>NC_083518.1:2512500-3762500 GCF_032362555.1 Amyelois transitella | reverse complement strand
AGTTAAAAAGTATAAAGTGACAGGTTGCCAGCCCATCACCTAAAAGAACACAAGTTTTCAGTAGACCAATCAGAACAAAGTCTTTAAATGACTGATTGATATTGATAAGATAGTCGTTTCTTTCAGACTGGTACCACAGTCGCTAAGTGCAATACATTGCGACATAATTTTACATCTTTGACGTAAACTGAAAGCAATGTGCGCACTTCCGTTAGGTTTTAGATAGTTATGTTTATTGTTTTCCCCAACTAGTTGTGGATGAAAGAACTTAATATTAACTGGGTATAAATAACTAGTTTTAGAAGTCTGTAACTATAAAAAAAGTGTTTTAAAGAACTAGTAACCGCTTTTTAACTTATACTTAATCGCTGAACGAAGGCAGGCACAGATATGAACAAATTTCAAACCACAGCGAAAGTACTAAATTCAAGTACCCGATTGAGGTTACTCCGGAAGGGACGGCCTATCGTTCTATACAAACTAAATACCCAACAAACGTCCGTCCATTGGACGATAACCTTTACGGTTGCTAAGCTTAAGGGTCACCGGTCACTGGGCTGCATTGTCTGACATGGATTTCGTATGTAGGACTGATATCAATGCAGTCATTCCCAGACAGAGTGATTTTAGTTTACTTAGTTACAGCGTAGTAGTTTTGTTTATCCTGTTTGACGCATATAGATCGAATATTTGTGGTATTTATTTGTATTTTATATACCCTTTGGAATATTTCCGTTAAATTTTGTAATTCGATGCATGTGCATGCAAGCTTCGATTGCATATTTTGACGATTACAATAACACATGTTGACTGTGAAGCTAAAAAAAAAGTTACCATAAAATAAATGTTTCGATTGACAAACGTTCAAAGTAACGCCAAATTTGACAGCTAATGACTGCTATAGACAAAGAGCGTCGGTGGTCAAATCGGTAAGGTGTCAAATCTCACCTCGGCCATTTACCAATGAGTATTTTACATTAGTTTAAATACCAACCGGTGCTAAAGACAAAACTTTTATTAATGATATTATTAATTGTAAACTAGTAATAAAATTGCATATAAACAACAAAAGTTATGTATTTTAAAAATGTCATGTAAGTAATAAGTTTGTACGGTATTTGACCTACAAATCTCCTGTTTAGTTAGTTGCGGACTAAGGTCAGATAAGGGCTAAATCATTGAAGTTATTTTCACCTGTCACGATAACTTATCAATATCGATAAAATTAAAGCCCAGTGACGTGTGCTAGTCCGCGTAAACAGACAGATTAAAATTGCCAGCTACGAGTACATACTTATCTTATCTTAACCGTACGAAATCTGTAATGAACTATTGATGCTTTTGCTTATTTAATAGTACTAGATAACTTTCATAAATATGAAGATCAACTAAAACCGCCATAAAAGCTTTTTAATATTTATAACAACCCTTAAATTCTATTACGAAATAAATTTTCTAATGAAGTACCTACAACTTCACATTTCACCAAAAATAAAAATCGTTTTACGACGAATTCTGGCAATGCATGTCCAATTATCTCTGCTATGATATGATGTTTTATTTTTCATTTTAAGATATTGGCACAATTTAGTCAAAAACCCTTTACAATATAGATGACAATTTTCCTTCATCAAATAATGGTGAACAGAAAAAATCAACACGCTGAGATACAAAACGAGATACACGAATAGCAAATAGTAGGACTATATCGTGGTGGCGTCTCGTAGTCAACTGATATTAATTTAATGGCGGTTAATTTCATGGGTCATTGCAGAATCGATCCGACATTACATATACGCTGTTGACAAACCATTGTAAATAAATACATGATATATGATTTCGGCGGCCTTTGTAGTGCTTCGTTAGTGTGCTTGACTCTGAATCATAAGGTCTTGGATTCGATCGCTAGTTAAAAAAGCAGCTGATGTTGATTGGGTATTGGATGTTACCGAATGATGTTCAGTTTATGTGTATGATGATTTATAATAAGGCTGTCTTAATCTTCGTTATTTGTTCCAAATTGGCGACTGTATACAAGAAATGCGAAACAAATTTTTAAAACACGAATTCGTGATTGCCTCTTATACATCTCTTGTAATTTAGTCTCGTCACACCTATTTGCTAACAACCTCTAAGGACGTCAATCTTATGTCAACGTGTATGTATTTCATTTGATAAATAACTAAGCTAAATAAAGAGATCACACATTTATTTTGTAATACCAATAAACGTATTCTTCTCTCCTCTCACGGGTCTACTGAAAGAGATTTCTATTGAAATATGTAGCACTTTTGTACTAAAATTATTGTATTAAATGCTCCTATATGTAATTGTGTGTATATAAATAAACGTAAGTAATCATACAGCTGAGCGTGGTCTTTTAATCTTTTTAAGATTGTTGGCTCTGTCTTTCCGGCAAGACGTAACTATATATCTACATATGTATGCACCAAGCATCCAACAAGCTGAATGTCGGGTTTTTATTCGAATTCAGAAAAGTTCATTATTCTATCTTCTTTTTCACATTCTTGCTAGCGTTAGTCCCGGTTACCGTAAGAACGTCGGTTAGTAATCAAACTAATGTACTTAATTTAAAAAGTCATGGCTGAGCTTGTTTAAAACATTTGCCCTTTATGCACATCATGCATTTTGAGCTCTCTTTGGCCACTGAAGCTCAAAAATTCAAATCCATATATAATTCCATCAACGTCTAAAATTTTTTGAAGATATGGAAATTCCGCATAGGTACAGTTGAGAAATATACCTCATATACTAATACGTACGTATAAATAATATATATTGAACAATTGTAAGAACACATTTGCGTCAATCCTTATCGTATACCTAATTATGATAACGTTAACACTTATGTAAAGAATAAAGTGCGTTTGTATTGTGAGAAGTGTAGGGTAACCTTGCAAATTTTTTTTTTCAAAACTATATCACAAACTAGAGAGCATGCTTTAAGTAGTACATGAATGGTAGTAATCAAAGTTTCGCTGAAAGAGATTGATTCTCTCAAAGGTGATTCAATTGTCATAAAGTAACACTCTGGTAAACAGTCTTAATAAGAGTGTGCGCTATAAACATAAATAAATGAAAATCTCTACAATTAGTCCACCATTTAAAGACAATAAAATATTTGGATTGTATTGTTGTAAGAGTTGCAGATCCTGGGTACCAAACTGAACTTACGCCACTACAACGATGACTATGATGAGTGAGCAGTTTCAAAATCCTCTTATTTTCTCTCCATCAAGTATTTCCAGAGAAAAACCCATATTAAACCATAACCAAAACATATTTAATCAATACAGACTAAAACGCATGAAGCTTTGTTCAGATTTTAGGTACGTGTTGTGTAATTTAGAAATTGTTAAAATATTTGTTATGTTACATTAAAATTGGCATGTTTATAAACTAAGAATTATTTTATTAAAACTATAAATACTTGTATTTCTGCGTATATCTGTGTTTTTAAATGAATAAGGGATGAAGAATTTATCTGATAAAAAGACCAAATGGGAGTTCAAACATAACTTTAGACTTGAAATGCCATTGACTTTAACGTAAATAATTTTAACTGGTTTGCAAAAGTAGTGTGACCTAAAAGCTTCGTAGCAAGCTACGGCGTAGCACACTCGTGGCTTTTAGAAAAACCATTCAGTATTCGTAGAGGACGTATAGAAATTTGGTTTAATTTATATAACCTTTAATAAACCCTTTATCTAAATTCATATATTTACTTCACTTAATTAATTGGTTGGATAAATTTTAAAAGTAGGGTTTTTTATTCTTTAAATGTCGCATGCATTTGCGTTTTCAGAATTTAACCCTAATTAATTTTTACAATATTCAATTAAACCATTCTTGTTCGAAAGTTTTTATTCGGAAATCTAGATTTTTTAATAACACGTTGTTAGGTCAAATATAAAACTTAATTTAAACGGTGTTTGATACCTTTCATTACCGACATCGAAGTATATTTTTCGGATAAGTATGTAAGATTTCTTTCCATGTCCCTTCTCATAACAACCTAAGAACTAACCGAGGTTTATATTTGACCCAGCCAAAAATAGAACGACCAGGTTTTTTCCATCCTGACCCTGCATATACCCCGTACAATATCTTCAATTATTTCTCACACAGAGTCATGAGGTGGATATAAAAAAACATCTGAAAAATCAATCTTTGATAAGCAAAGCCTTCGTCCGGATTCAGGGGCACAAAACCCTCGGGTGTCGATCAACAAGTCTAGACGGCGATCAATATAGTGGGTGAAGCGAGACGGAGGCAGTGCGACGGAGACGGAACGCATTCACGATGCACGCTCTCAGTACTTACGACCACAATTTCTTCGCTGCAAATAATTTTTAATACATTTGAATAACATAATAATGTACGACTTAAAAAATTCTTAAAATAATTATCATTGTTTTAGGATTTTCAAGATTTTTAAACGAGATCAAAAGTGGTAATGTTATAGTTTGTACCTACACACGGTCCGTTTTAAGATTTCTGAAGTACCATTCAGATACCATAATAATCGGTACTATGTGATTCCCGGCACTTAAGGACCATTCCATATCTTTTTCATGAATGTCGCAAAAGGCGACTAAGTAATGGCTAATTAACTTGGGATTCTTCTTAATTAAATTCCATCACTAAGCCATACAGCTGAACGTAGTTTTACAGTATTTTCAATATGGTTAGCTCTGTCTACCCGGCAAGGGACATAGTCGTAATCACATCTATGCCCCTTATATATAATCATATGGTATATATTTGTACGTACCATAATAACACACAAGCCACATACAACTCCATTGAAATTTACCGCAGACTGTACTATGAATTGCAACAACGCATGTTTCAAACAAACGTATGTGTGACCCTTTAGCTCCCGACAAAGTATCACGAAGCCACGTAGCGTGCACCATAAGTACGGTACCCCCATTCTAGTACTGCCCCCCTCCCTCCTCATACACTCCAGACTTTTCAAGGATAAAAGCAGGATATCAAACTAGTATGTACACAATTTGTTCTACGCTCCACAGCTTTATATAACGACTTTCATATCGCTGTTATTTTTTCCCATTCATTTTGCTTTTATTGGCTTCTTCTATGATTTGCGTAACTCTTTTGAAATTGCCTTTTCGCCTTTTTGTTGGTTTGCCAAAGTAAAAGCTATGTTTACTAAAAATAAGCAATAAATTGAAGGATATGAAGCTAGTATGTTCAATTTATTCTACGCTCCACAGCTTTATAGAACGTCTTTTATAACGCTGTTATTTTTTGCTCATTCATTTTGCTTTCATTTACTTATTCTAGGGTTACCGTAACTCAGTATTTTGAAATCACCATTTGCCTTTTTCTTTGGTTTACCTACATTTGTTTACTCACAGACCACAGAGACTACTTCAATAACTTTGTAATCTTTAAGCAATTTCTTTTCCTTGCGATGCAATAAAGTTTGCATAATGGAAACTTAGTATAAGTATAGGGGAAATTAAAATTTTCTATAAAAAAGGGAATTTACACCTGCAATGTACGTGTTACGTTTCATGTCACATCTTCATACTTTATGAAGTACACATAGCCAATTACTCGAAAGCCACGTTTAACTGGATAACGTAGGAACAATGGAATTGAGATTCAAATAGAGTGACTAACTGTCACTAGCGCATCACCTAAAAGAGGAATATCTTAGCCAAGTTTATAAATAAGCCTTTTCCTTTCTACACTGACAGAAGTACTGAAGTATAAAAATACAAATGTCATGTCTTTATCTCCTACAGATATGGGTTAGATTGAACAAACAGTCTCGAATAGACTCGAAGGTAACGTTCATCTATACTGTGACTAAAAGGACAATTTGATGAGACCGATGACACTATAGCTGGTTGGTTAGTAAAATACAACGAGTTATTAAAATAATTAAGAATATGGACGTGACTTATATGCCCTTTATAATATGGCATATTTTAGTTACTTGTGAACGCAAATTACCACTGTGGGCGGTAAAGTATTTGCGTATATAGAGCGTTGACGCGAAAATTTTTATAAAAAAAAAGAAAACAAAGACTAAAATATATTTTTACGTACATTACATTTACGTAGGTATAATGAGGATGAAACTAAATATGTAGGTAGAGGACCTAACCTGACGCACTCGTGGGTCGATCCATTAACCTCAGGTATAAAATATAGTAAAAACAGAACTGTCTCTGCATCCTTTTTACTAGACACTTATAACGATTTTCACAAGGATATATTTAACAAGGGCTACAACAATACAAATTAGTCAAAATATCTACTTTGCAATATTGACACCTGTAGGTATTTCAAATATATAAAATATTTTATTTTAAATTTCCACTTAATTTGGGATTTCTTGGTAACTTAAAGAGTATATCGTTCCAAAAAAAATACATGAAAATATTTTGTTTATGTCTTTATCGTCAAAGAAACTTTACTCTGATTCTCAACAGTTTATAAAATAAAAACTAACATCATTGTAACTATGTATATCTACTACCTAATTAAAGTATTGACGTCAGGTCTGAAAAAAATTATCTGTTTGTGGAACAATCCAAATATCGTCACAATCACATATTATTTGTATATCATATAATCTTCAGATAGCATCAATTGAATAATATACAAAAACAAGTATTATATCATGTATTACCTAAAAATAATGGAAAATAATTGGCATTAATAGTTTATCACAAAGATTTCACAAAGCTTCTAAATACCTAATAATCATCGGATTAGTACCTAATAGTTGTCTTGATGGGAATTTAATTTTAACAAGTATCAAGAAAAACAAGTATTAGTAGAGTTTTTACGCATGGAGTTGACTGTCTGAAATTCATCTTTACAACCGTTTTTCCGCAATCTATTCATTATATTCATGTGTGAAGGGAACTAAACAAGAGTAAGTAAGTATCCTAGATAAACAAACTTATCACTACAAAGGCTTAGGTTGCTAATGTCTTGCCAGAGTCGACCTTTCTTATCCTATTTTACTATAACTATATATATATTTTTAGATAACGCATTTGCGTCAAGATGGCGTCAAACGTACATTTTTCAAGCTTGCCCAGTATACGGAGCGCGTGCCGTACGAAACGATTTCCTGGCAAAATATTCGCAAACTTATTTGTACCGATCACGCATCCTCCGGCTGTACGCTTTCTTTTTTTAGCACAAATACTTTCCGCACACCAGATGACATCTCAGATGTCTAGATTACAGAGATCGGAATGACGCGATATGAGATGATCTATGCATAGTCAGATTTGCGGTTAACATTTCTGATCTATGAACTCTTACGTCACTCTTTTGGAATCACAACGGATATATATTTTTGAAATTAATAAAATTTGAAAACTGTTACATGATTATAAAACATAGAAATTTCTTCATCAGAGTAATTTTCATGTGTCAGAAAAACGTATAACCGAGCTACCTTTAGCGTTCGCTGCACTTTAATAGGGAAGGGTTTAGAAAAGACTGGCCGTCACCTTGCCTTGGCGTTAACCGTTCGCCGAGAAAAATATAAAAGTAATAAAAACAAGATGCGTGCATCCGGAGGCAAGGTCGATGGTATTTCTGTACGCGGCAGCGCGCGCCCGACCTCAAGCATCCATGCCGAATTGTTGAACGATCGCAGCGAACATCTCTCGAGCTAAAGGCGCATTCATACTGAAAGATTACGCTTCACCAAACATGTTTACCTTATACTTTCCATGATATTATAAAGCATTGTAAAGAATTACAACAGAATTACAAAGTCCGAGAATGGGACCCCGTTCGCTAAAAAGTAATAAACTTTTTTACAGCAAACGCAATGATGGTAAGTGTTAACATAATGACTTTTCCATTGTGTTGTGGCCATATACACATATATGACTTTTGTCACACCGTTTATACCTGTATCAATGAGGTCTTTGTCTTTTTATACTTAACGTATTTGACCGTCGTTGACATCTGCATTTTGTCTTTAAATAATGTGGTAATATTTAAAAAAACAATACTTTTTAAAATACTAGTTACCTAATAGAAAATGCCGACAAACAGGATTGCAACCAACAAACCGCAATTTATAAAATCAATTGGTTAAGTAATATGGATTATTTACCGGTATACTAAAAGTTTTCAACTGCTTGAAACATGACGAAACGATTGTTAATGTGATGTGAACGAATTCTACTCGAGCCGTTTTAATTAAGTTGTAAAACGACATTTTGTTGCAGATAATTGTTGAAATAGTTATAAAGCTATTGTCGTTGCGATATACTCAGACGTGACGTAAATTTTGTTTTCCATCACGTTCACTTAACACATTCAATGCGTGATTTAGATTTTTTGGAATATTTTCAATGATTCAAATTATTTTCTAAATTCTGCTCATTCAAATTAATAATATATAAGGTATTTTGGGGTATCGAAAATAGGTAATCAGGAGTTATAACTAGATACCATAAATTACCTAAAAAGTCTTAGCGGTATTGGATAATAACAATGTTGACCCTTTCAATAATAAATGAAACCGAATTATTCATAGATAATGAGCATCTATCAAATTATGTCAGCAGAATTGGGTCAATTTGTAGTAATTTTCTCTTTGACTAACTGGAAGAAACCAGTGTATACAACGCCGAAGGCCGAGGGCAGTCGTTCTGATTTTACTGCATTCGACGAAGCGATGCCCTCGTATTTATGTTTGTTTGTATTAGATAAATTATCACGGACGAAACATGCTACTTGTGGTGTCAAAAACGATCAAAGATCATTAACATGGGTACAGGAAAATTTGGTATTTTGTAATAAGGAAACGATAAGGTTGTCTGCTGGATTAATCTTGTTCTAAGGGCTCTAATATTTATTTTTAAATTTATTAGATCATAACTATATTTGAATTTCTAAAGTTTCTTTTTTACTGGCAATGATGGTAAAAAGCGACTTCCCTATTGAATTATCATAATAATAACATCTGAAATATTCTATAACAGACGATAGAGAATACAGAATTAACGATCACTTCATACATATTCGCGATCTTCATAATAAATGCATTTGATTTGATTATAAATGAGATGCGACGAACAAAATCAATAAAGTCAGGTGTTAGAAAGTCGTCCATATAGACGCAGAGAGTGACTCACTGCGATGGCTCAGTATTCGGCCAATGACCCAGTTTGGTGCCGTGGACGCGTAATTTCTTGTACGTTAACTGCTTTAATTATGTTTTTACTACCCTCTCTATCTATGTAACGTAACATTAGTTCTTTTTAGTATGGTAAGTATATGCACACAATAAATATTTTAGAAAATTCAAAAATCCTCTCTTTTACGAAGCAACAATAACTTACCAAAAAACCCATATTAAAACAAGTACTATACCTGTTTGTTTACTGATAAAATCAGGTTAATTGTATTCGTATCCTACTAATATTTTTTAAGGATGGAAAGTTTTTTTTAAATTTTGTTAAGTTGATAAACATTTAAGATACCTATTAGCTAGGTACTTTTTAAACAACTCATAATTTTTTACACTTAATTTAGTAGGCACTATCAAATTCTGTAACTATAGATATTGTTAATTTTATATAATTATATCAATGATTCAATGGTCAATTAAAACTTAAATGGTGAGCTTCGTGTACCTTCAGCCAAATATATCGCTATTATTAATAACATTATTGTTTTGTTTCCATATTTCAATTCATACAGCGTAATACACGAAAGGTACTAATAGGTAGGTACAACGTAGTTCCAAAAATACAACTTTTTGTTTATCGAAAAAGTGATAGTTGCGTAGGTTAACGGCAAAAAAATTCAACAATAGAACTTAATACACAATAATCCTATTTAAACGTTTAGAAATACAGAATAGTTAATTTGAAATTTTCATTGATAAGTGTTATAGTATGTTGTTCATTTTTATTGATAAGTTGTCGTGCTAAACTTAATACTATTGCGTGACGAAACCTACAATATTTTTATCACATAAACCACAAAATATTTTTAACTATAACTACATTTTTAATTTCCAAATGCACATTAAAGATGCACCAAAGTGGCTAACAAGACAGGTTTTCCGTTAATAGTTTCGACGGTTTAAAATCTCGTTTTGTCATCGTTATCTTGCGTCCGCATTGTTTGGAATGCTGGTGCGCACGTGACAAAGGGCATGGATACCAAATTATTTTTATAGTTTATAGCTTGGGAAAGTTCCTAGTGCCAGCAGCTCCGCCCCCGCCGAAACTTATATCTTTCATACCTTCAAACTTTCATTCCCATCCCATCATTTCAAGAATTTACCAAAATCCTTTCTCAGCGAATGACTACGTCGTTACTATCTGCATGCAAAATTTCAGCCCGAATTTTGTAGTTGGAATTGTGCGTTGATAGATCACACATAACCTTTGCGTTTTAATTATTAAGATTTCTGTATAAAACTTAGATAAAATTTGGGATATTCTTTTGGGCAATGAGATAGCAACCTGTGATTATTTACATCTCAGTTCATTATTTACAGCTGAACGTAGCATTCCAGTTTGTTTGGGATTAAAAATGACCTAAATTAAAGTAATGCAACTGGCAAAAATCATAAGAGTAAAGAAAAGTTTTAACTGTAACTGTTACTAATTATTTTTCAGAATTCTAATTTCGTTCGATTATAATTCTGCCGAAAGACGCAATAGGTACTCAGTTATTTGGTAAGATCATTTTCAGAAAAGAGTAGTTAATAAATTATGGTTTACGTATTTCATTGATTTTCATGAAAGAGATAGTTAAGTAGATACTAATTGTAATTTGATAAGTTACATTCAAGACTGTTTACTTATTTATAATCGCAACTACGGCACATAAAACCCAAGGTGTTTTCCCCTGACCGATTTGTATTGCATCGTCATTCTGCTTGGATTTTATCCGAATTCATAAAGGTGGCTATCGGTAAGTTAACCATACGTTGTACAATTAATAAAACCAACATAAAACTAAGTTAAAAGATAATTAATGGAATAGTGATCATACTACATTTTGGTTAATAACGTTATCAGTAATGATCTGCTTATCTATGTTGCACTATTTGACGTATTCTTAAAAATCCTTAAGTAGTTAGGTATATTGATATTTGTTTCGTGTAGAGGAGATCGATTCATTGTTTAAAAAATCATTATAGGAACGCAGATATTGAAACGAAAGAATTCTGTTAAAGGAAGAGGAAAATCTGGTGATAATGTTTTTAAATGAAAAGATTTTGTCAATAGTTTCAAATTTGGTACTTCGCGTACTAATTAAACCTGTTTTACTCGTATACTAATGGTATTTCATGTTATTTGCGTAGGTATATTACAAATTAATTACATAATCTTTCACTAAAGTAGCTGGTCCAATGAGAGTGGTTTGTTATAAATGTTGTTTTAATTATTCATGCAACCCGTGGGAGTTTCAGTTCAGTTATTTCGTGCGTAGTCCTGGAAGTAATATGTTCTTTCTATTGCACGGACCCTGACAAGCCTGCGGTTGAGACAAATAGCGTGATTTCTTGATAGAGATGAGTGTTTTTATAATATGCTACACATAATATACTTTGGCTCATCAATTTACAGTTCATAACGTACGTTTCTACAATACGTTTCAGTGGTAAAACCAAATAAGTCTCGGGTAATAAGTTCGGTAACTATACGAAATAGAACAAGCAAAGGGTAAGTGTAGTAGCAATAATGAACCTCAGAAGAGGGATCTTAGTAAGCCAGTGGTGCATATACCATGCTAGTGGTGGAATACATTTCAAGACCAAAGGGTTCGCGGGAAATAAGTAGGTAGTTAGATCTGCGCATGGTTAAAAGGTTAAGACAGTCCTTTATAAAATTGCTGCCATTGGTTACAATAGGATTCGTATCCCTTTTGGAACATTCATTGATGGAGATGTAAATAGATTCAGCACTCATTTATCGTCATCATGACTGCCATCTGTATTTGATTTTTAGTCAGAAGTCGCATCACCCTGTCAATAAATAAATTGAGACTAAAGTTCTATTAATACCAATGCAGTAAATTAGATTTTGGTGATGGTCTTAGTACCTTCGTACTCAAAACATTCCTGTTTCTAATTTCTAATATATATAATTGGGTGCTTCCTTTTTGGTCCTTCATGTTGTGAGCCCTTTATACCTAAATGTTAAATTGCTTCATTAAGTGCAGAAACAAAAAGTTTATTTTCTTCATTAATTGTATCCCTTACCTCAGTCTTCGTTATTCGATGTCGTGCTAGTTTAACGACGGCAAAATTTCCCTTGCCAATGGTCCTCTCGATGTCGTAAAATCCCACCCTGATAGGGGTTTTAGCAGGACGTTCACGTTCCGCCATTGTCAGCTGCTTTTTACAGGATTGACATATAATTCCTTACACTAATCACACCAGGATTCTGATACAGTCAAAATTATCAAAGCAAGCCAACGTAACACTCCTGTTGGCCATAATATGTGATCGTCAGTTTTAACACCAATATCGGAAACAACACTGAATCTACTTTAAATTAACGTCATTGTCCTCAAATACGTAAGTATTAATATTTACGTCCATTATTGTTTATTCATTGGTAAAGATCATATCAAAGATGTTGCGTTAGATGATTTACAAAACACATATAATAATTTTTATTTTATTAAGTCTGGACTCGCATGACACTTGCACATTAGGCGTTTGTGTACGAAAAATATTTACAGATAGAAAATCGCGCAGAGGCGGCGTGCGCGTAATTTGCAGTAGGGCTCCGTTGCCGCCGCCGCCTCGCCGGCCGTCAACCGGGGTACTGAACCGCCAGTCGATCGAGTCGGGCCGCGTACTCGTGGACCACACTACCTGCGGCTTCGGCACGCGCGCGCTTTCAGCAGCCGGCCATGTTTCTTCTTGTGACGTCAACTGGGGATATATCTATAGCTCTTGTTGTACTAACGACGACATATACCTAGATTGGTAGGCAGTCCAGTCTTTCTTTTTATGCGTGGAACTTGCCGAAACTGGTATCAGTTTAACGACTGTCTTTTTAGCGCCTTCTTGCCATTTTATGAGAAATAAAGAGAAGCCCGGGTAACCCTTACCACGATATAACTAATGAATTATTCAGATTTTAACACGAAACTTCCATCTTCCCTCGGTTACCTTTTTAGGAAACCCTAACCGTTCATATTCTATTTATCATTATATTTTGTAATATATGTATATTATGTTAGTTTTTTAACTGACAATAGTTCACACGGCGATCCCTGTCTTTGGAGAATGTCCGGAGTCCATCTATGACCAAAAATGGAGTAGATAAAATAGGTAGGTAGGTAGGTATAACAAGAAGCGATACTCATCTGACCTACAGAGGAACATGACCCAGGACTTGGGTCATGATTACATCCTGTTGCTTAAATATAAGTACATACACATACATACATTCATAAATCACATCTATATCACTCGTGGGGCGGACAAAGCCAACAGTCCTGAAAAGACTGAGTGGCCACGCCCAGCTGTTTGGTTTAATGATAGAATTGAAATTCAAACTGTGACACGTTGCTAGCCCATCGCTTAAAAGAAGAATCCCAAATATATATACCTAACCTATCCCTTTGTTGCTAAAAATGGCGTGGTCCTTTTATTTTCTCTATTAGTGCCGGGAACCCCACGGCGCAACTTATATTTAATATAAGTAGGTATCTATAAGTAAACATTTTTCTTCCTCCTCCTGGCGTCAAACCCGGTTACGTCTTTACCTCTGTAGAGGCACCCGAGATCCGTAGAAAAAAAATCTTATTGCACTTGTCACTATGCTACCTGGGCCAAAAAATATGACTGCCATCTATTGATTTTTTGAGTTTTAATTTGATTGATTAACATGCACAGAGGAGCTAGAGTAAATTTTGTGCAACTTGCCACCCATCCAAGTGAGGACGCACTAATAAGATGAAAGAAAGACATTAAAAAAATAAGAGGACAACAAATAGATGAGCTCTTCATCAAATTAATAAGATAGATCACCCTTGATATTTTATATATAGATGACGGCTGTGAAGAAGCTCAATGAAACAGGTAGGATAGGAAGAACTATTTAAGATTCATTCTAACTAAATTTTCCCGAAATGTCCATTTTTCCCTTCTTTTTTAGTTTCTTAGTTCAAGCAAGGAAAACTCCTTGCATGAGAAATGTATATCTATAACTACAAGAAATGTCACTGTCACCGACACCGATTCAGACATAAAATGTCACTGTCAACTCGGTAGATTAAGCACGGCTCTATCGGATTACCCGGCAGGCAGCGTTGCCAGACCGTACCAAAAAGTACGGTTTTCCGTACTATTCATCACACAACCGTACCACTATCGTACCTCAGTGCAGACCGTACCTTTTTCGTACCTTTTCCATATTAGTAGTTTATTTTTCACTACAACCTACAAAGGGTAAAAAACAATAAAAAATCGCCTTTTTATGTTTTGCTCAACATTCTGAATTTGTGTTCAAAAAACTTTTTTCTTCCAAACAAATAAGACTTAGCTGTTTGGATTACATTCATTGCCTTTCTTATTAAGAAACGATGAACTTAAAAAAAAAACAAAATATAGTCTGCGGTCTGCAGGACTCAAAGAATTGGCGGGATTATCACCAAATGTCAAATAGTCAATCTGAAACCGAGATCGAACTAAATATTTAAAGATAACTTATTTTCACAAGTATGATTAGAATTTGGTTTTAATATAAAGTACTGTGTTCTGTTGTTCGGATAATCACATAACTGATTGAGAAAACAATACGAATCTCGAGACGGAAGAAACATTAAGTCAAGGTAAGTTGATGTTGATGATGGTTTGCATTTTTCATGCATGATTTTTGTTTGCATGGCAAGAAGGCAAAGTTGTGTGACTAAATGACAATGCTATTTCTTTTCTTATCACCACAGCCAAGGTGTGGTTTATTGCCTTTCATTCATTCTTATTAAATAGATACTGACAAACAACTTAAAATTTTGCAAACTATCTGTTCCGATCTGATGGTCAAGGGTAGAACTATATTTAATCGCCTTGGACGTTTGATATAATAAATTATTTATAGGTTGACCAGAAATATTGCAGACCTGTCAACGAGGGCGCTAATTATGCATTTTACACAATAACATTATACCCTAAACAGGATTGATAACTGATAGATACCTATCGAAAAAACGACCCGAGCGAGATAGGTAGTACGGGGGCCGGCTGTCCCTTTTTAATAGGGCGACTTCATAGTCGCGATAGAGGCGATTTGGCTATGTGAGACAAATTAGAATTTGCTAAGATTATTTAACTTTGTAAATTTGGAATTGTTTTTATATAACATATGCTATAAAAAACATTAAATGCTAAAAAGATGCTAAATCATCCGACGCCATGACATGATATGATTTTCAGGGTTACCATAAAAAATAAAAAAGCGAAATATAAATTTATATTTTCTTTTTGATTTAAAAATACATGCAAAGAAATTAATGTGATTGTTATTTGTTGACTTAACAATTGTTAAAATACCATAAAAATATAAGTGTTTCAATGAAATTTTTGAGTAGCCAAAACTGTTGATTAAAATAGTGTTCATTTTCGTAAATATATATTTTATATCAGTCCTTTTTTAGCAAAGCAACACCAAATAGGTATGTCATATTGAGTAAACTGTCAAATTGTCAAATATAATCAGACTTATTTTAGAAGATGTAAGAACAAGCAAGACCATAGAGCAACACTGATTACTGAATATTGTCGGGTTATGGTAACATTTTTTTTAGCCTTGTTGCCAGTTATTTTTTTTTGTTGCTTTTTTTATCCGCAGTGTGGCAAAGTCTGCTATATTTCTGGTCGACATATAAAATTAATAATCACCACTAGCGTCAAAATGAAACAGATAAGTTTGATGCTAAAAATCCTGTTTTTTTAATGTTTTGTTGGGGTTGCCATCTTGTGAATTAACAACCGAATTCAGAAAATTCCGGAGTATTTACGTATATCACATAAATTCATTTAAGTAATTGGCTATTTGATAGTTGTAACGATGAAACATCAAATATGTTAAATATGATACTTGAGATAGCTTGTAACCAAAGAATAATGGCACAATAGATATCGCTTTATAAGAAATTTTAAATATTTTATTTTCGCAAAATAGATTTGTCTTTTTTATCTGTGGATATATTGTGATACGTCACATACATCTCACAGAAAATGTCAAGCAAAACGTCACCTGTCAGTTTCAAACAGCGTTCACTGATTGGCGAGAAATTGTAATGTGACGTGACCGGCTGTTTTCGCGCGAATTTAAAGTAATGAATATTTTTTTGTAAATATTTTTCCGAAGGCTGGCACCTAGCCAATTGTATGAATGCATGTGATTCTAATATTTGATATTCAATAATACGAAATTATACTTTGTTTCAATATTTTTGTTTCATAACTTTCTTTTCTACCTATACTTACCTACATTTTTAATAAGAAAATTATTAATATTGTGAACGTATATACTCTGTAAACGGTCAAAGTAAAAGTTTGCGGAATGCACAGAACACAATGAATCAGATAGAAATGAAGACAATTGATACAGACAGAATGAAACATATCCAAACTATTGAAGCTTCAAGCATGTATTAGCAAGTTATTTATTTATAAACTCGTGGTAAGTTAAATTATTATTTTACGAGCATTTTTCAACATTTCAGCAAAACCATACGGGTCAGGATACTTCTGCAAGAACTAGATAATAAAGTAGAATATTATTACCGATTGCCAATATCGAACAAATTCATTTGTAAATCAATTATATTATATCGCTTTTTTCTAACCTATGATCGCAGACAGCCAACTCGAAGGAAAAAAATCTAGTTTTTGCAGAATCCCGACCCAACCGTACCTTGAAGTTGAAAACCGTACTTTTTCAGAAAGTCAACAGTCCTTTTTTGGGAAATCATACTGGCAACACTGCCGGCAGGCTTGGCTATTTCGTTGTTTTGTTTTTGTTTTATGTTACTTATCAGGATTTTCATGTTACTTTCTAATTATTAAATGATTATCTGCCAGTCTTATCTAAGAACACAATTGACTTTTGAATTGATTTACATTCTATTGTGCTGGTAAAAGGTACCATTTTTATCTCCGACACAGATCACTAGTACCGTGTGGTTCCCGGCACCAATAAAAAAAACAATAGGACCACACCATCTCGATCCCATGGATGTTGTAAAAGGCGACTATGGCCTTTGAAACTTGGGATTATTCTGTTAGGCACTATTTGAACCTCAATTCTATCATTAAGTCAAATAGCTTAATGTGGCCTATCAGTCTTTTCAAGACTGTTGGCTCTGTCTACCCCGCAAAGGATATAGACGTGATTATATGTATGTACAAATCACTTAGATTCGGTAGCAGACTTACTTCTATAACTTTTATAGATGGTGATAAAATGGTCTTACAAAAACAGTTTGCTCGGTTTTGTTGAACAGTACCCAGATCTCATAAAAGATGGGAAGAACTACACAATGGAAGGTCGCATTGAAGCCCACCGTCTATGGTGCAAAAATTGAAAACACATGTCAGTCCACACTGCCCTTAGAAATCTTGATGTAATTCATGTTCTCTAAGTTGTGATTTATATGCTCACACATATATTATTCACACACTTATCCTTCACGGACTCACTCACTCACATTTAGTGATCAATCTTTAAAATGTTACTGTTGTTATTATGTATATTTAATATATGTCAAGTTAGTCACAATTCAGATGCAGTGTTGTATAGGTGCACCTGAAGAAAAATGTAACCACTAAGCTTGCATGAAGAGAGTAATAAATGTAATTAAACTAAAGGAGACTATTAAGGTATGTATAAATAACCACTCCAGTGATAATTTCATATAAAAATTCAACAAGTGTATGATATTGTGTAGCTGCGATTTTGTTATTTTATTGGTTTCAGTATTTTAATGATTATGAACATAAGGTGAAACAATAGAGTTTTGCTCTTTTATGTCATGAATTAAAGAAATAATTTTAAAGTACCTAAGTCCAAGTACTTTACACAATTTATTATGGCCAATTGGTTATTATATATCAGTGTACTATCTTAAAGTAATCTGGTAAAAACTTAATTTCCTTATTTTTGCTTTTTAGTTGGGAGACAACTTGAGACGCTACAAAATAGATTAAAGGACATCTTGGCTTAATCTAGTGACTCTCAAGACTCCAGTGAAGATAGAGGTTCTGTGGTAAGTATTAAAGGTCTAGCAAAAAGGATACTTAATTCTCTTGCCATTAAATAAACTTGGCCTTTGATACTTTTGTTCCAGTTCTTCATTCAAATCTGTAAAATGACACATTTGACCAAACAAATATAACAAAAAATGTTATTACCAATTATAAATTTTTACATTTTATTGTACTTTCTTATTTGAATTGGATGATATCGTTATACCAATTGTAAATTTAAAAATTCCAAGGTCACGTAGAACACGAATCTAGTAGTTTTATTACGAAATAATTCATAAAGACTCCTACAAAATTTACAATAGCAATGATATGTTTCTGCATGTATCACGTGACATAATGTACAGGAGCCTTTTATGCGTTTCCACCAACGATTCTTAAATTAGTGTCACCTAAGCAGCATTTAGGATGTCCCTTACTATAAATTCATATTCACCACTGCTAAAGTGTTACCTAAAAATAAAGAGGAGCCCTTAAATTTGTCCTTAAACTCTGTTTTGAACATAATTTGTAATTTAAAAGATAAAAAGATAAAGTTAATAGTTAAATTTCAGAACAACCACCCTTTCGAATCGTCATTAAACTGGGGGTGCCCCTAACAAGAAACACCTAGCGTAGTGAAAATGAATATAGGTAAGTATCTGATTTTAGATGACCCTTAGTTTATGTAATACTTAGTTTAGGGTGAATTAAGGACTCGTTGGTAGAAACGGGCATAAGTCGCATTTGGGTATCAAAGTTAGTGTAAATCACACAACACACTGCCGATTAGATTTTGTTCAGGTTGTGATAGTTGGTAGAACAGTAAGTACAACTTAGCCAACAGTCCTGAAAAAACTATAATAGGCAACTGTCAGCTGTTTGGCGAAAGGTTGCTAGCCTATCGCCTGAAAGAATAGTTGCAAGTTTATAAAATATAAAGACATCTCTTAGTCGCCTTTTACGACATCCATAAGAAAATGAAGGAGTGGTCTTATGCTTTTTTTATTCGTGCCACAGGACACGGCACTGTTTCAGAATAAAAAGGTAGTTAAATCAAAAACACTATCTACAAGCAAACTTGTCCGTCATGGCCAAAAATATTTTCGTTAATAGATATTGTAGATCTATTAAAAGTAGACCATGGCTATCATATCCATGGCTAATACACTTAGGATTCTTGTAGGCGATGTGCTAGCAACCTGTCACTATTTGAATCTCAATTCCATTATTAAGCCAAACAGTTGAACGTGGCCGTTCAGTGTGTTTTCGAGACTTGGTTCTATATACCCCACAAAGGATATAGACGTGACTATATGTATGTACGTATTAAGGTAGTATCCTAAGGTCATAGACGCATTTACAACTAGGTACTTACGACTCACAAATACAAACTCACTAATTTAATATGCAAATATAATGAAGTTTATTTAGGTAGGTAGGTAAGTACTTTCCAATGTTTTCGAAAGCCCAAAAACATTGCCAAAAGGAGTATGTAACCGGTCCACTCCTAATATGGAAGTAAGATATGAAGAGCTTCAGGCGTAAATTGCTTGTGTCAGGCGAATTGTAATTAATTTTAGGGTTCACCTCTTTTATTTATCTTCAATTTATCACGATTGCTGTATTTCGTGGAACGCAAACCACAAATGTGGTTGGTAAGTGACTACATTACAGGTACAAACTTAAAAAAATGAAGTACCTACAAGCTTTACCTACTTAATAGGTACCTAGCTACATAAGTATTTACTTGTAAGTATACCTACATATACTATAAATAAATTTCGAAAAAAACAATACTGCGAATTATATAAATAAATTTCGAAAAAACAAAACTGCGTTATTTTTCTTGCATGTTTTAGTGATATTTTTTATAGATAGACTAGCTGTAGCCCGCGACTTAGTACGCGTGGAAGAATCTTTAATGGTTATTCTACGTTGTATGCTACAAAAGGTGTTATTTTTTACATACATACATACATATGATCACGTCTATATCCCTTGCGGGGTAGACAGAGCCAACAGTCTTGAAAAGACTGAATGGCCACGTTCAGCTATTTGGCTTAATGATAGAACCGAGATTCAAATAGTGACAGGTTGCTAGCCCATCGCCTAAAAGAGGAATCCTAAGTTTATAAGCCTATCCCTTAGTCGCCTTTTACGACATCCATGGGAAAGAGATGGAGTGGTCCTATTCTTTTTTGTAATAGTGCCGGGAACCACACGGCACGTTATTTTTTATATTAAGAAACTTTTCAAAGACAACAAATCCATAAGCTTTTGAAGTACAAACTTGTACGTTAAAAACAAAATAGTCTTGAAACATATAACAACGATCCTATTATCTTGTGAAAAATTTGATAGCGCAAAGCGCCATCTTTTCACTGTGATTGATATCTTCAAGCTGAAATTCACGCTACATAAAGTTTCCCCCGCCCGCCGCGTACGGTATTTGTCAGTTCTTCCTCCTGGTTACATCTTCACAACTTCTGGAGAGGAGCCCGAGGTACACCATCTTGGATAAAAAGAGGAAATATTGACATCTTCGTCGTTTCCTTTTTCCACTCTATACGTTGGGTTGCATGGCTGTTATGTACTATACTGCAAACTATAGAAATAAGTCCCTGGTTTTTTATGTAAATAAGATAATAAAACATGTAATTATAGGTATAAGTAAGTATTATTGGCTATTGCCAATAATGACGATTTCTAAATTCAGTTAAATTCAAATTAAAATATCACTAGGCTGGTTACAGACAGGAGGTACAACAGATCTGTCCATGACTAAGTACATCCCGTAAATATACCAAGTCAAGCTGATAAGTAAGTATTTCAAAGTATTGAATCCCAGAAACACTTATTCCACTAAAACTTTTAAGTGTCTTAATTTGATTAAAAAAGTTAATCCCGCAATCACACGCTTGAACTGCAGACAATAGGCACATTAATGTCACCATATCGGGTGATTAAGAATGTTTTTAGTAAAAAAAAACAGTCCAAAAAAGCATAATGTGTGTCCGAAAATGGCAGTCACGTACGTATTGTTGCCGCCAAAATAACACAGATGAAATCTGTATGGTGTAACTGTCTGGCGCCGCCAATGTACTCAAACACCACATAAAATAGGAACTTTAAAAACTTAGATATGAAATCAAGTTCGTACCTATATGGGTAGGTACTATATCAGGATCTTAAAGCTTTGTGCTAAATATTTATTTAAACCACCAAAAATTTGTCTGATAAAATTTTTTAACTACTAAGGTAGGTAGATATAAACATCTTAAACTACTAAGGTAGGTAGATATAAACATCTTAAATCTTTTATAGTTTGTGGTACTAACTTACGAATAAGTAGACGATTCGACAGTTCTTTGAAACTACTTAAACGGTGCGGACGTTTGCTTCGGTATCATTGGAATCGCGATTACCACATTGACATCATACTAACAAGACTTTATTATTTAATTTATTATTCAATTATGTAATAAACAATAAATTAAATGTAACGTTGAACGTTTAGCATGACCTATAAGCAATTATCAAAAATCTTTCCTCTTCATTAGTGTAGAATTTGTACTCAAGTCGCTAGTATTTGAGGTCGCAAGAGGCTCCGCTGTATCAGGTCGCGTGATTCATACGACTGAGGTCAGGATTTCCAGTTCAGGAGAATGATCGCTATAGATTTTAGGTAGGTATTCACAGCAAAAAGTACATACCGTTAAGCTCTCAATCAGTTTGTTAATTAGATAGTTTGCTGCCCTGCAGTTTAGCTAACCTACACAGTTATTAAGGGGCTAGGCCCAAAAAGCGACAAAATATGTATGTTAACTTTTGTGCTGATCTATTAGGAGTATTACCAACATGTATCTTTTTCATTCCATTTATATTTAAAAACAACATAAATACCTACATCCAATACAAACATATAAATACCTTGTTGGTATTGCTTGCATTGCATCCACTTTTACTTAGAAACGCCAATTTAGAGACAGAGCCAAAAGTAATACTTATATTTTTAATGGATACAGACTGGAATAAGTACAACACGATAGGTACTTTAAGAATAGGTAACTAAATAATGTGAACGTAATTTATGAATTCTTGGAATAGTCTTGGCGCCAGAATCTAGTAGAATTACACATAAAAATGTTAAGATTGTGTAGGACGTAGGGTAGAGCCACCAAAGAGTACGCACTTTTTAAACTTTTATTTCTAGAAAAATCAACTTTGATCATACACTTTGTACTTATTATTTATTTAAAACTTTGGTTAATTAGGAACATTCTTTGAAATCTTATTCTTGAGTAATATCATTAAAAAATACTTAAAAACGCTTAAACTTAGAACTCCTACCATGCGTACTCTTAGGGTAGTGCTTCGCAAAGAGTACGCGCTGGGTACCTTTCATAGAAGGTAAGAGTACGCATGAAAGCAGAATGAGATCATCAGCTCTAGCAGTCATCACACGTGAAGGATCCAAACCCGACATAGTCTGTGCACTCATCATGCCACCAGGCTTCATATTTATTACATTGTGAAAATGAAATCTATAATTGAACCAACGATTAGGTATTCGATTAGTTCAGTCTTTGGGTTGTCACAACTAAGGAATTTAATTTTTCCATCGACATGCATATTTTCAATAATCGTGATGGATTAATAAAATAAATAATGACCTACAAATATTATAAAAATGTTTAATTATATGGTCACACGGTACTTGTAACTCAAGAGTATCAATGAAGGTACACAACTTCAACCTTATTCTATATGTATCATAATATATTAACAATATATTTTATGACAGTCAGTCAAAATTCAATCGATACTCTAAGATGAGGGCTTTTTAAAGAAACTGAAGACAGAGAAAAAATAAAACACCTGAACATTTGTCGCAGAATTCACTTTTTAATTAAAGTAATTCGATCTTTAAATAAGATCTCACGATGAAACGGAAGACTTTCTGTGTCGCCTACATTTTAACAATGAATTATTTGATTGGAGTCAACCATTGCTACCACAATTATCTCATTGACGGTATGTTCCGTTTTATTTGTTGATTGTTTTCTAAACTTTCCGTTCCTTAGCAGAATAGTCCAGCTTACCGATAAGAAATAAAACATCCTTAGTGTAAGGCGGTTATGTAGGTATTAGAATGCATCAAAAAAGTGTATGAATCAAACATACAATTAACCGAAGAAAATATGATAAATTGCCAATAGCGTACGTTCTTAACGTCAGCTCGCCAAGTTTTTGCTGAATTTTTTGAATTACACTGTACTTCGATGTGTCTGTTTTTGCTGAAAATTGTACCTTATGACTTGGGCCATAAAGGTGCATGGAGATTTTCCTACCTGATTTATCACGATGCCGTCCGTGAACTAATGTCCAATTAGCGCAAACACTAGGCTTTTCTTCAATGAACAGAGATTTTCTATTAGTTACAAGTACTTTTATTTTTTGTTCCTTACAGGTTTTGCGACTAATGAATTGATGAATGAAACTTGTTGGCTACTGTACTATAAATCTATTTTTTAACCCCGACCAAATATCCGCATTTGTCTACTCGCGATTTACCTACCGATTTTCCCGCGGTTTATAATAATTTGATAGATCAATACAAAGAGATATAAGAATACTTAGGTAATCTAGGTTCGTACCTAAGTAAAATGTGTTATTTGTATCGAGCATTTACTTTGTATAAGTAAATAAATAAACCAAACTAATTAAATTAATAGCAGCATTAAGTTTAAAAAGGTGTTAAATGGTAATAAAATGTCCAACAAGTGACCATGTGATTAGAATCTACGGTCTTTTATGAGCAAATAATTCAATTAATTTGTTTGTTGTTGTCCTATAAAATTTTATTTGCATTTCGGTAACACACACTATATCCTTACATGT
Organism: Amyelois transitella; assembly: GCF_032362555.1. Taxonomy (NCBI): domain Eukaryota; kingdom Metazoa; phylum Arthropoda; class Insecta; order Lepidoptera; family Pyralidae; genus Amyelois; species Amyelois transitella. Next base: position 3,738,331 of record NC_083518.1, on the reverse strand, counting down.
ATAGGTAATTAGCGTCATATCACCTTCGCGAATATACCTATGTAATCGAGTCCATTCTTCAAATATATGTACGTACACAAACCCCTTTTAAAAAATTTATTCTGCTTATCTATTTTAGGTCCTATTTCCTTGCGTTATGATTCAAAGTTATAAAACACAGTTGTTTTGATCGTTAGTATTAATGTACGCAGTTTCTTAGCTAAGACAGGGTCCAGTATATATTACATAGTTTTGTTTTACGCTCCAAAGTTTTTGTTTACATTCTTATGCGGTACACAATAAGGGTTTTAATCGCTTAACTTTAAGTTTTTTAAATGAATCTTGTCGAAGGTAGGTTTCATCCTTTATATGGGAAACCTGCATCATTCACATGCGTTCTGGAGGGCGATAAAGTTAGGAGTTAGGGCTCAATAGTTACGTGGCTAAACGCAATCTATGATCGATGATAGCCTTGCCTTGGTGACAGGTTTATTTTGATAAAACACTGACCTACATTTTTTATACTTGTTGCAGTAAACATTTAGTAATAACTTATGCAGCATCTATGATTTTTTTTAAACCGGCCCCGGTTTAAACACACACTTGATTATGATAACATTATGATAACTTGATTATAATTGTACCGCATTTATAGCAAATAAAGTATTTGTATAACAAATTTGATATTACCTTCCTCTTCCTGTGTTTGAGAAATGGATACAAATGGAAAAAAAGGAAAATTGCAAAGAAAAGTCATAAATACTAGGTACATTTAATAATAGTTACTTGACTGTGCTTTTTTTCTTTTCATTTTATTCTTCAGACGTAGCTAGGTATGAAGACCGAAGATGAAGATTTCTGTAATCAAAACTCCAAAACAATATATGCTTTGATCATTGCCTGTATTTATTTTTAATGAGCACATTGCTATCACCAGTAGGTGTAGTGCGCTCCGTCCATGAAGAATTAAAATATTTCAACGCCCTATTAATGAGCATGTCGGTCGCGCTCCTGTAAGCATAACCGAGATTGTCTAGTCATTTTTTATTTAATGGCAAGGAACATCACCGAAGGAAATCAAATATATAAAACACACATATATCATCGCGCAACCAAAAAGCCATACCTTTCCTCCGACGGTTATGAAGAGTTACCTGAAATTCTTTTTGAGCCGCGAGCGTACTCTTCCTAGTAAATTCGTACAAAAGCAAAGCGTATAATTAGGTATACCTACGTAAGAACTCAAATTTATTATAAACTAGCTGAATTGTTTATGGTCGCAGATAGGTACTGTTCAGAGTGTAACGTAAACCAATAAATGTGGAGATTGCTGTAATTTTTTACTACTATGTCATATGTTTATTCTTTAATCCTACATTTGAAGTAAGTATTAAACTACGAATTAAATTTATGCACAAACAAGCTGTGCCCGCAACTACGTCCGCGTGGAACAGTTATTTTGGGCATCATTGAAGCCCTCAAGGATGAATAATTTTCCCCGTTAATTTCACATTTTCCATTATTTCTTTGCTCCTTATAGCAGCGTGATGTTATATAGCCTAAAGCCGTCCTCGATAAATTGAAAAATTTCTTTTGCGTTGACTTCGAGAGAATTCGAACAAAAAATGACGAAGTTCCATACAAACTTGCACTCCCTATTTCATCCCCTTGGGATAGACTTTCAGGATAAAAATAGCCTATATTCTAATCCAGGTTAGTAACTATACCTATCTGTGCCGAATTTCGTTCAGATCCGTTCGGTAAACTTTGCGTGATGCGCGTACAAACATACAGACAGACAGACGGACAGACAGACAGACAAAAACTCTAAAAAAATTGTTTTGGCTTCTATTGACCCTAAAAGACACCTTATAATTTTTTTTCTTAAATATCTTTAATGTATAGACAAAGTTCAGTTACAGTTTTATTATATGTATGGATTATTAAACCTTTTTTTACAAAAGGGTTCTTTTCAGCAAGAAACGTGGGCCAATAATGATTTCCACCGGTCGTGAAAATTTTGGGAAATAATCTAGTTTTTCGCTTACACAAACTACTTATATTTCATCCTAATTTCAGCTATGCTGGTCTAGTAGCGAAAAAAAATAGTGTATGGACTAGTTCGTTTTCGTACAGGACATTTTAAAAGTCAATCAAGGAAAAAGCTTAAGCTTGGAATTCTTCTTTTTTCTAGCAACTGTCATCTAAATCTCAACCAGATTTTTGAGACCACCAACCCTAATGGGGACTTAAATGTACCTACGTATGTTATAAAGAAACGTAATAAAGAGTTCTTGATCTACTTATCCTGCCCTGTATTCCTCCTACCTTTGCGAACTGAATATAACTGCATATGACATCAGCATTGTTATCAATGTCCTACGTAACCCCGAGGTTAATGCATGTATGTTTCTCTTGCAGTTAGATTCTAATCTGATGAATTATATGTCCCCATAGACATATTGATAGGTGGGCACAAGTGACAAGTACATTTCATATTATGTAGATAATGTATCTATTTATGTACTAGAATTTGCCCGCGCTCCACCCATAGTATGAAAATCCCGGGAAATTCTTTCTTCGTGCACACATATACCACGTTATGAATAGCATGCCTAATTTCAATTCTATAGAACCAGGGGTCTTTGGTCTGTGGTTATTAGAAGTACACCATTAAATGATTTATCGTTATTATCGCGGGACGGGAATAGCCGATTATGCCTGAAATAAAAAGTAATTTAATTAATTAAATTAGATAAATAATGATAGTTAAAAACAATAACAGACAGACCTAGAAGTATATACCAAGTAGTATAGGACGATTACTGCGAGTTTAATAAGACAAACTGTTAAAGCTTACAAACATAGGCCATAAAAATAAACCCAAGCAAATCCAAGTTGCATAAATAAATGACTTTATTATGATTAAAACTGAATCAACTCATAAAATGACACAATATCAAAATCCTCAGCACAGAAACGCCATATACGGCGCGGGCGCACCGGCTACCGTGTCAAGTCAGTCGTGACCACATCACTTGAGTCATGACTCCATCTCGCTAGCGCACTGTGGTACGAAATACGGATTAAGTTGGACAATATTATATTAAACTGTAATACAGCCTTAGATTTGCAGCTAAATATAGGTTATGAAATCATTTTAAAAAGCATTAATAAATAATCAGTAGGTGGTAAGGCATCAGAACAATCGGCATTCAATTGAAAATAGTATGTTTACAGAATCTTAGACACAGGGTGTTAATTAGCTATTATACTTACTATTAGCAAAAAATAAAGTGCACAAATTTGTACTAAAATAATTAAACGTAAATATCTTGGGACTATCCGTTTGGCTTTTGTTAAAAATATATTGTAGTAACTTCCTATATGTTTGCAAGTTACCATTATTTTGTCTAGAAGAGCCCGTCTTTAAAACCATAGTGCAGTCTCCAATTTTATTTATCTACTGTCCGATTGTAGTAATATCTATAAATGGCTTGGAGTGTAATCTTTGTATTAGCGTTAAGGGATCAAGATGGCTGTTATAAGATTATAAGTAAGGTGGTAAGTGCTCATAATGTGTAAATGCATGATAGGTAGTATTTTAAAGGTCTAGGCAATTTCGTGTGCTTTGCGTTAGAGTAAAATAGAACATCTTTATCTAATTTTGTGTAATATATATGTAGTAGAACTTAAGAGGTAGGTACCTACTATAATTGCATTCAAATTCTAAAAAACTAGTTAGTGTAGACGGTGTAGGTTAAACTAATGCCAAATTCGCATGTAAAATATTTTATTTTCATGCTGTTATTAATGAAGCCAGACTTTAAAGTAAACATTAAAGTTACTCAAAATAAAGTTTAATTTTTATTGTTTTGTCAGTATTAAATAACTATTACGTTATGATAAATTTCATTTTGACTTTTTAATTAACACTCACACGCATTCTTACTTATTCACGTTCAAGACACTGAGTTTCTTTATTAAACTTTGGTTAAGAACCCAATAGAGAGACTGATAGAGAGGGGTCACCAATCTGTGAGCCTGCGCAATAGCTAATGTCTGCCACTCCTAATACGTTTGTCGTATTCAGTCAGGTGGACAAACATCGCAACAAGACAAATATAATTCATCTACATTTTGAACCTCGATGCAAATCTAACTTTATATTGTAATACTTAAAATTCATATTCTTTACATACAATGTATGTCATGTAACTTTGTTATAATAACAGGCCTGAACGATTTGTCGTGTGCAAAAGCTCACGAATCAATAGTGCTCATTGTATTTCTTTATAAACGCTTTCAAAAATGAGCACATGACCATATTCTAGGACATACCCAATGGGTTGTCAATTGGACACGTAGCAATTTTTACTGGAATAGAAACCGCTGAGTTTTGTTGGCGTGGGAATTTCGGTTGAATTGAACATAAAAGCCTAAAGCTTATTGCAAATGTTTTGAAGACCCATATAATGATTACGTTGACTTTAAAATAAACTAAAATGTAGCAACAAAGTGAGTCATTAAAGTTCACTTCGTAATAATATTGTCATTTATATATACTTGCTTGTACCTGCATTAAAACTAACAAACTCTTCCTCTATATTGTCTCTTTTATATATGGGTAGATAAACATTTAAAATATTCTCCATATATTCCAATTTAAAACCTAAAGCTCTAATAAAGTTAAGTCTATTACTTAAGTATGTACGTGTTGATTAATTTACGCACATGAGTAAAGATACCATTAATAAAGGACAAGTCTTGCCATGAGCGCAGTCGTGATTAAAGCCCTAGGCGCCTCCGGCGAACACATCAGATCTAGGTGAGGGTTAGGACATTTTTCTCACACTAGACCTGAAGCTGCGCCCCGCTGACCGCACACCGCTATGGTGACCATGCTTTTCTAATCCATATACTGTCATTATTGTAAACGCGAAAGTATGCGTTTGCTTTTTACAACATCACAGTTAAACCTCTGAACTGGTTTTAATGAAGTTTTGCATTCATTATTATTACGAGGGCGGAGTCGCGGACGAAATTTACTGACAAAATATTTTACTAGTGGGGCCTTTCTTTATCCTGACTGGGCCATTTAAATTTGTAGTGTGAAATATCCAACCCGTTGGGGTCTTTTGCGTTATAAATACTTCCATATTAATATTTTCATGCTATCCATAATTCCATACTAATAATCTAAATAGTTCAAGATTTATATTTTTTGTCTGTACGAATAAACCCAAATATTCAAAAAAAAAAAATGAAAAAAATAGAAATTTTCCTTTTTAATACTTACATAATGTATTTGTTTAATTTTGTTTTATTTTTGTTCCTGAAAATAGTTGGTAAATATTTAAAAAAGTTGGTTATAATTGTAATATTTTTGAGTAAGTATAGCGCAAGCTAATAATCTGTGTGATTTGTCCCGTATATATTTATTTATAATTCCTGATTGATAATGAAAGTGGACACTCTAACATTGCCTGCTGGGATAAACGATAACACTCGACGTAGATAAAATTGTTAGAAATCGTCATTTCTTGAAAACTAAGTAAGTACTGTGACACCACATGGGTTCAGGTATCCTTATCCGCTCCGCAGGCAGAAATTGTTGTGACTTAAGTAAGAAAATCAGAAAATCAGTAGGTTTTCTTGATAACAAAAAAATTATTTGTGTGAAAAGCCGCGACTGTTAGATGCGCCTGCGTTTAGCAAGTTTAGGAATATAAAATGTTAGTTTCTAAAATATAATACATTTACAAAAAATTTGCAATTAGCGGAACTCCTTTTTTTATTTTTTTATTAGATAATTTTTTTTAATAAATTTTGATCGATAGTTTTGTAAACATTGATTGATTCAGCTCATTTACTACTTACTTAAGATATTACCTAGAGCCTACCCTTTTCTAGGTACGACAGTTAAACTAGTTTCGAGATATTTATTTGAGATCTAACTTCATAAAACATGCTATGCATTTGAGTACGTGCGGATATTTTTGTTTTATGTATCAAGTGTTAGTTCCCACGGGTTTTAGATATACATACCTACTATTTTATCTAAGTTCGTTATCTGTTTGATATGTAAGTTAACATTATCAGTTTAGTTTTCATTGTCATTATATCGTCTAAACTGATCGCAATACAATATCCTAATAAAATAAAAATCTAAATTTAGAACGAAAAAGAAATAAAGTAGTGGATGAAGACATGTCAATTATATAAATAACTTTTTAATTGCACTCCGTTATCATAATAACGGTTGCCTAATTTGATTTTGACACTAATACCTATTAAATTTCTTTACATTTTATATCCTGGCCATTATCAGTGGGAGAAAGCCAAGGGTCTTGCATAAATTTCAAGTTTAAAAACGAGTAGGACGTTTCTCCAATAACCACATAGTATGCAAGGCCGCCTGACATCACACTCAAAAAATAATATGAATACAGAAGATTAACATTCAGTTATGTTTGTGACTTAGAACTTGAAATAAACTTCAGAATTTCCTTTTTGGAAAAATGTAAGCATAGTTTTTGCAGCATCTCTGCACCGTGGGCCTTTCCATGTTTTGTGTCGTTAGATTTTTTTTATTTTAATAAAGTTAGGTAGGTACTTATTAATAATATACATTTCGCGTTTGTTTTATGTCTGTAAAATTCCTACCAAAGGTACATACCTAACAAGTCTTTTATTTACAAAAATTTTATGAATGTGGATTCTAGAGGTGCCTTCCTAAGGTACCTTATGTCAAATAAAAATTTAAAACTTAAAGATCACGTGAGAATTAAAGTATATAGCAACATTAATGTTTATTCCCTATAATTTTTAGTTTACGCTACGGAACCACATTTTTGATGATTGTGCAAAACGCGCGGGCGAAGACGTGGGCCGAAGCAAGTTTTATGGCAAAAAGTTCGTGGACCCTTTACTTGTTTTTTGGACAATGCACGCGTGGGTCATTTATTTTGCGTTTATTTTTGGCCTGCCTTATAATACGCAGAATAATGTAAAAGGTCGACTCAGGTGGTCAGTCAGTCCAAAGACCAAGGGTCATGTATGAAATAAAAATTTTTACGAGTTACGTACACTTGTGCAAGAGATGAAGTCTCCCTATAGTCTTCTTAGAAAAGGGTTCCGTTTAAGTTGGTTATAAACTTGGAGCTGAAAGGGGAATATATATAATATTAGGTCCTTACATATGAAAGTTGCGTTTTGGCATAGTCACTTAGTCAGTCATATCACGCATTTTTATAATATTTTATATATTATTATGTACTTACCTAATTACCTTTTAACTTAATTAGTTCACGACTCATTCCTGGAGTGTGACTGTAGCTAATAATAACAAAATTCTAAGTACTGGCTTTCCTGTTTGTGAACCAGATTATTTCTGTTGAAAAATAAAATGCGTGGAATGCAAAAATAGTAATATAAGGGCATGATGCCTTTTAAAATAGGAGTTACTGGTATAATTTAGTAAAATTGTGTGTTCTTTTTTTATTTTGTAATATGTGAACGTGGCCTTTCAGTCTTTTCAAGACTGTTGACCCTGTCCAGCCTGCAAAGAATATAAATATGACTTTATGTGAGTATGAAATAGGTGAATACATATATAATTTATTTAAATGTTACTGGTACAAAGCTGTTAAGTTACAATCTGGCACCAGTTAAAAAGATCAATCTATGGGTTGGATCATTGGATGTGAGTAAGTATACATTTCAAATGCCGACGAGTATAAGAGATTACTATACCAAAGTGATTGACATCTAATCAGCAACAATTGCGGACAAGTTACCAAAATTGTCGCTAAATAAATTATGACGAGATTACAGTAAGATTCGCGGCCGCTTTTAGTTCGTATGTCATGTCATTTAATCACATTCAGTGAACTGTCATGGCGGCCGTATTTGGCGGGAAAGCAATCCGCTTATACCAAAATAGGAACGAGTTGGGATACCGATCTTTGCGTCTTTATTGCATTGCATGATCGTTGCATAAGTTTTGCATTTTTTCCTTAACGTACGAACCGTCCTTTAACTAAGCATGTTTTAAAGTAACACTTCTGTAAATTAAACAAGATTTAAAAAACTTTTTCAGTAACAATTTTACAACCATAGTGTTCAAAGAGCTGAAAGTTGAAGGATTCTTAGTGAACAGATGGATAGATCACTGGGACGAAGGTATAAGTGCCAATTGAAAATTATTAAGTGAAGGAAAACCGAAGTACAATGAAAAAATACTTATATCACGGATTTGACAACATGGTGGACGCTTTGGTCGGGATGCTGAGAAGCGAGAACACAGGAAAAGCAATCGTCATAGTAAAATAGATTAAGTACGGATATTTTTATATTAAGTTTTCAACAAATACAAAGTGTTTGTTTTTTTAAAACATGTATTGTTTAATTTCTTCTGAATCACTGTTCTTTTTATAACAATGATGACGATCGTCGTCATAGTCTTATCGATAAAAGTAAATATAAAAATAGCGCCATAAATACAATGATGGGAAAGCAAAAGCTGAAATTGGAAGAGAACCTTGGTTACCTATTAGAAGAGGTTACCTATTAATGTACTGATAGATCAGCCAACCTAAGGATTTCAAAAATACTATCATATTTTCTAACTAGAGGCCGCCCGCGACTTCGTCCGCATGGAAACCCTATCAATCCCGCGGGAACTCTGGGATAAAAAGTAGCCTATGTGTTATTCTGGGTCTTCAGCTACCTACATACCAAATTTCATGGTAATCGGTTCAGAAGTTTTTGCGTGAAAGAGTAACAAACATCCATACATCCATACAAACTTTCGCCTTCATAATAGTAGTAGGATACAACGTGTTACTACACTTCTTACCATTTTGTACATGCTAGCTGCAGCTAGTTTTGTTGGTTCTAATGTACCCTGTGCCACTATCAAAAAGATATGAGGTAGGTATAGGTACCTAGGTACCTACTGAGTAACTATGGGAGGTTAAAAACATAGCGAACACAAAAAAGATGTGGACAAATAATAAATTGATTAACATAAGTTACTTTTGATCTCTACGTCTGAAAAAATCAAGATAAGTTAGGTTACTTAGTAAATTAAATAGGAAAGCATTTTTATTTTTGTGAGGTAATATCTTCATGATCAGGTGGGAGTCGCTTCGTGTGAAAACCTCAAACTTCTTACTTTATTACGTAAAAGTATATTTTCGCTGCAGGCAGCTAGTAGGACATCTTACAGGACGAACGAGATTTCCATTGTAATGTGCCCACCAATTTATTTTTTTACAGTAGGTTCAGCGAGCGCTAAATATGAATCTCACGAATTAATTAGTACCTAAGTAGTTTTTTATTGCGAATAGTTAAGTAACATTCAGTTAAAATTTTATAAGATTAGAGGAAACAGATAAAACTACCCTACTTATCCTTCATTGATACTAAAGTAAAGCCCTGTCAACGGTAATCGATTTATATTACCTAACTTATATATTTTCTTATCAAAAAAAGAAAAAAAAACTTTTTTAGCTGTACCTATAAATTCTGAAAATAATAAATGTTCTCGATTATGCTGTAATTATACTAAATGAATTTTTATTAGATTAAAAAAAATTCAAAGTACTGAAATTGAGCAAATTTCATAAACAAAAACCTAGTATAAGAAAAGAAATTATTCACTCTCCTATACATATTAGTTTATCAGCTGATCGGTGTTAGTATGCGAGGGAACGTAATTTTTTTTTGCTTTCTGCTATATTTTTTATGAAAATCCAGCGAGTTTCATTGTCCAAATATGTAGTGAAAAATTCCTTAACGAATAAAGATTCACCTTGTAGATTGGCAAGTGAAAATATGTACTTAGTCTCTGTATACACCTCCGTGAAAGAGGCGTAATTTTGGTATGTAGGTGTATATATTTTTTTCTCTCTCTTGCTTCAATTTCGATTGAGAGCCTTTTAATTTACTACATGCTTTCTTCTGACTACTACATTCGTTATCACAATATTAGCTGCAATTTTATACGAATAGGTGACTAATTAGTTATGTTTGCAACTAAGTAGATGTGTGTTGCATGTTTGACTCATCATCTTATATTGAAACTAATTAAATGTTAAACTACGACAAATAGAAAATTGCTCCATTCTTCATACGCCCAATATTACTTGCCTTCAAGAACAATGAGAGAGATCGGAGTGCGTGGGTTCCTGTCTCAAAGCGACAGAGTTCTATCGTTCAAAACGTTTTATATCTGATGGGACTATGTGTTATTAGGTTGAAGGGGCCCACGCTTCCGGAGTATATTATTTACATAATCAGTGATTATTCCGCATCATTGAATATATTGGTCGGTAACCATGTCAGTCGCATTGACTATTTTAGGTGTTCATATTTTATCTGAATTTAAATAACTATCTACAATAATTTCCTTAAGTAAACCAAGTAGCTACCTAAAAGTCATTTACAAACAAGATTTCATAAAAAAATGATTTCTTGGAATAAATGACACAAACCAATCAATTAAGTCTTAAGTAAATCCTCACTGCACCACACACTCGACTCTTGAACTTTTTATTTGAGAACACTGCATTATATTTATTTATAGATGTCATCTGTCTGTTCCCTGGGGGTAAGACGTGAATTTATGGACTTCTAAAGGGGACTCGGTCAGAATTATTTCAGGCGACATACCCTAAAGAGTAGAATATATTATTAATTAATATTACAAAATAACAAAAACAATGAAAATTTATTAAAACATAAATAATTCAAAAAAATCATCATAAAATATATTAATTAATTAATATTATGGCAAAGTGAAAATTGCAAATACCTAATCAAAGATACCAGTCCATTGGCAACTTAACACTTCACTATCACGAAAAAGTTCTGTCAATATAATCGTAATCGAATTCCGCCAAGAAGGAGTCGAATGGCGAGAGGGAGTCCTCTGCGAACTCGGACGTGGTTTCCAATTCCTGTTCCGTGGAGAATTCTGACAGATCCGAGCAGTAGGGTGATGGCCATCGTTCGGGTCTCGGCGTTGAGTCTCCTTCGGGACTTGATTCTCGGAGTGTGGCCGATAGAGCTGATATGTATCGCATAGCGAGACGAAGGGTCGTTATCTTAGTGAGTTTTTCGCAGGGCATTGGAGCTCCCGTGATGGCAGCAGCCGGGACGGCTCTGCGTAGGGCTTCGAAGGCGCGATTGATTTCTCGCATTCGACTTCTTTCGCGCGCGTTAGCAGTTTTCCTCCTGTATTTGCTGAGAGGCTGAGGCGTGCGGCGCGCGCGCGGCTCTCGGCTGCGCGCAGCGCGCGGACGCAGCTGATACGTGTCGTGCTCGGGCATGGAGTGGAGTCTCGATGTGGTCGCGCAGCCGCCCCACGCGACGGAGACACCGCCCGCACTCGGATTCCGCTTGAAAAATACGCTCACTCCGCCCACTTGCCCCGTTCCGTTCATGTACACTGATGTAGTCAATGACATAAATACTTAAAGTCCATCCAGTAAATCACCACAATACCTACTTGTGAGTACGTTATACATGTGTCCCTTTCAAGATTTTTTTAATTTATCCATTGGTAATTTTCGAGCCCCGGTCGAATCAAGAAATAATATTATATTTTTCAGATTTATTCGATTAGATCGATATTTGATTAAGTAGTTTCAACTTTAACTAAGCGATTTATAGACGAACTATAACACAAGGAACTTTCTAAGTAGGTACCAACCAACCTACTTTGGAATTAACGAAATTCATGTGTTTTGTCTTTATAGGTAGGAGGTATTTATGAACACACCAAAACTGACTTAATTTGTAAGACTTTTCTCTCTGAAGAAATCTATAGTTACTTGACTCCCGTGTTTAATGTCTATATTCCTCTTACTTTTGAAGATTTTACATAAGCAACACTTTTATACACAAATGTACTCCATCGCAATGAATGAACAAGCAAGTAGTAAATAGTTATCTCATGGATAAAGTTAAGACAAGAACCTATGGGTAGCAATAAGGGCAATTTGCATATTCGATTCGGCATTTCCGTTAAAAAAGGCCGGTGTCTAATTGTGTTTACTGACCTTGCTAAGCCGCGTAGGATTTTATAGTGTAGGCGCCAAATAATGTCACAGAATGAATTTTCGAATACAGAAGTCATACTCTAAGGACTTAAAATTCCACAAAATCAAATAAAAAAATCGGCATGTGTCGATATTTTTCAATTTTGACAGGAAAAGGCTGCATGATGTCTTTAACCAAAACTAGAAAAAAATGTTGTTCCTTGTTTAAAAATGAGAGGGATTTCTTTTTGTACCTACATAGTTTTCTTTAACTGTTAAATATGTTAGTTACCTTTAAATAGATACGTACGAGTTCATTCACATTGGGATAAAGTACAAAAACAAATAAACGGTACGACCTAGGCAATAATCTAATCTCAAACCTTTTTTTAAAGACATTTTAGAGAGAAATACGACACCTTACCCAACTGTTAAAATGGATCTTCGAAGCCAAATATTGCTTTACTTAGACCAAAGGCGCATAACAAGTGACATGAAAATTGCTTGCGAACAATTTTTGAATGAAGTAAATGTGAAAACTATTTATAAATATCCTCCATTTAGATATGTACTTGAAATTGATGTTATGGATTTGCTTGAGACATCTCCTGTAATCGGAGAAACATTACTACAAGAACCTCTGAGGTTGCAAAACATTTGCAATGAAATTTTATTTGCATGCTTAGTTTCTTTGAATAGTAACGAGTGGACTCAACATATTAGGCCAAATCAAGTGGCTGTTAACATAAGATTAAATTGTCTATCAAAACTTTTAGTTATTCCTAATCGCCATCACTACAAAGGTCTAGTAAGTTTTGAAGGGTTGTTAGTATCAAAATCTAAACCAGAGAGTTATGCTTATCATACAGTTTGGTCATGCCCTGAAGAATGCGAGGATAGTGAAGTAGTGCTACAATACATCCCAAAAATGCCACCTAAATGTTATGTCTGCAAAACTGTTCTTTTTGAAAACAGCGGCTTGAGGAGATGTGGTGAACAGGTTAAAGTTACTATGAAAATAAAAAACTCCTTACTATCAAAGAATTTCAGAATTTCCGATGATTTGATACCTATATTGAAGATCGGTAGTGTTTATATTTTCTATGGCATTATATTTAAGAAGATAACATCAATTTGGTCTTTAGAAGAAGTGGTGCCATTGCCTGCCCCTATCACGACGCCTATTCCAGAAGATGTCGAAGAACTTTTTAAAGCATGTAAAGAAGTTTCTTGGAAATTTATATACTGTCTAGCTTCGAGCATAGGCATTAATGTGTGCCCGTTGAGTTGTTTCATGCATTTGAAGATAAGTTTATTGTTGAGTTTAACCAGCGTAAAAGCCAACATGTGGACGAACTCCCGCATTATTCACGTGTTTGCCGCCGGCTATGATACTGGGTTTGTCGGTAAACTGATGAATGAAGCGGCCAAGCTCGCACCAAGATTTGTTTACATGGGGACTTCCAGCACGACAACTATTGATACATTAATAGGTTCCTCTGGTGGAATTTGCTTCTTATCCTTACCGTTACATATCTACAATCAAAAACAAATACATGCAATTCTTTCTGCTTTAGAGACGGGAGATATTTTGAATGATGCTTACCCAGCCCAAATTCAATGTGCCGTTTGGGCGCAGGGAATGGATTATAAGAAAATACTTCTATATAATGTAGCAAATATATTTGGATTCGTTTGTAGAGGGGATTTTGGAGAATACAATGACGAAATTATTGGTTTTATGCTTGAACAAACAAATACCCCACTACAAAACACAAAAGAAGAAGTCAAAGCTTTAGATGATGTAGCAAATTACTTAGATATCGTGGCCGCTATTCAAGTATCGTTAGATCAGAAGACAGAGATTCTATTGAGGAATTATTTCCTAACAGCTCGTAGAGAAGGGACTAGAGGTGTGTCAGTGGGAAGTATGGGTGCTTTGGTAGCAATTTGTTTGACTGCAGCAAGACTCTGTCGACGAACTGTAGCAAATGTTGATGATGCAGTCTTGGCTATCTGGTTACATGTGAGTGGCAGCCCTGAACCAAGATTTGCGCCCGACGATTATCTTATCGCGCCGGCTGATATTCATAATTTAAAAGAAGTATTCAAAAAATTCAAAATCTGGCTTACCGAGTTTACTGGGATTAGTGTGCCATAATGTTTATCATTTTGTTCGTTTGCATTGTTATCTTATTACTCATTTGATGTTATGTAAGATTTCTTTACTTAATAATTCAGACAATAATTTACTTTATTTTCACAAACATGTTCTCCTTTTAGAATAAAAGATTTTATTATGTATGTAAACCTTATATTTTACTTCTAAATCACACATTATAAAAATACATATTTTAAGATTGTGTCAGTGACACAAAATAAATAAATCAGCATTTAACCATAGGTTGGTTAGTAACAAAATTTAGACTTTTAACTATATTAGTAACAAAAATAAATTGTTATACATTTAGACCATATACCATTAATATAAGCACAAAAATGCATAAAAATACATGCTTCATAGAATTATTACTGACTAGAATAAACAGCTACACAAAAAACACATTGGCCACTTTTTTAAAAAAATAACATAGTCCACAATTTATTGTGCCCATTGTTATATATTATCATATTCTTATAAACTAAGTTTCTTTGTATTTATAACTGATACCTTTAAAACAAAAGGCCTATGTATAGGTCCAATTTTTATACTAGATTATTTTCATTCTTTGTCTTGTAGAAAACTAAAATCAAAGGCAACTTTTCCAAGCAATTGTTTCTGCATATTAATGGTTTCAGTTAATTTAGTATGGCTTTGTCTCAACTTCAAACTCTCTTCAATCAGAGAAGTAAGAGCTTCATCTTCATCAACTTTATTTGCCATCTTAATGCAATGAGCAGACACGGCTTCACCGACTTTAAAATTACTCTTTTGAAAGGAAACTACACTATACGGAAGATCAACTAAATTATGTGCATCATTAGCAAGCATGGATATAGTTGACCACATACAGTTTGTCAAACCTTCTAAGATATTGTTAGCTTGTAAACTTAACTTTTCAGCATTATTATCTGCATGTCCTATGACTTCAGAAATTTTACTGAATTCTGTACCCAAATCTATAAGTTTCAACATGAATGGTTGGTTACGTATTTCCAGAAAAATCTTACTTCTAATTTTAAGACAATCATAACAAACCTTCATAACATCAAGACATTGCTTTTCCTTAACTCTATAATCAGAGAAAGATTCATTTCTTTTGTAATTTATGAAAACATTCAAGGCATTTTTAAAAATATTTTGGTAATTGTACTTTTGTACAAAGTTGTTGAGGTCAACAGTTAAGGCTTCATTACTTCTTCTAGATGCTGATTGCAATCGTACAGTGAGTTGTGTCCATGCTGTTTGAAGTTTGTTAATTTTGTCATTTAAATCATCTGTATCTCTAAAATTCTTCTCAAATCCTCCAAGAAAGTTTGTCCCTACTGCATTTTGTTTTAAATTCAGGACATGATGTTTACCCACTTCAACCATTTTTAAAACAATTCCATTTCTAACAAGTAGTTTCCCAATGTCTTTATCAATTGCATTATGTTTCAATAGCATTTGTGTCTTTTCATGTTTCAGAGACTCTCCTCTGGCAAACAATCCTTTGATAAAGGAATCATATAGTTCAATTTCATTTATGACAAAAAACAGACCATTTCTGTACAAATTTTGTTGATTTTTAAAATTATATAATGCCTTAGGATGCTCCAAACATCTTTGAATAGTTTTTGGTACTATTGGTTCAATATTTTCTTTTATAATGTTTCCTTTATGGTAAAGGTAAAAGTTTATATCTGAACAATCATTCCAGTAATTTACAACTAGTTCATTATCATTAACTTCATTATAAGTTGATTGAGATATAATTATCTGATCTTGAATAGAAATTTTTTGATCCTTTTCAATCCACAACTTTATATTTGATATCGTAGTTTTAACATCAATTTCATAGGCAAGTTGTGATGATGTGTACACTGAAAATATTTTTATAATCCTTCTTGCCAATACTTCTTCAAGAAAGTTGAAGATAACAATTTTGCTTGCCGTTTTCTTTTCTTCAGTAGGTATGTCAAATGTAACTTTTGATGGAGCATCTCTACCTCGTAATTTGGGATCCCATTCCAATGCCATCCTTAGCCATTGCTCAATGAGCATTTTAAATGGTTTGGAAATATGATTTTCTGCAAAAATTTCTGTCGAATATTCTATATCACCGTGAAACGTTTCATACACACAGACATCTTCATGAGTTTTCTTCTTTACATGAGGCATCCACTGTACTGGTGCCATAAATGGCAAGAATGGTCTTATACCACAGATTACTTCAAAAGCCAAAAGTCCAAATGACCAGAAATCAACAGAATTACTATATGTTTTGCTATAAAGAATCTCTGGTGCTAAATATTGTAGTGTACCAACAAAACTAGCACAAACTGAATTTGAATCAATTTCCTTGGCATATCCCAAGTCTATTAATTTATACTGCATGTTTACTTGTCTTTGAGTGCCATTGTTAGAAGAGCCGTTATCTTCATTTAATTGAATAACAATATTTTCAGGTTTAATATCTCGATGTGTGATTTTGTTTTGATGTAAAAATTGCATAGCATTTCCAATATCCTTTAAAATTTGACGTACCTGCCCTTCCTTTAAACCCCCACATGATTCAGGTTTATTGAGTAACTGTCGAAGAGATCCTCCACTGCAATATTCCATACAAAGAATAGGTAATTTTGATGGGTTTGCAGATTTTAAGCCTTCAATAAACTCCTTAGGTAGTTCCTTCGTGCCAACGATATTAGGGTTGTTGCAGTTCTGTAACATATCGACTTCTTTCGTCCATCGTTCTTTGTGTTTGGAGGTGAGTTCATCGCCCCATTTACACGTCTTGATAGCAAGTTTCTCATCTGTTTTTTGGTGCTTCCATAGAACTACTGTGCCAAAACTTCCTGAGCCTAATACTCTGTCTTTCACCCAATCACCGATAAACACTATACTATCCATTATTACAAAATTTAAAAGATTTCTAAAATATCTTATCGGAAAGTACTATATCCATACTTTATTTTCCTGCTTCTAAAATTTCTTGTTTTGATTGATTCTTGTCTATGTCAAGACACATTATGCCAAGTTTTGGCGTTGACATTTATTATGTCGCTTCGACTATTTTGACGCTGATTTCAGGCTTAGAATCTGTAGCCAAATATGAATGGCAGAGTAAGTAGGTAAGTAAGTTGATTTAAAACATGTCCGTTTCGTATGGTTTCTTGATAGCGTTGATATGGAAATTTAAAAATTTATATATTTCGGGACTACATAATGCGTGGACTAAAATTAATAAATATATAGCTATTTGAAAATAATGTAAGCTTTTAAACTTAATTTAATTGTTGTGCGTAAACATTTGCATAATGATCAATATTTATATTATAAATGATTGCATTTCTCGAGCTTAGACTGAATAAAAAGACGAAAATAAAGCATGATCATCAAAATAATATAGGCTTTAGACTTTTTTCTTTATTGTTATAAGTAGTTTTAGTTTTAAATTAATTAGTTTGTAAGTATCTTTTTTCTTTCTTTTTATAAGTAGTTTTGGCTTTAGTTTTAATTTGATTTAATTATAATATTTATAATAAACTACAAAAATACATTTTATCAAAAACAAACTCAATTTTTTTAATTTACGCATGCATAGGAAATGTAAGGTCCGGCACTTGCTGTGATAAATATACTTGCAGTATTAAAACTTTCTAGTAATAACGTATTTTTTTTATAATGAACCTTATCGGTATACGATTAACGCCAGGTTAACAGCTTTTCCCTCTGAGTCCCATTTTTTCACGAAGCTTTTCTTAATTACTAAGTCCGCCTTTTGTATATTATTTTGTTTTAGACTAAATGTCAATTGTAATCATGTATTATAAAAAAAAAACAAAATATATTTGTCAAAATTAACATTGACAAAACATAACAATCTGTCATGACATGTCTGTGTTTGTTTGGTTTGGTTGTTGACAGTTGTTGAGATACTCCGTTTCGTCCGATTTTTGCAATTTATTTTGCCAAAGATTTCACCTAAATAAATTACAAAAAATGTTTACGTACCTAGTGCTTTTATAAAACTTTAGTTATGTTGAGTGTTCACGTAACAAAACCATCATATCAAGTTGTACTTTAGGCATATTGATAATAGAATGAATATCTGAAATACAGAAAATGCTTACACGACCGCAATTTTGATAAGAGTTTCTTTTATCCAAGTCTGGATAGATCATAAAATTTTTAATGGAGCCAGAATTTAGTGCCTTGAATATGTTCCATATTTCGAATTGCTGTCGGGCTTGTATGAAAGCTGATTCCAGTTTGTTATCCTTATACGAGAATATAATGGTGGACCAACAAGTTTTTCTCATAGCTGAAGCTCTGATGAATTGTACAGGGATGACGGTAGTGTAATTTTTATTCCACTTTACATGTCTCTTTCTTATCCTTCTGCCACTTGGAAGATCATTAGATAAAATACTCAAAGGCCATGTTTGGCTGTATGGCTTTACGATGGAAGTGAGATCTAAGATAGTAATAGTTTGCTAGCTCACCAATTTTGTGAAGAACCACAAGTTCCCTATTGTGTGCAAAGAAAAGCAGGCTTTTTATATACGAAAAAGTATATTTTATCTTTACTTAGGCATAAAAGCCTAATTATTAAGCAATGTGTTGTTTTGGTTGGTTTTATGGTTGGATGGTTTTATTACAGGTCATGCAAGATGATGGTCTACCGAATAGGATTTGCCATGATTGTGCTAAGACTCTTGAAACTATATGTGCTTTTAAAATTAGAGCTTTGGTCTCT
Source organism: Amyelois transitella (assembly GCF_032362555.1). Lineage (NCBI taxonomy): Eukaryota > Metazoa > Arthropoda > Insecta > Lepidoptera > Pyralidae > Amyelois > Amyelois transitella. The sequence goes on along the minus strand of NC_083518.1, from coordinate 3,719,403 downwards.
GAGACAGAATTCAAAAAGCTTATTAACTCTACACCTAATGGAATAAAGGATCAAGTGATCAAGTCAGAAATGAAATTAGAAGAAGATGACGACATAGGAAATGGAGACTTGCTATTAGAGGACCTATCTGAGTACACTCCCTTAGATTTACCAAAACAAGAGTGTGATACTAAAATATGTTTTGATGATATGGTTTCACAAACTCAGACTTATAATTGTGAATTGTGTTCTAAAAAGTATACAAAAGAAGATAAGTATCTTAAGCATATGAAGTCACACGAGAACCCCATGTATTGTGATATTTGTAAGGATGTCTTTTACAATAAAAGAACTCTTAATAAGCATATAAAAAACCACAGTTCTGGTGTATTTAAATGTGATTACTGTGATGAAGAGTTTGATTTAGAGGCATTATTTTTGGAGCATGTTGCAAGTCATGCAGAGAAAGTTAATGTTAAATGTCCGAAATGTGAAGTTTTATTCAGTAGAAGAGGTGCTTTTATTACACATTTGAGAAAGGTTCACGAGAATAAAATAAAATGTGACATTTGTCAAAAAGATTATTCTACAAAATCTCTTCTCAAAAGACACATGAAGCTACACAGGTAAGATTGGACTACAACAAAAGATTGCAATTTCAATTCGCATCCAGACATCCCCTTATAGCATTCCCTAATCACATCTATACTAGCACCACTGCAATGCAGCTTTGAATTGCTATTAGCTGTGTTATTTACTTACCCCTTGGTAACACACTCCATGATGTAACCTGAAGCCTGGGGTATGCCTTTGACCATAGTTTTTGGATCCGTTGAGTCAGGATTTTACATGAAGTGACTCCCATCTGAACTCCACAACCTTTCCAGGAAAACCTAACCCGTATTGAATTGATCATGGTTACACATTCAGTTGTCTGCATGTGCAGGTTTTCTTACGATGTTATCCCTCACCATAAGAGCATTGGTTTGTATACAAAGGAAATGTACTTAACTTCTTAAATAGTCATTGGTACATGGCCAAGGTAGGATTAGAACTGGACCCTTTCTGCGCATCACACATTTTAACCGAGCACCTTACTGATTCAAATGATGTTCAATTGTGATATACCCTTTTCTGTTAATTTGTAACTTGTATGTGTTGTATGTGCCGTGTGGGGGAATGGGCACCAATAAAAAAAAAGAATAGGACCACTCCATCTCGTTCCCATGGATGTCGTAATAGGCTTACATACATGGGATTCTTTTTTAGGCGATGGGCTAGCAACCTGTCACTATTTGAATCTCAATTCTATCTTAAAGCCAATAGCTGAACGTGGCCTATCAGTCTTTACAAGACTGTTGGCTCTGTCTACCCCGCAAGGGACATAGACGTGATTATATGTATGTATGTGTTGTAGTGACACAAGTGAATTTAATGTTTTTTTTTTGTTTGCAGGAATGAACGCCCTTACCAATGTACGAAATGTGCCAAGTCCTACAGCCGCCACGATCAGTTGTTGCAGCATATGAAATGGCATGATGGGATCAAGCCCTACATTTGTAGCTTCTGCAGTAAAGGTGAGTAGTATTTGTCCCTTACCAGCTAAGTCTTTTAATCCGGTTGCATTTTCAATTTGATCAGATATTCTTAAATCTTATGCCAGTCACGCCATCATAGCATGGCACGCGCGATACCATTTATATCGCGCGAAAGACCATCACTGTTTCGCACGTGAAACGGGACAGCGATAGTTTATCGCGCGATAGAAACGGCGACGCGCGTGTCATGCTTCGGGCATGATGTAGAAATCATATATGTCAGAATGTATTTTTAGGTTTGTCAAGATTTTATTATAAAAAATTTAGTACTGGCAGTTTTTAACTGTTCCAACGCAACATACATGTAAATTAAATCTAATGTAAAACATCTTTTCAGCCTTCAATCAACTTTGTAGTTTAAAAGATCACATACGGACGCACACGGGCGAGACTCCATACCTCTGTTCTGAATGCGGCAAGAGTTTCACCAACAGTTCAAACCTGCGGCAACATTTGATGCGACACAGTGGGGTTAAACCGTTCAAATGCAATTTATGTCCAAAATCATTTACAACCAAAGGTACTGTTTGAGTCTAAACTCTATAGATAGGTCTGTTATTTATAATAAAGTTGATACACTCTAAGCGATAAATAGCTAATTACACGGCACTAATAACACAGATTATTACAATGAGATGGCGCTCTAAATAATCGCGATCTACATTCGTAGTGAAGAACCAGTTTAAACTAGTTAAATTTTTAATAAGATTTATTTAATATTTTAATATTGTTTCTCGTAAAATGCGACTAAGGGCTTATAAATCTGGGATTCATCTTGAAGGTGATGGGCTAGCAATCTATCACAATTTGAATCTCAATTCTGTCATTAAGCCATACAGCTGAACTGAATGCGGCTATTCAGTATTTCCAAGACTGTTGGCTCTGTCAACCCTGCAAGGCATATAGACGTGATAATATGTATGTACAATATGTAGGTATATTGTTTTCAGGTCAGATGACATCCCACTTGACAACTCACACCGGAGTCCATCCTTATAAGTGTGAACAATGCGAGAGTACATTCACTAAAGCTAACTCACTGAAGAAACACAAACTCATACATTTGGGAATAAAACCCTTTCCCTGTGACAGTTGCAATATGCGGTAAGTAACATTTAGGATGTCTCGGAAATTCCTAATATGATATATATTTTTTTTAAATTTTGTGAACGTGATAATGTATAAGGTACAATTCTTATCTGTTTTCAAGAACACGGAACGAAGGAAATCATGGTATAGTTGCTTCTTTTACCGCGCAAATTGTCAAAATCAATCAAGAGAAAGGCTAACAACCTGTCACCATCTGAATCTTATTTCCATTGTTTTAAGCCATTCTGCTGAAAGTGGGCAAATATCAGGGTTTGCAGGGTAAATAGAGCCAACAATCTTGATAAAACTCGGAAAGCCAGTTTCAGCTGAATTTGTAAATAGATATATAAATAAATAAATATATACGGGACAAATTACACAGATTGAGTTAGCCTCGAAGTAAGTTCGAGACTTGTGTTACGAGATACTAACTCAGCGATACTATATTTTACAATAAATACTTAATATAGATAAACATCCAAGACCCAGGCCAATCAGAGAAAGTTCGTTTTTCATCATGCCCTGGCCGGGATTCGAACCCGGGACCTCCGGTGACACAGACAAGCGCACTACCGCTGCGCCACAGAATCCGTCAAATAAAAAAAAAATTTAAACTTATAGTTACGTCTATCCCGTGCAGTGTAGATAGAGCTAACAGTCTTGAAAAGACTTAAAGGCTATGTTCAGCTGTATGGCTAAATGATGGAATTGTAATTCAAATAGTTACAGGTTGCTGGTACATCGCCTACAAGAAGAAGCCAAAGTTAATTAGTCTTTCCTTTAGTTGGCTTCTACTACATCCATGGGAAAGATATAGAATGGTCCCATTCTAAAGTGCATAAGTTTAGTTTTTTGTCCCTAAAAATAAATATGTATTTTTTAATTTGTCTTTATTTTTTTAATAATTTTAGTTTCTCATGCAAGGAACACCTAAAGCGCCACAATCGTATACACACGGGCGAGAAACCCTACAAGTGTCAGTATTGCGAGCGCGCCTTCTCCCAGAGCAATGACCTCGCCAAACATATCCGCACGCATGTTGGACAAAATATATACCAGTGAGTACATGCTATAAAACTGTAAAATAAGTCACATTCTTACCTCGCTAGAGTGTGGATGGAAAAATGGATGAAGTGGGGATGGGATGTGGATGAAAAGCTAATTATTATGAGGAAACTTAGCATAATCCAATGAGATTTATTAATTTTAAGATTGGTTACACTAGTCGTTCGCCGTGAACATGACCTCGCGATTTTTCACAAAATTTTGTTTTCAAATGATTTTGTTGCCTTACGAACTTAAGCAGTTCTAAAGTTATCAGTTTATTTGTAAATATAAATATACCGCATAGAAGTCGCAGGCACAGCTAGTAATTCATACACACCACATAATCTTCTAAAACCAACGACTGTTTTTCATTTTGTTATATTCTTTTTTACGTGCAATAAAGGGTTTAAAAACAATCTACATATGTATGTTATAAGAATATATTACAAATTATTTCCATGCTGTAAAATATTTTTAATTAATTGAAAATAATAACAATTTGATTGCAACATTTCAGATGCACAGTCTGCAGTATGAGATTCAGACTTATCAGTGAACTGAAACAACACTATCCCACCCACTACGTCAACGGAGATGACATTCCCAAAATACCCATCAGCAAAGGAGTGGAAGCTCCCGTCCTGATGATCAAGCCTGAAGAATCTACGCCCGTAGTGACATGCGATCCGAGAATAACGATTACTATAAATAGCAACGGTCTGGATAAAAATGGTTTAGCAGGTGACATTACTATCGATTTGTCCCCTGACAAGAGTTAACAATTTTTGTTGGTAAATATGTTAATAACATTAGTTTTAAAAAAAGAAGGGAAAGGCTAATGGACTTAAGATTCTTCTTTTAGGCGATGGGTTAGCAACCTGTCTCTATTTGAATCTAATTCCATCATTAAGTCATACAGCTGGACATAGCCTATCAGTCTTTTCGAATATTTGGCTCTGTCTTCTCAGTAAGGGACAGATACGTGATTATATTTATGTATAAACGTTAGGTAGTATAATGATTTAAAATACAATTAATGAAAATGATAAATAATATAATTTAGCTGTGAATATGTGTTATAAAAATATGATGTGTTTAATGAACACTTTTTGTGATAACTCGAATATAGTTACTAGATTTTAAATTAGAGGCTATATATTTATGTACACGATTTTAATTAGTTTGAAAATTATAAGTTCTTAATGCGAATCAGATTGAGCATGGCGCAATCTTAATAATAATATAAGTAAACATTCAATATTCAAAGGCCCATACTAAGTTTTATTTACATACCAATACAATACATCACTACGCTATTAATATCTTTGAAAACAGAAGGAATCGAACCACGACAGTGTGGCGACGGAGTCTATGGCGCTTATTGATGTTAAAAAAAACTGTTTGCACTTGCACTATGTCGAAAAGGCGCTTGCTTACAGAACTTCCTTTCGCTTCATTTTTCCAGGGACAACGCTTGATTGCATACAAGTTGATGTAAAATAATAAATAAAAGAGTATGTTACAGTTAACGTGGCTTAAAAGTCTTTTCATGTCGGTTGGCTCAGTCTACCTGCAATGAATATAGACGTGACTATATGTATGTAAAAGAATGAAGAATATACAATCCATTCCCTTCCTTCAGTTATCAGCGGGCTTGTAATTTATTTTCAAACATTTATCGTCCAATTTTTACAGTTTAACTTAACGAAGTTCTCTTAGTGTAAATAAGTATCCAAGTCGTCGGAATGCCTTATTTACAATATATCTTAAAATGTAAACTTTTAAGAACTAAGTAAATAAGTACTAGGTATTTTATTCGTTTTCTTAGACTGATCAAAATTGTATTTACTTTTATGCTAAGTAGATAAGTATACTTACTTACATTGAAGGCTGCTTTGAAAAAAGTTTAACGACGGAAGAATTATCTTTCGAAATAAAAACTGCCGCCATTATATAATTATAATAGTTTTGTGTCATTGAAATAAAAGTTTACTACAATTTCTATAAAGATATTGACTTTGTATCGAATAGTTGTATAATATAATTTATATTCAACGATTTATCGCCCAGCCGGTACACTCAATTTTTGGAATTGGAAACACTATGTGCCTTAATATTTCTATTTCTTTACTCATCAGTAAACTAATAATTTTTGTCAGATGTGTTGCAAAATAAATAGCTAGAAACATTTTGAGGATTTCACAAAACTAGCGCAATTTCATAGGATTTGTTGTAAGCCGAGCTTTACTTTACAAATTATATTAAAAATGAAGGGAATAAAATACTTAAACATAATGAGGCAAATTACTATGTACAAAGTTTTGTTAAGTATCTTGAATAGTAAATTAATTTATTGATTTTCACTCATTCGTTTTATAATATTGTCATGATCATGACATGTTATTAGGCTCAGTTATGTATCAGCATATAAAAATGGTGTTGATTATACCATTATTCGAGTTTGGAACACATTTTAACTCCCAGTGATACACAGATTAGCAGTATAGTTTAAATTTTTTAAATGTTTAAACCCCGTGAGTTAATAGATGTTGAAATGAAGTTCCAAAGTTAGTTGCATTTAGTTAACCGCCTAAAGATTTATACCTACAAGGTGTTCCTTGTTTTGTGCTAATACATTTTAGTGTGCAATAGTGATTTGTATAGTCACCTGCAGATAAAAATGACTTTAGTTCATAAAAATTAAAACCCTAAGGTGGGAGAGCAAGTTTATCTTTTTTTATTTCAATTTATTTTACTTAAAAACAGTAAAAATACAATTCTGCCAAAATGTAATTTAGTTTGTCGGCATCTGCAGCAGACTGTACGTGTTTTTAAAAGAGTATTTTACAGTTAACGTGGCTTAAAAGTTTTAGAACTGCTATGCGAGTTGGTCTTTGCTGGTACTTTGTATATAAGTATTTAGGGATCCTGTCATCATGAAGTAATCGTGACTGTTCACAATAGCACGGAGGGCACAATAGTATTGTTTCCTTTAGTTTTGTGTCTTTAACACTGTAGAATAGAACTACGCTTTATTTATGTATACTGCGATATACCCTTTTTGTTGTTGTATGCTTGTGTTATGTGAAATAATTGCAGAATATAATATTTTACCACAAAGTTGTGACTGTTTCATTTTGTGAATGTGTAATTATGGCCTGATTTACCGATTAATAACGCTGTATTTCTATCTATTCCCATAACCTCAAACAGGAATGAATATAAGAATTGACAAACACCACATCAAAATTTTAAAAAATCGCGTTGGCCGACCGCTTAGCATTTGTCTGTAACCTAGCTCAGGCAAAACTTCTTATAAAATTAAATAAAATCTTGGAAAAGTTCTAAGCGCTGAGAAATATTTTTTTATTGTGCTAGGTCTGTACACCCACACTTCCTTATGGTCTTATTTTGTAATCGTCGGTCGTTAATTTGTAGAAATTTGAATAATATACCTACGACGAAATAGTGACATGTGATAGAAGATATTTTAAAACCTTATTTAGGTATTAGGGAGAATATGCCGTAACTCTCACTCACGACTCACTACAAGAAATAAAGTAGAAACCTAGTTACATGTCTCTTGAATATGAAAATTTATGATGCTCCATATAGTAGTAGTATTTCGTAATTACTGGTAAATACTTAAACCAATGTGGTCTTTCAGTCTTTCTGAGAATGTTAGCTCTGCCTACTGCGTGGGAATAAAGACGTGTATATATACTATATCCTGTTTAACGAATAAAAATACGCTTGGGATTCTTCTTCTATTGATGTTAATTCAAGCTACAGAATATTATTTACCGATAACGGATGTCCTTTCATCCCCCGCCCGTAATCTCGCAGTTTTCTTATTGGGTCACGTTCAGATGTATAAATGTAGTTCCAAGGGATTATTCCACTCTGACCCTTCTTCAGTCGTCCCACTGATGGGACAAAGTAGAACGTCTAACTTCAAAGTGGAAACTACTCCACTAAATTTACGGTGGGAATGTCCCCTTGTTTAAAATAAGGTTTTTACAAATAAATTATTTGATTTGGTGTGTTCTCCCCCTAAAAACAAACTGAAATTAAAAGGTAAAAACGTAAATTTAGTCTGCTTGGCGTAGTGGAGTTTTCGCCTTTGAACCACATGTACTTATACCGTATCGTATGGTTAAGTTACTATTCCTTAACATACGTCTAAAGAACTTTTATTTGGGGATAGCTTCTGTCCGCCAGATAGTGACTTATACCTACGTCTTTATTTACTGGGGACTTAGGAACAGTAGAAGGCCATACCCGTGGTAAAGTGGGTCAAAAGCTTTAGGTTGGTACCACTGAGAGAATAATAGTGAAAACTATACCTATTTATACCAAAGAACAAGGCTGGCTGACTCATCAGCGCCCAGTCTAAACTATAGAGTCGGCACTATCATTTTGTGCATAATACTCGTATAGATTTAGGTAATCATATTGTATTTTTGACTATTTTTGGCTGGTGGGACAAAGTGGAACAATTCATTTCAAGTACACTCGACAAAAGAGAGCGCCGTCTAGGAAACTACTTATTGAAGACATGAGGTACTTATGGAATTATTTACGTTCTACCTAGCTATCCATCTTATAGCCATCTATACATACTCGTATATTTAAACAGTAACTAATCGATGTACAATTTCAGAATTTATCGCTGGCTAATATAGTCTACTGATCGATTGTTGTAATACTATATTATTTCATTTTCTATGGCTATCCTGTTGAGATTTTCGCCATTTCATAGTTCTTAGTGAAGTAGGGCGAAATGTTTGATTGAGTTCACTTATCTCAAAATAATGTTTTTTCTCCTTATATCACCATACATAAAATCACACCGAGAGGCAGAGTCTAAATATATTTCTTTGCACCAATCCCACAATAAGTACCTATTTACATAGGTATATTTACTTGAAATGAGAAAAGTTTTGTGTGTGTGTTAAATTTGAACTCTAACAAGAGGCTTTGTAACTTCGTTTTGTACTTACTATGCGTACCACTAATAGAATATAACTATGTCTGTCATGTTCAGAGCGGACAGCGAATATAGGGAATTGGATAACTTTCTAATTCAGGACAATGATAAAGTGAGAGCAGCGTTTCATAGACAACCCCTCTATCATTATTTAGCTAAAGTATAATGTACAGTTAAACCACCAAAAGATTACTCTTGTACTAAGATATGTTTTTGTACTTCGCAGACGTCCAGTTCTGTACGTCCGCGTAAAAGATAAGTAAATTACATTCAGGCGGGAATTTTGGAAAATCTTTTAGTGCATCCACGTAGTTACAGTCAGTCAATCAGTGTCTTCTTTGGTAGGTATGTAAGATTAGATACCTAGTGCGAAGCCTGGTTTAAAAAATGATAATATGATATATGCAATTGAAAATAAACTGCTAATCAAAAGATATAACATTATCAAGTGATGTTGAAATGTCCCATATTAATGAATTTCGATACATTAACATTAGTAAAGTAACAGGCAGTCTATTAAACCCTGAGGAGTTTAATTGCGTTTCTACGTTAAAATATTCTTTGACGGGAAGGGGCGCGCGACGCCAGGGCGGCCGCCTTATCAGTGCGCAGCGGACGGTCGTGGGCGGCGTACGCGGTAAGTTCAACTTACAACCTTTTCACTACTACATTACTATAAATACAACTAGATTTATTACTCAAAAATACGTTAAACTTAACTGGTCACATAGTGATCGTTTTTTAATATAAGGTTAAGTAATAAAAGTGGATGTATGTATGGCTATAGAACTGAATAGTGGTATTGTCCATCGTTCATTGGTGGAAGCTGAATAATTCGAGGCATTGCGAGCATTCGTTTTATGAAGTGCTGATGCTCGACGATATTTGATTTTGGCTCAGAACTGAGACTTTATTTCTGTTATGAAACCTGCGCTCGGAAGGTTTCTTTGATACACTTAATTTTTAAAGGCATAAGTTATTGAAATATTTTTACAGAAATATATTATCACGCTTCTGTTGCTAATGGAAAAGACAGAATCTTGAATACAAAAATTACAGTAAGCTCGTTGTGGACTGAAGAAAAAAAACTCTGATGTACCAATTTCAACAAATGCAAAATCTTAGTAGCACAGTTCATCGACTTTAACCTTCACGGGAAGAAAAGCTACTGAAAAAAAAATAATAATTATAAACCTGAACGTGGCTTTTCAGTTTTTTTCGAGATGGTGGGCCCTGTCTATCCCGTAAGAGATAAGGTGGTGATTTTTCTTTTTGACATACACTCATATAGGTAGTGTATGTTAATAAGAAAAAAACGACCTCCAACGTAACATGGGCTTAATTTTGGAATATTTTTTAAAGATCCAAGCGTTCGTAGCGTGACCTACAGCAATTTATGCACCCTTGGTTTTTTCGTGTTAACTTTCTCGTAAATCTTGAAAAAAGTCGTAAAATATATTTTATAAGCCTTTTCTTTTGGTTTGGTATTGTTTGATTTTTTATATCATTAAACACAAATTCATTTATGTAAGGATACCAGGCACTACCTACCTGCGTCTATCTGAATCTCAATTCCATTCAGCTGAACCTGGCCTTCAAATATTTTCGAGTCTTTTGACTCTGTGGGGTACACAGAGTCAAAAGATTCGAAAATATTTGAATTTTGTAAGGGATACATATAGGTACTGTTATAAAAATATACTTTTGACAAAATTCTGTAGGTACAAGGGCTTTGTATATATGGTGTGTTTTTGAATCGTAGCATTACTCGTATACTTTCGTAGCACTGTAAACTCGTAGCGCCGAATGTTCGTAGAAGTGTGGACTCGTAGCACTCGTAGCAATTTCTCTCTTTTAATTTCACTCCCAGTAATTTGCAATAAAGCTGGAGCCTGAAAGCATAGAAAAATGAATATAAAAGGTACTTATTTCACAATTTGAGTTAGCTCCAAAGTAAGACCGATAATTTCTTACCGCTTCTAAAAAAATATCACTCACGAAAGGTTCTGGTGGTCATAAAAGGTCGTTTATTTCCCGGCATTAACTGATTTTCATTATTGGCATTTTATAGATACTGCCTTACCAATATAGAAAAGCGTTAGAATTAATTATAATTTTAATAACAATCTCGAATCTTTACAAATAATTTATGAACGCGAAAGTAATATGGATTGGGTGGCCTTGTCAAAAATTTCATCGTAATGGGTCGGGCTTGAAGCGGGGACCGCGGGGGCCGCATTCCTCACTGCCTCCCTGACAAACCCTCTTCAATAAGGAGACGATGCCAATGAGGTACCTACTTACGAAGAATTTGCACGCACAAGTTTGTAGATAGTTATGCCAAGGTCACATTTTTAATGCAGAAAGAATATACCTAGGTTTGTTTTTGTAGAATGTGTTTCTGAAAATTTTGATTATCCTATACTGTTAAAAATTTCAACGAAATCGTAAGAGCCTTTGATATTGTATATTTATATATATTTTTACTGGCGTTCTTGAAAATGTTGTAAGGTTTTAATGTTTTTCTTCGTTTTTAATATTTTATAAGGTTTTTCTGTATGTAGGTCTCTTTGTTTGTATGTGCAATTATCTCGGGTTTCGCTGAACCGATTTTAATGCGGTTTTCAGGAAAGTGTTTATTACACTTAAGAGAAAGTTTAAGAAATTTAACCGACTTCAAAAAAAAGAGGATATCGATTGGCAGCGGTTCTCTTTTTTTTACAAAAATTATTATATGGTTGTCCACCGAGCACCACTTGGTCACCCTGATGACCATGATGATTATGAGTGTTTTAAAGTTAGTGTCAGATTAATTTGTTTATCATGAAAAATAGAAAAAAAGGTGCTCTACTACAAAATATTTTTTTTTAATGGAAAATAAATAAGGCCTTTCTTCTCGGTTCAGGAGTCTCCTGAAACAAACCTTAATTCCGTATTCACCTACTTTGTGGTATGCCAATTTGTTTTTAAGTAATGAACTGGATTTAATCTGATGATATTTGGCACGGAGACAGACAAAAGGAGGCTTCAAAAAGCTTTTTTTGCTGGAAATTCCCACGCTAGCTATTAGCCAAAGCTAGCACATAAATAAACACAACCTACTAAGCCTTGTCATAGTATTCCCCGCCACGTTGTTTTGTGTGCCTTCCCCGAAACGACCTTGTGCCCAACGACCCGGCGAGAAACTGATTAATTTACTATGATGTCGTTGGAAAACATAATATGATGTAGCTTTCACTGGCATAGAAGCCTTTATTGTGTAAATTCATATCAATTAATACAGGGTAGGTACTAATGATGATGTTATTATTATTAAATCAATACTAACATTAGTACGTAAATTATTATGTACCTACAATTAACATTTAAAGCCACTGCTCACTCTTGTGGACGAGTGCGAAAATAGTAGTCATAATTTATTGTAAAAGTCATCGTTTGGCATAAATTTTCATATGTAAGACGTTATGAGCTACGATAATTATGCTAAAAAAACGTATGGTATCCAACATAGACCCGTGTATAACAGGCACCAAACGTACCATAGAAACCTTCGAACAATCTCATAAAGTCGAGAAATGAAATAAAACCGGTGATAGATTAGGACGTGTTGACGACAGGGGCTCGGCTCCCGGCTCAATACCCGCCCAATAGGACCTTGACCTCAGACGTGCCCTTATTCAATAGATACATCGACCGACATTTATATAGCTAGATACTGGAAGTTCACCCATTTGTATGAAACCAAGCGTGTCAGTCAGGCTTACAATTTAGGAAAGTTCAGTGACTTTAATATTGCATCTGCAGCCGTAAATATTCACGTTTACAGTAAATATTTCTTTCAAATACTTCATGCAATTGCCATTGATTTTCTTTATTAAATCAAGCTTACTAAATTTTTCCAGAGATGATGCGTTTCGTGACAATAACCCCGGACATGTCGGAGGGAGTCCTGCAGCACCTCCGGGACAGTTTCTTCGCAGACGAGCCCCTGAACAAGGCTGTGGGGCTCTGTGAAAGGGGGCAGCCCCACGCGGCCCTAGAGAGACTTTGTACTGCCACCATGGCTGATGGGATGTCCATTGCTGTTGTGGAAGGTGACGTGGTGAGTCCAACACATTTTGAATATACCTGATGATAAGAAAAAAAGGCATTATCTGCTGACGAGATCCTGGATGAAGATATAAGGCTTCGTAAACAGGGGCAACTCCATAAAGCTTTAAAAGGTTGGGTCAATATGGCTGATATGTCGTATTGAGTCCAATATTCTGCCGAATCTTAAATAGCCTAAACTGATATCGACAGGCGGAGGGCACGCAAATTGAACCACTTGTCAAAGAAGTCACGCTGTCCGAGATGGATGGATTGTCAAACACAGATGAATCTCACTCACCCATAAACAAAAATATGTTGCTTATTTTGTTTATATAAAAAAAAATCTATAATTCCAGGTCCTTGGTGTGGCGCTGAACGGGATCTTATGACCAGGAGACATCGAGCAGTCAATCGAGAAAATTCAGCAGTCTTCCGATGAGAAGTACAATAAGATCTTCACCATACTCTACACTGTCAGCCGAGATCTGGATTTGTTCGGGACCTATGAAGTGGACAAGATTCTGGAGTGCAGGATCATATCTGTATCAGAACAGGCCAGGGGAAGGGGACTGGCCAAAGAACTTATGAGGAGAAGCATAGAAACGGCCGTTCAGAAAGGTTTCAAGGTATGTTTTTATATTGCCTTTAGAGTCTGACTTTATATTAATTTTAATATGTACGTACTTACTACAAATACTTTTATACAATATTTGGATACACACATCAACTCTTTGAGCCAATAGTTATTAAACATTTTTGAAGCCCATTTATAATTAGGATTCAGAGAGTTACAAATTGCCACCCCATGTCGACATAAAGAAGAATCTTTGTCGCATTGTTTGAATTGAACAAACAGTAGAAATGAACAGCAAATACTTTATTCTTCGCTAATAGCTCAAAATGGAATTAAATAAATATGCTTATTACTACCAGTAGGTATTAGTCTTTAAACATCTTTGAAAGGAATGAAGTGATAGAATCATTTCATCTTTTGATTGCATTTTCATTCCAAAATGCCGGAAACTATACAGCACGGAAAATAATAATTATTTTCTTTAATTCCAGCTATTCAAAGTGGACGCGACCGGCTGCTTCTCCCAAAGGATCTGCAGCAGCCTTGGTCTCCGGGAGCTGCGCAAGATCCGCTATGCCGAGTACTGCGACGACGCCGGGCACCCTATTTTCAAAGTGGACCCTCCTCATGACGCGCTTTCCGTCATGGTCTTAGAGATTCCTTAGATCAGGGGTCAACAGTTATTTTGAAGGTTTTATTTCATCTTTAAAAATGACCGTCGCGGTCTGAATAGAAAACGTCCAATGAAAGTTACACAGACATAGATCTGGCTAAATACTGTCAGATATCTGTTTTATAGGCAGAAATCTTAGAGCGTCGGTAGTCAAAGCGTTAAGGTTCCCGATACGTGGTTAATTTTGTTTTACGTGTGTAAAGTTGAGACACAAATTCAAATCCTTCCCCGGCAATGTATTCGTACCAATGTGGCGACGGCCTCTGTGGCGCAGCGGTAGTACGCACTGTCTGTGACACCGGAGGTCCCGGGTTCGAATCCCGGCCAGGACATTAGGAGAAAAGAACTTTTTCTGATTGGCCTGAGTCTTGGATGTTTATCTATATAAGTATTTATTATCAAATATAGTACCGTTGAGTTAGTATCTCGTAACACAAATCTCGAACTTACTTCGAGGCTAACTCAATCTGTGTAATTTGTCCCGTATATATTCAATGATAAGTTTGAGTGCGATGTTCTTAGATAAAAACCCCGATTAGGGAAAACATCGTGGAACAACGAAACTGAATGTAAAATCATGAACCATTATGGGTTAGGTTCACCTGCAAAAGGTTGCGGAGATCAAACAGGAACCGAATCAAGGTCAGAATCACTCACCAGGGTTCAGGGGAAAAGGTGAAAATAACGCGTATCATGTTGTTTTTTGCTTACTGTGAAGTAAACAAGGCACGTTATGCAACTTATTTGGTAGTTTTACCAAACAATGCGATACCTAACATATTTTTATTTAACATAAACACTGAAGAACAGTTTCGCAAAGAGGTTTAATTTGCAATTACATGGATCAGGCGGTTACCATTGGCACGCAAAGTACCTACATTTATGAGCGATGTCTAGCCAAATCAATGTCTGTTATTAAAGTCTGCACAAAATTAATTGGAACCCCCATAGGTTCTAACCAAGTAGACGTTGTGAATCGTATAACCAACAGTATTAATATGTTGCTGAAAATTGTAAGACAATATGTTGATATATTTTATTGAATTAAGTTTAGATGTGTAAAAGTATATCCATGTGTAAAGCAAAACACCTGTATTTAATAAAAAAAAGTAGGTAATATGTATGTAATACTTACTGTAAGTGCGTATTCCAATTGATTTAATTTTCGTAAATAAAAGTTATTGAATCATTTATTAGTCAAAATGTATTCAAATCCAATAAATCTTTTGGCCGGAATATTAGATCTATAGAATGTTGAAATTTTCTTTCGCAAATGGACCCATAACCTGAAAGAAAAAACTAGTTAGAATTCTAGAGTATCACAGTATATTTAGGGCTTTCCGACCATCCCGTATGAGAGCTAGTACATGAATCAGATTTGATAATGTTATTTGAAACAGAGCTTTACAGTATTTTATTTTTCGTTTACAAATAGAGTAACAATACCTATCTTATGTTTCTTAGTGAAGTAAAATATCAAAACTACTTCTTGAAAAAAAAATGTAATTCTGTTATTATTTTTATATTTTCACTACATAGTGATTTGCTTCAGATATTTTAAGCTATGCTAGGATAATGTGTGATTATGTGGCACAAAATTATAACACAAATTATATTTAGGTTTTATGCCACTTTTTGTATGTATATACAAAAAGTGGTGGTTGAATTTTGGAAAAGTGATTTTCGATACTGAAAATATTGTGGTAAGTACTCAATAGTAGGTAAAGTCTGTTCTGGTTGTCAAATATCTTTGAAATTATAATAGCTTAGTCAGACATAGATATAAACATTACATTGTACTTGAAACTTTAGGAATGATGTGTCATTGTCTTGCATCGCACGCATTTTTCTATGTAGTTGTAAACCTATAATCAAAATTGAAAAGTATTGATTGTGAATGTAATTGTCATTTATCAGTATTCAGACGCAAATTGCAACAAAACGTTAGAGGCTTCAGGTCTATTTTAGGAATTAATTTTTTTAATAATAGGAAATAATTTATTATCAAGTAAATCATAGATACTTACATACTTACTTACAATTAAGTACAATTTGAATGAACTTTTATACAAGAGAATATACTCTTTCTTAAAACATTCTTTAAAAATACTTATTTATGGAACTCGAACTTGGTAGTATTTTTTTGTAATAAACCTACTTATGCGCACAATTTATTGATCATGTCATTTTGAGATTTATAATATCCTGTAAAGAAAATTTATTTATTTATTTTAATACGTTAAAAATATTTGTAAACTATATTACTAACGCTCGAACACGTATTTACATTTATAACGTAATAGTATAATTTATCAATAAAAAACAATTAAACATTTATATATGTCGTTTTGTAGGATGTTTACACACTAATGTTATATTTTATAGTAGTGATTTTAATGTGTACCTCTCTCTCTACACTTATCTATAACAATGTATTTATCAATGTTAGATGAAATTAGCAAAGCGGAATTGTTAAAGTTGTATTGGAAATGAATAAAAAAATATTGAAAATACATTTCACATTGTAAAAAATTATTTACATCATTCCTCTATTAAAATCCAGATGTATTCCAGCAAGATTCTACGGAATGCGTATCCTATTCTGGGAAATAATTTCAAGATGGTTTTTAAAGTTGTTTCCCTGCTTGACACGAAGTCACTAAAGTGATACTTTTTAAAGTATCACTTATGTGACTTCGTTAAGTTAACTTCGTTAGTAAGTAAAAATTAACGGCATTTATGCCGTTAATTTTTACTTATATCCATATTTACTTTCATAAATTCTATATCGTTATTGCAATATCCATCCATATAATCACGTCTATATCTCTTGCGGGGTAAACAGAGCCAATTTCCATACGAATACATAAAAAATATATACCACCGAGAAGGACAAAGGGTGCCTTTCATGCCGGATAGAGTACCTATTATATCTAATAGTTTAGTAATAATAAACTATGATGAGCGCCGGCGAAGCCGCGGAATAAGCTAGTGTTTTGATAAAATGTTTTAAACCTAAAAGCTTACCATCACCTTCCTATACTTAGACATTTTCTTTGCGTTTTTCTTGTTAAAAGCCCGGTTGCGTACTCACCTGTAATCCTGATACAGGTTCATCAATAATAAATAAAAGATCAATATTTTATTTGATATCACAAACTTAACTATACTACATAAGTAACAGGATTTTACAATCATGATTACGAATACCTAATCATCCGCTGGTCTGAATGCAAAAGTATCTCCGCAAACTTTTTTCTCGCCGTAAGAGCATCTCATTCGTTTTCTAATTAAAACGCTCTACGGCTACTTTATATGAAAATACCGAAAAATATTTAAATTAAACACGTTGTGTTGGAGCTGAAGCAAGAATAAAACATGAATCGAATCATTAAATTATACACAAAAATACGAAGATTCCTTTGAAAACACAGCGAAAGTCTATTTATAACTGCGTAGGCAATGGGCGCCGTGAATTGTAAAATTTATGAAGGTCTTTCATCAGATCGATAAGCTGAAAACGCTTTTAGTTTGAAATGCAGTTTTAAGTAAAGCTTTTGAAATTGAACACATCATTTACATTCTTAAACATAGCGATATTATGGCGAAATTGATTTGGTATGGATATGTGGGTAATTTTTGATACATACATACATATAATCACGTCTATATTCCTTGCGGGGTAGACAGAGCCAACAGTCTTGAAAATACTGATAGGCCACGTTCAGCTATTTGGCTTTAAGATAGAATTGAGATAGTGACAGGTTGCTAGCCCATCGCCTTAAAAGAAGAATCCCAAGTTTATAAGCCTACCCCTTAGTCGCCTTTTACGACGTACTTGGTACGACGTAGTTTAAATTGTGGTAGGTTTCTTAATCTAGGCGATTAAGACCACCCATCGCCAAAAAAATAATTCCAAGTTTAGTCGCCTTTTATGATATCCATGGGAAAGAGACGGAGTGGTCCTATTCTTTTTTGTAATGGCGCCGAGAACCATACGGCACGGCAGTTTTTGATAATAGTGATATAAAAGGGTACTCACCATTACCCACGATAAGGGAAAAAATCTGCATCTCAACTAGACATCATTCCTCTGGCGTAAGTCTCAATTACTTTCTCACCTGTCTCAGCAAAGATTCCGGGGTGGGCCGTCACGTGAAGTCGAAATGTCAGGTTTTACCACGCGTTTTACAAAGAGTTTCCTTTGACCTTCGTAAATTTTGCAGGGGAACTTAGCACGTAATTAAATTGCCTGAATGTTCAAATTTCCTTACAACGTTAGAGCATTGGTTAACAATCAAACTAATAAATACCTACTTAAAAAAACTCTTTTCTGAGTTATACAGGTAAGTATAGTATCATTTATTCACGGCGACATTAGAATATGGCAATATGGTCTGGGGGTGCACAAAACTGGGATTCCCGCGGGAACGGAAATTTATAGAATTTTCACTTAACGCCAGCGTAGGTACTCTGTAGATTTTCTATATAAAATGAATAAAAAAAAACCGCACAGGACGTTTACTATCGACCTTGTAACGGGCTCTGAAATGAGCTTAAAATAAATATGGCTATTTTATTTTTTATCAGGAAGTATTTATTACGTATTTATATTTAAGCGGTTGACTACTTTGACCATATTTTCCTGTATAATTTCCCTCAAAGGGATCTAAAAATGCCTGACGTGTAACGTCTGGAAGAGTTTAACATAATTTGTTGCTATGCCACCCGTTATATCTTGAACCATAAATTTTCTACAAATAATTTACAGTTAATTCGGTATTAGCTACATACCTTACATTTGTAACGTGTTTATCCCTTACGCCGTCGTGTGGTTCCCAGCACAAGAATAAGACCACTCCTTATCTTTTCCATAGATGTCGTAAAAGGTGACTATGGGAATACTAATAAATTTGGTATTTTTTTGTAGACGATGGGCTAGCAAAGTGTCACTATTTGAATCTCAATTCAATCAAGCAAGCTGACCGTGGACTTTCAGTCTTTACGAGATAGACAGAGCCAACAAGGTTTGTCCATCCCGTAAGAGATAAAGACGTGATTATATGAATGTATGTAAATTAAGTCCGTTTAAGATGTAGTTGTTATTCAAACGCCAAGTTTCATCCAAATTATTCCATCGGCGACTGAACAAACATTTGGCAGCGGGCCGCACGCAGCAAGTAGAATAATGAAATAACAGCGGCGCCGCGCAGTCGGGAAATACAAGTAAGTGGCGGCTGGGGCGCTGCCAACGAATGATTGAAACGCACGGGAGAGAGGAGCTGAATCTGGACAAAATGACATTAAAAATTAAACAAATATTGTTTTGTTCAGGATGCTCCTTCTTATTACTTATCTAGTTTCTGGGTACTCCATCGGGGAAGAGGAGTAATATTATATTATGTAATATATTTTTCTACATACATACATAATCACGTCTATATTCCTTGCAGGGTAGACAGAGCCAACAGTCTTGAATACTGATAGCCTACGTTCAGCTGTTTAGCTTAATATTAGTAAATTCTTCTTACTGGCGTTAATGGCGATCATATCCTCACCTTTCTAAAGAGGAGTCCGTGGTGCGTCTTTTGACAATACTTTTGCAACCTTTGTAGGTAGGATCCTATAATGGTGTACAAATAAAATGCTTCTACACCCAACTTAACAAAAATAAACTGTCAAATTGCTTAAGTGGTGACTGGGGCAAACTTTATTTAGCTGATTTATACATATACAAATGCTTTATACATACATTGAAGTAGGTATAAGGTGGTACTCAAAGTACTAATTTCGTATCAAACTTATTGACGCTATGACCTCAATGCGTGAATTTTTGTGCAAACAATTTGCTACGAACACGCTACGAAGCTACGAGCTACGGCCTACGCAGCTACGAGGCGTAGCGCCGAACAAGAAAAAAATAAATTAATTTTGTGTATTTTGCATTGCGTACCAAATTTAGTAGCATTTAAATTATGTTAATAATGTTCTCCTTAAATATTTAAATAATTGGTTAAATGAAAGTCGGGCCACCCACGCTGTTTGAATTTCATTTAATAAAGCCATTTTTATCGTCACTAGCTATTGCCCGTGACTTCGTATGTTATTTATTATAGTTCTCGTATAATTTTTAGGGATTCTAAAGTTGGCGTCAATTTTGATAATACAATTTTGTCTTCTTGACCCAGAAGTATTATCGTTGCCTGACATTCAAGTCATCATCTCTCATCTTTTTTATAAATTTTTCACAGATAGGCTATAATTTAGTCCTAGATCAGTTTCAGTCACAATATTCCGAATTCTCCAGGAAATATGTGCTGCTGAGGATAGGTATATTAGCAAGCTTCGTATGATAAAGACACCATATAGAGAGTAAATGACAAAAGGTGCAACTCGGCTCATCTCATGAGAGTGAGATTAGTCTCACTGGCGTTAGCGCCAGAGAAGTAGAAAGTCTTAGTCTGAGCAACTTTTGCACGTGACCGAAAAATTAGTCTATAAGACTATATAATTAACATCTAGCGAATTGAAAAGTGGGAGACGGTATTGAGTAGGAGCTAAGTTATTTCAGTTTTAATTTTTCTCTCTTTTAATCTCTTTTGTGATTGTTACTACAGTTATACGTTTATTTTATGGGACGACACTACAACTACAGTGTACTTGTAAGTAAAGCTGTTCATATACCTTATCTTCTTTAAAATGCGGATATCCGTGTAATCTGGGGTACACCTGCTTCTAATACTAAAATGTTTGTTCCGTGCAACATTTGTTTCAGTCATATTTTTATATTAATTATGTTTATTTAAGTTGATTAGAAATACATTTAACTGCATTATTTTAAATTTTACGTAAGTAGGTAATGTCATGAGCATATTTTAAGTTCATCATTAACTTTTTGTCTTCTTCATACTATCCAAATGCAGTCAGCATATTAATGACACATTTTACGGTCAGGTTACCAGCCTTTTTATCCTTTACTTGCCTCTTACAACTACCACAGGAAGAAAAAGAACAACACCAATTCTTTTCTACTCAGCAAACATAATCGAAAAGCGTGCCTATACTGACAAAGACATTACGTAAACGGAGTCAACGATCTAGACGCCAAAAAATGGCGAATTCCTCCCCTGTTACCTCCAGCTGAATCATCCTGGCATCCCCTCGGGTATATAAGCGTGTGGGGTTCCCCACGACACGTCAGTCCGCTGACGACATTGGAGGGAGAGGTGCTCGCGGCACGATGGCAAACTTTTTACGACGCGCGCAGAACCAAAACTTTCCCGTTTGATTTTAAAGGTGAGGTTTTTTGATTATTTCGTTATACAATTAGTGCACACACAGATGTCTTTTATTTTATTAGTTTAAGTTTATAGAATTTACATTTTAAAATACTCGTATAAAATTTGGTATTTACTTTGAATTCTAAACTATCTGCACTTATAACAAACAGATTTACTAATACCCGTTTTATTTTCAAAAATAGGTTTTAATCAACAAAAATTTCGTAAATTATTTTATCGGTACATTATTTATATTAAAATACCGATAGGATACAATTCAGCACTAGACACATATATCATCACGTTCTTACCCTTTACGGGAAGACAGAACCTACACAATCTGTAAAAGACTGACATGTCACGTTCAGCTGTAGTACTCCATACAATTACGGTCGTAAACCACTTTCAGTTGACTCATGTTATAGATCGAAAAAATTAAACAACGTTTATAAATAAGGCCGTTTATTTCTGTAAACGAAACCCTATTAAAAACCAACATCATTACCATATACAGCACTTAACCTGGGAAATATAAGTATGGATTAAGGAAAGCTGTGTCGGATTATTGTATTAGTGGAACACCAATCGTGGGAACGGACATGTGAGCCACGAAGGTGGTATTTAAACCAAAAGTAGGTAATTAGATTAAGCCTCCTAGTTAATAATTAGCTTCAACACGAAATAGAACAAGTGGCGCTTTCCCGCGTTTTTACGTAGGTACCTACTTATAAATTGAATCTTAAAATAACACGCCAATGGATTAATATTGAAAGAATTGATAATACATTTGTTTTTTTTGGAAATTCTTTATTGTAGTAAAATCAAAATTACTGATTTATTCATAGAAGAGTTCTTTTCCTGTAAACCAAATAACTGAAAGGATAAGACTATGCAGGTCATTTCAGATTCGATATACATATAATGAATACATTTGTGTTAAATAAGTATGTAAGGTTCTACATGTTTTGCCTACTTCTACATGTTTTGAAGTTTATATCTACGCGTGCGAAGATTTAGCAAGCCACTAGTGTAAAGTACACCTGATATGATCAAGTTATGTTGAATATAGTTATAAATTTGTTAGCAATAATACTAAAAAACGCTTCGTAAAAATTTTAAGAATAATTTCTCTGCTATCCCTTTAAGCTTTCTTTCTCGGCAATCCTTTGTGTGGAGTGTCGTCAATATGTCAATAACTTAAAATAAACAAGGTCGAGCAAAAGGTTAATCGTCCTTCGCTATTCTGTTGCAAAAATACGAGTAATGAGCTCGCGTGGGTGTGAATGTGTATTATAAACATAGCCTTCATTGATCTCTACATTATGATAGACATTTATTGATTGAGAGAATTGCATTAACATACATACATATCCTTTACGGGGTAGACAGATTTGACCAGACCAACAGTCTTGAAAAGACTGATAGACCACATTCAGCTGTTTGGCTTAATGATAGATTGAGATTCAAAAAGTGACAGGTTGCTAGCCCATTGCCTAAAAGAAGAATCCAAAGTTTATAAGCCTAACCCATCGCCTTTTACGACATCCATCATCAACAAACGAAAGAAGTATGCTTTGATAGTTACAAGTAAATATGTAGTCTCTGAATACTTCTCCTGGATAGAGGCTTCTACCAAGTAAATATGTAGTCTCTGAATACTTCTCCCGGATAGAGGCTTCTACTTATACTTCTTGGGACCCAGAGGGACTCCATCTGACCTGACCTGAAAGATGAAATTTTTTTCGGCATATTTTCGTTCAATCATTTCATTCAAAAATCTCATCTCTTGTTCAAAGTTTGTGTAATTAAAATCATGATTAATGATATCAGAAAACTGTTTACAATACAATCTTTGCTAATCGAGACGTCCATGACCCAATCCGCCACAGTCCAAAGTTTTATCCCCAGCGTAGACTACATATATTGACGGAGATATAAAATTTATCTGCATTTAAAAATTTCTTATTATATTCATTGTGCATTTGAACATTGACTTAAATTTCTCTCCTTATTTTGTATAAATCGTTTCTTAAACGTATTCCGCTTCAAGGCATTCTCAGCTTTCCATTTCTTTACTTACTAAATCTATTTATACTCACAACTCAACGAAAAAGTAAAAGTACCCTATACAAAGTACTGAAGTACTTAACCCACTGAAGAACAAACTCTGTGGCTTCAACTAATTATTGAATATCAATCGATATTTCACTTAATCAAATATATAAGTAGTTCGCATTAAGTACCGGAAAATCAATAATATTGAATCACTTAATTACTGTTATTATACGAAATAATAAACTCGTAATATTTTTATATGGAAACGTTTAAAATAATTGTTCTTTTTTTGTTTGATTTGTTTCAACTTTACTGAAACGTTATGTCTGTTTTTATGTTTATAATATAGGTATTCTTATGGGTATCCCTAGGTCTGCCTATAACCATGATCGAGGAGTGCTAAGTCAGTTATTTCCAAACACGGGGTAGGTCAATGGTTTAGGTTGCAGACATAAAAGTTGATCTTTTCATCTTAATTAAATCAATTAACCATAACAATTTGTTTTAATTCCCTCGTCCACATCGCTATTCTAAGTTTGAATAATTGTGAAGTTGACGTTATTGAAGAAAATGCTGCACTGCAGTTTGTTACCGCTTCTTCAGCACTGATGCATTGGAAGCGGTAGTAAACTTAGTTTAAAGTAATTGATTTATTGAACCAATGGTGTGAAACCAAAAGATGTTACTTTTTTAAGTGATGTTGAAATGTCTACTTTCTTAACTTAAACAAACATCGATAAAACCGTTATTCAGTCATTGAGGATTGATTGGGATTATTTTTGTGTGAAAAATAAACTTATTTGCAAGTTAATAAGATTTATCCCATTAATTTATCTATCAAAAGACGCGTGTAAAAAAATATAAGACTTTTGCCCAACAGTGGAACTAGACAAAAAGACATTGCGTGACACTTACGATAAGCTTGCGATCTTTGCGGCCCAGTAGTGAAATAATACTTACGTTTTGTCATAAAATAAGGTAACTTGTCTCAATATGTCTCAGTAGCTTGCCTTCACGCAAATAGCTCGTCAACTGTTAAGGGTTCCACACTAACCCAGCTGAAGAAAAAACCGTTCTTTGAAATTGTTTAGTTTTATTGTCATAAAAAAAAACAATTTTTTAATGTTAAAATGGGATGAGCTACGAAATATATCGTATCAATCGTCATAATTAGCTTTTTATTTTCCAGTAAAGTAACATATGATCATTTATCACTCTATGCTTTCCTACGGATGTCGTTGTAGGCGGCTGAAAAATCAAAGCATTTACTAACTTATTTGTCGTTTGAAATTCTTGAGAATGTAATATTGGCACGCAAACAACTAAAAACTTATGCAAAATCGAAGAAGGTTATAATTTTCAAAACAGAAAGAGTTCCCCTTTACGTCAATGGGAGGGTAAACTTAAACCAAATTTACGTTATAAAAGAAAATACGGAACCTTACTAAGTACAAAAATAAATTTCAAAACTTGTTGTTACACTACTTTGCTTTAGCCTAAATAAAGCAGTAACGTGTAATATACGATTTTCTTTTTGTGAAACGAAAGAATATTACATCACCTTGATGTTTGTAATGCCAAATTCTGTTCATAGGTTATCAGTAATTATAATAATAATAACAATTGCCACACTACGAATCTAACTAAGAAAATTGTTGATTTCCATCCCCTCAAACCGTAAATGTTAGAGGTTTATACCTAAAGGCTTACAACTTGGAAATGTTCTTTAAGGCGACAGGCTAGTAACCTGTCAATGAATCTCAATTCTATAACTGCACGTGGCCTATCAGTCTTTTCAAGACTTTTGGCTCTGTCTACCTCGCAAGGGATAGAGACCTGATTGTATGTATGTTTGTAGATTAAGTCTACTAAAGCTAACTAAAGCAGAACCTACTCATTATTAAACTATTTTTTTAAATTATAAAACTAGCAAGGCTTTCTTGCAAACTCAAATACTACAGTACGGAAGGCAAATGGGAAAACCACCTTATATGGAGTTAATACGGAGGAGAGCCAAAAATAAAGAAAGAAATAAAACTATACCTAAAGCTTTCGTTCGCGTTTCCGCCTGCGCAAAAAGTACCTACATTAAGTATGCAAAATCGAGACAACTGTGAAGAGGTAACAAACATACTTTCCCATGTAAAATAATACATTAATTACATCCCATGTAAATTAAAATTGGCAATCCATAATATATATATATATATATATATATATATATATTTTTTTCTTTTTTCAATATTAAATCTCATAAATATATAAATCTCCCGTGAACAATGTATTCTCCCGTCCACATTATATTCTAAGTATAATTTAATATTGTGAAGTTGACGTTGTTAAAGAAAATGCTGCAGTGCAGTTTGTTACCGCTTCTTCTGCACTGACGCCTTGGAAGCGGCAGTAAACTTAGTTTTTAAGTAATATATTTGACGTCAACCAAGTTGTTAAACCATACGACAATTATTAAGCGATATAATAATATCCTATAATAATGAATAAAAAATTTTGAATTTGAATTTGAATTGGAATTGAGATTACAGAGCCCATTCCCATGGCAAAACAATTCGGTCAACATAAATTACAGAAAAATTCCTTTAGGCCGCGCGGTCAAGAAGTAGTTTGGTAGAATCGATACGGTTGCATAACTGCATACGACACAGTGGCCCGGTCGATCCGTTGCAGTGAATTATTCAGACATAACCATGGCAATGGCTAATTTTAACACACCGTGTTCTAGTTGACGGAAAATTAATGTTATTGCGACCGACTTGATTTGTTGGATGTATAAAAATATGTGCCGTGTGGTTCCCGGCACCAATAGAACAAGAATAGGACCACTTCATCTCTTTCCCATGGATGTAGTCTAAGAGATAGGCTTATAAATTTGGCATTTTTCTTTTAGACGATGGGCTTGCAACTTGTCCCTAAATGAAACTCAGTTCTACTAAATATGGACGGAATTTTTACAGAACATTAAACTAATCGACCAGGTACAATGTATGACTCAATGTAGGTTAGGTTCTCCTGTAATGGTTGCGGAGGTCAGGCGGGAGTCGCTTCGTTTAAAAACCTGACTTACCCAATCTGGGATCATGTTCAAAAAGCGCGACAGGCTCTTCTCCTGAAAGGGAACGATGTTACCGAGACGATGGCCAAGAGGAAGACGACATACATGTATTCACTTTCTATCTCTTACGGGGTATATAAAGTCTGTACAACTCTACTACTTCTACTAAGACTGATGTCTTGAAAAGACTGATGTAGGTACTTACTTATACTCGCATACAATTCATTCGGAGATAAATTGGTCACTTTCAAAGAAGAACTACTTAATCCAACAGAGCCTAGTTATTCATAACCTTAAGCCGCTGTATTGTACGGCGATCTAATGAAATGGAGCGATGATTAGTGCAATGAATCGCACATTACAGAGAAATGGGCGCTTTGATCGTGGACCGCTCGGGTGATTCTGGTTACATCCGGGTCCTGCTGGGACTTATACTATATTAATACGTACTCATATACCTATCTGAATATCAAATCCATTATTACCTAAGCCTTAAGAACGAGTTTTCAAGACTATTGTTTGCCCGTTGTAAGGAATTAAGACGTGAAGTATGTATAAAGATTGCATTCCGTCACAATATTGTATTTACTGTGAATGTTACAAAGTAGTCTAAATAATCAAGTAGTAAATCTAAATCGTTTGTTAGTTGGCGTTAGGCAAAGTGCAGTTGTCTGCAAATACTTACTACGGCAAAAGCACCAAGGCTTTGGGTTCCGAGTGCTGAAAACGCAATCAGGGCTGCGAAGAAAGAAAAATAATATTTTCAACCAAAAATACCTTAAGAATGTACCTATTCGTTCTAGCTTACGTAACATTGTCTTTTAAACTTATGGTGGGTCTAAATAATTCAAATCCTATTTAATGTATTTGAATAGCTTTTTATAGCCCTTCCCAGCATATAATGAGTAAATTGTAGTACCTACTGTCTGCTTCCTTAAAGTAAGAAAGGTTTTTCTTCTTTTCAGATTCGCACTTCAGCCTGAGGTGACCGAAGCCACTCGGTTGTAAACTGAGCTCCCAGCGATGGAAATCCGTAGTTGACGATGTCTAACAGTTACAGCTTTTTACACTAGGCAATATTTGCAGTGCAATTTATTAAATGTTCTCATATCGACTTTAAACGAGCACGATTTTGCCTAGTATAAAAAGCTTAATATCATTTTATAGGTCAGTGCTAGCGGTCTCGATAGCTATGTTGTCAAGTAGCTCGGATAAATAATGTAGGGGTTTTAATATGAGAAGCAGATGTATGCACGGCTACCGCAAACATGACTTGTCTTGCACGCTCGAGCATTGTTCATAGCCGTGCGTGTGCGGCAACCGTGGGCGCGCAGCCTCAGCCAAAGGCGCCCACCGTGTACACTCTGCCATTAGAACATACTAAGTAAATTCACAATATATATTACCGAGGCCGCTAGGCAAAAGATGGGTCATTTGTTGTAGGTAGGAACTTAGGAATATTATTAGAGTCAAGTAAAAAGTGAACGATTTTATTTCACTAAAATTCAAAAAACGTACTGCTTTTCTGTGCAGGTGCTACATTGAATGGACAACGACTGATCGAGTTCCGGCTCGGTCCAGAGACCGACTCGGAGCAGGGAGAAGGGCTGGCGGTGGAGTCCGCCGAGCTCTTGGTGCGCGCGGAGACGATGCCGCGCAGGCGCCGGCTACGCTACACGCTATGGGCGTTCACCGTGAATGGCAACGCCAGCGTCGGGGAGCTTGCGGGCGCCTGCAAGCGGGATCCGTCCCGCATCTGGCAGCGCATGGACGTGACGGCCGCGGTGCGGCGGTGGACGCGGAGCGAGCGCACGCGCGGCCCGCTACGGCTGCTGCTGGACTGCAGCGGCTGCATGGGCCGCGTGCGGCTGCGGCTGGGCGGCGGGCAGGCGGCGCGCCCGCTCCTCCGGCTGCGGCTGCAACCGCCTCCCCCGCGCCGCCGCCGCGCGCTCGTCTGCGACGCCGCCAACCACGGCCGCTGCTGCCGCCAGACATACTACGTGAGCTTCCGCGCGCTGGGTTGGGACGACTGGATCGTCGCGCCGGAGGGCTACTACGCCAACTACTGTCGCGGCGCGTGTTCGCCTTTCCTCAACTACCACTCGCAGGTGGTGGAGGCGGCACGGCTAGAACGCGCCGCGTGCTGCGCGCCTGTGCGCTTCTCTGCGCTGTCGCTCATCTACTTCGGCGCCGACTCGAACATCATCAAGCGCGACCTGCCGGAGATGGTGGTCGAGGAATGCGATTGCCCGTAGCGGCGCCCCTGTACATAGCCTGCCGCTCCGCCCCGCGTCCCGCTCTACGCCGCAAACGCCGTGGCGTGCTTCTGCCGCTCTCGAATCCGATTTAATCCGAATCGATTATAAATAATATTCTCGACTTGTGTAATATTTTGTTCCTCGCGTTCGAAAGACTATATCCTAAAATCGATAAATAACACTATCTACACGGACGACGTCGCGTTCCCGTCTCGTGCGCTGCTCGTTTATCACTGCTATAAGCATATCGCAAACGACGGCATGTTCAGCATATCCTTCACCGCCTTCATAGGGTACGGTAGTAGTCGACGTTAGCTAATGTTTAGGCGGGCGCCGGCGCGGTTGACGCGTGAACGCGACGCCCCGTGTGTAGATGGCCTAAATAATTTAATACGCCGTTTTCTTTCACCCTGTTTGGTGATCGCTTGTAATTATTGTAAACTGTATTATAATAATTATTATAATTATATTAATAATAAATCAACTTTTTCATAATTATTATGACATCTTTTATTTCCCCAAACTTGATTCCCTGATATGTTCATTTACATCACTGTTAGTGTGATATTAATTCGTAATAAAAAAAGTACGGACATTAAAGACAAAAATATTTGACAAATATTGTACTTAAACAGTAGTAGGTAGCCACAATAACTTGTTACTTTGTTGTTGTTGTGATTGTACCGGTTGCATTTACTTGGAGTCTATGGCTATAAAGATAATCCAGAAAAAGATAAGAAATAGTCCCGTCATCCATCTAACTGCTATGTCGCCGTGAAAAGGATGTAATGAAAACTTAGCTTATGATTGTAAAAATACATTGCCCAAGAGCGTGACAGAAAACTTTATAAAAGCAAGGCATATACGAACGTGCTTTGATCAAATCTTTGGCGTCCTGGCGAAATGTGAATAAAGCGAAAGAAGTCAGTATGCAAGGGTCATGGTAAGTGAAAAGATATAGTCTGACCTCTACGGAAATGAGGTCCGATGTATGTATGTAAAAACTTTTTATATGATATTGAATAGAACGAATTAGACTTCTAAACTGACGTTAGCTTTACAAACTGGCTGACGGCACCTGGCGACACCCGATAAGGTGATTCTTCACCTCGCCCACGCAAATAACTTTCGAACAAAGTTTCCATCAGATAACACTGCTATTTTAAACATTTATTGCAACGATTTGTCAACCTTGAGTGGCTAAAGTTGTGTCCATTAGGGATAATAATTAATGTATTCTTCACTTTCTGTCATAGTGGGATTGGCAAAATGGGTATACTTATGTTAATTTATAAGTTAGTTGATTTAGGATAGTTGTAAGTTTGAAATAAATTGTAAATTATTTTTTTCATAATTATTTTACATTTTACTCTACTTTTTTTCGGATTTCAGTTGAGGAAAATTGTTCAATTCCATGGGCTAGTTCGATTCTGTGCGGATTTTATGTCCTGTCCGTTACACTCTATAAAAAGCGCGTCTATATTATACCTGTCGGATTGAATGATCGAGCAATAAATGACAACGAGCGACGGCGAAGCCGCAGCCTGATACTAGTTTAACGTAAATCTGTCTCACTACATAAGTACTTCCTTACTTATTACGAACAGTTATTAAGGTAATCAAATACGAAGCACGAATATGTCTAAATATAGCCAAGGAATCGTTTACACGTACAAATAGTGGGCCTGATTAATTTCAGGGCTTGATAAATAATAGAAATAGAATAAGGTAAATAAATCTATCTAGATAAACTTTGGTAAACGATATTGGTAAAGTTTATCGACTGAGTAATTGAAACATACAGGTACATATACATTGGTACTAAGATCATGAATTAAATTATCTAATTATATATCACTGTATGCTATATTATCAGATAATTTAATTCATAATGTATTAACTATGTATTTCTGTAGATTTTTAGATTTCAGGTCAGTTCGGCGTTAGGAATAAAATCTAAGACCCTGAGTCTTTTTCCTAACTGACTGCTATGATAGACTAGGTGCCTGAGTCCTGTAATGCCCTGGGTGATGAAACGAGCCATGAAAAGGGTTATTGATTTTTTATGTAATTACGAGTATGTATTTTATATAACTTGTAAATAACCTCCCCATATAATTTGTGTAACTACTTAAATAAATAGAAATGTTGGTACTGCAGTATAAAATCCTTAGATTTATATTCACTTTTAATTTAGGGCTGTCACATGGCCAAGATTTGTAAAGATTGTTCATAATTTTCAAATTGTGTCCAATAATAAGTGTGAATGCGATGGAACAAAAATTGGAAAAAATCTTAATCAAATCGAGAAAGTCCTGGTGAAAGATCAGGCTTCTAAGTAATCCGGCTGGCGTTTGTAGAGAGTAATTAATATGTACAAAAGAAGTAGGTATGGATACGAGTAAGTGAAAAGATGTGATGTGTGAAGGCAACATCTTAAGCGCAGCAATACCTAATGGTGTATGAAAAGAGTCGATTTCTTAAATCTTGCGATACTATTTGAATCTCAAATCCATTAATAAGCCATCCAGCTGAATGAAAAATCAAATCACTTCAAAATTTAGCTTTCAATTTCCTTCACAACAGCATAGAAAGCACCCCAAAATTATTTTAAAATATTACCCGAAAGTGTTCTTTGAAGCCTTGTGAAGTTTCCTAAATAGTTACGATGCAAACACGTCCCTGGAACAGAGCAATATATAACAAAAAAGGCGCGTGTCCGGCAAAGGGTAAATCAGGAATATGTTGTAAATATGTATGTATGCAAAAATCATTCAATTCTTAGCTATACAACTTGTGAAGTTAGAGAAAAGACGCCTAACAATTATACCCGTCTGTGTTGGCAGCCCTACTGTAAATCGTCACGACGTAAACACATCCTTGGCACAAAGCTGTGTAACAATAAGAGGCGCCGGTTCGTCGGGCGAGTCTGCCGACGCATCCGATGCGGTGCGTACGGCGATCGATGGCGATCGGAGACAACGCGGCGCCGGCCGCGTCTTGGCCGCATACGAGTAAAGCCGTGTGTACACTGGAGGGGTTAGTGTGAGTTTTACTCGACCTAACGCATCGACCAAGTAATCACAATTTTTTATAGAATTCCATTAGTGCCATCGCGTTACCACTAGGTGGCGCTGATCAAATTACATACAAGCTCGACGCGTTTGATCGAGTAAAACTCGCACTAAGCCTTCGGGCTAACGTACGTTGGCATTGGCACGCACCATACAATAGTAATCTATGGGCACGAACGGTCATTGGCTCTCGAGTAGGCCTTTGGCGTTTCACCGTCTTTAGCAGCGTAGGCGTAGCGAAACTCATTCGTTTCAATGGCTTGAAATAACATCTGTTAATAAATAAATACAAAAGTTAGCTTTCTAATTTTATCTTTTTATAATTGCAAGGGAATGTTAGGTAATTTAACTAAGAGCAAAGAAATGGCAAGCACTTGTAGTACATAAATTATGTAGGTACCTACGTAGAAATGAAGAGTAAACGTTTTCATTGTACAAAACTAGGCAACTTATTATGGAACCCCATGTCAATTTGACACGGGTGTAAGTAGCACAAAGCGTGAGATGTAAACATGGCTAGGACAATCGCGTTAGAAATCATTTGACAAAAGATTGGGAATATTTAACTAGTACAATTAAGACGGTACTCTATTTTGAGACATTTGGATAAGCAACATACAAAGTGGGCCTGCTGGAAGAAATTTCTCTAGAAATAAGTTGTGCCATTGTACTGAATTTCTCTTTATTTTAAGATTTTTTTTTCTTATTTTCTTTGTTGTACATAAATATATAAATAAATAAAATAAATAACGGTAAGTATTTTTACATATGCGCCTCTAATGAAGCCTCACAGTGTCAACTCATGGTAATTAGAACCCATTTACACAACTTTCCTATAGTTCCAAGGACATAAAGGCATTTCTATTTTCTTATATTTTCCGAAATACTTAGAAGACGCAGATGACCCAATAAAATATTTCAGTTTCCCAAAAAGTGTTTACAGTTTACTTACTCAGCGGGAATGTGGTTGGCGCCCGACAGTCCGTCTGCGACAGTAAACATTGAGACAATCGTATTGCCGCAAAACCGATCGTCAACCACTGCCATCATTTTAATGTCTCTCTATAAATTGTCAGCTCGCCCTAGAAAAGGGGGTGTGTAAAAATAAATAAATAAATTACGTCTCTTTCCCGGAGGTAGGCAGATACCTACTACAACTTTCCACTTGCCACGATCCTTGTATATGTCTTTTGATTTATCCACATTCATAATTCTCTTCATGCAAGCTCATCAATTACGAGTACAGACCTAACCTTTTTTCATACGTCTCAACCCTAAACGTCT
This sequence comes from Amyelois transitella, assembly GCF_032362555.1. Classification (NCBI taxonomy): domain Eukaryota; kingdom Metazoa; phylum Arthropoda; class Insecta; order Lepidoptera; family Pyralidae; genus Amyelois; species Amyelois transitella. The sequence continues at coordinate 3,686,340 of NC_083518.1, read as the reverse complement.
CGAACGTTTCCATTCACACTTCCCTTATATATTTGCTTAGTCAACCTGCTTTTATTCGTCTTCTCCACATAAAAAATACTAAAGGTGGTAATGTATGTAAGCGACACTAAATGATTTTGTAGGGAGTCGAAAATGGGCGCGCTGTTAGAGAGCAAACGTGAGAGCAGCGAACTCCTTCCATGATTCGGCTCGTATACCTGGAAGGTAGGTAGAGCCATGGCTGGTGGTGGGATAGTCCCTCTATGAACTCAGCTACCACCATTTTGAAAGCTTCGCAATAAACTATAAACCATTTTCTTGTCTTTACATTTTGAAAGCTTCGCAATAAACTATAAACCATTTTCTTGTCTTTACATGTTTAGGTATAAATAAAGTTCAGGTGGACGAAATTAATGTATTGTAAATCTAAGTTGATTTATTTAGTGAATAATCTAAGAAAATACCTATAGGTACTTATTTGGTACCTACAGTTAACTATCACAAATGTGTACTTTTGTTATTAAATTATTACAACGTACATGATGATGTATGTCTTTTTATGCTACATTCCGTAAGCCTACGCTTCAGCGCACTCGCTCAAAGGGAAGTAAAATTTTGATAGCCTTTAATCATCTAAGAAGCTTAATTGAGGTACAACCTACAATCATATCTTGAATATATTCTGTACGTAGCTTTGTACAGCGAATATAGTAAAGTAGGTATAAGTCAAATATAAATAATTAGCTATATTTACATACCTATGTAAATATTGCTAATTATTTATATTCAATACGAAATATGTATCTATAGGTATACATATTTCGTATTGAGTTATCTCTTACGAAAAGACAGAGCTAATAGCCCCTTAAATACTGGAAAGCAACCGAATCGCTGTTGAAAGCAGTGCTTTACTCACGTCATTTCTTATTTTTTTTAAACTACTTTGTGTTTTAGGTACTTTAGGACATTATTCAAACTTTATGACATCATGAGGAATAAACATCATCATCTGCCATTCATTTAAGCGATAGAGAAGCGAGTTAGTGTTCGATGTGAAAATTTAGTGGAAACTATACCACATACTTTCTTAATAAATATGCAAATACCTTAAGCTACCAGTCCGTGGATGTGACCTTAAAAGCAAGTATTCTGCCAGCTCGATGTTTTAGAAAGTTTACTCCGTCCCTTTTTAACCAATGCGGATTATGTTCCATCCTTGTTTTTCTGCTATGTCGTTTTCATACAATCTCGTCTTGTGTCATATGCGAAGAAGTGTGCGCAGTAATATGTTGGTTTACATATTTTTTTCTTAATAGTTTTCTAAGTTAAGGTACATGTTCATAGTTTTAGTAAGTGATGTGACAGAATACCTGCTTAAATCGGAATTAAAAATGGAGGACCGAATAACAGTAAGTTTTTAAAAAGTTTATGCATCAAATTGGGTATAGGTACTCTATGTTCATAATATATTTTTATCCCGGACTTTTTATGATTTGCACTCTTTAAAGTGTTTAAAGCCTATATAATCAGAGCAAAGCCTAGAGTTGTTATTTTTGGGGCAGCTTTTTCGCAATAGGTAAAAATTTATACAATATTATAATACTTACTTAATCTATTACATTAAGTTTACATTCATTCCGAACGTTAGAAAGTAGGTTTCATGTTTTCATGTAATACCTCCTTAAATAAAAATGTTTTATTTTTAAAAACGAAGTTGTGTAAGTATAATTAAATATCTTCATAGTAGATACGAATGTATAAAAACATCTTTTTGCGAAAGTACTTGATCCCTTAGTCTCCTCTTACGACATCTGCGGGAAACAGATATTCATGTTCTGGATTAACTTAATGTGTTTTTGCAGGATTCTTCCCAAAACAATAAACAACTGCTGGACAAAATATGTGAAAATGATAATGCTGAAAATAAAGACGCGAAGAAAACAAAAAATAAAAACGATCACTTACACATTTGCCTACTCGTTTGCATAATAGGGGTTTCATTAGGAATATTATTAGAGATAATCAATACTCAGACCAAAAACAGACAAGAATGTATAGGACAGTTCGAAAAACCAAAGTATTGGGTATATTCCGCCTTTAGTGACGTAGATAATAGAAATGGTTTATTGAAACATGTGCATTTAGTATTAGGACGATTAGGATACGAGAAAAGTACAAATGAATCTAACTGGAGTCTTCTCTGGTCACATGACTACCCATTTAGGGTCCTATACCCTAATTTGCATAGACTTAAATCTCACCAGAAGGTCAATCACTTTCCTGGTACGGGTTTTATAACTAACAAAGTTGATTTGGCAACTTCGGATTCAAAATTTATACCCAGAGCATTCAAGTTACCTCAAAATAAGGAGGATTTTATTAAATATGCAAATGAAAATAAAAATGCGCTATTTCTGGAGAAACACAATCAGCATAGAGGAGTGTTTTTGAAAAACGTGACTGAAATTGATTTGTCGAGCGGGGAAAGTTTCGTGCAGGAGTATGTACAGAAGCCTTTCTTGGTAGATGGACATAAGTTCGATATTGGCGTGTACGTTGTCCTCACGTCCGTCAATCCACTAAGAGTGTATTGGTATAAAGGAGATGTGTTGTTCAGGTACTATATTGCATTGATTTGATATTTAATAATATTATATTGAATTCTTTTTTCATATTTATTCAATGAGGTACATCCCTCTTTTGGCAGCCTTCTTGGCTGGCATCTACTAGTCTTCAGAAGTTTTATTTGTTACCTAACCATTTACACCGCCTTCTATTTCACGTAATTTACAGATTTCAAGTCATAAAATATTCTCTTTTTCAGATACTGCCCAGCTAAATATCACCCATTTGATCCAAAGAACTTAGACAAGTATGTGGTTGGAGATGACTACTTACCGACGTGGGAGGTGCCCTCGCTGGCTCAGCCCTACACTGCGTTAGGTTTCGGAATGAAAGACGTTTTTGACATATACGCCCAGTCTAAGGTAATTATAGCACCCGGCTTATATGTAGAGCTTAGAATTTGACACTTTCAGAAATTTGCGCAGTAGCAATTTTTCATACAAATAAATCTTTTGCGCAGCTAGCTTTTGTGTTCAACTTTCGTGCCGAACACTATTAATAGAAATAATTAATCTAGCAGATAAAAATAAAGTTTTTTATATAGAGTATATTTTGACATAAGCCCTGAGCTAATGCCCCACTCCGATTTTGCCATGAATAAAAAATTTGGAGGCATGAAATGTAGATCTCTTAGATATTGTATTACTTTCAAAATTTAAGTACCTACCTAAGTGCACTTTGTTGGTTATTTTATCAATGTTATCTCTTTTTAGGGAAAGGATACCTCTAAAATGTGGGAAGATGTACAAAAGGCTATAGTTGAAGTATTCATAAACAAGGAAAAACATATAATTGAAGCTGTAAGTATATTAATGTCTATAGTCTTATTATTGTCTCGCAGTTCGTCAACGTAAAAATTAATAAATGAAACTATGTTCAACACTGTAGTTCAACAGTATGTATAAGTCGAATTCAACTGCTTGTGCAAAACACGAGCGTTTGAACATCTTCATGCGATAGGAACAAACGATTGTCCGTTAGTACGTCTATACGTGAAACCCGTAAAGGTAGAACAAGGCAGGTTTGCTACAAGGCGTTGCGGGATTAATTAAACAACTTCTAATTACAGCTCAAAAATTATCCATCAGGAGACAACTTCTTCGAGCTCATGAGGTTCGATTTAGTCGTAGACGAGGACTTAAAAGTTTACCTTCTCGAGGCCAATATGTCTCCAAATCTAAGCTCGGCCCATTACCCACCCAACCAGTTGCTGTATGAACAAGTATTGTACAACCTTTATTCTTTAACTGGAGTGGCAAGAAATATGAATGGATATAATAATCATAATCAGAGGTAAGATCTTAATAAAGTACGCATAAAATAACCCAGTCTAAATAACACCCGTACCGTAAGACAGAACATTTCTTATCAGATTTATTTAATTGTTCCATGTTTAATTATGTAAGTATTAGCATGTATCTTTAGTTAAATATGTTAAACGTTATTTATGCACACGCTATACCGCTCCAAAATTCATTTTTCCTCTCATGGGTCTTCTGGAAGAGATATCTTTTGAAATAAGTAGCACCTTTGTACTAGAATTACTGTAATTAATGCTCCTATATATAATTTTGTGTACATAAATAAATAAATAAGATGAACTTGCATCAATACATTGCCTGTTTTTAGACAAAGCTAGATATTCTTTTCTAATACTAATCATCTAGAATATAGGTTAGCTACTCGTACTACTGGTCACTTTTCATTTTACCATCATTAGAACTATTTAAGCGTTTATTTTCAGAGACTACACAGCATCACAAAACATGATGTCGTCTCAAAAGAACATAGCAGTGTGGGGCGAAGAATGTAGCAACTCATGCAAGGACAACTGTGACCAGATTGTATGCGGTCTCTGCAAGCCATGCCTCAGTCATAAGTTGCGTAGTAGCTTGTTGAGGGCGAATGCTGAACACTTACACAGAGGCGACTTTGGGAGAATATTTCCTCCAGCAATGGTGAGTCATTGTCTTTATTTTTAGACAAAAAAAATCAATAGTAATATTTAATTGAGCAAATAAAAATAAAGTTTATTATATAGAGTTAGGTACATATTTTGACATAAGCCCTGAGCTAATGCCCCACTCCGATTTTGCCATGAATAAAAATTTTATAATTTCTGTGCGTTTGCCAGTCAGAAAGGACTTTTTAAATAAAGTATTCCTTTTTTTTCAGAAACCACATTCTCTAATTCCGGAAGAATACAAGAATTTATCTGAACATAACCATATGCAATACTTATGGTTCCAAGGAAAATGTAATAAAGATGAAAATTGGTGTAGCTAAAAAATGTATCAGTCAATTTATCAATTAAAGTATGTAAAAATTCACTATTTATTTTATTTACCTTACATACTGTACCCATAAATATACCCGTACTTATACATAGGTACCTGTACTTTATACGAAGGTACAGTGCTTGATATCTTGCCATCTCATTTTTTTAAGTCATCTACCGTCAATGTCAAGTTATGTCAAAAATAAAAACAAAGTATTGATTGAGGTTATGTTTTGATTCGCATTTGCGAATCTGAAAAATATTTTCGTGTAGTATTATTATAAAGCGTATTAATTAATTTATAATGCTTCGACAGTTTATAAAATCTTTAGTTCCTGTAAGAAGTAGGCTGGTAATGTGTCAAATTAAACTTGTTTACTGCCCAAGTTTTTATTTACTCAAAACAAAAAAAGTGTTGCGATGATTTCTTAATATGAATTTACAAAATACAGTTTTAGATGACATGATTTTTATAGTTATTGACAGAATAGTATTATCATTTTTAACATTATAGAACTTACTTCTGGTTGGCGGGAAATTTAAATTAATACTATTGTAATTCACAGGCAAGAGCCGTAGCTGGTGCCAGTAATGGCGGTGAAACGGCAAGCGCTGAAAGAAATGCTTTTCAGAAGAATAGTGAAACCAAAGAGCAACAACTTTCCACAGTTCTCAAGCAGAGTTTGCCAGGAATAACATACCTTAGTGTTGAAGACATCTCTGGAGGTTGTGGTGCTATGTTTGAGGTAAAAGATTCAATATTTATTAAGCTTGCATAACACAACCCCAGCTTAACCTTGGTACTTACTTTCTGGTATACTAAAATGAGGCACATATTTTTACATTTACCAATGTTTTGTATCACATTTCTGTACATAAAATGATGTTAGTATATACAAGTGTACTTTAACACTGCTAGAGAAATATATCTTGATTATTCTTGATCAAATCAACAACATTTTGGAGAAATATGAAATAGGTTAAGATAAGCTTAGATAAAATAGATCAATGCAAATGAAGTAAAAAAAGAGTAAGTAATCTTTGCCTGCCTCTGGGAAAAAGGCATGATCAGTAAATTTTTTTATTTCAGATTAGTGTAGAAGCTAAAGAATTTGTAGGTTTATCAAGAGTGAAACAACATCGCTTAGTGACTGATTCCCTGAAGACAGAAATTGCTGAAATGCATGGCATACGCATCCACACTACACCAACCAGTTCTGAAGAAAAGTGATAGCACCTAATATTAGTAATGTGTTCTTGTTTTGAATTTGTGAAATGAAAAAATTAAACATTATGATTAGATATTATTACATATGTGTTAAATAAATGTTGATTGATTAAGTAAATAATTTAAATTGTTGCAGTTTGTAGTTTTTTCTTTAAGCGAGCTTCCTCATCCCCTACTTATTTTTGTATAATATATATATGTATTATAGTAAACGTACGTATATTTAACGGCCTCTGTGGCGCAGCGGTAGTGCGCTTGTCTGTGACACAGTCTTATAAAGGGTCTGCCCTTTGTTGGCGAATTTTTTTTGGCATCATGTTCAAATGCATACTATCGGTTGGCAGAATCTTCATTTCGCCGAACATCATTTGGCATGTACTCATTTAGCATACACTCATAACGCATAATTTTGTAACGCAGAATCATCTTAAGGCATAATTTTAACATCCATAATAATCAAAAGGCAGAAATTTCATACTCATAAAGTTTACATTTAGAATCATCTTTAGGCATACTTTTAGCTATATCTTAGCACAAAGTTTTTATAAAGAATCATCTTTAGTTTAAATATCTTAAACAGTATTTTTTCAGCATGCAGCATCCAAGCAAACATACAGCATGCAAGCAAGCATGCAGCATGCAAGTAAGCATGCAAGCAAGCAAGCATGCAGCATACAAGCATGCAAGCAAGCACGAGTTCCGTGACGGCTCTGGCACTGCGGGGCTCCGGCGGTCCCACGCGAGCTTATCATCGCAGATGGCTTTCGTGTCACCACCGCACCTTCGGCTTGCGTAAAGCCTAGCAGCCTCAGCCGCGGCGGCTAGGCTTCAAGCCACCTGCTCCTAAGCTCGCGGGCCGCCTCGCCCCTCCGTGCCTACGCGTTTTTAAGTTACCATCTAGGGGTAGGGCAGACAAGACTACGTGGAGTCGGTTTTGCAGCGACTCGTTCTGTCACGCAGTTTTATAGCACAAAATAGTATATTTTTTAGACCAATTGCAATTGGATTTAGAATACTATTTTAAATAGCAATATGCTATTTAGTTACAATAATTCCAAAGGATATTCTGCCAACTCCGTAGTATGCCAAGTGAAATAACCATTCGACTAGGTACAAGTTATGCTAAACGAAAATATGCAAAAGAAAAATCTGTCAAAGGCAATTATGCCAAACAAAATTCCGCCACATTAAAAGTATGCCATTGTAAATTCTGCTTTATAAACATTCGGCCAAACGATCATTATACTAATAAATTTTTATGCATTAAATATATTCGGCTTAAAAAAAATATGCCAAGTGAAATTCGAAACATCGAAATTATGCCATAAAGGGCTAACCACGTCGGGAGAAAATGAAATTTATCAATTATTTACTGTCTTATTATAAGAAGCTGTCTGTTCAGGCATTAAGCCGTACTTCTGAACGTTCAGTCTTTTTAAGTTAGTATAGTTGGCTATGTCTACTCCGCAAGGGATATAGACGTAACTATATGTATTATGTTTTCAGGATGTGATTTCATTCGGCACAGATTTAAAAAAATACTTGGAAGGTTTTCAGGCATTAGCAATGGCGTTTCGTTTTTACTTCTTTTGCATTTGGGGACCTATATTGTCTATGACCAAAGACGCCCATTGACAATAGAACTACGTCATCTTTGCAATCTTCTTTCAACTTTTTTAACTCAATGTCAAAGTCGTACCATTCCTTTCAAAACTCAAAATGGCGTTGAATCTTGTTGTAAAGGTTCATCCTGTTGTTTTATTCCAAATAGTTGATGCATATGAACGGCGCAATGCAGATTCGCACCGAGTCATTGGAACATTATTGGGTAAGTATAATTTACACAAAATTTCACTTACGACGACACACAAAATATACAATACTATGCCATGCCGACGTCATAGCATTTTCATATTGTTTTCACTCTTTTTAGTTTTTTGAAGTGACTTGACCGCGTATGTTTTATTAGTGGTTCGGGTGAACGCAATTTTCATTTTATTGCGTATCTCATATATAATATTATGACTTTAATTTGAGGTTATGTTATTGATGAATTTGTAGGCACTTCTGATAAGGGTGTTGTAGAAGTGACCAACTGCTTCTGTGTACCGCACAAGGAACATGCAGACCAAGTGGAGGCCGAGCTCAACTATGCCCTGGATGTTTATGAACTCAACAGAAGGGTCAATGCATCTGAGAGTATTGTGGGTAAGTGATTGGATTCAATTTTCTCTGTCTCTATTCTTTCGAAGTGAGAACCAATCTCCTACTAAGGAGAAGCATAAAAAAGATTATTCTTTTAAGATGGTTAACTAGTGTTAATGATATATGTATTTAAAGTCATTGGATTCCTTTTTATTGTAACAAGTGATAAAAATAATAAAGTCTATCCTTGAGGGGAAGATAGAGCCAAATGTCTTGAAATGACTGATAGGCCACGTTCAGCTGTTTGGCTTGAAGATAGAATTATGATTTAAAAAGTGACAAGTTGCTAGCCTTCAACTTAGAAGAAGAATCGTTTTAGCCTATCCCTTAGTTAAAGTCTTTTACAACATCCATGGGAATGCGATGGTCTGATGTGAATTCTTTTTATATTTGTGTTGCAAATGATTATGACCACACGGCATATCAGCATTCTCTGTTTTCTAATTATCCTGTTTTTACAATCACCACTATCAGTGATCCACAAAACCTTTTTTTCTTTTAACATGTTCCTGATGGAAACCTCTACCATTTAATATTTCAAAGTGTACATATAAATAAATATATTATGTTATACTAGCTGTGCCCATGACTTGGTCCACATGGAAAAGTTATTTTGGGCATCATTGAAGCCCACAAGGATGAATAATTTTCCCCGTTTTTTTCACATATTCCATTATTTCTTTGCTCCTTTTAGTTGCAGCGTGATGTTATACAGCGTTCCTCGATAAATGGTCTATTCAACGCAAAAATAATTTTTCAATTTGAAGTAGTCCCTGAGATTAGCGCATTCAAACAAATAAACAAACTCTTCAGCTTTATAATTTTAGTATAGATATATTTATAATATTATATATTATAACTGTTTTAATTACAGGATGGTGGGCAACAGGCAACGAAGTAACAAACCATTCTTCAGTGATTCACGAATACTATTCTCGGGAATGCCGTGAGCCAGTTCACCTTACAGTAGACACATCACTAGCGGGAGCACGAATGGGGCTGCGAGCTTACGTGTGTGTAGCACTTGGTGTGCCACGTGGCAAGCAAGGGTGCATGTTCACGCCTATTGATGTAGCACTCACGGCTTATGATCCTGAGGTCAGTTTGTTTTAAGCCATTAGCTATTTTATTGTTATATTAGGATAAGTGGTTTTACCAGAGTAATAACTTTTGTAAAAGCGTACCGCCTCCAATCCTCCTTTTTTTAATCAGATAAATTTCTATAACCTTCTCCTAAGTGTAACAAATAATTTCCTGGAAACCACATCAAAATCGGTGCAGCAAAACGCGCAATAATCATGGACAAACATACAAAGTCAAACTGAGAACCACACTTTTTTTTAAGGTGGTTACAAAACCTGCCAATGTGAGTGGTAGATAATGTAAGGGCAACAATTAACATCAAACATTGGTAGTTTTGTCAGGCAGGCTTCTTTCTTAATCTTTTAACAGCATAACAAGTATTACTGGCATGGCAGCTGGCAGCTTCACAGAAAGTGAAGATATACAAATTATAGCATGGTTAAGTTGGTATCTATTACTTGTAGGTATTATAGATTACAATTTAACATACAGTAAAAATAACACAAAATTTCTTTAATGTATTTGCCCAGTGGCAATTAAGGTAGGTATTTAATTTTAAGCATAAGTTGATTAATATATATTTCTTCAGATTGTGGGAATGCAGTTATGCCAGAAGACCATGGGTCCTGGCGGTCGCTCCCGCCAAGTGCAGCCAATGTTGGACCTCGCCCAGGTGTCAGAGGCTGCTGCTAAGTTGTCTTCCCTTCTTGACCAGGTATGACAGATTTTGCAGCTAATATATAGCATTTTTATGCCCTGGAAAAACAGGCTTCTTTCATTTGATAATATTATCTTTCATAGCCATGAGATCTCATTTCAAACCATTTTCCAAATTAAAATAATATATGTTTTGAGGAGAAAATATTTTGTATTTTTGTTTGTCACAAATGAACTCAATAACTACTTGGCTGATTTTGATGAAATTTGGCAACACAAGTCACAAAAATATAAAAAATAAAACCATGCGATCAGTCAAAAACAGTGAAAAACCTCAATCGCGCAAGCAAAGATTTCACGGATTGGAGCTATATATACAACCTCCGAGGCATAACACCTAGTCTGGCGGAAGATTTTCCCTTTAGTGGCGGTCGAGCCGAATCATCGCTCCCCCTACAGATGCAATAGTCCTTTAGGATAAGCTATATCTTGTCCCACTGTTGAGTAGGTGCGCTTGGGTGAAACCACGCCCAGAAAGATTGATTGGTGGTTATTGTCAAACTATCATCATTATATTAAATCAATTCTCCATCATCCAGGTCCTGCAGTACGTTGAAGACGTTCTGGCGGATCGTGCTGTGCCGAACAACGCAGCCGGCCGCCAACTGCTCGAGCTTGTCAACTCTGTGCCCAACCTCTCTGCGGACACATTCGCTGACGCCATCAACTCTAGCGTGAAGGATTTACTCATGGTATAATTTGCTAAAATTCTTACTTTTTCCAAATGTTTTTTTAATGCAATAAAACTTAATAGACTGTTGTTGGGTGTTCAAAAAGGGTTTGGAGTGTCCATTTTCTGGCTATAAAAAAACTGCCGAATCTTTTCACAGTACCTAAACTGTCCCCTGTTGATCAAAGCTTTTAAAGGTAATAGCTTGAAATACGAGAGACAGACAGGCCAATTACTTTCCCATATTCTGCCTTAAATGGAGAATGGGGTGATGTTGAAATGGGAGCATAAGTGAGTGTAAGTTCAACTGTAAATTGGCTTATAGTTTAAATTTTCATATCTCCGCAAGTTTTTACTAATTAGTGTTTTAGTTCTTCCTAACTTTCTAAGTATAAATGAATCTTTGTTTAAAACAAAAATTTCTTTGTTATAAGGTGGTGACATTAGCGCAACTGATCAAGACGCAGCTGCAGCTCAACGAGAAGCTTACGCTGCTCACATCTCAGTGACCTCTCAGCTAAACCTCCTGAGTCGTACGTAGCGAGTCACAACGCCTGTAATCAAGAGTTTCTTTGTAAGAAACGAAGGGGAGCTGTTATCTGGAGATAACAATTATTATTATTTGTAATAAACAATTTGAAACTGAAAATACTTTTTTTTTATTTTGAGATCAAGAGAATAATATTTACAGAGAACTATCAGTATTGAGGACTTATACCCATATTATTAGGCAAACAAAAATTTCAATTTATAATAATATATTTTTAGCTTCACATACTCATAACGTTACTAGTAGAATTAAAGGTAAGAGGTATCACTAAAACTGTTTTAAGTTATTTTTTATGTATTTACCGGTAAATTCAAATAACGTTACTGATTAATTTAATGACGGATTCACCGTGAACATTTCTAATCGCGTAGCGTATCGTACAGTTGCGTTGCGACGAACAAACTTTAGGTAGGTACCTTCATTTTATAAAACAGAACAAACTTTCATTTCACGTAACGGTAACAATCTCAATTCTATCATTAAGCCAAATAGCTGAACGAGGCCATTCAGTCTTTTCAAGACTGTTGGCTCTGTCTACCCCGCAAGGGATATAGACGTGACCATATGTATGTATATAACGGTAACAATATTTATAACGCTAATTGGTAACGTTATTTATAAATTTAATTGGTATCGCTACCCTAACGTTAATTCATAACGACATATTAAATATCGTATAAGGTTATAAGATTACATTACCGATATCACGCCTACAACGGTATCAGTCTGAACTAATTGTATATAACGTTATTTATCGGTACTTTTAGTGTTAGGTAACGTTGGTATTGTAATAGGTGTAAACCGTTTTTGTCACAATAAATAAATAAATAAATAAACGTTGGAAGTCCTAGTTGAAAATGTTAAAATACCTTGGTTGATAGCAAATGTCAGTGTCATTCACGCAAGGTCAAGGTCACGTCACGACGTCAGTTTACCTATTTTGTTTGTTTTGTTTTCTTTTACAAATAAATACGTCCCTAAAGCGGGGAAATTGTTATAAACTTAATATATTCAACTTTTTGATAATACTACTGATTTAAAAACATTATTTATACCTTCTTGTAGCAAGTATTCATACTAACTTTTAAAATGCCCCGCGTGAAGATCGACTACGTAGCTAGCTTCAGTAGTGAAGACCCGGTAAGGAATAATAATATTTTCCTTTCTTTATCTATTTCAATCTTTACATAATAATACAAATTTTGGAAATCACAAATACGTAAGTATTACTTACTATCAATACTAAGATAAGCACATAAAAAGCAATAAGTTAATAAAACAATTGGGTACCCTGTAGTTTCCATCACAGTGGAATAAAAATTTAATGCACCTGCGAATGTTGTCGATAGTAAACGCCACTAAGAGAAATCCTTAAAATGTGAGTGAAATTGAAGAGATATATTCAAGATTCAATAGTGATTCTAGCATCATCACAATATGACTTTTTTTAATGAAAGGATCATCCAGCCAGTAACCTCCTGTCTTGGGAAGTGAGCAAAAAACGCTGGCTATGCCGCCCTGGGGAAAGCAGTTGTTCTGTAGTGCTGCAGCTCTCGCGGTCAGTCCAGGTTGGTAGTGAATAAGATATAATGTAATTTATTTTATGGTGTGTGGTTTTCAGCACTTTAGTATAGAACCACACTAAAGGATAGGCATATATCCAAACATTAGATTGCAATTGTTTGGTAACTTTTTCAAAATTTCTGTGAAGCTACAGAAACAAGCATTAAAATTATGTTAATTATTTAAGAAATTATTTGAGAAACCTAAAAATTATTAATTATATTAAAAAAAGAGAAAATAACCTGTATTATGTTTACAAATTGTGTAGTTGGAGTGAATCATTTGCCTATCATATTTGTGTTTCAGATATCATCTATCCAGATAGGTGCATATCATGCAGCTGTTGTGGAAGTGTTAGTAGGAAGGTCTGAAACACCCAATGACCCATTTGAAGTAAGTACATAATGATTTATTGTTTATGAGAAAAATGTAATATAAAAATGATTATTATATATTCCTTAAAAGATTTTATTTTGTTACAAATATCATGTGGCAAGTGGCTCTTACTGGAAGATCATAAAAGGATATCTGTATTTAAAATAAAATATTTTACTTAGACTTCAAAAAATAATATTTTGAAGTCAAATATTTTTTTTTTCTATACATATATAAAATTAAACAAAATTTGCCCTGGCTATCGCCTACAGTTATATTTAATTATTTCACAGGTTTTGGTCCCAAGTAGTGTATTCCTTACACCGGCAGAGTCCCGAAGGGAGCCCCAGGATCGCGTGCGGTCCTTCAGTGGAGACCAACTCTCCAATACCTCCCAACACTGGGACCGCATCCGTGTTGTTTGTCGCCAACCTTACAACAAACAGTGCAAGGTAACAGACTAGCTACCTGAATTTTGAGATAAAAAGTAAGTAATTGATGATGTTTTCAAAAATGCATCGAGAAAATTTTGCATGAAGGAGTTACATACATTCACACATCCTTACAAACTTTGGCATTTATAGTATAAGTAGAAATTTGAATGAATCAACAAGTTCAAAGAGTTTTGTTGTCAACACATTCTGAAATTTAAGTATTCAAATAAAGAAAAGATAATAATAAAACTGTGCTATGGTAAACTTATCACATAAACTAAGCAAGAAAAAAGATCCTGCACAGTTAAATATATGATATTAAATCATTGTATTTGTAAATAAAGTCACTCATAAATAAAACTTTTTCCATTTACTTTTGTTTATATTTTTTCCATTCAGTTTTGTTTAATTTTATTGAGCATTTTCATTTGTTAATTTATCCAATTATAAAACAATGAGGAAAGATAATTCTGAACACGTACCCATGGTCCTGAATCCTTGAAGTGGATGTGAACCACGAATGTGTGAAGATGATAAGAGAAGAGAATACATTCCAATTCAGCTTTTAATCAAAATGTTTTTATAAATGTTTCAGTATGGCCTATCATTTATTCAAATTTACGAGCCTGAAAGCGGTCCAACGGCTCCTAAGGCTCCTTCACCGGTACCTCTAGCCGCGTCCCGTGCAATAGCGGCCAGTACTCAGTTCGGTCACAGCTCGTCTGATGAGGAAGATTACCGCCCTGGACAGCTGTTCGCCGCTTTACGAGCATCTCCCGGTACCAGCACTAATACTGGTAGGTTGGATCGTAATTAATGTTTTAATAGCAGTTACTCATTTTTTAAGATTAGTGCTTGGCTATCACTAGTCACAAATATAATAAATATATATGGATAAACAACATGACTTAGTTCCAATGTCGTTAGTAAATTTTAGAGACAGTTTATCATGTCCTGAACAGGGATTGAATCTGAATCATATGGCCCATGTGCAGGAACAGCCAAACAGGCCGTCAATTAGTATTAATTAATAGTGTAGAAAATTCTACAAAAAATATAAGTAGTCTTCTTATTTTGGTCATGTCAATATAACTTTGTTTTAAATGGATAAAATGTTATAAGCATATACTTTTTTATTCCAGGGGGTCAAATACGACAAGCTACTTCACAAATACTAAAAAACATTAGTGACACATCAACGAAAATAGTTAAATCACCAATTGTTAAAAACACTAGTTCTTCTAATAAACAAAATGTCTTAGAAACTACTGCCAATCGCCATAGAGACAACTTGCTGTATGATGATGAAGAACTACCGCATAGTAAAATAGATTCTGTAGTGCAAAGACATAATGATGTTAAATCTAAAGAAAAAGATGCTAAAGATGCCAAAGAAAAACTTTTAAAGGAAAAGGAAAGGGATAAGAAACGAAATGAGAGGGCAACGAAAGATGATCGTGGAGCTACTGGTAGCGATAATAATGCTAGTCAAAATAAGAGAAAAGACGATCATAATGTAAGCAAAAATGAAAGAAATAAAAAGGATGAAACTCTAAATGATCAATTTAAATATAAAAATAGAGATGACAAAACAAAACGTGATGACGGTTTGAAAAATGATCGTAACATACAAAAGAACAGACACAATGACAGTACAGTAAAACCTGGTAGAAGTGATGAAAATGATTCAACAGATAGGAATAGGACGACATCTAATAAGGTTAAGAATGATCATGATGGAAACAGGAAGACGGCTAAGAAACGAGCGAGAGATGATGCAGGTAAGAACATTCATAATTTATTTTAATCTCAATTTATAAATAAAGAAAGAGAATGACTGACTGACAACGTACATCCCAAACTGCTGGGTCTAGATTCTCCCGAAATTTCCGCGGGAACAGATTTTTTCGTTTTACTTGGGAAGAACCGAGGTAGGCCTACTCCCTACTTGTTCCTTAGTCGCCTTTTACGACATCCATGGGAAATCGATGGAGTGGTCCTATCCTAAAATGCCGGGCTGGGAACCACATAGCAGCCACGTGTCTAGTTATTTTGTGTTATATTTACTTGAAACATGGTCTTTGTTTATTCTTTGATAACTTCAAGAAGGACACTAACAAACTTGCCAATATGAACTTAAGTTGCTAGTCGATCCTGCAATCAAGGCTAATATTGGTGCCGGGAACCACACATCAATACATTTCCAGGCGAACTTCGCGCCGGGCCTGTGAGCAGCAGCCCGCACACGCTGTTGTCGCGCGCGGCGCTGGTGCTGAGCGGGTACGTGCACCCGCGGAGGGCCCGCGTGCGCGCCGCCGCCGCCGCGCTGGGCGCCGCCGTGCTGCACGACTGGGGGCCCGGGGCCACACATCTCATGTATGTTATAAATCTTCTATATAGGATAATAATGAATTGCTGTTCGTTAGTCTCGCTAAAACTCGTGAACGGCTGAACGGATTTATCTTATCTTGGTCTTGAATTATTCGTGGAGGTCTAGGGAAGGTTTAAAAGGTGAGAAAAATTCGAATAATTGCCGGGAAAATCCTCAAAACAGCATTTTTCTATTTCCCATCCAAACGTTTTCTAACTAATACGTTCAGTCAATTTGAGATTTATTGCTAATGTATAAAGTTCACTGTTGTCTAAGCAATGTAGGTCTAATAGATAGGAACAAAAAAAACGGTCATATTACAAATCTTTTTGACAGAACGAAGTCTGTCGGGTCCGCTAGTTAAGAATACAATATATTGTATATGTATGTCTCTTTGTATGTCCTTCATTCCACCTACAGCAGCAGAACCTTCAGTTTATTGAATACAAATCATGATTATGTATTCTGTGATCATTATCCTCCTGTTGTACGACACGCGTGACGTCGTTTTTATAGCGCGAAGAACTATCGCTGTCCCGTTTCACGTCATGATAAAAAGCGAAATAGAGATAGTTTTTCGCGCGATTAAAACAGCGTCCCGCGTGCCATGATACGGGGGCTGGTGTTTGGTCTTCTCATTTCTAGAGGGTCTGGTCATCTCTAGAGGATCCAGCAGCAGTATATTAAACAACACTTTAAAAATTTTTGTTAAGACAATAGTTTTCTGATTTAAAATTAACCAAAATATTAACACAAACGACACGGCGGTCCTATTGTTGCAAAAAATTGTATGTATTATTACAAAAAAGAACGAGATATACTACAAGAAGAAACTGAAAATTTTAATTTTTTAACAGTTGCGCCTTCCCAAATACGCCAAAGCTACGTCAAGCGCTGGCCAGCGATCCGTCCACTCCTATAGCCACCGGAGAGTGGGTGGAGAAGTGTTGCGAGTTGCGGCGACTGTTGCCGTGGCAGTGGTTCGCGACTGAACCAGCGAGACGTGTTCCCATGCCAGACCTCGACACACTGACCGATGACAATGATGAAAAGGAGTGTGATGAAGGTAAAATCATTATCATCAATCTTATCATCACTACATATTTCCCGTCGGCACGTTTTGGGAATTTTCGGGTTGATAAAAATGTTATTTTGACTCACTGCCAGTTGTCAGTTTGGTTGGATCTTAAGTTTTGGCTGTAACTGTCCTTATTTTTCTACTTTCTCTTGGTTTAGCCACTTTTTTCTTAAATGATATGAGCAAAGTTGTCCCGTCCTGTATTTTTTGTTTTAACGTTTTTCGTGCAGGCCTGCATACTTATACAATTGTATATATTCTTCACAATTTGTATTGACACATCGAAAAATAAGTTATCTGCACTTAATGATATTGAAGTTTAATTCTGGATTTGGACCAATGACTACATTTTATTTATATAATTTTATTTAGAAATAAATAATTCTCAGAATGCGACACTGACGATGAAATCGAGAGAGTACTCCGCGACCAAAAGAAACGACGCAGGAGCAACACTCCAGAAACACAAGCAGACAAGTCACGGGACGTTTCGTCAGATGTCGAGTTCGTAAGAGACGAGAGGATAAAGGGGAATCTGACGGTGCATGACAGCGACAGCGATAGGACTGTTGACGCCTCACGATTGGATGATGATGATGTGTTGGAAGATTTGGGTGGTAAGTTGACACTTCTTGTTATCAATCCATAATTATCCATATTATTCAAACAAATTTTTCGTGTTTTTAATTAAGAGGAATTAATTTAAGGATCTAGAGTACATTTCATCTCGATAATAAATATGATTCCGGTGGGATTTGCGAAAAACCTGTATTTTTTTGTAGATGGCGCTAAATACGCGCGGGCGCAGATGCTGGTAAAAGCTAGTAAGAAACATTGTTTAATGCGAAAAAACTGAACTGATCCTCATGAAATTTTGCATACATGTAATGTTGAGTACAAAAATGGACATAGCCGTGGGCGCAGGCTACTTAATAATATATATGAAACTCTTGCATTTCTTACTGAACAACTGATTGTAGGAACTTGAAATTAGGCAAGTTTCTTGGGCAATTACTTATTTGACACTTATTGAGAATTTTTGTTAAATCCCACGATAAAACGAGAAACCTAAAAGCAAATATATCACATATTGTTATTGTAAATGGAATGCAGCTTATTATTATAATATATTGATTGCGCTAACGAACAACTCAAAAGACTACAGTTTGCAAAATTAATATCCGCAGCTACGAAAAATATCGAAGAAGACGGCAACGTAACGGATCCGGAACCAGACGCGTCTCCGGGTCGGAAACACGAACCGCTTCCGAATTTCTTGGACGGATACACATTCTATGTAGACCCTGACGTGACATCAGCTGGACTCGATGTTGAACTGCTCAAGAGATATGTACGAGCGTACGGCGGCGTTCTTATCGAAGTGAGTGTTCTTTTTTTTAATTTGACTTTCGTGGATACAAGATATTGAAGCGTTTCTGCGGCCATGGATACAAATAATTTAGAGCCTTGATAGTATTGTTATTTTTAGTCTGAGCATTGTCTTGGCCGGATACACTTTCTAAATGGAAACCTGTTGTGAATCGATGTTGACTTGTTGAAGCGAAAAATATATACGAGACAGCGAAGTTCTTATCGAGCTTAGTGTTTTTTTTTTAATTTCGGATTAAAAAATTTCAAGTATTTGCCAAGCCATGGAAACAAGTCTAGCTTAGTTTTGTTAACTCTAGTCTTGTCTCTTGATCGGAAATTAAGATAAAGTTTATCAGGCAGATCCAGATTCGTTTATATAAATTTAGAAATGTAACTTGTATGAACTTTTTGTTTAATCCCTCAGGAATGGAGCGAAGCCGACGGGCCCGTAGACTACGTGCTGTGCGCGGAATCGTCAGCGGTTGGCGGGAAATGCGTGCGCGCTGATTGGCTGTGGCGCTGCCATTCCGAGCGTCGGCTGTGTGACTCCAAAAGGTATTTCATAAAATATCACTAGCTGTCGCCTGGGTGCAAAGTACCCTGTATCCTTCTCCGTATTGAAAAACTGAAGTGACATTAATATGGACTTTATTGATAATACATTTTTGCATGGGGCTTTGTTCTCGTAGAAATTTCCAAAAGCAATTTTATCATATACTTTTTCATGAAGTTTTTGATTGTAGTTTAGGTTCTTTTTTGTTATACTTCATAGTGTTTTAAGTTGTACTATTTTTGGAATGCTTTTTAATTCAATACTTTCAATTTTATGAATATTTTTTTTTATTTTTATATTTCAGGTACCTGATAAGGGCTGCCGATACGTAATTTACAGTACAAAAAGTGCCTCAAAAAAATAAAAGCCATTCAATTTGTTATTATTATTTAATTATAATATCCCGTTTTAATGAATCTTGTTATGATAACGGTTTTAAGTGACATTTTAATTATTAAATATATGTAAGTGATTGTTTAATAAAATAATTGACGTTTAATTATATTTTTTTTATTTAAATTAAATTTTAAACATTCTTCTTTTCTTTGTAAGTTTTTGTGGAGTTTCGTGTACATATATGTTTATACGAAACTCAATATTTAAAAAAAGAAATATGTTTTTTTTATAGAAAGATGCATTTACTAAATGCAATAACATGATCGATTTAAAGCTTACAGCAACATTTTCTACCTAATTACTTATAAGTAAATACTATGTTACATTTTAGAATACCTAAATTATATACATGACTGATTTTGACTAAGTACAAAAAGTAATAGGTTTACAAAATGGGCTAAGTATCGTTCGTTTGTCTATCTGCCTTTGACGACTCTGTATTTGTGTACTCTGATGATTACTGGTTCTTTCTTCTTGGGTGGGATCCGTTTCTTACTAGGTTTTTTATGGTATGTGTAGCCTCCATGTGGTTGGGGTCGGGCGTAGAGTATAGTCGGGGCATCGTCTTCAATATCGGGGAGATCCGCGTTCATTCCGTAAGGCATTGAAGCGGCGTATATATTTGGTTGGCGGTACAACGGCGGCGGGTAGTATGGCATTTGTTGAGCGTAAGGAGGTTGATACGGTTGCAATGTTTGAGGGTAAGTATTTTGTCGATAATGCGTTTGATGCGCGTGCGATGTCGCTAGTGTGCTCGGCGATTGCACGAATGAGGAGACATGATGGCTCGTGCTTGGGGCATGCACGAATGAAGAAACGTGGTTGCTGTAGGACGTTGGAGCGTTATAAGGCGATCTTCTCGACTGCGTTGATTGATATCGGTTTAAAGGCGCACTGGAGACGATGTGGATGATTGGTAATGGCGCGTGGAGAGGGATGGCTGCGAAGGCCATGGGTTCATATCCGCGGGCGTACTCGTTCGCGTATACGCCGTATGCGTCGCTTCGACTCTGAACTGCTTCCTGGAGCGGCTCGCTTTGTGCTCGCGCGCATGCTAGCAGCAACACTAGCGACATCTGTAATTATAAACAGTGAAAATTTTAATTCTTACATAGAATTTATATAAAACACGCGTGGCTGTGGAATTTAATGAACCATGTATCTCCTCTCTCTCTCACTCTATCTCTATTTTGTCTGTAAAAAAATGCATGTTAAGGGAGTAAGAAGCTACACCAATAAGATACCTTTATCTTAAGTGATGGGTAGCACCACATAAAGTTATAAACTTTTTGCACAGAAACAAAAGTTTAGATGTAAACTTAGCATTGTACCTTCGCAATAGGCTATTACACTCTTTTTTGAAAACTGTTTTAAATCAATCCTGAGACTGTGTTATACCTATAGAATTTTTATTAAAATTTTTTGAAGCCGAAAAGTGCTCTAAAAACGATTTATTATTTATGATTTTGTATTTTCGCGCGAAAACGCCATCCGCCATGCTGTTTTGACTCGTGACGTCATACTTTTAGTAAACAATACGGCTCTACGTAAGACTAAAGTAAAAAATAGGTTATGTTGGATTGGTTGTGTAATAATTTACCTATTATAATTGTGTATTGTAAGAGAATGTTTAATACAATAAATACTTACGTCGCTGTTTTAACATTTCTTAACTCAGCAGAACAGAAATCGGGATTGGACGCAAAAAATTTCGCCACCATCAACGTATTAATCCTCGGTAGATTTATATTGTCTGCTTTCACAAAACCGTCTTCCATGATTCTATTAAATTATTAAAGAGTAAAAACCCAAAAACGTGATAGAAATTTTAAAATTTCAAAATAAACAGAGCCTGACATCATCAATATGTTTTCGATTCGATATTTGTTTACTAAAAGTATGACGTCACGTCAGTACCCAACATGGCGGATAGCGTTTTCGACTTTTGAAGAACAGATTAAAAAAGAGGATTTTTTAAATTGAATTATAAAATCCATATTGCACTTTTATGAATAATGATCGATGTTTTTCTTTTATTTTTTACAAAATCTATAAGATACGTGCATTTTTATATTTTTTTTTACATGGTGTAAAATAGCCTATTACTGCAAACTTTACGGTTGATCATAGGGTTCAAGTAATTTAAAGGAATATAAGGTGAGATGGTTACTTCCTCTCGATTATAAATAATATATTAAAGAAATAACTAAATTTTAGTTATTCTCTTTTAGGTGAATTAATTATGTGTCCAGTTTCTAACTGGACACATAATTAATTCACCTAACAAAAGACATCAACGCACTGCACAAGTACCTACATAATTTTATTGTAACAATGAAACTTCGAACTATTAAATATTGATGACAAGATTTAAAAGTAAATCAGATTTTTGTTTAAAGGATTCTCAGACAGAACAAAACTTTAAGAAGTGGTTGTATAATTTTTTTGTAGTTACAAATTTTAAGAAAAAAAGCAATTTAGTGTTGTCAATATGTGTGTTGCGGGGTTATATGTATTATCCTAATTGTCCCGCGCATTAATATTAATCAAATGCATTTGTTTAAATGATCTGCTATCCAATTAATTCTATCAACACATACATACATACATACGGTCACATCAATATCCCTTGCGGGGTAGACAGAGCCAACAGTCTTGAAAAGACTGACCAAGAATGGATGGTAAATGGCCACGTTCAGCTTAATGATATGAATACTAACCCAACGCCTAAAAAAGAATCCCAAGTTTGTAAGCCTAGCCCTTAGTCGCCTTTTACGACATCCATGGAAAAGAGATGTATTGGTCCTATTCTTTTTTGTATTGATGCCGGGAACCACACGGCTATTAATATAATTAATTCTATCAATACTAATTAAATAGAACACTGCACTTATCCAAAATAGTAAAATCACGAATGATTATCACTCACTATGAGTTCCATGTCGGGGTCCGCACGGCGCGTGGCTACGGGCGCGACTGTTGGTGGCTAGTGCTCGTGCGCAATGTTTCAGCTTCGGGTGCAGGCAGGAAAGAGGGAACTGATGTAGGTATGACAAGCGATGTACTTCCTGTGACAGTGGATACATCCATTTTGTCACTTCTGTTCTACCCATTGTTTTAGATACATACATACAAACATATGGTCACGTCTATATTCCTTGCGGGGTAGACAGAGCCAACAGTCTTGAAAAGACTGAATGGGCACGTTCAGCTTTTTGGCCTAATGATAAAAATGAGACTCAAATAGTGACAGGTTGCTAGCCCATCGGCTAAAAAAGAATCGTTTGTAAGCCTATCTCTTAATCGCCTTTTATGACATCCATGGGAAAGAGATGGAGTGGTCCTATTCTTTTTTTTTATTTTTGCCGGGGACCACACGGCACTAAGTTTTAGATGATGGGCTAGTTATCTACCACAATCAATTCTGAATTTGAATTCCGTATTAACTGCGGCCGTTCAGTCTTCGTAGACTGTTGGATCTGTCTACCTTGTAATGAATAAAAATCATGATATATATCTTTATGTTTCCATAACCTGTATGCTCATAGCAGTTCAGTTGCCCTACCTGTCTTAACTCCTCAACATTGCAGGGGACCTAACATTCAGACAACTAATCATAATCAAAAGATTATAATTAGTTGCCTGAATGTGCAGAATTTATTCCCATGTTTACCTCACTGTAAAAGCATTGGCCAGCAATCGAACCAATGTAATGTACAGAAAAGTGTCATTAGTACCTACGTACATGGTTGTACGTGGTACTCGTAGGATTCGAATCTGGTCGAATTCCTAAAGCACTCGACCCCCGACGTTAAACATTTTGGTAACTTATTGATGACGTGATATTTTTTTATATTTTTTTTTCTACACATCTGCCTATTTTTTGGCATCTGCATTTTCCGTATTATGATGATTTGTGTTCACAATCGAGCAAATTTGGTCTGTAGGAAGTAACCACCACTCAAGGTTTTTTCCATCTTTATGGGCAATATGTCCACGAAATTCAAGGATTACTCACATACGAAAGCGTAGGACGATAATGTGGTTTTTAAAATAAGTAGGTGTATCATCAGCTCTATATATTTACTTTCCCTGAGTTATTGCATGTAGACATTGTGCATGCTTGTGGCCAGTTGAAATTCAAGCGATGTCACTCTTCCTTCCTCGTGGTGCAGTGGCGTGTGTGGGTGACACAGTCCAATGAACTAATTTAATTTTTCAATGCCGCAATTGCTACTTAAATTATCATGTTGTTCCGGTGTTATTTGACTTTAGTTAGGTTTGTATCTATTGGCGAATAAGTTCTTTTTTAATTTATATGCTTCGGGATCTGAGTTAGGTTAATTCAATATTTGTCTACATTTTGTCCGGTCTTCGGCATTCTCAGTCAGTCAGATGAGTCAATATCTTATTTTTTTCCTACGTAAAATATGTACGTGTCTTGGTCAAGCAGTCAGTAAGTTAGTACGTAAGAAGCTTAACTTTCGATTTTATCAAAATCCTTTTTAGTCGAATTTCTGATTAGCTACTAGTTTACCTATAAGTACATATTACTAAGTACTATGTACACATAGGTATACGTTAGATGGGAATTGATGCAAAGATAAGAAATATCGTTAGAATAATCAATAATTTTTTTACCGAATTAAATATTTTCAACATTATGCAAATCCATATTCGAGGTCTTAAACTATGACCGATAAATTTTAACCTAGCATTTTGTGGTTACCTTATTTGCGATTTTATGAATTAGAATAGTAATAGGCATTTGAGGTGTCAACAATGTTGAATGGAGGTACCATTAATAATATTAATGGGCTTATATCCTTTAGTCATTTAAAAATTAGGCAATATACGAACTTGAGCCACATTCTGTGGTTAAAAATATCTATTCACTATTACTTATTTAGATTCTTTGAAGATATCTAGATTTTGATCAATTAATTCAACCTTGCACTTAATAGTGAAAGGTATCCATATCCCGATTAAAATGCAAAATATATTAGATTTTGTAATTTTTGACTTTAATTAATGGCTGCCATGATAAGGCATTGATACCTGATAGTCAACTAACCGTTGTTCTATATCTGATTAATTACAGGCACTTAGGGAAACGATTGCAACAATTTCTTTTGAAATAGTTTTTTAACCATTGTCTAGCATAGGATATGCTGCTAGACTTGGGTAAGTTTGTCAGGGTCAGCAAATACTTGTAGTCAATATTAATTGATATTCGTCAGGCGTTGTAAGTGATGTGACTCGACACACATACACATATCACACCTTTATTTTTTATGGTGTTGACAGAGCCAATAGTCGCAAGGCAACGTTTAAACTGAAAGGTTTTACGATGGAAGAGATTGAGAATCAATGTCAGAGTTGCTAGCTCATCATTTAAGTTCCAAGTTAATAATCCTTTCCCTTAAAGTTATAGACCTTTTCAATCTGTGTCGGCAGAAAAGCAGCTGGCATAGTTCTTCTTGATCATTAGATTCCTCTTATCACTAGATCCTACCCTTGTTTATCAATATTAATAGAATGAGAGAACTTGTATATTCGGGACTTCCAAAAAAAGAAGAAACGCGTGAAGTGGTAACTAGTTATGTAGGAAAATCTAATATATATATATATAAATATCTGTTAAGAAAGTGTTACAAAGAGATAGGTATACTTAGGAAGAGATACTTAAGAACAAAAATATTTTTTCAATTGTCTAACTTATACATAAATGAAAAAAATTATAGGTCAAAAATCAAATTAGTTCAATTTCAAACGGAATATGCATGTAGCAAGTAACAATCAAATTAATCTTTCTTCGGAAGCAATCGACTTTGCGTTATATGAATCTCATTACAGTCAATCAGTTTTTTATACGCGATGTCGCTTTCGATGTATCGCAAGTGTGAACGTTTCGTACTGAACAAGTTTTAATTGTGAGAAGTAATGTCTGTTACAAATATCACATCTTTAATTTTTTTTACACTCAATCTTTATAGGTATTAAACTATCTAATACTCTTCTGTTACCTTGTGACTAACTGACAGACAACGGGCAGTCCAAACCACGGGTCTACAAACTTTGAGTATGAGCAACCTACATTTACCTTCATTGTGTGGTCTAAGGATGCGCTAAGAGAGGATTCCTGAAATTCCCTAGGGAAAGGGAATTAACGAAATTTTTCGTTTTACGGGGCCGGCGCCACGGGCTCAAGTTATTTATATCTGTGCTTGCAACATAGACCACTCTAAAAACATTAATGGATACTAATAACTTGATGTTATGAACTTTAGATAGTTAGTCTATCCTAAAATCACCAAAAATTACACTCACACAATTCACATATTGTGAACACCATAGTTGCTGAAAATATTCTTGTAAATGTATTTGTCAAGGCAACGCCAAGACAGCCTAGACTAAATATTATTTAGAAGTCTGAATAAAGCCCATTATTACTTTCCACGAAGCAATTTTTTTTACTGTTAACTGTCTTATCTGATTGCCTTTATCAATTATAATTGCATTTATATTCCTTTTTCGTTCAAAGTATCGTTTAAAAAAGCTTCATCAAATTTGTCGAACATCAGCAAAGGACATATTGTGCAACTTTTAGCACAAGCTACTATATATGGCGCGCGCGGTGGCTGTCACAGCATCACTCACCTTCCGTTGTCTTCAGAGTTCCCAACACCTACCAAACAAGATGAAACTCTTTGTGAGTATTCACAGTATTAACTATTCTTACTTACTAAATTCGATAGTATAAAATGCATGTTTTTTCGTTCCCGTGGAAATTATCAAAAATAGTTTGACTTCGGATAATTAAGTACATTCATCAATATCAGTCCAGATGTTTGGGAGTAAAAATATGGATTCAGGACCATTTATAAAAATGGGTTACAGTTCCTTTTCTAAATAGATGATGGGCAATGTCCCGTCTCTATTTTTCAGAAAAATGCGAGATTAATTCGATTATTGGTATGCTTTGTGTGATACACAATTTTTATACCGATTTGACGATCATGTCTGCTAATTAAAAAAAATGGTTGGTCCTACTAACAAGTGTGGGACCACGAGTAGGTAATAGCTGAACAAAATGGATGAGACCATAAATCAAAAATATGTGTTCCTATTTTATTTCCTAATACATACATATATAGTACCTAACGTATATAATAAAGTTTTAGATAAATAAAGATAAAAAAACCGTCTATATCCCTTGCCGGGTAGATAGAGCCAACAGTCTTGAAAATACTGAAAGGCCACGTTCAGCTGCATGGCTAACTGGTGGAAAGATTCAAATAGTGACAGGTTGCTAGCCTATTACTTAGATAATTGATTCTGAATATTTCTGATTTCAGGTGTGCCTCTGTGCCCTGGTAGCAGTCGCGATGGCTGGCGAGAGTGCAAAGAGAGAAAAACGTGGTGTGTTGGGCGGACTAGGCTACAGTGGCGGCTATAGCAGCGGTTACAGCAGCGGCTATAGCGGTGGTTACAGCGGCGGCTATAGCGGTGGTTACAGCGGCGGTTACAGCAGCGGTTGGGCGCCATCTGTGAGCTACTCCGCTCCAGTAGTGTCCGCTCCCCGCTTCGTCGCCGTCAACAAAGTAGTGAATGTGCAACGCGTCGTCTCTGTGCCTCAAGTCGTCAACGTACGCAAAGTGGTGTCAGTGCCTCAAGTCGTCACAGTGAGGCGAGTCGTCGCCGCGCCATCTGTCGCCTATAGCTCTGGAAGCATTGGCCACTCTAGCCTTGGATCAGGCTACTCTAGCCTCGGATCTGGCTATAGCAGCCTCGGATCTAGCTACAGAAGCCTGGGTGGCTATGCCAGCTACGGCGGAGCGTCGTCCTACTCCAACGGCTGGTGGTGATTTAGTGTGTTTCTAGTCAATTTTATTTTAAGATGTTTTTATTGATTTTTAATGACAGGAAATAAATATTTACCGATACTTTAGCTTTTATTCTTTATTGTCATACCACAAAATATCATTATCCTTGCGAGGATCATCGATTTAAATATTTGAAAGAGATATTGTCTAAATGCAATTTTTTTTGTCTTGTGGACAATATCTTTAAAAAATCTGGTCAAGTGCGAGTTGGACTCGCGCACGAAGGGTTCCGTAACATCATTTCCTTTATAAATAAATAAATAAATGTATACGGGACAAATTACACATATTGAGTTAACCTCGAAGTAAGTTCGAGACTTGTGTGGAAATGCACACATAACAGAACAACGCCATCTGACACAAATCGGTAGAACAACAATGCGGTCAATCAATACATATACATGTTGTAATAAGTTCAGAATAATTAATTAGATGTAAAATACGTTTGTTGTATGGGATTTAATAGTTTATTGTTATTAATTATTATTGTTATTTAATTATTTATTTTGAAAAGTTACAACAAGCAAATATACTGTGAAGAAGGTAAGTGTCTTCCTGTTATTGTTAATAACGATATTAAGAAAAAATAAACACGTTTATTGTAAAAGCAACGCACCTTAAACATATTTAAAAAAAAATGTTATTTGTTGTTATAGCGGCAATAAAAAACTTAATTTATGAAAATTTCAACTATCTAGTCTATCCCGGTTTATGAGATACAGCCTGGTGACAGACAGACGGATAAACGGACAGATAGACAGAGGTGGCTTAGTGTCCCGATTTTACCTTTTAGGTACGGAACCCTTATAAATTTACTTCTTAATATGAAATACTTTCCTTGCTGAGTTATTTACAACATAAAGTAATAATGCTTTTCATCGATCGCAGAAAGATGAAATTTGATTATAGAGTAGATCCTTCCGGAGTTCATATGCTTTACAAGATCAATAATATTATTTTATTATGTCTTATTCCCAGCGAGCCTCAAATAGCTAAGAGAGGGATGTCAATAATCACGATAAGAGCTGGAAATTTTCTCTACTGTGCCTACTTTGTTATCAAGCATTAATTTGATAACAAAGCATAATCATGCTTAAAGAAACGGAAACAATATTTTATTTTCATTCGATATCATTGCTACTACTATTTTTGTGAAAACGCCACAGTGTATAACTTTTCACCAGTTTGTCGCATTAAATGTAACCCCTTCTTGTGTCTTCTTTTTTCACAATCTTTTCATGTAAGAGGTTGAATTATTGTGTTGGTGTAGTAATAAATAAATAATAATTGTTCCCACTGTACTTGTAATAGTAATGTACTGGTTCTATTAAAGCCATTTCAAATACAGAAGCGGGCTAGAACCGGGCGTAACAAGAAGTGTCAACAGCATTTGTCACATCCAGGTGAGCAAGTAATAAGAAGCGAACACAGACTGCAAAACTTTTGCTATAAATCGCGTAAACTCTTATTTTATGCATGAGATGCAAAATGTCAAATTACAGTTCTTACAATATCAGTTCAATCTCAATGGAACAATATAACTCTGGATTAGGGAAAAAAATATTTAAATTGCATATTTCAACTTAATGTTTCAACAGAATATGCATGTGTAAAAGAGGCGGAACAAGCTACACTGCAGCATTTTCATCGGACGTCAATTTACAAATAAACATCTCTTAAATCTAAATCGTGGACGAATGCACAATGTGTACATTAAAAAACTTAATAATTTATATGACAAAATGTTTACTTAGATACTTTAATCCTGTTCATTTCATGGGATGTCCCCTTGTGCTTTTGGTGATACGAATATACTATTAGGAAGTAGATTTTACAAAATCCCGCCGCTTGTATCTTTACCTCCCTGGAGAGGAACCCGGGGTCTACCTTTGACCAGTGGATACTTCATGAAGTATTTAAATAAATATTTATGACGTTATGTGTTACTGAACTCTTCATAACATAACACGAATTATATCAATACAGGTATATCAGAAAGTAATAATAGACCATAATAGTATTTCAAAACATTTATATTTGGTGAAAAAAACATATTTACATTATTGCAATTGACTAGTTCACTATATAAATCACCACCAACCGCTGGAGTAGGAAGCAGCTCCACCGTAGCCAATGCCTGATCCGTAGCTGAGGCCGGAACTGTAGCCTAAACCTGAGCTGTAGCCCAAGCCAGAGCTGTAGCCTGCAGTGTAGGCTACAGACGGCGCGGCTACGACTCTCTGGCTGACGACTTGCGGCACAGATACCACTTTTCGCACGTTGACGACTTGTGGCACTGAAACTACACGCGGCACATTTACGACTTTGTTGACGGCGACCACTCGAGGCGCAGCGGCTACTACTGGCGCAGAATAACTGATAGCTGGGGCCGAGTAGCTTATTGAAGGGGCTGAGTAGCTGACAGCTGGGGCTGAGTAGCTGACAGCTGGGGCTGAGTAGCTGGATAGTCCACTGCTGTAGCCGACGTAGCCGGCACTCAAGCTGCCGCTGTAGCCGAGTCCGCCCAGCAAACCTCGTTTGTCTCGCTTCTCACTCTCACCGGCAAACGCCACCGCTGCCAAAGCGCAAATGCATACCTGAAAGGAGGACAAATTAAAACATTATTAGGATTTGGTTTATTTTAAAATGTACAAAACTATTAATTTTCAAAATTTTACTAAAATAAATAAATAAGATCAAAATAACATATTAGTGAGAAAGTCCGCCCCGAATCGTACCTGATGGGAAGGTACCCATCACATTGGCAGCATTTCCCCACTGTATCGCGAAGGAGATGCTTTGCATCAGGTTTCAATTTTAAAATATCTATTAATCAGTCTATTTTCCTTAATATAAAGGTTCGTGTGTTATCAAAGACAGGAACATTTAAATAATTCACATGACATATTTAGACTAGTTCATTGATAAACGTTTTTTTAAGTACCCATAATGTAACTTTCTTAGTTCCTTTAATAAGTTAATTTAGTGGCATTACTCAAGTGCTAATTAAAATAATAGCAAATGATACACTGTACATCTATTTTTAAAATTAATATTTTTGTATAATAAACCCGCAAGTAGTAAAATATTAGTAGGTACTGTATTTTTCTTCTGCGCTGTTCAATTAATTAAATTAGTATTTTTTTATGATAAATTTTTATTTTCTCTATCATTGTTATGGTAAAAACTAATTATTTTGAGAATAATTATTTTGATCTGAGTCGTTAAACAAAAAAAAAATACAATTAGGTACTCACGAAGAGTTTCATGTTGAGGGTTGAAGTGTCCAGACGAGAGGATCGGTGGTGAGTGATGATGGCTCCTCCCGAGGTACCATATATAGCGGCCGTACGAAATGTTGCAAAATGCGTCCTCGCGGTGACGCGCAGTTGTCGCCGACCGAAACTAGATCAATATTCAAATTCAGATAGGAAGGAGAAATGGGTTTTTGATTAAAATTATCTTGAGAGAACAAAGTTCGAAGTAGTTCAAACACTTGTCCGCGAGACCTACTGGATGGCACTAGATATTGCAGCCTTAGGGGTTCCTAGACCCAGCGACAAATTTGTCTTCTTGATATGGACCAAGTTTGATTACAAATTATACACAGTTATCGCTTCAATGCCCTTGCAATTGCCATCAGAATGTGAATATATCTAAGTTGTTACTAATTACTAACCTCATGACTGATGAAACGTCATCTACGTCATTTACATACATACATTGGTATGTATAATCATGATATATACATACCAATGTATGTATCCTCATGTACCCTCTTGCGGGGTAGATAGAGCCCACAGTTTTGTAAATACTTAAAGGCACGTTCAGCTGTAATGGCTTATTGATAGAATTGAGTTTCCAGTAGTGACAGGTTGCTCGCCTATCGCCTACAAAAAGAATTCCAAGCTTGCTACTTCCTTAATCGCTTTATACGACATCCATGGGGAAGACCACTTAGAGGTGCTATTTTAAAGTAACGAGACCCACACGGCACTATGCTATGTTTATCTAAATTACAAAATTTCAGCAAAAACATTTACTGATCCATTCTGAGAAAATTCAACTTCCTTAGAATAAATTTTATTAAGTTAAATTAACCAAAAAGATAACCGCGGCTTGTATATTTTTTCTTTGAGACTGACTTCCAGCTCTTTTAGGTTATAAAGATATAATATATATTTGTACTTACCTATGTATAAATTAACAAAAAATTATTCCTTTTTTAACGTAGATATAATATCTATTATTTATAGACACACTTTTTATGTTATCTAATCATATTATGTTATACGTACAACTTTATAATAAAAATAATAATAAAACTGAAAAAAAACGTGCTACCTAGAACGAAAAATTAAAACGATAATAATAGACGAAAGTAGTGTTATTTGGACTTTAGTCAGTAATTTGCGTCATGTTGATACTTATTGACAAAATATGTTATTTTGGTGTACATAATTTAGTTTTAAATAAACAAAATAGGTTTTTTATATTTAAATTGTTCGTATATTTCATAATTTTTAATTTACAATACTATTTTTTTACACATTATTATTCAATAAAATATTGTTTCTTAATTATTATTTTTAAATAAGTTCTCATAACAAAATCTGCATCTCTATTAAGGTTTGTCTTTGTCATCCATAATCGTAATTCTTTACAGCCAACTTGTATAGCCAAAGTATACCGTGTGAACAAATCCAAAATACAGGCGGATTTAGACTTGAGGTGAATATAATTACTGAGGCTTGAAGTGTCTATCTGACATCACAGTACATGCATTCAAGCTATCAAATTTAATTGTTATCTGATATTTGCTCTTTGAAATTGCAATGCAATAAGATTTTATTACAAACTATCTTCTGCGCATTGGTTTCGGTCTTATGGAAATATTTGCAAACCTTTCTTTATCGAACGCCTTCGTACTTCGTCATATACAAGTAAATTAATTAAAATTCAGAGATATCCTGTGGTTTCAGGTGACTGGGACGAGTCAAATGTCTTTACCCATAAACCGATATCTAAAATTGAGTTTAAGCCAAACGAATTAGCTACGAACGTGGATTAAAGGAATGCGTCAACTATTAATGTTAAAATACTGAACTTTGGCTAAGTGGCGATGTACTTCGATGGCTGGCGATGATGCCTGAGGTCTATGAGGTATATATTCGATAACGTAACATATTATAGTTAGGTAATAAAAACTGAATGTGACTTTTTTCATGACTGTTGGCTCTATATCCCAGTACTAATAATACATGATAATGTGTATACATATATATGTATTGTTACCAAATCTCACCTCAACCTGAACTTGGCATTGGACGAATTTGCCCGTGTGATCTCGTAGTGTCCGGACCTAGCCTCTGAGCCGTAAGAACCTGACAAACGATACGCAACTATTAAGTATAAATACGTCCCGTTTCTTTTGGTATTATAAACTTGTTAGATTTTCTGCAAAATAGTATAAATTTAATAATATTTTCAAATGTAAAAAATAGTCTGCCATCTTTGCATGTTAACATTGCCCGTTATATTTTAGGGCCCAGGGTTTGCTTTTCATTGGGTTTATCGTACTTTTTATTATACCTATTCCGGCAAATAAACATTTTGATTCTACTTATGACGAGTGTTAGTATTTAATGTGAAAATTTTTAATATTTTTGTTTTGTATTAAAATTATATTGCAAGTGTTGAAATACGATCGACCTTCTTGGTTCCACGTTTCTGTAGTTTTCTTAAGCGAAATCATTGGTACCCTTTAAATGGATACTAAAACTAGACTGAACGGGAGTCCTGGATAAACTTTTATTTTATCGTAAAAATGTAAGAAAATATTTTAAATCAGAAATTTTTAACATCAACAATGATATGTTATTAGAATTCAAAGATGTTGTCACCTTTTGAAAAAAATTACAATAATGCCGAATTAGAAAAAGTAGGTTTTATTTATTACCCTTGCATTGCTGAATGAATGCATTTATTAATTGACCGCGCACTTAAAAAAATAACAAACAGACAGTCTGCTAAAAGTCGCAATTAAATTAAAAAAATACTGCAGTATTTCAAAATAAGAGCAAGATCGCGATAAGCAGAGGCCGTGAATTCGTCACTTAGCTGACGAATATCTTATACTCATGTCACATCACAGAAGCGAGTTGCGACAGTGAAGCCTTATTTGAACATGATCTACATACATAAAGAGGAATTCGTTTTATATCTACTAGTTTTGGCTGCAACGACGTAAGTGCAAATTTCAGTCTTTTTTATTATATAAAAATGTTTTTATAATACGCTCTTACCGATTCCCTTAAATACTAAATACAAATTAGGAAGATACATGCCAAATTTCATCTTTCTACATCTCTCTATCAAGTTGTTTACATCCACGTAAATCCATCCTTTGCAAAAAATAGATTTATTTGATTAGGGAATTAGGGTTGGTGTAATATATGCGGCCGAATGTTGAATATTTGTTAAATGTCAAACGGTATGTAAAATATAGCATTCGTAGAGATCATATACTTAATTTACTAGACTTCCCTTATACGAAGGCTAAGTGTACGTTCAAAACGATGTCTAGTAAACACAACTTTAATACTACATACTTCTAAGTTTTTAACTATCGCGTTTCAAAATTTCATGCAAATTAGATAAGTTGGGAAAAACTAAGAGTGAAAAAGGATTAATTTATCAATTGAATACATCGATTTCCAATTGAGTCAACTCCAACCATTGCCTTAAACTATAATTTAATTTATTGCATTCGACTTAATGCCGTGTTACCTATGATAGGTAAACTAATATAGTTAATTGGTTATAATTACATTTAATGTTCGTAAACAACCTTAAAGTTCATGGAACTTTAGGAGCACTATATCAATCATACATTAAGAATATATTGGTACCAACCAACATTTAAAAAATATATTAGTTGCCCAATGGGAGTCAGTGATTTTTGTATTTTGCAGATGTGACTATGATGACTTTTGGGAGCAAATTTAAATAATACTTACTTTATAACTAAAAGATACGATTGAATAAAAATATTGTTAATTTCGGTATTAGATTAGGTATTAGGTAATGCTAATTACTATCGATTTTATTATTATATCCCGAAATTCCTACGGGAAAGGTGCATGAACGACGGGTACTTATCGTTTTGCGCGAGCGCAGCTGTGGGCATAATCTAGTATATGCTAAATTCCATAAAATGCCTACACACGTCAGCACTTTATCTATAATAACATAATTTATTTACCTGTTAGTAGAAATCCATACAAATGCAAATGTGATGTAAATGCAGGTTCTTATGAAGTCTGAATAATTGGGAATGCCACGCTCTGCAGATTTCGTCAATCAATGCCATTTTATATTAAAATTACATACAATATTAATATCCATAATATAAATAAGACATAAAACAAGTTTATGATGTGTTACTGCAATTCTACACCCATACGTAGGTCATTTAATGGTAAACAAATTCACCATGAAATAAATACGATTCTAATAATTTTTATCTCTTTTTTTTTGCGTCCCCGTTGCTGTTGCAGCTTGACCCGACTTTTGTTTTTTTTTCTATTCAAATTGTCTGATTATCAAGATTCTTGGTTTTCAGTCCATTAGCTCTCATATCATCTTCCAAGCTACGTCAATAATTTACTAAAATTTTTGGACTATACTCTACCTGGGCATAAATACTTAACATCTATACTTATACATCTCATTAGAATAGATAAAGGAAAATTAGTTTTACATGTATATTTTAATAAACCAGTAAATAAAACAAATTTTGTAATACTAAAGTTTTTTATTTATAAAAGTAGTTTAAAATATCACAGAGATAATAATGACCAATACAGTATGGTTAATTTTGTTAATGACCTTTTTAAAACAGGCAGATCACGTAATGGTTACATGCAAAA
The DNA here is from genome assembly GCF_032362555.1 of Amyelois transitella. Classification (NCBI taxonomy): domain Eukaryota; kingdom Metazoa; phylum Arthropoda; class Insecta; order Lepidoptera; family Pyralidae; genus Amyelois; species Amyelois transitella. The sequence continues at coordinate 3,651,047 of NC_083518.1, read as the reverse complement.
TACTAGGGCTGATTCTTGGGACCGAATAATTCCATTCCTCAAGGGCGCATGTCTTAAATGCTTTCTTTTCTTTCTCTACCGCCGAGAAAGAAAGAATAGAGAAGATAAGACATGTCAACGTTTCTGTATAACCCGGGTGGTCCAAAACAACGCTGAAGAGAAATTAATTATAGCGAAGACACAACATGATGACGTTCTGTGTATTTAATTTGTTTTCAGCCTCACTATTAACTGCTAACCAATTATTTGATCCTGGTATGACAGTACTGTGCGCCGTAAAACAGATATATAAACAATAAAATATTAATGGCACATTTTAATTAAAATGATCATCATATGGTTGATTAATATTGTTCTTTGTCATGGTTATGCTGTGGAAGTACCTAGTAAGTTCAATAGTAGAAATATTACTTCTATATTGGTTTAAAAAAGGTATAACGCAAGATATCCACGCAGTCCTCCACAAAGGGGTAAAGTTAGACGATGATATTGTACAGTTAGAAGCAAGATCGACTTTGTTATAGAAATATCAAGTTAACTGTACAAAATTAGTTGTTCCCAAAATATTCTACCACCAGCCGCTGTTCCATCCTGACCTCCAGCCGCTTCCGTAACCGCCGTATCCTCCGTAGCCGCTCCAGCCGTAAGATGGGGAGGAGTAGACCCGTCTGACGACCACGGGGGACGACCATCCGCCAGACCAACCCCTGCTGCCCCCAGACCAGCCCCGGCCGGACCAACCGCCGCCAGACCAACCACTCCTGATGTATCCAGCGCTGGCCAGGCAGACCAAGGCGCTTAAAGCAGCAAGGAGGACCTGGAATTTATGGTCATTGTCACTTGTACCTAATTGCTTAACATAATAAATAATTATTATGTTAAGCAATTAGGTACAAGTGTACCAAGTGTGTGTGTCTAAGTGTGTTATTTTGTCAAGCGATAAGGTACAAGTGTACGTAATCGCTTAACAAAATAATTATATCGCTTAAGAAAATGAAGTCATTTTCTTCAAAGAAATAAAAATAATAATTTTTGATTGCAGTATTATAACTATGCTATTTCAGGAGTCGCATATAATCGGGAATCTATCTAGAAAAGGCCTACAGCAACTGTTCTTAGCCTTTCAGTCTCAAAGTGCTTCAATCCATATCTTATAAAATGTGTAAGGTCGACTGACCAAATTGTTTTTTCTTGTCAAACGATAAATAATAAAAGATCTGAGACTTTAATAATACTCACAAGCAGCTTCATTGTTTGCTTGTTTAGCGGTGTTTCTCTCAGAAGTTGTGAATGAGTATGCTGTGATTGCTTAAGCGCATCCTTTTATATACCAAACTCACAACGACAGCAGCAAGCTCATAGAGCAACAAAATATAGAAGTAAATGCAATATACCGACGTTTTCCCACGGCAAAAACACCAACAAACAAATTCATAAATTTTAGTCTGTGGCCGTGGATGCGAGGCGTACCACTCCCAAATATGAATCATAATGCAATTTTTGTAAAGTTATCTTAAATATTAGAATATTTATTGTAATTTAATACGGATTTAAATCATATTGCACAAACTGTTATTATTATTGTTTTGACCTAGGAAGCATTGATTAAACATTATTTATAGAACAGATCAATGTTTTTGGCAACGTGATGGGTGATGGGTGATGGTCATAGCATATGATTTTCCCTGAACTTTTAATACAGTTATTATCTAAAAATAGAATACGTGCATAATGGCTATTTATAGATGCGTACCTTACAATTAATTCTAATAATTTATTATAATAGCTTTTTATGTATTTTAAACAGCTGAACGTGGCCTTTCAGTGCTTTCGAGACGGTTGGTTCTGTCTACACCGCAAGAAATAAGGACGTGATAAACATCCAAATTATAATAGTAATAAAATTAAAATAAATTTGTTAAATTCGCTATTGCATATGCAAAGAATCCTGACCAATCATTGCGAAACCAAGCAGCCCTTGTTACCTTTGCTTCACCTTCAAATAGTTCACATAGTATAGTGTGACATTTAATTTTAAAATTAAAGTCCAAGTATCATTAGGGTAAGGATGCCTATTATGAGATAGGCGCCAAATATGAGATAGCTATGTATTGGTCAAACTATTTAAGTCAGCCATTTGGCGCCAGTGTCACGCGAATCGATACAGCAACAGTGCTAAACGTCTGCTTGTGCGCACTGGCCACCGGCAATCTGAGGACGTGTGTGTGCAGATTACTACATTATCGTAAAACCAAATATTTTTCATCAAATGTTTACAAGGTATGTAACAACTTTATTATTAAGTTAAAAGGTCTTAATATATATTTTGCTTGTAACTAATATGATCAATTTTAAGATGTAAATGCAGTTTTATTGTGTTTTCTTTTTTAAACCAAAAAAAAGGCATTCATTTTGTAAAACTGTTGTTTTCCTAATATGAGATATGCTGGGGTTCCTAAAATGGGATATCTCATATTGTGGTATACAAAAAGAGCAATTTTTAAAGGTGATGTGTATTTTTTATTTTAGATGCCTCCGATCAAAAGAAAGACCTGGGACCACACTGCCATGATACAGATTGTGAATGCAGTACGAAGACCTGAAATGGGCTACTTAAGAGCTGCTAAACGTTTTATTGTACCTAAGGGTACCCTTGAGAGCTGTGTGAAAAAAGATACCCAAGCAGAAGATCTTGTCTAGGTTCGAATGGGGAGACGACCAGCCTTACCTATTGATTTAGAAGCCGAGCTGGAAAATTATTGCAAAGAAATGGATAAATGATGGCTTACGTTTGCAGGATTTCAAATACCTACATGGCGTTTCAGTTGGCTATTAAAAATTAAAGTACTAAAATGTTGAGACTGATGTTTATCTATAATATTTAAATAAAGGGTTACAATAAATAAATAAAGGATTATAATGACATGAATATTGTTTTTTATGTTTTGTTTACCCCTAAAATTTTATGGAACTTAATATGAGATACTATCTCATATTAAGTACCCTTAATATCTCATAATAGGAGACCCTTTTGCTAGGACTTATTTTCTGTTATATTTCATGTTTCATAACACAGACAGAAAAATATCATATTTAGCACTAAATAGTTATTACACATTTCAAGTACATTAAATTCCCTTTCTAAAACTGTATCTCGGAAGTCTTCAAAGGTAACAGTTTCGATTTTATAGTCAAAAATAGAAATGGTATCTCATAATAGGCATCCTTACCCTAAGTTTACCTTAAAATGTATCCTAAAGGAACTAAAGGTGTACAAAAGGCCTCAGAGAGAAATATGTAATTAGTCATACACTATAGTATAGAACTACTATATATAGTATAGTATAGTAAAAGTCATACTCGTACATTATATCTAGAAATCGTAAAGTGGAACGATGTAAGTAGTGTATCCTAACTCCCTTCTGGAAAGAGGAGGTTTTTGTAAGAATTGCACCCATAGAGGTTATTAACCTATTCGTTTTTTGTGCTTTGAAGATATTACCCTGAGAACCGTGAATGGCTAGGTATATTATTTCGAATTTTATGATAATTTTTTAATTTTTGTTAGCAAGTCATATGTGGATCCTAAGTCTAATTTCATAGTTCATAAGGACGAAATCGCGAGCACTATCTTGTTATTAAACTAGTCGAATACGTCATAGTGTTAAAAAAAATTCCAATTTAAGGTTCGTCCAAAATAATTCACTCTTGTCTTAACTGAGAAGGTGATTGGACCAAATGCGAATTAGAATAAACGCGTTCTCGCCTAAACGTTGCGAAAACAATAAAAAAATTTAACTGCCGTTAAAAAAGAAGTGGTTCTCAGGTGTATGTATCGCGTTTCGCTGAATCGATTTTGATACGGTTTTCTGGAAAGTATTTGTTACATTTAGGAGAAGGTTTAAAAATGAGGATATCGATTGGAGGCGGTTATTTATTGTTTTGTAAGAACTAGCGGGTTAAAGTCGCCACTTTGATGAATTTATTTACTTATAATAAATTAATTTGGAACTGTGATAACTGTATCTTGTAGATGGAGTAACACATTATTTACCTGTTTTATCTTATTTTATAACGGCTATAAATACTATAATTTTCTATATAAAGATTAATTGTTATTAAGTTTAAATAATTGCGTCGTAATACAACACATAATCGATAAAGTTTGAGGTAACAATTATTTTAGTAAAACATTCAGTTCTTTTTTAGTTTAGGTTTCAATATAAATACTTTCGTCCAATAAATACGTACATTTTTATTACAAGTAAAACTTTTGGTTGGTACTGGTAATGGTCACACATGAATTATATTTAAGAATCGTCGCATTTTATTTTGTAATCCTATCCTATCAAACTAGCAATATTTGTATATAAATATATGTATATATAGCTCGGTCACCCAGGTACTAATTTTCTTATACGAGCATTGGACCAGGCAAGGAGTAGTGTAACGTAATTTATCTACATTAGACCTCTTGGCAGGTGATTTATCATCAAACAGGCCGATCCTTCGACATGGTTACCTCTGCGCCGGACATCAATCAATTATATTTAATAGCATTACATCATTGCACTGTAAACACATAAATAATCATATAAATTAATGTACATCAGTTCTTCCAGTAGGTTTGTAGAAGACGTCTTTTGAATGTAAGCAGTAACATCTGTAAAATCTACTTATAAACAGGCAGGCAACCGATTACAACTTTGTCAAATCATCATGTATCTGCCATAGAAATCAGATTAAGTATTATAATATTAACATTCCGATGTCTATGGTACCTATAATTTTTGTGCTGTATTTTTTTAAGAGCTGTGTGTGTCTTGATTGGTGAGAGAAGAGTCACCACATATAACAGAATACAACACTGAGGGGCTTCAAACAGAAAATAGGCAATATGATAATTTTGTCAGAGGCGCTGTTCCAGTCTTTCAATTTAATTTAATTTATTTATCATATACTAGCTTTCTCCTACGGCTCCGTCCTTGTATTCTATGTCTTTTTAACTCCACATTTTATGCATGCAAAATTTCATGGATTGCTACTCGTATAAAAAACTAACCTTGAAAGCGTAACAAACCAATAAACAAACTTACTTTCGTATTTATAATGTTAGTATGGATTAAGACAATTTAACAATATCTTGTTAAAAATACTATCAAATTTAAAAGAGCTTAAAATACTTGTTTTTAGATAGTTTTTAGATAGTTTAATTAATATAATGTATTTCTTAAAAGCACACAAAACAAGTTCTCTTAATACCATTTACTACTTCCATGAGACATTCGGCCAACAGACAATTAACAATAAACAAAAATTCAATCTTTATTTAAACGAAAATGTTGGTGTTGCCAACAGTAATTCATGGACATGCTACGGAACTGAATGTATTTTTCTTTTGTATGGAAATGTTGGCGGAAACATCCCACGCATAGTTTACGAATGGATGCATGTGACTTTGGAATTAATTTAATAAAATTAGATAGATAAGTTGATATAACATATCTTTATACATTTAAACTTAAACAATAGACACTATTATTCATTCTATGATACATATGTACATCATACACACGAACTATTTTTAAGTCCCCACTGGTTGTACAGTGGGATCAGATGATAGCTGTGCAAACTCGCGTTAATTTATGTAGGTATGGGAGGTAGCTAAGGTATCTTCTGAGAAAAGTCTACAAAAAAAATTTGTAAAATTTTAATCACGTTTTATAAAAAATACTAGCTTTTACCCGATGATTTCGTAGCTAGACGCTATCATAATATGGTGATCCTATGCACCAGTTAATGTACCTATGTCTCTAACTACTCCGATTTTATTAGGTTCTGAAAGATAACAAAGAGGATCGACACTATTTTTTAATAATTTAACGTCAAATGAAGAATTTTTTTAAACTCAAACCTAGGATAAGCGTCAGTTATAACATTAGTAACACTTTTAATTATTATTTGGTTTTAATAAATAAATTTTTTTGCTTTATTTGTATCGCCCGGTCATTTTTGCAAGAAAAAGCTAATTTTATAAGACTGTATAAAATAAATGTCAACAAGTTCATTAAGAAATAAAAGCTACGTTTATCGCTTCTGTATTATTAATAAATAGTATTTAAATATGTGCATAGATGATGATTGACAAGTATGCAATGTGCCTATGCGCATAAACCTGATATTTTATTGGTAGTTGCGCAAAGATGAAGCTTTGCAATTGATACCTAATATCACTTGCTCCACACTTGCCGCCACTGCATACTTTTGTATCACATTACTCGTGCGAATTTGCAATAAATCTTTGATCTCTTAGTCTTTCAGTGACATTTCATGAGAATTAATTATAACTTATTAATTTTTTTTAACTGTTTTGTATAAAATACAAATGTATAGCACAATTGGCGGACTTAATGCTGGAAGCATTATCTACCGGTCAACCATTGCGAGGTTGACAGAGAACTTTATGTTGGGTCAAACTAAATAAATAAATGTATTAATACCTACACAAAATACAAACTAAAATCATTATAATAAATTTACATAAAAATTACAATAAATAAACAATAATATTAAATAGGTGCAACGATTACTGAAATGAGTGAAAGGGGATAAAGGTAATAAATACCCTCGCGACTCAAAAGAAACCTGTAAACCTGCGACTTGAAATTAGGACGACTTGACCTGACTGTTAATAATAATTACCAATGTTCCTCCTCGCGGTTGTCCAGGTAATGTTCTTTCTGGAGTTAAACAGGTGAAAATTATTTGTGTTACATATGGGTTTCTAATGAATAAGGATTTCATATTATTAATTAGCTGGTTATAATTTTTGTTTTTCAAAAACATGTTATTATAATTTTTTTTCCTTCTTTGTGTTAGTTTATTACCTACTGTTTTCGCTATACTTAAGTTCAATACCCGGCTTATTTTCATTGCTATAATGAACTATTCCAGTCTATAAGTTATAAAATATACGAAATCAGCCGAGAGTGTGTTACTTTAGTAGAGTGCACTATATCCAAAGACATAAAGATCCTTCTATAATTGACTATACTAAAAAAAACCATCTCCCAAATTTATATTAAACGTCTTAAATTCAATTCAATAATGTGTAAACAGGCTATTAAACATTAGTTATTTTGAAGATTATTATAATCAGGTGTCGGCCTCTATTAGGCGCATCTTAGAACCTCGACCGAATATTATAAATTAAAATATGTAACGATTAATACTCGATATCGGTCGATGGCCATTACTAACTATGTCATTTGGCTCTTTCGCAATCAAATATTATTTTGCATTGTAAATTATGGTATTATAATGTTATACTTTATGAACAACGATGATACAAGGATTCTGTGCACAGAGCAAGGTCGCAAAACCAGCCTACAATTGTATTTATGACTTGTTTTTGAACATTATACGAAGGTTACATTAAAGAAGCCATATTAATAGTTCAACTTTCAAACTGCGAGACTGCTTTCGTAATATCTAGCGCTTAAATGTCATAAATAGGTTTATTTACTGCGAATGAGTTTTTAAAAAACGTGTTCAGTTAAAAATTTTAGTTCAAATTGTTAGTTTACTTTGTAAGGTTAACAGAATAGGTTAATAAGGCTAATGTTAAGGTAAAAATGTTCTGAATTTTAAGCCTAAGGTTCTGGGGGCGATTCCCGGCCGAGTCCAGGTAGAAAATCATCTTTTTTAGAATCACCTGGACCTAGTATGTTTATTCTTCTATTGATCACATACTACCTTATATTACAACTAATATTTAGTAGAAAAATTAAATGAAAATAAAAATAAAACTTCACTAGTGTATATTTGGTCTAGAAAATAGGCGGATTACATTTTTACCAGCCGGAGGCGTATCTAGGTGCGGAGTAGCGGACGACGGGGGCGACATGCACGTGGGAATGCGAGCTCAGGAGGGGCTCATGGTGGTGCACAGAGCTCAGAACCGGGGCGTGATGGTGATAGCTGGAGCTTAGGACTGGAGCATGATGGCTTACAAGAGGGGCGTGGTGAAGGCTCGAGCTGACTAATGGCGCGTGGAAAGAGCTTACAGCAGGGGCATGGTAGCTGGCTAATGGGGCGTGATGGTGATGGCTGGAGCTGAGAACTGGGGCATGATGATAGCTGGAGCTTAGAACTGGGGCATGATGATAGCTGGAGCTTAGAACTGGGGTATGGTGGTAGCTTGAGCTCAAAACTGGGGCATGGTGGACACTAGAGCTTAATACAGGGGCGTGGAGACTGGAAGTCAGAGCTGGGGCATGGTAATGTGGGAGATGGTCATGGAGGGAGTGGGGAGCTAGTAGACTGGCAGGGAGGGAGTGCGAGTGCGCCAGGGGAGCTGAGTGGAGCGCCGGGGAGAGGAGACCGCCGGGCTCGCCGTAAATGCCGCGCTTTTCCCTGGATTTCTCGGCAAGGGCGACCGCGGCCAGGACAACCACACAAATCTGGAAAAAGAAATAACATGTTATTTGGAATAAATTTTTGCTGAAGTAAAATTTTTTATATATTTAACTTCGATACCTACACATATTTGCATCTGGTAGAGAAAATATAAAATTAAAATAAATAATAATAATAACCTAGGAGGCCATGCTCGCTGCTAGTTATTAGATTTATTTTTCGGTAAGTTTTCCAGATAAATTACACATACGTAAGTTAAAATTAACTGCACAGCTGAACGTATCCAATTGGTATTTTCGAGACTGCTGGCTCCGTCTACCCACAGGGTTTGTGGACATGATTATATGTATATGTAAGTTACAATTAATCTAACACACAACTAAGAAAATTCGCTACGGGATCGGTCTTTTCTTCAGTGGCTTAGACATGCCATACACATACAATGTTCATTATATGATAATTCAATTGCACAAAATTATACAAGTTTATTGGCATTATTGTACACGCGAATAGTACTACTATTGGCGTCACAATGCATCGTTATTCAGTGTAGTAAAATTTAATAAAGGTTTGTGTCCGCAAAATGTATTGGTTTGAGCCCCTTACCTAGATTTCTACTAGATGCGGCTTGAAGAAATCATCTTTCATAGTCGGCTAGGAGCTTTTATTTACCACCCGAGAATCGTATATATCATAATTAAATTAAACTACTAAATTCATGTAATTCAAAGGTGTTGTTTGTCAGTAAACTCTTTAGCACATAAAAAAAGGTTCCATTTGGTTTTAACAAATATGGGTACAATGGCGGACTTATCCCTCGTGTTTTATTTCAGTCAACCAAAATAAAAAGGAAAATCCATTATCAAAGAGGCAGAGCATATTAAAAGCATTTTGAAAAAGATTCTAGAGTTATTCTTTTATAAAAACTTTTTCTTTCTCTTGTCGTTAATCCCTAGTGCATCCTCCTGGGCACGCTTACTGCCTTTTCTTTAAATATATTAAGACATACCTTAGCTTTCCCATGCTCCTTAAATTAAAATATTTCTATGAACCGATTTAAAAGTTATGACAGTACCTACGACGCTTTCAATATCGTTGTCATTTATAATCCAAAATTAATTCACATATCGATTATAATTATCAAAAAATAAAAAAAAACTTACAAAAACTTTCATGTTGACTAAAGGAAGTTGTCTTCGTCCGCGGTGTTTCCAATTTGATATCAGATCATTGGTTTAGGACACATTTATACGAACTAAGGGCAATTAATTCGGAGACGAGCGATGATTTCGTAACTTCGGCCCTCGGGAGGCAGTACCTCCTTCGTGGGACCACCACCGGCTCACCCGCTGGTTAGTGACGAAATTCACACTTGATATTCAAATTTCAATGTTAAGTTGATAGATCAACGTGGTACTTGATCTGGTTTTTTTATGACATTATCCGAGAAATGTCAGAAATGGTGACCCACTCTAGGTTTGCAAAATCAATCAAATTTGGAGTATGTTTCGATAAGTTTAATGATGGTTAATTAATAAACCGCGTACCGACTTAAACATTTGCACAGGATGAATTAAGGATATTGGAGTTAATTTTGTATTACAAGATCAGAAGATTCATAATTTACTTTCACGATTAATTTTTTTAAAAATTATCAGCAATTAAAAATACAATAGCAATAACTAGCATGAAAAGAGTTATGAATGGAGATGAAGCGAAGGAAGTATGCAGAGATCGTGGCAAGTGGAAAGATGCAGTCTCTGCCTACCCCTACGGGGATAAGGCGTGATTTTATGTATGTATGTATCAGTAACTTATACAAAATTTGTCTTAGAATTTTTTTGTAAATGCTCCTGAATTTCCAAATTAATAACAACATAAAGTATTACATCCACAGAACAAATTGTATTTTAATTGTTCTAATTTTAATCTGCATAAATTTATACGGCTTGAATCTTGCAACAAAGTACCTATGGGGCTGAAAATCATGAACATTGTTTTATGTAAGAACGTGAAGAGATTATTATACAAACAGATTACAAATATATAGGCAACTTTGGTATTTATATAGGCAAACATCCCTTTCGAAGTAGATGGAGTTAATTGCCACAAAGCTACAATTAACACGTTTATGGGGTATGGTGGAATTGAGCTTCAGATTGTTACAATTTGCCGGTCCAACCCCATAATGCACGTTTATAACATAACAAAATGCATCATCAACAAAACGCCTGCTACTTTAAACAGTACAAAACACTGCACTAAGTCTTAGATATTGATATTTGGACAAGTACTCGTATTCCAAAACGGACTTAAAAAACGCATCATAGAAGAAGTTTGGACAACAAATCTGATCTGAATACTAATCACTTGATTATTATGCGTGAACTACTTAGATCTCACGCAAAGCGTCATACAAATTTTGGCATTCCCTTTTTTGGTGGGCGTTTTGTTTGATTTTGATGTTTGTTTTAAAGTAGGTAAACTTGCTTAAGACAGCGACGGTGGTTGAAAGGTTATTGACTCAAAATAGGTGCGTTCTATCAACATGGTCGAATCCAATATAAATAACTCTTTTCGGAATTATATTGATTAGTTGCAATAAAGCCAAACTAAACCTTTGCAAAAAAAAATCTGTACATTGAATTTAATAATTTCAAAACACGAGTATTCGCATGCAAGATTGTCTTAGAACATGAGTATTTAAAACGACCTCAGAATTAGCTTTAGAACAATCGGTTCCCGTCTACTCTGGAACGGTCTCGAAAGGTTACCGGCCTCTAGTTATAATGTCAAGCGGTGACCTTCCCACCTGCTTCACATCAACAATGCTTGCCCTTAGCCCTCACACTCTATAGCTTCATATTAAGGTTGTGAATTTCGTAATACCGATCAGTGTCTTATAAGACTTATTTATAATTAGGTTTTATAAAATGCACATTTTTTTTTGTAAATAATTTATATACATATAGATAACTCAAGATTTTTTTTTCTATTTCCTACCGCTGCCATGTATATTAGATAACTCTTTTTTGAGTTATGTACAATAGTTTGATTCCTAATCGATGAGCTGTTACGGTGAGGGAAAACATAATGAGGATACCGGCACATTGACACAATTGAATGTGTAGCCATAAATAAATTTGGTTTATTGAGTTTACCTGCAAAGTTGCGCTGATCAAGTGCGCGGGAGTCGCTTTCATTCCTGATTTATCCAATTTAGGAGCGTCGCCACAGAGTGAACCCCTAAGCTAGGGCTAGGAAGATTATAAAGATAGATTGGTTCATAAATACTTCAGTAATTTTTGTTGTTGTTTATTAATAGGTTAACAATTTATTCATCTTTTTTATTGGTGTGAAGGTCCATATTTATCATAATTTTTTCAATATTGATAAAAAATATCAAATTTTATGAGTAATTTATAAATTCAATGCATATTCATTTAACAGTTATTTGTTAAGCCGCCTAAACTTTGATGATAAATAATAAAGTAACCTTCTTATTATTACTAGCTCTATTTCCCGCGGTTCTTCATTGAATATTAGTTAAGGATGTCTGCACCTTCTATGCTGGTCAGGAGGCGAAGGGAAAACACAGTGTATGCTGCTTAATATCCCGAACATCATTCAAGAGAATGGGGATAGCTACATGTCAATGTGTGTAAACGTAATAAAGACGTGACATGTGTTTATGTTCGTGAGTAATGTAGGAAGTTGTGTTGTTTAAGTGCAGAAAGTCTATAAGAAGATTTTTTCTCACTTCGTTTAGCTAATTATGACCTACAAGGACTGGCAATTGCCACAGATTAGAAATCTAAGTAACATGTGTCAACGTTTTGCAATACAAGCAGCCCAGCTAGGCACGGTTAGAGGTTTATAGACCTGGTTTTTTGTGACAGGTTGCAAAAATCGGGAAATTGCCAAAATAATACACATTCAATACCTTTATGTACATAAACATATCACGTGTTTATATCTTACGAGGAAGACAGAGCCAATAATCACAAGACTCTTTTACCTAGCAACAAGATATAATATATTGTTCTCATCACACTATAATTTTGGAGATAACAAAACTAAGCATAAAAATTGAGGCAGCAATGAATAATATCTACTTAAAGATAATTAGAAACCAAAAGAGGACTAGAACCAGCCCCCGTAGCATTGGATGCCCGACGCCTTTTTAATCGCGTGAAATACTCTCGCTGTCCCGTTTCACGTCATTGTAAAAAGCGAAACAGCGATAGTTTTTCGCGCGACAAAAACAGCATCGCACGTGCCATGCTGCGGGGAGAGGACTGCTCAAACAAACAACAACAAAGCTAGTTGCCTATTTTAATTGATACCTCTAAACCAAGTTGCTTTCATAAAATTACTTACCTTAGCATCAAATCTTTAAATGTTTTCACCGCATAAAAATACAAGTTTCTTTTACCCTACCTTGAAGTCTTTACATACTGCCCTACTGTCTGTAAAAGAACAGCAGTTATTACATACAAGGAGTTTTATAAGTCATATTTTATAGTTATGCTAAAAAATGGTTTAGACTTTTGATTTTGACTTTTCATTTTTTTATCATTTATTGTGAATTCGTAATTTTAGATGTTTTCGTATTTTTTGATTTTTTGTGTTAATAAATTGGTTATCTATTTGAAATGCTATCTCTTAGAGTAACTTCATCCGACAGGATAGCATTTCAAAGGGAAAAGTTAAATATTGGATTACCATTAAAACCACAGACCAACTGAAATCGATACGATTATTTTGTTTGATTTATTATATTGTAAGGTAATTATAAGTTTGCTTTATTGTTCTATCTTTGATTGTCATCATCTTTGTTAATTATTTTTAATTTACTATTTCATGACCATACAATTTTTTTATTTATTCTCATTTTTGCGTGTTCCTTGCACCCTCTTTCTCCCGACATTTAAAATCGTAATCATTCTTCAGAAATTATGTAAAAAGAGCATCAACCTATTTACACATTTAGAAAGAAGTTTATTTTGCATGCCACATACCATGATACGTTCCTTGTATGGGCGCCCGGCATACTAGTATTTCGAAGTGCGGTAAATTGCGTTAATCACCAGTTTTTTTTAAATTACCAATAACGTGGGTGTTACTTTGAAACAAATTATAACATGTCAATATTTCGCCAAATGGAGTGTAATCAAAGCGAAATATGAATTTTAATATTGTGAACAGTATGTTTAGCTGTTCTATCATTGTGCCTCACTGTTATGCCCTCTTTTCTTACAATTCTCTTAACAATAATTCAGAGTAAAAATAAGGTAACGTTTAAAATTTCAAAGATTTTTTATGCCTATAATAAGCGGAAATCGAATAAAAAATATTAAAGCAAAACTTATTAAAACAAATTATACCACTTTCCCACTTGGAATGATATTTCGCTACGCCTATATTGAAAAAGCGTGTTATTTTAGAAAATTCACATTAATACTTATATTAACACCTAATAATATTTTTCTACAGTGTTGACAGTTTCGAAATATCCACAGATCAAATTTTCGCAACATCCGGTGCTAGGAGTAAATGTACTCAGTATCCGCTTGCGACACGAGTGAACTTTTAACGCGCAGCCTTCCAAATCGGTACATTTCCACAATCTAGATTTAAGGAAAAAGGAAACGAGCGATTAATTAAAACGTATATTTTAGAAAATAGCCACCAATGCAACTTACTAATTTGGCACTAAGGAAGTTGTATTATGAGACTCAATGCCAGCCATGGCCGAGCCCAAGAAGGGGGGAGGAGTAGCTATGGCTGAGGAGGGGGGCGGAGATGGGGGCTGCGTGTCCGACGAGTCCGTGTCCAAGGAGTCCATGTCCGTAGAGTCCCCCTCCGTAGAGGCCTCCTCCGTAGATCCCGTGTCCGAGGCCGTAGCCCGAGAGGCCCACCCCGTGGTTGTAGAGGCCCAGGCCGTGCCCGTAGTAGCCGTGGGAGACGAGGGGCGCAGCGCCAACCCCGTAGCCAAGCCCGAGTACCCCCCGTTTCTCTGTCTTCTTCTCTTCGGCGCCGAAGACGGCCGTTGCCAGCAGCAGAACGCAAAGCTGGACAAAATAAATATTTTTAATATACAAGCGAATGAATTATCCTATCTTGTACGTATGTCGTACATTTTTGTAACCTCTCCAGTTCAGTTCATTAAAGGTAGATTAAGTCAAAACTACTTTACAACTTTTCCCAATAAGCATAAGCATCAAAGCAAAAATGTAGGGCATCCCACACTTAATTGTTCTTTTCCCATGAAACAGCCATCATGTTTATGATGGTTGTTCTAAATTGATCACGCTTTAAGGAAAAGTGGTTAAGTGTTTGCTCTTTATAGATTTGTAATTGTTACGTGGAGTTACAATAACTATACAGTTTCTCATAGTCTGCAACTTATTAGATAGTGTTGCATTGAACTTTTAACGTTGACTTGTTAATAGAATTCGGAATTGGGGCGGATTGCAAATAGACCATACCGGCTTGTTGTATTATCTTCTTACGTATGTACTTGTATATCTTGTAGTAAGTATGTTATTATATGAAGAACATTATTACTATTTTTTACTATTACTGTTTTTATTACGAGTTAATTTCAACTTTACTAGTTATTTATATTTAAAGGAGCCAATTTTTATAAAGCCCTTTGAATAAATTAGTTAATGTTGTAGCTATAAAGTGTAAATACTTGTACGTGACTTTTCATTTTAAAACCTTTAAATGTCCCCGCGGTTTTTGTGGTTTATATGAAAATATTGCTCAAAAACCTCTTGCTTATTAGATACCGGTGAAAATTGTATCAAAATACCTTAAGCATTCAAAGAAAAAGGCACGATGAGGTGATTTGGTACTTACAGAATGAAAATACAGTAACATAAGTTTTATGAAATAACCTACATACATTTCAAGCGGGTTCAAACGGAGAAAATATTTTTAAAAGCTTTTATAATTCTATTATTAACCCTGTTATATGTAAACAGGGTCGATAACGTAAGTCGAATTCACATGAAAAGGATGTTTATTCCAATTTGAAAGTTATTATACGAGTATTTTCGAAATTCGAGGGGTGATTGTACGAATGTTTGAATATATAAATGTTCGTCTGTTTGTGTCGTGAATGAATGAATGAATGAATAAATTTATTTGCAGGCAAACACGGTAAATATAGGTTACATATTGCGACAAGAGTTTGTCTATATAAGTTGTACAGGCGTGTTGCGCCAACAGTTGGCATGCAAATATTCAATTTAATTATTTACAATTAATTTTACGTTAGTTACATGCAGAATTTTGAACAAATAAATAATATAAACATAGAAATTATTACTGAAATTTTAAATATGTAATAATGTCAATTGATGAAATGATCTTTTAATTTTTGATTTTTTAATTTTTGAGGGCGCTGTATGTCATAGTCAAAATTTAAATGCAAGAAATTCATTAATATTATAAAAGCAGTTAGTGACCAACAATGTATGAAGCTGTTTTTTAAACTTTGTCAATGGCAGGGATTTCAAACTTTCTGGCAGATGGTTATAAAGTTTTATTGCCATATTGTAACTATTCGCTTGAAACAATTTAGTAGTATGAGATAGTGTAGCCAGACGATTCGGGTATCTAAGTGCAGAAGGATACGGTAGTTTACAAAATTTCTGTATGTTGCTCTTTACAAATAGACAACGTGATAACGTGACTGCAGGCGGAGCCGGGCGGGTACATTCGTGACTGATAGCGGTGTTATTGATAAAAGATCTAGTAGAGACTATATGGATTAAGCTATATGATGAAGGTTTTAGGGTAAATTTTATTGTAGGTTATTGTAGGTTTTGATCCATTTTAAAATGAAATTATTAATGCTTTAGGATAATCATACAGTATTGATTCCTCAAAAGTTTGTTTATTGAGATAAATCTAAGAGATTTGCTTTTTAAATAAAAATTTTTGAATATGTGTAGTCTGTGTTCTTATCGATTTTGGCTAGTAATCAATTTATAAACTACTTATTGGCGATGTTTTATTATACTTTTGCTATTGATCCATGTATTTTTGAGATAATGTATTTTTTAACTTTTGAAAGCTTGCTGTTTCTTCTAAACTTTGCGTTAAAAGAATAACTGAGTTAAAACAACTATATAATTCAATTTTAACATATAAATATATATAAAGAAATATAATATAAAAGGTAATACAAATTTGGATAAAAATTATAAGGCTTAATCTATCCAACACATATTAGCAAACTTAACATCTAACCAAAAAGTAAATATATCATTTCCTTAATACTAACAATTTATTAATAGAATACTTACAGCAGCCTTCATGTTGTTTATTCGTGTAGGGCTCACAAGAAACACTATCCCTGCGTTGCGCCCGCCGGCCTTATAAAGGATCCTGAGGTTGCCCACCAAGTCTAGACTTAGGTTGTAGGAACCTTATACTCTATACATTGCGAATCAGTTTTGTTCATTGAATAGTGTTGTATTTGTTGATTAATTGGTTCATTTGTAAATGATAACGGCTTTATTAATAGTCAGGTCGCTTTTGAATAGTTTTTTTTTTTTAGAAAAGGACTTTTAGAAGTTCCGCACCTATTACTAATACGCATATTTTTTAACATGTTCTAACGGTGTAAAATAAAAACATGATTGTGTAACAATGAAAATAATGATAATTTGAGGTTTATATATAGAATTATAGACTTAAATAAACTAAATATTTCTCTTTTTATTACTCGTATTAGTTTGAGAAAAATATTTTTGATAAAATTTTCTAAATAGAACTAGATTTAGAGAACTAGAACAGACCTAATTAAGAATTATTCTAAGTAAATATAAAACTTTTCTAGAAACACACTCAACAGATGACACTGACATGTACTCATATGTATTTTATTCACTATCAGATCTCATTCATATTCACAAAAAAAGTTACGTCTTTATCCCTTACGAGGAGACAGAGCCAACAGTATTGAAAATACTGAAAGGCTACGTGCCAGGTTGCTAGCTCATCGCCTTCAAGAAAAGTTTATTTGCCTTGCCTTTTCCTCAGTCGCTTTTACGACATCCATAGGTAAGATTAGATGCGAAAATCCATTTATGAAACATACCAACTATTAAATTAAACGTAATATGGAATATATACGTATTATGGATGGTCATTATTAGATGCACGCTCCACAACCTCGGCTCTCCTGAGGCTAATTTAGGCCTTGGATATAAAGTTCAAACCCATACATAAACAATGAATGATTGTTTACTTAGGATTCAGATTACTTTACAAATAACGATAAGAGAAACTTAGTGTTTATTAATCCACATTAATTTATATGGAGAAAGGATTTATATTTGTGTTTGGAATGAACTTGGACTTAATCTTTAGAGGTAAATACGAGTATAACTAACTGACTCCTTTTCCCTTTTTTTTGAATTGCAACATAAAAATAGAATTTACGGGAAAAGTCTCATTTAATCATTAAAGAAAAAAAAGACCAAACTCACTTGTTTGTTATTTATCAATTACAAATTTATTTTCTATCAACTTATTAGGTACATGGTGTATTTTGATAAGATTAGCTTCGTAAGCATATTTTTTCATATTTTCTTCATACGAATAAAAGACATCAACGAGCCTTCATAATAACAAAGTGAAAAGTAATTTTCAAGACTGTTAGCTCTGTCTACCCAGCAAGGATATATAGGTGACTATTCATATGTATGTTGCTTATTTATTAAAATAATCTCGGTTATTTCCATGGTGGTCTAGGAACGGCAAAATAACATAAAGTATGCCTGATTTCTATATTCGTAAAGTTTGTAAAAGTCAATTAAAGGAAATGCATCATAAGCTTTAGGAATCTTTTTTCAGATCACTCTCTAAAGTGATCCAGATCTCCAATTCCGCCATAAAGCCACATAGCTAAAATGTGGACTTGTAAATGTAGGCCATAATGACTATGTACGCGAGCATAGCCGCGGGAAAAAGCTTGTATAGTTTTGATTTCATAAGATTGAGGAAGAACGTGAGCTATTTTCGAAGAATAAGAATTTAAATATAACTGGCGAGATGAAAAATTACACAGGTCTGACTATATAAGGTGTTATTTTAAAAGAATAATGTTTATTATTTCTTATTTAAATTCGACTAACTAACGGCTAACGGAAGAATCCCAAGATTAAAATTCTATCACTTAGTCGCCTTTTACGACATCCGTAGGAAAGATATGGAATGGTCAAATTCTTTTTTCTTTTCGTGCCGTAAACTACACGGCACTTATTTAGGTATATTATTTATTACTTAACTATTCGCATATAATAGAGTAAGAATTTAGCGCATATTACAATATTTTGCTAAAACTGTCTAGGTCAAAGCTTATATAAAAATGATTAACACTCGACATCCTATATACATTTAAAAACCAACGCGGCTTATGATCTACTTAATATCTGTTTCTTCTTCAAAGCAATTACATAAAAGTTGGGAATGTTACATTTTCCTAAGTGCAGTTAATTCCCACAGCCACACATGCTGTGCCGCATTCACTCAATGATTTATAAGCGCGGTGACCAGCGAACATCGGGCCCCGGTGTGACGAAGTTATAACGTGCAATAGGGCTCTCAATTAAATTGACAGATTAAGTATAAAATTGTTCTATTTTTCTAAAATATTTTTTTGATTTTTTTTTAACGTTAGTTATTTAGGTTCCCACTGTCGTAGGTGCTTTGTTTAACTATAGCCTTATAACGCCACCGTGGCTTTGTCTATAAATCGTTACTTGTAATAGCTTACACACACGCATATATAGGTCTTCATTTGATATGGGGTAGACAGAAGAAATATTTACTCGATCGAAGAGCTCGTAAAGCTATGTGACTTAATGATGCAATTACGAGTATGATACTGAAATGCTGAAAGATTGTTTAAATGTCCATCGTTTTAAGTCTGAAGTCATACGAAGTTTTGGAAGTATAGAATACTAGAGGCCGCCCGCATGGAAACCCTATCAATTCCGCGGGAACTCCGAGATAAAAAGTAGCCTATATATTATTCTGGGTCTTCAGCTATCTACATACCAAATTTCATCGTAATCGGTTTAGTAGTCTTTACGAAAGTAAGAAGTAACGTAAGAATAACAAACATCCATAATGACATCCTGACATTTTCACATACTTTCGCATTTATAATATAAGTAGGATAATGAAATTGAAAGAATGGATGGCTGGTGATGACATGAATTTCTAAAAATAGTACCTTACAATTTTTGCCAGCCCTACACATAATACCCATTGCTGCAATGGGTGTGCCCTATGTCTCACTGTCCCTTAGTAATGTATCTGCGATCTACCACACGTGTGGCCCACTTCTGTGGCGGACATGTAGTGTCGTTTGGTGGTGCTGCGGTGGTTGCAACATATTGCTCTGATTTGTTAAGCTAGGAACACATTGCAAGCTAATAGTTTTTAGACTATTTTGTACACTTATTGAACGAATAAATTATAATTACATAACAGTTTGTAGAAGTAACAAATTGTATATTTGCTGCCCGAAACAGAATGGAGGAATATAAAATTGGATTTATTTTATTTTTCAGTCGCACTTTTTTTTCAATTAAAGTATGTTTGTATAAGTATGTTTTGAGCGAAATAAATGAGCATTAATTTTCCTTCAAAATCCTTGCTTTCATAATAAAAAAAAAATTAATTACATGTTTCTGGTACATCTGCTAGACTATGATATAGTAAATCTTGTAGTACGCTGTCCGCTTTACAGGCAATGATAATATTTTGTAATGCCTAGACATTATTTTGTAATATAGGGTTGAGTGTCTGTAGGGTATTGATATTGTTTGCTCTACGTGAGAACTTTACCTACTTGTACTGATCATATTGACTAAATACTTAAGGTATTATTCATACATACATACATACATACATATTGTCACGTCTACATCCCTTGCGGGGTAGACAGAGCTAACAGTCTTGAAAAGACTGAATGGCCACGTTCAGCTATTTGGCTTTATGATAGAATTGAGATTCAAATAGTGACAGGTTGTTAGCCCATCGCCTAAAAAAAAGAATCCCAATTTTGTAAGCCTATCCCTTAGTCGCCTTTTACGACATCCATGGGAAAGAGATGGAGTGGTCCTATTCTTTTTTCATTGGTGCCGGGAACCACACGGCTTATTTATATTGAAAATTTTGTAAAATAGTATCATCATACCAAAGTATTATTTTTACTAGTAACTTTGTTTCGCTAGGGTTTCCGTTATGATGCAAATTACATATGTAATCTCTTATTGGGAAGTTCCTGTATTGTAACATGACATGTTCTGCAAGATGTCTCAAATTCAAATTTCAGTGTTTCGTCAATTATGAAAATACAGGAAATTATTTTGTTTTGTTATCGAATTAAAGCACATCGAGTTGCAGCGCCTCTTAAATTAAAAATAATTTATAAATATACCTTCGTTAAGTGGGTCAAAATTTAAATATACTTTGTATAAAATTAGTTTATCATAAACTGATATAATTATTACGAGTATCTGACCGGAGACACCTGGCATATGTGTAAGTACTTTATATGACGTGTAATTTATATATGAAGGGCAGAAATAAACAACTTATCATCGTCAAACAAGAATAATTTAAATAAATATTAGTCAAATGTGTTCATCGATTTGCACAATGTTATATGAATAATTTGACGAAAAAAATTATTAACAATTTTATTTATTGATCAATAAATATTTATTTTACTCCTCTACCCTATTTAAAATAAATAGAATTTAAATAACAATTCTTCATATAAATTAAATAATAAATTATTTACAAATGACTACGAATTCTACACTAATAACATTCGCCATATCACAACGTTTGGCTACCGGAAGTGATCCAATGGTCTTTCTAATGGCAGCTGAAGACCTAAAGGTATATGGTTATGATACCGTTGATCTTCGCCCTCCGTGGCGCTCGTAGCAGCAGTATCTTCACTACGTCCCTCAGCATGAGGCAATCCATATTCCTGTCCAGGTTGTTGCAAATCATATTGCTGCTCATGTGCGTGTTGAGCGTAATCTTGGGCGTGTTGAGCGTAATCTTGAGCTTGTTGAGCGTAATCTTGAGCTTGTTGAGCGTAATCATGCGCCTGTTGCTGCGAGAAATCATGCCCATGTTGAGAATAATCGTGCTGAGAAAAGTCCTGATTCGGCTGACTGTATTCGTGGTTAATTTGCTGGGGTACACCATATTCATGACTTAATTGATGTTGATTATTAAGATGCTGCTCGTATTGAGCCTGGTCGATTTGATGTTGAATATGATGCTGAAGATTATGAAGGTCATGATACTGTTGGTCTTCATTTGTGTGTTGTTCATAAACCTGAGTACCTTGCTGCTGAGTGAAGTGGTGAGAATCATGTGCCTGAGGGTAGTGAGTATCTGTGTGTTGCGTCGAAGCTATATCGTGTGGCGGTACTGGGGACCAGCCATTGTGATCGAATGGAATCGCTGGCTGTGTAGGTTGAAGGTGAACTGCAGGCTGGGTGGGCTGCAAGTGCACAGATGGCTGCGTCGGCTGAAGATGAAGGGTAGGATGAGGTATTGCTTGTGTAGGATGTACAATATTTGGAGTGGGTTCCAGGTGGACAGTAGGAGCTTGTTGCTCAAGGACGCCCTCACCAGTTGCCGCTTGTGGTACCAAGTGCAAGGAGGGCACAGCCGGTCTGTCGTACAGCACTGGTCCAACAGGAGCCGGAGCCACTGGTGCTTGTAGAGGGAATATCGTGTTGTAATTTAAGAGTGGGTATCTAGGGTAAGTAGCAAAATAGGAAGTTTGAACAGCGTTGCCTGGACGTATGACGTAGGGGTATTGTGGAGTGAGCGGGAATATTGGGGCAGGAGCGGGCACAACAGGAGCAGGAGGTAGCGGAATCCCAGCTGGCTGAAGTGATACAGGCGCTGCGGGGAGGAATGGTTTTACATCGATGTGTCCCTGCGGTAATAACGGAATTGGTGGTGAGCCAACAGGAATATGATGCGCTGGCAATACCGTTTCAGGACGCACGACAACTGGTGGTGGAGCAGGGATCGGGTGCACAACATTACCAGTTGGTTGGGCAATGGGAACTATTGGGGTTGGAGGGTGAGGATCTGCTGGTACAACTGGAATTAAGGGTTTAGGCTCCAAATGATGATGGTGATGGTGGAAGTGATGATCAGGTTTCGGTACCAATACAGTTTTCGTATGGGGGAACTTCAATCCATAATGTGGATGAGGCACTGGGACCTTGTGGCCAACTGGGACAGGATATCGGTGAGCGAGAGGATGCGCGAGTGGCACTTTGACAGCAGTCACTGAAGCTGTCGGAGGGTAGGTCACCACCAAAGGCTTCACAACCGAGTGTGTAACATGTGGAATGTCATATCCTAGCTTGAATGGCGGCACTGGGGAGAGTATGCCTCTCTTGTGATGTTTGGAGTGTCCTATCAGCTTGGCTGCTAGTCGGGACTTCGCTGCTTTGAGATGTGCAACATCCGCCGACGCTGACATGCAAACGCACAACACCACCGCGATCTGAAACGCACGATGCACCATTTTTAATTATTTTCAATATTATTTAGAAGAGTTCTTGTCACTGCCACTGTCACTGCACTTTATGTGTCACTACTTACAGTCGTCAGTCTCATGTTGGCACGGTCGCCTGCCCGATACAAAAGACACAGTTAAACCAAGTGTCATCGTCCACCAGCACCCATACTTATAACTTAAAGTGCTACCAATTTGTATGTAGCCTGCGTATGAGTTTCACTCGGGGTAGCCGGACGTCTAACATCGAACTTAGTCCATATGTGATAATGCTTTCGTTCTCAGTCATAAACGTTCGTATCTGAATTATTTGTGGGGAGTTAAGATCAAATTTCAACTCCATCTAAGTAAAATAGAGTTCATTTTTAAGTAACAAGTTTATCACAACCACAGTAGCCACGTAGGTTGGCGTCATTCCTGTAACATGAGGAGGCGAATGCATACCAATTAATCGACAAACGTAATCAGAGAAATTGTACTAGCGATGGCAGTGCCGAACTAAGAACTCATACAACATACTACTAATGTAAAATAATGTCAGTGTGTCTGTCTGTTAGGATTTTATTGCTTGACCACTGGACCGATTTTGGTGAAATATTGCATACTTGTTGTAAATTTCAGTTCAAACATAGGCTACTTTATCCTGGAAAATTTTATGAAAAACCAGAATTTAGTTAAAGCTAGCGCTGTTGCGGATACAAAAGGCAGACAAAAGTAATCCGATAATGTACTGATTTTTTCGTATAATATTGTTTGATAAATCTAGCTTCCCAATTGTTAAAAAAATCACACAAGTTTAACAGGAGTTTGGAAAAGTTTGGAATATAACACGGCTATATTTTATATACTTACTCGTACGTTTAGAGTGCGTCCCATTACACTTGTTGCGCATGCGCAGTTCGTCCTCCAGGTTACCAAATGTCCGCGATCACTTTCCTTGGCTCTCACTCCCGCGCCGACGCGTGCCGGACACCCAGATGTTGTAATCATTATCTGATCTTATAAAGTTAGGTAACTTATTATGTTACTGGGTTTCAGGGTTTTTGTGATGGAGTTGGTGTTTGAACGCAAAAACATTAAGATGTTTAGAACAGCGATTGATTGCGAACGTTGATTGCTTAGTTTTATCTTGAGTAATATAAAAACAAAAACGGGAAGGGCATATCGAGGGAAGGGAGAACACACAAAGCATACATAGACGAAAAAAAATTTTTTTTGTTTCCAACCACTAAATACATGATTTCGTCCGTTTTGTAACTGTTTTTGTTACTTTCTATTAAAAAAAAATCCTTTAGTCTATGCATGCTTTACGTTTCGGGAATATGGTTGCACCCTCAATCGGAATACATATTTTTCGGCTTCGCCCGCGTTATTAAAAATTCCGATAACATGGTTCCCACAGGAACTTTGGCGCGCGCGTTAGTCAGTGACCTCCTTTATTTATTTGGATGTTAAGATGATCTTATAAATAAAATTCTCATGTCACAATTTTCGTTCCCGTACTCCTCCAAAACGTTTTGACCCATTCTCATGAAATGTGAGCATGTTGAGTAGGTCTGAGAATCGGCCAACATCTATTTTTCATACCCTTTAGTGATAAGGGTTGTCCACCCTTAACATTTTTCTTTAAGTAGAAATTACTTAAAAATTATTTAAATGGCAAAACAACGTTTGCCGGGACAGCATGTATTATATACATAATACGTAATCCAGTTCCCGCTCATTGGTTTTGCAAAACAGGCGTGAAAAGCTATTTTCGGCAGGCAAATTGAGTGCAACTGTAAATACTTGAGCTTAACACCATTCCTGAGCAAACGTAGCTGCATTCCTCTGTACTAAGAGTCCTGAGTCTGCTACACCATTGCCGTTAAGTTATATAAATTATTTAAGTATATGGTATGTTTAAAACACACTGGAAACGGTGTTCTGATCAAAGTTCCCAACGTTATATAGAGGCTCAGTAGAAGCATTTTTGTGTGTAAACTTACAAGTCCATTGTTCGATACCTTTATTCATGCTGCAATGAATTCTTTTTTTGATTGGCTAGGATCTTGGATATTTACATTTGATTGTTCTGTAGCTATCTTAAAATCTAATATCGTTGAGGTAGTACCCTCTAACGGAATAGAACTAATCTTACTTAGATTCAATGTCTATTTATTTATTTAGCAATGTAAAGTAACCTATATCTTTTTCTGTAGGTAAGTAAGTACTTTAAACTATATGAAGGTTGGTACGTAAAATTTTATGACAATCGTTTTAGTAGTTTAGCTGTGAGAGATACGAGTAACATCAAATAACAAACTGACCGTATGCCGTGTGGTTCCTCGCTCCAATAAAAAAAAAAGAATTGGACCACTATTTCTCTTTCTCATGGATGTGGTAAAAGGAGACTAATGGTTTACAAACTTAGGATTTTTGTTTTAGGCGATGGGCTAGCAACCTGTTACCAATCTCAATTCTATCATCAAGCCAAAAAGCTGAACATGGCCTATCAGTCTTTTTAAGACTGTTGGCTTTGTCTACCCCGCAAGGGATATAGGTAGACGTGACCGTATATATGTATGTATGCAACACAATTACTTTCGCGTTTATAATATTAATATTGGATGGATTTGAACCTTATTAATATTGTGACTTATATGATTGAGAAGTTTTGATGTACAGCACTTGACTCTCAGTTGTAATGTAGTCATTAGTATGTTAACCCATGATAGCTAAAAAGGAGGAAACATACGCAATCCAACACATTTGCTTATTCAACATCCGTCAATCTGCTTTAAGAACGTGATGTGCTAACACCAAACTGATTAAACTGAGTCATCTAAATAATTTTTAAGTTAGTAAAAAAGAGAATTTTATTTTAATAAATACCTAAGCTTTATATTTCTCAATATACGTACATGCAAAAAACAAACACTTTCACGTTTGTTTAAGTATCGCACTTGCTAAGTGTGCAAGTGTATTTGTTTGTACGTCGTTCTCGTCAAAACAACTGAACCGATTTCCATAAAATATTGCAAACATTAAGTGTGGCGTATGTACGAGGGTATAGATTACTTTTTATATTTAAATTTCTTATAAAATAAGTAAGCATTAACATTAAAATATTGATTGAAAACTAAATGTATATACTGTGAAGTTTCAGCATGGTAACAATCTACCAGAGCGTGCCTAGAAATCTGGCAGTATGTATTGTCATGTTGAATGGCAATTTTACATCCTCATGCAAGCCTATTTCAAGCCAATTTCAATTCTGTTGATTCAAATTTTGAAGTCTAGCCAAAAGCCTCCTCGTAATCTTATACTAAAACAAACCTTGAGTGTTATTGCTTCTCAAAATGCCAGGGGTCTCAGCAAGAAACAATTAGCAAAATACATTATTTTATTCTTTTATTGTTATATTATTTTTGGTTTCTTTTACAAGATAAGGAAAGGGTTTTGGGCAGACTTTTCATTACTGACAATAAGCAATATTTGACAAAAGATCAAAATGTGATTAGAAAATTATAATTACCTATTTCTTTTACAATTTACTACAAGAAATAGTACATTTTCTTATAACAATGTACATTTCTGTGCAATAAAGATATTACAAACAAACTGATTTAGTAACTCCCTCTCCCTCTATGTAATTTACTAACACCCAATGATACAGCAAAAGCTATGTAAAAATGATTATTCCTCAGTTTCCTATAGGTAAAAAATGTTTTTTTTTTATTTATTTTCAGACATCAAATGCCCTTAGTCACATACCTTACTTACATACATTTAAATATAACTTAAAAAAAAAACTTTGGTATAAAAAACTGGGATTTTCCTAAACTTTTACGTTTTTTGCTACAGAAAATCTCTTTTTCCAGACCCGAGGTGACTACTTGAAAAAGAACGGGCATACTAGGTAGGTTCAAAATGATTTTTTTTCTCAAATTTGCTTTCTACTAGATTTCGACGTATAGATAAGTAGAAATCAGATCGCGGCCGGGGTCAAGGCCGCATCGAACGATGTCACCTGACTGTCGAGAGTTATTTCCACGGTCACTTAATTGATTGATTTTGAGGTAAGTTTGATTTTTTATTTGTTCTGTGGTATACCACGCTGGATACCTACTCAACAAGTTTTGCCGCCATATATTATAAAAAAGATTGAATTAAAAAATGTTTACGCTTATAACATTATTTTTTGGTTCGCAATACATGAATGCCCCATAGTGGTGGGTATAATAGTTTCATTGGGGAAAAAGTTTAATTTATACACAATATTTTCTTATTTATTTGAAGTATAGATATATATATTTAGGAAGTTATTTTTGTTGAACTAGGTACTAGCAATTCTATAACTAAAACTTGTAAAAATAGTCTGAAATGTAGTACTTATTCATTATTTGGTTGCAACGTTGCATAAGTACTATAAGTTTGATTACGAATAAGTATATTAAAGGTTGAGAAATCCCTTTTTTATGTATGTACATATGGTTGGCGCATTATTTATTTTGAACTCAAAATAGTTATAAAATTCTACCCATTCCTTTCTATTTCTTGTAATCGTGGCTTGATAATACCTGAATTTACTACGCGAACAATAAACCTCTAAACTTGGTCTCGATTTGCATTGCAACTCGTGCCACAAAAATGCTTACGAAGCAATTAGGTCATTGCACTTTATCTCGAAACAGTTGCCAATGGTCGCTGTTTCTACTTTATTTCTAATTTATCTCAAACATCGGACCTTCACCCATAAAGTCGACAGACGTTGTCGCAGATTCGACGTGCCTCGACCAAATCGAATTTCACGCCCCAACAATCGATTCAAAGACGCCAATACTAATAATGAAACTATCTATTTACGAAATTGTTTATTAGGAAACTTACAAGTACAGGTTTTCTTACAACTAGGTACAAAAATTACAAGACTATAAAATGTATACAAATTTCAATATAAACTATATCACAATACAATTTTGTTTTTAATACAATATATTTAAAGTTTTCAACGAGCAAAGATGATGAATATTAATCACGGTAAAATAAAATTTAACAAATCTTTTGCCCTTTAAGCAATGCTGACATTTTCAATAGTTCAATTTGACATTAATGACGGAATACTTAAAAATCATCAACTACTAAATGATGATTGAAGTCAAGTAAACCTAACTTTACAGTCCTGGTATGATATATTACATACAGTACAAAGAGTTAATTTTTTAAATAACTAACTAGGTATGGCGGGTCTATGCAGTGAATTAATGTCATGATATTATTTTACGGGGCCGTGAATCATCTACCTGCACATTTTTAGCATGTACGTAGTTATTACTGTAACCTGTTTCATGAACTTTAGCATTGGGGCTTAGTCTGTCTGTCCTTTCGCTGGAATCGGCACGATCCTTATCGTTACTTTCACTATCTTTGATAGGACGCTCATCTGATTCTATCTTTCCTGAGTCGTCCGTTCTTCCAGAGTCATCAGCCCTTCCCGAGT
This sequence comes from Amyelois transitella, assembly GCF_032362555.1. NCBI lineage: Eukaryota > Metazoa > Arthropoda > Insecta > Lepidoptera > Pyralidae > Amyelois > Amyelois transitella. Next base: position 3,622,551 of record NC_083518.1, on the reverse strand, counting down.
CTGTTAAACGCTCGGAATTATCTATCCTCTCAGGATCTTCACGAAGACGCTCATGATCATTTAAAAAATGTCCATTGGCTTCTTTAGCACTTTCTCCTTCTATCCGAGCAATATCCGGATCTTTTGTAGGTGGCGGAATAGTCAAACCTCTAAAATACTCTTCTTCTTTGGTTATGGGCAGTTTTTTTCCAAAATAGTCGTAATCGCCCAGAGCAAACACGTCCACGTCGTCGGATACCTCCGTTTCTTCAGCGGAACGAGTTTTGCGATTTTGTTTGCGTCTACGCCTTCTTCTAATGGGAGCTTCAGATCGGGAAGCAAGCCTAGAATCTTCTCCATACGTGTCAATTTCACTATAACCCTGATTGTGCTCTTCATCAACAGCCTCGCGACTGTCATTTTCGTCTCTATCGGGTCTTTCTGGACGTTCTCGGTGTAATTTTTTTGGACGCTTTTCCTTATATATTGGTGGCACTCGCACTGTCACTGTATCTATTTGTCCAGGATTATTTTCAGTTGGTGGGAGAACTCGTGGACGTAGTGGGCGTCGGGGATCTTCTGTCGTTGTTGTTACTTCCGCATCTTCATCGTCACTATTAGGCAGTGGTATATGAATAGTATTTGGATTATTATCATTACCACGTTGCAGACTTTGATGTGAGTCTCGACCGCCAGATCGTCGAATTTGATTGGTCAATTTACGGTCACCAAAATGAACCTTTTGATAATGATCTTCAGGAAGTTGGTAGTCATTAGATGGTTTTTTTTTCTTTTCCCAGAATTTATTTACAGCTTTTCCAAACTGTTTCACCGCTTCATCCCGGGATTCTTGCACATCCTCATAATCATCATCTTCGTTTTGCGGAGCTTCTTCTTCATAATCGCCTAAATAATCATCTTCATCTGATGCCCGTTGCGGATCAAGCACCTTCGCATCAACCGTACTAACTCTACGTTTTTCACCATTTCTTAATACAAACGCGTCGACAAACACTCGCGGTTCACGTTGCTGTGCTGGTGGTAATCTTGCTGCTCGTGGTTCTATCGCAATCGGTGCGACCAAAAATTGGTCATCAGCAACCTCTGCTTCTTGTGCTGCTGGTGCCGGAGTACTTCGCTCAAAATTAAAACTTAATTGGAATCGGGAAGATATAGTTTCAAGGCTCGGATCAGCTTGTTGTTTAGGAGGAGGCGGGGGCGCACATGGGGCAGGTGTAGTTGGGTTCGCTTTAGGTCTAGGACATGGCGGTGGTGGTGGAGGCGGTGGAGGAGGAGGTGGTGGGGGCCGTGGTTTGGGTTTTGGAGCTGCTCGTGGACGAGGGCACGGTGGCGGCGTCGGTTTTGGTGGTGGAGGCCTTGGAGGTCTGCAGGGCGGTGGCGTAGCGGCTCGTGGTGCTCCGCAAGGAGGTACAGCGGCAGGAGCTGGAGCAGGCGCGGGGGCCGGTGCAGCCTGCAAGGGCAAATCTATCCCAGGAACAGGAGCTAGCGGAGGTGGAAACGCAGCCTGTTGTTGCTTCCTCTGAACATTGTACCCGAGCACGTCAGCTAATCCTCTAAACACTATATCTCCGAATGTGCGCTTCTTTCTTACTATAGGTTCGTGTTCGTCATCTGAATCCAATGTGGTGTTGGTCGCATCATCCAGAGCAGTGCCATTTGCGATTGGAACTGTGTCGAATATATCGTCAAGCTCTTTCTGGTCGCGTGTCGTGGTGTCGGTGATGTTTTCGGCAGCGCGTGCGGCTGCTAGCAGCAGCAACAGCAGCGGCGCGGCGGTGCGCATGGCGCATGGTAGAGTGTCGCGCGGGAGGGCGGTGCGCGCAGTTTTGTTGCGCCGGCGCTTGCCCAAGCAGCGTCGCGCTTCACTGCACTCGCGCCCTCCGCCTCGGGGTAGCGTTCGAACTAAACCTTTAAAATCGGAACTAATCATTCACTGATAACGGTTTAAATGCTTGTCATCGGTTGACATTTTGCAACATTTGCAACTTAATTTCAGTTTCAGAACTACACTTTTTATCTGTCCGAAGTGAATCGTGAAAATGGAACCATTTTTAGCTGCGAAAACGAAAATTTTAAATTATCAATGAAATACCAAAAAAGGCTTCAATTCCTTTTCTCCCGCAGATAATAAACAGAACTCGCATAGATTTTTTCATATGCCACATAACCTTTCATCACCAAAAATCAAATTTCCTTTTGATTAGCAATGTTATTTCGTTACGTTAACAGTTTCTTAATGTTCATGTCATTGTGGTTCATAAAGTTTATTTGATTTTATACGACACGATTTTAATATCGTACGATTTATACGTTGTTAGACAAACGTTGTTGCTGAAATGCTGTTATGTCCCTTTTCCACGAAAATGTCTAAAATTGTTTCTTAGGGACGTCATCTAGCAGTTCTCAGTAGTTTTTGAGATTTGAGATTTTGTTAACAGTGAGTGAGTTGTAATAATGGTGTTCGATTGTATACATAAAGATAGATTAAGAATAATTTTATATGTACTTGAAATAGCAAATGACTATTTTTAATTGCGAGATTAATGTTAAAAAAGTAGACATTATAAATATATCTTGTAATTTTTTATAGAAAAAAAATATGTTTAAAAAAGGTACCAGTAAATTAAACAAAAAGTTATACTTCAAAGAACATTGGCGTGAAATTGATTACGGTTTCATTTCAAGAGCACGGCAGGTGTAAAGCGACCTCTAATAGGCCCAAGTTTATTGTATTTGCCGAATATATTGTTATTGCTTCATATATTAGTTTGCGTTAGGTGAAAGTTAATTATGTGCCTTAATTAAATGTAAATATCGATGGTGATTTTTTATTAAGTACCTTTGTTAGTTAAGTCTAGGCCCATTTACGTCATACGTTACATCAGCGCTAGTAATAGTTTCGAGTTATATGAAAAATTTAGGTACAAAGTACTTTAAAGTACTTTCCTTTATCCTAAATTACCTAAGATATTTACACTTTAGGAAGGTACGGCCTTCCTTATTTGTAGAGATTGAAGTACATTTGGGTACTGAGTGTTTCTTAAGAAATAAAAGTAACTGCTTTTTTTTCCTGGCGTTACTCTGGGTTAATTTGGCGTATTTTGTTTGGGTGGCGTTACTTATATTTCTGAAAAGGATCCCGGGGTGCGCCTTTTTGACCATGATCCTGGCTTTGAAGAAATAAAAGTATCTCGGATGAAACAATGTTCATGAAATTTCCGGTTTTAGTTTAGTGCCAATGTTTAAGAGGCACAAATGGCAAAATCCATTCTGCTGATTTGATGAATGTTTACCTTTATGAAACGGATAATTTTATGCTACTGAAACCTTAGAATATATAGAACTAAATTCTCTTGTATAATATATAAGTCTTGTTAATATTAACAAGACTGGTGTAACTATAAATTACCGTATGTAAGTAGGTACCTAGTTTCGAATCTTAACTTACACACTCGTACATACATTTAATCACGTCTTTTTCCTGGAGGGGTAGGCAGAGACTACATCTTTCCACTTGCCACGATCTCTGCAAACTTCCTTCGTTTCATCCACATTCATTAATCATCATTCATTGCGAATCTTTTTCGTCTCTAAATTTAGAATAAACCTTTCCTGAAACTTAATGAAACTAAGATTTCAAATTCAGTTCACAAAGCCTTCGTTTTTCGTTAGTGCTCTGTTCAATTTACTTATTAGCCAACTGTTAGTTATAACATTGGCTGTAACCCTGATTGCGAGCAGCTCGGTCTCAAATTGTGATTTAGCTTCCTTATTGTTTGCTATTACTTAGTAACGTTGCATTTCTTTAAAAGGTAAATTTTCCTATATCGTAGAAATTTATATTGAAAATACATTGGATTTTAATGACATTGTACCATAAAAATAACATAGGTATATTAGGTTAGGTTTTAATTGGTTTCTACAGGAAACAAGATACATAAAAAATTAGAATGCAAGAAGTCTAGTATGATTCACAAATTACAGCGAAACTATTAGGGGTACCTTGGGGTTTTTTGCTCTCTAGTCCTAGAAACGTCTATCAATATATTTATATTTGTGGAAATAGGTAACAAGAATGTTACATATTGTTATAATTAATGTTCTGCTTTCAGCCTATTAGGATAACAATATCAGATTCCAAGGTCCTTAAATAAACTAATAATTTATATTAAGTTCTGCGTAAGAACGACTACAATCGCGAAGTTGGAAGGTGGCACATATCGGGTAGCGTGATCAACAATCATCAGGATCACAAGAGTCCCCCCTCTACATCTGTACCATGTGTGAGCAAAATTTTATGGAAATTGGTGAAATTTTATGGCAGGTAGATAAAACACTTCCCCATAGAAGATATTTAATATTAGTTTGGTAAACTTTTAGTCCGTTAATTATTGTTTTTCTAGTTAAATTAGTTTCAAGTAAAAGGTAACTTTTTTTAAATCAAACAATTGTGTCAAATTTTTTGTTCGTTGATAATCGCTCTAAATTAAAGTGTGAATGATCATGATAATATTACCTACGGTTGTGTTTGGTATTTCTCAACTATTAGTGCGGTCAAGGGCTTGTTACAAACTTGCAAAAATGAGATTGTCCTTAGTATACGTCAAAGCTACATATTCGCGAGTATAAGTTTCTGTCCCAAAAAATAAATATCCAATATCAGATCTTTAATTACAATATCTGAATTTTAGCAGAGTAAGATAAGGCACATATTCACCTACATATATGTCGATATCGTAAAAGTGACTCAAAGCTAAATAGTGCATACCATTTCGAAAATGACAACCAGATGTTTTAAACGAACCTTAAGCCTTGGTGTTTAGTGGCGTAGTGGAAACACGCAAGGAGAAAGGATTACCAATTTATCATACATTTCAGAACTTGTGCCTCTTAATAAAAAAATAATATACTTACATTATATTAACATTCCTTACATAAAATTTGCTACCTTTAGGGTATTGTTTGTCTGTTTGTGAACTCTTTACCCATATACCCAAAGTAATATTTATTTTCATATTTTCTTTTTTTTTTTTTTTTTTTATTTTTTTTTTTATTTATTATCATTCCAAAAAAAACATCAATTACAATGGTACACATAATGCATTAGGTTAAAACCACAAAGGTTTGTTGTGTACTAATGCAGTTAAATACATTCTTGTTTAGCGATAGATTTGTGTTCACAATGTTAGTGAAGCTGCTAGTTCTTTTACATGATACACAATAGACCAAGAGACTAGGGGCTGTATTTTAAAGACACATATCCGAAGATTGTAAAGAGAAAAGATTTGTTTTTGTTTGTAACGAATAAACTAAAACAATTGTTTATTGAACCATTTTCACGAAATTGGACACAGTGTACAAGAGCGAACTTATCTCAATTGAGATTTGAAAGGAATAGTGAAGTGGAGGGCAACGTAAGATCTCTACCACATTGTATTAAAATATATTTTAACATCTAAAGTTCATAATCTATTAAACTGTATTAAACGATACCTACTAGTTTAGAAATAGGTACGAATACCTAGTTAAAAAAACTCAGAGCAAAGTGTATTTTAAACAATTGCTTCCAAAGGTGTACCAAGAGATTGACTGTCAAGATAATATTTCAACATCAAACTTACTAGTTTAATTATATAAACTATCAATAATTCCGTAGAAATCGGCTCATTATAATGTAAAAAAATTATAATTAGCTTATTTAAAATTAAGAGTTGTCTGAGATATCATACATACATTTCTCAGTTAAGAGTTTTATTGAAAACAGAAATTTATATACATAAAGACATAAAACTTATATCTACAGTAGTTCGGTCTTAATTAGTACCTAATTATAAACATTTCTCTGTAATACGTATGTATAACCAATTCTGTTGACTGTAGAAGAAGTTATTGTAAGTGATGACATACAAGAAAATAAGTAACTGATTATAGGACTGTCCGAATAAATATTAGGATCGATTTTCAGGATCAGGTCATTTGACCGTTAAAATGTTGAAAAGCTTTTAGTGCATGTAATGTGCTACTAACATTTTTTAGGGAATTATTTTCAAAGGGACATGAAAAAGGCCGAAACGATATTATTAATTGAAAACGTTTAAACGTAAGCAACTTACTACTGCTTTCAACTTAGCAAACAAATATCTTATTACATTTTTGCCTGTTCATTCTTAATTTATTCATATTCGTGAAAATGTGGCTTTGCCGTACAGTTTTCGGCACTTAAGAAAAACACCACTCCATCTCCCTTGCATGGATGTCGCAAAAGGTGACTAAGGTAATAGAAGCACATCTAGTGCAAGCTTCTTTGCTGGTCTGGCATCAAAAAGAGGCTATTAAATTAGAACTTCTTTTTTAGACATTGGGCTAGCAACCTGTCACTGTTTGAACTTCAATTCCATCATTAAGCCATACAGCTGAACGTGGCTCAGGACTGTTGGCTCTGTCTACCCCGTAAGGGATAAATACGTGATCTATGTTTATATGTATCAGGAAAAATGAATACTTAGCGAATTTAATAGGAAATTGCCGTTGTCAGTGTCAGGTGTGACGGCCGCACCGCTGTAGCCTAATTCGAACTAATTTCCTGCCATCGTAAGGCTTCTGTAGACTTCCGAATTATTCCAAACTATGGTTTCCTCACGTTGCCTGCACGTGTAATCTAGTGTTCTATGACAAAATTCAAGCTAATTTTAAAAAAAAAGTCTATACCCTATTTTTTAACAATTGCTTTAAGTAGCAATAGAACTAATTATTTTAAATGAATTTAAGCTATTATTAATTTTGAATTAATTTACCTAGGTATTTATCGAACTAGAAAGATTACCTCATCAGTTCACATTATTACTAAAGTAGTGTGTCGTTTCTCAAGAAAAAGTTAGATATGCTTATCGTGGATATTAACTTTTACGTAGGTATGGTATATATACGTACATTGATTAATTCTTGTTACGGACAATTGTGTTTATTCTGAGGTAATTCTAAGATAATCGTATTTCTGCTTATCCAATTAGCTCATACAATGGGCTCAACTTGTATTGACGTTTTGAGAAATAATTCTATTATATTAGTTTTTATTTAGTTGCAGAAATAAGTAGGTATTTCAAGCGTTTTTATCGAAAAATGTTACTCAGATAATGTTAACAAATAAAGATTGGACATTTTCGTAAAACCAAAATCACGATCTGTAAAGTTTTGTTGTCTTAAAAGAGAGTTTTATTGGGCTGATAATAAATAAATTTTTGGAATTATATGATCCTCGCGCGTGATCTGGTTTCGTCCTCAGCGCTCTGGAGGGAGAGTCCTTTGACTATGATCCCAAATGTTGGAATTCCAAAACCTTTGCAGAGGAATTAGAAGGAACAGCCACATTAAATCATGGTAAAAGGTTTACTAGATAAATATGCCTATTCCCGTCATCGTATTTTACGACGTCCAAGAGGAAGAGATGGTGTGGTCCTATTTTAAAGTGCTGAGTATTTCACGGTGTGTATATGATACATGTATATGTTGTATCGTTAACGAAAAACTGCCTTTATAAATATTTTTTGGCATATGGATGTTTTACATGTATATGTACTCTCTATAAATTTCGATTGTTTTATTGAAACTGAATGAGTCATAGTATATATGTGATATCAGTTTCAAGTTTGTTTGACTGAAAGTCGATGAGTCACAGTACTCATATACATACATATATGTTGTATCAGTTGTGATAAAAGGCTACATCTGCGACCTTTTAAATGTGCGAAAAAACTGAATTAAAAAATACTTATTTTACTTTCTGTAACACTTCATCTGCATACGTGGGAAATGACTAAGTTATATCGAGAATCCAATTTCATTAGTCATATTGATATAGATAATTTGATTTCAAAAATCTCAATCACTGGTTGACTGGAAGCAATCCCGATTGGGATAAGTCCGCCATTGTATGTATACATATTCTTCTAAATCCAATGACTGTTTTCTATTTTCTGTTACCTTTTTTTTATGTGTTCAGTCCAGTTCCAGTCTTGTAGCTTTTGGATAAAAGATTTCATACAACATTTTTTAAAGATCTTTTAATGTCTGTATTAAGATCTAACGGTGGTTCCGAATAGATGTTGGTTCAAATAAAGAACGTCAATAAAGTGGAAAAATTCACCATCACTCAAAGATTGTAAAAACCTGATTGTTCTAGGAATTCAATAAGGAAATTTGTAGTCTATAAAGAATTACCACAACGATGAATAAAACTGGGTGGAGCAATTGGTTCGGTAACCCAAGTCTCAATTTTCGGATTCACTCATCAAATTAAAATCTTATCAAACAAGTCTGATTACACCGATTACCAAAACCTGATTTTGTAAAAACATTCTATTAATAACTCGTTATATTTTGAAAAGTTACTTAATAGCTTCAAAAACGGCGTTTTAGTCTATAATAAGTTGAATCGACGCTACATTTTCATTGAACGACCCTCCCGAGACAGGCGTCGTGACGCGTCTTCTTAGACCACTCAGTGTGAACTGTTCCTAAAAATCCGGCTATTGGTAAAAGAGGCACTAGCTTTCCTGTAATCGATTTATTTTTCTTCTTTCGCACTTATATGCGATGATGTGATCATTGGCAGGACTTAATTCACATCTCAGATTCACTTTTCATCTTGAACTTTCCATAAATCTTAGTAACATCTACACCTATCTGGAGAGGAGCTCGGGGTAGATATTCGTACGCTTTTTGGCAATGATCCTGGATTGGGTAAGTCAGGTTTTTTACACAATGTGACTCCCGTCTGACCTCTGTAACCTATATACGGCAAATCTTGTCCATATCGGATCATGGTAAAAGCTGCATTATGACTGATTTAGTTGCTTTTTACGATATCTATGGGAAAGAGATGAGAGTGATACTATTCTAACAGTCTATTGTCTATTTAAGTAAATATATCACCAATACAAACTCGCCACACGGCACCTCGAATGCTATTGTGGCCGTAATGCTTTAGAAATTAATTGGGAAAAAAATTCTTCTTTTAGGTAAGTATTTCTTTTATGAATTTGAAGATCAGTGTGTTGGTGAATCGGATTCTCTCTACCCAGTGAATTGATCCATGTTTATTTGCATTTTGTATTTGCAAATCTATCATTTTCACTTTTATAATTATGGTAAGAACAGGATGCTTCATTTCCCGCACTGTATTAAGTTATTAAACAACCAGTTGACGTCGCGTGATCTAGACTAGAACAAGATTTTACACGTGATAACTTTGTAAAGTACAAATATTTTATCTATTTATGACTTTTTATATACATAAATACTTTACAGAGCTTACAAATTAAAGATACGTAGTGAATTCCTTACTTGGCAAGCCTGTATCGAGGAAGTCTAATTAAGTAATGCTTTATTTACAAAGTAAGTAAGAACCTCCCTAAAACTGTAAGATTCATTTTCAAACGAAGGAATTGGTTTATTTAGGATACTATTTCAGCGGGATTTTAGGTCTATAGATTCGTCGATGAATTGAGACCTACATAATTTAAATTCTGTTTTCACTTGAGTTCGCTGAATTCGCGATCGTGTAAATTAGTTGGACACGATGCTGCGAGAAAGCGCGAAGAACTTGGGAAGTGGAAACGTGCAGGTCATTCGGGGACAGAATTCAAAAATCTAAGTCAGTGGAGCTGGTGAAATAAGTTATCAAGAAATGCATTTAACCACGTTACCTTCTTGATAAACCTTCCGGCGTGAAATAAACATTACACACATCATCAGATAGTTTCGCACAAATTGAATGGAAATATTATATTTTTTTGTTATTTCAAGACTTCTCTTCCTCCTATAGTTACATTCTTCACCTCCTGGAAAGAAGTCCAGGGTGCGCCCTTTGACCGTGATCCTGGATTGGGTAAATCATGTTTGTAAACGAAGCTACTTCCGTCTATCCTCCTCAAACATTGCAGAGGAATGTAACCCATATTATCATGGTAAAAGCTATACTAGGTAAATGTGCATATTCCCTTTATAGTCTTTTATGACATCAATTTTTAAGAGGTAAGACATTGAAAAGAGATAAACTAGTCTTATTCTAAACCATACGCAGCAATTTAAAGGACCAAGGTATTATTTTTCATAACATTTGTGGCTATAGCATATTTATGTCTACGAGTATTTCTACAATATTGTACAGTTTATGCACATAAAGCATAAAAAAATATCTACATGAAATCTGAATGTACTTTTTTTATGAAAATATTATCAGTAGGTAATTATATCTGTTAATGTGCGTTTCGTTTATCAGTGGACTTCCGACAAAAAGTAGGTTCAGGAACGTCCCTGCGTGCTTTCCCCAAGGCTGGCTTAATGTATCAGCTCACCTTGAAACCTGACAAGATACAAATGATCTTACGTCAAATTCCCAATGTCCGGTGCCCGCGATTCTTCGATGAAAGTAATGGATGACTCGAGTCTCAGTGAAATTAAGTATTGCATAAACCTAGTTTAGTACCTATGTGAAACAAATGACTAACCGATGTTCGCTGGAACAACTTGCGGTAATGATACGGAGTGTTAAAGATTCTTTACCAAATAGGTATGTTTGTAAAAGTCGGTAACTATTTTGGTTATTCTTTCACGGTGAAATTTATCTGTATATTACGCGGAATAATATAAAAATGAGGGATTTTTCGTTTCACGTGGGTGTAATGTATAAAAAGCTATACACTAAACCCACGAGAAACAAAAATTATTTTTATATTATTCCGCGGCAATTTTGGAAAATCCTGCCTTCAGGTTAAACCACTGGGTCTAGTCTCCAGACGTTGAACTGGGTTGTATGCCAGTCAGCCATAGTACATAGGTATGTATATACATACACCAACACAAGCAAATCCATAAGCGGAAGCTAGTAACAACAAAAACAAGTTCATAAAATATTTAAGTACTTACTTAAAAAAGACATGTTCGTTCATGTAATCAATAAGCTTGAAGTTGAAAAGTAAAAGGCGTTTATGATCGAAGTTGTGAAAGTAGGTGCTTAAAATCTTATCAAAAAGAGATTGGACGGATCTGTTATCGTATGTCATATGGTATTGAAAATTCACGTCTAGGTAATATAATAATATTCAGAAAAGAAAACGCGTGCTTACGTATCCTAACTTAAGTTTAATCCATTAACATTACTTTTTATAAGAACCGCGGGAAGGAGGAGTGATGTCTAATCTACCTACATACATATTTATGTAGGGTACTATTACCTATAGTCTCTACGATGTATGCAATAATTTTGCTTTGCACACTCATATAAAAATATTCGGTCGCATGTGAATAATGAGATATCTCTATCTATGCTCTCCTTTTTCAAGTTGGAAGTTGATATTAGACACAATACCTTTGACAACACAAACACAGTAACGCAAGAGCTTTAGAGATAATACACTTATGATAAATATGTAGATATACTTGAATTCTAAATACGTGGCTTCTATTTGGCTAATTTATAGCTAGAATTGTTAATGATTTTCAGTTGTTGCGGAAACAGATTCAGGTCGTCAGCGGTCCGATAGCAATTTATCATTTTTAAAGAATTGATTATCATTTTTTTTTATCGTGTTATTCATGATAACATTAACTATTTATTGTTTCTGGTTCAGAATCCTTCATATCTTATATAAATTCCTTAAAATAATAAAATTCGGTCAAAGAAATTTTAGAAAAAACAAACTTAGAATAATTTAAAAACCTTTTTTTTTATAGTTATAATTATTCTCGCATTGCGAACATAGCCGATTGACAGGCATGGCTTTTATAAAGTGTAAATCTATCGACCGCTTTGACGAGCACACTGCGTTCTTAGCGTGTAATTGTATATGGGCCCGTGTAATTGCGTGTAAATCCGTGTAATTTCCATGTAAACACAAGTGATGCGCGAATCCGAACACTTTCATAATCGATACAGTACGCTGTCATTTTTATTGAAGCCTATGTGACACGGACGTGAATATTAAAAGTACGCTGGACAAGTCATTGTCTTCTTCAATATAGCGTGAGCTTCGGTAACCTCTGAACTGAAGAGATTGGGTGTAAATGAGGTTTTTTTTCACTAAGAGACTCCCGTCTGACATCCGCTACCTGCGCAAGGGAACATAAACCCATTATTTAATCAAGATAAAAACTGCTTGAGATGAATGTGCCTGAGTGCCAGTGTGTATTATTTTGTCTGAAATGTAAAAAAAGAATATATATTTTTTTGTATTATTTATCAATGGAATACTCCATTGATAAATTATCCATGTTCTAAAAAAATATATCATAGAAGCGATATAATTTGCAGAAGTATTTCTATGGATACTTACGACTATATATATTATCACATGGGTCATTTTCACAAAGCATATGAAGTCCAGACTACATTATAAAAGTCAATGATTCTGGAAGTCAAGCGTTCTCTTACGCAATCTAGTTTATATCTTTGTGAATGATCTTTTATGATTATTGTATCAACTCAAAGAGATTTTATCTCTATGCTTTTTATATCAGATATTAATATGATGTTTGTTAAGTTCTTGTTGACAGAGAAGAATTATTCTTTCTTTTATGGATGTTTTAAAAGGAAACCTAAGTATAAGTCAAATCAAAAAAATATTCTTTATTATGGGACATTTCGAACATCACTTATTAATTGTCACATCTTTTGGTTTCACATCATTGGTTGCCTTCGAATAAATTAGTTTATACAAAGTTTAGTACTCCTTCCAAAACGTCAGTGTAGAAGAAGCGGTAACAGACTATGCTGTAATATTTACTTCAAAAACGTCAACTCCACGATATTCCAAGCTTCGAATTAGAAATGTGAACATGAGAATAATACCTTAGGATGCCTCATAAATTCCCAGGTACCCAGTCAAGTCAAGAGTGACTTGACTTTCAACAATAACGTCCGGGATTTGATCCTGGCTAGTCGAAAGTCATAGTTTCTGTTGGAAACAGGTGGCATGGTACTCGTATGTATTTTATTTTACTTTAGTCTCCGGATGTTCATATTATTTTCGCAGTTGAATGTCTGGGAACATTTTAACAATACAAAAAACATTTGAACAGGTTCCTTTCAAGCCGACTTAACTTTCTATAGACATTATTTGGAGTAATCCCTCTTTTCATAATGATAACAAGTCGAGTTGTCTGCGCTCACAATAGGCAGTAAATATTAAAGATTGCTTCCATAAATATGTGAACAAATAAATCATCACATTTTGGTGTGGTAACGTAAAAACGATGTGGAAAATTATTTTGACTTAAGTTTTATTATGTTTAGTGTGTACCCGAATAAAAAGCGTGAAGCACAGAGTTGAATCAAAGTCACAACAGGACCACTACCAATTAATCTTTACTGAATTGTGTCATAAGTTTTTTTTTTTTGCTAAAATATATTCTTTCTTACGGTGAAGATACCTGCACATTTCAGATAACCGGGTGTGTAACTATGATCTCATATAGGTAAGGTAACCCTTGTAGAGTGAGAAATCAGACCGGATCTACATATATGAGCCGTGGAACATCAAGTGGTTCGAGGAGGTGTTTCGTGTAATAACCTGACTGAAAAGCTCTGGGAATGGATAAGTCAAATAAATATAGCGGTAAAAGCTATCCACTTTCTTGCAAATGTCATGGAAGTTTATTGCACAATCACCACAAACATTCCGCTCAGAAAACACTTTCGAAAATTGGCTCCAAATTATATATATTTGATTTTAGAACAGTGTGAGCAATAACTCGAGTCACGCGATTTGTGACTTATGAGTGCTCAGGATTGGAGCAAAAAGTTAAGCTTAGTTTGGAGTACAATGATCGACAAAAAGCTTTGAAAAAAAATTGTAAGTCTTTTTTTCACTTTAGTCAAAATAGTGAGGTACAAGGAAAAGTTCTTATCCGTGCCGTGTCGTGATATTTATAATTTTCTGAATTTTCTTTAATTCTATTTTCTTATAATTTAACCAGACGAACCCAGGTTACCTATATTATACATTATATTCAATTAACTTATTCCTAACTTGTTTCCTATGACAATATCTTTCATGTAAAGCAAAGTGTAAAAGGTTACCTATGCTCCTACGCTAAAGTCGGCATGTTTGTATCACGAACTGTACCTTAGCACAACAACGTTACTTGACTTTTGACTTCTTTTCAGTGCTATTATTATGTAAGAAATTTCTGTTTTTACTCACCATTCCACACGTGATTGTTTTCACTTTCTTGTGACCGCTCCCGTGGCCTGAAGCTTGTGACTGTTCTTATACAATTTATACATTGTGTTAACAATGAACAATTAGGCATTCAAAATAACTATTAGGTACAATAACAATTAATTTTACGCGCTCCTCTCCAGTTAGGTAACTAGGACAAACGCATCCTAGCGTTGAAGAAGACATGCCTCTTTATTCATTACGAGGCAGTCAGAGCCGATAGTCTCAAATAGACTTAAGGGCCATGGTTAGCTACATCGCGTAAAGATGAAATTAAAATAGAGGCAAGTTAGTAGTCCATCGTCTAAAAGAAAAATATAAAGTTTGCTCGTATGATTGACATTTACGGGCTACGTGGAATGTCATGAAAAATTGATGAATATTATGTCGCAGGATATAGCAGGATTGTTAGGTAAGTCGTTTAGCAAAACGACTTGTTTATCTTGTACTAGAGGACGCCCGCGGCTCCGCCCGCGTAAAACGAAATATCCTGTTAAGTCCCGTTTAGGAATTTCGAGAAATCCCTCTTAGCAACACCCTAGACCACGTTAAGATCATTTATACTAAATTTCCTGTCTCTTGACATAAGTTGTCCGTCAGTCACGCAGTAACGGAAGAGTTTTGTACATATTGTTTTTTTTTATATAAAGCTACTACTATTTGTTACCATTAGTTGTTACTAAGTATGCCTCAATTAGTTTTTCTAACTTTGTCACCCCGCAAGGGACAAAGACTTGACAAGTAAAATGTGTTTGTTACTATTGACTCTGACTAACCGGCAAGGGATGGAGACGTTATCAATTTGTGAAATCGGTTAAATTCCATTACAAGCGCGGTCTCACTAAAGCCACAAAGTTCTTTAAACATTTTTCGCGGGCTATTACACAATTCATTGTTATGTGCTGTGACATAAATTTGACAATTTATAACATTCCCTGCATGTGCTTGTGGGAAGCGGACGTGGTCGTCACTTCCGGCACAAGTGTGGTTACAATTACTTTCGTTTTTATATTGTTATTTTATTTGGAAAAGGAACGCGTTGCGAAAAGATGAACCGTGTGGTTTAAAGGAAGCTGAATCACTACTTTTTGGCCTAATAAATCGCCTATGCGAGGAACAACTTCATACAACGTAATTTCTTCATTTCTGAAATGTAATTATTAGTATCTACATTCTCATAATATCATAAAAACGAGGATATAATTGGTTTTACAGAAATCTTATGTTTCATTTACAGATGAGAGCAAATTTAAACCTTGCATGCAATACTTAAGACGGCTCACACGTTGTCTACAGACAACAAAATATATTCATAGACGTGATGTTATTTTGACTTTTTAAAATCAACAGCGATGTAACTATTAAGATAAATCTAGCGATTATGTGGAAATCCTTCTAACGCACAATTCTCAGGCCCACGGTAGGGTTCAGATAACGAAACTGTCAGTTACTACATTTTGTTCTTTATGTGTTGGTCACAGAAGCTAAATTGCAATATATTTGGTGTTTTTGTATCGTCAAGGCGTCCTAAATAATCACAAGATTATAATTCAGTCCCAAACATACAGTATTACTCCCTTACCGCACAGGTTGTAGGAGTCAATCAAAGGAATGGCGTATTAATTTAGGATTCGATAAGCTACCATACTATAACCATTAAGCCATTCCGCTGAATTTGGTATTTTCTTCTTGTGGCTAACGACTTTGTCTACCCCGTAAGAAATAAAGACGTGATTTAAGGGACAAAGTTAGGCAGGCTGACGATACACGTTACGCCCCACGTAGGGATGCCATCACTAATGTAGGTACAGTACAAAGCCATTTTAACATAGCCATAAAGGCAGTCATTGTGAGAAGCCCGAATTAATTTTGTTTGAACAGGGAGTCCGACCTTACCTGTTCTCACACTATCATGTTTAATATTTGACATTCACATTATTTTGATGGCATTTAGATTCCCTCAATTAATTTTGTAAAGAGAACCGCCTTCAATCGATATTCCTTTTTTTAAGTCGGTTAAATTTTAAAACCTTCTCCTAAGTATAACAAACACTCTTCTAAAAACTACATCAAAATCGGTTCAGCAAAACGCTAGATAACTGCGGAGAAACATACATACAATACTTTTAAAGTCATTTAGAAATATAGTCGATATACTCGTATAGAACATACTTAGATATTTCAAATGGTAATTGTCAAGAAGTTTTTCTATCAGCAGTTAAACTTCGCTAGTTTGATTAAGATTACATTTTTTACGTTTTTATTTGCATACATTACATTTACTTAGATACATCAAGACATTATTTAAAAGATCAAAACGTTTTCGAACGACTTAAGGTACACCTAGACCTCTATTTACCCAAAAAAATGAACTTCAAAGAATGTTTATAAAAGTCTGTCACAGAGTTGGTTGATTTGTGATGCCGCCAGCGTGGCCCGTGTCATCATCGCCATACCACAATCACGGGCAACCGTGTCTGTGGTATTGTCATGCAAATCCGTGTCAGAGGCGTTTACTTTTGTTCACGTTTTTCGTTTACACCGTAATGTAAATATGAGTTCAGAGGTGGCGTGGTGTGACTCATGGTGAGCGAGAGTAGGTACCTATGCTCGTATTTTTTAAAAACTTACTGGTATTTTGTCTTCAGACTCAACTTTGTTTTAACTTACAACATGCATAGCAGTGAGCTGAAGTTGATTCTTGGTCACTGACATCAAATTATGAAAATATTTTCTTGCATTCTTCTATTAGCTTCGCTATTATTAGATATAATAAATGGCGCATATAAGGCTCCATACATCTTTGAGAACTTCATGACTTTAAAATTAACGTCATCAAAATAGCTTAGTTCTTGTACAAAATATTAAAAAAAGCATGATGGCCAATGAGAAAAAAAAGACATTTTTTAATTAAAGTTATTAACCTCGTTTTAATACACCTAATAATAGGTGTGTTATGGATAAAAATACCAAATGTGGACACAATACTTTTATAAAAGTTCAGTGATTTATTAAATCGAGTTCAGTTTTAATATTTCAACTAAAATATTTTACTTACCAAAACTAGATTTTCATCGATTTATCTATCCTAAGTGGGCACTATCAATATATTTCGGAATCATCCATGTGTGACGAAGGCCGAGCCTCCGAATGGGGTCAAAAGGGCCGCACCACTTGCCTGACCCTATTCCGCGACCTTCCACTCAATGCGGACATTTGGTAGTCATCCTGAGGCAGGAAGGGCTATTGTTGGTTATTCCATTAAACCTAGCATTATGCCATTATGGTTGACAGTTCGGATTAGAATGGAAGAAGTCAAATGGATAGATTAAATGAAAGAATATACCTACCTAATAGGTGTAGTCTGCTAATGGTTGGGTTCCTGATTTTTAGTTTTGGTGAAATTTATTATAAAATACCAGTGAAAAAATATGAAAATCGAAACTACTACGCAATAGCAATCAAAGAGATAATTTTAGGTCGCTTTTATTTTTTAATATATATATAATTTTAAGTGTGTGTGTGTTTTTATTTGTTGTGAAGCTCTCATATCTCATATACATTCGCGAATTGAAAAATACCCTCATTTAGTTCATTTATTTTGGTGATAAAGCTAATAATAACAACATGTATAAATTTGGCAGGTAGTGTCTTACTTTTAGTTTATCTAAAAGTAGTGTACCATAAAATTATCAATTTGAGTGAGCGAGTTAAGCAGACGACATAATAACTTTGGCAAATAAATATAACAAACACATTCATTATATTTAAATGATGAATCACGTATGCATAGCACATATATCGAATGATCACATTCGTGAGTGCGATATGAATTTATGATTAGCAATATGCCAATTTGTATGAGCGACACACTGTTTTTTATGTCGTAAAAGCAACAAAACGATCTGTTAATACATTAAACATTTCCAATACTCGGAACGTTTTCAATATGAGGTACAATGGCGACGTTTTTAATGAATGAATTTCTATGCAACAGCTTAAAAACAAACAAACAAACTTAAAATATTTTAAGTCTGATTTAAATGCAAAAATATTTAGGCCTTTAGTCACAAATAGGTATGTTGCCAATGCATGGAAAATATTTACCATGTAAGGTACTTGCTCGTAGATGAAAAAAAAGAACTAAGTATTCTTCTTTTACGCGATGGGCTATTAAACTGTCACTATCTGAATTTCAATTCCATCAATAAGTCTTTATAACTGAACTGTACTTTACTGTGTAACTTAAGCTATTAGAAGATCCAGCTCGACACCAAGCCAAATGAGTTCCTTTTTGGATTATAAGAACAGTGTGACTAAAGGGCATACCTACATGATTACAGCGAGACTTTTCGGGCGGGGAGTTAAGGCTCTTTCTAACAGCATTTGCGGAAAAAGCTGGTCACCAAGACCAAGGTTCAACCCTTTTTCTTGGGGGATGAACCTCAACCTTCGACTTTGCCTTTAAGCAAAATGTGCAATGCAAATAACTCATAACATCAGTATTAATATGACCTATGGTTAGGTGCTATAAGGTATATTAAACACCAAGGTATGAGGGATCGATTGGTCTCAATAAATATCGTAATTAACTGATAGCCGTGGCCGAGCACAGCTGTTTGTTATCAGTAGGTGCCATATCAGTATCAGTCGATATCGAACCTGTTTGTTTGATTGTCGCACTTGCTTTCAAGGGCGATAGATTGCAATAATAACTTACGTTCATTACATATAATACGTCTTTATTACCTAACGGGGAATACAGAGTAAACAGTCTTGATAAGAGTGGATAGCCACAATTCAGTTATTGAATGGCATTTACTATTAAGTCCACCATTTGTAATTTAAAGTGAGAGTATATTTTTTTCCATTAATTTGAGAAGAGAGTGTTATATTTATATGTATTTATACCGTCTCAAGAATAATCGAAAAATACATTTTCAATAAAGTTTTATATTCTACTAGCTGCTGAATTACGAAGTCTTGTATTATTAATTTATCAACGATTGGACGTGTAAAAAATGACAGTTTGACTATCTCTTCGATTATGTTATCAGATTACTAATGATAGATACATGAAAAATTAGGATATTTAATATATGTATATCTTCATGTACGCACAAATAAAATATAAGGTAATTTTAATAATTTTTGAACCTTATATAGCGAAACTAAAACTATAGGAAACCTTAAATCACAAGGGAGAAGCCAAAGAAGTTGCGAACTGTCCAACCTGGATGTTTTTATACAAAACTTGTTAAACAGACATCCAGCTAGGTGTATTTCTTTTCCGTAGTTTATTCTTCAAAACAATGTATTTCTATACTTTAACATCAACTATTATAATAGTAGATGTTAAAGTCAAGTCGACTACTTATTTTCGACCATAATGACATACTTTCTGAAATCCGTAGGTATATCCATATATTACAAAACACACCTACTTAATTATTACTTAACATCACTTAAATAAGATTTACAAAAAATATTTACCGGTGCTCATTCATACTGATTTTTTCACTTACTACATAAACTTTTTATAATCATTATCAGTTTTTGCTACAAGAAGTTTCATGCACAATAGTCATAGAATATTTTTTACTGGAGTTTTAAAAAGTAAAAATTATGAGAGGACTATAGACCTCACGTATTTTGATTCCGACGCTGCGTGCCACCAGTCACAACTCTGTCACTGGCTCACATAGTCTTTACTATAAAACCTTGTACGATATCGTAAACGTCGTTGCGGTGGATCCGATTCACTAGCGGCTGAAGTTTGTATTGTTATACTACAAATACATATATTTCCCACGGATGTCGTAAAAAGCGACTAAGGAGAAAGCTTATAAACTTGGTTGATTGTACTTGTAGGTGATCGGCTAACAATCTGTCACTATTTAAATCTCAATTCCATCATTAAGCTATACAGCTAATCGTGGCCATTCTGTCTTTTCAAGAGTCTTAGCTCTGTGTACTCCACAAGGGATATAGACGTGTTACTCTGAATATACATATGTAAGTGAACCTTCGCCTGATCCGAAATTTCTATCCCTTACTTATACTTTTTTAACTATGTTGCAGTGGAATTAAGTTTCTTGACGATATCGTCCCTCATCGTTAGTAGGGGCCAGTACAATCACATCAGCACGCATTCACCGTTATTCTGTGATTGCGCGGCACGCGTGCGCATGGGCCGCTTTCCGACAAAACTAATGGACAAATTGCTCGATGTTCATTGTAGACTGGCCTGCTAACTCGGTTACGCTTGTTATGCTGCCATGCTGGGTTGAGGGTAAAAAAATGTGATGAGGTTATTCTGGTCCCTTGAAGATCTCAAAATTCCCTTTAAAATCTTAATTATGAGTGGTCTTGCCGAGGATTGTTGCAAAGTTTTTATAAAGCAAATCATATATTGCATTTTCAGCCGTCGCGTCAATTTCAAAGAAGAAGTCTCACAAAGTTTTACGGGCCCTAGGTAAACCTTGGGAAACTGACAAGGTTCATATGTCAGAAAGTAATTCTATTCTATTTTGAAGTAAACCTCACAACTATGAAAAACTTACCTATTAAGTAGTGCAATACTTACTAGATACTTTATTAACAATTTTCTTACAAAATTTAATGATGTATTCCAAAGAAACACTAAATAATTCTTTCACTTTTGTGTGCAAGACAACATATTAATTTTGTTTTCATCCTTTCCATTGACGTTATTGTCGCGTGGTTACGGCCACTTTCTCATGGCCAGCGTAATGATTGTCGGCGGGTTTCGGGCACGATTATAATACGTTATTCAGCACAACATGTCCGTTTGTTCATTGATCATTAGTGTTGTCTCACATTGGTGTAGCTTACATACATAGAGTCATGTCTATATCCCTTGCGGGGTAGACAGAGCCATCAGTCTTGAAAAACTGAAAGGCCATGTTGAGCAGTTTGACTTAATGATAGAATTGAGATTCAAAAAGTGACAGGTTGTAAGCTTAATGAAGAATCGCGAGTTTATAAGCCTATCCCTTAGTGCCTCTTACGACATCCAAGGGAAAGAGATGGAGTGATCCTATTCTTTTTTATATTTACCTATGCAACGTGGCATAATTATAAAAAAGTGTAGCTTACATACTTTCAGTTAAAGAGATTTCGTTGTTCGATATGCTGTTTTATAATTATAACTACCTAGTCTTATACAAACCTGAAAAGTACTTGACAATGTATTATTAGTGTAAGTACATCATCCTCCTGGTCTCGCCTCGCGTAAGTCCCGTTGCGTCATCACCCCTTTGAAAATGAGCCCGGGTTGCTATGATTATGATGACGGTGATTGCGTTGCCTTTCTGACCCAAAATGCAAACTTGCTGAATTGCATTTTTATGTAGAGCGACTGGCGATCGAATCCCCTCCGTTCCCAGTCGTCTCGTGAACTTTATCGGTTACGCACATATATGTATTATAAATTATTCCATTGGCAATAAATCTATCAGGAAGTTATTCGTTTCACTCCCTAAGCCCCACCAGCACACCCGACACAACGAAACATAACCCTTATTGAGTCATGGTTACACATCCAGTTGCTTGAATGTTTCTTGACAATATTTTTCCTCACCGCAAGAGTTCCAGTTAGCAATGAAATCAGAAAAGAGTCATCGATACATATTGCGGTTGGGTCCGAATCTATACAGGACGTAAATGAGCCATCGACGCTCGTCTTAGTATTACTCTACAAGTGTTAAAAATACCTCAAGTTCTGCCAGCCCATCGATTATTCAGTTGCACACAGAGACTCATTCACTAGGTACATTATGATGAGCTTGGACTTTTACCACACACAGCGTACATCACCAGCTAATGTTCAAACATTTTAACACAGAGCAAAAGACGCGCGAATATTGTTTTTACTCTGAGTTCGTTACGGTACTTTAGTCAATTAGTGACGAGTCTAGTAGAATGTTGGACTACGTGGAATCGTGGAAACCCACGTACTTTCCTCTACACTCTGTAGTTTGAAGATTTGTTGAAATATAAATACAAAATAGTATATAAGATATTTTGTATACATATAAAGTACAAAAGTTCCATAAAATTTCAATAACAGGATTAAACTTTACAAACCAACAATATTTATAATAATAAGTAATTTATTTAATTTTTGTATTGAATATTAGAATATATATACAAAGTTCAATATAACTTTAGTATGATTATAACTACTAAGTACCGCTGGATATTTGGTACAAAGACAAAGTACAAGTGGGTGTCAAAGCAAATAAGGTCAAACTCAAACGGGCGCGGCGGTCTGTGCTCTGTGTACTTTATATTATAATTACATACATAGAAGGATGTGTCCGTACCACATAAGGAAAGTCGTTCCTTCACCTCTGTCCGTGCCTCTCAGTTCACTTTCGAAGGAATGTTGAGGGGCGCTCTCAATGAGATTTTATCAGAATGGAATTGGTATTAAAGACCAAATAAAAATGATCATCATTCGAATATCCATAATGTTTGTGTGTTTGTTTGACTTTCATGCCAGAACCATGATCTCCATGAAAATTCGTACTCCAAGAGATTCTTAAAAGAAACAGATGAGAGCTAATCATGAACTGAAGATAATTTATTTAACTCTTTATACGAATCCGTTTTTGGGACGGTACGGAAGAGGCACAGTGGCCGAAATACCGGCGTCTGCGCAGCTGCGTAAACTTGTACGCGATTCAAAGAATGTTCCTACCTACCAATAAGCCAACACAGTTTTGTAGAAGATGGAAAATTAAGCCAATTCAACAATATGATTCCTAGCAGAGTAGAAATGGCATTGCAAAGCAGATTTTATTTTTTACACCATTGAAACGTTAAAATGCTAGATCTAGTTTCTCATAACACCCCTTTTTACCGTCGGGGTTAATTATAAACGTCTTCAGTCGAATAGACAACCGGGACACACACTAGCAGGAATACGATCCATTAGTTGTCTCATTGTATTTGAAACATACTTAAGTTTTTATCCCTTACTGGGTAGTCATATTAGAGCAGTTAGTCTTGAAAAGACTGAAAGGCCACCTTCAGTGTCAAATGCTAGCCCATCGCCTAAAGAAGAATCCCATATTTATATGCCTGTCCTTTGATTGTCTTTTGCACAATGTACAATCTGCATGGTAAGAGAAGCAATTGCCACTTGCTACGTTTTTACTTCGATACCAAAGCAGTATAGATTATTTCAGTATTTCAACATAAGGAAAAACTAGATTTTTATGATAACGCCTAAGTAACAGCTCTATCTCTCAATGGCAAGCGTAAGGTCTGTCGCAGATTACGAGATGCATTATAATTGGCTATTGTTCTACGTGCATTGTCTGCCTTTGGGTTACAGGGTATAAACTGGTAGCTTTCCAGGGAACCGCTACTGAACTAATTAAGAACATTAAGAATATGCAGGAAGAATTTGCGTTTTGAATATCATTATGATATTTTTAAAACTATAATCAGCTTCTTAATATTTTACCCAATGTTTCTGAAACTGTCCCGTAATGATTTGAAGTAATAAGTCGTGTCGATTGAACGCCCGAATTTTGACGATTTCATTTTTCGGTTAAATCTGTTTTGACCATGAAATGTCATCTCATTTATAAAGGAATCCTATCCTATCTTAATCTTCTAAAAATGCAGCATTAGCACAACAAACTTTATTAGCTTTTATAACATTCAGTAGCGGTATAGCCCATAAAGACTGTGATGTAACCCGAGTATGCAAATTCCTCAGATTACCGTCGATGGCGGCGGACAGTTGGCAAACCAGTCTATTTGGCTAATTTGCTAACGGGATTCAACAAGGTCGGCGGTGTTCATGACACTGCTGGACGGCCACACGCTGGTCAGTGAGTTAGGGTTTCCGGAGACTTAAAGATAACATCTATTTGTCTATAAGTTGATCGTATCATGGAGGAAGAGAGGCCATATATTTAAAGTTTTCTGGCGGCTCAGCCGTAAAACGTCTCTTTCGAAAATTGTCCTCGATGATACGCATTTTAACTAAAAGAAACTAATCTATTCACGCGGGCAAGAGTAGTTTTGCGTTTGTACGTTTTTGTAAAGTGTGTTATAATGTCTCCAATCAGGTCAATGACCAATTTTTTGTATTGCGTGGGTCTTAGATGTTTATCTAATTATATATTTATTATGAAATAAATGTGCCAGGAGGAAAGCCAAACATAAGTCAAAGTTATAGGTACACTTCGTCATCGTCATGTAATTTTTTACATGACGATGACGAAGTGTACCTATAACCAATAGAAAAGTTTTCAAAAAAAGATGGATGTCTAAAATGCCCTGAAAGTGTGTGTGCCACACACATATGAGGAATTATAAGTTGATCGTTTCATTAAATGTAATAGACAAGTTGTCCTCTTACAACCAGGTCAGTCAGACATATTTGACGAGTCGGGCAAGGTCAGCAGATCGGTTAGTAAGACCTGTAAAGGAAATTTTCATAAATCGTGCACTAAGTTTGTCGTTCTACTTTTATTGTGATTCTGTACTAACTAAGGTTATACTGTTTTTTTATTATAAAACCTTGTTTGCTCCCAATACTCATAATATAAGCAAATTTCCATTTCAAGCAGTTTGATAAGGCGTTATTTGATTTCAATGAGGTTCTGATGAAAAGCCTTGAACGTTACCGAACTTGCTAAGGCATAAGTCTTATCATATTCTATTTCTCTCTATCCTGAAGAGATATTCAATAATTTTGAGGTCCATCATCCCTTTATCACCATTACGTAAAGTGCACCAAATTTTTCCAAAAGATCTCCAACTTGAATAATATGAAGTCTGTAATTAATTATATAGAAAAAAAAAGTAATTACTTAAGCAAAATTCCTTTTCAGAGAGATGAGGAAGGTAATATAAAGTAAAAGTTCATCGTAGCGTGCCTTCTTTCTCGTTTTCACTAGCATTTCTGCCGACTGGAACAAGAAAACAAAAGCTGGCCAATGATAGGCTTGCTGGGAATTCCTTTGATCTGGTGTAATTAAATAAGGCGTCTGCATTCGCTTTTCTACATGGAAATGCTAGCTAATAGCCCACATTTTCTGTCCGGCAGTGCAATCGCGAATGCTAACTATTGCACGCTGCTCGACATGCAATTCCGTTTTTGTCATCACAACAATTAACACGACAAACATAATATTTACTGTAGTTACTGATGCTTCTTTGTATGTTATCTAGAACAAAATTATTTTAAGTATTTTGTTGTATTGATTAACTATTAGGTACCAGTAAATGTTGTTGGGTTTAATTTATTCATACTTAAATTTAATAAGTATAAAATGCATCATGAAAATGTTCTGCTAGATTTGATACATCAAAGATAATTCGATCACATCCAAGAATAATCGTAAAAACCCATTAACAGATATTTCTGGAATGTTTATGATTTTAACAAACACAGGCTTTGATCTCGGCAAGCGTAGGCTTTTCTACCGTTGTTGGTTGTTTCGGCAACATTATCACAGAGCAAAGAACTACTGGCGATGCATGTACGTACATTCCTTAAAGTAGCTATATAAAAGAGAAACAAAGAAAATAACGAAAACAGCACAAAAGGCCCTTAGTGAGACTTTTCCAGCCAAGTTATAAATACCATTTATAAATTACTTGCAGGCGGAAGCCTGGCGTTTCATCCATCTGTGCTATACCTAGACGTTCCACTTTACTGATGTATAAATATAACATTTATACAAATAATTTTAAAGTATAAACCGTTCAGTTATGTCGTGAAAGAATGCCTACCTGCCAAATAAAATTCATCCTTCGAGAGATACTATAAAATATGAACTTAAAACTAAAACACAATCATCTTTGTTCTGTGATAAGTCGTGTTAATGACATGGATCGGTATCGGAGAAAGCTTGAAATCGGAACATTGGCGTGCCTCAAAGATAACGTTTCTATCGAAATTAAAACTGTTCCCAAAAATATTTCATTTCGTTTCGACGATGGCAGGTCAGCTGTCTGCGTTGATAGATTGTCTCTAATTACATGGAAGATTTTTGTTTGATCAATTTTTGAGTACTTATAAGATTCTACCTCGGCCACCGGTGACTCTTTTCTGATTTCTGAGTTAACCGCTGTATTACCGGCGAGGGAAAACATTGTGAAGAAACCTGCCCATTCGGACAATTGAATGAGTAAACATGATTTAATATGAGTTAAGTTCCCCTGCAAAGGCAGCAGAGCTCAGACTGAAGTCGTTTTGTGTTTTTTTTTATTTCAGAACCTTAGGCTCTTCTCCAGAGAGGTGAAGATGTAACCGGGATTAATTTCAAGAGGAAGACAATTACTTCTTTTAGTAAAAGAATGCGCTTATGATGATTGAATTATATGAACAAATCGACTAATTAGCACTCTAGAAGAATGGTGATAATGCGATTATAATGAGGTAACAATATAATGTTACTTATCAACGATTTGACTAGTTGACTAACATTAATAAATCTAGATTAACAAGGTATATATAATGGCCTTTTTAAAACCTGAAAAAAATCCAGAATAAGTTTAAACTTACCTGTAATTATTTCTTTAGATTTATTTAAAATGCGGATTTAATTAAAAAACTTGCTAAATAAATTTGCCTGTTCTAATATCAGCTAACCTATGTGAAACATAATGTAGGTACCATAATAATACCTAGAGGAAACAAAAGTTATAAGTGGTTAGTTTTTATAAATAGTTTTATTTAACATTCAATTATAGGATATGCTTATAAAGGATTCCCCTTTTAGGCGATGGGCAAGCAATCTGTCACTATTTGAATCTCAGTTCTATCATTAAGCCAAATAGCTGAACGTGGCCATTCAGTCTTTTCAAGACTGTTGGCTCTGTCTACCCCGCAAGGGATATAGACGTGACCATATGTATGTATGTATGTAACATTCAATTATAGATTTACCAAATACTTGTAAGTCAAACCAGATAAAGGTAACGACTAGACAATTAATTAAAAAACCAGTTATAAGCACTAATCGCCCGAACTGACCTTCATAATATTGATTCTAAAACGTGTGACCAAAAAAGATTTACCGCTAGTTTTTAGCGAAGTATTTGGCAATAATTAAATGATTTTTCAGTGAGATGTACCGTACCGTTCTCCTTTCATTAAAAATGCGTGAGAAATTTCGCAGTAATACCAAGTCAAATTTCCTGAGACGGTATAACCTTATAATGGTAAGCACAATTTCCTTCCCAAGTGAATTGTAAGTTTAAGACAAGTATTACGGGATACAAACTCATCGATTGGAATTATATAGATAAACATCGAAGACCCAGGCCAATCAAGAAAGATCATGATGACCTGGCCGGGACTCAAACCCGAGACCAGTAGTTTGATGAGCACTATCCCTGCCGAAACATGCTGTTATACTACATACAACTTCGACTTGCATACAACAAATTGTCTTTTCGCCACAAGTTGAACTGCCAGACTGATG
Organism: Amyelois transitella; assembly: GCF_032362555.1. NCBI lineage: Eukaryota > Metazoa > Arthropoda > Insecta > Lepidoptera > Pyralidae > Amyelois > Amyelois transitella. The sequence goes on along the minus strand of NC_083518.1, from coordinate 3,594,854 downwards.
TGGGTTAGTCAGGTATTACCTTATATTTATGTTAGCCAATTAGTCAATTAAGTGATATTTCTACAAAGTTATTCCCGTTTGAACTCCATGACCCTTTTAACAGAGGAAATTCTGGAACATAGTTGAACCATTAGGTGAAAGGCCCATTCCATCCCAAATTCCCAAAAATTCAAAGATTCATTGTAAAGGTTACTTTAAAATGCGACCCTAACTAACACTGAATTTTTAATATTCATCTATTCGAAAATTATTCATTAAATTAATACTAGTTTTTCACCACGAACTATTTTCAGCGCCACTTAATAAGCAACGTATCTACTGAAACTGTATACTTTGAGATCACATATTTAAACGTCATATTGATAAACTGATATTGATGCGTAACGAACATAAAAAATCTAGTAAATCAGGCGAACAACAGACAAAAGTTATCTCGTTACAAACTATTTACAAAAAATGTATTTCTGCCCAGTTTTTTAATACCAAGCCATTGCCAAACTATCGTCTGGTACACCGTTAATCTTGATTAGGCAAGAAATAGATCCGAATGAACGCGAAGCACGCACGGCACAGCAATTTCAATATATTGCTGTAATCTTTATCATTGAAATCTTATCAACAGATAACTATCTCAGATGTTGAATTCTATTTTCCGCTACCATTGCCGCCGTGGAACAGAGATCATTATAAATTCATAAAAATAATCCCTACTACGAGTAATATATTAAATGCGAAAGTAAGTTCATTTGTCTTTTTGAAATTTTTCGTACATATAATTAAGAATCTGAAGTAGGATATAGGGTACTTTTCATTCCATTATAAACTATTGTTTCTGTTGATTTTGAAAAAAAAAAATTGGTTCTTTGCGACAATGTACATTGTGATGTAACCAATAACAGCTATTTCAATATATTGCTGTAATCTTGTATCGACGGCATCTTATCAACGGATCGCTATCGCGGATGTTGGATGCCGTTTCCAGGAACATGTTTAATTAAAAATAAATTTATTGAAGATAAGACTTATTTACAGTTCTGTTTATTCGTAACGTTTGGGAAACTTTCGCTCTTTAAAATTTAAGTAAAAAACGTTATTAACAATAAAAATAATTGGTTTGTTATTGTTTTTAATACACTTGTTAAAAACACTTTATTTCTCCATGCATTCCGTTGTAGCATACTTGCAATGTTAACCATAAATATAAACATACATATGATTACGTCCTTATCTTACAGGGTAGACAGAGTCAACAGTCTCGAAAATACTGGAAGGCCAAGTTCAGCAGTATAACTTAATGATGGAAATGAGATTCAAATAGTTATGGGTTGTGGTTTTCCCCTAAAATAATTATTTCCCTTGATTGACTTGTACAAAATCCACGGAAAAGGAAGGTCAGTATAAATGTAAAAAAATACTTTATAACGAATATGGAATTATAAATATTATTTTATCCCTACAATGTATACTTACCCGTAGAAGGCTTTTTGATATCTTACAAAACATGAGGAAATACCTTGATTATAATAGTTTTGATGATAAATTAAATAATAAAGACATTTTATTGTAAACATAAGTGTTTTTAGTTTCACCGTACAAAAGACATCAACGCGATAATTAAGATTTTAAATTTTTTGTCGTTTATTGCCTAAAAAATATTTGATTAAGAACTATATAGCTCAAATCAAGCACACGAACTTCCGTTCCGCACTACTCAATCATCGAACTGATTTATGTAGTCATGAAATTATGTTCTAACATTAAAAATAAAAACATACTCATAAATTTGTAAGAAGAAATAGACCATTTCCTCATCAACCTTATCCCTCCTAATAAGTTATGCTTGACGTATGAATATGCGATCCACCGTACCGTGACTCGAAGACGGCCGGCGCGCGGCAGCCAAGGCGAACCGGTGCGCGAACTTGACATTCGTGCGCCGGCGCAGCTCCTACGCCGACCATTAGGTAGTTGATACGGTTGCACTGATTTTAGACACGTGTTTCCTTTATTTAAATTAAAATTTTGACTTCCAATTCAAACAACGAAATAGTAGGAAGAGTGTGAACAGTGAGCTTATATTGAGACTAAGCAATAGAATGATGAAAGGAATTTGGAAAAAAATCATGTGGTTTTAACTGTTTGTACTTACACGCTAAACTCTGGAACTACAAGACGCATTTTATGAAATTTCTTTTCGTTTTATAGCTATTATTGAATAGCTGGGCAACATATACTATTTATATCCGAGACCTCGCTCCCGTAGGAATTTCTGGAAAAAATACTCTACTTGTGTGTTATTTCATTTTACATTCTACCCGTATACTAAGTTTCAACAAAATCCGTCCAATAGATTTAGCGCTAAAGAGTTATAAACAAACATAGACACACATAGGCACAAACAAACTTTCGCATTAGTAGGACTAGGATAGGTTATCCTCCATGAAAGCAAGATACATATTTAGTTTAATGTCACCAAACTATGTCAACTAGATACCACAACGCCGCTATAGATCGAGGCCGGTATTGTTTCCGATATGAAATATAATATCGAATGGCGGATTATGAAGTGGCAGAACAATACCGTTGCGAAACAGCTTTGACGTGTTAACAAAGCCGTTACTTACCAGAAAATCTATAATCAATGGCATGCATTGTCATACTCGTATTGAAAAAAAAATTAAGTAGGTAGGTACTTAGATGGTTTGTAAACACCCAACGAAATTTTCAGAATGATTTAGTTAGTTATAGTTTTGACAGTATAAAATATATGTTGGCAAATAGTTATTTTATTTTTATACATATTTAACTTTTCTTATAAAATGGCATCATATCAAGGCGATAGTAATAGGCAAAGGTGATTAACTAAATACAGTGCAAACCACTGAATAGATAAGCTAAAATTAGGTATTTGGTAGATATACCTACCCAAAAAGTGGCGAGCGTCTTTTCTGGTCGCCAAGGTATTCTTAGATGTAATCCTCATGTGTGAGCGATAAAATGCTTAGTGCAAAGGATAATAATAAAATCTGGAGTATTCAACTGTTACGAAAATGTATTTATTGCAATAACCTTATATAAATAACAACTCGATTCTGCACAGACGCAAAACGAGCAATTGCTGTATTTTACATAAATAGATAGGATTCTATGTTAACATTACAAATGTTAAGTAATTATATTTTAAGGCAATTTCATATCACAATACTTGGTTTGACAGAAAATTTGTATACAATAGAGAGAAATATTTAAATGTACTCATATAGGAATAATATTTCAGTTCTCTAATAAGGCCACAGTTACAATAAATTTAGTAAATTTTACCACCTGGCACGTTAAATAGAAACAAAACTTAAACACGTACGTAAAAAAATATTGCAACAATTAACGCTATCAATCTCAATAATTATTATTTGATCTATTAACTATGTATATTAAATTAAATTGACTAATTTATTATGATGCTAAATTTTAGACGCAATTTATTAAGGCCGCTTGTACAATTGTGAAAGCGCTGTGCTAGTGTAATTTAAATCCAAAAATCCAGATTTACCCGAAAAAGCAGAGCTATGGACTCGGTCCACGTATGCCGCGACCCTTAAACGACCTTTTCAATTCATTAGAGTCCATATAGTTGCCGTGTTAATAATATACACTACTAGTACACAATTTACAAAAATCAAGTTACATTCCCATTTTAAAATAAAATTCGTATCATATATTCCCGCGATTCATTAATTAATTAAAAATAAATAAGGAATTAAGTACAATTTCATATTAAAACGCTCAAAGGCCTGCTTTGAGTACAAACGCCAGTTCCGACGCATGGCCTCAGTTTCCTAATTACCTACGCAAGTAATTACACGTGCTAACTCATCATAATATTATATTATTTTATGTTAATATTACTCCAATTTATTTTTGGAAACAATGAATGAATCATAAGTTATTTAACCACGGTGCAATAAACAGGTTTGTAAACACATTTCTTTGCTTTTTCTTGTGATCTATGTAACCCCCTTTAGATTTCATAAATTAAGACAGATATTAAGAAGAAAACAATACCGATTTTTGCTTACTGACAACCCTCACTAATAAATTAGGGTAGGCAGAAAGTGTATTGTTACCGATAGATACGATCGCAACCCACGGCGCGCTGGTATTCTTTCACTATCAATTGTTTGGGGGTTTTAATTGAATGCTACCATTTTTCTCACAGTAGGTACGTATCGAGAAACACAGAGAGCAAATAATATGCCAACGTGTTACATACGCCAGCCGCGGCGCCGCACAACCGCGGTGCGGGAAAGCGGTCCCACAATAGTCTACCAGTTTTTCAGCAGCGGAGATATACTGAACAATAGGAAGAAACTATACTACTCACACTCGGGAGACGAGTTCGCATCATGTATTGACTGCGCTTTCCAACGCGCGCATGCGCAAGATAATTGCTGCTACGGATAACCATCATTTGCATTGTTAACAATCTGGAGAAAATTAATTGGTGCACTGTCGATCAGGCGGCGAAAGAAAATTGATTGGCAAAATTGAGGCACTCGCGGAATTTCAGCATTTGCACAAACTGCTTACCTATTACGATTTTGTACTCATGTATGCAGCGTGTAATATGACCTTAGCGCCCCGTATGCACTGCGCGATACGTTCGTTATAGCTAGGACACACGTATCAGGTTTCAATGTAACATTACCGAATGTACTGACACTTAATTCGGCCTTGTATCAATTTCACTCTGTGGTCGATAGATTTTACATTTGCTCATAGTCAATCAATCACATATAAGCGTAACACGCCTATGTTACACACTTAATCCACGAGCCTTCTAGTTGTTATCATATCACATTAAGCTGCCCCAGCTTCCTGTTTTTGTTGTATAATGGATTCCCACTGCGCAATTAACCTCGTCGAACTTGGAGCAAGGAATTCTTGGCCAGGCTCGAGATCGCAAAGTTGTGCCAACGATTTTGCTGGCTTCAGGCTACCTAGAGAGTCTTGTCCAGAACTGTTTCTTGGCGAGGGTGAACGTAATTCCTCATTCAGAGCTTCGTATAGTTCACCTATTGACTTAGTTGCCTTTAGCTTGCCAGGCAATGGAATGTCTTCTTCGTCTGATTCCGATGTTGTTTCAGAGTCGCTGAACTCGAGGTCGAAAGGTTTTTGTTTCTTCCTCATACGTTTGAGTTCGTGTTCTCGATCTTTCATTTCCCTCAGTTCTTTCTGAATCTTTTCCTCGACCGGCACGAAACCTTTTCTTACAGGTTTTCCCTCGGGTGTACGAGTAATAGCGGCTGGAGGCATTTGGACTGGACTTGTGATGACCGGAGATATAGGTATACTAAGAGGAGGTGTTAGGACAGCTGTCGGGGAAGATGCTACTGGAGAAGTGACTGGAATTTTTCCTTTGTTTGCTATGAACCTTTGCATGATACCTTTCGTCCCTGTTTGGGGAGTAAACCGGCGTGTGTAACCATTTGTATTCAAAAGTGTAGGGACGGGAGGCGGAGATGGCGCAATCGGCCCAAGTAGATGTGACGTGGATACTGCTCTGTTGAGAGCTTTTTGGGGTTTGATATCATCATCTCCGTTGACATGGCCATTCTGATGGTTAACATTGATAGTAGATTCTGACAAAAGTCTGTTTATCCTGAAGTGTCCCTCTTTGAATTCCCGTTCTCTTTCTGTAACCTCAATGATTTCCCTCTGGATCCTGGAGAGGGGATCTTCCTTCAATAATGACTGTAAAAGAAAAGAAAAATTCCATTAACTTCATTTTGTGACACAGGAGTTGGATTATGGCCATGACGAAAAAGAGTAATTTATCAATCAATAGGTAGTTTCGATACCAAGTTTTATAAAACAAACTTTAATTAGATACATTAACACATAGATACAGTACAATTTTCTGCGCCACTGAACCATAAAGACCACTGAATTATAAATTATTAAGAATTTTAGACGAAATCTTTTTTTTCAGATTTTGTTCTCCTATATTTTAAGTGAGTAGGTACCTAATAGTTAAAAACAAAATATCCACAATCATGATAATTTCCAAGTATTCATACAAATATTACTTTTCTTCTTATAACATATTGTACTGCCTTAATCTGCCTGGTGGTACGCAGGATGAGGCCCAAGTTGGTGAGCAAGAGAAAAATAAATTTATGCCTACAAAATTAACATACAAACTTACACAACGTTTGCCCCTAAAAAACAAAACATTCCTTCGATTGCAATGGTAAACTATTTCCCTGCTCAACGTAGTAATATAGCCGTTAGTGAGTACTATTTCTAATTTAGCATGCATTGCACGTGCAAAATCTTATCAAAATCAAATGCTATGAAGTCGTCCAACCGAACAACACGAGTTATTTCCTTTAAACGTTCATTACTAAATGGTAATTAAGAGTACGCTTGCCGGCTTCGCTCGTGTCAAGCCAAACCTTTTGTAAAGATCCCTTTCCGTCAACATTCTGGGATATCCTGCTCTTAGTCCACCTTTTGACCGAAAGGAACCCACATTTCAGATCTCTAGACCCATCGGTTTTGTCTGTGCGTTGGTGTCAGTCAATCGGTCAGCATCTTCCTGCCGCTGAAGAACGTCCCGTTCTGTTTCTTGGAGGAGACGCTAGCCTCAAGGGGGTTAAGTGCTTAGGCAGTTTGTAGCTTTTTGACAAATAGGTACTAATGTATTAAATATACCTAACTTTATTTTTATTCTAATGTAAAATGATGATAGAATGTGCATGCGAAGGCCTTTTAAATAATAAAATATTGAGTTTCATTTTGCAGTCGTTTGGGTATTTGTAATGTGTCATTTGCAATTGGTTTCGTGTAGCAAAACATTTAAAAAGATGGTAATATCGTAACTAGTTTTTTTTAATATGATCTAAGTACTATAGATACTAAGTACCTACACTTTGAAAATGAAAGCGTAACTATTAGCAGTGACACATTAAAATTATCCACTAATATTAATGCATTTAGAAGTAATAATGTCTGTTGTTTGATAATAATCATACATTATAGAAAAGATTCCGACTGGCGGTTGTCTTTTTATGAAATCTCATTCATATAATCACGACTGACTACATATACATTAGTATATTAAGTGTCATGTCTTGGAAAATGATTGCGTTTTCATGAAAGAGGTCACGCCGGGTGTGTCGCATCGCAGAAATTGCACACGTTGACCTACGCACGACATATACGGACATAGTGTGTGACGCAATATTACTTATGCGAACTAAGTAGGTAAATTATGGTAAATTCGAAAGTAAGTTTATCTGTTTGTTTGTTTTCCCTTCAACCGTTATCTACTGAACCAATCTTCTTGAATTTTGCGTATATTAAATTAGAGTCTAGAGAAGGACATAGGGATTTTTTTATCCCGGTAAAATCTTTAGTTCCTGTGGAATTGCGTTGCGAATGAATTGCGAAAAACCTGTTTTCTTTTGTACCTAGGTGGCTCTAAGCTGCGGGTAAAATCTAGTACAACATTATAGCAAAGAATAACATCGTAATAAATTTATTAATATAAGGGAAAACACAGACTGATTGACCGACATATAAGACACAGCGCAAACCGCTTTGGTTAACAGATATAAAATGTAATTAAGGAGCCCCTATAAGAGAGGACACCCCAACCCGCGGGCGTTCTCTAGAAAAGCGCCGGATTTATTTTCAATAATATCTACCCACGTAATAACGAAACCTACTAGGTAGTACAAATTTATTTAGTTTCTTATGGACAAGGCAAGAATTTTTTATTTTACCCACTTTTACTTATTTAAAAAGGAACGTTTTATTAAGTACCATAAAAATGTGGATTTTAACTCAAAGGCGATGTAAAAAATTAAAAAAATTAACAGAGTTTATGGGATACGTAACAGGGTACCTATGCGATTGTGATTATTAGGTACCTACCAATATTTTGTTATTTTGCCGTTATCGTTAAATTATAAGCCGATTCCAGTACTTATTCATATCGATAGATAACAAGCCAGCCTTTTGTTACAAGAACATTCGATAGCAATAAATAAAATATAACAATATCAGAGATAAGTGCGTTATCAGATGTGTAACTGTTCATTGTTTAATCTGGAATGGTTTTGGCGATGTGGCCATTTGCCGGCGCCGGGCCAGAGCTTTCTACCGGGCTTACATCGACATACATTCCCAAACTTGCACACCATCAATTTCTCGCGAAAGTATGTACAAAAGCGCTAATTGATCCAGAGGAGCCTACAAGAGCGAGTGACCGTTCTCGCCTCGAACGGCGCACCGTTGACCTGCATCCCATGCCGTCGACCTGCGAACCTAGCGATCACAATCGCTAAACTAGGCGCAAGAGCGGCCGATCTAAACTGGATCACGCTCGCATTCCGAAAAAGACAATGACCAAACAGTACTCACTTCTCCCATTGCGGAATTCCGGCAATCCGATATCCGAAAAATGTAAAGTTAAGCACACATGTAACTTCACGGTTTGAACATCACGGCACCGACACCTGCCACGGTTGCGGAACGATTGTAGCGATCGAGAGGACGTGCGCTACGGAGGGCCGACGCGGGCTAACGTCCTCTGTGCGCCGCGCGTATCACTCACCTCACTCGCCTAATTGGCGCGAGAGTGAGAGGGCCTGATAAAGAGCCGCCTATAGAAAAGAGAAAGGGGCATAACACCTCAAAACACCTGGTGTTGTTTTACCGACCGCATACTGTTTTGCCGTCTAAAAGTGCGCCTGTTTGAAACTTTGCTACGCGACAGGCCGGTGGCGGATTTCCGCGCTATTGGGTTTCGTGGGGTCGTATGTCCACAGGAAGAGGGCGCAGGATTCAGGATATCTACTTAATGGAGCCATGTTGTACCCTAATAAGATAATCGAGACACAATGAAATGCCGGGCTGTCACAGGGTTAAATCAGTAAAAAATAAATGTGCCAAGTAGGGCGACAACACTATTTACTGCATTTTGTTTTTACAGACTTGATACCAATTGAATTGAAAAGATAGGAAACCATTTGAATCATAAAATGTATTTTGGGTAAGCTCCATTCAAAAATAATTTTGAATATTAATAAATAGTACTTAGTTGTAAAAATTTTGCTACTTTCATGACCCATGAATATATTTACCCAAAAATAAAATATACTTACAATAAATGATTACATTGATACAGTATATATAACTGTGGATCATATTAATTTCAAATGTAAATATGCTTTTAACAATTAAAAAATTGACTTTTTGTAATGAATTAAATCATGATGAAAAAAAGAGATATTTGAAGTATATGCTTTATTATGAAATATTGACTAGCTTATTCCATAAATAAAAATACGAGGTAATGTTAATATATGAGTAGTTCATACAAACTAATTATTTTACTTTAAAACCAAGTACAATTTTTAGTAAACAGTTTTATTTAATGGTTCTTTCAATTGGAGATCCATGTGGCTGACTCTTAAATGACGAGAAAGGTCACAAGTGCGGAAGAATCCTCGAGAACAGTGATGACAAATGTAAGGGGTGTTGTTCGTGTGTTGTTTAAGGAGATGGAACTCGAGCATCATAGCTGTGGGGAATGTTCTCGTGCAATCTCCTATGGAACACTTAAACTTTTCAGCGTTCTCATGTTTAAAGGCAGTGTGCTGTTTTAGACTACGCTCTGTAGCATATTGTTGGTTACACAGCTTGCATGCGAAAGGCTTCTCTCCAGTATGCTTTCTCATATGCTCCTCTACATCAGGAAAGGTTTTCAAGCAAACACTACATATGCCTGACTTTTCAGAGTGTAACCTGCGGATGTGAGTCTGCAAATTCCCTTTCATATTGAAAGCAGCCCCGCAGAAACTGCAAATATTCTGTTTCTGATTTTTATGCAAATTCAAATGGGTATTCAATGCACTTCTGGTCTTCATAGACTTGTTGCACAAGTGACATGAGTATTTCTTTTCATCACTATGCACAATCAAATGCTTTTTAACAAAATATTTGTCAGCAAACTTTTTATTACAAATCGCACAAGAATATGGCTTCTCTCCAGTGTGACTACGCCTGTGACGTATTAGACAAGCAATCTGTCTAAACCTACGAGGGCAATAAGAACAAACATAAGGTTTCTCATTAGTATGTGTTCTCATATGTATTATTATATCATTTTTCCTATAAAAGCTACTGCCACACATTTCACATGTGAATTTTTTCTCTCTATTGAATGAGTGTCGGGATTCTATGTGACTTTTCAAGCCTCCTTTATTCCTAAACTGGGCTTTACAAATGTTACATTGGAATGGTTTCTCTCCAGTATGTGTGCGCATGTGAATATCAAGTGCAGACTGGCAAGCAGTCACCAGCCCACACACTTCACAACTCCTTGGTCCTCTATTGGACCGTCTCTGTTTTTTTCTTTCATTGGCTAAATTATTATTTTTTTTATGATCAGATTCTTGTTTCTTATAAGATTCTAATATGTCTGTAAATTGTTCAAGGTCCCTTTGTACACTGTTTCTTATATTATCTGGTTCAGATTCAATCTCAAACCTTTTATTCACTTTTGATTTCTCTGTTTTACTCCTCAAAAGTTGGGTTTCTGAATAATCTTGTTTAATAGTGTCTAATAGTTGATCACTATCATAATCAATAAAATCAAGTTCATTTTTAATGTCTTCTCCATTGATATCTTCTAGTTCGATCTTAGCGTCGACATCGGAGAAGTTATCTGTGGCCACGCAACGGAGCGCCTTATCAGATGTTTCGCATTTTAGGACGAACTCGTACGCCACACTAAGCTCCATGGCACAGCCTTCGCACATCGAATGTGGTAAACCATCGCCTTCCACTACACTTACGTTCACGCAACGCATAATCTTGGCACAATTTTGAATGTTACCCTGGTTTCCAAATAGAGATACGGTACCAGTTTTACACAAACATACTCGGCACAAATTTGGATCCATTGTGATGTGACAACAATCATGTAGATGTATAGTGAATTGAATATATGCATTATATGATACGAAGAACCACTAAAATGATATTTCAATCATAATTATAGAAATAAATGATTTAATCGATACAATTTTGGAAATATCATTTTGTTTTGCGAAGATTAAATTTGTTTTGTACAGCATAAACTTTTTTAATATTTTGCTTGACGTTGACATCCTGGCAATGACAGTGACAGCCCATACTCAGGTACGATTCGTCAGTGTTAGTCCCGGTCCCGGCCGAAATCTGTGACGTAAGAAATGTATGCAAATGCAACAAGTGTGTCAATCATAAAAAAGAAATGTGTCATTATTTCTAAATTTCGTTACGGGAAAATAAGTCAAGTCAATGATATTAGGATATCTGGAAATAGGGATGGCAATTATTTCCGAAAAGATAGATTTTTAAATTAATTTGATTCGTAGCTGCTGTATCGATTCACAATTAAATCCATAATTAAGTTTTTTTTAAAAGTTTGCATGTATAATGTAAATATATATCCATTTTTATGAAAAACAAGATAGGTAGATATCATAATAACTGATTTCTTACCAATAAAATATTTTTTTTGTCTAGGGAATTCCATAATAACAATAATTTTTTTACCATGTCAACGTCAGATCAGGTATGAAAGAAAAGAATTTTATTTCCAAAATGTATAAAAGAATATAAAGAATAGAAGTTAAATGTTCCAATGCTTCATATCTAAACTTAAAAAATCTAAGATTTTCAAGGGTAAAACATTGATTCCCTGGATTGATTCTATACTGCACATCGATTCAAAATATCGATATTTTGGGCTTGATAATCCGCCATCCCTAAAGTTCTTGTATCTCTATTTAGTTTGTGATCCTTGCGGCCAGGTGAAACTATTTTTTTATCTGTGAGGTAAAATTTAATGTTTTGAAAAGAAATACACAATTAACATTTATCAGTACTTTCTTTTTATATTCCACAATAATTTTGATATTAAACTTTCCTTATCAGGGAACTTCCATAAACATTATGACTGACTTTGAGCAATCAGAACCAATCCGGCCCAGCGATTCCCAAAAAGTAAGCTATATCGAAATTATATCTACTAAATTGAATTCCTTAAGTTCAAATTTTTGATGTCCCACTATTTTTCAGGATGTGGACTTCACAGATGGGAAGGCGAAGCTTCGAAAGTGGCTCAATATGAACTTCAGGATTGAAATGACTGATGGTCGCGTGCTTATCGGAGTCTTCCTCTGCACAGATAGAGATGCTAATGTTATTTTGGGTAAAATTTACTCTGTTGATTACAGATTATTGACAGTAGGCACATATAGGTCTATTCATACATTATACATTCATGTACATCACCTCAATATCCCTGTTTACAGGCAACTGTTCTGAAAATACTAAAAGGTCATGTTCAGCTAACTATGGCTTAATGATGGAATTGAGATTCAAATTGTGACAGTTTTCTAGCCTACAAGAAGAATTTCAAGTTTATATGCCTATCCCTAAGTTGCGTTTAACAACATCTGTGAGAAAAAGATGCAGTGCTTCTATTCTAAAGTGGCTGAAACCACACAGATTGATAGATACTGTCAATGATATTATAAAATCTAATTTTTTCCTAAGAGGGTTACATAGAAACTACAACTTTTCTTTATGATATTCACTTTCATCATAAGATACAAAGGTGTTATTCTTTCTATGTGGCTCAATGTACTTACAGCATTGCTCTCAGGTTAAGCATTGGCAAACTATAGATAGTCTACCGTTGAATAGCAAGACAACATTGGTTTGTTTATTTGTCATGTTCATTTTATCAGAAATTATTTGTTATTACAGGGGCCTGTTCAGAGTATCTCAAAAACAGTGGAGGGGAGATGGAGGAACCCAGGGTACTAGGACTAGTGATGGTGCCTGGTCGTCACATTGTGTCCATTCAGATTGATGATACTACTCCACCGCCGAAATATTATTATGATGAATGAATGACTTGATACCACTGTGATATATAATTTAGTCATAAATATATACGTAATTGTTAAATGTAAAAAAAAATTACAAACATTTATTTGAATATTTTAGGAAACATGTGAAACTTATAAAAGTTAAACTATGTATGGTTATACTTTTAAAACAAACCTATAATGCTAAATAGGAATGTTACAAATATTTGTATTCGCATCAAGATTTGCAAATGCGAATCTGTGATGCATGATCAAAGTGAGCAGGATCTCCAGCATGGCACGTGCCGCATGCTACCAATAGATTAAATGTATAATTATTAATAAATTTGTGTTTACTTATTTTGGTTTTATTTATTACCTGAATATTCGCATTCGCATATTCAAATGACCAGTATTCACAGTGGCGAATGTCGAAAATATGATATTCATTTTTTGTGTTAAAATCTCATTCTGGCTAAACTTGTTTATGTTTTGAAATATTTATAAATAATGATTAAATAGAAAAGGATCTGTAAATAAAACAATGTAATATATGCAAATACATTTATGCATATCTTAATTTTTCAATCAATTGTCTCACAACTTCCACTTCACAGTAAATGTTTTTGGAGTCATTTGCAAATGGGTTGTATTCATCAGAATCTATGGGTTTTATTTCATAAATACTCTTTAGTTTTTCGCAAAGCTTTTTGATGCTCTTTTGAGGATTCTCGAAAACAGAAATGAGAAATGTTATTCCTGTTATTTTATGTAAATAAATGTATGGATTTATTGCATGGCCACTTTTGATGTTTGTATAAAATTTAACATTTAAACTCCTTATACTTTCGTCTTCATCTTGTGATAGTACAACAGCGGACGTAATTGCATTTATTTTGGTATCATCGGGTAATATTTCAAAATGAAATGCTATTTCATTATTTGCTAATGCTGAAATATACCTCATATCAGTATCCATTTTCTCTGGATCACTCAAATTAAGTACAATATCTGATAAAACATTCAGAGTAACTATATCTCTTGAGACCCTCACTGCAAACGGTATTGCAAAACGAAGTTTATAAGAAACATTTTCCTTTATATACGTTAAAATAATATTTACATCAACATTTTCGATCTTTTCTATCAATGATATTTCATAAAGTATTTCCCAGATAACTGCACTGTTCCACTTTATACTATAAACTAATAATTGATCTGATATTTTTAGTAAAACATCTTTTGGAATAATCTTATCAGATTTAAATTTACTTAGAATAACAGAGCCATAGTCAACTTTATTTTTTAAAAGTATTTCTAAAATTTCTGGCACTTTTGTCCACGGAATACCTCTCACGTATTTTTCAATTCGCCTCTCCGACCACAGATGAACGCCAGGACTATGCGAATTACTTTTAATTTCCATTATAGTATTGCAAATATCTTTCACTTCATAATTATGTTCAATGATATCTTCAAATAGTTGTCTGCACAAGTATGAATGTTCACCAGAATTCATAATACGCTCTAATTTCACTTTAAGCTTTCCAAAATTCTCATTCTGATAAAATAGCTGAAAATCATTATCCTGTTTCTTGTAAACCGTTAGTAGAACAAGAATCCCATGCAAAAAGTTTTCAGAGTTAATATCTTGAGTAATTATAACATCATACATATCTTCAAATGAAAATAAATTGAAGATGCATTTCACTGTTAACCTTCTAATTATATACAAAGGACTGTGTAGTAATAAGATGAGACATTTCAATAGATTTTCATCGCTGTGTTTATGTGTCTCGATATTAGAAGAAAAGTTGTATCTTCTGGCGATATTCCCTAAGATATTGAGTATGGGAACAAGGTTGGAATGTGACTGGACTTCTAAGGTGTTGCTGGAAGCTTCTAAAGACTGAGTGATATGTGTCCATAAAGCTGGCGAGTGCGTTCGGAATTCGTCGCACGCTACGGTCGCGACGGTCTCATCGTCTTTTCCTGATGCCTTCTTTTGCCCAATCAGCTTGGGTATTAATGCTCCATATAGTTGGAGAGCTGCATTTCTGTAAAAATATAGTTAAATATACCATACCACATTTGGAATCATGCCGTATTGTTCATGGCACTTTAAAATAGAACTCCCTCCTGGGAGGGACCCATGGATGTCTTGGAACGTGACTAAAGGAATAGGCACGTTCATTGAATTCACCTTGATCCAATATGGATTAGGTCCCCCTGTAAAGGTTACGGTTAGTCGGGAATCGTTTCGTGTGAAAACTGACTTGCACAAACAAGGATCATGGGAAAATTTCGCACCTCGGGCTCCGCATCAGAACGGTGAGAATGGAACCAGCACGCCAGTAGGATGATGATGACTTTTTGACGGATGATGTAAGTAACAAAATTTTGTAATCTATACCTACATAAAATCACGCCTCTTTCCCGGAAAGGTAGACAGACTTTCTATTTGCCACGATTTCTGCATACCTATACTAGCTTTATCCACGTTCATTACTTAATCCATCCGAATTCAAGCGAAAGTGAATATAATTAGTTGTATCTTTCATAACGGAAAATACTATTCCCATGGGGATTATGGTAAATAAAGTACTAACTATATGAGAACAAGTAAAATATAACTTTACCGAATCTGCCATCGAGGGCTGGTCAAGTTGCCAAACGCCAGTGCTGCCAACTTAGCCGAATAGTACATCATATCAGACGCTAGGCTGCTGTCCGTTACAATTCTCGTCAGGAAATGTATGTAGATTGCTTGCGGCAAATCCTTCTGATTATCTATGTTAGATTCCTCAGGTACTAAACCAGCTTTGTTGCACGCTTCAAGCAGTGTTGCCATGAAATAGTGGAATAAAGGCTGAAAAGTTTTTTGTAATAATTTGTTTTATTTTTATAGATTTTAGCAACAGAAAATAAAGAGATAATATAAGTCATCTAGTGACAGTTTTTAATTTTAGTCACAAAAATTGCATTTGCCTGACTTATGTCGGCGATAAACTAAAATTCCGTTTTTGTAGCCTTCACTTTGAAAACGTGTGATATAAAGAATATAGAGAAATAATAGAACCACTCCATATCTTTTCCAGGGATTTCGTAAAAGGCCACTAAAGGGATAGGCTTATAAGCTTGGGATATCTCTTGTAGGCGATGGGAGAGCAACCTGTCACTATTTGAATCTCAATTCCATGATAAAGCCATACAGCTGAACATTGCCTTACACTCTTTTTAAGACTGTTGGCTCTGACCACTCCGCATGGGATATAAATGTATGTAAATATATACTATGTACCCACCTTTCCTCTTTTCATATCATTGGACACAATCCTATGCACCATAATTGAGAGTCCTGCTCCTCTTCTCGTGACAGAAGACATAGCTCCAGCCTCCAATATGAGATCTTTCAGTTTCTTCTTTAGTAATGTGTAGGGCAGTTGAGATATAGAAGATTCATCGGGTAACGATGTCAAGTAGTGAATCGACCGTCCTGCAAAGTAAGACATACAAACATACATATGGTCGGTGAATGGCCACGTTCAGTAATTTGGTTTAATGATAGAATTAAGATTCAAATAGTAACAGGTTCCTAGCCCATCGCCTAAAAAAGAATCCCAAGTTTGTAAGCCTATCCCAAAGTAAGACAACAGAATTAATACAATATAATCGGAATATAAATTGAACAAAACATGGAGACTTTCTGAGCAAGTTAGATAGATAAGCTCATCATAGTAAAATTCAGCGCTTTTTACTTGACTGACACCCTTCTTACTTCATATTTGGAAAGACCTTATAAATTCGTGATGGTTTTTGAGAATACTAAAAATATTTTTTCAAAATATAGTTTAATTCTGACCAATAGCAGCTCCAGCAGCTTCAATAGCTCCTTTATGGCGGCAAGTTTCCAAAACGCGAGTGATTATTTTAAGACATCTATCAATTAATTCCACGTCTTCTGTAAATTGCACGAGTTGTGATGCCAAATCACACGAGACCTGAAAAGATTTGTTTTTGAATAATTTCGTACTACATCATATTGCTAATGACGCAACCCGGATTTGCGTTCTATTGATGAAAGTTATTCTGGTATAGGTATATCTGATAGAAGTAATTTTTTGAAACATAGTTAAAATCACCTCGAAAGTGGAACCTGATAAATTATCTTAAAGGTAAGATCTTGAAGTATATTGATACAGTAATTTTATTAAAAGGACTAATTTACCTTAACATTTAACCATAAGCAGTTTAACACAATTTGGTGCAATCCTGATATTTTCGTTTCATCTTTCTCGTCATCAGGGTCATATCCCGACGACGCTATCATACATTGGACCATGTCACTCATTTTGGAGAAATCCGAACTAGTTGATGTATCTTCCCAAGCGAATTGATTCGATATTTCTTCCAACATAAGTACCAGTTTAGTAAAACATTCAACCAGACATGATAATTTGTATGAATTTTGGTAACAAACTTCTAAAACAACAAGTAATATTGAAATCAATGAATGTAACTGTTTCCCACTTTCTATTGATTTCACGATGTTTGTTTTTAATTTAAATTCAGTTACCAAATTATTATACGCAAATAAAAATATATCTTCAACGTTTTTGAATTTCGCTGTTGATTCTTCTATCAACAAGATATTTGTAATAAATTTAAACATGGTCCTTCCACAACTGATATTGTAAAAGAATTTACTTCTTATACTGTTATGAGCATCATCTATTACTTGGTTTAAAAGTAAAGGACATTTAAATTCTTTAGAATAGTGACTGAGGAGAAGACTGACTACATGTTCCCTAATATCGTCACTAGGATCATGTAATAAGCTAAGCAATTTCATCAAAAATGTCTTTTCGTCTAAAATCCAACCACTTTCCATCTTTAACATTAGACTCAATGTAAGTGCTTTAGTTCGACTTCCATGATTCTGCAATTTCCTTGGAGGATTACAGAAACAATCCTGTACAAGTTTGCACAATTTTACACTTGCAATTTTCCTTTGATAGTTTCCATTTAAGCTGAGACTTTGCACAATACATTTTTGAAGTTCTTTACAGAAATACATTAGTTCAGTAACATTTTTATCAGACATCGTATTTGAATTTGTCATATAATTGGACTGTAATCGAGTTAGGAAGTTGCTCAAACTATTCAACATACTCAGTCTGAGTACTGTACAATCAGAATTCATGTTATCATGCACATAACTTAAGATCACATTATATTCCAATAACTCAGGCATTATTTTGCTATGGGACACGCAAATTATATCAAATGCTTGTATTCTTATAGAAGTATTGCAGCTTTCAAGAGCATGAAGCATCAAATCTTTTGGGAATATCGCCTCACAATTCCAGTCTTTTTTTAACAGCCCCAGTTTATTAGCTTGTTTCATCAAACATAAAGTGCTAAATTCTTTATTCACACTCTTTTCAGTTCCCAATTGACCAATAATTGTTTGAGCCAGAGAGGGCATTTTTTTAAAAGTTGTTGAACACCAATAGTTTGTAAAGTTCTGGATTGCTTTGTCAGTATCAGCAGTCAATATTTCAATAAGGCCTTTCAAAAATAAGTCACACCATTCATCATCAAATTTCAGTTTCTTCAAAATAGCAAAGTACATGTCCGCTCCAGCAGAAACCAGGCCTGGCTTATGAAGGCTGTACATAAGGCCATTTACCCAACCATATTCTGTTGCAAGTTTTTGAATATTGTCTGTTCTAATTTCTATAATCTCTGAAAGCATTAAATACTTGGCCTTGTTCCAATAGAAACTATTAACTTCCTTAAAAATTACTTCAAACATTTCTTCAGGTGTATTGGAAATTACCATCCGGAATATTCCTTTGTTCAAATCCCTGATACCAGTTATAGGGTTTTCCCAGTTGTGATTTACTAAATTGAGAAGCATGACTTGACTGGTTGCATTAAAAATGTGTTCCTGCAACATTGTCCCTAAGACCTTCTTGTATGAATTGATAGTTTTAAATGCAAGATATGTAAATCTGGAATATTCATATGCTAACAATAAAAGTAAATTGAAAGATGATTTTAGAATAGCTCCTATGTATTTGGAATCAGTTGTCAATGTTTGTGTTAGAAATGGAGATTGGAATAAACCATACATAACGGACACCACTTCTGCTATTCTTGAATTATTTTTAATATCTTCCTCATTGTTTTTTTCTCTTAGATCCAGCTCTTTAGTAATTTCAAGATTAATGTTATTTAAATAATAATCTGAGTTCTCTGTGTGGAGAAGAACTGAGAAGAAACAGGTTGCACAGAGCAGCTGATCATCATAATTGGGGAGGCCTGTGTGTAAATGTTTGTAAAGAAGATCACATAATTCATTCCACTCTTGACAGCTCTCATTTGCAGTGTGCTTTTTAGCTTGAATTAGAATAGCCTGTAATGACAAACATAAATTTTAATTAATAAAAAATCATATATATCACCCAATCCAGGATCCATGGTCAAGGGCTTACCCCAGGCTCCTCTCCAGAGTGGTGAGGATACAACTGGGACTATAGCCAGGAGGAACAAAAATGGTATATTATATGATTCTAAATAACATAACATAAAATGACGCCTTTTACCCGGATGAGTAGGCAGAGACTACATCTTCCCACTTGCCACAACCTCTACATACTTCCTTTGTTTCATCAACATTCATAACTCTGTTCATGCAAGCTTTTATATGTGATACTCATAATCATTATTCCTCACATAAGTCTAAAAATTGAAATGGTCCCATTGTGTAAGTAATATAGAAATTTTTAAATTGAAACTCCTTTGTTGCTTTGCATAATGCTTTGAACTATATGTATACAGTAAAAATGTTATTTAATTACCTATACCTTTTAAAATTAACATTCTTACCTGTAATACTTCAGGAGAGATTTCTTTTGTAGAAACCATCAGTTTTGATAATGATAACATTACTTTGTCCATAATTTATAGTAATCTTGTTCTTCCCGTGATAAGATTAACAATAGTCAAGCTTATACTCCTCTGAAAAATACAGTCTAGTGTTAATGTCCAAGAAAAAGTCAACTAATAGAATTAATTTGTTTTTTATATAATGTATGTATCCCTCAAAAAATAAATGACTATAATAACTTTACCTAAAACTGTATCTCAATGCCAGGGATGAATGAGTAAATGAAAGCCAATTATAATATTTTAAATAAATTTACTACAGCTAAATTAGTTAACAATATTTACATAGAAAACTACATAAAAGTTATTCTTTAATAGGCTCATAGCCCTCTTTTTGTATTTTTTCTTTGTACACACTAAAGTCCCGTTTTCTGTCGAAATGGGTGACCCATTGCGTAGGGCACGAAGTTTCAAACAGTTTTCGAAGATCAAGACACGCTTTTGGTCGCACTGAACTATCTTTCACATTCTCCCTATCGAGACATTCCCAGTACCGATCTCTCGCGTCCCAACAAGTCTTTCTTTTCTCTTTGTCAGGATACGACATCTTTGACTTTTTTATTCGTCAATAGTACCTAAAATTAAAATATTTTCTTGTAAATTCAAAGACATTTTTAAATGATTTCCTATTTTAATGACAACTCAAAGTTAAACCCTTTAGAAACATATATTTTTGCCAAAGATACTTACAGTTTATTCCGAGAGTCTGCCTAAAAATTGCTTTTATCTCATTTAAATTATAAATCAAAAATCACCCATAAAATACTATCACTACCCATTTAACTAGAGTAAGTACATTACAGGCATGAAAATTGAAAACATAACCTCAAACTGAATTGAATTTCTAAACATTAATCAGTGACTGAGTGTCAATGTAAAAAAAAACTTATACGTCATTGTCAAATTTGTTTGTAAATGTCGCAGTAAATCGGCTATTATAGATTAATTTGTAAACAAATGTGCACAAGAATCTGAGTGAACTAAAAAATATAAAATGAGTGGAATACACGGTGATCTTTTCATGAAAACGTTCAAATATTATAGAGCTCGCGTACCATTATCAACTTTCTCAGCAGTTATCGAAACTGACAGCTCCAATTTTCAGGATAAGGTATATCTCGTTTGAATTATTTTTTGTTTCAGTTCTAGGCCAAGTTCCCTTCCAATTCAAATTTTCCTTTCCAGATAGATCTCTCCAGGTCTACTAATGTAATCTGTTCTATCTTACTACAGTGCACATATTTCCTTTACAGGTGACAAGAGTAACCTTTGATGGTAAGACTCATGATGATAGACTTGAAATATTGGGTTTAAACAGTTTTGATAACTGGCGGGTATTTAATATAAAAGAACACCCTGGGTTAATCTTGATCAGAAACCCTTTTACAGCTCTTGGACAGAGATACTGGATAAGAAAATGTTTGGAGGAATATCCAAGAAAGCCAAATAAGACTAATATTGACATAGAAGTGATGTTAGAAGATTGGTGGAAAGCGTGTTTTGAAGGTGATAAATGTAACAAGAAATTGTTGAAAAAGTTGAGATGGACCACTTTAGGATACCACCACAATTGGGATACTAAAGTAAAATGTTAATATTTATTTTATTATTAATTACCTTTTGTTTGCTTGAAAAGTACCCTATCCTTCTCTGTACTACACAGTATTTAAGCAAAATTACATAAAAATCAGTGAAATAGTTGAGATGGACAACTTTTGGATTGACACCACAATTTGAATATGAAAGTAAAATGTTTAGTTGTTTTATTATTAATTTTTATTGTGCTTCACTTTTTAGATTTCCCAAAAAAAAAAATAATTCTATTTGAGTGCCAACCAATTAGAAACTGTGTAACCATTTTGTTTCTCATCTGTTAAATATTTTTGATTGTAATTTGTCCATTCCAGGAGTACAGTGAAGACAACCGGGGTGCCTTTCCGAGTGACTTAGCACAGTTATGTGATGTGGTTGCCACTTACCTAGGCTACACTGATTTCCGGGCCGAGGCAGCCATAGTCAACTATTACCATATGAACTCCACTCTGTCTGCCCATACTGACCACTCAGAGGTCAATTTAGATGCACCACTGTTTTCATTTAGGTAGGTTAAGTATGAATGAATAGACTGAATGAATGGGATGAAAACAGGACTCAGGCTATTTTTAGGGAACTGGAGGGCCAGGTCACCGGTGCTCATTTGGCTCGCTTCAAGGCCGCAGCTGAACCGGAGTCGGGCGCTTGGTTGCACGCTATCCCATCCCCACAAATGGGAACATTATTAGATAACGATTCCCTGAGAGTAGCCGTAGCTTTATGGTTGGGGTGCTTGTGTGTCAACCTCATCTCTGTATTTGTGGGAAGATGGTGGAGGCCGATGTACACCATGCTCTCGGGTGCGCACGTTGTGCGGGTCGTCTGTCGCGGCATCACTCGTTAAATGACATTATACGAAGGGCTTTAATATCTGCCAATATACCTTGTCAGCTGGAACCGCCGGGCCTGTCGCGTACGGACGGGAAGTGACCTGATGGACTCTCTTTGGTGCCGTGGCAGAGAGGACGTTGCCTGTTGTGGGACGCGACGTGCGTTAGCACGTATGCGGCGTCCTATCTCACTAACACTGAGCGTACACCCGGCGCAGCCGCTAAGGTGGCTGCTGAACAAAAGATTAATAAATACTCGGTTCTAACAACTCAGTATGAGTTTGTTCCGGTGGCCATAGAAACAGCCGGTCCATGGCTCCTCTGGCGCTCCTCAGGCGAGGCTCTTTATTGGTGAGATAGGACGGCGTTTAAGGGCACGTGGTTATGACTACCGCTCGGGATGGTACCTGGTGCAAAGGCTCTCCATAGCTATCCAAAGAGGGAATGCGGCAAGTTTAATCGGTACTTTTGAGCTGGGTGCAGTCCAGGGTGGTATTTTTGATTAAATGTATTTGTTTGTTTGGTGATTGTTTCTATTTTGTATTACCTTGATGTTGACGAAGCTGTTGTGAATATTTATTTTGTAATATTTTGATAAATAAAGTACCATGAATAGACTCTTTGGCTTAGTGGTAGTGTTCCTGCCACAAGGTCCAGGGTTCGATCCCTGGTCAGTAGAAACTTAATATTGCCAAGGCACATGCCTTAGAGAGAGAAAAAAGATAGGACATGCCAAGTCAACATGAGTGAATAGGCCCCTAGTTCATGAATAACAAGACATTTTCTGATTGGCCAATGTATTTTAACTTGAATTTTTTGCAAATGATCTTGTTTATATCTCTTGCGGGGTAGACAGAGTCAACCGTCTTAAAAAGACTGATAGGCCTTGTACAGCTGTTTGGCTAAATTATAAAATTGAGATTTAAATAGTGACAGGTCGCTAGCCTGTCTCCTACAAGAGGAATCCCATGTTTATAAACCTCTCCTTCAGTCGCCTTTTATGACATCTTTGGGGAAGAGATGGAGTGGTCCTATTTTTTGTTATAGGTGCCGGGAACCATATGGCACTGCAATACAATATTTTTTTGATAAATTTTGCTATTTATGTATTGCTTTTCCTCAGCTTTAGTCTTAAACAGTAAGTTTGTTGTTGTTGTTTATTGTTCACTAAAGAAATACATTACAAATATAAAACAGTAGCACAGTACAAAGGCTGGCTTATCCCGAAGTGGGATCACTTTTTGTTATATGTATTGGTAGAGTCCGAAAATACAAATTTGTATTTCTTATATTTCAGTTTTGGCCAGTCAGCAATTTTTTTGATCGGCGGTAAAGATAAGACGACTGAGCCATCAGCAGTACTACTTCAAAGTGGAGATATTTTAGTGATGTCCAAAGAAGCCAGGTTATGCTACCATGCCGTACCCAAAATTCTATCTGCTAAAACTTCTACATGGAATAAAGATGTTCAAAAAATTTATACAAAAACTAAACCGAAATTTAAATACATTAATGAAATAGAACACATTGAGTCTATGAATAGGAATTATAATGACGAAAATTGGTTTCTTTTTGACGACTATGTACAAGAGTCAAGAATAAATGTAAATATTAGACAAGTATTAAATGAAACACAGAGTAAATTATGTTAAACATTTATAAAAGTATGCCTTTTAATAAATAAATTTTACATCTGTTAATTGTAAATATTATTCAACTCCGTAAATAATGAATTCCTTAGTGATAGGGTTCTTGTATGGTAGGATTTGTCCCTTAGGTTGTTCTGTTATTACTGAAAAAGTAAATGAATAATTGTATAACTCATTGCTACTACCCATCAGTATTACAAGAATACCAGAAATATTATAGAGAACCATCAACCGAAGTGATAATTAAAAAAAAAATGTGGCAAAACTATGCGAGGAGCCGACACTTCCGGAAAGACTATTTTTGGTAGTCCTTAAACTAAGATTCCCCTTCTCCATATTATACGTTGGGGTTCCAGGTTCGATTTTTAACTAAATACCTGCAGGTTTTCTTTTGTAGAGCATCAGCGGTCGAATCGGTAACCGGTTGAAATGCGCTAATTTGATGAATTTTGAAACAGTTAATAAAAAAAAGCGAGCTCCATTGGGTCACCCAGGCGCTAATAAAATATTTACACTCAAACAAAATTTCATGAAAATCAATCCACCTAAGGTAGGCTTGCTTCAGTTAACTCCACCGTTAAGAGTAAGTTCATAAATTTAAGAAGAAGACTTTTTTCAGAAGATTTCATACATACATACATAAAATCACGCCTCTACATCTTTCCACTTGCCACGATCTCTGCATACTTCCTTCCCTTCATTCACATTCAGAAAATTTCTGTGAAGAATATTCCTTTACCTTTGTCCTCCTGACTATTGATCAAGCCCTCATGGCTCTTATGAAGGTCGCACAGCCCCCAAAAGCATTTGACGTAGCTATCGGCGTAACACTGGTAATCCCCTTGAGGTGCGAAAAGGGCTAGCCTTTTGCCCGCAGGCCTGTAGCAGGCACCGCATTCGTCTTTGATTACCATTGTTATTAGCACAGTAATTTGGTTTCCATTAATTAATTTCACTTGAAAATTTTTAACTTTTCATCAGAGCTTCAGGTGGACTATGTCATGATGAATTCTGACGTGTTTGTAAATCTTGACAGAGTTTAAAAAAGTTTGCATATTATTCATTTTAATTAAAACTAACTTCATTATATTTTTGTAATTATTTCAACAAAAATAATTGAAACCATATTAATAGAAATAACGTGTGACTATGTCAGTTTCTTACATTTAAATCTCTTGAAATTAATGTGCCTTTTCTATGGCTAACGATTTTAATGTTGACTGCTACAATTTTCCTTACTCTTTTTCACAGCATAAGTCTCAGGTGTGTAAGTTGTGAAAGATGAACGCGTTTGATGATGAGAGAGAATGCCTATCATAAAACCAATTAATGAAATTTAAAATTTTCATCTCCCCTTGGGAAGTGTAAAGTTTTTGGATTACTCGTAGGTATAGGGACTTCTTACCTTCATAGAGCCGGTACCACCGTTTACATTTTTGTAAAAAAATAAATAAATAAAAAACTGATAACCTTAAAAAAAAAATAATAATAATTCTAACAGTTTTAAAAATTGATAGCTGTTCCAAAACGAGTTCTTTGTGCCGGCTCCGACAGTTTGTTAGGTATTCGCCATATTAGCTGCTCCGACATGGCCTTTGCAATATTTTATAGGTCACAGTAGCTCCGGCATTCATCTGCGACGAGATGAAAGCCCCAATGGCTTCAATACCCTTTGTATCGAGTGTAGGCATTCATAGGGAGATCGGGTAAGGACTGAGAATGACTATCGCTGAGTACAGTTCAAGCCATTTTTTGTTGGCTCGGTTGCCTATCAATATTGAGATTACAGAAATTGCCTTATTATTCAGAATTCTATGACTGAAGCTAACCTTTCTTGGCGAAAGCAGGATCATGCTGAATACAAGAATCACATACTTACCTATAGTTATTTTTGTCTTTAAGTCTTATCAATTAAGGGACTCGTGTTGTTTAATAGAAAAAAGCTTGGCTTCGCACGCGTGAGAATTTTTGAAAAATGTTATTCTAGATTTCATTCTACACGTGTTTCAAAAATTTTTCATCAAAATTTGTCCAGTATTTTAAGTGAAATTTACTATTTTAACAACATATCGTCACAGATTTTCTCATTTATAAAATTTGTATGAAGAATAGTATTAGGTATTATAGTTTTGCAAATGCAATGTAAGGGAAGTAGCATGGACTTTTATAAACCTCGTCAGCTTCCTGGCAAGCGGAGGCAAAGGTGTGAATTTGCGCACTTCTGTCAACCTACTTTTTATCTTTTAAACATAATACACAAGGATAAGCAAGAAGTTATTAGTCTGAATGTACGGTCGATCTCCCCTTGCGAACTGTATCATCTGGCGTTATCGTACCGCTTTCCGCGATCCGGGAGTCGGGACGACAAAGCGCACGATCCAGCCATTTGCTCAATGGAAATGCCATTTGGCATTTCGATTGAAAAACGATGATTATCCAAGACGCGGGCGCGCTGCAGTTTTGTTATAGATGTGATAGACGGGGAGTGCAACACGCTTTTATGGCCATATAATGAGAAAATCTAAATGTACCTATTATATTTTTATTTATTTAAACTTCATTGCACAAAATACAAGTGTAGGTATAGCCTTATTGGCGGACTTAATGCTAGAAGGATTACCAGTGAACCATTCATTTATGACTCAGGGATAGAAGGACTCTATGGCACTTGTTATGGAGGTTTTCGAAACCTAAAAATACGCATACATAATCTTTGTGTTCCTAAATCGTTAAACTACTTACAACATAATATTTACCATCTAAAATAGGTTTTGAAGGGGAAACAATAGTAAGTACGCATTGGAGGTTTGATGCTGTGCTGTCATGGATTATCAGAAATTGGTTAATTCACTACACTGTATTTGACTGGAGGCAGTCCTGAGAATGTCATACGCGTATGCATATTCCGCTCCGATTGATATGGTCTTGCGTTCTGGCCCTGAGGGCCTATTCACTAACATTGACGAGGTGCATTAAGTATCTTCCCTCTCTGTCCATCTCTGTTCAGTTCAGTCAGTCCAATTATAGAGAGAGAAGAGAGATGCTAAGACATAGGTACTATGTCTTGTCAACGTTGGTGAAGTGAATAATGGACTGTATTATTAGTAAGATTTCTTATTATCTACTTAAGTTTCTTAAAAGGGTCATTTGAAGAAATTAGGTAGTAAGTAGTTTTTAAAAGTTTACGAAGAAAGGGAGATACAATTATATTCTTCTACCGTTGTTCTTACGCCCGGAGAAAGAGGAAGAGGAGATGTAACGACATCTCCTACTCTTTGAAAAAGAATTGGGGCACCTATGATAGGATCCTGGATTGCGTTATTTACCTTTATGCGGCTTCTGTCTTGGCTTCCAAGTTCAGGTAAGAAGAACACTAAACTACCGAGATCATCTCGGTCAATGAGAGTGATGTATCCGAAAAATATACGATAATAACCAGTAGAAAGATGAAGTTTCTGCTTAGGTACCCCCCGGAAAAAGCCGTGAGGATTTTATCAAAGTACTACCACCAATTAAGGCAGTTAAATAGGCAATTAATTTAGTAGGTATCTTGGTCTACTAGACTTACAGATAGACGTGGAATGCCTAGAGAAGTCTCATCAGTGTCATTATTTTATGTCCAATTTGCCTTTCAGATACGGGACCGCTGGTTTTACACTCCTATCAGGGCGTAGGCAGAGTAACACGCAGCAATTTGCAGTTGACTCTCCGTAGTTAGGCTTGCACGCTAAACAAGTATGGAGAGAACAGATAAATAGCAGATTAAATTAAAACTAATTTTAATTTCAAACTACTTGGGACTTTCCAGAAAAAAAAAAACTTCAGGATTAATTGAAGGTTTTTTCTGTTTGTGTTAATTTATTAGTTACAAACACAAATACATTTTTTAAAGTGTCCTCGTGTGGTAGAGTCGAACATAATGATACATCATTGTTCTTATTTCCCAAATGATTTGTAACTATCTAATAATAATAAAGTAATAGCTGAACGTTGCCATTCAGTCTTTTTAAGACTGTTGGCTCTGTCTACCCCGCAAGGGATAAAGACGTGACCATATGTATGTATGATTTGTAACCAATATGCTGCAAACCAACAAAAACATAAAAGTTTCATCAAAATTAGTCCAATATTATATTAGATACATAAACAGCTAAATAACAGTTCAAAATTCAAATTAAAAATATTTATTCATTATGATAGAACATTTCAAACATTAGTTGATATCAAATAAATAACTTAAAACTTAGTTTACTGCCGCTTTCATAGCGTCAGTGCAGAAGCGGTAGCAAACTGCACAGCAGCATTTTCTTCAATAACGCCAGCTTTACAATTATCCAAACTTAAAATAGAAATGTGGACGAGAGAATACATTGAATAATTGCAATTTAAAAATATACAGTTTGTTTTTATATCAATATACAGGCACACTTTTACAACAAGGCATTTTATTATTTATTGAAGTATTGATATTGATAGGTAGCTTCAAACCGAAATACCGCATATTTTTTTTAAAGCGTCATCTCTTTTTCTCTTTATTTTTCAACTACCTTTTGATTTGTGATTTGGAGGTAATGTCATTTGTGTGATTGATTTGACGATTTGTGTCTATCATTATTTTACTCGATTGCAAAAAGAGGTAGCAATCCAATAACCATTTTAAAGTGGTCGTAAATACTATTGTTGATAAGATTGTAATCAACAGCTGCAATGCCTTCTTCTTGAATATAAGGACGAATGTATGGATGATATTTTTATTGTGTAAAATGTGGTTTGTATACTATTTACATAGGCGAGATAGATTTAAACACTTCGATTAGACACTATTACTTTATAATTTAACTTGAACACAATCTCACAATGGTAGTCTCTGCCTACCCCTCTGGGAAAGAGGCGTGATTTTATATATGTATGTATGGACACAATCATCGTCACAGTTTATGTATATACATATGTATTTAGGCTGAATGATATTAGTCAAGTAAATGTAGCACTTAATTGAATGTAGCGTGAATCGCGTCAGTAATTACAATTGTTCGTGAACAAATATTGACACTTTGTCTGGCCACGATTGTCATCAAAATATGTATAGTCGAATAGATTTAGTTCTTAACAGCGTAACAGTGGATTCAGTTATTACTCTACTAGATTGGACCTTAAAGAGTAGCATGCTACTTTTGTTCATTCGAATTCTCAGCTCTATATAAAATCTAAATAAATGTAGATTTATCATTTGTCTTGCTGTCATTTTTGTGGACAGTTACAGGAAGTTCTTCGCAACATTTATGTAAAATAATCTTTCGTTGGATTGAGAAATAGTACCCGGTAGTTTTGACTATATCTTGCATTATCTAGGTATATATCTATACTAGTCACCTAGCAAACGTTATTATACACATGTAGGTATGTTTAGATACATTATTATAGGCAGGTTTGTATCGTCCCACTTGCCGTAACAATGACTAGTATAAATCATTCGCCGTCGCCTATCCCGGCTAGAGTATGAAGTTCCACCGTACACCTTTGTATGTAAAATTTGCGCAACATTCGTCGGGCCGCAAAAAGGCATCTCTCTTTTATTGACATTAAATGGCCGATATAAATTCCACTGGCGGATTACGAGATTTATTGGCTTCAAAATTAAAGGAGACCGATTTCAATGGCGGCGGTTGACAGCCTTCGTTTATGGCTGAAAGGAGAGGATGTAAAAAGGAAGCAATTGCTAAAACCCTTATTGAAAAACTCGTCTTTTTAATGGCGTGCGCCACGGCCTTGTATTGTGGTGGCGATCCACCTTATTTATTTCATCTGTGGACTGGGACTACTAGTTTTTTGTTTGAATGCAGAGAAGCCCAGTCACTGAGTTATGTTGCTTACATTTCTGATAACAATGATGGATATATTACAAAAATAAACGATGCGCGGCTAAGTAAGCATCTACGAGTAATTGAATACCTTGTAAGTACAAAAAATTCTTACAGTTACATGGTTACACCGTTGTAATTTTACATAGGTTTTGTGTTTACGAAACTTTACTATTGAATAACTCTCGTTTATGTTCTGAGGAATTGTATTCTCTTGAAAAACCTACATATTTTGAACTAAAAGGTCTTACAGAAACCTCAGGTTAACGCTAGAATAATTTTATTCAGTAGCTTTGAATTGAGGCATTATCGCCACGGTCATGAATGTAATATTGAATCAAGTAAACAAACATTAATTATTGTTTATACATTTTGTGGTAACACCCAATACGATAACTCCAATATTCTGAAATGATCGATAAACAGATATTCATTATATCATGAATGACTGGAATATGTAATTTAGATTTCAGTAGTGTTATTTATTAGAATTGCATTATTTATTAGATCAATTGCAGTTTGATAACAAATGAAACTAATTTATATCTAATCAAACATTAATAATTGTATTGAAAATGATTGTATAATATTCAATTTTCGGTGAACAATTACTTCAATATTAAAGCTTTTATACTGTTGTATAAGCAATTCATAAAAAATTATGTCGTCAGATAAAAAAGATAATTTTCAAAATAGATGATGTGGTTTCAACGCACTACTCGTATTATGTATCCGCAATTATTTCTAAAATACTTTTTGAGAAATATAAAAGTACTAAATTGTGGGTTCAGCAAGGTAAGTCTGTTTAATATGGTAAACCGTTTTTCAAAATTAATGTTATAAAAGGCGACGAAGGGATACGCTAATAAACTTGGGATTCTTCATTTATGCGTTCGGCTAGCAACTTGTCACTATTTGAATTTCAATTTTATCATTAAGCCAAATATCACGTGGGTTATCTGCCTTCTCAAGACTATTGGGTTTGTCTACTCCGCAAGGGATATAACATGATTATATGTATACTACATACTTTTCACATCGTTGACACACAACGAATCAAATAAAACAAAGGAATATCTGTAAGTATATTAGCTAGATTTTGATTGATATACCTACCTTTGATTAATATAACTTGTGGCTATAACAACAGAAAACCTACAATTTTACCATATTGCCGTTCTAGTACGAGTACTTGTCCAAGTTAATCAATCTAAATTACGAAGTCTGAGTGCTTTTGTTACGGTATAGGTACGATATCCCTTCGTGAAGTGTTGAGACCTAATTCGTTGAAGTAGAGAAATTGTTTCTTGAAGTGTCTAAAATCACACCAACGTTGTGGTATTATAAAGAAAATCAAATAACTTGTGGCTATTATATCAAATATAACAATGGAAAACCTACAATTTCATATTACTGTACTATATACTTGTCCCAGTTAATCAATCTAGATTAAGAGGTCTGAGAGCCTTTGTTACGCTATTCCTTTTGCCGTGCGCGGTCCGCATCTATTATTCAGGGAACCAGGCGAAACTTCTTTCACAAAGGGACTTGGATCGCGGTACTTCACTCTTTTGATGAGCCGAATAGCCATGTAGGCAAATACTTCCGGCTACTTTGTTCACAGATTTAGTCACATGAATTAATGAATATAGAGGAGAGAACATCCAAATTGAGGAAGCATTAAAGTAAGTTCAACATACATACATACATATACATACATATGGTCACGTCTATATCCCTTGCGGGGTAGACAGAGCCAACAGTCTTGAAAAGACTGAATGGCCACGTTCAGCTATTTGGCTTATATAATAATAGAAATAGAATTGAGATTCAAATAGTGACAGGTTGCTAGCCCATCGCCTAAAAAAGAATCCCTAGTTTGTAAGCCTATCCCTTAGTCGCCTTTTACGACATCCATGGGAAAGAAATGGAGTGGTCTTATTGTTTTTTGTATTGGTGCCGGGAACCATACGGCAAGTTTTAAGTGTTAAGTGTAAGTTCAAGAATTTGATAATAAAGTTCTTTTGTTTATTTGTAACTTAAATTAAGATCATTACAATATATTTAATCATAGCGAGGGTTAATAAGGTTGCTGTGAAGGTTTGGTACCTGAACTAGATATCCTTAGAATCGTTCTTACAGGTCACCACAAGACAAATTGCACCGATGGAGCTGGTCAAAGTAACTACAAGACTTGTTTTAAGGGATACTATTACATACATACATATGGTCACGTCTATATCCCTTGTGGGGTAGACAAAGCCAACAGTCTACTATACTGATACTATTCTGTAGCTTTATTCTATTGTTCACCTTTGATTCTGTAGGGTATACTTAATATAATGTCACCTTTGAATTAATAAACCAGTCAGTAAGCAACCGCCATCTTTTATTGACGTTCCACTGGCGACGAGCATTGCGCGTTTGTTTATTCGTGATTGTTTAAATAACGGGAAGTGAATAAGATGCCGATAGGAAAATTGGAACCTTTTGACTTAAATTCTCAAAAGTGGCCGGCCTACGTGCGCCGAGTGAAACAGTATATTGTGCTTAACGAAATCAAAAACGAATTGCGTGTTCCGTTATTGATAACGATTGTCGGTCAAGACACATATTCACTTATGTGCGATTTATGTTCGCCGGCTCATCCCGAGTCGAAGACCTTCGATGAATTAGTGAATCTCGTGGCACAACATCTGGAACCGCAACGATCGGAGATCGCGGAACGCCATGTGTTCCGATTGCGTAGACAGCGAGTCGGCGAAACGCTCACGGACTACCTACAGAATCTGAAACATCTCGCTACAACCTGTAATTTTGAGGCGAACTTGGAAGAGAACCTCCGTGATCAATTTGTTTCGGGCTTGGCGAACGAGGCTATGCGATCTAGAATTTTCGCGGAAAAAGATATCAAGTATAAGGAGGCGGTCGAACTGGCTCTCGCGCTGGAGGCTGCAGAGAGGCACGCGGAAGTGAGCGGAGCCCTTTCGGTGGGCGTGCAGGAGGCTTCAGGTGCGACCAGCAGCGGCGCGGAAGAGGGCTTGCATCAGGCGAGGACGAGGCGAGGCGGCAGCGGGCGCGGCGGCAGCGGGCGCGGCGCGCAGGCCGGCGCGGGGTCAGCGGCCTGCTGGCGGTGCGGGAAGGCACATCCGCCGGACCGGTGCCGGTACGCGAATTATAACTGTGATGTGTGCAATAAGAGAGGTCATTTAAAGGTGATGTGTAAACAAGTGCGTTATGGTAATCAACCCTTCGGTCGACAGAATTTTGTATGTGAACCGGAGGAGATTTCGGATGACGAGGACATCTTCAACATAGAACTGATGGCTAAAGGTACAAAACCTTTTTTTATTAAAGTGCATATTGATGGTTATCCCGTAGAGTGCGAAATTGACACAGGCAGTCGCATTTCGGCGATAAGTGAAAGTTTCTATAAGCAACATTTTATACATAAACCAATAACTAGTCAGAATATTTTGTTACGCAGCTATGCCGGCTCACCGATCGAGTCTCTCGGATCGATAGCCGTAAATGTGACTCTTGGAAAAGTAACTAAAAAAAATTTGGCACTTCATGTTATTAAGAATGGTAGCCGTCCATTACTCGGTAGGGAATGGATTCGAGCGCTAAGTATCAAACAAATCAGTTTTTTTCATGAGATCCATGAGGACTCGATTGTGACTCGGTTGGCTGCAGAATTTCCCGAAGTTTTCACTGACAAGTTAGGCACCTGTAAAAAAACAATAAAATTAGAATTAAGGGATCGAGAACCAGTGTACTTTCGCGCGCGGCCCGTGCCGCTGGCGCTGCGCGCGCGCGTGCGGGCCGAGCTCGAGCGGCTCGAGGCCGAGGGTACCATATACCGGGTGGAGCATGCCGAGTTTGGCACACCAATTGTACCTGTGGTCAAGGAGAATGGCGATATTCGAATATGTGGGGACTATAAGGTAACGATAAATCCTAAATTAAAACGCGAATATTACCCCCTCCCACGCATCGAAGAATTATTTTCGACTCTCAGTGGTGGGGAGGAATTTAGTAAAATTGATTTAACTCATGCTTACGCACAAACGATTTTAACAGAAGATTCACAACCTTATACTGCAATAAATACCCACCTGGGGACGTTCGTGTATCGTCGTACTCCTTAGATATGGCTTATCCTGTATTCCAGAAAAATTTCAAAGACTCATGGAAGAGACCTTAAGGGGAGTGCCAAATACTGTTGTATTTTTGGACGATATCGCCGTCACGGGAGCCACTAGGGCTATACATTTATGTAATCTGAGACAGGTATTGAAAAGGTTGAAGGACATGGGGTTAACGGTTAAAATAGAGAAATGTAAATTCTTACAAAATAGTGTCAAATACCTGGGCTATATCATTGACAAAACGGGCTTACACCCTGATCCAAAAAAGGTAGACGCCATAGCTAATGCTCCACGACCAGCTGACGTCACACAGTTAAAAAGCTTTCTAGGAATTTTAAATTATTACGGTAAATTCATACCGAACTTGAGTATCATGTTACATCCATTACTGAAACTTTTGAAGAAAGACGTCTTGTGGGAATGGTCGACAGAGTGTGAAAGCGCGTTCAATGAGGCAAAACAGGCGTTATTGAGCGACCGGGTACTAGCACATTATGAGGAAGGGAGACCCCTTGTGCTGTCGGTAGACAGTAGCGCGTACGGCGTGGGCGCGGTGCTCGCGCACGCGCTGCCGGACGGCGAGCGCCCCGTCAGCTGTGCATCGCGCACGCTCAACCAGGCTGAGAAACATTATAGTCAGTTGGATAAGGAAGCGCTTGCCATATTCTTTGGGGTAACGCGTCACCATCATTATTTATTCGGTAGACAATTTACATTGCGTACTGATCACCAACCCTTAAGCCATATATTTGGTTCGAAACAGGGCATTCCCCAGACAGCCGCGAGCCGGCTACAGCGCTGGGCCGTCCGCTTAGCTGCGTACGACTTTAAAGTAGAATTCATAAGATCGAGTGAAAACGGTCCAGCCGATGCGCTGTCCCGCTTACCTTTGTCTAGTGAACGCCGAAAGCGCCGAACGCGAACTACACCACACAGCCGCGAGGTTATATGAATGTAGTTATAGATAACGACAACCTACCGGTTGATTTCCGAGACGTTAGTAAACAAACAAATGGTGATGAATTACTAAGTAAGATTTTAGGTTATGTTAAGTTTGGTTGGCCGTCAAAAGCGTGTTGTGAGGAAGAAAAGCCTTATTTTGAACGAAGAAGAGAGATTGTTACGGAATTAGGCTGTCTTATATACAAATATAGAATTATAATCCCTCCAAAATTACGTAAAACGGTATTAGAAGAAATCCACGAAGGTCATTTAGGGATTAACAAGATGAAAAATTTGTCACGTAATTATGTTTATTGGCCAGGATTGGATAACGATTTAGAAAATGTCTGTCGCACATGTGAAGCATGTCGTGCGGTCCGAGATGCACCCCCCCACGCTAGGATGCATCCGTGGGAATACCCACTGGTACCTTGGCAACGTATTCATGCAGACTTTGGCGACTGTGCGGGTACAAGGTACCTTATAATAGTAGATGCGCATTCCAAATGGATCGAAGCGATACCGATGACCCGCACCGACGCCCAGGCCACAATTTCAGCATTTAGAACAGTGTTCGCTAGATTCGGTCTTCCTGCTCAGCTCGTAACGGACAACGGCCCACCATTCTTTTCCTTAGAATTTAAAAGTTTTTGTTCTTTAAATTGTATCAAGCACGTGACATCGGCACCCTACCGACCGCAAGGCAATGGGGCAGCAGAAAACGCAGTCAAAACAGTAAAGAAAGCTATTAAGAGGGCTTTACATGAAGGGGAATCCGTAGAGAAAGCTTTGAACGTGTTTTTATTCTCCTATCGTAACTGTGAACATGCAACTACGGGAGTTCCGCCCGCAGTCCTTATGTTAGGACGGCGATTGCGCAGTCGCTTAGATGCGCTGCGACCAGACCTGTCTTCAGTGGTACGTGCCGCACAGCAACGTCAGGTAACCAATGCGGGTGGAACCACCAGAGCGATGAACATTGGTGAGCCGGTCCTGGTCCGGAATTATTCTGTGAAAGGGAATAGATGGGAAAAAGGTAGTATTTCTGAAAAAACGGGCCCCGTTTCGTATAAAGTAAGTTTGGACAATGGATTACAGTGGCGTAGACACCACGATCAGATATTGCCTGTAAAAGATAAGTCCCGTTTTTCATTAGCCCAGGCCAAGTTGAGCTCATCTCGCGAGAAAGAGGACGTGGGTCGGGAGGATGCCGATGAGTCTGAAGACGCGGCGGACGTGGGGGACGTGGGAGTAGATGAAGGAGATGCGCGACGGGTCACTGTGCAACCACCGAACGAGGGCGATTCAAAATCTCCCACCTCCCCTGGCGCCAATGCGTCTGCCCGCGCACTGCGTGCATTCAAGCGGGCAAATAAAAAATAAATGAGATTGCAGTTTTCTTTAAGTTTAGATAAGTTTAGATATACTCCTAACTATAGTAAGAGGGGAAAGGTGTAGGGTATACTTAA
Source organism: Amyelois transitella (assembly GCF_032362555.1). NCBI lineage: Eukaryota > Metazoa > Arthropoda > Insecta > Lepidoptera > Pyralidae > Amyelois > Amyelois transitella. The sequence goes on along the minus strand of NC_083518.1, from coordinate 3,558,473 downwards.
TATAATGTCACCTTTGAATTAATAAACCAGTCAGTAAGCAACCGCCATCTTTTATTGACGTTCCAGATTCAACTTTCTTTTTTTTTTAAGATGTGGTTTCTGTAAGATGTTAGAAATGTTCTTTGTTCAGTGGGTTAATACGTATACCTAAGTACTTTGTCTAGCCAACGAGGAATTCAGAAACTATGCTGTAAGCCCGGTTGAACCTTCAGCAATGGAAATCACCTGTACATTAATTGTGAAATTCGCAGCACATTCCAGCAAGCAATAATGGGACAGGCTAAATACACGTTTGCGATCCGCCACAAAGTACAAAGGGTGTTTGTAAACAGCCTTATTGCAGCTAAATTGATGCGTTCTCGGTCTTGTGGTGAGGCGATGGCCTGAAGTGGCCCAATATGAGGCTAGGGTTGGTAAACAAGACTGTTGATGAGATATAGCTTTGGCTAGATTATATTTGACGGTTTTAAGATTCAGTAATAATGAGAGGTTGTTAACTCATCGCCCTTTCCTTGATTGACCTTTACAATCTGGGCGGGCAGAGAACCAACTGGAACACACTATGTTTATTTTTCTCTACCAGCTACGGTTATACCAGCTGGTTATACGACGAATCATGGAAAGAAGGACTGGTCTTTGTCATCAGGCTTTGTCATCAGTTCAAAATAATATGAAACTTATAATTAAAATAAGTGGCAACCCTTTGTCTCTGGTGGGCAGAAGGCAGTCGCCCAAGGTTCAATCACCGAGACGTTAATTGAATGAGCATAAACTATTCATAGTAAATGAATGACGCTTACAATTAATTGGTGTTCTGTTTTGAATACGTCGACCGACGATTGACAGTAATTAGAGGGAGGTGGAACTGGATTGGCGTTCATTGTTATGTATGAGTATTGCATGTGTTTTGTGAGATTTAAGATTAACTTTGGGTAATTGAAAATGATAATGGCGACGACATGAACAGCTTATAAAAATATGTCCAAAAATATCTAACAATAGTTACCTACAGGTACAACAACTTAACAAATGATCTGGGCATTGAACACCGCAGAATAAAGACCCAATGCCCAAGTCTTAAAGATTTACAAGTAAGAAAAGTTCAATAAATATAATAGCGCATTCTTGATTGCATTTTCAACTAAAACGTAATCAAAATAGACCTGACATCAGGACCAGAAAACAGTTACATGACCATTATCAGATTCTCAGTATTATCTTTTTTTTGCTAGTAGATAAAATGTTAACAATATATAAGAAGCATAACGACAGCATATATCGAACAAATGATTAATGAAAACGTATTTAGAACTGCCGACTTCCCAGTTTCTATTCGCAGCTCGAACTACCTAATTTGATGGGCCGCACATTGGATCGGTCTACATATTCTCTCTATCGAAGCCAATTTACAATGATGCAAGCAAAATACAAATCCGAGGGTCCAGTGACAGGTTAATTAATATGATACATTGGGTGGAAATAACTGTAAACGGGACATTATTGATTTCGTCGTCGAGATATATGGCATCAGAAATCGTAGTCGATTTCTAGTATTTGAAATTAGTAACATAGTTTGATATTTCATTGATTAAAGAATTAGGAAAAATACTATAAGAAGTTAAGTCGAAGAGTGTCGTTGATGAATGAAAAATTTAAGTAACCAAAAGAGTGATGTACAGATTCTATTCAAATCCTATCAAGGCCATGTATCAATGACTCTTTCCTGAGTTAAGCCCATTAGTTTAATTTCTAACCGTTGCTTTTACTGTAAAGAATTAACATAGTGAGGAAACAGCATATTCAGAAAATTGAATGTGTAACCATAATCCTATACGGGTTAGGTTCCCCTGCAAAGGTAGCGGAGTTTTGACGGGAGTTCGCTTTCTGTTGTAACCTGAGAATATCATGTTAATAATATAATATCAATGTCATATGTGGATCCTGGGTTTTTCTCCAGTGAAGAAGCAAGAGTAGTGACAGGACGATGTTACAAGATGATGATGATTTGAGACAGTATTTGAGCAAATATATTTTAAATTTCATAATTACTCCGTAATTTAATAGGCATGGCAGTAATGTAGTTTAACGAGGATAACTTAACTGCATAATCTAATATTAAGGTGTTTACTGCTGTACTCATACACCCAGGCATCTCTTACCCTCCCCTCTTCCACTACCTAAGTGGTCATTTAGTATTCCTAACAAAACTCTACACTAATTGATGATAAATGTGAAGTTCCATAGTACAAGCCTTGGGTGTCCTGGGACGTTGACTGACTAGCCTGTCCTAATTGCGAGAGCTCATCGATCATGATAACGACGCCTCTAAAACTTTTGGCCAATTTGTAGTAAATTACAATCCGATTACTTTTGTTGGAATAACATTAAACTTTTTATGTCGTAGTTTTTTAGCTCAGCATTTTGATACGAGTACATTATTAAAAGAGTACTCATTATTAATGTTCTTCTGTTGTTTAGGTACATAATTATTGCCTACTTTTATTGTAATTAATACTATTAAATAAGAATATTTGTTTTTGTGTGGGTAAGGCATTGACTTTAAAAACTTTTTTTATTATATTATAAATTCTTGTGAGTGAAGCTGTGATCAAAAGACTAATTAAGTGGTGTTCCAAAATGGCTTAAAGATGTCTAGAGGTCATTAATTCTCCAAAAGCGGTTTGCGGAAATATTTGACAAGTATTTCAAAACAGCTATACAATTGACCAAAAACTGCTCAAACTATATTAAAACTAAAAATTGTAAAAGCAGCACATTTCGGGGCTCGAACAGCATTTCGTCTAACGCTCGACGAGTGGTTCACTCCAGTGCTCGGCTGGTGAACATTTTAATTGGGATCAATTTTGAAGCGTCTGGGCTCGTATGCCACCACGGACAAATGAGGTGCTGTATGTATTTCACTAGAGGTATGGATTTCGGTAATTAAAATTTGCGATTCAATAAGCTTTCTAGAATCATCATAGTTTGGAGTAATGTCACATGCTTTTGCGTGCCCGTTCCAAGGTTCGAATCTTAGTGCTGCCATGTAGGGGGAAGTCCCGTAACGCCGGACGGCAGCTAGCGCCGGACACTCGTACTATTCAAGCGAGTACAAATCAGTTCGATTCAAAATACAAGTGAAAGGGGTGCTGGGGCATACAGGTACAAGATCACGCGCCGTGCTTCGCCAGCGACGCACACGGCCGCGGCAGGAGTAACCATTTGCTGTTTTAGGCTCGAAATCACGGCGTCACCTAAATATCAATGTAAGTAATTCTAGTATATTTATGCATTAACATTTGAGTGGTATTCAAAGATAAAATCAGTACTCGATTGTTATCCGTAAAATGGTAGAATATTATTACATCTTTTAAACAATTTTAGTAGGTACCATCTAATAAACGAAAATGTGTGTCCCTTAGCACCGGACACTAAGTCGTCCCTTAGTGCCGGACAGTAAACATATTGATATTTCTTGTAAGAAATTACGTATTTTATTCTAATTATTTAATTTTGTTTTAGAGTATAAAAGAAAGAAGATAGTTAAAATGGAAGAGAAGAAAACGAAAGGATCCTGGGATCCACAGAGCTTACAAACTGCTATTGATAAAGTTATGTCAAAAGAACTGAGTGTAAGACTAGCTGCAATGCGATACAATATTCCTAAAAGCACTATACATTAAATAAAGGCCCTAAATCGAGAAGAAGTAACAATGAAACAAAATCAAAAAAAAAAAAACAAAAAATTAGGTAGATTCACTAACACCTTCTCAGCAGAGTATGAAGAAGTCTTGGTGGACCACATTAAAGATTTATCAAATAGATGCATGCCGCTCATGAAAAAGAAGTTTCTAAAATTAGCATACGACTTAGCTGAAGTCATGAAGATTCCTCATCGATTTAATAAAGAAAAAGGCAGTGCTGATAAATAAAAAATAAAAGTCGCAATAAAAAATTACGACTTCATGAAAAGGCATTCTGACATTTCGTTGAGAACACCGGAATCGACAAGCATGATGCGCCCCGTAGGATTTAACAAACCACGAGTGGATCTCTTCTACGACAACCTTGAAAAGCTGATGAAACAGTACAACATTCACACCCTCAAGAATTTATAACTGTGATGAAACTGGTGTCAGTTGCGTGCACAAATATTCGTCAGTACCACTTTTTAAAATTATGTTTTTTGTTACCAAAGTTTGTTTGATAGTATTCATTATTTTTTAGCAGAGGTTGCATTTTTGTTAAATTAATTTGATTTCCAACTTTGTTATCTAATATAAGTCATAATTTTATAAACATTCCTTAAATATTTTATGTTTTATTTTGAAATAACCTTAGGTGTCCGCCACTGGGGGACTTCCCCCTACTAATTGTTGACGGATGGCCAAAAGTGTATAAATGTTTTCTTTTTTAATAATATTATTAGAGTTGATATTGACTATGTCAGTGGAAACTAAAAACCATATGTCTTTATGTTAATTTAGTCCTGTCTAATTAATTAATTAACTTATGCCTGCCTTTCTGGGAAGAGGAAAGCTGTGGGTTTATCATACATAATGAATCCATAACACTTATACTTCTTTCAAAGTTTTTAACATCAGTTTGATTGCTAAACGATGTTTTTATGGTGAGACAATATCGTGATGACATTTATTTTCTTGATATTTCATTTGATGACTGACATTTAGTATATGACACCAATAAGGCCACTCAGTATAAATTATGAACCAGTCTGTGTTAGGGTAAGATCCAATTGAGACAACTGAAGCCCCATTTATTTTGTAGAGTAATAAGTAGATTAATGCCCATACAGTTCCGCCCGACATTACGAAAACATTATTAAAACCTTAATACTATCAAAATCGGTGTAACGGGTTTCACAGCTTATCAGGTAGATAAGTTTGTCTACCTGATAAGCTATCACACCAATAATATTAGGAATGTATTTATATAAGTGTTTATAGGTACATAGATGATAGAATGAATACAATATAACAGCCGTCTCTTTAGAAGTTATGTTGATATGAAAACGAACAAAACTTGTACAAAATATTAATTAGGTAACGTATGTGCGAAGTCGTTTGTTTGTTTAATTGGCTCGTCACAGGTTTCCACCGCAGCCTCAAACTACACGTTTGCGACAAAAACAATACCTTTTCTTGTGTCGCGCGGTTTTCGTCAGGCTCTGTGTTAACTAAGTGTATGTTGTTAGTTCTGTTGAAGTTTTGTTTTGTTGTGTTTTGGCATTATTTTTCATTTGGTTATTTTGTCGTCATTTTCTTATAAAAGCATATTCCCGTGTAGTGATTGTATGTTATTCATTGTACGGTTGGCTACCTGTACAAGATTTATTACATTAGTCCTTAAAGCTTTTTTACAAGAAGAGATGGACTGGCCGCTAGCTACCTATTAATCTTTTTTGTTTTGCTACTCTATACTGAAAGGCAAGTTTAAACAAGTTTCAAGCGAGGAGACTTCTCCAATTAATTCACTTACCAAGGTCATTATTCCGTATTCATAAGTCTTCCAGTATTTTTATAACAAACTGACAGATGTCAGTGTCAACAGCGCGAGCGGCGATGTCGCGAAGTTTAAATGAAATCTGTCCATGTCTGCGTAATTACGGAGGCGGTGTGCGGCGGCCCTCTCAACCGTGTAATGGACTTTTCAAGTATTCGTAACGTGAAAACTTCGCACCGAGTTAAACGCCTCCGACAATGTACTTAACGATGTTTTTAACTACTCCATTCCGAGACTATATTGCACGTTGAATTAATTATTCGCCTGTCAACGTGACCGGCGCGCCCTCTGGTGGCAATTTTGCGCGATCACGGCGCGCGTTTCAGCGTAAATGGGTGATGTTACTTTTTAGCGCTCTTGTGATGTGGTGGAATGAACGTGTATAAGATTAAGGTAAAAGATATTCTAAAATCTTTGTATGGTAGGTATTATTAAAAGGTTCAAGCCAGGATTTGACGTTGGCATAGAATTTTTGTTTTGTGCAAACTACGCTGATATGAATCCTAATTTAAAGAGCTACATACATGACAGAGACCAGTAATAGACTTATTTTTTCTAAATTATACCAAATTACAGGCTGAGTGTAAGTTGAAATAATCAATTATTCGAGAAATTTCCCTATGAAAAATTACTATGCACGTCACTGATCAAAGATGAGGGCAGTAAGTCACACCAAACCTCGCCATTGACGGTACTTACTCGCGCCATTCGCCTTCCAATTGGCTGGTTTGGCAATAAGCAATAACCTTATACTGCACCCTCGTAGGAAGTGCGGCCAATGGCGCAGATAACGCTAATGACTGCCTTAACGAAAAATACTTGGTTTTTATTATAATTCTGGCCTTGATGGAATAATATTGGATAAATGGAATCGGATGACAAAACGAAATTTCATTAGTATTTTAATCTTCTGTACGTTTTGTGTGTGCATTAATTAAATTAAATGTTAGTCGTATTATTTTTATACCATTTTGTAATTTTCTTTGTTTTTATTTAATGCTTTTATCAGCTAATAATTAATAATAATTATTTACTACAATGTTTATTTAAGGATACCTCAAACATATCCTTTAAGATAGAGTATTCTGTGTGACTACACTTTTGAATTATATTGACAACAATTTGAATGAATTTTCCCGAATATTATTTATTGTCTTTAATAAATTTCTTCATACTCTGGTTATACTGTTTAGCCCCATTATAGTACCTTAAATACTTTGAAATTCATAATTAAGATAAAAATAATAAAAGTCCACCACCCGGGCCTTGGCAAGCAACGTCACGCCCCGCCCCCAGGGCTCTGCAGAATAAATCTCACTGATTGCACAAAGCTCCTTCCGAACCCTCTCATTCCGATATCGCTGCAATTGTATTCTCCTTTGAACGATCTTAATAACAGAGCAAGAATGCAATTTTCTATGCATTGTGTAGCCGAGACGATTTTTATCACATTTGGATAATTTGCGGTTTGATGAATCTGTTTGTGTTTCAGTCTTGAAAGCGTACCGAATGTAAGGTGTTCATTTCAAAGCCTGAGATTCTTTATGGACGTCTTTTGAGTGATATTTGAAATAAGTTCAGTGAGCGTTCGGGTCGTCTAAATAAATGACGACCAGAAGTGACGGGGTCTAAGTAAAATATTTCCACTACGTTAAAAATTCTTTTGACTGCACTGGACACTATCTGTATCCCTCGTAAGGGTAAATGAAAAAATATTGAGAGAGAAAGAGTTCCCATATGTGAAGTCACTAGTACACATGGCTCAGGAGATTCCTAGGGCACCTTCCTTACTCTAATTTACGCAAGGTGGCACTGGTATCTCCTGAGCCTACCGTACATCAGAAATTGAAAACATTTTTTTTTTAATTCTTACTAATATTATAAATGCCAAAGTGTGGTTGATTATTAGCTCTTCACAGTTAAACCATTGATACGACATCTATGATTATTTTTTATTAAACATTGTTTTTATAGTGTTAAAGATAGTTAAATTACTGTTTCTCGATGGTGGCTCAGTGACGCATGTGACCCAAAAACCTTCCCAATACATATGTGACGTTGTATTTTTTTAATAGCGTTTAATTCTCGGCCGGATATGAGCGGGAAATGAGACGATCTTTTTCGACCGCTCGTATGAATTACACCGCCCGATGATCATTAATTTGTATGAGTATTTTGAGAACAAAGTCATTTCGGGCCGTCCCTGGGTTACGAATTATGTAATATGATTGTTTAAAGATATTGTATTGCAAAAGAAATACGTTTAACGTATTCATTATCATATATATTCATCAATATCTTTCACCAGAATTAGGTACATGAGTTCTGAGCTTCAATAACATTAAAGTGTTATTGTTTTCTCTAGGACAATTAAGTTATAGTTTTATCTGTATTGGAAACCCTGTATGCTAGTTTGAGTGTGAAAAAATACTATAGAATGTTCGCTTATCGGTTGCAAATTCGCAGTCGCTACAAATTTGTTGATACATAAAAAAATCTGCCGCCAATTACTATTTATTAAGGAAATTTCAATCTTTGCTATTATTTCCCATGGTCTAACTTGGAATATAAACATCTAGTACTTCTATCTTCAAATACAATTTAAAATTTCAAATATTTAGCTGACTGCATGCTCAAACAGCTAAACATTAGAACGACAACAAAGTCAGAGTAAGCCACCACATAACTATGTGTTTCAGCCATTTAAATCAATACGAGGCTTTTAAACCATTCAAGCACGCCAATTAGACCAACAATCTAGCGACTGCACGTCTTATACCAGGGCATAGCAATATATTACAAAAGAAGGTTAACTTTAGTGAGGAACTTTTTAAAAGTAGCGACGTAGTACGTAGTACGCGCGAATGCGTAAATTCTGCATGTTTGAAAAATTACGCATCCAGTATATCAAATCATATCTATGTGGTCTGACTACGAGAAGCCCTATATGTTCAAAGTTTTAGAATTTTTTGACTTAACTACTAGTTTAATGATTCTATTGCATCATGGCCAATTCGATTTTCATTATTAACTTATTCAATTATCAATATTGATTGTGGATATCAGGAGCCATTGTCGTTCTTTTGTTTTAGAATTCGATGATGGGTCAGTACCTATAGCTTTTATGATACAATCCCATCAATTTCGTTTAATATTTGATATAGACAATCTGTATATAATATAAATTAAAAAATGATCAACATAGACATAATGATAACAATACAAAGGCGGGCTTGTCCATTTGTTGAATTATTCCTTACCAATATTTTTCCGTTCGAATAATGATGACATTCTGTTCACTCTAGACTGTACGCAGACAAGTCAGATAGGTCTCGAATCAAGACGACGGTAAACATTACTCGTTGTAATGAGCACAGCGGCCTTTAATCATCGGGATGGGCTCATAAATCCTAATTACCGGTTATAATCGAGTGAGCTGCAATAAGAGAAGTTGAGATTTCAAGAAAAATGTATTCATACTCTCATGTTTTATACTACCTATAAACATAATACCTATATTCAATTTAGTTTGTTGTTTTAGACTGAAACTTGTTTTAGACTGAAAACCTGTCCTTATTTTTATATGCATTATGGTAGATGGTAGAGTGTTATGCAATGCTGGTCAGTTAGTGAAAGAGACATGATGTTTGACAGCAATTATTTTCCCCGCAAACAAATAAACTTACTTTACTATAAAATAATTACATCTCGTAATAAAAAAATATTTTATTACATTATAAATTATCCACTGAAACAATTTTAGGCCGTCTTGCGACTTCCATCTCTATCTGCCCCGTAAAGGATTTTCTCTTTATATATACGAGTATATTTTTGTATTTATCTTAATGTAGATGTCAGCTGTGTTTATCCACGCTTGCATAAAGCGTACATTACGTTGAACAAACTCTGTGGACGTTTTAAAACGCAGCGGAAAAAGTAAATCTGGTGTAACATCAGCTTAGCGGCCGCTTAGCGAAACTCAAGGTATGAGACTACGCGTGTTCCGTAATAAAACTGAGGACAAATTGTATAGTTGTTGTTGTTACAAATGTTATTGAAAGTGCATTGATAAATAAATATTGCACTTGCACTACATTTCCAAATATATTTTTTTACAGCGAATAATTGGCTGTGTTTATAATAATTTTATATCTGTGATATATTTCAAGTAGATCTAGAAAACTATACAAGGTTGTGTAGAAGGAATATTTATGTAGTAAAAATAAGAATATAATAAATTATGTATAGTATAAACTCGAACTAGACAACACAACATATTATCCAGATCAATACAAAAATTGAACTACATAATATACGTACGTTATTTTTCTATCTTTTCGCTTGTCGCTTGTAACACAGTCATGCACTATGCGCCGCCGTCCACTAAAATTGCATTCAACAAAACTTTTGGTGACGGCTACAAGCGCTACGAGTGCTACGAAGTGCTACAATACTGCTACAACAACGTAAAAAGCGTTGATTAAAAAATCCACTTACTCTTAATAAAATATTAGAAAATACAAATATACGTACGTAATATACGTACACATAAGAGATTACCTATACTTATGTATCTTTTTGAGACTTAGAGACTTCATCTGACCACTTCTCGATCGAAACAGTCGCGATTGTTTTTATAAATTGTCCTCTTGTCCTGGCGGTAAACAAACAATAAAAAAATATAGTTTTAAAAATTTTCTTTTAGTTAAAAATTTGATATACCACCACCCAATTAAGGGGCATAATTATCTAAGTTTTAGAATGAACCAGATAGAGGTTCGAATAGTTCCGTTGGGATTATAAATTAAAATGAAAACATAGTAAACATGCTATAACATCAACGACTTCAATTTATCAAAATTCTTGTAGTACTGAAAATCGAAATGTCTACACCATTTTAAACTAACTGAGTGATACCAATTTCCCTTTACCCGCACGTCAGGTAAGGCGTCCTACAGGGAAAAGTGAAACAATTTGAACTTTACGTTTTCAATTCCGGTGTTTCTCGCATGTAGAACGGATTTGGATAGCGAGCTCCGTCGTCAAAGGCAATCCACGTGTTATGGAACCGCTCGGTCGCCAGCAATAAATTCACGATTGAAATCTGTACAATTTCAAAGAGATTCCGAGAAGATTTCTGCAGGAATTCTTCGGAATGTTGGACGAAGTCTAGTATAAATGTATTAGTCCGCAAGATTATTTCACGGTATATATGTTTATATCGATCTTTCTTTAAAAAATATGCCTGTTAAAACTGACTGGGGATCGACTCGTGATCATGGTACACCAAAAAGCGAAAAGTAGATTTGATAACAATTTAAAGATTTTACGATGTATCATTATCGACAAAGATTAACCAAACCCTTCAGAAACTTGAATGAAATGCCAACAGTCCTACTTAAATTTGTCATTGAGAACGCCTTTTCATGCAGAGTTATAAATACCACATTTGCACAGCGCACGAACAAGCGAGTAATTTCTAGCGAAAATGTTTTATTAAAGACGTAATGCAGCAAGCTGTAACATAAAGTAGGGTTTTTGCTGCAACGCCCAAAAAGTTGAATTCGGAAGCGTCACCTCGCCTCGCATGAATATGGAACGACTCCGACACTAAGTTAATATGTATGAATGTAACTTGTTAACTCGGCAGCCGGCAGATGGCGACGCAATGTGACCTCCCCCTTCTTCACCCACTTTATAATTCAAAGATTTGCTCGCGAATAAAGAGGCGTCTTTGGTAAATTATTCAAAGTATCATATGTGTATTTCTTAATGTTGATTAATCGAGTTTCTACTGAGTTGTAATTTCATTACACATCGTTTACGTTAAAAATGTTTGCCCCTTCTATACTAAGTAATGACAAGATTATTTGGATTATTTAACCCTTACATTTTTCTTAATAATGAAAAGATGATAAGGGTATAAAGTGTTTGCAATAATCTATAACATCATTCAAGCGCTAGTCGAGCTATTGAAGCCACGAGCAAGATACGAAAACATCTACGTACAATAGCTTAGTAAAATGCATACAAAATTCTCGTAAGTATATGTACTCAAGCCCCGATGGTGCAAGATAAAAATAACATTACCGTTGGAATATCGGGACTTTCAGGACGTCTCGAAAGGGGCGAGACGAGCGGGCCGATAAATCAGGCGCTATTGTCGGGAAAGTCGCAAATCGGCGCGGCAGAGCCGATTCGCCTTTCGTCTGAATGTCGCAAATAAAAGTTTGACAGCGACGTGCGGCGCACACTGCGAGAATATCGTAAATTCATTATTGCGACTATCGTAAACAGCACGCAAACAAAGAGATTGTTATCGTTTGATGGGAGTAAATAGTTATGAAATTTAACGAGCCGTACTAGAGTTTATGGAACCTAACGACGTAGCCGCAAAAACTAATAAAATGCAGAATAAAGCAAAATAATAGCTTTATGTAAAACTGACAAATTAATTTGATTTTAAAATTAATAACTAAAACGTTTAAATATTTAAAATGAAATGTCGGCCATAATCCATTAAAAGATAATTAAAGTAGTTTCTAATCATTCAAGCAATATTTTGCTTTTGCTTTACGTTTTGTTTTTAATGAAAATCTACAGATTCTCGCATCCCACTTCATACAGCAAGCCCTGTAATGATGTATTCAATTAGATTTCTCCAGAAAATAAAACAAAAAGCAAATCAAACAAAGATCTAGTCTCATTTGTTTGAACAGCAAGTCTTGTAACGATGCATTGAAATGGAAATCCCCAGAAGTGTTATTCCACCGGGAAAGCGTCGGTTCTCCCCGTCGGCAATCAGCCGCAGATGTCGGCCACTCCCAGTGCAAGCTGCAGCTGCTACGAAAACCTCGATACCAGTTTGTGATAGTTATTTTTTGGGTTTAAACTAGGTCGTTACATTGTAGAAATATTTTCAGTTAAAAGTAGTTTTGATTAGATTGAAGAGAATTGACTGTAACATATACAAACATATAAATGTCACGTTTTTATCTTATATAGAGTAGAAAGGGTTGCTTTGTTTTTTTTTAAATGTGCTCAAAAAGACGTTACGCGAGAGAATGAATTGTGTTGGTCCTATTTTAAAGCGCCAGAAACCACACGGCAATACAATATGGCAAAATCTCTAGATACACTATTTAAATGAATATAATAAGTAACCTGAAGCTAAATCTATGTTTTAGATAAATAAATATATAGGACAAATTACACAATTGTGTTTTAGATGAGCAACGACATTATTAAATGGGGTTTCTACGCTTCAAAACTTCAATTACACTATTATTCTATTATATTTTAATTTGCCATGCAGTCCAACATATAACGTTTTTAGTTAACTAGTTAGTGACTAACCAAATACCGTTTTGTGTTAATTTTCGTGTCTGTGAAAACACGCCCCTGTCAATTTTCTTTATGGTTTTGTCCGTTCAGCCGAAAATTCACCAATCGCTATGCAATTGCAAGATCGAATCACTCGGTACAAACTGGAATTAACTTACGAACCTAGTACAACCTCGCTATCCGGGTACAGTGTTTCCAACTTAGCGCGAAATCCAGCGTCAATAGGCTATTTGACAAAGTTCTAAAAACTATCTTAGGGTATTTATTTGTTTATAAGGAGCCCTACAAAAATACTTTTCAGCCTTTATTACAGCTATTTTATTAAAAAATCGAAAAAGAAAATGAAATATTCAAATATGCCGCCAAAACGCGACTTTTAGCAATATGGCGGGCATGGCATGCAGTGACGTAAATTTCGTGTAAATATCATACAAAGCTTGTTGGTGTTTCGAAAAGTTTTGATTTTCTCTTGTTTTATTTAACTAGTGCCACGTCATATGTGTGAAAATTATTAAAATGAGTTCCTATAAATGTTGTGCAGTGCCTCAATGCACTAATACAACAATAAAATCTCCTACGAAACTGTTTTTTTCTATGCCGATGGATTTAAATATTCGCAAGAAGTGGTTTCCGATCATGATCTAAGATCAGTGGTTACCAAGATATACTTACATTGATGTTTTCACATTCCCCAGTTCGGCAGCATAGAAAACTGGATTGTCTTTGAAGAAGACGCCAACCATTATTGCGTCCACTTTTGGTAGGTTTCGACTGTCAGCTTTCGCGGAATTGGTTTCCATTATTAAATACCTATGTTATCTGAGTAATCCTGAGCGATCAAACACTTATAAAATCTTGAAAAATAATAGCGAACACTAAGGAACGGTACGATCCACAGTCTGTTTATGGATAATTGACGTCATAATAGAAATAGCCAATCACGTTCGTTTTTAGTCACGTGACAGCTGCATAAAAAAACCTAATTTTCTGAGACGGATTTTGTTAAAATAATGCAATATTTTTATCTCGCGTTATTACAAATCGCTCCAAAAAAATAATATTAAGACTGATGACATAAAAGAAATGTATATTTTTAATACAGTCAAATAGCCTATTGTGCCAACGCTCAAAATTCGGCGCTAGCGCTAGGATCTTTTTTTTAAAAATCTAGCGCTGTGTTTTTAACTATTGATTCGAGTATTAAAGGTTTCCGGTAGTTTGAGGGTAAATTAAAGTAAAACTTAAGCCGGCGAGCACAATTAAGTTCGTCAAAATAAAAGGTTTTCCTCAAATTTCAATAAATTAAATACAAAAGTCGATACACGACATTTTATTTGCTCATTAAAATTGTTCCAAAGATGTTTGGTTTTAGCACCCAGCGATTATTTAAGACCGATTTAGCGCCTTCTCATCAGAGACCGTTGGCAACAGAACCCGAGTTCGTGAGTAAATTCGCCTTCACTTTACGAGCAGTTGAAGTATGAACTACGTGCCGGCCTTACGGCGGAAATAAAAAATCTAATGAAGCCGGTTTATTACCTGCGTAAAACGCGATAGTTAGCCGGAACTCCGGCAATGGTAGCCAACGCGATTGTAGGAACTTTCTTGCATTTTTTTTACGTGAGTGAAATGGAAGATAAAATTGTGAAGAAAATTACTGAAACAAGCAAAACCTTAGGTTCTTACGACGGCGAAATTCGACACTCTCAAAGGCGCCTACTCTCTTTTCAAATTTATTTATTATTTTGTCTTCGTAATAAAATTATGCCATCTATGCTAATAGAGTGATCCAGTACATGCACATTAGTTTGAATAGTAACTGATGCTCTTACGGCGAGAAAAAACATCGTGAGGAAATCTGCACATTCAGGCAACTAGACGTGTAACCATTATCGATCCAATTCGGGTTAAGTTAACCTGCAAAGGTTGTGGAGGTCGGATGAGAGTCGCTTCGTGCGAGAGTCGATGAGTTCGCTTGTAAAAACCTGACTCACCCAATCCAGGATCCATGGTCAAAGGCATACCCCAGGATCCTTTCCAGAGAGGTGAGGATGCAACCGGGACTTGAGCTAAAAAGGAGATGCTAATAGAGTGATTTAGATCATTTTCCGTTCTCGTAGCATAGTATCATTCGAAATTACTTTATGACATATGTATATTTTTGTCACTTTATATTGGAAGCCTATTCTGAAGCTCTCACACTTCCTTCGATTGAAATTTTACAATTCTTAAACGGACATTCTTACTGATTCGGTACAAATGCGTATTCAGAATGAGATTATTGGGGTGTTGGAATCAGGATATCTATGATTTGGGTAGATGTAATTTATGATCTGATCATGACTTAAGATCTTTGTACGTAACGTTAAAAAGGAAACATTCCTCTTGACTAAAACTTCTCTGGCTCGTAGGTTCTTATTAGTTTTTACGATTACGAACTGTTTTTTTTAATGTTATTCAGTTAAGACTTTGGACTAAATTGTTTGTCTCCCAGATCATTATGCAGTTTAAATTTCTGCTCAGCATACAAATTATTCCCATAAAGTTAATACACACGTTCGGGCTTATTGTAATGAAACGGAGATATGAATATGGGTTTTAATTACGCGAACTGCTTTTGTGCGTGACTTCATCAGCTTTCCAGAAACGTAATATTATTTGATGTGCTTCTTTGGCTGGTTCTTATTAATTTTCGAGAATTTGTAAAATACATTGTTTACAAAGGAAAATTAAGGTTTTAAAATGACATCTATGCTAATTTTAGGCGTGACATACATATACATAATTATTTGTTTCGAAACTTTTACACAAAACGTCACTTTTTAAATAGCTTGTCCCAGCCCTTGTCGTTGGACTTATCGAAAGCGTTTTCCTTTTTTTCCGTAAAATTTTTTTTTAAGATATCTCGATAAAAATATTTGATTTCAGACGCTCTGTGGACACAGTCAATATAATTCGTGGGTCTGGGGTGTGAACTAACGAAGCCGTACGTGATAATCCGAGCCCTGGGGAGCCTTTGTGCAATCAGCGCGGTTTCTTCGGACACTACGGTTCACCGCGAAATATTTCCCCTGTAGCGCATTGAGCTGTTATATTGGGAGTCGACATTGTTTATACACGTTTAAATACTTGAGAAAAACATATAAACATTGCAACTAAAACAGGTGGAATTAGTGCAAAATTTCAATTTAGATGAATTGGATTTCTTTTTAGGGGATAGCCTTTCAGTATTTTCAAGACTGTTGGCTCTACCTACTATGGATATAGACGTGATTATATATGAGTATGCTATGTAAAATGCATTCTGTTGATATTGTGGATAACAGGTAAAAAAATAAAATAAAGAGATATTCAAATAAAAACTAGCTTTATTAGGACCAACGACATAGGCGACTTTAATAATTTATTTTGCAGTCAATCAGTCAGTGTGCGTTTTTATATACAATACTATTCTGGTATAATAAAAACAAAGTGGAGGCAATTATCTTGATATTGTTTTATCAGAGAGGAAACTTTTGTACTGCTCTTGTAGTATGTTTCAATGCGTGAGGTTGGTTCATATTTATTTATCCCTTGAGAGCGATAGGTAGCAGGAAGATCAATAGAGTAAGTGTTATTGTCGAAATTATAGATTTGAAAAGCACTTCTGAGACGCCTCATAAATGTTGGAAACAAATGAAAAAAAATTGAGTCACAATAAAGTATAATTCCAAAGGTGTACTAAAAATTAGCGCACATAATTAGTTAGGTACATTATGAACATCTGAATAATTTTACATTTGGTGTTACTCCACGATATTTCTGATTTGGACGAGAAAGTACTTACCACTGCCGTAAGGCGTGACTGTGTGCCGTGTGGTTCCCTGCACCAATTTAATAAAGTACTTCATCTCTTTCCCATGGATGTCTTTAAAGGCGACTAAGGGATAGGCTTAAAAACTTGGATTTCTTTTTTAGAGGATAGGCTAGCAACCTGTCACTATTTGAATCTTAATTCTAATATTAGTGTTTTCAAGACAAGATTAGCTCTGTCTATCCCGCAAGGGATATATATGTATATTTTATGTACATTTCGCACGTGCTTTATAGAAGCAAAGAAATCTGCAGATTTTTGTGACAAAAAGGTATATTTTCGCCAACACCTTATTAAACAAAATTAGTCAAAAGTGTAATCTTCGTGAAAAATTCGAGAGCATGATTCTCCGTGCCTAATCCTGTGGACAATAATTCCCCGTCGCGGGACCTCTAAGAGTTTTTTCTCATAACTCAAAATGAGATCATAACGTCGCGAATCCCTTAGGGCCTTAAAGAATAACAAAAGAAAGGTCAAAATTACGCGGCCCAAGTAATTTGGGGGCGAAACCACAGCATATGTTATTAAACAGAAGGAAAATACTTACTTGCTTATGTTTCAGATATGTACGTTGCTTTGTAAGATTAAATATATATTGTTGGCATATTAATTAATATACAAAAATAGAAATTATTTTCATTAAATTGTTTATGTGCTATTAGAACGAAATGTATCCTTCTCCGATAACTTAACCAGCTGTGGACTTCAGAGGATTGCTCGCATTGCTCATTTCTATTCTACTAAAAACCACATGGCTTGCGAACCATATCTTAATACATATTCAGGATGACAGCGGGCCCCAGGGCCGGAAGAATAGTGACGGAGGGTGCAATCGGTGACACGCAAGGATGAGAAAGAAAGAAATAGTTTACCGGTTCAACATTTCGTCGTTTCTGTAATTCTGAAACTTTTGCTATGACAGCGGGATGGCCCCGGTGGGACGAGCCGGCGATTACGCGGCGGCTTCATAGGCTTGTTATGTTTTATAGCCAGTATAATGTTTACGGCTGTACCCGGCCTCCAAATAAGTGGACGTGTATTCGCAAATTCTGTCGATATAAAATTTTATAGGAGGTGAACATAGAGACGTTATTATTTCCCTGAGGACAGCCGTCGATTCATTTTGAGAATATGGCTCCGTATTTGTTGCCAGTATGTGGCAACATCTTAGTAGGTTAAATAAACAGTTATTTTACTAGTTCTTCTACCTGTCCTTTATGGTGGAATTATTTCTCCACTCACTCCTACCAACTTGTCACTTACAAAGAAATTTTCATAATTAATGTTCTCCAACTTCATTCCTACGAATTCCTCAAAGCTGTTATAACAAATTGTAAGAAATATGTCTGCAGATGCTATCAAAAATTCAGAAATTAGTGAGCTTTCGTGGCAACATTGTATTTCAAGTGGAAATATAAAGTGGTTCGCAAGAGCCATTCCGCGGCTGGTACTGCGCAATCAGGCGGAGAGCCTTTTAAAATTAAAAGTGTGGCCACCGCTGCTTATTTACGGGAGTGCACAACGGTGGCTAGTTTTCAAGGAACCTTTAAATAAACATGGTGGATTTAAAAGTAAAACTCTCGAGGCAATTGATGTTACACTTAGTGTTAAACATATTGTGATTAAAGTCATTTAAAATTAAAAATTGCTTTTAACCTTCTCAAAGAAGTGGTTGTTTATTTGAGCCGGTTGTAAATGTAAACAAAAGCAACTGAAAATCAGGTCGTATTTGCCTTTTAGCTACCTGTTATTCTAATAACATTTAGATACCAATTACATTACGTTATTGATCACATTTTATATTGAGAATTTCTCATTGAAGTAAGCTTTAAGACAAATAAAATATAACGAAAGCCAAACAGTTCATAACGATTTCTAAGTTTCAATTTCTTCTGACATACCTACTGGAAAATAATTGACAGATTCTAGTGTTGGCCTTATCGTTAATGCACACTCAGTGCGTAACATCAGATACCTACGAAAATTATACGTGAAAGTATAACGAACTATTGTTTTGAATCCTTTTAAAAGGTTTCAAACAACTGTTTGTTTTAACCTTTTTTATTAGAGTGTGCACTAGGCTTCCCATCCCGCTAATTTCAACTGAAATTTTGGGAAATTTTCTCTCACATATCAAATTTCAAGATTTTTTTAATGTCATAAAATTTCGAAATTACCTTTTTGTTTACAATATCTTTATTACACAGAAATTTACACAATTAGAAGTTATAATATAGGTATATAAAATTAATAAATCACTTGCAAATACAGGCTTATTCCATGAAGGTATCTTCCAGTCAAACGGCAAACAATAAAGGAAGTAGATTATTAAGTTAAAAAGCTGCAAGCATTTTATTTATTTTTTACTTTACTATAATAACAGAACATAAATCTTTCAGAGCAATATACTGTTGAGCAGATCTAAGACAAGATTACAGATTTTCTCCACCGATTATACTTACGACCTTGGTTCATTCAACTGCTGAGTCAGCTTTTAGCTTCAAATCTTAAGCTCAGTTGCAGATAACATCAGCTGAATGTAGGGAGAACTGCTCGTTCACCAGATAGGAGAATTTGACGCTGTTTGAATGATCCAAGTGCATATTGGATACCTACGCGATGCTAGATGAGGTTTTTTCCCCTATATCTTTGATTTTATCAGAATTGCAGGTTTATAGGTAATTGTAAGGGTTAGCTGAACGCGACCGAGGTGGAAGACTAATCTTTGCGAGACTATTGGCTCCGTCTTCTTCGTAAGGGATAAAGACGTATGTACGTGTGTATTTTGTCATTAATTTGAATTTTAAATTTGATCTCATTAGCGATATCTTATTTTTATAGGCGATTTACAGAAAACGTCATTGTTTATTTTTTCCTAATTGAAAATTCCAAGATGATGGTGTGGCAGGGCGTCAACCAAACGTAAAACATCATTTCACCATGTATTGTATGTATGTAATGGCTATTATGTCTTTTGAATCACAGTGGTTGAAAAATACAATTAGGACCTACTATGATGATCTATGATGAGATAAAGTCTCTTTGAAAATTCGTAACTTTGAAAACGGTAAATTTTCCACACGCGACATAACGAAACGCCATGAACCTATAGAAGAATATATTGTGACAATGACTTCAATAACAAATAGACTCGCTAAGTCCCGCTCGCACAAACAGTCCCGGGGCAGATGGGCCATAAACACGGCTCTATGGCTCTGCGCGCAGTTAACGCCTTGTAACCGTATAAACTATAGACTAACTAAGTAATAGACAAAATATTTTGAGGTGAAAATATATGATACAAGGAAAGAGAAGTAAAGGAAAGGCTAATAAACTTGGGATTCTTCATGTAGGTGATGAACTAGCAACCTATCACTATTTAAATCTCAATTCCATCATTAAGCTTTACAGCTGACCGTGGCGTTTCAGCCTTTATAAGATTGATGGCTCTGTCTACCTCGATAAGCATAAAGAAGTGACGATGTATATA
This sequence comes from Amyelois transitella, assembly GCF_032362555.1. NCBI lineage: Eukaryota > Metazoa > Arthropoda > Insecta > Lepidoptera > Pyralidae > Amyelois > Amyelois transitella. The sequence continues at coordinate 3,538,263 of NC_083518.1, read as the reverse complement.
TGTAAAAATAAGAGATGTTTTTCTTAATACCAAAATTTAAAACAAATAAATAATTTGCTCCACGTTGGGCGCCATTGGTGTTTTAGGTAAAACGTCGCATGTAAGAGAGATGAGATATAATTTAAAGATACATAAAATAACTACATTAACCATTATAAGGGAATATTTTTACAAATTTATAAAGGTCGTGGGTTTAGCTATAGACACGCTATCCGGCCAGAGGATAGCGAGCTACTTGGTGAACGCTGTAGTAGTCCAAAGATCCCGGGGCGCGCGCTTTTATAGGGCTCCCGGGATGTGAAGAGGGGCGCAGGGGAGACTGAAGCAGCATGACGTCACAATAATACAGTTTAATATATAACATACAAAGCATCCGCGTATAAAATATGAGCAATTTATTCGCTGCCAAACATTTGTTTTAAATCTAATTGCAGGTCTTATTTTAATTTTGTGATCAGAAAATTAAGTGCTCTATTATGGTATCTATTTCATTACATACCCAATGTTTAATAGGCTTGTAGGTAAACTCGGTCCTATGGATTTCAATTGGATCAATAAAATAGTTTTTATATTTAACCTTTACCTTTTCTGGTTTGTTGATACGATTTAAAGTTGTAATTTTGCGATTAAAATAACAGTTTCGTGTCTTTTATAGACAAACAAAAATCTAAGTGACTACTTTGTCAGATACCTTGTCTGTTAGTACTTCTTATCGAATTTTGATCACTTTTATTTGATATAAGATATCTTGACCTTCGTTAACACAATAATCTCGACGAGCGGTTGTCGACACGGCTGTCATCACAGAGCTTGAAACGTCACGCAGAGGGCGTCTTGGCTGGGCGTGGTCTTCAGTGCCCTGTGGCTGTCACCAAGTGATAAGGAGACGACGTCTAAGTACTTAAGCGGGACACTACTTGACCTGAGACGTGCTAAACTAATACAGGGTCGATATGCTGTCATCTAAACATGTGCTGAGATATAGATCTTTGGAAATTTATATTTTATGTTTCGCTAGCGGAAACGCATAGTTTTTACCATAGTGATAGGTTGCTAGCCCATCACCTATAAGAAGAATCCCAAAAAGAAGTGAAAGTGGTCCTATTCTTATTTATATTTGTGAATTTGTTATTAATTTCTTAATAACAAGTGTTTTCATACATGTTGTACGTGTTCGATCAGGCGATGATAATTTTGAGGATGAAGTTATTTATTAGAAAGCGTGTGAATGAAACTAATAATAGTAATCATACTATCAGCAACTAGATATTTTGCAACTACAATAAGCATCGAATATTACAAGATAATATATATAGGAAGGTTCTATTCTCTGCATACGAATTATTAGTAATTGCATCGATGCTGTATTCTGCCGATATCATATCAGCAGTTGGCCATCGATTGTCTGCAGGTTAGTCTAGGCCATGTATAGACATAGATTGGTAAAATGTCGTAGGTATGTGGTTACTGCAAAATTTGATTATTAGGACAATATGTTAACCTCACAATATAGATAATCCTGGATCACATAAGAAAAATTTCTACAAGTTACAGCTTAAAATATTATTATTAGTTATTAGTTAAATCTATATATAAAGATTTAACTAGTCTTACAGTAAGGTTGATAGGGAGTATCGTCGAGGTAGCATATCACCCTTGTTTTACTATTATACTAACTCAATAGCTGTCTTTTATAAGGTTACTTATAAGAATTACATGTAATTCGAAAATGACCATTATGAAGAAGCAAATAAAATAAATTGTGTAACTTATACATAATCGGGTCTGTACTGTCTGACGTTGTATATAAGATCCTACTAGAGAAATGTCTGATTCCACGAATTCCACCACAGAGTCAAATATAGCGACACTACATGTAAATTCATCATTATGTCTCCAATGCATGAGAAGTAAGCGGATCTGATGGTTATAAGTTAAGCCTTGCGTAGCCATGCTATAACCGAATGGTTTCCCGTAGTTTTTATCCTGAAGATCTAATATTTCTTGTTTTGTTAATAAGAATTCCAAATATATGCTGGCTTATCAAAGAAAGTGTCCAACATCTTGTGCAACCGATGTGCGAATTATAATATAAGCCGCGTTTAATCCCACGTTTGCCTCAGATCCCACGAGGTCGGAGTAGTATAGTATACTGGATCCAACTAACATAATCTGGAGAACTTCTAAGAACATGGTGGACATCCTTAATAACTGCTTGTTCGGACAAGCAGTGTTCTGTGCCAGACTTGCCAAATCTACCCAAGTCAACCTGAGCTGTGCTGCTCTCCGTGAAAAACTGGTACAAATAACTCGATGCCATCAGTCGATGCGTCTCAATGCGCCCGTCATTCTGCCAATAAACAATTTATTACTTTTTCCATAGACTTTAATACATGTTTCTATTTCAAAAAACGGATGATTTAATTTAAGGTATTCTAATTATTATTGGTATGTTGTTACACTTACCACGGTGACAGACTATGAAGTTCTTACATACAGATTTCTATATAATTCGTCCCTCTGAATCCTGTAACTTGCGACGGCCTTGTGTGTGGCATCGCAGGAAGTCTGTCGCGTCGGAATGCACGGAACACGAAGTGGGTCAAGAGGCTACTAGGGGTCTAAGTAATTTGTACACTTGCCACAGTAATTCATTTTAATCTAGGTGCTTACGGTGCCAGACTTTGAGGTTGATGTATGGTGGGTGCGTTTAGATTTATGGAACCTAAAGGTGCTTTAGGTCTGGGAAAATTTTGAGTAGATATATATACACGTCTGTATCCCTTACGGGCTAGACATATATATATATTTTGGTTTTAGTTATTTTATACATTTTATTTGCCTCTTTTCTGTCACTCCAGAAGTGCAAAAATTACGTCTTACCACTTTCCACAGCGATCACTGTATTTTTTTTTTGCTTTGTCCACATTTACCAAAATTCTACTGTAGTCTTGAATTGGCCATTCACTTAATGTCTCTTAAAATGGAAAAACTAAATGTGCTCTCTCTGTATTTCATACAAAGTTTATATATCCTACTCCATTAAAGATTAAGGGACGGCATGATGTAAATAAATGAATTTTTACTATAAATACCATTATTCTTCTTCACAGCGTAACCCAAAAAAACAACTCGCATAGTACTGAAAGTGCAAGACATAACTCACAGCCCCCCTGGTTTTAGCGACTTTATCGTAACGCGTTCAATTTCCATAGGAATTTCCCCATTATAAATAGTTGTAGAATGCATTTCAGGGGTCAATAAAGCCTATGCCCCTCTAGCTGTCAGCTCGAGTTATTCACCCCATGTCAACTGGGGTGAGAAGTTATCGGCGGGGTAAAAAGGAAAAGCTATAAAGATTTTGCAAATAAAAAAGTTTCGTGACGATAACACGTGAGTTGGAACCGATAACATGACTTTGTGATAAGTTTGTTTAAAGTTAGAGAGGGTGGTGTAAGGTAGAATATGAATAATGTTAGAAATACCTTGTTATGATTTTGGTCCCTCCACCGCAAAAGTATTTCTGACGCTTTTGATATGAACTTAGATGGCATACGTCTTATCTAACCTTGGTTGCTAAGCTATGCTCTTTCTGTATTTGAGGAAATCGCAAAGAGAATTGCGTATTCAAGGTATCTGGACGTGTAACCGATACTATTCAGTATGAGTTGAGTTTCTTTGCAAAGATTACGGAAGTGAGACGGGAGTCGTTTTGTATAAAAACCTGACTTACTCAATCCAGAATCATGGTCATACGGTATCCCGGTATCCACGATGATGATAATAAATAAATGAAATTAATTCAAATTTCTGTGAACAAGATTATCAAGCTAGTACGCTATACATGAATAGCAGTGATTACCTAACAGCGGTAACGATGCAGCGCGGTGCATTATTGCATAATGTCATCATCTAGCCGCCGACTAATGTCGGTTAATCAGGGGACACTGTGAATATTTACCCAGAATATATGCAAATTAGCCGGCCAAATTGAGAAGACGAATTTCGGACAATGAGTCGTGCAATTTGCCTAATAGTCCAATGTGATGGTCATAGTCTTGTTATTATGCTGTCGAGGTTAAATTTCGCTTAGGTGTGAAACTAATATGTAGTTAACTTTAAAAGCAATACTATAACATCAAAATAAAAATATCTTCAATGGGATTAGAACGATCTGGAAAGTAAATTTCCTGAATCACTGCAACACGTAAAAAAACGTGTGCGTATAATCTCAAAAACCTATAAGAAATATTATTTAGTTAAAAACTAAACTGAAAATATCATAATTATCAAGCATAGAGTCAACTTTTAAATTGCAAAGTCCAAAACTAAATAATTCATGAATCCTTATGTTTATGGTCTAATGTCTTAGTAATTTTCAAGTTGAAAAACACGAAGTTGGTGTAGAACAGAGCCAAGATGTAAGAACACTCTGAACATAGATTCTTTGGTCGGGTGCCAAATGAGTAAACATGTATTTGGCAAAGCAGTCCTCTGGATTGATATACAAAAACTGAATAACAAAGTGTTCTAAAGCCTAGTACATATTTTTTATAATACATGTGAAGGATAGATTTTCAAGTCATGTTGGAGTGTCAAAATAACAATGTTATTTTTCAACAAACTACCATATAATCATTTAGTGTATTGCTTAATTTATTTGTTAATGTTAATCATGTAAATTCATAAGACTATATTTTTGCATGCCAACTGCGGCTGAATGTTAAGTGCTTTAAACAAATGTAACAACTGCATTATGACTCATTCAATGCATAATAAATCATTCATCATTCATCGACATTGTCCCTTACTTAAACAGAAATAATATACACTAGAGATAGCAGTATTTAGCAGGTTAGCTATATTATAGAATTGAGATTGAGAGTGACAGGACAGGGCAGATTGTTAGCCCATAGCTTAAAATCCGAACATTTACAATTTACATTTACAATTCCCATTTTTTTACTCCTAAATCTGCAGAGTATACATAATAATGACTTGTGTGTCAACACTGTACAGTGTACTCTCCTTTCATTAATAAATAAATAATAGTTTAAAAAAAACTAAAAAACTACGCTTTTATTGCTAATCAAACTAAAAAATAGAAAATAAAAATTAATGACAAAGGAATTATAAAACAGTAGTAGCAAGTCGAACAATCAGTTATAGTCAATTACCTCCGATTAAAATTATAACAAAATTAAATTTATAAACAAAACAATTTAAATCTGAGTAAAAAGCGTGGGGTGCTTGATGTAGTAAATATTAAAATCATTCTATTAGCATATACATATTTATGACAAGAGAGTTATGAAAATGAAGTAAAATGCACCCCACGCTTTTTACTCCGATTTAAATTGTTTTGTTTATAAATTTAATTTTGTTATAATTTTAATCGGAGGTAATTGACTATAACTGATTGTTCGACTTGCTACTACTGTTTTATAATTCCTTTGTCATTAATTTTTATTTTCTATTTTTTAGTTTGATTAGCAATAAAAGCGTAGTTTTTTAGTTTTTTTTAAACTATTATTTATTTTCTATTTTTTAGTTCGATTAGCAATAAAACGCATAGTTTTTTAGTTTTTTTATACAATTATTTTTTGGAAGTTAACACTTCTAGTATAACTATCATACTAGAAAAGACTTTTTCAACCATGCGCCCATCGCCGGAGGTTTTCACAACTAACTTTCTTAAAGTTATATGTGGCCTGATTGGATTAAATCTCATAATATTCTCATAATGATGATTCTTTTTTAGGTGATGGGCTTGCAACCTGTCACTATTTGAATCTCAATTCTATCTTAAAGCCAAATAGCTGAACGTGGCCTATCAGTCTTTACAAGACTGTTGGCTCTGTCTACCCCGCAAGGGATATAGACGTGATTATATGTATGTATGATGATTGTTAAACCCAGTTGAAAAGAATTTTATAGTGATAAATCACTGTTAATAATATTTTTGACTATCCAGCAAACATAATTATTTTCGATTGTGGCCTTGCCAGGAATCAAACCACAAGATTAAGAGGCAGATTGATACAGGAACAAACATATTTCAAACATACCTCCACTGCCTTTACAACCAGGAACGCAACAATGTTTATCTGAAGACATCGTGGCACTTTCGTTGTAAAACTGTCTTTCACAAAAACAAACACAAACTTGGGACTCCTATCTCAAATAATCAGGTACTTTTTACAGGAGTCCTATCTAAAAAATATCTGCACAACACAGTGAACACAGTCAGAGTCCAATCTCAGATGATAAAATCACACGAATATCCGGAAGAACAAAGCTCGACTCAACGGAAGATTCCAAACTACAAATAACGACAAGTTATCAGCACAAAACAAAGTGCAAATAGGTAAATACACAGGCACCGGTATAAAAAAAACAGAAAGAAAGTTTACAGGTTTTCTAATCGAATTCAAAACAAAACTTACTGCAAAACTTATTTGACATAAAAAAACTGTCACTCATGTCTTAAACGAGTATTACAGTGTTGCTATTATAAATAGGCAAAAGATACCTAATGTTAATTCAAGAATTGCATTAATATGTTAAATACGTATTAAATATCGCAAAGTTCTCTAGGTAGTAACTTTATTCTTGTATTGTTGTAAATTTAGTTGTTCAATTTTCATTTATTACTTTTGTTTTATTACTTATATATTTTTTATTGTTTTAAAATATTCTACTAATTCTACTATTGTTTCTAATGGTAATTCTAAATGGAGCGATGCGATGAAATAAAAAAAGCCTCAGGTTAATAGTAACATTATATGGAAATATATTACATCTCTTTTTGGACTCCTTATACGTCAGAACTTCTTGGTTTCTTGTATGGAGATTACTGGCACTGGTGCTATCTCTGTCTCTCTTACTCTCATACGAAGGATCTAAAAATGAATTTATTAATCCTGGCAGTTTTAATAAGGATAATGAGAAACTCTTATCAAAATATTGCATTGTCATCGGTCCTTGATACGTGTGCAAAGTTTCAAGTTGATCAGACGTTTAGAAATCAGTGAAAATTAAGCTCAAAGATTCCGTTACATACATACATACATACATACAACCCAAGCTAATAAAAGCGTAGTAAAAAGCATATAAAACTAAGCTAAGGTTATAACTGTAGTTATAGGATTTGTGAAAAACCTGTATTCTTTTGTAGGTTGCGCTAAATTGGCGCGGACGGATCCGCGGACAAAGCTAGTTATTTAAATAAAGCACAGAATCGAAAATAGTGAAACATTCATAGATTCTCAAAGAAGACTACTTACTGACTTTAAATTTTGTTCTGGACATACATGGTTTCTTTTTAAGATTTTCTTGGAATGAATTTGTAAAATCTAGATTAACAAGGAAAAAAAACACAGTCACAAAATATACAGTTGTATCTATGGAAGATGGCCAAGTCACTCGTTTCAGTACCTATATAATACGTAAGTTAGAGAGACGATGCCACTTGCCCTGTTGTTTTTATTTTCGTCCAACATTTGAAGGCTTGTAATTAGCCGTGTACCTGACCCGTTTGCAGACGACCTGAACCCACTATCTCGCGGAACACAGGCTTTGTAAGCCACTACTCGGTACGGTCGACAAAATAGTTCGAAATTTTTTTATGTTTTATTTGAAATTGCTGACCTTCTTTTGATTTCCACTTAAAATCCACCGATAAGAGCCGAAAGAAGACAATATTTTTTCATAACTTAATGATATCACAGAAGTACATGTAAAAAAATAATTATATTGTCGCTTGATCAGCGCCCGAAACTGAGGTTTTGTTATTCAGAAGCCATAACACTGAAAATTAAAAAAGTTATATTGTCATAACATCGTAGACAAACAAAGACCGAAAATTTGGAATATGACCGCCTCTGTGACACAGTACACAGCCGGGATCTTGTACCGATTAGGGCATGATAAATGTATGAAATATGTAAATAATTTATTATATATTGTTAAGTTAGTATCATGTAACACAAATCTAGAACTTTCTTCGAGGCTAACTCTATCTGTGTAATTTGTATGGTTAAAAAAATATTTACTTAGAAGTAAAATGGATTTTTTTCCCAACCGTACTTTATTATTTAGCGGCGTCAAAACCGTCGGCAGGTTAATATTTCACGCGTAAGACGACGCGGATTTATAGTCGACTAGTTTCGCGGCCCGGCCCCGCTCGCCACCCACAGACTGCCGGAATTGCAATTAATGTTGCCATGTTAAAGTTCATTGAGATGATTAATTATTATGGAGCAATAGAAACGATTTTTTTTTAAGTCAAATATTTAATACCGCCGTAGTCGTATAATGTTTATTTATTTCACTGTGTCCCATTATTTCCCGTATCAAATTATTATATCTTTTTAACTCTTTATAACATATTTTTGGAACTTTAGACAGACACCTTAATCACTCATGAATAAAGGGCAATATTTAAAACGCCTCAGAATTGGGCAAATTAATATTACTGTTACTAATCCTGATCAAAAATTATGCACTGTACCTACTTCATAGTCCATTTTTAATAGAAAATTTCAATTTGCAAATTTGTTTAAGGGAATCATTACTTCATTCAAGCGGTTCGGACATAAAAGTAAGTGGTGCATATAATTAAGTTTGATAATGGAGTCCGATCTACCCCTATTTGCTATTTCGAGTGACTCCACGTAATTCGTCTACCAATTTGACGCTGCGTCAGAGCTGGGGCGGACGACGATCGATCAATTAAGGTTTTATTGTTTACCTCTTCACAACACAAGGATGTTGTTATGTGAAAGAAGATATAGTGACAGTTGGAATGTTGTGAGGATTATTGAAAGCAGGTTTACTGAGCAAAAATACAAGGTGAGAGTAAATTCGAACGTTTAGAGGCCAAGAAAAACACTTACCATAGACCGCCGAGCTGTCATGAAATAATTGACGAATTTGGATGAAGCGAAATAGAAGTGGAAATACCATTTATATTGCGTCTTTTCATGTTCGCATACTCGTATTTCTACGGCGAGGAAGCTCTCTGTATACCTATTTGTGAAAGGAAACACCTATATAAGTTAATAATTAAGATGCTCTTGACACGAATGCTGAACCTAAAAGAATAACTCTTCAGAAAAAAAATGTATGAGTTTTAATTCCATCAAGCCTCTTAACATCATTAAGCTGAACGTGGCCTTCTAGTCTTTTTAAGACTCTTGGTCCTGGCTGGCCCGTAAGGGATAAAGAGGAGATCATTTGTATGTAGTGGTGTAGTTATAATTAATTAAAATAAATGATTTGATTTAATGAGAGGGAGAGATTCTGCTATTACCTCTACAGTTTACCAACGCGTCAGGTCCAGCAAGTGCGAGCATCGATCAACGTATTAGGCGATTAAGGTGTAATCCTGTTGGTCTGTCTGTCCCCTCGGTCCCCCAGGACGTAATTTACAGAGGTAATGACTAACATTTAACGGATGGGTGGCAAAGGTCCTTTTATTGAAGTGATGTTTACAACAATTTTATTTATATTTTGTATGCATGTGAAAGGTAGTCGAATCGAATTGGCTAGGCCTCTTTTAAAAGAATCCATAATATCATCAAAAGATTATTTTATGAACGAAAAACTAAGAGAAAATATGAATATAGCAAAACTACGAGTATGTTAGGTAATATGACGCCTGTTGCATCTTTTTGAGTGCAATCTACTTTAATGTAGTATGCTAATCATCCTTCCTGCTATCTTTTAATTGTTTCGTTTGTATTTTTCTTGTGTTGGCATTATTCCAAGAATTTAAAACTTATTTAGGTTTTATGAACATTAACGGCTTTTGTGTATGTAAAGAAAAAAATCACATAGAGAAGGAGCCTTCAAGGCTTAGATAAGGCAGCATCTTTATCTAAGCATATGATCATGCCTCTTTCTTAGAGTAATGCCAGATTCTTCGTCATTCCGCTTGTCATGATTCTTGCATACGTCTTTTATTTCATTCACATTCATCAATCGTTTCATGCAGATTTGTCGGCTAAGGGTACCCTTAGCTTTAATAACTTTAAGTGTTCTAATAAATAACATCATCATCTGTTTTCAGTTGCATACTTAGCCGTGTCATTTCAGAGAACATGGTCTCCTCATCATTTAACTAAGACTATCGATGATGAACGGAAGATGGAACTTGTATAGGTATATAGAATAAACGAAGGATGAAGATACACAAAAACGTTGCTAATTGGCACATGCAGTTAAAAATAATATATGATAAGCCAACTGCAGAATTTACGCGAGCTTCGTGTTAAAAAGTGAAATGAAAAAACATTTTACCACATTTTGCAGGAACGTGTCGGTCCAGTTAAACGATATGGCCCAGATGCTAAATGCTGTGATATATCATATGTTAAAGTTAATAAGTTTTTTTGTGGTGTGACACAAGTTGTAAGCGTTTATCTTCATTGTAATAAATTGTTATGCAGATTGAAACAAATTTCAAAACAGTTCCTGCTGTTGGTCGTAATTGGGATCTCCTCACCCTTCTCCACCTTTCTGGACTGGAGCCTGGAGACCATCACATGTTTGTGTGTTAATATGAATTGACTTTGCAGGGAGAATTAAACACCAGATTGGATTTTACACATCAAGTTGCCTTAAGATGGCAGAAGATTTCCTCTCAATTTTTTTTCACCCTAAGAGCCTCATTAAATAAACTTATGTGCATAGTTCTGAAAAAAGTTATTAATTCATAGACGCGTAGGTCAAAACAGTTAAGCAAAACTTGACAAAAGCTATAACTTATCCACATTTAAAGCTTATTCGGACCTTTACTAGAATATACCCGATTTGTTACAGGTAAGTTTGTCTAGATCTTCCACTTTCCCATTTCCATTTTTCTTGTATAAAGCTTCGTCAACCATTCCATTCATTCTTCTTTACGTATAACAGTTTTCTAACAAAAGAACATTGCATCCAACGTTGCACCTCGAAATCCACTCAAAATGACATGATCTTTTCGTTTTGATAAATGGAAATGCTATGAAATTCACACGCTGTTAATTTTTAACTTAGGCCCTGTCCACCCTGACAAGTGACCGAGTGATATATGTCTCTCGTTCAGTTTTTACTACCGCATGATAGATCGCGGCCGAGTCACGCCGGGTCACTCATAGTGTGAACTTAAACAAGATCGATGGCTTTGGAGGGAAATTGCCAGAATATCAATCGATGTTCGTATTGGTTTCATCACATGAACCAGTTCTTTCAAATTTTCAATTTATGGTGGAAAATTTAACTTCTAACCGTAAATAATTTTTAGTCGTGGTCTCGAATGATCCATGCGTTTACCTAATATATATACTTATTTAAAAGAATTAATCGCACATCTCGTCTAAGCGCCTGAGCTGTTTTTCTAATTTCTATGGGTACGTCGAACTTATAAGATCGAACGACGACTTTTATAATAAACTTGGAGATAGATGGATAATATACGAAGTCTACGTATCCTACATGCATTTGATGTAGTAATGACTTTAATAAAACTCCCATCCAGTGTTTAGTTTTACGAATAGTTCCCGCTAACAGCCTATTACTCCTATACATCAGTTAACGGTTACTACTATATGACCACAAAATACCCGTAAAGTTACTTTGTAAACTAATGTACAAACTACTATGGAGACTATTTACAACAGTTTTGATGTATTTTGCAAGTATCGAGTAGTTACGAAATACATTAAAATAGTCTATTGCATAAGTGGAGTTGGTAACGTGTTAGATTCTTAAACAGAAGCGTACCTAATTATTGGTTATTAAATTTTATGGGGTTATAGACTGGGGTTCGTAATATGAAAAAAAATACCAGAATGTACTTACTTACTATTATCGCAGTTGTGTTTGTTTGCGTCTAATTAGTATCAGAGCGCAATTTTCCATGGTATAAAAAAAAGTAATATCTTCCCGCCTTTTTCGAACGCTCACCGAATACACATCATTTATCGTGTCCAGTATTTTATAAAATTATAAATTAGGAGGACTAGTTGTCTTCATCAGTATCTATAAGGATATTAAACAGTTTCAGATTGCCACTGAAATACTGACTTATACGATATTAAGATTTAGATCTAGCAGCTGGTGATGCAATCGTTCGGTGACCCACTTTTTCATTTTTAGTCTAAGGTGAACCCTAGCTCGTCCCCAGTGAAGACATCATTGACACTAGGATTCATGATTGCAATAAAATAAAAGGAGCCTATACTAATATTTTAAATGTTCAAGTGTAATTATTTGTCCAGCTTTTACGTCAAAACCACTGATCCGCCTTCCAAATGTTGCATATACATAGTGTGGAGTACGGAGAAGGACATCAGGGTACTTTCCACGCGGGCGGTGTTGCGGGTAAAAGATTTGTACCTACATATTTTTTTTTTATCAGGACCTAGTTAAGTTATTTCTAGAAGCATTTGAGTTTTTATACCATGTAAGTTTATACCCGCATACTTTATCCGTGTGACATTTTACGATCAGGCCTCGCTGAATGTCGCATTCACCCCAAATCATCGGGGTTTAGTGAACAAAGGAGTTGTACATTTACGACGTAAAGTTAGCAGTGCGAGTATATTCATTGTCGCTCTTCAAGCATGAACAATAAACTAAGGTAGTCATAAATATGGCGGCGTAAGTGGGCCAATAAAATTTTAACGATATTACCGCATAATGCGATCGTCTAGCAGGGCTTTATTGTAGCAGATATGTGTGTCAGAAAGTTAACTACTTTGAGACTTTGGTTTGATTTCCGACGCGTAGTTATCATTTATCTTAAATTAATTTATATTTTCTCTTAAGTTCTAAGCGTTTTTATTTTCAAATTTATGTTAGTGAGAGTATTATTTCGAGGGCTATCGCCACCAAAGTGGAGGAATGAGGAATTGCGGCTTCGACGATAAGTATAAGGTCGGCCACCTTAAAGCTGTAATCTATAAAAACTTTGCTTGTCTGATTTAGAATTTTTTGCTTGCTTGTGGCAAAGAGATATTGACATTTGTTGACTTAATTATATAGCAATTTCATCGTTATATTCATTAAAATTTTGCCAAAAGCACTTATTAATAGCTTATTTTAATTCAGTCTCAACGCCCAAACATATAATGCTAGACACTACACTGAGCTTGTTAGTGTAAAAAGTGCATTTTAGACCTTTTGTAAATAAATAATTGTTGTGGATAGTAGCAGTTCATGTTTGTTACGTTTAATCTCCGCTGTTGTGGGTGGGTAGCAGTGTGGGCTATTTTATGGTCAGAGCTAACTGTTATTGCTCTGTTTTATAAACTTTTACATGGCGAAAACTCTAGGCTTATTATTTTAATGAAATCATGAAACGTTCGAGGTAGCTAGGTTTACCAACCAAAATTTATATAGAATGTCTTTCTTCTCAGTCTCTGCGTTTAGCGGTAGTCTAGTACTGTCTGATAGGATGTTTGACAATTTGTCACTATTCGTCATCATTTAGTCAGTCATTAAAATTGCAATTGGTCCGAACTGATATGCTACCGGAAGTTGGCAAATCAATTTTTCAATTTTTTTTTTTTATAAAAAGATAGCTCTAGAACTTTTCTAAAAACCATCAGTAACTATTGTGAATGCGAATAGAACTCCTACAATACTTTTATATGCTGACAGTTGTTATGCCAAGTTCACCGACATCCGGTTGATGTGGTCACTTTTATATTGTAAAAAGTTCATCAAGGTAAAATAAACTTAAAATTCGAACCTATCGCTATTTGAATCTCAATTACATCATCAAGCCATTCAGCTCAGCATTGCATTTCACCCATTTCAAGACTATAGGGCAAGTCTTCCATAAAGAATAAATACTTGCTATATATATATATATATATATATATATATATATATGTGTGTGTTGATCTCACGTCCAGACGAGGCAATTTACCTCAAACTTTGTTACATGTTAAAAGAAACGTATCGCCACATAGGAAGTTACGAACCATTCGCCGAGTATCCGCAACACACACTGACCACGAAATTTAACCAATTGAAGTTAGCAGCTCGCCAGGGGAATCCGAAACTTATTATCTGAACAGTAAGTTTGCTAGTGGCGTGTGGCTGGAACTTGGCAAGTTCATTAAGACGCCACGGTTTGTCCGAACTAAGTTAGCCCGTTCTAAGGTGTTCCCGTTGGATCCCATAGTTTTTGACTCCCCTGAAATAATCTCTTTTGTTGTCAGAATTGATAACGTGCATCTATAAAATTTCCTGAGCGATCTACTCCCTATCGGTCCCGGTGTTGGTCCCGGTTATATCTTCACCGGTTTGGAGAGTAGCTAAGGGCGATCCCTTGACTTACAGCCATAATTATAATAATAATTTTATTATTGTCGTGTGATTTCCGGCACCAATATAAAAAAGAATAGGACCACACCATCTCTTTCCTATGGATGTCGTAAAAGGCGACTAAGGGATAACTAAGTATTCTTCTTATAGGCGATGGGCAAGCAACCTGTCACAATTTAAATCTTAATTCTATCATTAAGTAAGCCTAACAGCTGTACGTGGCCTTTCAAGTCTGTCTAACAAGACTGCTGGCTCTGTCTACCTCGCAAGGAATATAAACGTGATTATATGAATGAATGAATAATATTAGTAATAGATGTTAGATAGTGCAACAATAAGTTATACCCAATTTTATGTGTAATTTTATGTGTATATTATGAATTGAATAAATAGTTGTCATTTCGTCAACGACAAAGAAGATAATGTAAGACAATGTTTATATTTATATTCCTACTTTAATAAAAGATTTCCAGTTTATTTTTTCAGAGCTTATAAATGTAGGTTTTCTTTTGTACGCGGTGAGCTAAAAACACGTCATCATCTGACTTTCAGTTCCATTATTAACCTTTTTGATTTTAATTTTTTGTATGTTTGCACCTTTCATTATAGTTAACACAAAATAAGATCTTTATAGACGCAGGAGGAAAACACCAAGAGTTCCTTGAGTTAAGCAAGTCATATGAGATGTTGTGGTACGTTACTGCTCCTAGATTCGTCTGGCTGCTCATACTATATACAACTACAAGGTTACCTGATACTACTTACTATGTTATGTTATATGTATTTAAAAAGTTTCTGACCACTCGGTTAGAATTTGGCAATTTATAGACTTCAAAATTTAAAAGCCATCTTTTTGTGATCCAGATTCAAGGACTAAGTCATCAATATTGACTGTGAGATATTTAAAACTTGAGTATGCCCGCGGTTCCCTTAAATTTTCCCGGAAATTTGGGAAATCCTGTTAGTGCGCCCCTATATGCCAAACTTCAAATAACTAACGGTTTGGGTTGATAAACTCGATCAGTCAGTCAGTGCCCCCTTTTTACATTCAGAAGATAACATAGTACATTATATTCAAATCGGTAACTTATCGGTAAGCAAGCAGAAACTAAGTTTTATCGCGGTGGCTTACCAAGTCTGATCCACTATGATCCCTCTTCGACGTTTACTTACGTTTTTTTCTTTGTTATTTTTACTCCAACATTTTGCCATTTATACTCTATGTGAGTATGGGAATGTATTGATTATTGCTTTCGCTTTTATTCTGGAATTTCCAAAAGGAAAAAAGGTTTTGTATGTTAGGTATGTATCATGTAATTTTTGAGTTTATTTGAGGAAAAAAGTAAACAAAAATGCCAATTTTTGGCTATGCGCTCGTAGATGTTCTGAAAACATTGGGCCAATTTTTATGGTTAGCCTGGCCTCTAACTTATCACAGAAATACCAACCAACCAAAGGGGCCTTTTAAAAGTCTTTTCAGAATAATTAATTCGCGTCTTTTCTTCATCGTAGATCGTTATCCAGGTGACGCCGTTCATTAATCTAGTGGAAACTCCAAGAATCTTAATTTGAAGTTTCGACGCCATCTTGATCGGAACTATGCGGAAAGAATCCTTCCAAGAGGTATTCATTAAAGCGGAACCAGGCTTTTCTTTGTACGCTTGAGAATTCGGTGATTAAAAATACTAGGTTTAAATCGCGCTTGTCGTCATAAAGAATAGACGTGAGAAACGTTGGGATCTCAAATAAAAAGCCTTTGAATGTGGAATGACGCTACAGTAAGGAAAATCGCAACTAGGACGAAACTTAACAAGGTCAAAGGTCAGGTTAAGAGTTTAAAAGTAACCGTAACTAACGAGCTTACATAAAGAGAGTTATATATGAACATAGATGAAGCTAAAGCGGTATGCAGAGATGGTGTGAAGTAGAAAGATGTAGTAGGTCTCTGCCTACCCCTCCGGGAAAGAGGTGTAATTTTATGTATGTACGCGAGTATAAAGCATAGGACTAAAAAAAATAAAGCAATAGGACTATAAAGAGACGAAGTTAGTCATGATTGAAATGAGAAGACTACGGGGCGTTAATTATGATGGTTAATACTTAGGTTCTAAAAAAGGTATTATCCAACCACACAAAAACCTATTTGTACGGCCCAAAGTTTCATTCAAACATCCATCCTTTTCTATTCAGCGTATTAGACCGTTAATAAGACAATATGTATGTGTCGAACAATGGAAATAATTACAGTTCATAATGGAGAATGGGAAAATAGCTCGTTGGCTGCCACAGCTTGAATTCCACAATGCAGACAATGGACAGGCCCTACATTCATGAAACAAAACGCTTCGGCTCGACAAAAAATGTACGCGAATTGAGAAGAGGCTTTTTAAAGTCCAATGATATTGCTCGCTTATCGTGAAGCTCTTTTATAAATAATAATCTATTAAACACAAGGCAATCATTGGGATACGAAATAAACGCAGAGCAAGCAAGAAAATATGTATCTATGTTTTCATAGCTTATATCGATGATTCTCTCTCTTTTAGTCATTTTGTCTCTTAGTCATTCTCTTTTTCAATAATTACACAATGAATCTGTCATGGTCTACATACAACGATAAAAGTGCAGTGCGGGTGCAACACAGCACTGCAAATATTGGCCCGGCTGTTCTTTATTGGATTCCATTTCCACTATATGGAAGTTCGCTCTTTTTTGCTTTTTCCCTCATCATTCTTGTAAGTGAATGAGAATGAATGAGAAGAGATTGTGAATTGGAACTATGGAAGGCAGGAACGTACTGAAATCAAATCGGGGACGACCTTGCGAAAGGTAAGGTACTCAAAATCAAAAGGTAAAGTCAGGAGTACCCTCAACCGATGAGCTTGGATGAATAAATAAATATATACGGTATAAATTACACAAATTGAGTTAGCCTCAAAGTAAGTTGGATACTTGTGTTAAACAAGACCCAGGCCAATCAGAGAAAGTTCGTTTCTCATCATGCCTTGGCCGGGATTTGAACCCGGAACCTGCGGTGTCACAGACAACCTGCGGTGGCACTACTGCTGCGCCATAGAGGCCGTCAAAATTAAGAGAGTAATATAATGTGGTTAAACCAATATGCAGGGATCGTGGCAAGTGGAAAGATGAAATTTCTGCCTATCATTTCGGGAAAGACGGGTAGTTATTGTGTATGTATAGAATATTTTTAGATGCTTCTTTAGCGATACAAATCACATTTAACCTTAAAAAGTTTTAACGGTCGGTTATCTGCCTTACGCCAACTTTAAGTTTTTAGCCTCTAGCTTTTAGTCCTTTGTCTTTTTGTGTTGTGTCTTAACATATTAACACATCCTTAAGAAGACATGTAATTGACTTTGTTTAAGACCGAGTATTATTATACTACCAATGATCCAAGGTTGGTTAAATTAGGTCGAAGTGTAAAATAAAAAAGTTAATACTATCTATCATTCCATTTTCTTTATACTCTCATTATGGATTTTCGTTAGGCTATCCTACTACTATTATAAAGGCGAAAGTTTGTATGGATGTATGGATGTTTGTTACTCTTTCACGCAAAAACTACTGAACCGATTACCATGAAATTTGGTATGTAGGTAGCTGAAGACCCAGAATAACACATAGGCTACTTTTTATCCCAGAGTTCCCGCGGGATTGATAGGGTTTCCATGCGGACGAAGTCGCGGGCGGCCTCTAGTAGAATCATAAAAATTCTTATTCATTGATATCAAAATGAAGAATCATTAATTTTATACGTCACTCAACAAAACTTTTTCCTTTGATCCAAGTATGTTACATTAAAATTGTATTTAAATCCGAGTCAACAATCTCCAAACTTTTTGGGGATCATGTCTTGTTGATGTGTCTTCTCCTTGATGGGGTGAAGGGCGCGTTTTATATTCATAAAGTTGGTCCACATTATCGGGATAAAATACGGAGTTGGAGGTGCTGAAAATTGCAGATCCGAATATAAACTCTTCTCTATAAATTCAAAGCAAACGAAAACTGCTCATTTAAAAGAAGCTTTTTGTACGAAGGCCGAGTATTTATTACAAAAAGTAACTTATAAAGTGGAAAGCTGTAGTCTGCCTACCCCTCTAAAAAAGGCGTGATTTTATGTATGTATGCAAATTTGCTCATAACCGTTACATGTCTTTAATTTTCAACAACATAATTTTAATAATGTATCACAATAATTTTTTGATTATGCGAGACCTTTACGACACATAATTTTCCTCCTAGCTTCACACATATGTAGTATGTAATACAATATACATAACACTATTGAGTGTTCACAGTAAGCAATAAACTTGTGCTGGGGCAGAAGAAAACGTAGATAACATTCTGTGCTAGCATTATTTCCTGTGGCTCACGAAATGTCTCTGGAAAACAAGACAATGCTTTTAAGCGATTTGTCCGGGGACTGTATGCTGTACTTCCTTGCAATGTAGGCCCTTGTGAAGTGTAGAACATAATATGTCCATGTACTAGTATCTAACGTTTAGATTCATTAATTTCACAAGTCATACATACATATAATGACGACTGTATCCCCTGCGGGGAAGACAGAGCCAACTGTCTTGAAAAAACTGATTCCAGGCTACATTTAGCTGTTTTTTTGCTTAATTATAGAATTGAGATTTAAATAGTGACAGGTTTCTAGCCCGTCTCCTATAAGAAGGGTCCCAAGTTTATACGCCTATCCTTTAGTCGCCTTTTACGATGATGAGAGAGATGATAGAGAGAGGGACAGAGATGGAGTGGTCCTATTATTATTTTTTTCAGATTAATTAATTGCAAGTCACAGGTTCAGAGATGTTGAAAGGGTATTAAGATAATTATAAGTGCTGTTTAATGTCGTAAATATACTTTATAATTTTACAACAAATACGAAGCTTATCATTTTTCAATCAAGGAACAGCTCATAAACTTGGAATTTTCTTTAATGTGATGAGCTGGCAACTTGTTTTGTTACTAGGTATTAAAATCTCAGTATATAGCGTACGTGGCCGTGGTACTCGTACGTAGCCTCTCAGTCGATCCGCTAAGTCTTTCAATTCGGTAGAAAGAAAGATATGACTTTTTTAATGTCTTTCATAAATTTTTTGCTAGCCTCTATGTAAATCGCAAGGAATTTTTAAATTCTTTTCGTTTATATTTGTTCTCCGCTATGTAAATCGCAATATTTACGCGCCATGACTGCCGTGAATCAGCAATCGTGACTGTTGGTAATTGCAGCCAATCGGATGCAGGCAGCCTTTGAAATATACAAATGGAGATGACAATCCCCTTTGCGAAAGACTCGGAAGTCGACGATAAGCTGCTTACAGACTGAATTGAGATTCAGAGATAAAGTATAAGGTCCCCATGGGCGAAAAAATTATAGGTACCAAGATTTTTCCTTGATAGATTTTTGCAATCACAAACAGTATGGGAAGGGAAGCAGCTTTGCGATGTTCAGAATACCGTTACTTCAAAATAACAGTAGCTGCATAATATAAATTCTGAAATTTTACCGATATAAAATAATACAAAACTAAGAGTTCTTTGATTTACTTTAAAAACTCATTTACTTACTTTTGAGCCTTGGGTTTAGGTATAAAAAGGAAAAAACTAACATTAAAATAAGTAAAAAGAAAGTAAGTATTTACTTGTCAAATGTGCATGATGAACTTATGTTTTATTAAAGACATAAGCAATTAAATACATTCCAGGGCAGTTATTAACTTCAAATTGGTACCGTGCCATCTCTATCATTTAAACTCAATGCACAAGTGGTGTCTGATGGTTGTTTTATGGAGAAGTTTTTGTAATTGATTCCGTCGATACGTCGGCTAATCGAGTTTATGCAAGATTGAAACCGATTCTGCTGTGGGCTTATTAAACTGATTTTATTATAGACGATGATTTACAAAGAATTACAGAATTTAAAAAAATTGGTTTGTATGCAACAATTTAAAAAATTCGTACCACCGACAAGAGCCATCCAAGTAAGTTCATTTGGTATTATAAAAGATAGAAGAACATTTCGAAACATGCTAGTGCTAGCTAGCAACATTAAGACTACAAGTAAGTTGCAGTTATAAAGTAATCTTATAGTAAATATGCTCTTTCAATTACTTTATTTACTGAATCTCTTAATCGTACGGATACGCGCTTAAGGTTAAACTTTTTTCAGTGCAATAATCAACTTTTTTTTAATTTTTTTTTGTCGAACTTAAAATTAAGAGCACCGAAAACTTCTGTGACAATAAAATAAAACTGTTTTCCGTCGCCATTTGGTTGAAAGCATTCCGTACGTTTAGGTTACAGCTCCATTACGCCCTTAGAAGCCCTTTATGACGACATATCTCGTAATTTTGCGTCAAAAAAGCAAACTCTTGTACCTACCTAATAAAAGGTAATGTTTTTGGGAGGCCGCCGAATCTCGGTAGGAAGTCATTTATGGTTATGGCTTTATATAAAAGTATATAAACGTTATACCTGTCCACTATGGTTGAGAACATTTAAATTGACTGTGTAAAGGGAAGCTAACCTTTTTTTCAGATTGCAAGAAATCGCAGCATTTATCCAAGAAATAATTTATATTAAAACAGTATTTAAAAAACACGTGTCTTAAATATTAAAAATATTAAATTCATAAAATAAGTTCACATGTCTCAGATTTCAATCATTTATCATATAAACATCTAATGAAAGGTACAGTGAATATAATAAGTGTATAAATAACACATAGCGCAGTTATCCATAAAAACCAATTTGGAACAGGTAACCATTGTTTAAATGATAATTTCTTTAGACCAGTTATAAAGCATAAAGATGAGAGCAGTAAACATAATATACCAGCACTCTTATGGACTGTCTGCAAACATTCCCCGCAACAGTTGTCCTTTTCCAAACAGAGCATAAGAGGTCCAAAAACTATACCAACCAGAGCCATAATACACGATAATGTACCTGAAATTGAAATTAAACTTATAATATAGTAGGTATTTAACCAGTAAGTTAATAATTACGACCATAGCATCAAGCCCATACAATAAGTCTTACCTATATAGCGTAAAAAATAAAAGTCTCATAATAAGGTATTCTACACAACACCATAATTGAAAATACGAAATAAAATACCGAAATAGTTGACGAAACTGTCCCGATTCTTGGTTTAAATAGTATTATTTTACTAAATGTTACCAAAGATAAAGTATTATAAGCCGAAAGGTACAACTGGGTACACGCGAAGCTGAGAGAGAGGGAAATTGTTACTAATAATCTTATACATCTTCAATAAAACATTTTATACATGACACACCTACAAAAAAATGAAGTGTAAAAATTGAGACCGATTGTACTTTTCCCAACATTAGGACAGCAAACGTCCCGACGATGCTGCATAGTATTCCAATAGTCTGTATAAGGACATGGCCACATTTCCTATGATTCACAGTCATAGGAGCTGAAGGGCCATTGAGGCCACTCAACATCAAAATCCCTAAAGGGATCAGCAATTGAAACTGAAACGAGTAAAATGGCTTATTACTTTTGGAAGCGTTGTTAGATAAAGACTGTAAAATGTTATGCTGCTGGTACTAAAAAGACTTAATTTGATGCTGGAAGATTGAAAATTAACTATCGGCATGGTTTTTGGCGTAAAAAGTTCGAGGATCTCATCCTTAATATTTATGTGTACTCCTTGAAGCCAAGATAAAGTTGGGGTTTTCATAACTCCGAAAAAGTTAGCTCAGAGCTAACTGAAATTGCTTATTAAAATATATAAAACTAGCGACCCGCCCCGGCGTTCATACCGGTAGCATTTATAAATACAACACTTTCACAGAAAACCCTCTTTCCAATATTTCAAACAGGAACAAAATCTGTTCACAATTTTCATTGATTACCGCATACATACACACAAAGAAAAATGGGAACTTAATAGGTGTTATGTAGTGATAAAAGAAATAAAACTCACCCCTATAGTACACAGCCCTACATGTACATTTTCAGCTGCGGGCAGTTTATTGGCCTGCATAAAGAGGAACACAATAGTACAAGTAGCCCCAATCAAGATGTAAGACAGGCCAATTAACCCAGCCCAAAGTATTCTACACCAGTACTTTACCCTTGGAGTTCTGACCAAAACTATTCTTACTAAGCCTGTATACTCTGCAATTTCTTCACGGTCTTTAACGCATTCCAGATTGCAATCTGCAGGTTGCGGGTTGCAACCTGGAATATTAAAACACTCCATGATCTATGTAGAATTTTGCATTGGATTTGTTGATTCATTAAAAATTATTACAATAAAAGAATTAAAATAAACAAAAGCTTTGACTATTGTTTGATAGATCAAAGAATCACAGATAACAAATTTTCACTTTATTTTTTTCAGGGCCCTTTGAGCATAGATGTAGATATTTTAAGGATATCTTAGTAAGTATTGTATTCAAAAATAGACAATTAGGTAGGTACTTCTTATTGCTTCCATTAACTTAATTAATGAGATACTGAGTTTGAGACTAAGGGTTGAGAAAGTGAAGAAAAGTATTGCGTAGTTTCGTACTATTTTCTAAGAATAGAGGTAAAAGAGCTTACATAGTTCTTGTATTGTTTGAAGTAACTATTTCCCGGAGGGGTAGACAGTTCTTTGTACTTGCCACATTCGTGCATACTTCTACCCGAGAAAAAGGTGATAACTTTTTCTTACATTTACTCACCATAGAGGTATAAAAAAGGAAAATCTTGAACAATTAATATTTGAAGAGAATCCAATGTTTCACATTTAGCCAGCACAGGACGAGCCCGCGGGACGTTTTCCGCTCCCCTATTCCAAAGCAAATTTAACTTAATCCTTTTTAAAGCAAACTACACTTTAAGCCCATGCAGTAAATGTGAGGTAGAATGTAAAAAAATATTCGTGGGTAGGTAATTCAGTTATGGGAGCGTGAAAAAGCGGATCGTACACACACATGGCGCGATCCCTTGTGCGCGATGTCGCGCGGAAAGCAAACTTCATCCGAAATTCAAAAAATGAGAGGGGTTTTTCATAGCCGTTGATGAAAACATCCTTTGTACATATAAATAAAAGCAGAAAGTCGGGCGTTTTTGGAGCTCCGTGAATGGGACGTAGCTGTATAGGCGCGCCGTTGTTATATTCGGGTCTTTGACGAGTCGACATGGTGAATGTTTGGAAATCTGAAATAGCATTGAACTTGGCCTGGGTATATTAAAAAGTGTGACCTCACCAAAATGATTTTTTATTAAGGTTGTGTACAATCCCCGCAGGCTTATCATAAGTACATACCTACCTACCAGGTCTAAACGGCAGGCCATTTCTTCACTCAATTCACGGACATATAAATATAAACTAATGTTTTTTAATCATTAACACAATCGCACATTTTCAAAAAGGCGTTTTACTCATACTCAAGTAAATACTCTAAGGTTTGACGGCTCCTTATAGCTAATATCTAGATCTACAACTGTATTTGTCATTTAAAATACTTTCACCTCAAAATATTACATTTTTACAATTTTATTTTATAACATATTATGTTTCTTGCTTACATAATAACAAATTATAATAATAAAAACAAGATTTGCCGCAATAAATTTTACTTTTAGTGCTCAACCATGTTATCCCACCCTCCAGTAGAAGGAAACACATGTAACCTTGAATGTCTCAAAAGAAATGCGGTGAAGACATTCGAGGGTCCCGTGAAAATAGTTCTTGTTGATATCCCTAGAAGAGAGTACTGCAGAAGAATATGGTGGGCTGGATTTGTGGCGTTCGCTTATATTTTGATGGGATTTTATACGATCGTAATGTTACTATATTCCGCATCGTGGACAGAACAGCACTTTGAAACTAATTTACACATCTTCTTTTGCACAGCCGGGGTTGGTACATTTCGTCATGTTATTTATTCACACATACCTATTTTGCAGAGGAAAAACTACATTTTTAATGCGAGCATGTCTCCTTTGACCTTTTGCTAGGATTATTTTTTCTAAGTACTTTCTATTATATTTGATTAATTATTCTTACTTATATTCGATGTCCACCAATGTTGTGAAACCAAAAAATATGACAATTATTAAGACGTGATGTTCGTAATATCCTGTATTAATGAATAAAAACTTAGCATTGGAATTGATGTATAAAGCATTCAGTTAACAGAATTCTATAATTGAATACCTTATTATAGGAATAATGTTAAGATGCTTTTAAAGGTCCACGTCTTTGAAGTATACCTAGTTGTACATTGTTGTATTTATCAATAACTATCAATATTACTCGTACCAGTTTCAGTTGCTCATGCCGGCAGGAATCTTGATGACGACCTACCTGCACGGACCTACGATTCCATTGAAGCCTCGTGACAGGAAGATAAACCACATTATCCTTCAGTTGACTGCTGCTATTCTAAACATTACTGGATCTGCCCTACTTTTAGTTTCTAAGGCAGACGAATTGCCGGATTTACTGGTGGATAACACACATTGTCTGTTTGGTAATTGGCTTTTTTGTCTCAACTGCAGTACAGTTTCTCATGCCGTTGTAAGAAAATCTCTTAACGCGTCTAGCTCTTACAACAATTGACCTATCTATATAGTATTTCGTTCAGGCAAAGGCCACAGGAAATCAATACTGCTCACAATATAAAGGCTCACAATTTTTTATCATTGAATTAAATAATTAATATAATACATATAATAAGACGGCAAAAATTGAGTTTCTGTATATTAAATATTTTTTCAACAAATTGATAGGTGGCGATCAAAGAAGAGTAACATCTGGTTAACGTAATCGTCTCTAAATAAAATTGACAGGGGGATAGGATAGGTAGGATAAACTATGTCTATTATAGGTCTGAATAAAAGCCTACACGGGCGGGGCCATGGGCAATAGCTAGTATTATAAATGTATGTTGACCAAGGTAGTGCTCTATTCAAAGTGCAATTGTGTTTGAAGCAAATTCCTTGTCTAAGCATGTGTCTGATATTTAACTGTTTACATTGACTTATTTCCTAACAATTGATGTATATTAAAATTGTTTTCAGGTGTAATAGCGCTTTCATTGATGACACTAGGAATGCTAATAGGTCCATGTGTATTGGCAAAGGCGACTGGCGCCAGATGCTTCAGATATTTGCATGCATTTTTTGGATTGACCGCTTATGTCTTTTCATCGATCTGCTTTGTTGCATGTCTGTTTTCGCCAGATGGGAATTTTCTTGAGTGGATCAACAAATCACAGGAAATAGCAATTTTTATGGCATGCATTTGTATTTTAGCTACACTTCTTATTGTCAGTTATGGATTCATGAAACTATTGTGTTGTTACGAACGGCATTGTGACAATAGCCGTTGATTTTATTAAAATAACTTTCATGTAAATTACTATGTTTATTTAATTTAATCCATGTTACATACATTTTAAAGCTCTTGTTTGTTTTTTTTTTGTGAATATTTTATTGTATATAACAAATTTTTAGTAGTACATAATAAGACATTAAGTAAATAACAATGCACAATGCTCTTATTCTGCGGGTTGTATCTTAATTGTAAATTCGTTGTTGCACTGAATTACGAGTAACATCACACAAAAAGGTATTTACTTTGTGCATCAGTATACTAGTATATTTTATTTCTTTTACCGTATAAATTGGAAATTAAAGAAATAAAACATCGTACTTGTTACAACAATTTCATTAAAACTTTAATAATTATGATCAAAGTGTAAAACGTTACAAAGCTTATAAGGGTATAGACCACAGATTTTCCTGCCCAGATCTCGAACTCCGTTTCAAGGAATCCCAGGCAAAGGCTGATGGAAGATAACAGGAATGTGGGCAAACCTATGACGATGTGAATGAGTTTGATATCGCCTTTACCAAAAACTGCAAATATACTTGAAAGACAGCTGCATAGAGCTAACGCTGCAGATACAAGACCTGATGAACAAATAAATATTTTTATATTTTTACAGGAATAAAAGAGGGAATGAATGTTTTTTTTATGTTGAGAGGACGAATGGGAACCAAGTAAATTAAGTAAATATACTTACGCTTTAAAATTGAGTTCTCAAAATGTAAGGCGAATGTAAAAATAAGTGAAAGATCAAGCCAAGACAAACCTTAACTGATGAGCTTACATTCAAAGATTGATAAATGTCGATGATACAAAAGAACAATTAAGGAATCGTGCCATATGAAAGATATATACATAATTACGTTTTTTTTCATACCAGAAATCTGATATAACAATTTAAAAATGAAAAATTTTATTTTGTACATTGATCCATTATAATTGGTCACTTTAGTTGATCAGAGTGAAACAACAGTTATCAAATCATTAATTTTTAATGAATGTGTAAACTTACCTATTATACCATGAGGTGCCCCTGATAATTCAAACTCTGAGATGACGAACAGGGTTCCCAAAACGATGCAGATAAATCCACAAATTTGCAGGAGGCCGTGAGCGAATCGACGGTGCTTCAACTAAACCAAAAGCTTTATTAGAGACACTAGACTTTTGCCCGCAGTTTTCTATAAGAATGTGCAGGATAACAAAAAAGTCCCTGTTCAACTCTTTAAATTTTACCCAAACACATTTAGTATTTATTTTGAAACGACATTTTACATTACTTTTTATCATTCATAAATTATGGGATAATATCACATGTGATGATTTGCGGTTAGAAGGAGACTATTTATGATTCGGCTAAATGGTTAATAAACAGATTTACTTTTAGAGTAAAAGTAACAGAAGAATAACAATTAAAGTTTTCTTCGAGGTGGAAGTCATTTGGGGAGGCCTATGTTTAGCAGTGGTCATTCTACGTCGTATCAAATTTGTAATATCTTACAGTACTAAATAATTGTAATTGTAAAAAGAGATATTAATGAGCATCATGTTGAGATTATAACGTCAGGGGACAATACCTAACCCGCATAGGAGTAGCCAAGCCGTTCGCAAAGTTTAAGAATAGTATAGCTTCAGCGGTGAAAAAGTGGAACTGGAACAAAAGGACCTTTTTTAAAAAAAAAATTATCTAAAAATAACTACGACTAATTCATCGAGGATAATTATATAGTTGGTTGTCTTATTTTATGGGACCATTAGAATACATTAGCGGTTCTGCCCGTGTAAAAATAATTGAATTTTGGCAAACCCTTTCCGAATGCAGCCCCAGACCACATTAAGAAACTGCATGCCAACTTTACTCATGTCAGACAAACGATTTAGCTGTGGCTTCTGACTAAGCAAGAAGAAGAGTTAGGTAATCTAGGTCTTGTCTACGAACGAATCATACATTAAAGCTCGTGACAAAGCTTCATTTAAATATACTTGTCACTCACTAGGGAAATAGCCTCAATGAGCCTGAAACTAGTCTTTGGCGCCAATAAAGTCACAAGTGATCTACGTTATAGCTGGCATAAAACTGATAGCGACAATAGTGGCCATTGTGTGCTAATACTCGGTATTTACCCTGGTTGCGCTGAAGTGTTCGCACAAAATAGCGAGTTTGTAAAGGTGGCGTGTACTGTAAACCACACCGTCGTGGGCCTACTGCAAGCAATTTCTCTAGAAATAAGTAGTGCCCTTGTACTAAATTTCTCTTTAGTTTAAGTTATATTTTTATTTTTTCCGTGATGTGTACATAAATAAATAAATGATGTCTAAGTTATTTAAATTTTTTTATGTACATCAAGGAAAAAAATAAGAATATAACTTAAAAGAAATTTAGTAGAAACGATAAGGAAATGTAAAAAAGGCATTTTGCTTACGATGAGGCAGCTTTACGTCAAACGCATTTATTTTTTTAAGAAAATAAGACCCTATTTATGAGGAAGATTATATGTTTGTACCATTGATATTGTATCAAAAAATACTTGTTCAAAAGGACGATGAAAGGTGATAGTTTAATAATTTTCATATTGTTTTTATATAATGGATATGGTAAGAGTTTTTCGCATCAGAGTATGGAGTATAAATTTATTGACAATACATAATAAACCAAGGTTTATTTCTCTACTTTTTCTAATTTAAAGCATCGTCATCGACGTCTCAGACTATAAAGGCGTTAATGTGTTGGCATTATTATACTCGTATTTTGTTAACGCCTATCAATATGTTGCAAGGCCAAAAGGCAATTCGACTTTTGGCTTGCATAAGTCAATTTCCTACTATAATCTTACTTTTGTCTTCATCCTTCTGGCTTTAGTCCCGGTTACATCCTCTCCTTTCTAGAGGAGCCCAGGGTATGCCTTTGACCATGGATCCTGGATCGGGTGAGTTTTTACACGAAGCGAATCCCATCTGACCTTTGCAGATAAACCTAACGCATATTGTATCCAGGGTTACACATCCAGTTACATGAATGTGCAGGTTTCCTCACGATGGATAAAACGGTAATCTTTATTAAAAAAGGTAAAAGTTATATTCATATATTACTTTTACTACTATAATTTACTTTTGTCTCACATGTTTGTAATTGTTTCCGAAACCACCAAAAAAAGTCTCTGTATGTACTTTCCCATATTTCTACCAGTATACATCAAAATTGCTGCAATCGTTTAACTGTGAAGAGTTAAAAATCTAACAAGCAAGCTTTCTGTCGTATTTGATGTGATTCGCTTACCCACCGGCTTATAGGTTCTCAGACACACACGCTCACTGTACCTTCTATCATGAACTGCTGTCCAAAATCCATCATGGTGGCATGTGTGCTGGAGACAACATAATACTTCTTTCTCTTTCACTCTTATACATATGCACATACACTACCGTATTTATAATATGAGTTGGGATAGGGAAGAGTTGCGTTTTTTTGTTATTTACTAATGTACTCATATGTATATTCAAGCGGAGCCGCAGATGGAAACTAGTTATAATATAAATAATAAATATAAATAGATACTTGCCCCAAAAACGAACAGGATAATATGTTTGTCATAAAATTTCGTATGAATGCTATACATTAGAACGGACATAACAGTTGCACCGATGAGTGTGTGACTTAAACCGACTAGAACGGCCCAGGTTACCATTCTACAATATTCAGAGCCCGAATGTAAAATAACGACAAACATTTTGAATAAATATATATTGCTTTTTATTCAAACACAACTAAAATAAGTCAGTTGACGTTTGACTTTTGTCATCAATATTTTTAGTGTCATCGGTTTACGAAGGCTAAAGAAACATTTCTCGTTTTGATTTTTCGTTATCATGTTATAACACGAGACGAACACGTCTCGAGAATAGGACCACTTTATCTCTTTCACTATTGATGTCGTAAAAGCCGACTAAAGGAATAAGTACACAATATCTTATATCTCGTACAAGCTTCCATGTTGTTTTAATAGGGAAAAATAAATATAGGTGTATAACAGCTACAAGAACTTCCTAATAACGATACGATTTCATAATAATATGCAATTTTTTGGATATTTTTATTGGTTAGTTTGAAGTAGGTATATAATTCGTAATCGCACTTATATTTAAGTGACTTAAGATAGAAAAACCACGACAAATACTATCCCAATTTTTTTTTACTGAAAAACCCACGATAGCTATTAGATAAATTGATAACATTTGATATGTACCATCTATAATATCAGAAATATTTGAAAACTTGAATAAAATAAATTCTTTACTAAGAAAAGTAATATATTAAACATTGTTGTGTTGTTGTTGTGTTGTTGTGATACATCTCACAATACAATACAGCTCTTACTGTCCATAAAATGTATACGTGACTAATAAGTATAAGTACTTGATGTCTAATAATATCGCAGAGAATCCAATTAACATTGATAATATGATATCAATCTGGGATAGCTTTGTAATTGCCATATTATCACTTATAATTATAAAGATTAACATGATAATCATTACAATATCTATATTGACGTGTGCGCATTTTTATACTTTCCTTGCTCCGGTTTTCAATGTGGTTTGTTTATGAATTTTATCTTGCTAATTCAATGTTTCGATA
This sequence comes from Amyelois transitella, assembly GCF_032362555.1. Classification (NCBI taxonomy): domain Eukaryota; kingdom Metazoa; phylum Arthropoda; class Insecta; order Lepidoptera; family Pyralidae; genus Amyelois; species Amyelois transitella. Next base: position 3,507,919 of record NC_083518.1, on the reverse strand, counting down.
AATCGCGTCATAGTCTCGTGAACAGATAACTGAATGTAATAAAATATAATATTATACATAAATATAAAAAGTTTTTTTACATAATCTTCAAATCAAAGCGTCAGTGCAGAAGAAACGGTAAAAAATTGCGCTGCAGCACTTTCTTCAATCACGTCAACTTTACAATAAGGACTAGCTTAGAATTAGAAATGTGGATGTGAGAACACGTTGAAGTTGTGTTTAATTAATTTATTAAGGAAATAAGGATCATTTAAATAACAATATAAATAAATAAAATAAATATATACGGGACAAATTACACAGATTGAGTTACCCTCGAAGTAAGTTCGAAACTTGTGTTACGAGATACTAACTCAACGATACTATATTTTATAATAAATACTTATATACATAAACATCCAAGACCCAGGCCAATCAGAGAAAGTTCGTTTCTCATCATGCCCTGGCCGGGATTCGAACCCAGGACCTCCGGTGACACAGGCAAGCGTACTACCACTGCGCCACAGAGGCCGTCTGTGTCACAATAATAATCAATACCAAGTTTATAATAATCAGATTATAATTCTGGTTCCCGGGTGACGTACTGATGTCGTAAAAGTTGACTCAGAGATAGGCTTGTAAACTCGGGATTCTTCTTTTAGACTATAGAACTACTATTTGAATATAAATTCTATCATTTAGCCAAACAACAGCTAAACGTAGCCTAACAGTCTTTTCTGACTGTTGGCTCTGTCTACCTCGTGATTAGATGTATGCAGATTCTAAAACGAATCATTTCTTTTTTAGTTGAGTGCCACTTAAAAGAAATATGTTTTAATTTTTTTTTCAACGTTACCTACGTTATAATGATGCGAATGAAAATGCATTTTTGGAGATTAAAACTAAAAACATTTTACCGCTTAATTGATTTGACAGTTTTATCGACAAAATTGATGATCGGATTGACAATGATGATAACAGTAAAGATACCGACGAAAGCAATGAAGGTAGCCTTCATTGGCGGCGTGGCCCATCCGCTGAAGGAAGATTTGTCGAAACCGTAGCAAAGACAGACCGATGATGCAACAAATGCCACAGTTCCAAAACAAATGTGAGTTATTTTAGATAAAGTCCCGGGAATGACACGACGCAACTCGTGAGCGAAGAGTGAAGTGACGCCGTTAACCAAACACACGATTGTGAAAATCAATGCCACGAGCGCTGAAAATAAAATAAAAAAGTAATTTGAAATACAGTTTGAAGTATACTTTTCCATGTTTAAAACTATATTAGAAAGAAAGCAATTTTTATTGGAGTACCTAGTAAAGTACCTACTATAATTAAGTACCTATGTCAGATAGTAAATATTTTTAAATATGTGTTTGGAAACTAAAGTGTTGCTTAGATTAAAAACCAATCATGATCATTTTGATTATTCTATCCGAAATATATAAAACGCAAAGATGACTGACTGAACGATCTACCAACGCACAGCCCAAAGTCATAGACTGATCGGGCTGTAATTTTGGTACGTATCTACGGCAGATAACGAGATTTTTGTATTACGTAGTCGAAGCCGCGGGCGCTCTTTAGTTTAGAGATAAAAGTTTTAATCATTTGAAGTATTCACTATAAAGAAATGCGGTCCTTTTAACTGCATGAATGTTCACAAACAAATTTTAGTGAAAGTAAAATAATAATTAATTTCCACAAGAGGACATACTGAAACAAAATGTTAGTTTTTTTAGAAAAGAAGATATACTAACAGAATTTGGAATGAAGAGTATCCCAGTGAACCGTTTTATCCATGTATTTAATAAAGCTGCCAACTATTGCTAGGATTGAACCCATAATTTGTAAAACCCAATGTACTCGTCGCTTGTGTGCGAAAGTAAATGAAGATGTCCAAGAGTTGTGAGGCGAAAGAGTTAGAATTGCTTCTGCCATCAGTAATTGATACTATAAAATAAGAACATTAAAATAATTAGTGAATTAGGATGAACAAGAAGGTATAAGATCGCTAGGAACCATTCATGGGCAGAAAAATAGGGGATTTTAAAAAGAAGAAAAAACATAAGATGATAGATTAAGAAGAAAAAAAATATATATACTAACGATAGCTTCAAACGTTACAAACTAAAAACAAAAAGTTGATAAAATTTTAGAGATTTTGTCGTATAATTACCTAAAAATATATATAATAATCAACATGTCGTTAAGGTAACGTATTCTTTTGTATTAATAGAAATAAATAAAGTGATAATGTTTAAATTCGTAAGTCATAGCCAAAACTAAACTTACCCCAAGTACACAAAGAATAATATGAATCTTAGAGCCATAATATTCGAAATCATATGTAAATGAAAACAGTATTGAAACTCCTACTGTTGCTCCAATGAGAAGATGAGCTACGAGATTCATAGATCCATTGAAAACTTTAAGTTTATAATCGTCTTGTTTATTGGGAAGTAATATTGTATCGGAATCCGTGATATTTTCTGGATCTATTTTATCTGCACACATTATATAACAAATAAAAAAAAAGAAACGAAATCCACTTTAATAAAATCATTAATGAAACGAACATAATTTTTAGAGCTGTATTTATTCATAACATCATTATCAAGATTTTTCGCTTCAGTGAAAATAGAAGTAATTTCACTATCGCGACTTTAACATTATCATTAAAAATGATAAAAATGTATGTTTGTTTGTAATTTTTTTTCAATAATACATTTACGATTATTATTTTTCTATTCTTATCGTATTCTGAGTTTTTTTTGTGGTTTTGTTGATGACTTTTTGATTTTACTTTTTTAACGGTGTTAAAAAATGTGGCTCTCAATTTGACCTGTATGTATGTAGGTTTGTCCGCGATTATCTTGCGTTCGTTGAACCAGTTTTTTGATACGGTTTTCATGAAAATCTTTGTTACACTTAAGGATAAGTTTTAGAAATTACTGACTTCAAAAAAAGAGCATGTCGCAATCGACATTCTCCCCAAAAATAAAAGGTATGAGGTTTTACTACATCCACCGATCACTGCTCGTTCTCCCAAATACTTAGATTCAAAAATGCGAAGTTGGTCTCCCTTAAAACACTATGAAAAAGTCAAAATTATTATAATGCCGAAACTATGGATATTGAAATATCATAGATAATTTTTACACAGGATATCAATTATCAGCTTTTTCCGCATCATTGCCTAACGGACTTTAGTCATACACTACATGAACATTTCACATGATCAAATTTTATATACGTAATTCGCGTACGTAATAATCCTATTATAACTTTTTGTGGAATCACGTTACATACATACCTAAAGATTTTATAATGACCTTTTCGAAAAAATATATTCGACTCAAATGATACAAGTCATGATGTTAAAGTTAACACAAAATTTTGATTAAACCTGGTGAAAAATCAGGTCATGAGTACTATACCAACCAACCAACCAACCAGCTTACATGACAAATATATACATTGAACATGGCAAATGGAAAAATGAAATCTTTGCCTACTCCTCCGGGAAAGACGTAACTATAAATTGTGTTACGATTGGTATCACAGACAAATAAATAGTTAGAGAAAGAAAAGTATATTTAATTACTTTTTTCCTTATTTAAAAAATCAGTACCTGGTTGTCTGAGCGGGAAAAATCGGCGGACGTCAGACAAACAACGAAAAATAGGAAAAATATAAAAAAAATTGTTTCAACAAAAATACTTCGAGAATGCAGAACGAGATGTATATTGCTCGTTTAATTGGCTAAGTCCGACAATTAACAAAAACAATGATAGCTTCACTGGAAAGAAAATAAGGAAAATTGCTGAAGAATCTGTAATTTCGCAAAACTTAACTTAAATATTATTTTTAATTATTGGAAACAAAATTTTGGATAGTGTAAATTTATAGAATTTGTTAACAATTCATCTACAAAATCAGCCAATATTTTCAACGTTTAAAACTTCTTTAAATTAATGTGTATGTGTGAATATGTACTTCTGTATAGTATGTGGTTATTCTCTAACAAATTATTTGATTTGGAAACGTTAATACGAATAGAAATTAATTTGCTTTAAAAACTAAGCGGCGTTGTGCGCTTTTTGTGATGGGTTAAAAATATAAAACGCGCGTTGCATTTGCGTGTGTTTGCGCGAATGTCTGTGTGTATTTTTTTTTGGTAAAACTATTTTCAACTACGACTACAACAACTAAAAGTGCAAACCTATGCCAAATTTAAAAGCTAATGAAATTGTTTACTAGTTATTAGTTTGATAGATATTTTTTTTATATTTATAAAAATATATAATAAATTAATCGAATTGCATGTAAAATAATAAAGTGGATATCATATCTTTATCATTCACGAGTATGGGTATCACGTTAAGGGTTGAAAATTGGTACTGATCTGGCTGTTTGTGTAATTAATTATATTTAATAATTGCTAGTAAAGCAATCATATTCTTATGAAAGTTTCTAGTTTTAATTTACACAATAATAAATTGGATTGTTATTGACAATTAAGTGACATAATTTTCTAACAATATTTTTAAATCCAGTTTTTTATGCAGTATTAAGGTTTCTCTGAAATTATAAATAAAGGATATTGTAATATAGTTTGATTAGCCTAAAAAGGTTTTAATTGTTTATTCCAAATGAAACTGCAGGAATAAATAATAGAAAATCAGAGCGTATTATATTTTTTTATTAAAAAAATATGTTCCTATAACAGAACTATGTAGTTAGAAAAAATCTTAAAAGTACCTAAAAATATTTTCTTACAGTTATTTAGAACAAATATTTGCAAACAGAAATTGAAATAAAAATTAATCATCACAATGAATAATAATGAAAGCTTAATTATCTTTTGCTGCAAACGTAGACCTCAAGATACTCGTATGTAATTCGTCACTAAAACATACCTACATACAAAAACTGCACCTAGAGTAACTTAGTTCTATTTTACAAACTAATAACTAACTGTACACGATGGTGATGTCATAGAGATTTAGTCAAAATATCAATCACATACCTACCTATTAACATAATATTTGTAATTAGTAGTATCGTGACTACATTGTCAGCAAGCAATACAAGTCTAGACTATATCTAATCAGGCATTTACTTTATCAATAGTAATAGTTTTTATCTAGATAGCAGATGCGATATGACTTTATTTTATTGATAATAACGTACATATAGTTCTAAAATCAAATGTTATATAGCTACTAATGCTTTCCGGCAAGGAAGGGTCGCCAAACCTTAAATATGAAAGAATGTAATATGTACAACAGAATTTGTAGTTAGACTTATGACAGAAGACTAAATACATATATTTTCTAGAAATTTAAACATTTATAGAAGTTATATGTATTTATTCTTGTGATGATCTTACAATTTAACTTAGAATTAAATGAATAAATTGACATCACCGCTTGAATACTCTTAGGGTTTTATCGGCAAAGTTGAATACTGGAGTAACTACAATAATGAAAGTAAGGGCAGCGGTGAATCCAATCAGAGTGGCAGACAACTGGGGAGTGGCCCAATTTCTAAAAAACATCTTATCAAAGCCATAGCAGAGGCAGGTGGAAGCTGCAACAAAGGCTACAGTTCCGAAGCAAATGTGGGTGATCTTCGAGAGAGTTGTAGGCAGAATGCGACGGAGCTCGTAGGCGTAGAGAGATGTGAGGCCGTTGATGAACGAAACGCCAGTGAAGACCAAGGCTACAAGAGCTGAAGAGAAAATTAACAATATATTATTACCTGATTAGTTTTCGTGCCGTGTGGTTCCCGGCACCAATACAAAAAAGAATAGGACCACTCCATCTCTTTCCCATGGATGTCGTAAAAGGCGACTAAGGATAGGCTTACAAACTTGGGATTATTTTTTTAGGCGATGGGCTAGCAACCTGTCATTATTTGCATCTCAATACTATCAATAAGCCAAATAGCTGAACGTGGACTGTCAGTCTTTTCAAGACTGTTGGCTTTGTCTACCCCACAAGGGATATAGACGTGACCATATGTATGTATGTTAGTTTTCGTCCCAAAGCCAGGTTTCTATGATAATACTTTAGGACCATTCAACAGTTAGATAGGTTAGGTTAGATATTATTGGAAACTTCATGATTTTAAGAATAAAGTTATCAATCGATAGTGTTACAATTTAAGTGTATTTATTGCTAAGCATGTTTTTAAGTGAAACTTTAAAGGAGCAAAAATAAAAATAAATTGAGCCTATATACCATTTGTATTGCATAAAACTTACCAAATTGTCCGTGAAGAGTATTCCAGTGGACAGTTTTGTCTAAAATTTTGATGATACTGCCAGCAATTGCTAGTCCAGATCCTAAAATCTGGAGAACCCAATGAGCCCGACGTTTGTGTACGAGTTTAAGTGATGAAGACCAGCTATTGTGAGGTGATAAACTTAAAATTGCTTGACTCATTAGTAGCTGATACTGGAAAAAAAAAAGAAAAGAAAAGTTGTTATTAAAATAGTTTATTACTGTTGTTTAAAATGTAATTTAGCCTCAACAATTTTAACATCTTCAACGAGATAAATATTATTCGACTAAGACATACATGTGTCTTTCTAAAATTATAAATTTGAGATAAATTTTTTAACCTATAAAAATCTTAATGTCAAATCCACTATTAAGCCATTCAGCTGAATGTGGCCTCTTTCAAGACTGCTGGCTTTGTCTACTCTCTAAAGACATGACATATAATACATTTATTATGAGCTATGGGAAAAGAAAGTATTACATTACAATTATACGACGTATTTCACACAGTATCTTAAGGCACTCTATATTTTAATATTTTAACTACGACTGAAGAAAAATAAACGATTATCAGAATCAGAGTAAAAAATTTTTTTTTATGACTTATTGTTTTTTAAATCAATAAAAGGAAAGAAAATGTTTACATTATAAAAATAAATAATTAAATCTGCAACAACTTACCCCTAACACACATAGAATAATATGGATCCGTGTTGCATCCATTGTACCAGCTCTAAAGCAAAATAGTATTGCTGTTCCTACCACAGTTCCAATAAGGATATGAGCCAAAAGATTCATACCATTATTGAAAATCTTCAGCTTGTAATTTGTGTTTGAAGAAACTATTTCTTTTGAATCTTTCAAATTTTCAGCATCAAACTTATCGTTCTGACTCTGAGTGAATGTCATGTTTAATTATTGTAAAGCAATACAACACCGCGCACTGAGCAAATATTTAAAAATGACGTTGAACATAATCACTGTCCCACTTATATATAGAAATGAGATCATAATCTTAAATTTGACGATTATTTGATTAACAAAGTGTTCACAATCATTAAAACATAAATTATGATAACAATTTACAGCTCGCGTGACTCAAAAATTATTTTTCGTCGTCACACGTGTGTTAGCCGTAATATAGGCCACAAAGTTGGTGTTTTCTTCCGTCAATTTCTAACAACAAATTATTATGAAAACCAATGTTAAAAGGAAGTTATAAGGTAAAACCATATAATTGACTCGAAAATTAAAGGATATACTGTCAAAAGCGTACCCCAAAGCGAAGTGGCGAAGAGTGAAATTGGGAAAGTGCTAAAGGAAGGAGAGAAGGAAACACTAATGGGAATGAAGAAAATACCGATTAATTAGTTAATGAATGAAAATCAAACAAATTTGATTAAATTTTAATACAAATTTAAACAAATTGCGCTAAAAAAATAAAAAAAAACTTATTAACTTACTTCAATATTGCGTTACAAAATTATTCATAAGTAGTTAGATACAATTATAATATTTCATAAATTATTAAAATTACACATTGCAGAAAATCAGTCTTTATCTGTAGCAGATAATATAATTATTGCTTAATTCTGTCTGTGTAAGATTATAGACAATTATAGATTAAGTTTTGCATGGTCATTATAATACTATATATACCAATATTATAATACTTGCGTCATAGATATTTTAAACTAGATATTCAGATAGGTAAATAAACATATCAAAATGACTAAGATTTTAATAAACACAATTTTTAAGTGTGCCAGGAGATTTCAATCCATCATCGTTGGAATGATTTAACAGTTTTATCAAAAAATACAACTAATGGATTGACTATTATTACAAATGTAAATATAGCGGTGAAGGCTATAAATGTATCAGCCATTTCTGATGTGGACCAAGTTCTAAAAGAATTCTTATCAAAACCGTAACAGAGGCTGATTGACGCTGATACAAAGGCAACAGTTCCAAAAATAATGTGGGTGATCTTAGAGAGTACTCCAGGTATTAAACGCCGAAGCTCGTACGCGTAGAGAGATGCAAGGCCGTTAATAAAAGAAACGCCGGTGAAGACCATGGCGACAAGAGCTGAAGAGGAAATAACACATCATTATGAAAAATGGGATATATTTTATATGTAGCTTCCTAAATAATAAAGTTCATGACGCAAACAAGAAACCAGGTGTGCGTTTTGGACGAGTAAATCTGTTATGTATTTCGATATATTTTACTCAGTTTTTGTAGATTAATTGTATTATTACACCAGTTTTAGTTTTGGTAAATCTTAATTAAATTATATATTGACATAATTATTACCGTACAATCGCTAAAAAAAAAAAAAAATTTGGCATACGTTTGTTATGATGTAGTTAATGTTGACAAATAAATATTTCAATTGCAGTTACACTTTATGAAATGTATAACAAAAAAACAACAAGTTATCAACTTATGGTGTCTCCGTAACATGCATCTTCGAAATAATATAGAAAACTTACCAAATTGCCCATGAAGAGTATTCCAGTGAATAGATTTGTCTAAAATTTTGATGATGCTGCCTGCAATTGCTAGACCTGATCCCAATAGTTGTAGAATCCAATGGGCGCGACGTTTATGAACCAGTTTGAGTGAAGACGACCAACCGTTGTGAGGTGACAGACTAAGAATTGACTCTGCCATTAATAATTGATACTGGAAAGAAGAAATAAATTTTCAATACTTTCGAAGCAGACATTTAATTTTTTATATTTCCACGGTAATTTTAATGTCACTAGTGATATTTATACGAGTAGACTAAATGACAAGTTTACCTTCTAATGACGAGTTTTATATAAAAATTGGTGTGTACAGTAGATAACTATTTAAAAATATCGTGCAGTTTTTGTCGATTAATTTCAGCTAAACCGTCACACACACTACTACTGAGTTAAATAAGTATTCGTTCATAAAATAACGCTTCTTTCCCAGAGGGGTAGCACTTACCAAAATCTCTACATATTTTTGTTAGCTTCATCCGCATTCATAATTCTCTTCTCATTATTCTCCACGGTAATGAGTTAAGAATAATATGAGATATTATAACAATTTCTACACACACACTACACGTTCACAATCATCTGGTTAGCGATAGCAAATACATTCATCGTTATCTTCAGAGTAACCTACAAGGCTACTTACATTTTAAGACAACGTTTTTCGTATAGTCAAAGAAAAAATATGAAATATCTTGAATTTGATTTCTACTGTAGAAAATATGTACATACATTTTAATTATAGGCAATTATAACGTCTTTTTCCCTTAAAAGGTAGGAAGAGACTTTAGCCTTGAAAAGACTAAAGAGCCACGTTCAGTTGTATGCTTTTTTATGGAATTAAGAATGAATGGGAAAAATATGTAATATCGCATCAAATTTTTTGTAGATTTTTTAAAAATTAAGTACGGTTTTAATGCGGCAACCAAAAAATACTTTGTCTTTTGCAAAGAAGTATGAGAGATAAAAAACTAGAAAGTACTATTCATATTTTGTGCTAGAACTAAGAGCGAGTAAGAAATCTATAAAATTTATGCGGACAAAAGAATAAGGATTCATTACAACTTACCCCAAGAACACATAGAATTATATGTATTCGTGTGGCGTTCATTTCTCCCTCTCTGAAGGTAAACAGAACTGCTATTGCTACTGTACATCCAATGAGGATATGTGTCAAGACATTCATAGAACTATTAAAGATTTTTAACTTCACATCAGAGTGGGCTCCGGGAACTAACATTTCCTTTGAATCCTTCATTTTTTCCGCATCGAAGTCATCTATGTGATTAGTAGCGAGTGACATTTTTATGAAATATAAATAAGTAAACCACACGTGTTGAGAAAATTCACGAAAATGAGGATGTCCAAAGATGCACCGTAATATATATATATACTCTTTCTTACTATAAATACATAAATCTGATTGTAAGTAATCTGACAATTTTCAATTGATTGAGTTATCGAAGCGTGCGCTTTATTATTATTTAGGTATTAAAATGATAACTGCTTAAGTTTTGATGATTGCTACTGTAAAGGTCACGTACGCCTTTCTTTTTTGTTTTAACATGGATAATAATATTTTTTAAAAAACAATGTATATATTTTTCTGACTTTTAAGTGTTATTTCCTATTTACTTACCCTTTTTGTTTTTATATAACTTGTAAAATTAATAGTAAGTAATTTGGAATAAGTATATTTATTCCAAATTCACGCCACCTACATGATAAAGAGTAACTGATAGACGAAACACGTTGTCTGTCTCATCGCATCATCACTAAGTATCAAATTTTAGTTTAAGTGGTGTGGGATAGCATCATAAAGAATGCTTATCGCCAATAAATGAATTAACGCTTGAGCGCCACGGATAGACAAGCCATTGCAGAGCTTCCCAATTCTGAAACTTGCCTGGCTAAAATGAAAATAAAACTCACTACAAACACTCACTACTTCCTCTTCCTCCTGGTTTTAGTCCCGGTTGCAACCTCGCCTATCTGGAGAGGAGTTCGGGGTATGCTTTTGACCATGGATCTTGGATTGGGTGAGTCAAATTTTACACAAAATGACTCCCATCTGACCATCGCAACCTTTGCAGGTAAACCTAACCCGTTACGGATCCATGGTTTCACATCCAGTTGCCTGAATATGTCCCTGATTCCCTCACGATGTTTTCCCTCTTGGTCAGAGCATTGGTTGGTGTTCAAACTAATACTAATAATAAACTTTAAAAAAGAGTCATTGGAACATGGCCGAGGTGGGATTTGAACGTATGCCTTTCATTCATTACGCATTTTCACCAGGCACACGCATTTAAATCTGTAGATTCGACCACCGACACTCTTAGCAATTATTTTTCAATTTTAAAATTCAATAATTCCTCACTACTATTCATCTTAAAAAATAATGCAGGGATAATTCTTATTATTCATTATTTTCATAAAGATAAACTTTGGGAGGAAATGAGGAAAAAATTAAAACCAAAATCATTTGTTTAATATGAACAAACGCAACCATTTCACACACAATATTTCGTGTATTGTGTGTGAATGGCTGAGTTTATATATTGTAGTGAACTATTGGAAAAGAGAGACAAATTAGCTCTGGCAGGTACCTATTTTTTACATAATCTTTAAACGTATGCAAATGTAAAAAATATAATATATATATATTAGTTGTAATAAAAATACATTATTTTAGACAGCAATAAAAAAAGGACAAAGTTTTACTGCTACACCCCATAAAGAAAAACATAACAATTTTCAAGAGAATCCTTTCGTTCATCGTCTGAATGATTTAACAGTCTTATCAAAAAATACGATCAATGGATTCACTATAATTACAAATGTAAATATAGCGGTGAACGCTATAAAAGTATCAGCCATTTCTGATGTAGACCAATTTCTGAAGGATCTCTTATCAAAGCCATAACAGAGACTTATTGATGCTGTAACAAATGCCACGGTCCCGAAGAGAATATGGGTAATTTTGGAGAGTATGCCAGGTATAAAGCGTCGAAGCTCGTAGGCATAGAGTGATGATAGGCCGTTGATGAAGGAAACACAGGTGAAGACCACGGCGACAAGAGCTGAAGATATAATAAATTGTTATGATAAAATATGTAATTTTTAAAACTAAATCAATTAAGGCAAAGGCTGACCAATTTGAGATACTTTTATTAAGCGATGGGGTAGCAACCAGTCACTTTTTGAATCTTAATTCCATCAATAAGTCATACAGCTGTTAACGTGGTCTTTTGGTCTTTTCAAGACTGTTGGCTCTGTCTACCTCATCATTGATATATATCGTGAGATAATGAAAACAACTTTGTTACTAAGAAAAAGAAATATTTTCGCATTAAAGTAGAAAACTTACCAAACTGTCCATGAAGTGTATTCCAGTGCACCGTTTTGTGCATATATATGATGATACTGCCGGCAATTGCTAATCCTGATCCTAATATTTGTAGAATCCAATGGGCACGACGTTTATGAACAAGTTTTAGTGAAGACGACCAACTGTTGTGAGGTGATAGACTTAAAATTGACTCGGCCATTAGTAATTGGTACTGAAAAGCAAGATAAAAATTAAATTTTAGAATCAATTACTTTCAAGTCCATATGCTTTGCTAAATTTTCATAAAAAATTATATGATTTTCTTTTTCAGCATCTAATATCAGTACTGTAATCACTGAGTCCAAACCTATTATGGGATATATTTATGAAACTGATTTCTTTGCCTTTTTTGTCATATTAATGATAAAAAATATCGCATAGTTCATTGAACAAACATTAAGACAAAAGTAATGGAAGACTAAAAAGAACTAAAAACAATTTTTTTTAATTCACGATGGTTAAGTATTTTTACGAACGACTTACCCCCAGGACACATAAAATAATATGCATTCTTGTGGCGCTCATTGTTCCTTCTCTGAAGGTATAAAGAACTGATATTGCTACCGTACAACCAATGAGGATGTGAGACAAGATATTCAAAGAATTATTGAAAGTCTTCAGTTTCACATCAGAATCTTCGGCTGGAACTAGCATTTCCTTTGAATTCTTAATTTTTTCCGCATCAAAGTCATCTTTGTGATTAGTAGTCAGTGCCATATTTTGACAAAATTATGAACTAACAAACAGTGCACTTGCGTTAGGAAAGTTTGGAAAAGTGGTAGTATTCCAAGATATGCCCTTATATATATCTTTCTTCCTAATACATAGAAGTCTGATTGTAATCTGAGAATTTTCAATAGATGTAATCATATCGCTGCGTGCACTTTATTAATATTTATGTATTATGTATTTCAAAGTTACTTGCGATTTAATGATTGCTACTGTCAAGAGCACGTACGTTTCTTTGGATTTTCAGTTAAGTATTTTTATTTTTACACGGTGTTTATTCCTTTAAATAATATTTGAACTAAGTTTAGCTGCTTAACTTAGTTCAATTATCATATTTTTTAATTTATCTTTTTATAATTAGTAATTATTAAACATCGAGAACTAAATATTGTTTCAGATTAAAATTAAAAAAAAAAACAATGTAACTCCAAAAGTTTGTCACCTATCTCATTCTTATATATTTTCCTAAGCTTTAGTCAACATTTTCTCCTTTTTATTATAAAGTTTGTTTGTATAATAAAACAAAGTAAAACAAGTTTTCAAATCATCTTTTACTTACATATTTAGTGTATAAAACTGCAAATGGATTAATAATAACAATGAAAGTAAATAAAGCAGTAAATACTATTATGACTGTTCCTAATTCTTCAATAATTAACCATTCCCTGAACCATTGCATATCAAACCCATAACATAAAGATATAGACGAGGTGACAAATGCAAAGCATCCAAACAAACTATGGCTAACTTTGGAAACTATCGGGGGTATAATTTTTCGACACTCATACGCATATAATGACGTTAGGCCGTTGATCAATGATAGAATTGTGAACACCATTGCCACCAGTCCTGAAAAAGACCAATTAAAATTTTTATAATTTATTATTATAATTGTCTTGTCATCTTCGCGAATTAAATGATAATGATGCATTAATGCGTTGTTACACTTATCACATTCTGCAGTATTTTTAAATATCGTTATCAATATCTGTTTGTTTACTTATGGAGTATATTGTCAAAGAGATGTGTTATTCTAGCTTCATTTAAGTATTATAAATTATCTAAAATTATGTATTATCAAAATACTTTCTTTGCCAAATTAATATGTCAGTCGCCCTTTTCTTCAGATAAATGATAAAATATGAGATTAAACTTACCATATTTCCCATGTAAAGAGTCAAAATGCACGTTCTTCTGCATGATCTCCATAACAGTCCCAATAATGGCTAGAACAGAGCCAACAATTTGCAATATCCAATGGGCTCGTTTCTTGTCCCTTAGTTTCATGAATGAGGACCACCCGTTGTCAGGAGACAGGCTCAGTATTCCTTCCGCCATCAGGAGTTGGTACTGGAAGTTAAATAGGTTGTTGTTTAAATGATTATTATAGATTTAACTACACGCCCTTTAAAAATAATTTGATTGCAAAGAATAATCGTATTTTTTTACTTCTTGAATATTTAATTACTTGGAACTTGCTTTTATTAACCTGAATTAAAGAATAGTCAAAATCTTGACAAAAATCAGTAAAGTTAGAGTTAATTTTATTTAATTCCACAGAAATCAAACCATTGATAGATGTCTGGTTTCGTATACCTTTTTGATAATTTGATTTTTGAAGCTTCAAATTAACAACTAGGTCATCAAATACACATAAAAACAAAATTGAAGATCACAAAATATAAAAGATATTTGATGTCATTTAAAAATAGTAATTCTGTACAACATTAATCATGCAGAACTTATGTGCAGCAGTTTTTAAGGCTCGGAAATTCAAACTGCTTTTGTTATAAAGTAGTTGATAGTACTTTTGAAAACTGAATACTTTAAGCATGGCAATAACTTAATAAACTTACTCCAATAACACATAGCAGCATATGAAGCATTCCCCAACTGGGGGGTGATCCAAAACTATACACCAATATCACTGTCACGCCCACAATAATTCCAATTAAAATATGAACCAAAACATTCATAGAACTATTAAAAATCTTCAATTTATAAACCGACTCATTTACATCTTCAGGTACTAATATAGTTGTGGATTTAGTTTTATAAAGGTCAGCCATTTTTGTGAAAAAGTAAAAAAATAAAGAATATGATCTCTTCTCTTCAATGTCAGTGAAAATAAAATGTGTGTTTTTCGTGTGTCAAGATGATTTATGTTCTTAGTGAATCTGATAAAAGTGGGTGTTGTCCGTCTAATCAATTGCAATAAGACTTCGTAGGTACTGACCGGAATACTACCGATGAAGCGTCTATGTTTGTTTGTTACTTGTTTTAGAAGTAAGATCATGTTTTTTGTGTTTGCCTTCTAAGTAGTGTTCGTGCAGCTTAAGATATATTTCGGTTGGAAAATAATATAAAGGTGTGTATCAAAAATTGATACTGTAACCTACAACGATTTATAATTATTATTTTTTTACTCATTAAACTTAATGTCTAGTCGCTCACCCATAATGAGTTTCAGTGACCACAATCCTCAGTGGATTGTGGTCACTGAAACTCATTAGCTCACAATCTTTCTCCACCGACTCCGGTTTCATGTAGCCACCATCATTTCATAGAACTGAATAGGGATTTAGCCCTTTTTCTGAGTGTGGGTGACCGGCCTCGTGATCTTAAATAGAGCTACGTGAGTTATTTATTACATTTAACAATTACCTTATTTATTACATTTTACAATTATATTTTTACATTTCGTTTCGTTTTGTGCACTATTTTAGCTAAAGTATTTATTGTGTTATAATATTTGTACAATGTTTAGGGGCTCGAAGCACTATTTACATATCTTCACTAAAAGATGCTTGGCGGGCAATTTATTGACTGAGATGTTGATCAGGGCTATTGGCTGATCAATCTAGTGCAGAGAAAAACCCATAGTACATAGTTGTTTATTATAAGTCGCATGCGTAAATTCCGGGTTTCAAATATTGCTGCGGAGGGCGCAACTCAAAACAGGATAATATAAGAGAGTATTTACCTAAAATATCTTCAAAAACAAACATTGATTTGCAACCTGACCAGCTTATTGAAATGTGGTGGATGCGGTTTGCATATTTAGGGTCACCGGTGGCCCCTAATTAATGGGGTTAAGCCGCTTAGGCCGTGGACGCCGTTGGGAGAACGCTACGTGCCGGCTAAGACGGCTTCATTGGTTTCGTGACTATTTTGAATTGTTTCTGATTTATCGATATGTAAATAATATTAAGTATAGTTTTGGTCGAACTGTTAAGGTATCCGAATCTTGATGCAAAGGTAGACACGGATTCAATATTGATGTCATGTTTTTTAGAGATATGTGCATTTAATGGATTGCTAACTGATGCTCTTACGGTAAAGAAAAACACCGCGTGGAAAACTGCTCATTCAGGCAACTGGTGTTGTCTGTATACCTATGTGTTATGATGATTAAATACGGGTAACATTTTCTTATGACAAATTAAAAAGGGATTATTTTTGTCCTGCTAGGGTCAAGATCAGAATCACAAGACGCAAGGGTAAAGCCCCAAAGACCTACTTATCGAAGATTGTATCAGGATTTGTTCTTGAATTATGTCATTACACTTGAACAATATCAAATCAATACAATATCAATATCTGAAGTGTAGTAAAAGTACGTGATCTGCCACATGTTTGTAGGTATCTTGTCATGTTTTGTCAATTGTTATCTGCATTGACTTATTACAATTCAAAAAGAAAATTATGTTGTTCAGTAAGATTGGTTATTTTAAGTTTGGAAGTAGGATTTCCCATAGTCAAACATCGAATAGTAAATTTCTTTTAAAAAATACATGTAAAGAAGCATAAACAACCCAATTAGTGGCTCAAACTGAAGTTAATATTTATACTATAACCTAAACCATTTTTATTCGTCCGTACATCGCCCATACGGACAGACTGCAATATTTTTTTAATAATTTGCCAAACATACTGCTTATCTACAATTACGTAATTTAATCAGAATCAGTGAATCGTTTACATTGTCATAAAATAATCAATGGATATTGTATAGTCAATTTCTTTAGGCACTAATATATTAGTAAACAATTGTGATTAAGTCTCTTTATTGCAAAATACATTTATAAAAAAATATAATAAATATTAATGAGCGGAATAAAAATAAAATAAAAAAAATTTGCTATTATAATTTTTTTATTTCGGACTTTTTTTTAGGTACCCAAAAGAAATATACTATAGTTGTAAACCAATAAATTCCTTAAACTCATATATCGTCAAATCATTATGTACTTCATAAATGCGTTGCATAGACCGTAAGCGGTCTTTCAAACCTGTAATTTACAAACATAGTCCCTACGGTCGGTGCAATTAAGGGGTCCCATTCGGACCTCTCCCTAATGGAATGGAACCCAATTAGAGTTCAGGGTTACAAGGTGAACTTGTACGCAAACAAATGGCTCGGACTCGCACCTGCTGGCAAATTGGTTGCAATTGATTTTGGGCTGAGAAAACGAAAACTAACGTATTTTATGTAAATGATGCAAGTCTCTCGTCTCCTCATACGTATTTTAACGGAAAGATTTTTTTTATATATATAATTGTGTCATAGATGGCTTTTTTATGTTTTGATGAGTTTTTTTTAGATATCTTTGAGAAGTAGCTTAACTTACATACAACCTATAGCGAGAAACATGAAATTCGATAGTATTTTGTATTTATCGAATTATAATTCATAAATATGTGGAACTTTAATGGAGGCGTACGGTAAAGAGGACTTATTATTCGACAAGATTTGACATTACATTAATGAAAGAAAAAAACATATTCTCAAACAAATATAAGCATAATTTGTTGTAAAAATATTGGCATACCTTATGTAACTAATACAATTACAAGACTAATGAAAATCGTGGTAGCACAAATACAAAATAAATGGCTTTATATTTATATATTTTGTTTCAGAAACATATTATTTCAGTTTTAAGTAAATCATTGTCACAACGTAGGTATAATGAACGAGTATGCAATCCATCGCGTAAAGATCATAAAAATATTTCGGATTCATGAAATGTAAGAAGTTGTAGCTTCTTCCTACTTCTCAGGGAAATATGTATATACTTTGTATGTATTAATGTATGTATCATTAGTCAGTGTATTCAGTATTGGTATGTTGTCATATTACAACTTTTTTAATAACACCTGTCATTACTACCTATCCTATCAGATAAAAGACAAGATCTCGTCGTGAGGACATTAATATTAAGAGCACATCATTACGATATGTTGGCTCCAACTTTTTGCGAACACAAACACGCTCCGATAACATCAATCGGAATCCATCTCACGAGCGAGAGTACAAATACAGAATACGAAGATTTTTGCTGCGTAAGACAATGTCTTGGGTGAGGAAACTTGTCGGTGGTAGATAAGAAATTGTTTTGTTTCGCGCTTATTTTTATGACGTTATTTTGTATTGCTATTTCCCTTACGAAAAGAACGCATCGTTACATATATATCATCACGTATTTATCATTTACGGGGTAGACAGAGCCAACAAACTCAAAAAAACTGTAAGGCCACGTTCAGTTGTATAGTTACATAAACGTACAATAAACATAATATAGTGTTTGTAATATCTAGTAGTACTACTATATTTAATCGAATCATAGTTAATAATATACTTTTTAATACTTTATTAAATTATGAACATAAGAGTGTTCTTCACTTCGCAAGTGATATAATTCCGGAAAAAACTACCTTGCGTGATTTCGTAAGATAATCGAAAATGTGCCGCATCGTCCGCAAACATCAGCTCCTGTATTTTCTAAACTAAGTTATAAATAATTTACTTTTATCTTCAGTTATTCCCGTAAATGAGAATCTAAAGGAGGATTTTACACAAAATATTTCTGCACAAAAGTTAGAAGTTGGACAAGACATCTTACAACATGCAAGACGATTTCCGAATAGCGCTTGTGTAGCCTCAGCATATTCAATAAAATTCAAGCCTCCACATTTTCGATCGCTCCCGCGGTTTTCATCAAAGTTTTCAGAAACATACGGAAGCATGTTAAAACTCTGGTATCTTCGCAAACACTGCCACCATCTCGACCCGCGGTTCGAAGTTACGAGTTTAAAATTTGCGATTTATGCAAGAGCAATTTCAAATTAGATTTTATAGTGTTGATTTTCTTTATATCCCGGACTAATAACTTAACGAATAATAAAAAAAAGAAATTTGTAGATATTGTAATGATATTAATAGGGCTTGTACCTTGGCCTTAAAATTAAGTAGATACTATTTTTTAGGATTTGAATTTTTTCTTATGTCAACTAACTGTCTTGTGACATTCACTAATAGTATTATTTGCCTAGAGTATCGGCATAATTATAAATTATTAGTGACTGCATCCCTAGATGACTTACTGACACAACATTAAACATATGAGATATTTAAATCAATACTTTTTTATATTGTAGCAGCCAAAGCCTGTAGAAAGCACGCCCCAGGGTCTTTCTATTTCAATATAGACATTTGTTAACATTACCCTGCCCTCAAGTTTGCATTAAGGCTGGCGGAGCGCGAAATTGATCTTTTAGGATGGGCGGACTTGAAGACATATAACTAAATAGACAATAGATGCGGTCCTTGATCAATAGGGTGTTAATATATTATTCGCCCGGTCCTAAATATAAAAAAACTGCAAAATTTATTACTTTGTTTTAGGCAATTACACTTCCATTATTTGAGATTTAAAAATAAATTGATTCAATTCTTTAAACACAATTTAATAATGAGAACATCTTTCTAAAGGATCACATAAGTATCTGCGTCGAAGTTGAAAAGGATGTATTTTTTTACGTGTGACGTGAAATTATTGTAATACGATGTGAGTCTATTTTTCTATAAGGTCTGTGGCATGCCCCGACCAACCGAATCGAAATATAAATTGGAGACGACACTATTGATATTGAGCCCTCACGGGAATGCAGGGTTTAGATTAAAAAGTGTTAATTGTTTCAACTGGAAATATTATTTTTTTTTATTTTATGTCAGTAAGAGTTATTTTTTCCGCTCTCATAGGAATAGAGGACTATTATAGAAAAGTCTCCTATAATTAAATTGATTTGTTCCTCATCGTTGCGTTTCCCGCGTCGAAGCCTCTACCGTGTGAAGCTTCTTCAGTGCTCAGAATCCGAGTTAAAATAACTCTAGACAGAAAAGTTAAAAAAGACTTGTGGCATAAGACACTTACTTAAAGATTCTACTGTCTATAAAATGTTATCTATTTCTATACTAACCGATGATCATCTTGGCTTTCAGTATCATCAACATTGATAAAATTAGTAAGAAAACTCAACATTCAATTATTTATTCATTATAAACGTAATCTTAAACACAGAAATCCCAATTTCCTGTTAATAAATATCTACTTATATAAATATAAAAATTCTTCAAAGAAATAAAGCGTCTATATGAAATACGCTCATAACTTTTGATTTTCTATTCGAAAAGACAGACATCTTAAATTTCTTTCACGAAGTAAAGTTGGGAACTTCTCCATGTGGACTTCAGACGCCATCGGTCGCCGGATTTCAAGCCTGGATTACTTTCAAATAAAATTACTTACTGCCAACTCTGTGCAAGTTTTGAGAAGTTTATTTAATTGCTTACATAATCGAATGAGCTGAATCCATTTTTTTTATGTAGAATTATTTTTTTCATATTTCCTTCCGTATCATTTACATATGAAGAAATAACTGACGTTATTTCTTGATATTTTGGTTTTTGTAGGTTTGTAAGGTAAAATTAAAAATGAGTGGATTGATCGTCTCCACGATTATTCAAGAAATAAACATATTCACTTGATTTCATTCATGATTTCGATCCTTTGGTATTCATAAACAATGACACTTTCACAATACCTATGTGCAGTTTATCTACGTAGGAGAAAGCTATTAATATAGAAAAAGATCCTTAATGTGAATCTACACATAGTTCTGAATTAAATTCTTATTTGTGTATTTATTCAGAACTACATGTAGATTGTTAATCCGCGAATCCACGAAATTTAATTGTAAATAATTATCTTGGGTACTGACGTGGATTTGAAAATAATTTTCGGCTCATGAAACACTTTTAAGCAAACAGAACACACGTCGTTTATCTTAGAATACAGAATACTCAGGTGAGGGTGAGACTCTCTCCCAATTCGCCTGAAGTTGTAAGCCTATCTAGATATACGTCTACTAGATATGCATAGAATAATGTACTTAAAATCAATTGGTTTAAACGTAAGTTTTATGATTTCATACGACGGCCTCTGTGGCGCAGCGGTAGTACGCTTGTCTATGACATCGGAGGTCCTGGGTTCGAATCCCGGCCAGGGCATGATGAGAAAAGAACTTTTTCTGATTGATCTGGGTCTTGGATGTTTATCTATATAAGTATTTATTATAAAATATAGTATCGTTGAGTAAGTATCTCGTAACACAAGTCTCGAACTTAATTTGAGGCTAACTCAATCAGTGTAATTTGTCCCGTATATATTTATTATTTATTTATTATATACATTGTAACATGTAACTGTACCAAGTGCCGATATGGCGTCGGTTTTGTTTGTTCTTCTTGGATATTGAATGTTTATAAGTTAGTAATTGTCAGAAAATTTTGTGTTAATTTACTCATAGCATACTTATCTCGAATTTACTTTAGTGATACTTCAATTTGTTTATTTTTTCCCATTTTAGGAAAGAACAGGTTAAGAGTACACCACATCAGCCGAGCTTGCATGAAGAGAGTTATAAATGTATATTTATTTATTTAAAAATGACGAAAGTAGACCCCAAGACCCGGGGCCAGACGAGATGAAAAAATTTGCAATTTTATATATTTTTTCATAAGTCACTTCTAGTGAACTTTATTCCCCGTCATCCCTCAAATCTTGGAGGAGTGGGACGTAATCAAGGATTAATTTTCTACTTGGATTATTTTCAATCCGCCTGTATGTGAGCTTTAGATGTGTCTTTAATTTAAAGGGCTCTTTTACTGATAATTTGGAGGTATTTCGGGAAAGCTTTGAGAACGCCAAAAATGATTTAACGTTTCGTAAAAAGATTTCAATTTATTTTGGCTAAATCAGACACATATTGGAACGAAATCCTGTAATGATGTTTGACTTTTAAATGTAAATAAGCTGTGATGTTAAACAATATACATACTTACATAAAATCACGCCTCTTTCCCGGAGGGGTAGGCAGCGACTACCTCTTTCCACTTGCCACGATCTCTGCATAGTTCCTTCGCTTCATCCACATTCATAACTCTCTTCATGCAAGCTCGGCGGTTTCGGGTACTTTTGACCTAACCCTTTACCAGGACGTCCTTCATTTGATCAAGATACGTTCGTTCGTACGTTCCCACTCCGACCTTTCCCTCCACACTTCCTTGTATATCTGATGATGTTAAACAAATGTGAAGTTAAATCTGAAAACGGGTACGTACCGTTTTAGAGGTTCCAAATATCTTTTCATCTTTATTAGTATAGATAAGAAATTCTAGAATGAAAGAAAAAGGTATTTAAATTGCTAGCAGCTCCAACCTCGCTCAAGAGTATAACAAATATTCCTTACACTTAAACAAAGTTAGTGCATTAATAGTATGATTCAATGTTGTGCCGCGTTGCGCCCGCGCCAAGCCCTGCGTGATCGTAAACGAGGCTTTATTTATAGCAGCGCTGTTATAATTAATGCAATATCTTCAATACGTGCAGTAGTCCACTCCATACTTTGGAACTATCGTTATTTATGTATATGAAAAGCAGAGAGGTTTATAGCCCAATTTAATCACTAAATAATGGACAGTATTTCAGGCTCGCCAACCAAGGATTTGAGTGCGAACAGCAATATTGGAGAAAATGCTAAATTATTTATACGCGGACTCAGCGCAGGCTTCATATTGCAGATTTATGGCCACGTAAAATAAAATACATTTTAGGCACCACTGCTACGCCGAAAAGGGAATTAGAAAAATCTACATATCTGATACATGGTCCTTCTAGTTCAGTGTTTCTCAAATTTTGTTTTTTTTTTTATAATCAAATGTACATATATAAAAATGTGCATCATATTGCTATTATTTGAATAATGCGAATTGTCAAAGAAGTTTATTTTTCCAAAATTTGACTTTAATCCATATGTATAGGTACTTTGTTTATAATTTTCGATTATATTGTGAAATATTTTATTCTCGTAGTAGATTTTAATGAAGGCGAAAGAAATAGAGTACCTATTCAGAACAGGCTGTAGTGTGTGAAGGCGAAACTGCCGAAATATATAAATTTGATTAGTGTAAGCTTCTACCAAATTTAAAATCACTTTGGGAAACACTTTTTCCTCGCATACATTTCTATATTGCGCATTACCCTATGAGGGATCCTAAGCCCCGTTATGAAATTTCTTATAAAATATTGAGATGTAATGAAATTGTGTGGTGGGGGAGTCTTGGAAGTATTGTTCGGTAAAAAGGAATGGATATACAAAAATGAACACCCCCTTTATTTTTCCAAGACAAGAAGTAATTTTTTTTGTTCAAACAGGTTTCAAATTTTAGTCTGGTCATTTTAATTATAATAAAATTTGTAATGAAAATAAAAATAAATCTCGACTTAATCACATGATTTTATTAGGTATAAAGTTATACGCCTGCCACTTCGTCCGCGTAAAATGAACAATTCCACTTCCAAGGGAACTTTGGTTTATTCATCCTTACGCTACGCCATATTTCAACTCTATCTCTAGGTACCTACCCTATGAGAATAATTAATATTAGCGGCAGTGTGTAACCAGTAGCCTGATTTAATTAGTTTAATTAAATCTAAGTTATAGTAAATGGAATTAAGTAATAATTTATGTCATAATGATGACGTTCTATATAGATAAAAATAATGCAAGATAGATCTTTACTGACCTCTCTAAAATTTACACAGGAATTTAACCCTTACTGGATCATAGTTCACATCTGAATGTGTTGGTTTCCTTAAGATGATTTCTTCATTTCACCGTAAGAGCACGGAAAAGTGAATTTTTGACCCTTTGTGTTATTCCAGGAAATATTCTACTAAGTAGATTTTGTGTCAAAGAGTAACAAACACACACCAACCACAAAGTTTGTAGGAAAACAAAATTTCGAATGAGGAATGTGTTATCATGATCTATCCATTATGTGTTAGGTTTACCTACAAAAGCTGCGGAGGTCAGATGGGAGTTGCTTCGTGTAAAAACCTTACTCACCCAATACAGGATTCATGGTCAATGGCATCCAGGGCTCCTACCCTGAGTGATGAGGATGCAACTGGGACTAAAGGCGGAAGGAGTAGGATAGTAGCATAGGATTTGCTAATTATTCCTCTAACAGTTAGATCGTGAATTGTATGTTTATGTCCCAACCGACTGTATGTAGCTTTGACATAGTAATTACCGCACGTGAATGTACATTATGAACCGCAACACGGCTTCATGTACCGCACGCTATGTATTATGACAATTTAATTAGAACGGCATGTAACGTCTGCTGAGTAAATACTGTTTGCAAGAGTAAATCACTACTAATTATATTCTCCTTAAATAACCAGAGTCGGTGAAAAGAAATCCTTTTTTGAACCATGTAATCATGTATCTGTTATACTTCTGTCTTTAGCCAAATCTGAGTTTTAAAATTAATAACGGAAAATTTAATTGGATTCGATTACTTCAATGTAATTATTTTTAAAATCAATTTGCTGGGTCATATAGATATAGCTAAAATATTTCATTAAAGGTGAAATTTAATTTCTGACGAATTTCATGGGAGTCGAAATTAAGAAACACTGAGTCATTTGTTTTCTTTAAAGATGTCTTAATAAGAGCTTTCGATTTGATCTTGAGCTATTTGTCTCATTAAGTAGATGGAGTTTTAACCTATGACCGGAAAGAGAAAAAGAGGATTGAAAAAATTACGAAATTTCACCAAAAGATTTCTATCTATATGTTATAAAGGCAAAAGAATATGTTTATTTCACCTCGAACGTTTTAAATCATGTTACCCGGGAAACACTGTGCGTTTATTTTAAAAAAGGTACGTTACGTATGCGTTTAATACCTGTACTATTTATAAATAAGTATAATTGCAACGCGAAAGTTTAAGATCATAACATCATCTGTGTTTTGTATTTCATCATATTCCTTATGTAATGGCGCAGAGCATTAGTGGGTGGGTGCGGGTAGTTACCACCGGATGTCCGAAAAGTATTTCCGGTCCCTGGGCTCACGCATGAGG
The DNA here is from genome assembly GCF_032362555.1 of Amyelois transitella. NCBI lineage: Eukaryota > Metazoa > Arthropoda > Insecta > Lepidoptera > Pyralidae > Amyelois > Amyelois transitella. The sequence goes on along the minus strand of NC_083518.1, from coordinate 3,482,716 downwards.
TTCAAAGCGAGAGGAGCAGGCTTATTCTGTAATACCATGCATAATTCGAATAATTTCAGAGAAATTTCGGCTTTGACGTAATAAACTGGGTAACTTTATGGTTAAGTATCTTGGAAATTAAAAAAAAACTGTTCTTATTTCATGTGGATATCATAATATTTTGTGTCATGTAGCCTTGTTTCTTGGTGTAAGAAAGTATACCTATTATCTATATATTGGACAAAGTTCAGCAATATTTGATTAATGGTATCGACTGTGCCTTAAAAGATATGCAAAAGAGACAAAGATGATAAAACACTTACTTTAAAAAGAAGAAATCATATTGGTTCATCTACATTTTGTGATTTTAGTCGTAGTAATAACCAGATCTTGTGGATAGAATTAAGTGGAGAATTTTCTAATTCTCTCACATTAATTGTAATTATGAACTTTGGGGTAATTTTGATGTTAGACTTCTTTTATTTGCCAAAACAATTTTTTTTTGTAAGCGGTACAAGCGTTATATCCTTTTTGAATAACAATTTGCTGGTAGCCAATTTTCCGTAACATACTCTGAGGGAAGATCATAAATCTATTTTCATAACCTTTGTAAAATAAATTAACTACATGAAAGGTCTAACAAATTAGAACAAGTTGTTTATGTATTCAGAGCTTGTAGTTTGCTCTTATACCAGGGTGGTCTTAAAATAGATAAGGAATTGTTGAAAAAGGCCTTAATTTTAATTTCATTCCCATTATAACAATAAATTGATATCATACTTTATACTATCAGATACTAGGCGGAATGTATCATTTTGTTTGTTGACATAAGTTCATTTAATTGTATATAATTAAGTTGTTTAATGACGAAGCATTTGTGAAAAAATAGGTGTTCTTCAGTTTATACTTTGTGATTTTATCTTATTACCCACGAAAAACTTTACATGCAGATTTTATCCGTCCGTTTCTTCCGTTTATCTCTTTTCTCTATTTTTTTTATTTGTTGGTATGATGAAACGTTAACTTTTTGCTTTATTTGATCAAAACATTTTGTTCTTGGTCTTCCTCTTTCTCTTTTTCCATTATTTTTTTCTCAACTGTTTTCAACAAAAATTCCTAATGTCGGATTTAATGGCCTATTATTTTCCCTGTCTTATTTTCTTTCGTTTTTAAAATGGTTCTTTCTTCTCTTTCTCTGAATAACAACTTCTTCGTTTATGACTTTTCCCTCTGACTTATTTTCTCCATTTTTCTGCAGCAGTACATCTTAAATGCTTGTATCCTCTTCCTGTACTTCTTTCTCATTGTCCACGCTTCATATTTGTATAAGGCAATGCTCCAAATGTATGTCAGTTGTTTACTTATGTTTGAGCAAAATAACTTTTTCTTTTTTTCTAAAGTAGTTTTTGCTATTGTTAGTCTCTGTTTAATATCCTGTGATATTAAACAGAGACTAACAATAATAATAAAACCGAATTTTGTACTGTGAATATTTATATATTATTTAAGTTGATGAAGAACATACATACATATATACTACTCGTATGCACACACATTTCTTTCACCAATATATAAACATGGAAGTTGGTTCAGTTTTACTTTACTTATTTTGTTTCGCTTTTTATAGAATGGTTATTTTAAACCAGTTACCTCCTGTTTGAATATTGTTTATTAAACCAGTAGCCATTTTATTATAAGAACTATATTTACGAAGTATTCTCGTTGGACACTAATGTTTATAATCTGACAGGAGCAAGTGGCTGGAGGTCGTAAATATCAATCAAATGACCAGCTAAAGTTAAATAAAAAAGTAAAGACTTATAGCAAAGCAAAATAGATAAATATGATGTAAGAAATGTTCGAAATTTTGTAGAAGTATAATAAACATAAAATTTCACCTATATCTCAAAGGTGTGTGTGGGCAAAGACTACATTCCATCTTTTCACGTGCCAAAATTCATAACTCCCTTCATGCAATCTTATCCGTACAGGGCAGAGGGAACCAAGTAAATTGCTATTTACCTGAATCTAGAAAAATAAAACTATGCTTGTTAAAAGGCAAGTTTCGTAAGTAGGCGATGGGCTATTAATTTTATAGGTTTCTCATCATTAAGTCACCCAGGTGAACTTGTCCTTCGAATCTTTTCGAGACTATAGACCTATGACGTATCATGATAAAAACGTTTTTATGTTTATATTTATTAACTACCGGTTATGAGCGTGGCGTCTGAATTTGTTTTTAAACGAGCAGATATAAACTAGGTATCGTTGCCGCTGATACCTTGGTCAGCTTAGTCTTGTCTATGATTGGATTACAAAAGATTGCCTGTACAAACGTTTTTGTTTTAATAATATATATTTCTGTCTCATGCCAGCAAAATAAATCATGATTTAATATATTTCGTGATTCGGCATTTCAGAAAAGGACTAGACTTTAACTATTTCCCATAAATGTTGTAAAAAATGACAAAGAGAAAAGGCATGTTCATCTGGTGCAGGTCTTTTCGGGCATGGTAGTGAATATCAAATTTTGTGTGAGAGTTGCTTCTCTACATAAAAGGCTTACAATTTTGGGATTCAGGCGATGGGCGACCAATTTGTCAAAATGTCAATACAATCATTTAACCATCCAGTTGAACAAACGTCTTCGAGAGTTTTCGAGAATTATAAACTATGTCTACCACGTAAGGGAAAACGACGTATTATTGGACACAGCGTTAGAAGTATGTCGGCATCGTGGCAAGTGAAAAGCTGTAGTCTCTATCTACCCACTAGGGAAAAATATTTTATTTATATTTATGTACATCAAGGAAAAATAAATAAGAATAGAACTTAAACTAAAGAGAAATTCAGTACAAGGGCACTACTCATTTCTAGAGATATTTCTTCCAGTAGGCCCACGACATTTATTAATGTTTGTACTATGTATATAAATAAAAACAGACAGAGTGAAGTTTCAATCAGCCCCTATAGAGGTGACAAACGATGAAATTATCGGTCAAGTCAGCTGAAGTACCCTTCATTGAGTTCCAGAGGGAACAGGGGGCGGGGTCGTCTTTGATCTGACGGCCATTGAAACGGGTGCTGTGGACAGTAGGCCTGTAATCGCTGTGTGTGCTCGAAGTGCAGAACCTTGATGTTAAATAGTAATTAACGTTTTAATCTTTTGACTAAAGATAGAACTGTATTTTGTCAAATGGAACAACTCTGAAATCTGCTTATATTGACTATTAAAACTTCTATAGTATATTTAATAATGAATAACGCATTTCTTATGAAGTTCACTTAAAAATAGAAATAAAATTCCTGTTTCTTAAATGGAATTAATTTTATATGTCGCATATCTAAACCTATGTTTTAGTCCATGGAATTTATCTATTTGTTTGATAGGCTAACCTCTGAGATTTTAAATTACACAATTTGATTTATTTCTTTTATTATTCGTACTAAACCATGCAACGTTTTTATGTTTTAATTTGTTGTATAATCACAATAAAATTTCTAATGTAACTTCGCTGTGAGTCGCCTGAACTCGTATAAATTATATCCTTTATTCCAAACCTACTTATTATTACATTCTTGCCAAGTCTTTTTCAATAGTTTTCATAACCATAGCATTCTATTGAACAAGGACAGTCGGTTTGTCACAGAATTCACAATGGTACCAGAGACAAATAGATACTTGGCAGTAGTCAAGCTGATCTAGCAATTTACTTGCCAAACCTTGTCCTATAGGTTTTAGAATGTTTGAAGCGATAGCATGTCATGTATTGGAAATGGAAATTATGTGATGTACGCAGAAGCCATTAGCAAAACAGAATTTTTAGGTCTTGTGACTATGGGCTCTGTGTCCGGCTCTGAGATATGTATTGTGTATGTGTTTTCTGATTTAATTGTATCAGTTGAGTTCATAGTGACAAATAAAATATAAATGTATAATGTGGTCGAGGTCATTCTCCTTATCTCTGTCTCGGTCTATAAACGCATTCATGAGAAATTTAGAAACCACTGAACGGATTAACATACATTGATAACTACTTCATGGAATTCATGAATTACTCTTAGTATTTGTTAATGAGTAATTCATAAACAAAGTTCGTTTACGAGTACCTCCAAAACCAGAGGTTGTGATAAGGTTTTTTTAATATTCAATGTTCAATCAATCTTTATCAATTATAAAAGGATTAATTCCTTTATCTTTATCACATATTTTAAATGATATCTAAAATTATATGTTCGAAAATATCAATCATAATTATCATATTTTATTATACGTCACATGATAAAAATTTAATATCGCATAAATTCAGTCGGTGCGTAATATAACTAATTACGCAATTTTTTTGATAATGTATCTCACGTCACGTTAACTCAATAATAAACTGAATTTAAAATATTACATTCAATAAAAGTATATTCTGTATTTTTACATACATAGGTATATTGTATTACGTCTCTTTCCCGGAGGAGTAAGCTGGGACTTAATTTCTCCACTTGCAACAATCCAATTTATTAATATAATAATTGAACATATTTTTTTTTCCACGATTGTCATGTTTACCCCCTCTATTTATGTGACTAACTTGTTACCGAATTTAATGTTGTTAGCTACTTACCTAAAACTCAACCTAATCTCTGGTTTGCACCTTCCTCCTGGCTTTAGTCCCAGTTACATTCTCACCACTCCGGAGAGGACCCTGGGTATGCCTTAGACCCTAATAGATTCTGAAGCAACTCCCATCTGGCCTCCGCAACCATTTGCAGGGGAACCTAGCCCGCATTGAATAGATCTTGGTTACACCACCCAGTTGCCCGAAGGCGAGGGTTTTGTCGCGATGTTTTCTAAAAATTTGATTTGTTCAAAAACTGTTGTCTCTGTCTACCTTGTTAGAAATAAAGACATGATAATAAGTACTTATGTATGAACAAAAACATTTTTTTTTTAAGTCATACTGATGATCTACTCGTAGCAAAAAATACGATATAATCTCAACGTAGGACGAAGCATGTAGACGTTTTAATTAACCCGTGTTCAATTCTAAACTTTTTGGCTCACTTGTTGCTTCCCACGCCTGCACTCGCGTCCGTATTTAGCATAAAACAAGCCCCAGTGAATGCAAGATTTCGAGCCAAGCGAATAAATTTACGCCATTATCAAAATATCATACCGGAATGAAACGGAATAACCTGTTAAGGGTCATTAACGCACGCAATGCGTGGCAGTAAAGCTAGTGTTAGACATGCTTGGTTCACATAAAATTATAGTCACATTTTAGTACATAGATGCATACATGCATATATTTACGCCTTTATCCGTTACGGAGTAGACAGAGTTGAAAGGACTGAAATGCCACGTTCAGGTATGGCTTACGATGGAATTGGGATTCAAATAGTGACAGGTTGCTAGGCCATCGCCTACAAAAATAATCCCAAGTTTATCCGCCTCTCCCTTAATCGCCTCTTACGGTATCCAAGGGAAGGATATGGAGTGGTCCTATTCTTAAGTGTTGGGAACAATATGGTATTATAGTCACAAGATAAATTCGAAAAAGATTTCGAATATATTTGTATATTTTATCATTCACGTTTTAACTACCTTATTGATCAATGCTCTTGAAAGTAATTGGCCTTACGTTTGTCCCGGTTGCGTACTCACCTTTCTGGAGGCAGCCTGAGATGTGCATGTGACCTTGATACTGTTTGGTTAAATCTGGCTTTTCAAGAGCGACTCACGTCTGAGCTACCTTTGATGGGAATCTGATCTATATTGAGATCAAAGGTAAACATTCAGTTACCTGAATGTGTGCTTGTATCTTTATCAATAAATATAATAATATGTTTGTATTATGCAAATGTTCTGTAGTCGGATCTGGAATTGGTTAATTTTTTGTACGAGTAGTTTTCCTATTTGTTTTTAAACAACTAACAACGACAGTTAACATTAACTTTAAACTGTCTTGTATATACTAGTGTTTAATATACTACATCTCAGCTTGGCTCCTCTTACCGTATTATTTCCCTTTACTGATATCTCGTACGAGAGTGTACACGTAACTTAGTTTGTTGGCATCGCTTGGTTGCATTACAACCTTGCTACCAAGATTGTTTTGTTAAGCGGACTACAAACGTAGAAATGCTTGTACTTTTTTATATAATATGATTTATGATTCTTGATAATTGAGAATTGAATTTATTTACAACAGTAGTATTTTTTATATGTCAGTCTGTTTCAATTGTCAAATGCGCATATACTCGTAAGAATCTGTAATGTGATTAGAAATTTGTCTTATCATGGCATTTACGCGTTTCATGTATTGACTCCAATGATCGAAGTCCACTGAAGCTCATACACGTAACTCTTTTATGGTACGAAAAAATAATTGGTACTAGCTGTTGTCCGTGACTTTGTTGGCCTCTAAACGATGTTTTAAGTTAAATTAAGCCTAAAACATCTGTGATTACACCAAAACACGCTTAGGATAATGTAATAGTTGATAGGTTTTTCCGGAGAGGTGAGGTAGATATAGTTTTATTATAAATGCCAATGAAGATAAAAGTATATATAGATTGATTTTATACATAGCAAAACTTAAATGAGTGATATTCAAACAATTTAAATTTATCTATTTACAAAAATTAAGATAAAGGTAATTAAGTCATATAAAATAGATGTTGGTTTCTAAGCTTGCGTGTTGCCTTACAATTCTAGTTACCCTTTACCTGCTTAGAAATGTACTAACAAGTAAACATTTGTTAGCTGAAATCTAAGAAATGTACGTTAGATGCACGGAACTTATGCTTTGTGTAATGTGACAATGGGCTAAGCACTAATTAATAAGGCTGTATTTGTAGTGAGAAGATTAAGAGCCAAGTCGTGTTTTTTACATACATCACGCCTTTATTTCATATGGCGTAGATATAGCCAACAGTCTCAAAAAGACTGATGTTTTTTTATTACTGTTTAAAAATAGAACTAATGATTTTCATAAGAATTAACACAAGAAACATTAAAACTTCCCATAAACTAGAACGTTTAAGATAATATAATTTTGAATTTTGAACTGAACATTTCAAGAAAATAACTATTGCAGAATTTTATTAATTATTATATATTTTAAACACACTAGCAGCTCATTAAGCTGATATAGCAGTTAAGAATGATATAGCAGTTACTAAACAGCACATTCATCGAAATGAGAATAATCGAGTGTCCTTATAAATCTCAAGAGCATTTAGTTTCCCATTGTTTTCCGTTGACAAACCTTTTAGCTCGCTTCCGCACCAATTTCCACCGGACGACATCTTGCGATATGTTCCGTTGTTCGGGAAAGTTTTAAAGCAAATACATACATACATATAGTCACGTCTATATACCTTTGAGGGTGGACTTAGCCAACAGAACAGAACAGAACAGTCTCGAAAAGATTAAAAGGTTCGTTCAGCTGTATGGCTTTATGATGGAATTGTTATTCAAAAGTTACTAGCCTAAACATCGCCTACAAGTTTACAAACCTATCCTTTCGTCGTCTTTTACAATATCCATGGGAAAGAAATGGGGCTTCTATTCTAACTCTAACTTCTTTGTCTAACTAAACACTGGCAACTATACAAAAATTCAATTGATAGACTACGTTCAGCTGTTTGGATTAATTATAAAATTGATATTCAAATAGTGACAAGTTGCAAGCCCAATCGACTTGATCGCGATTTATTCAATAAGAACTTTTCAAAACACGCACGGTAGCGGAACTCTTAGCAAGTATCTAGTATTTAATATTCTTGTTTACCATAGAGTATAGACACGTTGTGTAGGTCGTGATTCATGCCACGAGGTGGACGTGAGGCGGATTTATGGTGGCCGCTCACACTTGACGTTTATTGCTACAAATAGCATAGCAGCGACAATTTGTAGGGACCCTGTATTTGGAAAGTTATTGGGGATAATTACATGTAATTGTGGGGCAGATGGTCTCGATATGATATGAGATATACCTATAACGAGTACTTTATAGTTATACTAGCGGCCCGCCTCGGCTTCACACGTTTAGCATTTACAGATATAATCCTTGCTAAAAACACTTTCCAATTTTTCAAACAAAATCAAAATCCCTCCACGAGTTTCCGAGATTGGCGTATACATGCCTATACACAGAAAAATAGGGGGATTTTAAAATAATGTAGGGATTACTAACTGGGATAAGTATATAGCAAAAACAAATGAATGAATATACAAATATACTATGTGGGATACTAGAAGTGATAAGGGCAGAATATTAAGTTTCATTTAAGAACTTTTTACTACTAGCTTTACGCCTGAGTGGAAAGTATCCTATGTCCTTTGCTGAGCGGCGGTAGTCAGATCAGTAAGGTGCCCGGTTAAAATGCGTGATGCGCAGAAAGACACAGATTCAAATCCCACTTAGACCATGTACCAATGAATATATTCAGTACATTAGTTTGAATACTAACCATTGCTCTTCGGTTAGAGAAAACATCGTGAGGAAATCTGCATATACAGGCAACTGGATGTGTAACCATGGATGTAATACGAGTTAGGATTACCTCCTAAGGTTGCGGAGGTCAAATGGGAGTCGCTTTGTGTTCTTCTTGACTCATCCAATGTAGGATCCATGGTCAAAGGCATACCCCGGGCTCTTCTCCAGGAGGTGAGGATGTAACGGGGACTAAAGCCAGGAGGATGAAGAGTCCAGAGCAAAAGGTTTAATAGTTTGACTGTGAAGAAGTAACAAATAAACAAATTAATTAACTTTCGCATTTATAATATTTGCTTCAAAGTTATATTGCACACCTGCAACTGGTAGGATTTGAAAATTCATTGCTCCAATTAATTGACCTGCCACTATCTCTTAACTAAATTCCACCGGGTTCAAGACTTTTGACTCTTAACTCATAAAAACGTTAATGTGTGTAAAATTGACCAATTATAACTTTATTTCCAGCTCAGTTTGAAAATAACACTATTTTGAATGCGCACCTGCGCTTAGCTAACTTTAACGGGCAGTATTTGCTTAGCAAACTGCATTGCCTCCGATTGAAGCCCGAGGCAGCAGTTATGACGTCATTACCTCCGTGTGAATCCGCAAATCAGTTTCGTTCCACACCGTGCTCGATTTTTGGTTTTTAATTTATTTCTACTAAAACATACATACATACATCCCTAACGGGGTAGACAGAGCCAACAGCTGAAAAGACTGATAGGCCACGTTCAGCTGTTTGGCTTAATGATAGAATTGAGATTCAAATAGTGACAGGTTGCTAGCCCATCGCCTAAAAGAAGAATCCCAAGTTTATAAGCCTATCCCTTAGTCGCCTTTTACGACATCCATGGGAACGAGATGGAGTGGTCCTATTCTTTTTTTTTCCTTCAACTGTCTACTTTCCACTACATCTATCTTCTATTAGAAATTGGAGGTAAGACGTACCGTCTAACTACTTATCAAAACTAGGTTAGATTATCTAGTGATGGCCATCAGACAGAAACTACTTTGTGTTAAGTACCTAACTTACCAACACCAGGAACGTCATAACGACACCAAGGGTCCTCTCCAGAATTGTAAGGATGCAACGTAGCGGCAGATAATACCCATTTTTCATAAATACAAATGCCATATTTATTTGTTTCCGACTGTACATAAAACTTTACATTCATCACTATAAATCCTAATGCTAAAGCTATGAGGCTAACATTTGCTTAGCAAATTGCATCGTATCGATTGCAGTCAGAGTTTGGAGGCTTATGACGTCATTAGCACGGTATGACGTCATAATTCAACACCATTTGGTTATCACAGAGATGAATCGCGCATATGCCCTGAATTGCTAACAGTCTAGTTCTTATTTTTATAAACATGTGGTATACAATATTTCTTCGTTATAAGTATTAAAACCCCAATAAAGTGAAATCGGTATTCTTTTGAATTACGGGAAAATGATTTTCTCTACTGCCTCGCTATTGGAAATCTAGCATACAAGACTAGAACCAAATAAAAACCACATGATATCAACAAGAAATGACCAGCGCTTCCAAAACGGCTTAGTGTCTGCGTGGTAGCAACTAGCTTTGGTAACCATCATGCAACGCTTAATAATGGAATTGGAGCTCCAGATTTATTCTAAAAATTATACGAGCAGTTCATGTAGTAAGATGTTTATCTCTGGTACGTTACCAAATATAAACCTTGTACCCATCCTTCTTCCCTTAATAATGGAAAATCTTATCTAAGCAGCTCCATTGGTGCATTCTTTGAGTATCAGTTGCATCCTCCACTGTATCTCTTCGGAGCCCGCTCACCACTTTGTTCAATTTTTGGCGTTTTCAGATTTAAGTCCATTGGCTTACATATGTAACACCTTTTGACGGCCTCTGTGGCGCAGTGGTAGTGCGCTTGTCTGTGACACCGGGGGTCCCGGGTTCAATTCCCGGCCAGGGCATGATGAGAAACAAACTTTCTCCGATTGGCCTGGGTCTTGGATGTTTAACTATATAAGTATTTATTATAAAATATAGTATCGTTGAGTTAGTATCTTAGTAGTAGTAGTAGACTTGTGTTACGCACAAGTCTCGAACTTAATTCGAGGCTAACTCAATCAGTGTAATTTGTCCCGTATATATTTATTTATTTATTTATTTTGTGATGTTTAGCTCCATTGGTGCCAGTTTAAAGTAATCTTCATCTCCATGCATTATCCATTTCATACTTCAGTTTCCAAAATTAACCTACCCTAACATCATTAACACTGTGTTAACTCGTTGTTTGTCATTGTGATGAATGGCGCAAGCAACCTTAGTGTGAACTGAGAATATGACATCGTAATTTACTTGGAAGATGAGTGGTGACGTCATGAATTGCTTGAAAGATGATAAGAAAAAGATGATAAGGAAAAAATAGTGTCACTTACTCATACGTGAATCTTACGAACAATGTGGAAATATTAATGTAGAAAAGCGGACCCCTACTTCGAAGTACTGTGTCGAAGGGTGTAACGCAAAGATGAGAACGAGAGAAAGGTTTATTATGGTAGAAGGATAAAATGACCCGTTACTTTCCTAAAACAAACCTCTTCTAACGGTTCCCAAAAATATTGTACCTTATACGAGTATGCCGCCGACTCACAGATAGCTTATTCCGATAGTGTCCCAACAGTGGGACGGGACAACGGACGCCCTGAATGTAAATGCTACTAAGGCAGCGCAAGTGATAGGTGATTGGCGAATCATAACAAATAAAAATTGTTCATCCATGTTGATGGTTAGACATAGACTTACTTTATCTTACAGTGATAACTTTCTCAGAAATTGGGTTTCTCTGCTGCTTCCTTCCACAAAAAGTGAAGTAGTGTCCATAGTGTGTACCAGGCTTACCTTAATTTTGGATGGATTTGTCAATCTGCTTAACAGACGAGACTGTTTCAATTATTACTTCGGGTATTTTTGTCTCTTTGTCTACAAAAATAGTCAAACCTTTTACCTCTTTTAATATAGCAATAAAGAAGTCTTGGAATTGGTTCAAATAATTAATATGAAGTGTTACATATAATCTTGTTTATTATTTATAGTATGTAATCGCTCATCGCTCCTGTTAAATCCCAGTGGGGTTTAGATGAAATGTACACTCATGGCTGTTCTTCATTTTTCTTGTTTATGCAAAGAACAATATCGGGATGCAGAAATTAACAGCGCTCGGTGCCATCTGACTCTTAAACATTTTATTGATTACACACTAGTAATTGCTGTATTTAAATGCCTGATAAATTAAGAAATGTAAAGAAAAGCTTAATTCTACATTGATACGAGTATCACTTGCATTCAAACTAGTATCTTTACTAATATATTATATGCGAAAGTGAGTTTTTTGTGTTTCCGCTTCACGTTTTATCTAATGACCCGATCTGTTTCAAATCTCGCGTCTATATGTAAAAAATAATAATTCGGGAGCAAATCTACGAGCTACGGCTAAATAAAAACCACGGAATTCTTAGGAATCACTTGTAAACAACAATTAATCATGAACAAAGCAATTGTAAACGAGCGTTTACAGAAACAGGCGAAACATTTAATCAGGCCAATTTGAGAGAATCAATTAAACGAGCCCTTAATTAAATTAAAGCTACAATACTGGTGTTGAGAAATCCCTGAGAATAATCCTTGTTTGTGTATTTATTTTAATAAAACTCATAAAACTCACGTATCCATACGTGTAATAAAATTTTGCCTAACCAATATCACACTAACCAATGCATGTACTGGGAATACATTACCAAAAATCGATATGGGGAATGTATATAAGCCAAAAATATGATTGTTTGATTAATTTAAAGAATGTTATTTTTCTTAAATAGGATTCCTGATAATGTTAAAACTTACTCAATTTTAAATATTGCCTAACAAAATACAGTGGCCGGTTTAGTTATTCTTGTTCACATTAATTAAGAATTTTGTTCAATGTCATAGATGTAAAAGGAAGTTGGAACATAAGGAAAATACACATTTCCTTTCATTCTGGAAAAAACATATTTTTTTTTGTGCAAATCGATCACGAAATCACCAAACGGAATTTCGCGAAATCGTCCCTCAGTACACCCCTAGACTACACAAGAAACCTTCAAGCCAAATTTCAATCATCTAGACCTAGTGGTTTGAGCGGGGTGTTATTTGTGAATATGTCAATCAGTCAGTAGTCACTCAGTAGCGGAAGAGTTTTAAATATGTATATTGATTTTAATAGAAAAAAAAAGAGTACAGATATAGTTTATTTTTAACAATTGTTTATTAAGGCAAGTTTGGACGAGACTTTGCTTACTTTGTTACATCTAATGTAATTTCTGCATTATTGAATCTATGGCGTTCGGCGAGCCCTCGATTCCGCGAACCCCATTCATTAATTTAAACATTCATACTTAATTATCGAATCTTCAATTAATGCCTTTTGATTTGTTGCTTTATTCCACTCGATACGAATACAGACCGACTGTGAGTAATGGGCGAATGATTAAGTAATTAGTGCTTCCATGTAAATTAACAATTTGTATACACATCCAGCATCTATTAATAAATATGAACAGTAAATTAATTTATATTAAAGCAGATTGGTGTCAGACCGACATCCGATGAAAAAATAAACACATAATTTGTTTTTGGTATTCAAGTTTCTATAAAAGAAGATTTATGGACGTACATATGTATGTACGTTTCTTGGTATGTTTCCTTTTAGCCGGTGTGAAGATAGCATTAGACAATGCAATCGGGAATCCTAAAGTTATAAGCTGAATACAGCTGAATTTGGCCTTTTAGTCTTTTCAGGACTGTTGGCTCAGTCTACTCCGCGAGGGTTTTATACCTGATTATATGTATGTATAAAGGAAAACATTGTCTGACTGACTGACATATCACTGCACAGCGCAAACCGCTGTCTAGAGAATGAAAAGTCAGCAAAAGAGAGCATTTCCCAAAATTCCCACGGGAACCAAAATAAGCAGGATTTTCCATTTCAGGTGGGCGCAGCATGCATGCAGCAGCAGCAGCATGGTCTAAAACTATAATGAAATGTTTTTATTTCCTTTACTTACTAAATAATGTTGATTTACTTACATATATGTATATAACCATTCCCTTTCATATAACACACGTATGATACGATGATTAAACTTAGTATATATTTTCGATAAAGTTTAGCATACGTATGTAGTATCAGAAGAAACTAAAGCTAAATTTTAGAATAAAAATTGTTAGTGGAGCAAAGCCCTTAGCAAATGTATGTATACAGATGAACAATTTAACAATACTGTTGTGTAAGCCAAGAAACTTAGTGATCGTGTCAGTAAGCAAGAAGTTTATAACGAATCGGAAAGTTTTAATGGCGTCACCTGCGACCACTCAACCTTCTCGCGTTCCTGATATTATTTGCTATTGGAATTGTATTTCTGCTTTATAATATGGTCATAATAAAAATACTTAATGGAATGAAATATAATATCATATTATTTAAAGTATGACGCTGGAAGCATTTCATGTTAATGTCACAATCAAAAACATATATGCATTTTAGAGCAAGAAACTGAGTATTAAGCTAACTAATTGAAAGTTGAATGTTAGAATTAAAAAAACTAGGAATGATTGCGCCAATTTTAAAACAATTTCATTTGAATGAGAAATAATAAAACTCACAATATCGAACAATCAATATCACTAAGTACGTAGGTAATAATACTAAAAATTCTTTGAATTATTTCAACTACGAGTATAACACTAGATACATTTATACACACTGATGTCGTGCTGAGAATTGATAGAAAACTAAATAACACCTCTTTCCACCAGTTGTTATCTAAACAACTGTTCCAGTTAGTTTTTGCTTCTTTTTGTTCCAATTGATAGATCGTCGCAGTGTTTGTGTGTCACAACTTCAGTGCATACATTATGCTGTCGGCGCTATTGTAGCTGAATTTATAGATGCAAGAGACATTTCAGTTGTATTGTGCTGAAATAGACTTTATAAGAGAAATGAGATGCTACAGGGATACAAAATACTCGGAATACAAAGTAGATATAGGAGTCCGATAGCTTGTTCAACTTGCTTCTTTTGCTATGTTGCTTTTAAAATACAAAATCTCGGTCAGGTCATGATATAGAACGAATGAGTTAGACATCTCGTAGCTCAGATATAATTTGTCTAAGAAATGTCGTGTCTTATGAGCCATCGCTTGTTTTATTAGACATTTCGTAGGAATTTCCGAAAAACAATGCATGGTTTTAGGTGTGTTGTATTAGGTGGCTTGCTTGGGTTTTCATATTATTATGCCAAACCTACAAAAAATTTTGCTCTTCTAAGCCACATTCGGCATTAATTTTTACTGAATTTCCTAACTGTTATATTTAAAATTTAAAAATAAAATGTCAACTAGCGATTATAATTGGCTTCCAATACATGACTTAATGAAATAACGTTTAATGTACTGATACATTGTGTACAATTGATCCATTTATTCAATTCAAGTGTAATCTTCGGTAAGATCCAATCAATTCTGGCAAGATGTAGTGTGGGCCCAGAAATCCGTACTATTACAGCCACCGACCTCTTTTTTTTGCTGGATGCAAATAGGCTGTCAGTATTCGAATCGTTAGTGCTCGAAATAGGAACTGCCAATACATTGTATTCTTATGCATCTAACGATTGAGTGTACTCATATTTGTTGCAGTTTATTTATATATTATTTATGTGATGATTATTACGACGCATCCTCAATTTTTATGTGCGCTGCTTTTATGGATTTTTCTTTATATTTTGGTCGACTGGAAGAATTCCCAATTGGGATAAGTCCGCCATTGTACATATTCTTCCAAATCCAATAACTATTTTGAAATTTGTTATATTTCTTTTTATATGTAACAAAGAGTTTACAAACAATAAAAATATTTTTAAACTGAATGACTAAATGCCATAGTCTTAATTGCGTATTAAATAATACATTGCTGAGGAATAATTACATTTTAAAACTACAATTGACCACTGAAAAAACGGAAATAGTGTATTTTTCTTAAGGTTAAGTTAACTAAAAATATCTACTATACAAGGGTAAATAGCAGTAACCAGCTGTTTATTTTGGACACATAAATTATTTTATAGCATAAGTTATTACGATATAACAAGACCTCTCTATTATGAAGGTTTACAAATAATAACCAACTTAAAAACTTGAACAGTTATTCTTATTATTATAACTTCATAGCCATAAACCTATACATTACGTTGGCTTAATTTTGTATTCTAATCAGAAAATTTAATAATATTTAATTATATAATGTAATTTTGTTAAGTTGTTATGTTGTCAGTTAAGTTGTAATGTTGTTAAGTATTACCTTGTCTAGCAAATACAAAAAATACACGTCGGTGGTGCTATCTAAGAAAGATCGGGTGCCACCGTCGTCTGCAGAAATGCGATACGGACTAGAATGGTAGACGACAGATTAAAAGTATTGGGTTTATAGAATTGTCAGATGTAGCTTACGTTGGAACATTATTCAAAAATTTATTATGTAGGAGGAGAAGTTACGGTGCTTGAAGAAATTAAAATATTAGTCCTTATGTCAAAATGTTACATGATGATATAATTATCATCAACATGTGTGTATTTTTTAACTATTCTTCTTCCTGACTTAAAAAAAGTTTTATAGAACTATTTATTAAGAATTCTATTACTATAAACAATATACGAAACTTTACATTAGATAGAAATAAAATGAATAATGCAAATGTAATGCTAAGTAGTGAGTGCGAACTTAAGATAGTTCTGAACAAATTAGAGGCGGGAGGCGCTGAAATAATGAGATTGAAATTAATGCACTCAAACTAATGAAATTTATGAAATGAGCACTTAGCGAGTTGAGTGAACTTGAGGTGGTATAGCAAGGCTCCTGTGAAAAACTTGGAATATTTTATTGTCAGTACAACAGAAATAAAAATGTCTATCTTGTGTTTGTCGTGTGGTTTTCGGCACTCTGGAGTAGAACCACTCCATATCTTTCCCATGGGTGTCGTAAAAGGCGACTTAGGGATGGGCTGACAAACTTGGGATGAGTTAGCAACATGTCACTTTTTGAATCTTAATTCTATCATTAAGGCATACAGCCGAACGTGGCCACACACACAAAGACTAAAATCTTTGTGCAACTGTTGGCTCTGTCTACCACGCAAGGGATGAAGACGATATAGGATATAGGACTTTTCAATTTTGCATTATATTTTTAGGCAATATTTTAGCAAACGTTGAAGTACGTAAATAGTGTGATAGACTCTACATTATTACATTAAATTTAAAATTAATTTACTTGTAAAATTAAACAAGTAAATTAATTTAAATTTAATGTATAAAAATGCGGGACGATTTGCAATGTTATGGTCCATTAGTTATAATGTTTCAAGGACAAGCTGCGGGAAAAGCAGTAATGTCTACTAAGTTGCAAATTATACCAATGGACATATAGACTTTTATGACGTCAATAGTGCCGGAAACCCAATAATGGAGGTCAGTTTCTTGGCACGGACGCAGACGTGGCTATTTAATGATAACATAACTAGATTTAAAGGCATTATTTTTATACATAGACTTGGTACAATAAGGTGTTTCATATTTCTATTTTGAACAATTTTTTTCATAAAACACATACCATTATTACATTTTCAATAATCTATTCGGAATTCTATGCATACCGTACAAGTCTGATTTCTTAACAATTTCATTTACATCACGATAGAATATAGGTAGATCTATACATAGCTAGACACAATGATTAATAATAAAACCCCTGTGTTTAAAGAGCCTTAGGGAAGACAATTTAAAATAAATCATAACTTAAGGTGTCACATTCGACAATTTGCAACAAAGTGAGCAAGCAATAACAGACATTTTTTTCATAAAATACACCATTCATACAGTTTCAATAATCCTTATTCTGAATTCTATACATGCCGTACATTACAAGTCTGATTTCTTACCATTTCCTCCACATCCCGACTGCACCTTCGGGATCTGACGTTTCCTCTCGCATATAAATTCAATATTGGCCGATCCCCGCGGAGGCCTGCCGAGAGACAAATGTAAATATTTTCTAGTGGAATATGCATACGATTCCGTGTTTTTATTTGATATCTGACCTATTTTTGGTAAAGGAATTCTAAGTTATTCAGTCTGTTGTTGATCTTGCTTAATGTTATGTTGTATTTAGCAGATCGTGGATCTCATGTACGCCAGCAAATTAATTTTACTGTGATTATTTTATTTTTGTCATTATTAAAGAAAGCGTATCTTTCACACGGAAAAAATTAGAAAATTCTATGCTTTTATAGATTTGCCATATCGGTCTGTCACATAAAAAATTAAAATTTTACACTGCATATGTTTAAGCAGTTTCATAGTCTCCGAATAAAATGTTTGTGACATACGAATATGATGACACTATTAGGGTATCATTTTTGTTATTTATCTACGGGACCCGAACAACATTTTTTTTAACGTCCCAACGAAACAGACGCCCAGACAACAGCTAGTTATTAATAACGTAACGAAACTCAGCAAGAACGGGGAAGAAAACTGGAGAATCGGAACGGCGTCAGCTGTTTCACATTAGTCAAGCGGGCCGGGGAAATTTCATAAAGCGGCTTATCCCGTGCCTACGATCTATCAATGATGGGATATAGCTACCTGTGGAACAAAATGTACAAGAATGGCCCCTTTATCAATATTACAGGGATAATTCCGAGCCATGATCTTAATTCCATCACGTATTATGAAACCTTTCAGCGAAATGAGTGATGAAAAAAGGTATAATACTTTTATACTTCTTGCCTTATGTATATTGTAGCTTGGTATTTTCCCGGGGGTATGCCTCTCGAAATTCTTTTAAAGTTTTTCACGATGAATCAGTTAGGTACATTTCAGAAGCGATCAAAATCACGATTTTGATATCCCAGGTTGCGCTGGCATGCAATAGCTATGTAACTGCTTGTAATTGCTTCGAAAGCTATAAAGTGAAGTTATATATCCATACTTGTGTAAATGCAAAAATCTATTTGTTTATTACGCTTTCTCTTCTAAGCTGCTTGATCGATTTTTAAGCTATATTTTGTGAAAGCAAAAATCTAGGTGCTAATAAGTAATAAATTTATCTATCTATCTATCTATATCTATCTATCTATTATCTATCTAATCTGCAGGTTTACCTTCCCAGAGGCTTCCTTTACAAAACTGAATAGTAAAATCTTCAAAACCAATTTCATAAGTAAAAAGGTTTTTCTTTAGCAATTTATATATATTGTCTTCGGGGATTAGCCTTCGCGTTCAGTCCAAGTGCGGTCATCAATTCCACCTGAATGTGCTTTTAAAATTTCATGAAAATCATGTACCTACGAGAAAACTTTTTGAATCTTAAGTTAACAAAGATTCTATATACCCCGTCTTTCCGCAATATAGCAAAGAGAAAAGAGATAGACTTTTGCTTTTTTGTTCGTTCCAAAATATCTTTTTTTTAAAGCCGTTTTTTCCAAATAGCCCGGCACATTTTTGGCTAGAAAACAGAATACAATTATAAATTCAAAAATAAAAACATAATATACTTCCAGGAAAGTAACAGTGTTCGTAACAAAATTCCAGTTGCTTAAACAATTTAAACAAGCATTCAAACGATTTCACAATAAGCCCATACATCAAGCATAATGCGTGCGTGCGCGCAACGTGTAAATCTGTATGGTTGCTGTGGTAATGAAGTTTATGAGGTGACTCCATGACACCATGAGCGGGTCCGCTAAATGAATGATCGCCCATCTTTCGGTACGTACGAGATGCAATTAGAATCAAATGCGTAGCATGCTATCATGATATGAGATATGAAAGGCATGTGGTTGGTTGATATCGCTTTATAATTAGCACCTTCCTGCATTGCACGATAATAATAGTTAATTTCATGAAGTGAATTCATGGTTACATGAATGAAATAGCCAAATGAATAATCATCCGTCGTTCGGTCTATAAGATTTAGGAAAAGCAATTAGAATCACATGCAAAGCATGCTGTCATGAATGAGTGGTAAAAATAGCTTGCCGGGTTGGATAATATCGCTTGATTATTTGAACTCCTTCCGCAAACATTACTATTATATGTAATGTTTTATAGTCAAATCTTCACATAAGTACCTACTAGTGGGTATGAGGTGATTTTAAAATTGCAAGAATAATATTGTCAAATGAAAATAATAAAGAATCATCGCAACTCGAACTCCTTGTTGTCGTTCAGAATATATAAACATTCGAAAAGATATTCCTCCCCTTCGCAAAGGTATTACGTATACCTTTACGTGAGGATGATTCTACCAAAATAAATACAGAAAACAATTGGTAGATACATTAAGGATCTAAAATGGCGGTTGTTAATGAGAACTGGACAATGGATTCATAAATCGCGTGATCGTATCGCTCGCGCCCATATGCGTTACAATTCTAATGAACGGTGCGTACCAAAACGGGCTCACCGAATGAGCCATTCCTCGAAACTATTATTTTGAAAAGTATATAGCTACTTTACAAACGCGTACTTACAATTGGGTGTAAAAATTTTTGGGCCCCAATCGATAATTTGATGTGACATTTTACACAACATTCGTTGTCATCAACGAAACAATATCTGGCAATACCAGCTCAATAGAGATGCAAAGGCATTTCATGCCACATTGTTAACTACATGTCAACTAAGGGCGAGAACACATTTTTTGTATGTAGATATGTTTGTAACGCGATAAATTTCAAACCGCGGGTCTGATTTTGATGAAATGCAAAATGTATATAGATTGTGGCAACAAAATTCAATATTTAATTTGGGTTGGTTGGGTCTTTATTGAGATATTCACAATGTCGTAAAAAAATTGTGTTCATGAGGTCTAAGTTCGCAGCGAACAACTAGTAATTTTAAGCGACTGCTTTTAGAGTCTCAAAATAAATAAAAAAGAAAAGATACATGAAGCGCTACTTTTTGTAACCTTGCCATAACTTTATTTATACAAACATCAACGCGTAGATGAACTATGTGTGGTAAGTAAAGAGTATAAAAGTATATGTTATCTAAGAGTGAAGGTTAAACCCATTTACTCTTGTAAGTATCGCAGAGTTGAACAACCCTGAGGGAGGTATCAGGCATAAGTAATGCTGCAATCATTCCATTAAACGGCACGTACGGGATTTGTAAGAAGCAGTTGTCCTCAGAGACTCGAAAAAAGGTCTAGTCATTTGTCTTTACTTAGAGAATTTATTTAGGGATCTGCGCGTAATGGACACACAATATGCGGATGCCGAAAGTTTTGGTAAAAGCAAGTTATAAGAATAATATCCAAAGAAGAAATTATAATCCTTATTCTTGATGCCTATTTGAATGTCACTTAAACTTTATTATACAAAGGTAAATGACACAGAACATATGTAGATATAAATGCAATGGGCGAATTTAACGTTAAATCTGAGATTTAGCAGTCAATATTAGATTTTAAAAAATCTTGATAAACCTATAGTCACTCTGTAGAAACCGTATTGTTTTAGGCAGAGTAAAAAATTCTAGTCCATTTCTATAGGTTGGTATTTAATAGAAAATTTTTAATCAAATTTTTGTACGACTTGTAAATTGTCTCTTCTATTTATGTCCATTAACTCAAGCTAGCTAATACTAAACACAACAACGTGTAAAGTGTTTTAATATCAACGTCTAATTATAATATAAAAGATTAAAAATGGTAAGATTAAAAACAAAGCGCTTCATAGAAACAACCTTACCCTTATTACTATCTATTACACCGGCTTAGACGAAAAATATGTATTCAATTTTCGCGTTTCGTTCAACATAACTTCTGGTTATTCCGGCGCCCTACTTACTTCGTATGTTGAAAAATGTTGTTTACGAAACTGCGCCAAGAACAACAATACTGCTAAGTCTCACAAATTCTCGTTAATAGTCTTTGGCAGCCTTACTAACTAGCCAGAATAGGTAGAGATTCAATTAAATCCTTAAGATGTTCATTTGAATGGATATTACGTTCTTTTCTTGGAAGTATATGTATAAAAGGTTCTTCTATCTAAGAATATTAAAAGATATTAGAAGCTCAGACTGAAGGAATAAGTAGGTAGTAAAGAGGGTAACAATGATTTGTTATATTTTGTTTGATACAAAATCTGTTTAAGACCCATTATATTTATATTTCTTGTTCATAAAGTTTACAGGTATGTCACCGAAGTCTTTTCTATTTGGCATATGGAAAAACAGGTAGATTAAAGATGTATGATGGTAATTTGTTTAGAAAAAAATTATAATCATGAAATAATAGTTACGTAAATCTCTACACGGTTTGTGTCTTTAAATACGAAAAGCTAGTAAAAGTATGAAATCTCTTTAGTTTAGAAAATGTAATACCTATGTATATCGAATTCATTGATCCAACGGAATAAAGAATATTACAAACTACGTATGCACAACATGACTCTTCATTGGTAAGCGGAGAAAAAAGGGTCGCACATCCTATGTCCACATGATGGTGACAGAAGCCCTAACAAGAATGTTTTTGATAGGATTATGCTCGCTCATCTCATCGAGGACCATACTATACCCATTCGCCTTCAAGAACCTGAATAACGTCCCAAGTCAAAGGTAAATAAGTATATAGATACAGCATAAGTTACTATTAATCAGTTGTCATTAAGGAATACGCCGCTGTGGTTTGGAATCTGTAGTACCTAAGTACTATTAAATTGACTTATAAAATTAATTATTATTTTCCAAAGAGCCCAAAAATATTTTAAGTCGTAGAAAAAAAATATTTCATATATTTAGCGTACAATTCAAGAGATAAATGATGATAGATAATTGAAAATGAAGGTCCTATTTGGTTTCCTAAAATTATCTAATTTGATAGTTCCCAGTACCAATAAAAAAGAATAGGACGACTAAGGGATAGGCTTTTAAACTTGGGATTCTTCTTTTAGGCGATGGGCTTACAACTTATAACTATTTGTATCTCAATTCTATTATTAGGTTTAACAGCTGTCAGTCTTTCAAGACTTCTGGCTCTGTCTACCGCGCAAACGATATAGACATGATTATATAAATATGACTGATTGAATTAATGACTCCAATTGTAACTGTAATACTAACAAAATAAGAGCTTCTTTACTTAATAAATGTATACGCTGTGTGTTTCAATATATAAGTACATTGTTACTTTTAAAACTGTGTGTAATACACCATCTATTCAGAAAGGTTATCTGTGTCTCAAACTCGGATCCATTCACGAACATATTTTGGCAGCATACATATTTATCAGATATCTAAACTAGTTGAGTTATACAATGTCCGAAGCCGGGATGGGACTCGTAGACTATGTTGGTTGCTATCGTCATAATACGTAAAGTTTCCTTTGACACTTCAATTTTGGAAATTGGACTCGAAAACATGAATATATCATCGCAATAAGAATGAGTTTCGTTTGAACGTAGGTACACATTTTTGGAGCTATGTAAAAGCCGAATTAAGTTATGAAAAAAAAATTATGTAATTATATGTGTGCGTTTGACCTCAATCAGCCTGGTGGTAAGATAGTCAGGCCTAAGCTGGTGCACGCAAACTCAAATAATGCTTATTTACTCTTACGTTCATAATCCCTAAGTTGTATATATCGAGGAAGAGTGATGCAAGGAGAGAATTTCGGATTACAGCGGTTCAATTTATTAATTTGCCTAGAACTATTGCGATCACTAAGCCTACAATAATATTATTACGTATGTACTTATTACGATTAAGACATTTAAAAAATAATACGTCAACTTTAAACCACCGAGTTTACATTAAGATAGTTATGAGAGAAGCGAAAAAAGTCTGCAGGGATCGTGGTAAGTGGAAAGATGCAGTCTCTGCTTTACCTCTGGGAAAGATTTCAATCAATTTATTTTAATTATTTATGGATAAAATTGTTTAACCATTAGTAAGTACATTGGATGATTGTTGTTTGAAGATAAAATATGGACAAAAATTTCAACATGTTGGAAAGGTCCACTAGGCTCGCGCTGCAGAGGACGACCACATGCGTGCTGGAGGGCTGAGACGATATCAAAATATAGCTGGACCACGGTGAAAGCTTATAGCTCAGACAAGAGAATAATTACAAGCTCTGGAAGATGCCTTCACCTGAGAGGTATTACTACACAAAAACAATATAGACGCACTCACTTGTATCACACTCTCATGCTGTAAAACTGAAATTGGAAATAAAAAGCTCTTTATTTAATTTTTTTTAATAGCACATTAGTTGATCTCGCAATGAGCTTGTATCTTTACTACGTACATAGGCACTTTACCATAAAAACAATAAAGATAAGGAGAACAGTAGGTATTTTTTTTTCTTTTAATACTATTTCCTGAAAGAATCATTCCGTTGATCGTACGAGTACCTTACCATATAGTTAAGGTACATTTGCATTTAGAAGAGCTTGTGTGGACTATCGCGACCGCGATATAGAGGCGGCAAAAAGCGAGTATTTTTTGGTGGTAGTGACCATAGATATAAAGTTACAGAAATGGTATTTTATTCAGAGCCGTAATAAAATATAATCATGTCTTTATACATTACGGGGTAGACAGAGCTAACAGTCTCACAAAGATTGAAAGACCGCATTTAGCTGTCTGTAAATGTTTTACAAAAGCACCTTAAATCAAATTAATCATATACAATGGTATCAAAGCGCATTTGAATTCAATTTTCATCTGATATTGTATTCCGAAAACTGTTTGGTAAGTAAAACGATAAAAAATATTAAAATAAAAAAATGTACCATGTTCAGTTCCAGCAATCCTATTTAGTTCTTTGTAACCAACCCTTTTAGATGCTCTATTAAAAGAAGAAAGATCTATTCTTCCTTTGTAAGGTCGGGCGAGATAACGCCTTTTCAGGAAAATAATATTTCTTAACGATTCGAACGAGTGAGGTAGCAGGAATAAATTAAATAGAATTGCGATAGTGGAGTGTTTTGGTTATGTAACTCTTTGTGAATATAGTCTTTTTGAACGTCGTTTTTGTTGGATTTACGCTTCAATAACGACGGAGACATGATTTGTGATGTATTTGCAATCTTTTATAGTTTACCCTTCAGTGAAATTCAATGTCAAAAAATGTTTATGGTAACTTTGAAATCATCGTCATTTAGCAGCTGCTATGAGAGAAATTTCTATCAGTGAAGCCTAGAATAAGTATCCATTTTAGCTTTTTGTGGCAATTTTTAGCTATTTTATAAAAAACATGCCTACCTTGGGTTTTAAGCTAGATTATAAATCGTGGTATCTTACAACTAAAAGAGTTAAAATAAATAAATGAAAAAAAAAATCAATTACACCCAAAAAATAATTTATCGTTCCATTTATCCACATCGTGTCGAAATTTCGCAACAAATAGGCCAGTAAGGGCAGGCGCTATCCAAATAAAACACGCTCCGACCCGCGGCGCTCCCTGCAGGTGAGCTCAACTTCAAAGGGCCAACACGGACGCCCCTAGACAACGCTTACTAATTCACTTTGATGTTACAGCCCCCGCGAGTGGGGGCGGGTAACGACTCGTCTTGAACTTTAAAGCCCAAAGCGGGATGGGAGCGCAGAAAACAATTTTTTAATAATTTATTTTTCGCGAGAAATTGTTTCCAACTTTAACGGGATGCTCTTTGAAATTAAACGGGCGTTTGTTTTGGTTAGCGCCGATGGTGGGACCCATTCGACTTGACAGAATTTCGTTATATTGACATGAAAATTTCTCGTTATTACTTTTTCTTATTTATTTATTTTTATATTTTTATTGTTGAAAATAGTAGACAAATGAACAAATGCAAGTCATTCAGTCATAAAAAAAGTAAAAGCGATAAAAAAATATTGAGTGTGCCAACTGATTCTCTTCCCGAACAAGGAGAAAATTTTGAACTAATATTCTTTAAGCGAAGATAACCTCTCATCAACTATAGTTGCATGAGACCAAGTAAGTCATTTCGAGAATATAAGCTCTGATTAAACCGAAGGATAAAGACGCAACATTCATTGCATCCTCGTCACTCTGGAGAGAAGCCCAGGATATACCTATGACCATGGATTCTGGATTCGACTCCCATCTTCTTAGGGTTACCTGTATTTTAAGTTTCCGCACGATGTTTTTCTTCACCGTAAGAGCATCGGGTAGTATTCAAACTAATACACATAACTTCAAAAATAGTCATAGTACGGGGCCGAGGTGGGATTCGAGGCTGTGCCTTTGTGCGTATCACGCATTTTCACAAAGAAGCAACTTAAGTTGTAATATAAAATATTTAAAAAGTTACTTTTGCTACTTTGGTACACGCATTTAGTTGGACGATTTATTTGAAAAAGTAGTTCGAATTCCTGATAGCTGGAAATCACAATCAGAAAAAAATTGGCATAGGAACACAAAGAGCTTCCGTGAATAACAGCGCGCTGCATGCCAGTTAATACATATTAAGCTTTCCCCGATATTGCTTTGTGGGCGAATAGCATTACCATATTTCTGGATAATGTTAAAAATATCCTACTTTAATAAATTTATCGCAGTCACTGAATTCGGAATGATATATGATTTTAGACGTGGTACATATAGCTTAGTATATTTTTTCTATATAAGTTGCGCCAAACAAAAACTATCAAATTGACATGTTTGCATTGATTATAATGTAAGGCATTTAATAACGAACTGATGATATAGGAAAATTTATCTACATATAAATGAAAATGAGATGTTCCTCTTAGAAGACAAAAGCTGAAAATGCATTAGCTAACTAAAATACTACTCATACTGTAGAGAGGAAAGATCTTTATTTTTGTGATTTGTTTATAAAAAACAAATCTAAA
The DNA here is from genome assembly GCF_032362555.1 of Amyelois transitella. Taxonomy (NCBI): domain Eukaryota; kingdom Metazoa; phylum Arthropoda; class Insecta; order Lepidoptera; family Pyralidae; genus Amyelois; species Amyelois transitella. The sequence continues at coordinate 3,456,295 of NC_083518.1, read as the reverse complement.
GTAGATCGATTTTGATATTTAGCATAGGTATACATAGATTTGAACTTCCGGACTAACATGGGCTACTTTTTTTATGAATTTTTATGGGACTGAGGACGCAAGACATTAAGAAGACATATACATTGATACTATTGTTATTGACGATAACAGTTTATTCATTTAATAATCCATCTAACTTGAGGTAATATCCCAAATGTTTCAATTACATACACACCCCACTGTTACTCTCATAACAGAGATTGAAAACTATACAAAGCGACCGCAAGGCTACGTCTGCGGTCCATATTTGGGGCTTGAAAAGTTTCTAACACTATGTGTGGGCAACCACAGGCTTGTAGAACAATGGGGAAGTTATGTTTGTAAGCTGGAAGTTACTGGAAAATTCATGTAAAATATTCTAAGCAATTCTATGCAAAAAAAGAACCGAAAAAAAATATCTTATAACGCAAACCAAATTAGAATTTAAGGCATAGAATATCTGTTTAACTGACGAATTTATATTAAAAGAGTACTTAATGCATGTGGTTTATTGTGGATGTAGTCAAAAAGCCAAGCTGGAATCGTGGCGAGTAGATATTTTATGTATTATCTCTCTTCCCCGATACACTTAATTTTGGTACTTTCAAGGCAAGAGTGCGTGCACCACCTTAAGTCTCATCTTGCTTATCACCGGGCAGATTGAGGACATTAATTTCTATTATGAAAAAAATATCTCTGCCCTCCCTTTCGGGAGATTTCTAGAACAGAATAGAATAGATTTATTTTCAAAATTGGATACAAGGTATCACTGATTGACGTCACATCTCTGAAATCTTATTATAACTACTATCTCTTCTAAAGCGCATGTGTAGAAGAAGCGGCGGAACAAACTACACTGCAGCATGCATTTCGTACAAACACATGTCATGGTACAAAAAAGGAACGCAAATCTTTTTCTAAGTACCTAAAAATACGATTCGGTTTGGTTATTTGAGTAATCGTAAAGAAAAATATCATTGATTTTTGCAGAATACGAATAGGTAGGTACTAATTAATCGAAGAAAATCTATGAAATGCTGAAGAAGTCAAAAAGGCGCTAGATGTAGTGACGAAAGCTCTAAGTTGTCAATACTGCCTTATATTGAAAAGCAAATGTTTTATCAACAAAGTTTTTCAACAAAGACGTGTTTTGAAACTAACTTAGCCAAGAACAATAGAGCCAAGACATGGGTTCTATTTTAATAAAAGCAAATAATTACTAGTGTACTTGTATGCAAATGTAGACACACTACAATGTCTATCTAGCCTAGTTACGACTCCATTACCTCAGAAAGTAGCAAACACCAATTAACATCCTTTTATATTGTCACTACTGCGAAACGGAACGGGTTACGAAAAGCCAAGTATACTTTTCCGCTACAAAACATATCGCCGTTCTATATTTAACTTTATTTCAAAAGAAACAAGAGTCAAATGTTTTATTTTTATTGTATACGTAATGTGGTGGTAGGATAAGGAGTGATGTACTCTCATTTACAAGTGTCCAAAGCTAGATTACGTTTTGACATGTCTTAACAAACAGAAGCAAGTCGATCGATTTGTATTATTAATTCAGAGATTAAGGCTATGTCTCGTATAACGAGCTGCCTAGTCTGCTATGCGCCTTGGGCGATTGCGTGGTGTACATAACTTTGAATAACTTTTAACATGATATCAAGGCTACAAGGTAGTTGCAATGCCGTCCTTTTTATAGCATACATACATCTCTCCACTTGGCGCGATCCCTGCATACTTCTTTTGCTTCGTTTACTTTCATTAGTCTCTTCACGTAAGAACGTGTCAGTTTAGGGTACTCTTCAGAAAGTCTCCGATTTTGTCAAGGTATGTTTCCTTCGTTAGCGTTTACACTCTCTTTGATATGTTTCATCAACGTCCTTATATATAATATATTATATTAAAAATATTATACTTTTTATTCCAATTTTATATGTAAGGAACAAATATATTATTTTACTATAAAATGATTTGAGGGGTTAACAAATGGAGTGTCACTTTTAATATTTATTTTCATACATTTGAAAATAACAGGTAATAAGGACAGGCCTATCCCTCCGAGAAAAAGGGCGTGATTGTATGTATGTATGTAATGTAATGACATTGCAAACAATATTCACCAAAATTGGTATCGGTGTAAACATTTACAAAAATGCCATTTCGCTACAGTGCCCTAAAAATAAAAATCTCCTCGAAGTGTTAAGCTACTTTCATTAATTAACGGGAGAGGGTAGAAATTAGGGGTAGTTTTTCTTTTTCTGGCGGCGGCACTGGAATTTATTTGAAGCTGTAACTTTGGTTTAATAAATTTGAGCGAATGAAAATTAAGTTGAAATTTAAGACTTTCCGGTAAAGAAGTTACACACCACTCGGGAATTAAATATCATAATTGTGCATGATTTACTTAGAAAATATTTTTTCAGAATTAAAGTTACCAACTAGGTATCGGATTATAAACTTTTACAATAGATAATTGTACCAATATTTTTCACTCTAAAACTTGCATTTGTTTTTTAAATATTTAATGTACTTACAACGTCGAATTGTTTATTAATATAATGCCATTGTGATTACTTAAGTTTTGATGACTAGGTCTTAACATTTTTTATTTGTTTAGAATATTCGTGCGGTGGACTTCAATCTGCCTGGTTACCACCAAGATGGGGTAACGCAAACTCAAATAATGCCTTTTGTACAAATGTGATTGTAGTTACGAAATCATTAATCTTTATTGTCTAGTATATTGTACTCATCTTATAAACTTAAATTATTAACTTATGACTAGTCTAGTCTAGTGTATTGGCTAGTCTAGGACTAAGCTAGCTAGCCTTGGCTATGAACTAAGCTTATGAAACGAGCGGTGCCAATTCTGATCATCGATTACAGTTTAAAAAAAAAACGAATCGTTTTGTGGTGTTATATATTTAGACGTTGGTTCAAAATTGACTAGTTAGTCTGTAATAATAACGTGTAATATGGCGAGTGCAAAATGAACCAAAATATTTACATTAAATTACCCAAGCTGAACCCTGCCATGCTGTTAAAATATCAGATATTTTGACGTCAACCTGAAAATGCCACATGGCTCATTAATTACTTGATAGTTTAAATTATAGCCATGATTATATTGTTTCTCAATATTTTTCCGCATTACTACAGCTTTGAAACTTAACATTTTTATTTTTAACCCGCGCAAATTATAATCTGGTGTGGTTCCTGGAAAGGACAAATTCTCATGAAAATACGCGGTTAATTTTATTTCATTAAAATTTTCGTTACTTCTATTGATTGATTTTGTTCATTTACCCTGGGAAGACAATAACTCTTAAGGAACAAACGAATATGAATGCAAGTCAAGCCACGGGCAAAAGGTTTACTAACTTACGTTACTAACCTTGCTTAATATTATATCCCACTAAAAAAGAGTGATTAATTTCTAATGAATAAAATACATACCTGTGCACAGCTGGACCAATAAAATAAGTATCCCCATTGAATATGAATGAAACAGAATATTGGCGAATAACAGAAGGCAATATTGTTGCTTAATTTCAATCCAGTAACTTTGTATTTTACGAGGATCCGTAGCGATCCAATCCTTGCTTTACTTTTGTTATCTTAGTAAAATAGATTATGCTGGCTCCACTTTTATTGCATAGATGATGTTTTGACTCGATTTTACGCTCGGATTATGGCATTTCATTGTAGCATGCATAAATACATTGTGGCAAACTTGGAGATTTAAGCTTATTACAGTGTATGGGATAAGAACAGGTAATTACAATGTATTTTAAAAGAAGGATAAATTGTACAAGCGATATTACATGTAAATGGTATTTGTGTGAGTACATTACTACTTTTTTTTGTAAGCAAGTTCTTATTAAATTAATGTACCATGAATAAACACTAAGGACTTACTTCCATAATATATCAACGGGGTACGGGGTAGACAGGGCCTGTTCTTGATGAGACTGAACGCTCAGTTATATTGTGTCAACAATTTTGATTTATTGCAAATGAGATTTGTTAGGAAGTAACCTGACTAATAATTACCTCCTACACGTCACATACTTCAATGAAAAAATCCACAGAAGATCATGAATGAGTCAAATGGAATTAACTAAATATATTATTAATTTAACAAAGTCTCCGTTGTTTAATCTCCCACAAAATGAACAAAGAAAGATCAAGTCATTTGAACATGAAAGGTTCGCCCCAAGCAACATTCCCTAATCGTATAAGTGGGGTACACCTACCCTTTGCCGGACGGGCAAAACTCCTACCCACGTGACTACCTACAGTTTATACATAAAATGACGCCTCTTTCCCGGTAGGCAGAAACTATATCTTTTCACAGACCACAATCGTCTTTTGTGTGACTAAAATGTACTAAATATAATAATAATATAAGAAATAAAAAATCATCTTTGCTAACAAATTATAGCTAGCTTTTATTTATTGTGGACAAATTATAGTAGGATAAGTTATCACCAAATTAAATAAGCTGCACTAGCACAACATTAATACCACATGATTCTCGTCCGTAGTATCAATAACATGGCCAACTGTGTTGATACCCCAATGGTCCAAGCAAGAAAGAGCCATTGCATTACACGAAAGATCGCCTTTTAAGCAAAGAAGGGGATCATCGGTGTTGTGAGGCTAAATGTTAACAAACTTTAAAATATCGGCATTATTTTTTTAGTTAGGGAGAGTGTAAATGAAAGCATTAGCCTAGACGAACGATAACTTGATCAAGGACGTCCTGGCGAAAGACCAGGTCAAGAGAGTTATGAATATGGATGAAACGAAAATACGAAAAGAGTGGTCTCTGCCTACCCCTATAGAAATTATGAATGCATGAAAATGAATGCTCCAGTCAAGTGGATGCTAGAAGATTTGTTACAAAACAAAAATATTTTTATCTTCGGAGTGCCATTTTAGAATCGCCCCAGATGAAATTGAAAATATTTAAAGAGTATATAAATCGAGAATTTCATACATTATTCAGGGTAAAAGGATTTATCTGTGGGGGTAGTACAAGTGATTACTTAGACTAATTAATTGGTTGTTTCCTCGAATCCGAATCAGCATACTTTTTGCTTAATGAAGCGAGCGGTGGAACGACCAATGATTAATTAGGGTTGCCAACACTGATTAAATCATGTTGCAAATAAATCACAATATATTTTTTTCCTTAAATAAAGGTTTAAAAAAATAACTTTTGCTTTTTTATGTTTATAAAGCAGAATAGCATCTTTGCATGAAAAATTTTTTTTAAATCGTGTAAATTTAAAAAAGAAAATTATAAACTTTTTAAAAATAGTTTCTGTAAACTCTGTATGATAGAGAATTTGTACAGAAATTAAAAACTTTAATACCGGTGACGCGGTTGGTTAACCCGAGAAAGAATTACAGAAAGGTAGACAGACATATTTTCCCAGTTATATTATTAGTATGCATAGAACAATAGGAACTGGCGATAATCCCGGTGACATTTTCTTTGGAGAGGAGGCTGGTGTGTGTCAGGATTTTACATGAAGCGAGACCGGGCTGATCTTTGCAACTTTGAGGGAGACCTACATTGGAGTATGACAGAGCAGATTTCCTTACTCCGTTTTCCATTACCCTTAGATAAGTCACTAAGCCACAAACTATTGTAAATGCTAAAAGATATAATTAATATAATTGGCTGCAGTCGAGATCGATTCTATTTTCAAGTCTTCAACCATAAAAACGTTTCATAACGATCTCTTTATTTCCTTATAAATTCCTTATTTATTAATTATTTATTCCTGGCAACCCTGCGCAGTGTGAGTGCAATCTTCAAATGAGTGCGTCCCGGGTCCCGACACTGTTTTCCGCCGGTTTAGCGGAAAAATACAGATAATTTGGCCAATTTGCCGATGGCTACTTTGCCGTATTTAGCTTAGCTGCCACGTCGACTTTTCCTGTAGTTTGTGACAAAAGCTTAACGTGACCTTTGTATTATATTTATATATGAAGAACTGATTGTCTGACGAAAATATAACCGCAAAGCGATGGAACAGATTTGAAATTTGGCTTTTGGAATCCTAGTCTGGTCTGACTGTCTAGGGATTTTAAAGAGGGTTTTGAGAAAAAGAAAATAAAGGCGTACTCGTACTCATACTCGTACAAATTGTTAGCTTCTCATTACAGGGAAAAGATATAAAAATATTTATAACACTTTAACGGTTCGTTATAACGTTAGGTTAGTTTCGCTGAAGTAGCGTTCCCAATACCTATAGAAGCTACATAGTAACTTAGTTATCAAACCACGTGCCTCGAACAGCGCACCCGGTAAAGTTGTTAACAAAAACTGTTGTATCGGAAGTTTTAACGACGCTCTTCTATCGGATTGTTTGGGGATTTCTACTTTATTGCTGAAAAAATCTAAGCAAAAATGCGATTAGATTATAACGATTTGGGTGGCGACTGGGTTGTAATTATGAAACCTTTGTGTCTGTTTCATATAAAACTAATTTCAAAACATCATTTCAAGTCATACTCATTATTTAATTAAGTTTATTTTGAATAAGAAAGAAATAAATTTATTAGTTAAATATCTTTTACAAATTAGTCATCCATTTAGATTACTATGACAATGCGACTTAAAATACCTAACGAAATAAATGTTATTTATTACAGTATTTTAAAGACGAATCTGTTTTAGCAACTTCAGATTTCAAAAATATCCAAACGCAAGCAACACATTTATTAAAACCATCCACACCAACAAACGTGAGAGACAGAGCGAACGAAATTTCAATTAAACATCCGCGCGGAGCAACTTTCTGTTTACATTTTGTTAGCGCAATGAGAATTTGAGGCGTTTCTTAGCAAATGTGCGTTAAAGTCGAGCGGGCCGTGAAATCGTCTGGCGTTTGCACGACGGGTGAATGCCGAATATCGCGTTAGAATTCCACTGTCTCTGCTAGGAAATTTAGAATTTTATACAGCTTGTTGGATATATACTTGTGGAAGTTACGTTGATATTTTAAGCAATTTCTAAAATTGGGCAGATGGAATTTATAAGATAAATAGGTGCTTTGAACAACAAACGTAAAACGTGAAATTATATTTCTTTTTAAAAAGATACTTACCTGACGAAGTACTCTCATAGATTTTGGTGGTACAGTCAACAGCATATCAAGCAATCAAAATTCACTGCGAATCGTCGTCGTAATCGTCTTTGTTACAGAATTACCTATAAAATAAGAAATAATTTTACAAAGTATGTACTTATATTTATTGGCTTAATTTAAAATATTTATGTAGATCGCTTTAAGTGTCTTCAGACATACCAAATATCTGTTTTAAAAGTGTGAAAAGCACGCTAGTGTGCCTTCAGAATTAATATACGTCTGTACTAAAAATGGGAAGGGTAAAAGAAAGATAGTGCCGTCAGCAAACGGGGCGAGTAGAATCAAGAGGCCATTCCAGTAAATTAGAGGGCTGTCTTAGTTGAAAGTAAAGGTCAGTAAAGACCCCTAGATTGGACTTTTGTTGGTATTTGTCGGACGCTTCGACAATTAACGACATCAGTTTCATTGAGATTGATTTGTTTCTACTTGTAGTAAGAGGAATTTTCGTGTATAAAGTATTAACATTTGATTAAATATCTTTTGATAATTTTAAGATACAAACATACATACATATGGGTACGTCTATATCCCTTGCGGGGTAGACAGAGCCAACAGTCTTGAGAAAATAATACCAAGTTTGTGAGCCTATCCCTTAGTCGCCTTTTACGACATCCATGGGAAAGAGATGGAGTGCTCCCATTATTATTTTTTTGTATTGGTGCCGGGAACCACACGGCACCTAAGATAATTTTAAGATTGTTCTACATATTTCCCGATCTCAAATTGACATGAGATTTATCTGTGGACATTTGGCTCCTGTAATGCTCAATTAAGTTTTATAGAAATAAATGTTAACAAAAACATAACTATTTTGTTGAAAATTTAACTGTATGCGACTAGATTAACGCCAGTTTTAACGTGAAACACAATCAATTGTAATTTTAAACCCCAAAACAAAATGTTCCAGCTAAATACTGAGGATCGTTAGCTGAAACTGTTGGTAAATTACCTGCAATTAAATCTGAATGTGTTTCATAATAATATAAATGGAAAAGTTGGTGCGGATGTTTGTTCATTTATTTAATTTTTAATAGCATTAATTGATGAATTTTATGACATTTGAAAATTACCAATGAAAATATTTGCTTTAGTTTTTTCTTTGAAGCTTTAAAAACTCCTACGACTTGCATTTTCTTCTTCCTCTTGGCTTTAGTCCCGGTTGCATCCTCACCACTCTGGAGAGGAGCCCGGGGTATGTCTTTGACCATGGATCTTAGATAGAAGCAGATCAAGTCAAGTAAAAAATTTTTTCTCTTATCCTTCTTAGAAAAAGGGCATAATTTTATGTACGTTTATACGTATAACATCCTAAAAGTACTTCCACTGTTCCACCTCTACTAAGCGAACTATTGACATACATTTCGATCAGCATTTCGGCATGTTCTCTCGTTAGCGCCTGATTATGAGAGGCGTCAATTAAAACTGAATTCGCGAATCTGAAGGACGTCGGAGTAGGTACGAATACTGCATAATAATAATGCACCTTTTAATGAATGTTGTAGAATGACTAGCCTAGACAAACTTTGAAAAATAACATTTATTCCCACATGGTATATGTGGGTTCTAACACTTTAGAATAAAACCACAAAAGGCGACTAAGGGATGGGCTTATAAACTTGGGATCCCTTATGAAGGCGATGAGCTAGCCACCTGCCATTCTACTCGTATTCCTTTATAAAGCCAAACAGCTGAACGTGGCCATTCAGTCTCTTCAAGACTGTTGGCTCTGTCTACCCCGCAAGGGATGTAGACGTGACCTTATGTTTGTATGTAATATATAAAAAATTATACCGGACAATTCACACTGATTAAGCTAGCCACAAAGTTACTTCGAAACTTGGTCTGGGATACTAAAATTCCACAGAATCTACTTGAAATGTGAAACTTTCATATTTCAATACAATGAGAACCTTTCGTTTCGATTGTGGTCCGCAAGTTCTGCTACTCCACGATCCAGGAGTAGATGAGTCGGGTGACGAAATGAAACACCAACCATGTAATGCCCTGTGAAAAATATCAAGTTGATTCATTAATGCCCCTACAAGAAAATCTTGGAGTGGGAAGACCTAGACAAATGTACCTTGATCAAATTAGAGCCGTGCTGGCAAATGGTCAGGTCAAGAGTACGCGAAACCATCGAACCTACATGAAGAGAATTATAAATTTGGATAAAGCGAAAGAAGTATGTAGGGATTTTGGCAAGTGGAAAGATGTGGTCTCTGCCTACATCTCCGGGAAAGACGCGTGATTTTATGTACATGTATAGAAAACCTAGCAGAATGTTCCTTTTCTTTCTATGTAAAATATATATTTACTTCACAGGCGCTTTATATTTTACCTATAACCTTTGATTTTTATTTCAGTTAATAAGACTGCTAGATTGAATATATATATATACTGCCTATGATGATAGAAAATAAACAAATAAGTAACTTGTTTAAACGAGATGTTCGAAAGAACCCAAGAAAGCTCTAGAAAAAAGGGAGGGAGCGGAAAATGTTCACCAATGCCGATCAAAAAATTTATACTATCTGCGCCCCCGACTTTTGCTCCCATAGGAATAATGAAGTAACAAGTACCCCTTGTGTAAGTTCAGCTCATATTCTACCCTTTTATTAAATTTAATCACGATCCGACGAGAAGTAAGCGTGCCAGAGTAACAAACATACATACATCCACTTCCACAAGCTTTCGCGTTTACAATATTTTATTAGGAAGGATTTAAATCCTACCTACTAAGACTAACTTGGATTAATCCAATCGTTTTATTGCTCTCCATCTACACTATGGGTATGTTGAGGCAACTAACTCCGTAACCATGATCAAAGCAGGATGAGGTTCCTATGCAAGGTTCCAGACATCACAAGGCCGTAACTCAAGGATTAGAATAGAATAGAATAGAATAGAATATTTATTTGCTTTTGACTAGGGTTTACAAAAGGTGTAAAACAAAACATATTTCCTCCTGGTCAGCCATTAATTATAGCATGCAAATTATTATAAAATTATACATAAGTCACTTAAGTCAATTAATTCTTAATAAAATGATAAAATATTATGTCAATTTGTTACAATAAATAAAAGAAAAAATTACTTCACACATAGTCAATATTTGATTTCAAGAAAATAAAATAATTATGAATAAATTTAATTTTTATCTAAAATTGAGGAACTCATGGACTGTATAAAAAGAGTGCTCCAGAAGCCAGCAAAATAATTTCTTTTTGAATAAATTATAATTCAAACACTTTATGTCTTCCGGTATTTTGTTAAATATCTTTTAAATCTTTCGCTTTTCGGTATTACATCTAACACTAATCTATGCACATTTCTTGTGCTTCTTGGGTATACCTCTTCAGCCTCTTTGAACAATTTGTAATTAAGTTTTACAAATTTGCCAATTTCAAATACGTAAAGACAAGGAAGTGGAAGAATGTTTAATAATTTAAAGAGTGGCTTACACGATACGTCTGGTGCGACTCCATAAATGGCTCGGATGCATTTTTTTTGCATAATAAATGCTTGCTGAAACTTAGTACTATTTCCCCATATCACAAGACCATAGCGGAGGACGGACTCCACATAGGCATGGTAAGCTATGACAGCTGCATCTGTGGTCGCAGTTCTGGCAAGTTTGTATAATGCAAAAGTGAATCTGTTGATTTTATTGCAAGCATTTTCAACCTGTTTTTTCCAATCTAAATTTTCGTCAATACTTATACCTAGAAATTGTCCATTTTTTAACCTATTCAATTTTTTCCCGTCATGTTTTATATTTAGATCAGTCAAATTATTAAAATTTATATAATATGTCTTATCAATATTGATCATTAAATTATTATTTATTAGCCAGTCAATTATCACGTTTAAAGTCTTATCGATTTCTGATTGATGAATATTTAAATTATTATTGGAATTAGTAACCGAGTTTTTATTTGGATTATTAGGGGTTGTGACAATTACTGAAATATCATCAGCAAACAATATACTTTTATGCGCGGTGATATTTGGCAAGTCATTTATATACACCAAAAACAGTAATGGCCCAAGAACACTTCCTTGTGGAACACCGGATGTGTTTTCTTTATAGGAAGATCTATATTTTTTGCAAAATTTGTTATTTTCTAATGTTATTATTTCTACACTTTGCTTCCTATTTTTGAGGTACGATTTTATCCAATTCAATGCAATACCTCTAATACCGTAACGCTCTAATTTTTCTAGAAGTAATGGATGTGAGACCAGGTCGAATGCCTTCGACATATCAAAAAAGAGTACAGTTGTACACTTTTTATCATTCATACTTCGCAAGATGGAATTTATTATGTCAAATGCAGCCAGTGTAGTCGATTTTGTTTTTTGAAATCCATACTGACTGGCATTCAATATATTGTACTTATTAAAAAATGAAGTTAACTTTCCGTGTAAAACTTTTATCAGACCATGTTTTGGGATAGATATAGCACATAATTCAAAATGAAAATCTAATCCCATTTGACCCAAGTCAATTTTTGAATAGGCTATACCTTTTTTCACCATTATGCAAGTCCCTCCCCTATTATTACGTCTTGTATAATAGGCTGCCAACTCATATTGTGATAGGATAATATTTTTTTCATCCCCACATTTTACAAAAATTTCCGAGAAACAAAGAACTTCGGGTTGAGTATCAAGCTCTGTTAACGTTATTTCAATGATATCTGTTTTTGATAATAATCCTTGTATATTTTGGTGTAATATCGAAAATTTGCTTGTAAATTTAGGGGCGAAAACATTTCGATTCTTGCATTGTTTGTGAACTTAATGATGAATCAGACGATTCAGATTTTGATTTGTTTACTACTGGAAAATAATATAAAATAGAGTTTTTATTTCTTTTTTCCGAGTCCACTTTTTTAATAACTGTGTTATTCAAATTACGTACAGTCGAATTTCTCATCTTTAGATAACTTTGAGTAAAGTCTTTTTCGTATCTAATTGCATCAATTTCAATATTTAACTTAAAACTTATCAACCTATTTAATGGAGTATGAGATTTAAAATTATAAAATGTCAAAAGATGATATAAATCTATAAAAGTACAATTATTGTAGTTTTTCATTATAAGTTGTAATTTATAATTAAGTTTACCGAAATTTAAATTAATATTGTGTTGTATACTTAGTAAAAATATTTTACAGTCTTTAAATTTGTACAAAATATTAGATAAGTTCGCTAAAACATTATATGGATTTTTATCGTGAGAACCAAGAGACAAAACTAATATATCATTTTTTGTTACAGAATCTCTTAACTCATTACAACTATTTAAAATATGTACACTCGACGCGAATGGCTTGACTACACCTCGAACTTTGTAATTGTCGTTCCATTTTCCTAGGCGCGATTTTATTATTTCTTCAGTAAGACCCCTTACTTGTTCATCACCGACTACATATATTTTTGAAGTAGACATTTCGTTTGTTGGCTCTTCATTTTCATTATTGCTGATGGATGTTGATACGTTTGTATTTTTTGTTAGTTTTTCCTTTGGTGTTGATTCTTTCTTTGTAGAAAAATTATTTGATATTGTTTCGTCTAAAAATTCTAGTTCTGTGCATTTCATATTCTTTGTATTTCTACGTAATGTAATATTTTTTTTTGAACTCGAACTACATATATTTGTGAGAATTTTAGTTTTCGCTTCATGCTTTGCAAGTTTATGTTTTAATTCGGTATTTTCTAATGAAAGATTTTCTATTTCATTTTCTGATATTTGTAATTTTTCTTCTAGAATAGATTAGATAGATTGAGTAATAACCGTACACGGGACTGAAGGAAAAAGGGCAATTAAAAAACCACTAATACAAAATGGATAGACAGATAAAATTTATAAAAATTATGTCTTTCGACAGTAAGAACAAGTAAAAACACATCTTAAGTATAATGCAAATACCTCGATCAAAAAAAAACATAGAGCAGTAGTCCACTTAAGCATTTTTTTTTCATCGACAAGGATGCTTTACATCAAGTTAATAGGCTTAGCGAGACGGCTAAAAATACATGACAAGCTAAGCCGGCTAACTACTGGACAACTTTAAATTGGATCAACTATGTAGCCTGACCTAGATAGCGTTTTGACTGATGTTAATCTACGGACTTAGATATTGCATAGTATTTTACGTTACATACTGATGTTTTTTGAGTGTTGGAAGTGTCTCTTGAAATTAATCCCGGTTACATCCTCACCTCAGATCTGGAGAGGAGCCCGGGGTGCACATTTCGACCGTTGTCCTGGATTTTATACATACATACAAATAATTACGTCTATATCCCTGGCGGGGTAGACAGAGCCAACGCCAACTAATAGGCCACGTTCAGCATTTTGGCTTCATGATTGAATTGAGATTCAAATAGTGATAGGTTGCTAGCCCATCTAAGCTAATCCCAACCTAAACGAAGAATCCCATGTTTATAACCCTAACTCTTAGTCATTGGTCATCTGGAATTGGTACATAAGTCCTGTTTTTATTATTGACAGTTATTTAAAAAGCGTGCCCGTTCTAAAATGCACAGATTCGAATCCTTCTTCGACTGTGATTGATGACAAAATTTTTCGGAGTTACTTTCATTAATTTGACTGTAAAACGATGCTCTAACAGTAAGTTATCATATTGAGGAAACCAGTACATACACGAAACTGGATGAGAAATGTAAACATGATCCAATAAAGGTTAACTGTTAGTTTGCGTAGGTCATTCAGGAGTTGCTTTCTATAAAACCTGACTTTTATTTTCATAGGCGGACCTTAGATTCATCTTTATAGAGATGATGTCACAACTAAGACAAACAACAAGAGGAAAATGTAGTTTTATTAATGATTTCAGCATTGAAAATTTTAGTAAAATAAATAAGAAATAATGCTTCAAAGATAGAATAGACGTATAACCACGAAAAATTTCAGCCATAAACTGGCTGGCTGATTATTTTATAAACTAAGTCTAATTGGAACAATTACATCACCTGAAAACAAAGATGGTTATTTAAAATGTAATTACTTTCTTTGAGAAAATGTTAATAAAGTTGGCTGAAGTTACTTTTCAAGGCATTAAACGGGGTTGAAAGTTGGTAGGAAATTGCTCAATTTCGGCATTACTTCTTACCGGCACTTTAATTACGAATAGTGCGAAATGTCTTTAACACTGACCTAATTAATTTTAAAGCCAGTTTGCTAGAGAAATTTGAGTGAATTCCACAGCTGTTAATATAAAACGGTATAAGTTTTAGCACGGTTTTAAGAGGTACTTAATTTGTAACGTTTTATAGATGGTTACATGATTCGGTCTTGTGGTGAGGATATTATGAAGGCATACGTTGACTAAGCAAATATACAATACAAGGAAAATGTAAATGAGGATGTTAGAATGAAAATGTCTAGTTTTTATATCTTAATTATATGATAAGAACATTAGGTTTCTAAGTAATTTGAGATGATAATAAAATAAAGTCCCCATTTTCTTTCTGCCCGTATGTATTCGCTAAACTCGGAAAGTTGTAGATGGATTTTGTTCCTGTTTGAAATTTTCAAAAGAGGATTTTTGAGGCAGGTTTTTAAATGAAAAGCCAGGGCGGGTCGCTAGTAATGTATAAATTCTACCTCCAACCACTGAGGTAGAGTTCGTAATTTGACATATGAATAATATAACGGTTTGATGAAATAATAATCTCATTCACGAGATATCACAGAATAAATTATGTTCATTTTGATCAAAATGACATTAGCCAACAGGTTTTAAATTGGAATTTCATTAATTACTTCAATATAATATCTTTATTGTGAATGTTTTGTTGCTGACTCTGTCCACCCCGCAAGAGATATAGACGTGAATAAATATTATGTTATGTTATCTTTATTGCGAAACAAAAATAAGGTTATGTAAAAACAAAAGGAATTCATTTTATAAAAGTAATTTTAAATTTATTTTCCAGTTGTGGATAAAAAACAATACATCTCAATTCCAATATTTTCAGCTTAAAATAATCCCTATAGATTTTTACAACGCCGTATTTCTGTGAAACTCTCGCAGCTCCATATTATTTTCGGAACAAAATGGCTTTCAATATAATTCCAACTTCATTTACACGAACGGGTTATAAAATTGTTCAAATTTTAATGATGGCCGTCGACGCTCTGCGTTTACGAATTCTATTAAGAGTAAGTGAGTTCAACTACAATGCAGGATGGGTAAGCTCATTTTAAGCTGGTTATCCTTGGGGTGTGGTGCAAGGAAAAACTTTAATGTAATCCAAAAAAAATATATATATATGTAGTTTTATTTTAAGAAACATAATAGAAATCGTCTATTGTAACTAAAAAGTCAGGTCTTTTCTTATAGGCGTCGACTGTCAGCTCTTTTAGATCTAATCATATTTACGAAAATCAGAATGTCTCCATCGATATGGTATTATAAGATAAGTTATAGCTCCTTATTATCCTCCTGTTATCGATATGGTATTATAAGGTAAGGGTAAGGGAGCAAACCAGCGCTTTGGAAAGAGTAAAAGTAGAAAATTTGCAAGATATGGATGTAGGTAAGAAGTATATTAATAGACTGAAGGATGAATTTGAAGATTTAGAGGAAATGAGCGATATTGAAGATGGATGGAAGGAATTTAAAGAAAGAATTGTGAAAGTAGCTGTTGAAGTGTGTGGTGTAAGTAGAAGAAGGAAAGGAAAAAATCACAAAAATGCGTGGATGAGTAAAGATGTGCAAGAACTTGTGCGATTAAAGAAGAAAGCATGGCTGGATTTGTTAGCAGCAAAAGCTAACTTAAGAATGCAAGAGGTTATAGATGAAGATGTGAATGAAGCACGTAAGGAATATAAGAAAATGAAAGATTTGGTTAAGAAAGCTGTGATTAGAAAGAAAGAAGAGTATAAAGAGGATTTTGATAAAAGGCTATCAGAAGACTTTCAGTCAAATCTGAAAGTATTCTGGAAATCCGTAAGGTCAGCCCGAGGAAATACTATAACCAGAGAGCTGACTAGGATCAGATGCCAGGATGGTAGCGTTGTGAAAGGAGAAGAATGTGTACTAAAGATATGGAAGGACTATTTTGAAAGTTTATTTGAAAAAAAGGAAGGAAATAAGAAAGATTTCTGCTATAGCGAAGAAAAAGAGAATGAGATGGAAGGCGAAATTGAAATGTTCGAAATTGTGGAAGCACTTAAGAGTATGAAAGCGGGAAAGGCTGCTGGGTGTGATAGAGTGTCGGTCGAGATGCTTAAAGCAGGAAAAGGCGTAGTAGCTAGTCAGTTGTACTGCCTTTTCAATTTGTGTTGGAGAAGCGGCCGAGTACCAAAAGATTGGTGTAAGGCTGTTATCGTGCCACTTTACAAAGGAAAAGGGTCACAGCTGGACTGCAAAAATTATCGTGGTATAAGCCTGCTTAGCGTCGTCGGCAAATTGTATGCTAAGGTATTGATTAATAGAGTCAGGAATGAAACTGATGACAAAATATGGGATGCTCAAGCGGGATTTCGAAAGGGAATGGGATGTACTGATCAGGTCTTTTCCTTGCGGTGCATAGCCGAAAAGTTTTTGGCCAAGAGTCAAAAAGTCTATTGCACATTCGTAGATCTGGAAAAGGCCTATGACAGAGTTGAGAGGAATGAATTGTGGTCAGCACTTTCTATGCATGGGGTGAGCAGTCTCTTAATACGAGCACTGAAATCCTTATATGAGGATTCGAGTGCTTGTGTCAGGATAAACGGAGCGCACACTGAGTGGTTTAAGATTGAGAAAGGCGTTAGGCAAGGATGTGTTGCGTCACCGTGGCTGTTCAACCTATTTATGGATAGCTGTTTGACAGATTTGAAAGAGTCTAAAAGTGGATTAAGGATGAATGAGTTACTCGTCAAATGTCTGCTCTATGCCGACGATCAGGTTATACTGGCGTCATCAGCGGAGGAGTTACAGGAGATGGTAAACTGTATGCATGAAGCTTTAAAAGAGAAAGGAATGAAAGTGAACGTAAGTAAAACTAAAACACTGGTTTTTGAAATGGAGAAAGAAATGACAGCATGTAATATTTTGATTGGAGGAGAAAAAGTGGAGCAAGTGAAAGAGTTTGTATATCTAGGATCAAAGTTTACATCAGATGGCAAGTATGATAGTGATATTGAAAGGAGAGTGAACGCGGGGAACATGGTGAATGGAGCTTTGCATGCCTTTATGAGCAGTCAGAAACTATCCAAAAAGGCTCGACTGGCTGTGCACAGGGGCGTGTTGGTCCCGACATTAATGTATGGGAGTGAAAGTTGGGTATGGCAAAAGAAGCATGAAAGCAGAATAAATGCAGTGGAAATGAGAGCGTTAAGGAGTATGATGGGTGTGAAATTGAGTGACAGGATAAGGAACAGCGTGATAAGGGAATGTTGTGATGTGAAAGAAGATGTAGTTACAGGAATAGAAAAGGGTATGTTAAGATGGTTCGGTCATGTGGAGAGGATGAATGAAAGCAGGTTGACTAAGCAGATATACAAGGAGAGTGTGGAGGGAAAGGTCGGAGTGGGAAGACCTAGACGAACGTATCTTGATCAAATTAAGGACGTCCTGGTAAAGGGTCAGGTCAAAAGTACCCGAAACCGCCGAGCTTGTATGAAGAGAGTTATGAATGTGGACGAAGCGAAAGAAGTATGCAGAGATCGTGGCAAGTGGAAAGAGGTAGTCTCTGCCTACCCCTCCGGGAAAGAGGCGTGATTGTATGTATGTATGTATGTATGTTATAGCTCCTTTAGTGTGCAGGTGACTAAAGACAATTAGAACGAAAATACTCTTTAGAAAGAATAGAAAGGAAGTCCTTTACTCTGTGAAGACAGAGCTGATAGTCAAAACACTAGAAAGACCACGTTTAGCTGGATAGCCTAATGATGAAGTTAAGACTGATAGTTAGACAGGGTGCTAGCTCATCACTTACTTACTATTGTAAGCTTATTAAACCTTTTTTTTATTGACTCTCAATCTACGCTTGAAGAGAAACAACTAGCACGTACAATGTTTTCGTTTGTTGTTAAACTAAAATGGAAGCTGTTTCATAAGAAATTTTAGCAAAGACAACAGAGTAATGATAGTGCATACAAGGAAATAGTTAAATACATACATACATACATATGGTTACGTCTGTATAAAATATATATATATATATATATATACGGGACAAATTACACAGATTGAGTTTGCCTCGAAGTAAGTTCGAAACTTGTGTTACGAGATACTAACTCAACGATACTATATTTTATCTACACTAATATTATAAAGAGGAAAACTTTGTTTGTTTGTTTGTTTGGTTGTAATGAATAGGCTTAAAAACTACTGGACCGATTTTAAAAATTCTTTCACCATTCGTAAGCTACATTATCCACGAGTAAAATAGACTATATTTTATTTTGGAAAAAAATAGGGTTCCGTAATATATTTGGATTTTTCGGACACAAACTGAAAAAAATCAACCAAAAAGTTACTTATTTTGCGTACGCTGCCTAAACTACAAAAGATAGAACCATAAAATGTTTAAATTAATTGTAGATCTTATAAATATCTACAAAAAAGTCCGCGACACACTATACCTATCTATGTCGAGTGAGGCACAACAACCACATTTTTACTTAAAAATCTTGAATTTTTTTTGGTCTACTTTGAATGATTAAAATTGGACGTTTGGTTTTGAAGTTGTGGTGAAATTAAAATATTACGATTTCTGCTGCACGGCCCGGACTGCAGGCAGAAGTGACACTTTTGCCGGGAGCAAGACTTAGTTAGCCGCTTTGTGGGCGGTCCTTTAGTTAGTTCTAATGGAGATATACATATTAAGTATCGGCTGTACATGCGTGCGAAGCCGGGGCGGGTCGCTAGTAATTAATACTTATATAGATAAACATCCAAGACCCAGGCCAATCAGAAAAAGTTCTTTTCTCATCATGCCCTGGCCGAGATTCGAACCCGGGACCTCCGGTGTCACAGACAAGCGTACAACCGCTGCGCCACAGAGGCCGTCATTCTTTTTTGTATTGGTGCCGGGAACGACACGGTTAAAATGTGAACTTTAATATGTAAAATAGTTCTACGTGGATGTGGCTAGTCCATTGGTTCG
Source organism: Amyelois transitella (assembly GCF_032362555.1). Classification (NCBI taxonomy): domain Eukaryota; kingdom Metazoa; phylum Arthropoda; class Insecta; order Lepidoptera; family Pyralidae; genus Amyelois; species Amyelois transitella. The sequence continues at coordinate 3,436,964 of NC_083518.1, read as the reverse complement.
AACATGCTCTCTTGCGCCTGTGAATTAAGCCAGGCTTCAGCCCGCGATACTCTTCGCAGGAGATTACGTGTCGCCTACAAGCACGTGTAGAGGATTATATTGTTGTGCATAATAACTACTTTATAATGTACCCGCTATTTTGATTGCTAGACTTAGTAACGTTATTTGTGTCGGAGTAAATAGGTGACTAGATAACAGTCGCAGAGGTGAATGTTGTTTCAATGCCTACCGGAAAGGCGATTCAGATTTGCACTATGTTTTCTATAATATATTAATAGATATAAATACATAAGATATGTATTTTATTAACCTAAATAAATAGATCTGGTGTTTCTTAACATTTTCAATAGTTTGGCACCGGCTTATGAGCTCTGATGTGATGCGATATTTTATTTGCGACAAAAATAGTTCAAAACAGGGTTAACAAGATTATATACAGACATAGTATAACAACAATGAAACAGTAAGTATTGAAAACTTCTTCATCTTCTTCCTCCTGGTATAATTCCAATTACATCTTCATCACTCTGGAGAGGAGGCTGGGGTATGCCTTTGACTATGGATCCTAAATTGGATGAGTCAGGTTTTAACACGAACGACTCTCATCTGACCTCCGCAACCTTTCCAGGAGAACCTAACCCATTGGATCAATCATGGTTACAAATCTAGTTGCCTGAATGTGCAGGTTTCTTCACAATGTTTTCTCTCACCGTAAGAGCATCGGTTAGTATTGACGTCAAATCCATTATGTATAAATTCATGTGGCTGTATATGGCACATAGAGACGATAAACTTCAATATAGTTCACATATAGTTTAAACACTACATTACCATATTCAGAATATTTTGTCACTGTATAAATTGAGTTGTGTTCGCTTCAGCTTTAGTTATGTAATATTAAGATTATGTAAGTTTGCGAATTACTAAGAAGTTACTCGTATCTAGCCTGTCTTTACGGAGAATATGTTGATTCACAGAAGTCTAGATTGTTAATTTATTATGGCGTGAGTTGAGTGAAAAAGTTGTGAGTTTTGAATTGTGTATACGATATCTCTAAGTATGCAACAACAAGCTAAGTCCTAGAATACTGTAAAACTTAGAGCTAGTTAAGCAAAAAACTGACTATTCAATATTATTATTGGAAAATCAATATGAAATTTGCGGAAAGAGTCGTCCATTATTTATGGTAAAAGCCCAAAAGTGACGTCACTATCATTGGACAGATGTTTAGGAAAGTGTTTTTTTTCTGCGGCACTACATCTAAAAATCTCTTTATTGTAATTACTGTAAAAATATCTGTAAGTCAAAGGATACGAGAATGACATGAGATAAGTACAATTAACAAGAATTCGCCATTTTTTTTTCAAGGTGTAACAACAAAAGATCATATCATTCGCACGAGATTTCAACTCTTCCGCGGTCTATTATTTGTCGATACAGCGGACAATCAACACAATTTGCATATAAACTGTGCCGAATTCGAATAGTAACGACCACTGCGGCTTTTGGCGATTCTGTATTGTTTTCACAGAATATATGAAGTGCAGGTCTTGTCTATAGACATTGGTACTCAAAGAGTTGATTCGATTTCGAGGCTCGAACTTTTAGTGATACAGGGAATAAATAGGTTTTAATATCGTAAAAGAATATTAACAATAGTTTACTTCTATAAAATAGACAAAAAACTGCTCTGTTTTCCTTTGTTCGTGATATTTTTTATGATTCATAATGTTACGTTCTTGTAATACTCCATACAAAGCGTTTTAGGCAAAATCTCTAGAGATGAGACCGTTCTTTTTATTTATCATAAAGAAAATATTCTGCCTTTTATATCGGAAAATTTACAATAGCTACATACAATTTGTCTAGGTAACAACAGTTTATCATATAAAAAGGCGCGTCGCAGGCGATCAAAATGTAAATTTTGCACTCCCAGTCGCTTGAAGGTAAATTCTGCCGTGTGTTTGCAGCACAGATATCAGAAAACAACAGATGAGGTTTTAAATATTATCAGAAGTAAAGAATGTAAAATAGTAATTTTTAATTTGACGAATTATGTAGTAATTTTTGTGGTGTGGAATTTAATGCAATGATAAGTCAATTTAAAAATGTAGTAAACTAGTAGTACTCTCATAACTAGTAGTACATAAAAATATTTAGTGGTTGCGAATAATATTTATAGCGTAGAAGTCAATATAGTTATTTAATATAACATAGTTATGTCATTTAAAAATGCACGTAAATAATTTTTATTCATTGTATTTTTTATGTCCATCTTTAAATTATATTCATGGTATTGGCCAAGTTAAGCCTATTATACTAGTTAAAAATTATCGCGAGAATTGAGCTGCGATAGCAATATATTAATTTAAACTTATCTCCATAATTCTTATACCTTTGTAAATTCTGCCGCGTATTTGTAGCAATTCCAGTGCTTCAGAATGAGTGATGTATTGTGCAGACGTAATAAAATATTAGGTGTCTGAATTTGTCCTAGAAATGTGTCACATACACTTGAATGTTATTTGTCAAAGTTGTATTTTTACTGTGGACTTTTTATTTTATACGCCTTGCAATTTATTGCTCCATTTTGCCATTTTCGGGGTGAGAATTTTCTTTTGTGTTAACTTGATTTGATAATTTTTGAACCATAAAACTCACATAGTTATATGTTACTAGCTTTTACTCGCAGCTTCACCCACGTGAATTTAGTCATCTACAAAATGCGACAAAAACGCCACCTACAAAGCAACAAATAACCGCTACCTACAAAAAGCTAATTAAGCGCCATTCTCAAAAGTATACATGTTTTTCGCAAATCACATGGGAACTACAGTTTTTAAAGATGAAAAGCACCCTTTGTATGCCCTTCTCCACCCTCTTAATTATATTTACGTTATATTTCAAAAACATTAACTCAGTAGATAACCCATGAAACGGTAACAAACAAACAAATAAACTCACTTTCGCATTTATAATATTAGATGGGATATATTTTTTGTTCTAAAACTGAGGCGAATAGTGTTGGAATTCATAAAACGAGGAATTCATTTTTTCCATCTTTTGCGTCAGCCTATACTTTGATGCTCCCTTATTAACGAATATTTAGAAGGCATAATGCAAATGTTGAATCTTCCCTCTCACTCTTAGATTCGGGTAAGCCACAGAGTAAGAAACAGAGGGAAGATTAGTCATATGTTCTACGAAATAACACACGATTTAACATTTCTTCACTTTGACGAATCAACTTAAGATAGGCACTCCGAATATTTTTTTGATAAATTATTTGTTATTACCTCCCCGCATCTCTCTTTCTCGATAGAAACAACTTGAGTATTTTCAAGAGTACGGGTATTGAGTATTTTCAAGACAATAGTGTATAGGCACTATTTGAGCTGGCGCGCACCACCTTAGGCCTCATCTTGCTTACCACCAGGCTGATTAAGTTCAAAAGCACTCAAATTATTATAAAAATAAATATATATAATATACGCATAAGCACCTATGTACTTTCTTCAAGTTTAGATCGTATTTGTTTTGTAAACCCCAAATCATTACACAGCTGTTCTGTTCTGGCGGCAATCCAACCAACGCTAGCCAGAAACTAAATATTAACAGGCAAACCTACTTCTAGCGTTCAACTCGTGTTGAGTTTGGATTTTGAAATAAGACTATGTATGGCAGTTTCATGTGAAATATCTTTCGCACTTTTGTGCTGTTTTATTTCTGCACTTGATTCTTGTTTATGTTTGATATAGCATTTACACGTCAACTCATATTCAATTTCAATAACATAACAGTTATCTATTAAGAAGTAAAAAATACATACAGTACATTTTACTGAAGTATTTGGACGTGTACAAGATAAACCAGTACTGACACATCCGGGTGTTAGGGTTTTTAATAATTATTATCATCATCACTATCAGAATATTATTACAGTCAGTTTAATTCTTTTGAACTTTTCTCCCTTGAACTCCTTAAAATTTTATATCCGATCAATTTCAACATTCAAATTACAGTATAAGTCATTGCAATTTATTCAAAGGCTTTTATTTGAAACAATATAAAGGCAAATAAATAAAACGCACAATAGAGGACGGTAGCGTGCAAACGATAAATAAAGTGGAGGAAATAAAACTGCAGTAAAGAGTAATTTGAATATAGAAGTGTGGGGATTTAAATATTAAAATAAGAACACTGAATAATATTGTAGGTATATACTCGATGATATAAGGATTATTCAAACTGTGCAAGTAAAAGTGACAAGTAAAATGGCAAGTGTATTAGGGAATCTTAGAATTTATCTGAATTTATAATTGTTAGTACTACATAACATACTATATATCACGTATTTGCGGAGTTGATACAGACACGCTTTCGTAAAGACTGAAAGGCCACTTTCTGCTGTATGGCTTAATAATTGTTAGTACTGATATATATAAGCTGAGTAGATCTATAAAAACATTTCAATACATAATTCAGAATGCATTAACAGCATATTGTATTATATTTGAACTAGCTTTGTGTGAACTTTCATTTTACGAGAGTATTTTTACGAGCATTGCATACGAGTATCGTTGAATAATTCGATTCATTACAATCGATGAGAGTGGTTTAGTTTATTTTTCTCTAATCGAACCTGTGGAAATCGATGTTATGTATCTTGGTATGAGATTTCGTTTCACATTTATTGCTCACGTGTATAAGCGATAACGCCGTTTGAATTGAAAACCCTTGAAAATTATAATAATAATATAAGTTATTATGAATAGTAATTAAGAGAACCTGTTAATTATATTGAAACTCCATTAATAGCTTTATAAATCGAACTTACGAATTTTTTTTTTCTTTGTGATTATTGTGATCTTCTGATTATGTCGTTATAGTTTTTATTTTAATTGTTCATCTGGGACCACGGGAGCTCCCTCGCCAAGACGAGCCAAGCGCAGCGCAAGGGCACTTTACCTAACTTTTCTCGAAAGGTATGGTCGTTTTTTTTTAATTGGATTTGTTTTATATTATCAACTTAATAAAGTTACTCAAATGCACAAAAATAAAGCGAATCAAAAGTTACAAGAACAGTACTCAGTGATAATTTAAATACCTACAGAGGCATATTCAACAGGAGCGAAGTGAACCCTTGACAAGAAGTTAACACATAACGAAGAAGTTAGAACTAAGTAACTGACCTATAGACGCATTGCCTTTAGCGCTGCATCTAGAGAAATGTGGCAATTAGGATGCATTAATAGAGGATTACCCAAAATTCCCACGACAACGGAAATTAAAACGCAGACCGAGTTAAACGTTATAAAATATCAAATGCATATTAAAAACTCATTATTCATACCTTTTAATTCATAAAAACAAACACGAAAAATAAGCAATAAACTGCTGCAAAGCAAATAGTCAACTGAGAGGACGATTTTAACACGCAATTTACCTTTTTTTTTCGCTGTCCCGTAATTTGATTGCCGTGCCAGCGTGCCGGGCAGATAATCTGCATATATTTGCAATTGGCACACCGCTGAATTAAAATAAAAACCTGGTAAGCAGCGCAGTTTGTGTGCGGATTCATAAATTATTTATGCTGTCTTTTGGGATGCGATGGGCAGTTTTAGGTTGTTATTAACCGCAGTCCACGGTTTACCTTGCGTGTAGTGTAGATTGCTAGTCTTTGTGTTATTCTGACGGTTCACAAATTGTGAATACTTCGGCCCGATATGGTCGTTTTACACTCAGTTGTAAATAGAAGTATATCCGTAATTGTACTTATATGTTGATGTATAAAATATTGGAAAAAACGTGTTTTTAGAAAAAAAAAACAGTGTCTGCCAACAATTTCTCAGTCTGCGCAGATTATAAAACCTTACAAAAGTAAATTTCCTTATAGGCGATGGGCTAATAATATCCTGTCGCTTGTACCCTTGAGTCTTGTGACTGTTAGCTCTGCTTATTCGCAAGAAATAAAGGGTTGATATGTATGTATATTTTAGTAAAGAAAATGTAACTATGCTTTGCAAAAAATAAACTTGAAATTAAGTGGTCCGGCAAATCGGGATAAAACAAATCCCCCATAAACTGCCGTACACGGGCCGTATGGACATAATCTAGTTTGCTCCGATGGATCTTACGATAATCGCTGCGCGCTTTTTAAATTGAAATTTTCCCGGATTTTCGTCGAAAGACTAAAATTTTTGGCCTTTATTTTGTAAGATTCAAATTGTTATAAAATTCAAATAAAAATTAATGCTTTTATTTTATACGTATATTTACTATAAATAATTAAAAACAAGTGCTGGGTATGGGATATTGAAAACAATAGTTATTTTCCTCTATTAAAGAGATATCTTTTAACAGAAAACCTTATACATGTTGGCTGACCTATTGCTATTCTCTAACTCTTCGTCCTAGCGGTGGACCCGGTTACAACGTCACCTCTCTATAGAGAAGCCGTGGTACGTGAATTCATCTTCTCTAACTTACTTAGGTATATTGAATACAGTTTGATCAGCTCTTTTTTTTCTTATAATATTTAAGGAATTCTACAAAAAATACATATATACATACATATAGTCACGTCTATATCCCTTACGGGGTAGACAGAGCCAATAGTCCCGAAAAGACTGAATGGCCACGTTAAGCTGCTCGGCTTAATGATGGAATTGAGATCCAAATAGTGACAGGTTGCTAGCCCATCGCCTAAAAAAGGATCGCAATTTTATAAGTCTATCCCTTAGTCGCCTTTTACGACATCCATGGGAAAGAGATGGAGTAGTCCTATTCTTTTTTGTATTAGTGCCGGGAACCACACGGCACCTACAAAATACCTATATAAATTACATCCATCATTTAGCCTTCTAGCTAAATGTGACTTCGAATCTTGCGATCAAGATGAGGTAGGTGTTTCTGTTCGTCCCAAGTTACTACTACATTGGGTCGAATTTTTGGTGCGTCTTTTTACAAAATGTTCGTGGCGGTCGTCTACTCACTATTCTACTACTATACTTAACTCCAAAAACAAATTTACACTTTTAAGCAGTGTACAGTAGTCAGAAGATTAATAGCAGCATTTGTCAGAGCTCCGTTTGTTTTGAGTGCCGCCGGAACCGGATCCGGTACGCGGATCGCCGGCCGAAATAATCCGGCTTAAATTATTACTTCGAAGCGGCAGATTGTTTAAGTTTAACAAATTCGCTCTTGCATAATCTGTCATATTTTTTATAAGCTAAGTAGATTTAATTAGTCTTAATATTTTCATCATTGGACAAGTTTGTTATAAATGTTAATAATACAAGAGAAAATGAGCAATGATGTTTGATGCTTTGAATTTCAAGGCGATAACAGCTAAATTTAGCTGCGTTATCAACCAAAGTTACAAAGAAGAAATGAATTATCTATTAGTAAATGATCTATGTAAAGATAAATATGTATTCGGTTCAATCACAACCAATATTTTCAATGTGTCCCACGACCAATTTCCACTATTCAATTGTAACTTTCCAATTTTTACAGATCCTAAATTAGTGACATTATCTATTAGGTATACTATAGTGTAAAAAGTGCCGTGTGGTTCCCGGCACCTATACAAAAAAGAATAGAACCACTCCACCTCTTTCCCATGGATGTCGTTAAAGGCGACTAAGGGATTGGCTTACAAAACTTGGGATTGTTTTTTTTAGGCGATGGGCTAGCAACCTGTCACTATTTGCATCTTAATTCTATCATTAAGCCAAACAGCTGAACGTGGCCTATCAGTATTTTCAAGACTGTTGGCTCTGTCTACCCCGCAAGGGATATAGACGGGATTATATGTATGTATGTAGTGTAAAAACCAAAAATCTAAGGCCTCCACCCTTCCAGTAAAGTAGATTCTGAAATCACAATTGCACAAAACTTAATTAACTTATCTTTTTGTCAACTGACGGTCACCAATTAGCCCCACACTCACCCCAAAATATGATTATCATCCTGGCCCGCAACGGGCTTCCCTTTGCTTAATTTTTCTCTTTTAATTTTAATTTTACAGTCACATTCTGACACTTTATATTTTTTCTCATAATTTCATGCACTGTGGCTTTGTTATTACGGTTCCTTCCGCCCGCTAAGTTATAGTATATGAATATTTAAATAACAAAAGGGTTCTTTTTCAGGTTCCTTTGTTGGCTCAATTTTTAACAAATTACAAAGATTGAGCCCCAAGTAAGTTCGAAATGCAAGAGATACTCGTACCACCTCAACAATACTATATCTTATCTATATATCTTCTATATCTATACATATAATAAATCTGTAGAAGGGTCAATTCTGTACATTGAAAGTATTGAAAAAATAAATAGCAGGGGGTGTTACTGGATCGATACCAAACACAAATATGTGATTAAAAAAATTTTTGTCTGTCTGTCTGTATGTTCAGGCATCACGTGAAAACTAACGGTTTGATTTTGATGAAACTTGGTATAATTATACCTTATTATCCTGGGCATAAAATAGGATACTTCTTATCCTGGAAAAATACGAAGAAAAAAAAATCTTAATTTTTCAGTTTATCCATAGACGTTGTTCTGTAGAACCGCGAACACGCGTTACGTTACCCGCAGTGGATTCAGCGCCGTAACTCATAGCGCCGAAAGTCGGATTTAGCTTGAACCATTTGCGGCACACGCGGGCCGCTACTAATTTCTATGAAAAAATACTTTAGTCCGGTCAATCTAGACCTTCGAAGCTAAAATAATTCCCATCAAGCTGAATATGAGTATAATTGTTTAAAACACAATCAAAAGCATTATTTCAAAATTCCCCATGATTCCGGTTTAAGGAAAAAAAAATTACCCAAGGTCAAAGGTAAAAAATGGGTGTTTCGCGATTTTCTTCAAAACGGTAAGTTTTTCAAATCGAAAAATTACCTCAGACATAAATTGTAGATCATAAAGTTATCTATAAAAAAGGTATCAATATTTTTTTTTTCAATAAAGCTACCGTTTCTGAGATATAACGATGCAAAAAGTTGCAAGCGTCATAATATGCACACGTTTCTACGCCACCTCTGAGTTAGTGTACTATTAGCGCGTTATTTTAACATTTTTATTATTAAACTTGAAAAAGTCTTTAATTTATAAATTGTACAGTCCCTGCATAGCATCAACATGCGGGAGTGTGCCCAGAAAGCTGGCAACATTGCCAATTTGAATGGCAATGCTGATTCTCTGAGCCAGATAATTTCCAGCCCTCCGGTCAAGAGATACCTCAATCAGTTTTTTCGACAATTGTCAGAAAAGCTGATGGGCAGATAGGCCCCCCGGTCCCAGGGTTTCTACCCCAAAAGGTTCCAAAGTATAGGTATTACCGATACCTACATATTTGCGCCTTTTGAGGGTTTTTGCCTCATTGGAAGCAGAACCGGCCTTAGATTTAGTAACCTGAAGATGAGACGGCGCAAGTGTGTCGACACAAGTAGCATCCCACACCAAAGGCCGCCCCAATCTCCAGGGTACCAAAGTCATACCATCCGGTCTCTTGGCATCATCCCGAGCCAGACCGTTTGGTTCTAGAACGGCTGGAACATGGATGGTGGCAAGAGCACGGAGTATTATATTATTTAGGGCGGCATGGCGCCCTTATCGGCCGGCACTCCTAGGGCATGAGAGGCCGTGGTGTCCATAGCCGTCAACGGTATCCCCGCAAGGACTACTATTATTAAAGACTAACGGTATTTCATGTGTTGAGCATTCTGAGATAAAGTAGGTATACGACCCTAGCCACGTACACAATTAAACATAGAGACAGATGTTGTCTCAAGGTTTCACTATAGTATAAATGAAGGGACTGGGTTTCATTATACTTATGTATATTTTATATTTTGGATTCAAGTTAAAATTACCGACAGAACAATATTTTTACTTATATTACTGCTACACTGAGTGTATACGAGACGTGCTTATGCATATTATGACGCTTGCAACTTTTTGCATCGTTACATCACAAAGCGGTAGCTTTATTGAAAAAAATATTGATTCCTTTTATAAATAACTTAATGATCTACAATCTATGTCTGAGGTAATTTTCCGATAAAACTTACCGTTTTGAAGAAAATCGTGAAAACACCATTTTTTTACCTTTGACCTTGGGCATTTTTTTTCCCTTAAACCGGAATCATGGGGAATTTTGAAATAATGATTTTGATTGTGTTTTAAACAATTATACTCATTTTCAGCTTGATGGGAATTAATGTAGCTTCATTCTTATTTTTTGGTCTAAATTGACCGGACTACTTACTACAGAACGCGAACTCAACAGCAGTAGCTCAATAGAGGGATCTTCTTAATTATTATAGGCCTAGCCGTAATTGGGTCCAATAGATATTTATAAGATGTCATTATCAGAGTTACTCAAAATGGAGAAATAAACCATCCACGCGATGACCGACATCCGCGCAGACGGAGTTGCGGGGGGAAGCTAGTAATGAATATGTTTAGAAAAATAATCAAGACTTAGGCTCAGCAACAATTTCATTCAAAATTACCTAAACAAAATTCGAACAGTATCATTTATTAAATCATAGAAATCAAGAGGAATTTGTAAAGCTATCATATTTGTTATAAGTACCTATGTATAAGTACCTAAGAGACGATTTCACAAAATTACTGTGGGGTCGGAAACTATCGGGAATTTACATTTAACGCGGACGAATTCGCAGGCGTACTTTAGTTTAAATATAAATCTTTTCTACTTCCACCTTTTCACTGCCGCAGTGTTATTTACTAACTCTTACATGTGTTATTTACTAACCAGCCATTACACGTAATGGGGACCTCTCGGTACGAGGCGAGTTGCCAGAAATGTTTTCTCCAAAACCTGGTAATGTTCCTACAGCCCTTACCTAGGTGTTAAATAAATTCGAGACATGTAGACTGTAGATACAGAAGTAAACGTACGGGAGTAAATAAAATAGGCACTTAGGAGTAATGGCATAAGTGATTCAGGTACGTGTGTCAACGTTTGCCTGTAGCTATAAACATTGGTACAATGAAACCCCGATAGACTTTAGGTGATAGTTTGCATTATGCTGAAGAGATTTGGTCATAGTTTTATGATCAGCCCACCAAGCCCTCTAAAAATATCTTAGTCTTTATTTTCAGACCTCATTTTATTCATTCGATAAAAATAAATCGCAATTATCGGCAATGTACATAGTACCCGTAAGTCATTTGATGAGTTTGAAATGGCTGATTTAATTAAAACACTTGCAAACATTCTCCCGCTTTGTACAATTTCTTCTTTCAAACCGCTTCCGGGAAATATAAATTAGAATTAAGAAAGACAAAGTTGTTTGCGATATAAGTCCTTTCCTTTGAGGGATAAGCGTTGACCTTTATTTAAACCCGGGCACTGGATTTATTTAAATTGCAGGCACAGACTTGCACGTGTCACTCATTCGAGTCAAATTCAGTATCAGGTCAGATAAACTAGCAGTTAATTAAAATGTACCTTAGATTCAGTGTTAACGCAGCTTTTGCTTATAGGAGGAATGTCGAAATAATCTAAATCAGTGTAAGCCATTGAGGAGTGTTTATTTTATTCTAATTTAATTTATATTCTTTAGTTTTCTAGACATCTTTTCCTCCTCTTCTTCTTCTCTTAAACTTCTTATCTCTTCTTCTTAAACTCTGATGTTAGCACCTAGACGCGTGTATAGGCGTGAATGCGAACGCCTTTAAATATTGCTGTGAGCTAACTCAATTATTGTATAATAACCTAATAATAAAGTAGGTATCACGTTTTTAGTCCCCATTTTTGTGTTTATGGTCATACTTTTTATAGTCTATATATGTAATACTTATAATAATAATACTTTTTATGTTTTCACTACTTTTAAGGTTTCTGCATCTGCAGTCCAGTATATTTCAGGTCAGAGGTGTTAAGCCATCGTTTCGACGAATAAATTAGATTCAACAAACGAGTTCACTAATTAATTTTGCGATAGGTGTTTAGATGTTTCTCATTCATCTAACAAATTGGTTTCCACTAATTTTCGCAATTTCAGTTTAAATGGTCAGCGGTATATTTATTTAGGCCAGTTCCGCAATTTTCATCCTAACATTAAAAGTTAAGCGAGTTTTTTAGAAATATTTTACATACATGAAATCACGCTTCTTTCTACGAGGGGTAGGCAGAGATTATATTTTTTCACTTGACATGATTCTTGCATTCTTATATACATAGAACTTTTTTGTGAAAAATGTGGTTTTACTACATTGATAGCTAGTAAATTATTTTTCATAAATATAAATTCTTGTTTTAATTCTTGGCTAACAATTGGATCATAATTAATTAACACATACGGTTTTTCTTTTTGATTTACTAAAACGTATAGATGTTATCGGAAATGAATGGAATAAAAAAAATTCTTACACTTAGGTATATTTTCTAGAAAAATACTTATATCCTACTTAAAGATAACGCTACGGCCCTAAGCAAAGGCGTGAATGCAAACGCATTAATATATTCGTGAGATTGTGTCAACTAAATTATCGTTACTCATATTATTAACCATATTAAAATTCGAAGCAATACTTTTTACGATATGCGAGTACAAACATACAGACAGACACACCGACAGGTAGACAAAAATTCTAAGAATCACAAATTTTGGCTTCATGTAGATCTTATATAGATCTTACATATCGATTTTATGCTAATATTTTTTAAGTTTAGACATTGCTCAGTTACAATTTTATTATATGTATGGATGTGGATTTTTACTTACTCTTTTTCAATATTAGCATGCTTATTTATTCCTCTCAACCAGCAAAAACTTTACTGTCTCAATTTCAATAGGAATTGCCCCTCGGACGAACCGAACAGTCAGAAAAATATGCTGATAACTCCAACAAAAACCTCCATTTGGTTTGACGGCACGCAATAACTGGATATATTCAAGTACCACCGTAGATCACAGAAAAAAGAAATAAGTAAATTTATGTTCTTTTTTTTTTAAATTGGTCGTTATATTTTTTTGCTCGTCATCTTAAACCCTAATAAAGCCGAATCATAATAAAAGTTTAACTAAATGTGCTTACATTTTGCTACTATAAAGGTTTGCATTACTATACCTACTAATATAATCACTTCTTTTTCGCGAGTGGTAAGCAGAGACTACATTTTTTAATTTATATTCTTCATTCATATGCATAAGTATGTCACAAAGGTTTAAAACATTTTTTTTTTACAAAAGGCGGACTTAATGCCTTTTGGCATTCTCTACCAGTCAACCAGGTGATCAAACAGAAAAAAAGTTAGTGGTACGATAAAGTGAACATGCATACTGCAAAATATATATGCATTAAAACATAAGTTTATTAAAAAGATACATAATATACATTAAACTTTCTCTTTATTCTATATATGTCTCTCTCTGATCTAAGGACGCTCACGTTCTTTATCTCAAAGTGCGATTCAGCAAGATTTTTTTGGCATTTAGCGATGTTTTCGTCCTTTCTACCTCAAGTCGGGTAACACCTCTCTTGGGTGCGGTTATATTTGCATTTAGAGCGAACGACTGATATCCTGACCTTATCAGGCAGATTGTGTTTGGGTTCGCTCATGACGTGTATGGAATCACTTATATGTTTTCTAATGCAATACTGTGAATTTCACTATGATGTCTTAAGATTTTAAGGGTTTTAATTTATTATTATAAAAAAAGAATAGGACCACTCCATCTCTTCCCATGGAAGTCATAAAAGGCGACTAAGAGATAGGCATATAAACTTGGGACTCTTCTTATAAGCAATGGCCTGTCACTATTTCAATCTCAATTGTATAATGTAGCCTATAAGCTGAACTTGGCCTGTCAGTCTTCCAAGACTGCTGGCCCTGTCTACCTCGCAAGGGATATAGTCGTGATTATATGAATTGATGAAACTGAATGATCACATTTTAAACTCCTTATAAGAATATCACAAGATATATTCACATTTCAGAATTACCCACTCAGAATCCAATTCATTTGCGATTACAAACTCAATGGCAACTCAAGAAATCAGGAAATTAGTTCCCTGAGGAGTGATCGAGGTCGGCTGTTCCTGTCGTGATTGCCTGTTTAACTCGCTGTAGGACGATTGACGATTTGAGATTTTCACCCCGGATTTTGGGAATTCCTGGAATGACTTTTCTTGCTAATTACTTTTATATAAGTTTTTGAGAGCGCGACTACAGATTGGTGTTTGTAATTAGCTGTTTAAGTCATACGAAATCTTCTATTTAGTAACAACTTATGAACAAAATTAAATTATATAATTTTTATAAATAATACAGGTATTAAACGCGCACGTAATGCACCTTTATTTTACATCAGACATTTTGAATTATTCAAATGATATTAATGTTACAATGATTTTATTTATTTATGTATTAGCACACATATATAGTTTTACAACATACATACATTTAACAAGGTTCATGATTGGTTGAAAACACAAATTAGTGCGCACAGCATGCTTAACATTAGTGATAAGTAAATTAAGTGCATTGACTACAATTTTACAAAATAGGAGACAACCATGTGGTAAATAGTTTCTGTGACCTTCAAGTTCACAAAAAACTATTTATCACGCATGAGCTAACGAACCCTATTTTTAATGACATTCAAGAATAATATGATTCGTGGTCACAGGTCGGTTTAAAATGAGTTATAATAGAATTATCTTAAATTCTGCACACTTTTAAAACAATGGCACAGTAGTTCTAGTATTAATCATTATGTGGTTCTGTTCACATTGGTTATAACCAAGTATTCTTCGTAGTTTGAAGTTCAGCTAACCAACCGTACTCTCTAATCCGATATTCTGAAAGAATTTATGCAAATACAGCAAGGTGATTCCGTCAATACAGACAGTGTCGAGTAGTTTCCGCCCGTGCTTGTGTTGCAAACTAAACCAATACCATAGCAAAGTAGGGATTAATAGTAAGTCATTTTAGCATGGTCTTTGAATATTTTTTTTATTTCTGATAACTAAAAAGAAAAAAATAGGTACAATTAATTAAACATGAAATAAACTGTGTACTTAAAAAAAATGAATGAATGGTCGTCAAACAAACCAAATGAAAATTGCATTAATCGAACTAATCGGTCGGAAAATGGAACTTAAACTACTGTTCTTTTTTTAAAATTCTTTCAGGAAACTACTTCAATATTCTTAATATATAACAGTATTAGAGCAAACATTTTTTTATATACATACATACATACATAAACTCACGCCTCTTTCCCGGAGGGGTAGGCAGAGACTACCTCTTTCCACTTGCCACGATCCCTGCATACTTCCTTTGCTTCATCCACATTCATAACTCTCTTCATGCAAGCTCGGCGGTTTCGGGCACTTTTGACCTGACCCTTCACCAGGACGTCCTTAATTTGATCAAGATATGTTCGTCTAGGTCTTCCCACCCCGACCTTTCCCTCCACACTCTCCTTGTATATCTGCTTAGTCAACCTGTTTTCATTCATCCTCCCCACATGACCGAACCATCTCAACATACCCTTTTCTATTCCTGTAACTACATCTTCTTTCACATCACAACATTCCCTTATCACGCTGTTCCTTATCCGGTCACTCAATTTCACACCCAACATACTCCTTAACGCTCTCATTTCCACTGCATTTATTCTGCTTTCGTGCTTCTTTTGCCATACCCAACTTTCACTCCCATACATTAATGTCGGGACCAACACGCCCCTGTGCACAGCCAGTCGAGCCTTTTTGAATAGTTTCTGACTGCTCATAAAGGCATGCAAAGCTCCATTCACCATGTTCCCCGCGTTCACTCTCCTTTCAATATCACTATCACACTTGCCATCTGATGTAAACTTTGATCCTAGATATACAAACTCTTTCACTTGCTCAACTTTTTCTCCTCCAATCAAAATATTACATGCTGTCATTTCTTTCTCCATTTCAAAAACCAGTGTTTTAGTTTTACTTACGTTCACTTTCATTCCTTTCTCTTTTAAAGCTTCATGCATACAGTTTACCATCTCCTGTAACTCCTCCGCTGATGACGCCAGTATAACCTGATCGTCGGCATAGAGCAGACATTTGACGAGTAAATCATTCATCCTTAATCCACTTTCAGACTCTTTCAAATCTGTCAAACAACTATCCATAAATAGGTTGAACAGCCACGGTGACGCAACACATCCCTGCCTAACACCTTTCTCAATCTTAAACCACTCAGTGTGCGCTCCGTTTATCCTGACACAAGCACTCGAATCCTCATATAAGGCTTTCAGTGCTCGTATCAAGAGACTGCTCACCCCATGCATAGAAAGTGCTGACCACAATTCATTCCTCTCAACTCTGTCATAGGCCTTTTCCAAATCCACGAATGTGCAATAGAATTTTTGACTCTTGGCCAAAAACTTTTCGGCTATGCACCGCAAAGAAAAGACCTGATCAGTACATCCCATTCCCTTTCGAAATCCCGCTTGAGCATCCCATATTTTGTCATCAGTTTCATTCCTGACTCTATTAATCAATACCTTAGCATACAATTTGCCGACGACGCTAAGCAGGCTTATACCACGATAATTTTTGCAGTCCAGTTGTGACCCTTTTCCTTTGTAAAGTGGCACAATAATTTTTTTATATCTTCAAGATAAATTTATCCTACTTGTCTAATAATTGTACTATGTCTCCACGAAGCCAAGTGTTCGGACTTGGCGGAGTTTGCAAAGTCTCGTGTTTAACTTGCTCCTATGTACTGTGACAATGGTTAGAATATACATAATATACAAATAACTTACATATTTGGAGTAAAGAGGTATCAAATTAATTAAAGTAGATACACCGGGTGACTTTTTTAATACCAATATGTTATTTTTGTATTAGGACATAAAACATTTCAAACCAATATTATAGTCTCATTAAACTTTAAAGTTCCTGTTCTGTTTAATATTTTTCGAATGTCAGTGGGTATATAAATAAAGATGGTGATACTTACTTTCAAATCCTAACACGGCAGGCACTTGGTTTTCGCGAGTCACCAAACGTTGTCCAAGCAGCGGTCGGGGAAAATTTTCCGCGATTAACCCTGGAACGGAAATCGTAATGATAATGACCATTGTCACAACGATCCATGTGTAATTAAGCTAATATACGAAATATTAGTTTATTTATACACGGATGATTTAATAGTGGGCGAAAACATCACTGAGATAAATGTAAACCAGATCGCAAATAGGTTGCAAATTAAAATCATAGTCTTCAGAAAAGCAAGTAGGTACTCCTCATGTTCGTTTTTTTTTCTTGTGGTACAAGAACAATTATTTTCATGTGTAATGTAGTGATATAAAATTATAATGATGTTACTGTCGCATTTTGGACACGCACTGGCTGCGTATCGTTGACGAACGCTACGTTAGATTGCTAAAATCAAAAACAAGAATATAACACATGTTCAAGCGTATTTGGATAAATAAAGCGTTATTGTAAAAGTTTTAACACTGGCAAATATATTCAATTATTATCCAACCGAATTTTTATTTATATATATACCAAAATGATGAAAATATCTATGTCAACATTACTAATTATGCATTGTATTCAATATATGATGGCAAAAGCGCCGTCATCAAAGTTTTGATATATCGTGTGCACAGTTAGCGGTTGCAAACAATGATAAACTACGTTAGGGCAGTGGTAGACATGCGTTTGTAATAATACACTGATAATATAAATAGAAAATATTTGATTTTATTTAAATAAATAATAAATAATATCCCAACTAGTAATATGTGTTTGTATATTTGTTACTGTTTCACAGTAAAACTACCAAATTTTGTTAATAAAACCTTCATAAAATTAGAACATATATAGTGGCCAGTATAGCAAGTATACATAAGATATTGATATTATAGTTAGATTGCAATAATAAAGTATAGTGAAATAATTACATTCTTTTAAATAAACCAAAACCAGACATTAAAGAACCCCAGTTCGATGGTAAATTATTTAAAAGCAATGTTTAGAAATTAACGTCGGCACTTCTTTACGTTGCCTGCAGTAAAAACATAACCGACAAACTATAATATATAAGAACTGGCCTTGACTAATCGGAAATCAAAGTGACACAAATGACAAATCAAGTTTCTAGCGAAATTGTCCCGCATGATGCTAAATCACAATTTGTGGCCGGGCGTTAACTGTGCTGACAGATTTATTTTCCGAACACACGTCCCCTTGTGCGTCACACCGCATAAATATGCCGCCACCTTTATCCTGCCTCTTCAAATTAATTTCTGATAATGTACATACAACGAATTTGAAATGAGTATTTCTAGAATAGATGAAACACAGAAAGTGTCTCTCTTTATATTTTGATCTTTTTTTGTATTTAATGATAATTAATGATTAAACGAACTTACCTAGTGAAGTTCTATCATAATTATGCGAAGTGTTTCGTCCGAAGAGATTAGCAAGATTATGGTTTGTTTACACATGTAGTTACACATGACATGTGCCGCCACAGCAGTGAATATTTGAGGTAGTCAAAAAAAAAAATATATTGAACAAAATGTGGGTAGGACGCGCTATTCGCTTGGCTGCCAACTTCTTATTTCATACTCATTTAGTTCAGGTATGGAGCATGGATGTTTCACGATTCTTTGGGGATATGGGTTGGGTGGGTTGCTAATCTCTTCGGACGAAACACTTCGCATAATTATGATAGAACTTCACTAGGTAAGTTCGTTTAATCATTAATTATGCTCGTGTTTAGTCCTCAAGATTAGCAAGATTATGGTTTGTTTACACATGTAGACGTTGAGAGAAGAAGCGTGAACATCCACATATCACGGATATATCTATGATACATGTAATGAATGTTTATAAAATAAACTAAACTGCAAAATGAAGGCTTTTATTATTATTTTTTAGAGAAAACAGTAAGTGTAACAATTAAATAAAGAGTAACATTTAATGTAAGTACAACAATCAATGTGGGTACTCTTTCATAAATTTAACTATTATTTAAAGAATTTCTTACAATGCTCTTAGCAAATTGATCATTACTCATATTATCTCTGATAGAACGATTATAAAATTTTATAAACGTATTTGAGGTTCCACTCCAACCTGCGGTCTTTCTTATTAAATCTAAATTTATTCCGAGTTTCATGGCCTTAGAAGTAGCAGCATGCCTAGTGCTGTGTGCCGTGAACAAAGATACGTCAATGCCACTACTTTTAAGTGCGTCTTTTATCCACCTGCATAACGTTTGCGAGGTAACAGGTTTGTATGGTCTTTTCAGACTTATAAATAAATTTTGAATATTCCCACGTAAGTCCTTTGTTATTTCTATATAAGAACAAAGTGTTTTAGCTGGGCAAATTTCTAGTCTATCTAAAAAATATGGTATGACTAATACTGGTTGTAGTACGCCAGGGCGAGAAGTTTTAATAAAATCGGGTATTTTAACCAAAATTTCACTATTACCTATATCGATATTGTGAATATAAATTTTCGACAAAGTTTGTGCCCTATGAGCCGTGATTAGGGCAAGTATAGTTATTAATTTTTTAGAAATTTTCTCTAATGACAAAGACTCATTCGGGTACCAAGTGGATAAATGGTCTAAAACTTGTGAAGTATCCCAAGTAAGATTGTACTTGGGTTGAGGAGGACGCAATTTAAATATTCCTCTAAAGAAACGACGGATGCTATCATCGCCGCAGATATTTTCTCCAAAAATTAATTTTAGCGCTGATCTGCAGCTATTGAGCGTGCTATATTGTGCACCTAATTCATATAAATCAGTAAGGAATTTAAGGATATTCGAGATATCAGCATGGTAAATATCTAAGTTATTTTTCATGCAATATAAATACCATTTTTTAATATAGGTATTATATTGTTTAATTGAATTTGACGAAAGTGAAGCTATCATTATTTTGATGGTAGGAGCAGGAATATTTCTTCCTAGAAGCGCTGACCGGATAATAGCCCTGCAACCAGGGTAATCTGGTGATGCATGTTGCGAGGGCTGGAATGAGATAAAATTAAATTATCACCACATCTGAATATTACTGGTTCAGTTTGAAGAAGGCTCCTAAATAATGGAAACCACGGTTGTGTGGGCCAATGAGGAACAATTAAGATTCCTTTGGCCTTATCACATATTATTTTACGAAGAGTTTTAAGAATTATGGCAAATGGAGGAAATCCATAAAAAAATATATTTGACCAAGATATTGTAAAAGCGTTGACAAATACTGCGTCTGGGTCTCTATGCCAAGAAATATATTTATTGCATTTAGCATTAATTCTGCTTGCAAAAATATCAACTTCTGGGAGTCCCCAACTATCAACTATTTGAAGAAAAGCCCAATCTGCGAGTTCCCATTCTATATCAGGATGCGGTTTTCTAGATTCCGCATCAGCAATGTTATTAGCCGAGGAATTGATGTATGATGCATAAACATGGATTTGTCGCATTTCACACCATTGCCATAATTCCTTTGTGATTTGCGTAAGATGAGGGAATTGAATTCCACCCATTCGATTTATATAC
The DNA here is from genome assembly GCF_032362555.1 of Amyelois transitella. Taxonomy (NCBI): domain Eukaryota; kingdom Metazoa; phylum Arthropoda; class Insecta; order Lepidoptera; family Pyralidae; genus Amyelois; species Amyelois transitella. The sequence goes on along the minus strand of NC_083518.1, from coordinate 3,416,393 downwards.
GAAATAGCGGTTGTATTATCAATCCTTAAAAGAATTTGAACATCATAACAATATTTTGCAAAGGTCTTAAGGCCAAGGAATGCGGCTAAGATCTCTAAATAGTTAATGTGTCTATTTTGTTCATCTGCGCTCCAAGGGCCGCTGGCAGTATTTTTACCACATGCGGCACCCCACCCTGTAGTTGAGGCATCCGTAAAAATCTCTAATTCGAAGACCTCGTCCTTGATTTTACATTTTGGGTGCCTAATAGCTCTAAGCCACCAAGTAAAATCCTTATTTAATGATTTTGGTAAGGTCATATATTTATCGTAATCTGTATCAGGTTGTAAATTTAAGAATTTGCATCTTTCAAACTCTTTTGTGTAAAGCCAGCTATACTCGACAGCAGGACAGGCAGATACCAGCAAACCTAGTAAGCTAGCGAAGTCTCTTATCTTACAACGATTTAATTTAATGAATTTTTCTAGTTCTTTTTTAATTCTATTTATTTTTTCTGAAGGTATACTAATTTCCATTTGCTTAGAGTCTAATATAAACCCCAAAAATCTACTTGATGTACTTGGTTTAAGAACACTTTTCTCTTCGTTTATTACCCAACCTAGTGAGGTTAAAAGTTTTATAGTTTTTGATACATTTTCTAAACAAGATTCATAGGTATCTCCAATTAAAAAAATATCATCTAAATAAATAATTGAAATGTACCCGCATTGTCTAAGGAGTTTAACAATGGGTTTCATAATTTTTGTAAAAACAAATGGAGCAGTGTTAAGGCCAAAAGGCAAAACGTTGAACTCGTACAGTTGATTGTTTAAGGAAAATCGAAGGTACTTTCTCGAATTTTGATGGATTTTTATAAAAAAATAGGCATCTTTTATGTCAACTGTACTCATAAAACAATCTTTCGAGATAAGTTTTACAGCTGTCCTTAAATCTTCTAATTTGAAGTGACAAGTTTTAATATATTTATTAAGTTGTTTAAGGTTTAGTATAAATCTCATTTTTCCATTTGGTTTTGGTATTAAAAATACCTTTGAAATAAATTGACCTTCGCAGGGTTCACATGTAGATATTGCTCCAATAGATAAAAGGTTATGAACGGCTTTTGCGAAATATTTTTTCTCAGTACTAGAAGGCAATGTCGTTCGTTGATACAACACTGTCTGAACTGGTGGTTCAATGAAAGGTATTTCATAACCTTTTATCCATGATAAGACGGTAGGATCGTTGGTCAAACATTTCCATTGGCAGTAGAAATGAGAAAGTCTACCGGCATATTTTACCGAATTTAGCGGTGGTTGTGTCTCGACGCTCGCTGCGATGTCCTCGACGAGCTGGCGCGCTGAAGCTTCGTCCGCCGCTCCGGCGCAGTCTCCTGGGGTCTTTGTGATGTTGATGTAGTCCCCCGACGATTCGGGGGTGCTTTCACGTTTTTTGAAGAGAAATTAGCTGCTTTTCTTGTAGGTTGCTTTACAGGAACTGGCTTAAGTTCAGCACTAGATTTATTTATAGCCTTAGCGGCTTTTAAAGTTTCGGCCAAGTCATTACCGAATAAAAACTTATCTATTTTAGTATTTTCTATTTGTTCTTTCATATCTTTCTTAAGAGTGCTCAGAATAAATCCCTTCCTTGTAACAGAATCATTGTGTTGACAGTCACACAGTAACCGACAAACATCCATTAATTTTTTTAGTATTTCCGAGTTAGAATCTTTCTTGTTAATTAATTGAGTTATGATTATACTGAGACCCGCAATAGCACCAGCTAATTGTTTTTGTTTGTATTCCATAGCTTTAGTTCTTTTTGCAACTACTATAGGTATAGCGCCCTTTATTTCAGGATTAATGGCTGGTGCATCAATAAGAGTACAATTACTCGGTATGAGGAATTTTTCGAGCAACTCCTTGCGGGTTTCCCTTGATAACCCTTGTGTTGCGATATGCTCAAGTCGAACGGCCAGGTCTTTTTGAATATCTTTACCATATGTGGTAGCTGCCGTGGGATCTTCTCCAAGAATTTCCAAAATAGAACTATCTAGTTCTATAAGATTCTCATCGAGAATCTCCGTATTAGCAGTAGGAGGACAGGTCAACGGTAACATCTCTTTTTCGGCGACGAGATTACCCCTACATGGGCTGGGTGAACGGCTGTGAAGCCGTGGGATGTCATGGACATCAACGGGAACTTGCTGGATTCCGCCTGAAAAATTAATTTTATGCCGTTAAATGCTACTGCCGTTAATTACACGTTGCATTATTGCAAGTGGGTACTTGGGTAACAACAATGTTGTAAACCCGAAATGAACGGTAAAAAAACCGCATGTGCAATAGAAGGCATTACTATATAGTGGGTAGATATAACTCTGTTATTTGTTATACCGAAAAACCCAGTAATGTGATATCCTACAGATGAAGGATTCCCGACGCAGGTCCTTGAATAGCAGCGTGGAATTAAGAAACATTACTGTCTTGTGGGTAGATATAACTCAGATAAGTTGTTATATCGCAAACCCAGTAATGCATAGCTTCTAACAGCAGGTCAAGCAATTACTGTTGGTGTGTAGGTATAACTCTGATTTATTTGTTATACCGCAAACACAGGGGAAGCTATTTTAAGCACAATAAAGTTTAATCCTAGGTACCTTCTAGGTTTTCCGGTGACTGCGCACGGCTCCGAGCTGGTGAAGAAACCGCCAATTCTGATGACGATGAACATGATGAAGAACTTTCTTCAATTATCCGACGACGTTTACGATCATTGACTTTCTTTTCTAAATTTTTCACTTTTTTAAGTAATTTTTTCAATTCGACAGAATCACTATTGAAACGTTTTCGAGAAGACATAATTAAGAAATAATTTATAAAAAGCGCGACGTGCTGTGGCGGAGCACTGAATGTGAAAATGAGTATGAAATAAGAAGTTGGCAGCCAAGCGAATAGCGCGTCCTACCCACATTTTGTTCAATATATTTTTTTTTTTGACTACCTCAAATATTCACTGCTGTGGCGGCACATGTCATGTGTAACTACATGTGTAAACAAACCATAATCTTGCTAATCTTGAGGACGAAACACGAGCATAATGATTTATCTTTGCGAGTTCCAGGTTGCACGAGGCTAGGGATCCGTTTTTATAAGAACTGAACATGTACAAAAAAAGGAAGCACGAAATTTAAAAAGCTGCTACAGCTTACTTACTTATTGGAAAATTGGAAATGTAAGAGACTCGTGGGGAATCACATTGTGATGTATCCATAAATAATAAAATTACTCTTGTATTTGTTTATGCGCCGGAACACAAGCTGGCAACATTAAGAAAACAACTCTTCCTTCCCTTTTACCTCTTCCACGTGAGAGTACGTCTTTCCACTTATTAAAATTGTTAAATTATATTCTCGGTCACAAATAAACGCAGTGCAGTATATAAAGTTTTATTTTATTGTTCCGGATGGCCCGGGGACACACCAAATTTGGCGACGGCAAGTAAAAAACTGTATTTACAATTTTTTTGCCATGGCGGCATATGGAGTCATAAAACCATTTCAAGATGGTGACGACATTGAATGTTTTTTGGAAAGACTGGAGCAATATTTCTACGCCAACAACATTTCAAAAGAACTTCGGACGTCAGTTTTACTAACAATGATTGACGAAAAAGTTTACAAAGTCATTAAAAGTACATTGCATCCGGAGCTGCCTAAGACGAAAACACTTGTGGAATTACAAACAGCGTTACGCCTGAGATACAAAACCAGAATATCTCATTTTAGAAAAAGGACAGCATTTGACAAATTACAACAAGAAGATGGAGAAACCATCACTAAATGGTACGCAAGAGTTTGTGACTCTGCCACGGAATGTGAATTCGGCACGTGTATTGACGACAGAATCAAGGACAAGTTTGTTACAGGCATGAGAAGTGGGCCTATTTTTGAAAGGCTGTGTGAAGAACCTATTACTAAGAAGTTGGCTGATTTGTTGGACATAGCATTGAATAAGGAAGCAGTATTACATGAAAGACAAGCACCAGTGCATCGGGTCACTAAATCTACCAAGTCCACAATTTCACAAAGTTCCAAGTCTCAAGGTGAGAAACAAAAAAGTACTGAAACATTATTGACATGTATCCATTGTGGAAAATCCAATCATTCCTTTGCAAAATGTAAATATAAGAAATATACTTGCAAACTGTGTAAAAAGGTTGGACATTTAGCTTCAGTATGTAAAGCCAAGGCGGCAAATACAAACAACTTGGAGGTGGAGGAGGAGATTATTGATATTTTCACAATGATGCCGGAATTACAGGTGCCATCGTTAAATTACATTTCTCCATTCATAGTGCAGTGTGAAATTAACTCTAAATTAATTGATATGGAGCTGGACACAGGTGCAGCAGTGTCATGTGTGCCAGAAAGTGTTTACAAGCAAAAATTTAAAAATATAGATTTGAACTCAACACATTTAAAATTAAAAACATATAGCGGTCAGGTAATACAACCTATTGGTGAAATTTTTGTTCCTATTAAGTATAAAGATAAGAAATATAATTGTAAATTGTTAGTTGTTTCAAATGGTTGCAGATGCCTGTTTGGCCGGGATCTGGTACAAAAGTTTAATTTAGATATTAAAAATTGTTTATCTGTTAATATTATTCATAAGGCTGATAATTTGGAAGATTACTTAGAAAACTTTTCTGATCTTTTTAAAAATGAGTTAGGTGTGATAAAGGGAGAAGAAGTTAATTTAGAACTTATTGATAAGGATGTTAAGCCTGTTTTCCACAAGCCAATTCCTATTCCCCATGCATTCAAGGAGAAAGTAGATGAGGAATTAAGGAAGTTGGAACGGGAAGGTGTTATTACAAAGGTTGAAAGTTCTAAATGGGGAACTCCTTTAGTACCAGTTGTCAAAGATAATGGCAAATTACGTTTATGTGCAAATTATAAAATTACAGTTAATAAATATATTAAAGATGTTAACCATCCTTTACCTAGAATTGATGATATTTTTAGTGCCTTACAGGGAGGTGAGAAATTTACAAAACTTGATTTGCGCAATGCTTTTAATCAATTATTATTAGATAATAGCACAGGGGAGCTATTAGCATGGTCTACAAGTAAGGGCATATTTAAACTTAACCGATTACCTTATGGTACTAAGCCAGCAAGCTCCATTTTCCAAGCTAAGATGGAAAAAATTCTATTAGGAGCCAAAGGTGTTGTAAATTTTATCGATGATGTTTTGGTTACAGGATGCAATGATGAGGACCATTTAAATAATCTCAAGGAGGTGTTAAAAAGATTTAAAGAGGTTGGAATAAGATTGAATAAGTCAAAATGTTTATTTTTTCAAAATGAGATTAATTATCTTGGTCACATTATATCTAAAGAAGGTCTAAAGAAGGATCCAGCTAAATTAGAGGCCATCATCAATGCTCCTGTACCCAATAATGTCACGGAAGTAAGGTCTTGGATTGGTATGGTTGGATATTATTCAAAGTTTGTTCCTCAGTTATCAGTTAAATTAAAACCAATGTATGATTTATTACAAAAGGATAGAAAATTTATATGGACAAAAGTTTGTAATGATAGTTTTGAACAAGTTAAAAAAGAAATTGTTTCTGATAATATTTTAATCCATTTTAATAGAGATTTACCTTTAAGATTGTCTTGTGATGCTTCGCAAAATGGTATAGGTGCTGTACTCAGTCACATTTTGCCGGACGGTACTGACAGGCCTATTAGTTTTATTTCACGTGTTTATAGCAAAGCTGAAAAAGGATACTCGATGATCCATAAGGAAGCTTTAGCAATTTATTGGGCAGTCCAAAAATTTTATCAGTACTTAGTAGGTTCCAAGTTTGAGTTACAGTCAGACCATAAACCTTTGCAAGCTCTATTTGGAGAACACAAGAGCCTGCCACAAATGGCTGCAGGACGGCTCCAAAGGTGGTCCACATTTTTATCAGGATTTAATTATACTTTTAAATATATTAAAGGAATGCATAATGTAATAGCTGATTGTATGTCAAGATTGCCATTGCAAAATAATTCTTGTATTAAGCAAACAAATGAATATGAGTATATAAATTTGGTAGCAGATCAAAATATTGTTAATTTAGATTTAGTCAGGTCAGAAACTAGGAAAGATCCTATTTTAAGTTCAGTATTTAATATGATACGTTATGGATTTCCAAAATTTACACAAAATAATTCTCTTAAACCATATTTACAAAAGAAGAACGAACTATATATTGACCAGAATGTTATTATGTGGGGATATAGAGTTGTCATCCCTGAGAAATTAAGATCACATTTACTCAAAGAACTTCATTCTACACATGAAGGCATTGTCAAAATGAAATGTAACGCTAGGTCTTACTTTTGGTGGCCAGGTTTAGATATGCAAATTGAAAATTTAATTAAATCTTGTGATGTATGTATGACATATCGTTCAGAACCACCAAAAGCACCAATTATTTCATGGCCAAGAACTAAGGTTCCATATGAGCGTGTACATGCTGATTTTCTAGGGCCAATAGATAATAAGATGATTTTGTTAATAATTGATTCTTATAGTAAATGGCCTGAGGCATTTATTGTCAAAAGTTTAGATTCAAAACAGACGGTTGAAAGGTTTAGGGAGTGTTTCAGCCGATTTGGATTACCGAAAGTTGTAGTTACCGATAATGCGGCAACATTTATTAGTAAGGAGTTTTCTGAATTTCTTTCCAAGAACGGGATAGTACATGAAACTTCTCCACCCTTTCATCCGGCTACCAATGGCTTCGCAGAAAATGCTGTAAAAACTTTTAAATCTGCTCTTTTAAAAGCATTAAAAGATAAAAGTAATCATAATACATCTTTTGAAACATTAATGAATAGATATTTATTTCATTACAGAAACTCAATTCATATTGTTACTGGTGTTTCACCTTCTCAGTTGATGTTTCAAAGGAAACTTAGAACTAGATTAGCCCTAGATTACGAACCTTCGTCGATTCGACGACGCTGGTTTACTGAAATCGCGATAACTTTTGCGCGCGCGATCGTACGGCTTCCATATTTTAGGTAATCTCAGTCGACCCGTTGCCCCCGCGACGGACGGTAGTGTTTCGGGAGCAGCGTGCCCGTGAGCGCCATTTTAGCAACCATGGCTCGTCGCATCGACGAAGGTTAGTAATAACGTAACATTTTGTACTATTGAGTTGGTGTATATTTGAATTATGTTTTTGTTTTATTGACTTATTTTTTTATTGGTTTTATTTATGTTTTGTTTTTATTTAATTCTATTTATTATTGTATTGTTTTAGAATTAATTCGCCAGATATTATCGCAAGAAGACAGCGATAATGAATACTCGTCAGGTAGTGAGAGAGAAGACCATCTTGAGGCTGATCCTGCTTATGAAACTGATGAAGAAGATGAAATTATTAAAATTGTTAAATTATATTCTCGGTCACAAATAAACGCAGTGCAGTATATAAAGTTTTATTTTATTGTTCCGGATGGCCCGGGGACACACCACACATAATAAGACCGAAGGAACAGAAGTAATTCTTATTTTTCTACAATAAATTAAAAATGACGAAGACCAAGAAATGTTTGTACGTTTCTTGGTCTTCGTCATTTTTAATCTGCGTTAAAGAGAGCTCTTTGTCATGAAATCGAGGAGGATCTATGAGTGGAAAAATGTGGCGAAAAAGGAAATTATTATATTTCTAGTACCATATCGATATAATTAAATAATTATTTGTGCACATGTTAGTATCTGTAAGACTTAAAATCTAAATAGTGATTAATGGGTTCTTCACCTGTTTATATGCTAAACGGTCGTGGCTACCTAGGTCGAGCCCTAATGTCCGTTGATGACCTCTGCCGACCTTTGCAAATTAGTTGAATTTGCATGTGTGAGAGTGAGACGGTAATGAAATGAATATTTCATTCTAGGGCTATAGTTATGCAATGTTTTACGGCCAAGTAACTCGAAATTGGTTGCGTGAAATACAATTTTAAATAAAAGTCTTACTTTTTAATAAATAATTACCTTAATTTTAGATTTTTGAGAAATCATGATAACGACCATCATTAATACAATATCAAATAAAACATCTTTATTCAGGTTGTCTATTATTTTATTTCGGCGTAACTTTTATCAAATTTAAAATATACATTTCATCATAGCGATTCAAAAAAGTGCAAATCATTTAACTTACTTTTATGTATTAGAGTAACTAGATTAGAGTAACTTGGTAATAATAGAAGTAATGCCAAATTTCAATATTTTGTAAGCAGGTGTACAGTATTTTAAAAATGTGAATGTTAAACTTTTCTGCCACACTATTAATTGTTTAAAGATTAGAAGTCCTATTCTTTCAATCAACAGATGAAAAAACAAAAGCTCAATGTCAAATTAACAGTAAAAGAGGAACATTTAAAACTAAAACGGTAACTAATAAAACATGATCTGGGAAGCAATTACTACAGACCAGAGAGCGTTTTTACACCAAATTTCAGGGACCATTGTCTGAGCGGAGAACGATCTTTCCCGGTCAACTTTTCCACTTCATTTAAGTTCTATACTTAAATTGTACTTAATGGCAAAAAGTTGGGGACTTCAAAAAGATTTAACAATGCTTATTTTGAAGGGTCTCCCTTCCCTTATTTATCTCGAAAGCCTTTCGCCCTGAAACGCTTTAGATGTCAAACGACTTGATTCGTTGCCTACAGTTAATATTTTAACGACTGGATTTTTAATGGCGTTTGGGCATCATTATTATACTCATTTGAATAGGGACTTCATTCCACTTCGGGATCTCTAGATAAAAGTGTCACAAAATACTGCTGCCAGTGAGATTAGCGTTAAAATTTTGCTCTCAAAATTAGGACAAGTACGTTTTGAGTATTTTCACACCCGTTCACGACTTTTATATACCTCTATGAATCACCACGATATCTACAATTTGTTTCGTGAAAAAAAAAAAACCAACACATAATACGTAAATTTCCAATCAAATCCTAGATAAACATTAGGTATCAAATTTTATTCCCAATATTTTATGAAATAGTATATTCATTACCAATTAATATAATTACGAAAACTCAGTCTTGTTCTATGTACCTTAAGGCCAAATAAATTTACCAAAAGGAAAATTAAATACCACACAAATGAAGTAATTGTACCAATTAGAAAATGTGTTTAATCAACGCGGGGTATCTCCATAGATGGATGGAACCCCGGGGTTGCCAACTTTAATTATAAAGTTAATTAGAGGTTTGATGAAAAATTTAAATCTTCAAGTAATTTGCTAGAACTCAGCCATTTTCTAATTCACATTGCTCAAGATAAATTAAATCCAGATAAAGGCAGCACCCTAGAAATTAAGAAACTTAGGAATTACCCTGTGACGAAAACTTAATTGCTTTTTTTCTCCGGAATTTTGGACAGAACGTGTTCGGAATACCTTATAAATTATGACTTGATATAATGTTCTTATTAGATAAGAATAAAAATTGCTATTTATTTTTATTCTTTCAGTAAACGTTTATAAACGTTTACTTAAGGCCTTGTGCAACTGAATGTATAACCATGATCCAGTTCCCTTGCAAGGTTGCGAACGACAGACGGGAGTCGTTTCGTGTGGAAATATGACTTGCCCAATCCAGGAGAGTGATGATTTACATGCTGGCTTAAGCTCACCTCGGACTTTGAAGAAACCTACATATACGAGAGAGAATTATATAATTTTGTTGAATCTGTCATTTTCCATTAAGCTAAGCATTATTCATGCCGTAATTATACCATCAAAGTAGGTCACATGAGTCAGGAGTCAACAATAGTTGCTTATTATGCGAAACTTCTTGACGAGGGTTCAAGCTAAAAACCACTTGATTAGGTGCTAAGTTAACTCGTATGAAACTTTGTTACAGTATAAAGGCTAGAACTTTTTGTTGTGTTGCTATAAGTTATTTCAGATTTGAATTACTAACTGTGATACCACCTACTATAAATAAAGCAGAGAATACATGATATACTGTCACATAATAAGCAAGTACAATTCGCCCACGGAGCATTGAAAAATACCCCATGTCCTTTCCATCCTTCACACTACACATTCAGTAGTTTAGACGTGAAGTGAAAGATAGAAATACAATTTCACGAAATAGGGTGATATATTTAGTTTTATAAGTTAGAATAGTTGCACTCTTTTCGAGATTAGTTTTCAAATTTCATAGTTGGCCAAGATACAGTTATATACAGACTTAAGTATAATGTACCGGAAAAAGTAAGACATGTATGTCGAACTATATCCCACCTTCCGCGGTTTATTAAATGAGGTGTCTCTTAAAATTTTCTTTTATTTCATGCTTCTACCGGCGAGGTGGGGCGTGCGCTGTCACCATAAATTGTACGGGGTTCGATTCCAATTTGTTCGGATGCATTCGCTTTCGGTTACGGAATAAAGCGGAAAAATAGTGGCAATAATTTATTAATGCGGGCGAATGTGCAAATATAAATTGTTTCTACTTTTGCTACTTCAGGAAAACAAAAACAAAATGAAGCTACTAGAATGAACAAAGAATTTTCCCTAATTTTTCAACGAGTGAAATAACTATAGGTATAAGTAGCAACACTGAAACTAGGGAGGTATCTTTAGAACTAAATTCAATTTCATATTTAGTTTTGTGTAATGTGTAGTTTTCTAAAAGATAAAATCCTTATCTTTTACATTGCAGCGTATTACCAAAATAATATTGAGTAGCACAAATACATACTTATCTAGATGTCTAACGCTCATTCTAAACGACATGAATAATTATTAAAATAATTAAATTCAACCATCTCTCTATTATTAAATCGTCACGAAAAAGTATGAGTGTAGAAATTTTAACATCACATACGCTTATCACAAAATGTTTCACAACATCATTAATTAATCGTTCGTTGTTCGCTAACTGATTCATGACGTTAATTAGAAAGGTTGAGAGTTCGAACACATCTGCTTGTTAAGAACTGGGAGCAAAATTACACAACTTCTCTCTTCATGGTAATGTTACTTTTTCTTCAAAAACCTTTTTGTTTTGTGATAGGTACTGAACTTAGTAACGAGAAACAGAACTATTTTTGATATCTTTATCTTTAATTTTATTAGCTTTATCTTCGGCATCTTCAAAGAACTATAAATTTTAATGATTAGCGTGGCATAGAAAACTAATAAATATGATTTCTAAGTAATAAAAAATAATAATATGTATACCACACATTAAAAAGAAACAGTAGCAAAACACGTATAATATTATTGAAGAGAAATATTTTTATATGCGTATAGTATGACAACAGACATCATAGATTTAATTAATCTATGAAACAAAACAAATGCGAACATTATTTAGGAAGGTAAATGAAACCTCTAATTTGTTTGGAGCGTTGGCATCGGCTCTGAATTTACAAAGTGTTGGCTTTTAGCGCCTTGCACTGACATATTGGGGCTTTAGTTTCATTGTTTGTGTAAATGTACCGATCCCCGGGAAACATTGTTATGTAGTGGACTGGCTTTTGGGTTTGTTTTTAAAATGTTCTGAAAAATGTGTCGGCCGCTTGAATATTTTTTGTGGTGTAGCGAAAAAATAAGATTTCGCTACAATTCGTGTAAATTAAGGATACAGCAAAAAAAAAAACTATTTGACAATAACTTTGATGATTATAATTAAATCAGATAGGCCCGAAACCGAATAGGTGCACAAATTCCGAGGAAGTCCTATATTAATATAGAATTTGAGTTTCGTTCAAACCGGTCAAGTGGTTTTTGAGGATTTTCATTAGGACTAACAAAATAAAATAATTAATTAAAAAATTAGTATGGATGCGAGTTATGTAAAAAATATTAAATAAACAGTTCATTTTGATACTAGATAATAACATTAAAAAAAATTAAAGTCAATGAATTTAGTTTAACATAAGTATAAGAAATATTCTACATACCCGCCAAAGCTACATCTATTTGTGAGCGGTCCAAGTTTGCAGCCCTGGGGCACGCCTCCTAGTTTCATACAAATTGATATTTACGATAATAGCCCGACTTTTTCTGCCAGAAGGGAAAGTTAGGCTTTTGGATACACAACCGAGGTATAAACGTTGGTAAAGAAGTAAAAAATGGATCTCTGAGAAAGTAGAATACTTAACCTTAATTTAGTGTACTGAGTGTTATAAATTTGATAGGGATTAGAAGGGTAGACAAAAAAATCCTATTTTGGTTTTTTCTCACTATTTACTATAAGAATAAAAAACCTGTGCTTATTCTTACAAGATTAGCATGTTGTTTATTTATTTACGTAAGTCATTAATATAATTATTTATCACAAAGCACTTCATACCAAAATTGTACTTACTATATGTGTTAGCATTTGTATAAATTAAATTACTAGTAGTAAGAGTTGTTTATTATTATTATTACAATCAATTTTGATATCATCCAGGAAATAAATAATTATCCCAGACATCTAGATAATTACAGTACTCATCAAGGTAATCCTTCAGACCCATCTATAAACTTCCATACAAAATCAATCACCGAGGAACATCCATAGGTACTGGGCACAGCCAGCCGAATAAATTATGTGGTTGCGGCGTAGAGTACGGGTACGCCATTTGTTCCGACAAGAGTTCGCAAATTAGTCTGCATGAATTTATCCAGAAACAATTAATACGTTAAAAATACTCTCTCTTACTTACTTCTTAGCAAGTTTTCAGTTCCACCCTCTGAAGCTATTGTTCGGAGTCTAACGTTCGTTTTTAGATTTTTATAAACAAAAAAAAAAATACATTAAATAGAAAAGCAAGCAGATAGCCTCATCACCTATAATGTTAATGTTATTACGTAATCGTTATGGAATAAAACTTATTGAAAAGTCAAAGAAAACAAAAATCCCTCACACTTAGATTAGACCAATGTTTAGACAGAGTAACTCTGGTAGAATAGCGAGTTCTACAACTACTGCTCTTACATGAACTAATTATAAATTTTTTATATGCCATTTTTTATACTCGTAGGTACCTATAGATTAGAACTAGTCTCAGAATAGAATAATTTATCAGTCAAAGTCATGATAAAGACTGAAGATGATTTCATAATTAGAAACGGAACTTAAATTTGATTCTTATAGCTTGGACCCCTTCATAAGCGCACTCTATTACATCGGAAACTCATCGGGTCGCATTCCGGACCGGGACTGTCCGACCCACCGGCTCCAATTAGTCGCTTCCAGAATATTTATTTGCGGTACCCAGACGAGTGAGCACCCGACACTATGCTCGTGACTCGCTTTCTTTATGGATAGTGGTTGTCTGAATGATTGTGCGTGATAATGTTACTAGCATTTTGGAACCGTATTTTGCGTTGTCTTTAAAATAAAATATGTACGGGAAATATTGCACAGATAAAGTTAGACTCGAATACTAATTAAGTAATACTATATTTTATAATAAATACTTAAAAAAATAATATCCATGACCCAGGCAAATGAGAAAAAGTTATTTTTCGACCATGATCTGCTTAGAGATTGAACCCAGGACCTTTTGGTTCAGAGGCGTGAATCCGACAACTAATATCGTTTAATTATGTAATTAATAATAATGTTTTTGTCTTTTCTATTACTAGGTAGTCTTTCCTTATAAATTCGGCTTACTTCGGTCAAGTAAATATTTTTAAGATTTTGCTATTGTACGGTAGTTACGTCGAGATTTATTTAAGAATATTGTTTATTTTCATACTTTTCTTTCGTTGTCTATTGAAAAGAAAAACACTCTCGTGTTCAACATTCATTAACTAATATTACTTACCCAAAGTATATAGCTTATATTAATAATATTAATTATGAATTTTCCTTGTTTACTGCTATCTTGTATCTCTAATAATTAAAAAGATTTAGTCCAAAAATTTGCTTGTTAATATTTATAACACGAAGTAAAACAATGTTTCATTTAAATCATTTTTCAGCGTGATTCATTGCTGTAAGTGCACGTCTAAAAACAAGTCGTTGCAGACGATTATCTACTTTATTTCTGTTTTGATAAGATTGATAAAGTATGACCTAACATTAGACATTTTTACGAAAGTTTGTTCGTTTGTTTCATGTCAGTAACTGGGGAAATGTCAAGAGTAATCCGGTAGCGTGTGGCGCGACCTGACATCTAATTACGTGTTCTAAAGCAGCGACATTTTCATTGTTTCCATGAATGTTTGTTTTGTTCATTTTTCTAACGTTGACGTTAACTCTGGAGTGATTAGTGTATGCGCAATGCTTAATAGATTCGGTTTTAGTTTTGGTGCGATATATAATATAATAAGAATAGTATTTTTTAAACATTTACTTATTTAAATTCTACATATTTTTCATTGCGTTTCTTAGCGGTACGCATAATAAATGGTTTTGATGTCAAATACTTATATAATATAGTCACTCCAGAAATATAATTTATCCACTGAAGAACATAAGAACTCTGAATAAATACGAAAGTCTCTCTGTGTGTTTATTAGCTGTAAAACATAAATGAACCTAACCAAATGTTCGCTTCTTTTTTCCTGAAAATTCCCACGGGACCAAAGCTCCGGGTTAAAAGGTTAGTACGTAACAATTCATGATATTCTATGGTACCGGCCGCGTATCAATTAGTATATTTACCATCCCATAAAATTGGTGGATTACCGCGTGTATGGTCTCGACGTGACATGGATTATACCGTGTAATCCTTGATTGATTGAGCTTAATGGCAATTAACTTTTGTTTTCATACATACACACATATTATCACGTCTATATCCCTTGTGAGGTAGACAGAGAAAAGAGTCAAAGGCCACGTGTAGCAGTATGGCTTAATAATGCAATTGAGATTCAAACTATAGTTACCTACAAGAAGAATTCAAAGATTTTTGAATATCCCTTATTTGCCTATTATGACATCCATGGGAAAGATACGGAGTGGTCCTATTCTTTAAAGAACCACACGGCTTTTTGTTTTATTAAGTTTGCATGAAAACAAAACAACTGAACAATTAAGGGATTTGATTCTAAGATATTCGAAGAATCACTGAAGAAAGCGTCATGAAGTATGTTTTACGAATAATTTCAGTTGTTATAGCGACTTGGTCAAATTTAAATAAGTGAAACAAAATCTTCTACGATGCAGATAATACGGAAAATAAATTGATTGATCAACTGACTTACTAACATATCAAAGCTCAGCTGGAGCTCAAGTTTACAGTCGCAATCGTTTTTATACATTTGAAAAGCATGTAACTTCCATTATGTAATGTATGTATGTAAAACTAATAATGCAAATTCTGATAACAATGTTTT
This sequence comes from Amyelois transitella, assembly GCF_032362555.1. NCBI lineage: Eukaryota > Metazoa > Arthropoda > Insecta > Lepidoptera > Pyralidae > Amyelois > Amyelois transitella. The sequence continues at coordinate 3,401,042 of NC_083518.1, read as the reverse complement.
ACACTTACAACGAGAAACAATTTTACATAGATACAACAGAGCGGCATGTAAACAACTTTTTTCTTACAGGCATTCTGTTTTAACCCAAAATATCTTCACATATTGAGCCCTCATTCAGCGCTTAATTCTTCTTCTTCTTCCGTCCCTGGTTATGTGGGGTCGGGTCTCCACACTTTTCTGGGGCAAGACGTTCGGTCGACATTCGGCGCTTACTTAAAATAACAAAATACTCTGTGAGCCAACTTTAATATAGATTACCTTAAACACCCCATTATAATATAATTCATCGGCTAATAAATTCATATTTACAGCATTTTTGGATGCAAAAGTTTCGTACTTATCAGCTTAAGCTCACAAGTTGCGCTTTTCATGCAATATATTCGCACCGCAGGGGAGACCGGGGCTAAATGGCTATGGAAGTTATTAGCATTGCATCCGCTTCCCCGTTCTCACCCGGATGAATTTTGAAAATTTCATTAAGGAAATCGCTATAGATTGGAATATTAACTGCTTTTTGTTTTGTACGTACTTACTGGCTTTTCGTTTGTCGGGTTTAAAGTTAAATTTCGAATGGCGTTTGTTATAAAACATTATAATTCCTATATTATGATTTATGAAACCACCATAATCATTAGTAAATGTAATATTTCTCTAGTATTTTCTATCAGTCAGTCATTAACTGACTATACAATCCGAAAAAATTGAGTAGAATAAAATTTTTGAAAATGGACTGAGATCTAATCAATATTTCTTTTTCTTACATAAGTGACGTTACCCTTACACACAATAACGGACAAAGTTAATCAGATCCCTCTAGAGTACGAAAATCGAATAAATTTATCGGTCAAAGTAAAGTGGTTCACATGTCCAATAAGTTGGTGCTGTCAACTGCGACAACGCTGAATTATAGCCGACGTATTTTAGCTGGCCTGTTAATTAAAGCCAGTATACACAGGTAAAATAGATAATACCTCTTCATATATATTTTTGAAAGTAAAAAATATAAGCGTAGCTTTGAGATGTTGAGCTGAAGCACCTTTTAGCTTGCTAGTTGTGATGTATGGCAACTAGGATATTTTTAGAATATGTCACACAGATTGAACTAGCCTCAAAGTTAATTAACGATTTGTTACATGATAGTTACTGAGTAATAATATATTTTATAATAAATAGCTACTTAATTAGATAAATATCCGAGACCCAGGCCACACAGAAAAATTTGTTCTCATCATACACTGACTGAGGATCAGAGCCGGGACATTTTTTATTCAGAGGCCAGAATCCAACAACTGCGATAAGTAGGCCGCCATGAAATGATAAATACATATCACATCAAGACAAAAGGCGGACCCCGGGTCCCGAAAAATTTCTGTAAAGGGTGCAACCGGGAACACGCAGAGATGACAGGGTGGCGTAAAGACGTGATCCCTCGCCGGATAACAAAGGTCAATAGCCTTTTTAAGATTGAAGACCACGTATAGCTGGATAGCTTTTTGATGGGATTCATAGTTAGAGTACAGACAAGTTGCAAGCCCATCGCCTGAAAGATAAAGTTTTAAAATCCCTTCACTTGACACAATATTTTAAATTCGATATGTTTTAAATAATCTAGACTTCTATTTCAACAATACAGCTCTAGGGAATACATTTTTACCTGTGATAATAATCCAAATTATTACTATTACAACTTATTATTCTTAAGCATAATAGCGTTAATAAATAAATAAAATGTAGCAATTCCCAACTGCAGTTTGAGGATATTAATTGTAATTTTATGGCTCAGAAACTTTAGGAATGTTTCGGGCTGTTTCATGTAAAATGAAGAACAAACTTTGAGGCGTTATCTGCGGATAATAGCTGGCTATTGACTAACGCTGGTCCTCCAGTGTTGGGGTTCGATACTATTAAACTATTTTCACTGAACCACATATATTTTTGTCTCAGCATTTTTAAAGATCTCGTTGTGAATAAATATACTACATTGTAATAAATAATATACATATGTTATATAATTGTTAGAACATTCTACTTATCCTCATCTCCCTCCTCTTAGATTTAGCCCCGGATACATCCTCACCATTCTGGAGAGGAGCCCGGAGTATGCCTTATATAGATGCAGGATTGGGTGAGTCAGGTTTTTACACGGAATGACTCCCTTCTGACTACTACCTTTGCTGGGAACCCCAACCATCCCAACCCCGTATTGTATCATGGTTACCCATCCAGTTGCCCGAATGTGCAGGTTTCCTCACGGTGTTTTCCTTCACCGTAAGAGTATCGGTTAGTATTCGAACTAATGTACACAACTTCAAAAATAGTCATTCAAAAATGGCTGAGGTGGGATTTGAACATGTGCCTTTTTGCCCAACACACATTTTAACAGGGCCCAAAACCAATTCGACCATCGACGCTCTTTAATTCAATCTAAACATATCACGTCTTTATCGCTTACGGTTTAGACAGAGTCAGCAATCTCAAAAAGACTCAAATTCTACATTAAGCTGGCAATTGAAGATGTAGTTATTGTAAGCGTTTCGGTATGGTTAGTTTTACTTGTAAAGCTAATTTTAATGGAGAACTGGCTTAATTTTGCAACTAACCAGATGTGGGCCATCTCTAAATATTATAACGCGATAAGGCCGTGAGAAACGTTAATTACAGTTTCAATAGCTTTCATATGCCGATATCTGCTATTTATTGTACGATTGGGCATACAAAGTGCTTTGCGATATACCTAATCGTTTTATCAGTGTAATAATAATAACTTATATTGATTTGATATATGTATGATAACTAAATAAATAAAACGTATACAACTAAAATTTCCGTTTAATCCTGTGCTCGTTAAACATTTAGGAAAAAAAATACGATTATTCAAACATACTTACATTAAATCACGAATCTTTCTCGGAGGGGTAGTCAGAGACTACATCTTTCCGCTTGCCACTTGCATACTTTTTTCGCTTCGCTACTTCAGGATGTCGCAACCTGACGTCCCCGATTTGATCAAAATCATGAAACAATGTTTTTTATTATTATTTTTTATCGTATATATCGTGTGCAAAATTAATAACATTTAAAAAAATAATAGATAATAAAAAAAGCATGTAAAAATAGTCCGGTTTTTTACAAAGGTCTCTATTTATATCTTGCGGATTTGAAATTTCCAGTTTAATAACTCACGGACGAGCCCCCTCACTGTTTTAATCCCGCCTTATTAAAAATGTATAAGGAGTACGTTTACTGAAAAATCGCGGAGAAAAGTATTCGGATTCCGAAATGAAATGAATACACTCCGCTACTTCGTCGCCGATGAATAATTTATTTTAAACTGGCTTCGGACGAAATTGCGTAGAGGCCTCTCCAATCCAATTGAGTGTTAATTCATAACATTTGTATCAGAATTCTGTGTGAAATGAAAAATATAAAAGCGTGAATTAATTGGTATGAAGCATTAACTTGTTTCTCAACAGTTTTTGTCAAAAAAAAGATTACAAAAAGGAATTATAGATTTCATCATCCTGGTGTTTGAATTTCAAACTAGCTACTAATTTCTCATGACTACATATTAGGTTGCCCGAAAATGCACAGTATTCCTTAAGATGTTTACCCTCATTCTTACAATGATGGGTTAACAACATATAATTAGGGATGTCCCTCAATAAGTATTAAAATTTTCCCTTAAATTCATAGTGAATTTCAGATTCACATGAGTTTGTTTTTTTTTTTAGTATTAAATGATAATTGGTAACGGAAACATACAAAAAACAATATAAGTATAATAAGAGATGAATTACCTAAATCTATTTGCGTTCTTTATGTAACTTATAACTATAACCAATAATATGTACTAGCAGTTAGCTATGTATAGCAATCCATAACCATATGCACTAGTACTAACTATTATAGTAAAGATAAAGTACTTTTACAGTTAAACATCAAAATTTCGCTGGATATAACCACATTTGAATTTACCCATCTAAATTTGTCATAGGATACATCCTATCAAGTTAAGGTTCAAATCCATTGATATGTATGATCGCGATTTATTAGGTCATAAGTATACAAACATAACATAAACTTACATATATTTCCCGGAGGGGTAGGCTAGGCACAAACTACTTTTTTTCATTTGCCACGATCCCTACATATTTCTTTTACTTCATCCACATTCATAAATCTCTCCATGCAAGCTTGTTGGTTTCGGTTACTTAACCTGACCTTTTGCCAAGACATCTCCAATTAGATCAAGGTAAGTTCGTCTAGGCATAAAATAGAGTATCAATATTTTTCAATTGCTCCGAATACTAACAATTTGAAGTCTTATAAATTACTAATGTAGATGATGTCTTTTATAACGGAATGACGATCTTATCACAATGTATTAATAAATACGTAGTTAAAGGGAAAATTTAGACACATAGATTAAATTATTGACAGAAAGAAGAATTTAGCACGGATATTAACAAAATTGAAGAGAATAATGTAACACAATTAAATAAACTTAAGTATAAAAACATTGTGTGATTGCAAGATTCTTTTTGCAAAATATGTACCATCGGATTTGTAACTTAACAACGTTATGAGCTCCAAAATACGCTTTTCGGGGAACCCTTTAGTTTTCATGTCATTTGCAAGTTTAGCTGATGTTAGAATTAACAGAAGTTTAGGTTTACGTTAACGTAGGTACATTTTGTTGGTCATATACGATGTATACACGTATATTTAAAGCTTAGCCGTACGGCTAAGTACGGCTTATTTGAATGACAAAATCATTTTATACATATAATTTTATCTAAAGTCTCTTATAAAATATGTTTTCTTTAGAGAAAATTAGAAATGTTTTGTTGTTCATCTTTTGTTGATGTTGTTTTAATCGATTTTACAGAAAAAAGCAAAGCCATTTAGCAAAGTCATTCTGTAACGATTGTAGGCGGTAACAAATAAGCTAAAATTCAGCAAAGGAGCTTATAGAATTAGTGATTGACAGTCTCCATTCGTCATTCTTAATTAAACAGAAAAACGGTTTAGTCTCATTTGTGCAAGGTGAATAGATCCTTACTTTGGTATGTGTGTGTACACATAAAATCATGCCTTTTACCGGAGGGGTAGGCAGAGATAACTTTCCACTTGCCACGGTCCCTGCATATTTCTTTCACTTCATCTACAGGTATGTTTAGGATAAGGTATGTATAATGTTATTTCATCTTAACCTTGTAGTAATATGATCATGTTGAATTAAATGGTTCGACGTCGCGGAATTTAAAAAAACCCGTACCAATCTTATGACCAGAATGTCAAAATTAAGAAAGAAAATAATATGTTATTTTTTGTACTGTATTATTTTTGTTGATATGGTTTATTTTTCTTTGCTCATACTGGCAATAGGACCGATACAAAGGGTGTGAAACAGAACCACTGAAACTCGATGTAGCGCACAATACGGGCAAATAGGCACCATCCGAAACGACGACGACTCACTTCGGGCATTCTCTTTGAAATGCCAAATTGAGCATTGTTTACAATTTTATGATAACAAAGTGTTGAAGAGAGAAATTTGTAGAGTTCTGTTTTGAGAGCATCGGTTGGTAAACGGTTTACGTTTGAAAAAAATGTGATTTATTCTATACAGGTCATGCACCAATAACTCTTTTCAGAATAACGGATATTATTTTATTGCTAATCGATACTCCTACGGTGATAAAAACTCTGTAGAAACCCTGCACGTTCAGACACCTGGGTGTGTCAGAGACCCTTGTACAAACAATGTTGGTTCAATGAGCTGGCTTAATGATAAATGCATTATCTGACCTTTGGGTCAAACAGAGAAATTAAGTGGGTGTTAGTTGGTAGTTTCCTTGCAACATTACGAGTACGTAGGTCAGACGGGAGTCTTCCTGAATTCAATCTGATTCCGAGAGACTGTAACTATATCTATTAACTCATGATATAAAATAAATTAAAACTGTTTTAATTCACCGTTAAAGTGTCGATTCAGCAGCTCATGTGATTAATTACAATGTGTTGGGGAATTCGGGTAATTGCATTTTTGTTCGTCAGGAGTCATTTGCATCGACATAATGAGGGCAATCGACTGAATGCGTTAACTGCTTGTTAATAAGTGTCATCATTTACATTAAAAATATGTATAAATAGTAAAAAATCCACGTAAGAGGCATATTTTTTTTTTAAATTCAATTTTCAATTCTATTGTTAAACCATAGACCTTTCGGTAGAGACGTGATTGTTTGTATGTGTGTGTATGTATGACATATGATATGTAACCTTTCTATCTTGCACATTGCGGTCGTCAAACGATAAATGTTATATTGCCTTGCAAGTTGCGGAGATCATATGGGAGTCGATATCTATCTCTGACAAATTCAATCCCGGGTTATGGTTATATGCACGTACGTACGTATACATACGTACGTGAGGCTCTTTCTTTAAAGTTAAGGATGCAATAGGACTAACGCCAGGAAAAAAGATCTTCGTGCCATCATCTGAGTTATCATTCATAGTTGTCTTGTGTAAAACTCACAGATAATGCCGTCCTGTGACATGTTACATTATATGATAGAAACTAATTGTATAAATCTTGTCTTGGAATCACTTTCTATGGAAGAACTATAAGAGGTATTTAAAATTTGATAAAGTAATGAGCAAAATAAAGTTGCGAAAACCTATTACATTTGTGAACAATACGAAGAAGTAAAGACGAGTGCTATGAATAATCAATAATTTAGTTATTTACGATTATATTGCACTAAAACAGAAGATGCTATTTTTTTCGATACCACTTTAGAAAATGAAACTTCATATTTTGTGCCAGATGAGACGTGATACGAATATGGCGCACAAACTTTTTGTTTTTGTGGTCATTTGCAATAAATAACTAGAAATATTGCCATAATTTTTGGGAGAATTTGCGCAAATGTTTTCACAGTACGGTGTAATACTAAAGGTTTAACTTGGAAATGAGATCATAAAAAATGTAAAACAGATCAAGCAAGTGATATTCAGTCATTGATTGATAAATAATAATATTAAAACCAAAGTTATTTTTAAAAAGAATTTAGATTTTTCTGTATATATCAAGAGTTGAACTGTCCATAGTTTCCTAGTCTGTGTCAATCACGTATGCATGTTTGAATAAATCGTTCAATTATTTTTATATTGAATGAAAACATTAAATAAATAAAAAAAATTGGCCTTGCTGCGATACTCAATATGGTTATACAACTGAAAATAAATCTCAACAAATAAAGTTAACTATGTACACTGTTAGAAATCTAAATTGGTGCCCGTGCCAGTTTCCCAGGCTACTGGCACGATAATAATAAAACAATTAGAAAACGCCCGCGTGAAACGGAAAACCCCTTTCCCGCGGGAATTTCGGTACGCTCTCTCTTAATACACCTCTAGAACTAATACGAAACCAATATATCAAATTTGTACACCCAGCGGTGCATTTTCTGTCAGTCGGTCAAACTCAGTGACGGAAGAGGTTTATTTAGACAGATATAACCAAAACCTAATTAAAATGTTGCCATTTGACAAAAAGTGTTATTTTCCCCATAATTTCACGGTGGAACGAGCAGTCTCATTGCATGTTGCGGTTTTGTTATCATCATTCTCTGTGTATGTACACAAATTACAATTGCGGTTTGATGATTTACAGGCCTTTTGTTGTGAATAGAATCGTGTAGATTTACCTAACATCATTCACTTTGTTGCTTTACGCCTTTTACTTTATGCATAGCGATTCATGCATATATATGAAAAAATATTGGATGTAATACTTCTTGATTGCGTTCTGCATTGGCTTCTTTAAAGACACCCCATTCTCTTGGAAATTTCAATTCTCCCTTTTTACTCTCCTACGCTTAGCAAAGAACATAATGTGAGAACATGCATACGTTTTTATATCATGAAGAAAGTTACGAGATGGACAGAGACAATCGTCACGTAGACCATTTTTAGATGGATACTATATGGAAATGATAAAGTTGCAATTCCATCGCTTAAAAGAAGAAGCACAAGTTTATAAGGATTATAAAATTGTGCTTCTTGTGTTCTCTCTTGACATAATTTACATACGACCTATTTAAGACTGTTGTGATTTGTTTCGTTTTATGGACTTATCTTTATAGTTGACCGCTTGCTAGTGTTACCAGTAACAAAACGCATTTACCTGACATTCTAAGTGGGAAAGTCTACACTACTATCGTAAATTGTTCAAGATAAAAATCATAATTGATATAAAATACCTTTAAATTATAGGTCATAGAACTATTTGAACTGATGGCTTTTTGATTACGCGTCAACTAAAGCAAGTCTGATCGGTAAATATACAAGAGCCTGCTAATATTGTTTTAATGTTGGTTTGTTTGTGAAAATCATTATGACGATAAAAAACAAAATACTTTGTTGGTAGTAGACTTTGTGATTTGTCGCGTACTTAATTTGTATTCTTATAGGTAGAAAATATTGAAAATTCTATTATAAGATGTAGAGAGAATAATTCTATACTTTGTCATAATTTTGCGGAAAAGTCTATTATAGATAGGTATATACATTTTTTACTCCTAACGGAACAGACATAATCTCAAATAGACTCAAACCACTTCAGCTGGCTTTATCTTATCGTCTAAAATAAGAATTAAAAATAAGTTTCAATTCAATCACTAACTTAATCTTATTTCCATCTTTTTAAGTACTGACACCATCCGGCTAAAGGTATATGCCATATATACTCGTATATGGTATCTAAATTTTGTGTCTATTGGCTCTGACAATCCCATAACTACTCGTAATAGAGATCTAATTTTTATACTAATCTGTCTCAATGTATGATCATTAGGGAGCGTAAGAAGAGAGAATATCCCAAAAATTCCCACGTAAATGAAAAAATACTTTCACTTATAGACTACAATAGGCTATTATCTAGTTGAAGTATTAAATAACTATTGTGCGATAACTTTTCAGAAAGGCCCGTCAGGTCAATTGCTCAGTGCAAGTTTTAATTAAGCAAATAACTTGGCCACTGTCGCCGTGATGCTCGGCCCCAACTTATATTGACTTTGGCTACACATATTGGAGTGGAGACTAATTAGGTTAGGACATACATGAGGTCAGGGAATTCAGCTATAGCTATTTCATTTGGATTTATAGTTATATTACAGATAATTGCTATGAAAACATTATGTCTTCGAAATGGGAATGCTTAAATTGTGGCAAGTGGAAACATGTAAGTAATCTCTGCCAATCCCTTCAGGAAGGAAATCATTATGTATAAATGGGACCACAAGGCATATAGTATTTAAGTTTATTTTTAAACATTTTAATTAAACATTATCCCAATCTCAATAGGGATTATACAATTAATCAGAAATAACTAAAACTACTTATAAAAAATAAGATTATTATTAAAAATATATTAAGGATTTTGTCTAAAGATGAATGTACCTTTAATTTAAAGGGAAAACTAAAGTTCCAGTGGGTTTTGCGAAAAACTATTATCCTTTTGTAGATGGTGCTATACCTATTTGTTTTTTGCGTAGGCGGCGTTTAAATCGATGCTTTGTATAGGAAGTGTTAATTTCGTCGCTTTTTGTAGATGGAGCTTCTAAGTTTGACGGCCTCTGTGGCGCAGCGTACGTAGTAAGCGTAGCACGCTTGTCTGTGTCACCGGAGGTTTCCGGGTTCGAATCCCGGCCAGGGCATTATGAGAAAAGAACTTTTTCTGATTGGCCTGGGTCTTGGATGTTTATCTATATAAGTATTTATTATAATAGTATCGTTGAGTTAGTATCTCGTAACACTAGTCTCGAACTTACTTCGAGGCTAACTCAATCAGTGTAATTTGTCCTGTATATATATTTATATTTATAAGTTCACGCGGGCGAAGCTTCGAGTAAAAGGTAGTGAATCATAAAATTCTAATGTAAAGGTAAGAAATATAGGTTATTTTTGGCAGACGTTGAAATATAGAACTGTACTGCAATTCTGAGAAAATCGTTTCTTCTGATGAGGAGCGGTTGCACGGTCCAATTCAGAAAAGAGTTTTGGAAAACACGGTCGTAAGGTTAAATAAATATGGAAAACGTACCGTGAAGAACGTCCGTTGAGCGGAAAGAAAAATTTCCGACTTGGACCTCGTGGGAAATTCGATGGTCCTCGCCACTCAAGAATTGAGGTAATATTTTCTAGGGTAACGTTTTCATCACACTTCAAACTTGTATCTGCGCATATATTTTACATTTACATTTGATAACGTGGTTATGTACGTTTATCATTTATGTATAATGAATCGTGAGTGAATTCTTTAGAACTAGCTGTCCACTCGTCTGAAAAGTATATAAAATCACGCCTCTTTCCAAGTGCAGTAGGCAGAGACTACATCTTGCTAAGATCTCTGCATACATCAAAAAATCTAAAAAAGAAAAGGTAACAAACAAAAAATATATAAATTACATTTTTGTTGAGATGAGACCAACCTTACGTATGCAAAAAAACCTGATTTACGTCAATCATATACATATTTTCAATCTAATACGAGGGATAATTTGTAAAAGTAATATAGGTATATTCTTAATATTAAATAGAATCGAATATTCATACGTTATCGAGTGTTTACTTCAAAAACTGCCTTAACCCTCGTACATAATCCCTTCCATTAATCAAATTTGCGCAGTTAACATCAAAAGAAACAATTGCCGCACGGAATGTATCTTAAAAACCGTTCCTTCAAATCGGAGGGGGGTTGGCGCGAGACCTGCTAAGGACTTTCTTCCGCGAAGGGGGAATCTTCGTTTTCCCGATTATTCATTACCATAGATCAGACTATGGGTAGAAGGTTCTTCAGTTTAGTCGTCAGACAAATGATAATCGAACTTTGAGAGAAAAATTATGCGTCCTTCTAAAAATAATCTCTTGTGTCATGTATGTGTGTGTACATCAAACAGAGAAATATTCTATTCATTTATCAAGCAGATGTAGTACACATAAATTTATATATTTTTTTATAAAACCGATTGGTAATCTGCCGGTTCTCCTACTTTATTTCAATAACTTAATACTAAACTAAGCCCCTATAAAGGAAAATCAAGATAACAAATTGAGGTTCTACCATCGAAAAAAGACGTAACCAGGCATATTTCGAAGCGAAAAACCCTGAAACAAAGGAAAATCATAGCATATTGGCGCAGCATATCATCGACGAAAAGAAAACTTCACTCATAAACATCAGAGCAGGCTTTCTGAGCGAATATATTTTCCCCTCTCGTCATTACAAGCGGGCACGCAAAGGAAATTATCCCCACTTAACCCTCTGCAGGCGTTAACTGGCACCTCTGAGGGCCCCGATTACTTTATTATACGGATTGGTACAATTTTTCTTGCGGAATTCATTTTAGGGTTTATAACCGGATTGGTGAGAGTAGATTACGAAGAGTTCGTTATAATTTGAGTACATAAATTCAAATTTTAATAGATATTTGCTTTTTACATTCATAATTATTGAACGCGTCCCTCTCTATCGTCAAAGCAGTTTAGAATTATATTATCAGTAGGTAGTCTTAATCACATAATAATTAGGTCATCAGTAGGTACTGACCTTAACTTTATTGCTGCATATTATAATGTCCCCCTATCTATCTGTATGTATGCGCTATTCTCGGAAAGTTCTGGACGGATTTTGTTCGTGTTTGAATAGATATATACATACATACATAAAATCACGCCTCTTTCCCGGAGGGTTAGGCAGAGACTACCTCTTTCCACTTGCCAGTGGCAAGTTGAATAGATATATATATATAGATATATTAATTTATATCTATAAACGCTACACGTGTAAAGCCGGGCGGGTCCCTAGTATAATACGCAATAGTATTTTATAATAGGAAAACCTTTTCATAAACAAGTCACCTTCATAAACCTTCTTGAGTGTTAAAATAAAACTTGGCAACGAAGTCCGCTTTTGAAATTAACTAAATCCAAATTGTTAATTCATGGATCTGAGCCCAATCCATTACGAGGAATATTTCGATATTCATTGGGAAATAAATAAAATGTTTCTCAAAATACATTTAAGTGCTTCTAAATTTACTTATTTATTTGTTTTTATAGAACAACCATTGTGGATGAGTGGTTGTAGTAACTGATTTGTAAGTAAGAAGCAGCCAGCTAAGATATCGTCGGTCATAAATTTACGTCTCCATTTAGAGTAAGGTCAACACATCAATTTGAATGCTGACCGATGTTAAATCCTGTAAGGTCAGACAACTGAATACGAGTATGTATGTAACTCAACCTCAGAGATGAAGAGGGAGAGTAGATTAGACACAATTTCATATAAATCTCAGAGACAGATAAAGAAGAAAGACCTTAGTAATGTTTGTAAATAACCGAGCTGACCTGCCTATAAATGAACGAGTCTCCAAATCAAAGTTTAAAAAAAGAATAACAAAACACTGCCTTCCCTTCTACAACTAAGTTAACCCATGAAGTATAACGAATCCTTAATTCCTCCCCCGACCAACAATTGTTTTTCCGAGTGAGTGCATCGAAATAACAATTCAATGGCTCCCCTCCATCGATGTAAACGATTTTGGGGACAGTGTAATTACTTTTGGGCAATTGATGCAATCTTGTGAGAGCACCAATTGTCCAAATTGTCTTACTTGTGCCTTTAGGGCGGTGGAATGTGATGAGGATATTCATTACAGTTTCGATTAAGAAAATATTTTTGCTCTGTTTTATATGAAACTGAACAAAAGATATTCTTGACCTTAAGTTGTTTTTGGTTATCATAACCTTATAAGCATTGACTGGTTGGGCCCTTTATTTGAGGAGGAGTCCAGTCCTGGCCATGATTTTGTCCGAAGTGGGTAAGTCATATTATTGGAGATATATCCCACACTTTAGATATTGTTGACACAATCAGTTGCCTAGATGTGCAGGCAGGTATCCCTACGATATTTCAGCATTCGACCGTTCTATTATGTGATTCAAGAGGAACTAATAAATTGATTAAATGACTGACTAGCATGTCAACATACAGCCCAAACAGCTGGGCTTGACATGTAAAACTTGACATGTTTCCTTATTATTGCATTAGTGCCGTGTGGTTCCCGGCACCAATACAAAAAAGAATAGGACCACTCCATCTCTTTCCCATGGATGTCGTAAAAGGCGACTAAGGGATAATCGATAGTCGGGTAATCGCGATTTCAGAGATTTCACGGATTGGAGTTATATATACAACCTCCGACACAACATCGTCGGAGCCGCGGTTCCCCAGGCATAACACCTAGCCTGGCGGAAGATCTTCCCTTTGGTGGCGGTCGAGCCGAATCATCGCTCCCGCTACAAGCTTATAAAATTGCGATCCTTTTTTTAGGCGACGGGCTAGCAACCTGTCACTATTTGGATCTCAATTCCATCATTAAGCCGAGCAGCTGAACCCATTCAGTCTTTTCGCGACTATTGACTCTGTCTACCCGGAAAGGGATATAGACGTGACTATATATTTATGTATATTATTGCATTAGTGGGCCCTGCGAGAGGAGTTCCCGAAATTTTCGAAAGAACAGAAATTAATGGAATTTAATCGTTTTTTCTGGCGAAGCTGCGGGCTTATTAGTATTGTATGGTACAAATGACTAAGTAAATGTACCTACAACTAGAATTGTAGTCAAAACAGACGGACATGACGTTAACCACAAAATGCGTGTCAGTATTCCTGTTTAGTTAACTGTGGTCGCCTGGTCGCGTTAATGTAATTGCCTTTCTAAATTACAATACAGATAGACGTTTGTTTGAAATGAAATAATTCTATTATAACTAACCATTACTATTATAATTATGTATCTTTCTGGCGTAAGTCCCGGTCCAAAGCTTTCCACGGCAACGATCCTGGATTTTTAAATCAGTTTTTACACAAAGCGACTTGCATCTGACCTCCGCAAGCCATTCAGGGGTTCCTGCCTATATTCCTTAGTTTTCCATCGCCGTAAGAACATCGGTAAGTAATTAAACTCGCGTACTTACCTCAGAAAGACTCATTGGCAAAATAACGATATTTGCGCGTGCAATTTTGCGGGGTGAACCTCTCATATATCGGTTTTTCCAAAACTTAACTTTCCCAACTTTTCGAATCACAAAGACAGCTATCGGAGTGGCATTATCGATTTAAACTCCAGTTCATCTCATGTCGGAACTTATTAATTACATACCAGAAGTACCGACTATATTGGCCCGAGGCTGTCCTTAATTGGGGCTGTGTCATGTACTTTACGAAAATCCATTACAAATTTTCAGGCTATAGATATGGTAAGGTTTGACTAATAGGTAATAACAGCAGTTTTAACTGCAAAATCGCGTCATGGCAAAAGATCATATGAATACCTAAATCGACTAGTACCTATACATGAACAGATGTGTCCAATCTATGTGGCCACAGTGAGTCATGCACCTAGTAGGTTTAAACCCTATTAAAAGATTCCAAAGTTTCTAAGCCTCTCCTTGATTGACTTTTAAAATCAGCACATACCTACATACATACGTATAATCACGTCTATATCCCTTGCGGGGTAGACAGAGCCAACAGACTTGAAAAGACTGATTGGCCACGTTCAACTATTTGGCTTAAAGAAAGAATTGAGATTCAAGTAGTGACAGGTTGCTAGCCTATCGCTTAAAAGAAGAATCCCAAGTTTATAAACCTACCCCTTAGTCGCCTTTTACGACATCCACGGGAAAGAGATGGAGTAGTCCTATTCTTTTTTCTATTGGTGACGGGAACCACACTGCATTAATAGAAATCAGCACAAACTGTATTTTTTCATCGCTGCCTGATGAGCATTGAGGGTTGTAATAGATGAATGTAAATATTCTCTTAGTTACCTTTTACGATATCATAGGAACGAGATGGAGTGGTTCTATGCTTAACTGCTGGGATTCATACGGTAAAAATGCAAGAAATCAAATAAATAATTTCATCTTTTCCTTTCCTGGTCGATCGATGTGACTGAAAACTGATAAAAAATATTTTATATTTATAGTTTTAAGTAAAAGCGGAATAAAATTACACTTAATATGTACTTACTCAATGTAATTTACATGAGCCTATGTAATCCAGATAGATTTTCAGCTCTGCGTCTCGAAGCCTAAGAATTATTTACAAGACCTCGTCCGAAACTCGTCTGTAGATATAGACCTACATAATTAAATAAAATGAAGATAGATCTTTAGGTTTTAAAATTCTTCCTTCACCTGTATTTTCCGTGTGGTTCCCGGCATTTTATAATAAGACCACTCCATATATTTCTCAAGGATTTCGTAAAAGGCGACTAAAGGAAAAGCTTATATAAACTTTGAATTCTTCTTGAAGGCGATAGGCTAGCAACCTGTCACAATTTGGGTCTCCACTCCATCATTGAGCCATACAGCTGAACCCTGTAAGGGATAAAGACGTAATTATAAGTATGAATGTATGTTCTTTTCTATTTACGAAGTGAGTTGCTAAATCAAAACGTAATGCTGTCAAAACAAAAAAAGGACCGAAGCTCGTTTTCCTCGTTAGAAAACATAAATTACCGGGTGAGTGTTACCCTATTTTCCTCCGTTATGAAGTACGTATTCCGAGCCAACCATTGCGTGGCTAGAACAGAGAACTTAGAAATAATACAGGTACCTAGTAGAACATTTTTGTATAACTGGTTCCGAATACTATTCATTGAATGTTTATAACTATTTATTGATTCTTACAGCTGAAGGGGCCTTACAGTCTTTTCATGACTGTTGGCTCTATCAACTCCGTAAGGGATAAATACGTGGTTTCTTGATTATCATTTAAGATACCTTGCTCAACCAGATATCTGGCGTAGGCCTCCTTCAGTACCCACCACTTTTACCCATAAAAGACAGTTACGGTTCAATTGATGCCTTATTTTCTATTGATGTCGTCTTTCCATCTTGTTATTTTTTTGACCTTTCCATTGAGCTATACATACTACATTGAGTTGTGTAAATTTATTGATTACTATCATATCAATACGCTTTCAATAAATGACTAATAATTCTCCCAGTAATTATCTTAAAAAAAGCGAAAACTTAAAAAACAGTCAATTAATAGTACGTGAACGAATAAAAATTATAATGGTAATGAAAAAGATTACAGAAGAACTTTTCAAATAGGTTCGAATCTTAATAACATCAATAAGCCAGTTTGTGTGGTCTTCGAAATTTTATCGAAAACGTTAGCACTTTCTATCCACTAAAGAATAAACATGACTTACGGGTATGTATTTTATAAACTTAAAAACCATTACTCTGGATATTTCGAACTGACATTTCCATTTCACAAAGCTCTTCCATTTGACTTCTACCTCCACGGCTTAGGATATTACCCCCGCCCTCTACCGGCAGAACGGGCGTAATTTATTATTTTCCACGTACGATCACTGTTGGAATCGAATACAACATTCATTGTTCGTAGTACGACGATAGGAAAATGGTACGAGAGCGTGTGGTTTAGTATTCCGTACATTTTTACGATTGTTTCGTAGAAATATTGTATCGAAAATGGTTAATGTTAACTATTAAATATAATAGATCTCTAGAGACCAGAACGACACCTTTAAACATCGATGTCTATGGTCCACAATGATCTGAAATAGGCCCAAGATCTGAAGAGTATGGATAAAAATGACGTGGAAAGCTCCTTTAAAATGAGTTTAGATTAGGCAAAGAAAGCAAAATAATGAAAAGTAAAAAAATGAGGCAAATTACTTTGGGAAACTGTAGAAGGAAGTTCTCACTTTACTATGAAATTGATAGGCCCTTATTTGTCCAGACCGTATTTTATAGTGGTACCCTAAAATAATATTTCGTCGGTCGGAAACTGCGAGATATGTCACTTCCGGAGTTCTAACTTCATAAATCGTTTACAATTACAATTTAAATATTGCGGTGTACAACACCATGCCTTTTACTTTTTCTTGTAATATAAAATGTTCATTCACATCACAGTAACTGAAGAAAGAGAAGAATAGTATAGGTATATTCTGCATCAGATTGTTATGAGTTTTTTAGACATAAAAATAGATAATAATGTTCTCGCTACATACTTGGATAGAATTACTTTTTAAGACGTTAACAACCAAAAACTAAAACATAAGAAAAATTAAGCCAAAGCAACACCGTGTACAAAAGACAGTAATTTGCGTGTAGAATTAAATTTTAACCGAGCGCGCTCGGGAGGGTTGTGTATTTAACGCGGACGTGAATTCCGCCACATCCGCCCAAAATAAATGAGCTTTCTTCCGCTTACTTAATTTGCCCGCGGTACTCGAATAAATTAAAATTAATTTTTCGCGTTGGTCCGAAGTGGCCCGTATGGCTACATGATTTGTGTGATAGCCGTAGTTGTCTTTTTGTTTTGCTTTTCAGGATTTTATCATCGCGCGTTTTGATAACAGATTTTTTCGCGTTAATCTAACGGCACGATAAATTAGTTCCTGAATATTTGAGGTGCAGTTTTTGTGTTTTTCTTACATATAATTTATTTATTTTGTCTTATAATATTTGTTAAATCTATTCGTTGTAAAGAACTTACAGAGTACATCTATTATCGTACTAACAATCATTTACATATTTTGGATTGATCACAAGTTATAATGGAAAATTATTGACTAGTTATAATTGTAATGATCACTTTAAAAAGATAATAGTAATTAAAATTGATTATATCCTTTTTAAAGAAAATCTTGATGAAGTTAATATTTTGAGAGTTGAGAGAATTAATAAAATACGAGTGTAAATGTAAATTTGGAAGGGGCAGGTCAAAAGCAAACGTACCTTGATCAAATCTGGAACGTTTTGGTGAAAGGTCAGGTCAAGAGCGAAAAAGTAAGTAGGGGGTTGCGACAAATGGAAATATGTACCTAGTCTGCCTACCTCTCTTTGAAAGAGGGGTGACGTATGTATTCTAATTATCACTACAAAGATGTTATGTTCCTAGTTTAGCTATCTAGGAATCAAACAAGCTGCACCAATTACAAAGCGGACAACGTGCTCTCGAGTCTATTCATTAACCCCGATATCGCACATCTTAGGCCAGAGTCACATAGTATAAACAGATCGCTCAAATTTTTGTTCATTTGTAGATTTTCTAACTTTTATTTACAATTAGTGTGTTTTTATATTTTATGTACAATTTGCATAGGGTAGTTTATGTTATTTGCCTATTTCAATCTCAATTCCAATAAAGTGCCGAGATCTACACGGCGCAAGACGTGATGTAAATTATGTACCTACATAGTAGCTAGCTACATCTTTTCCGCGCAGATTAAAGGTTACAAACTTAGTTCACTAAACATTTTCGAGACTTGTAACTATAGACTATCTCCGAAAATGATATAAATGTGTGTGTAATTTAAATTACAACATACCAGCTATATTGGGGGACTCAGAAAACGTAGTATTGAGTCCGAGCCAACTGAATGTTCGTGAAGAATGCACCAGAGTCATGCCTCAAACCATTTTATCTCTGAAATTGCCATTCCTTTTCCCTTTCCACTTTTATTTTGCAAGTTTATTGCAATTCTTTTAAACTTTAGATTGGTCTAAAACTTGTTTGTTTAAAATTGAGCGGTGGAAAACATTGTATAATTTTAACATTCTTGTTGAGAATATTTGATAGTACAATATGTACAACATTCATTTCCTACTCATACCAAATTTGATTATATTGAAAGGTCAAATGCTTAAGACAAAATTTTGACTGGAAATAACATTTTTATCATGTCTATGCGTATTTCACAGCCATTTTATTCAACACACGCACAAAAGTTCCGTTATATAGCAGTCGGATAAAAAATATACTTTATTTTAGATACGTCTACTGTGATGAATTTGCCGATCTATATAGATGCGCGTTTATTAAAGTTTCCTCAGCACAAAATATAGTGTTGCCATTAATCCAGTGGATAGCCACGTGGCGTCGCGAATGCTTACACACGTCGAACGGGTGAAATATGGTTGGTGGTTAACGGTAATCTCACACTAAAAGAGTTGATATTAAATTATGAAATTTTTTTTTTAATTCCCGTGGTAGGGTTTGGGAAAACTGCATAGCTTGTGAAGGTCAAACGGGAGTCGCTCCTTCATATAACTTACTTACCTAAGGGCGCATCCCGAGCTCTTTTCCGAAAAGGCGAGGAGGAAGAGTTTCATTATTAGTTCATAATGATCGAGTTTCATCTTTCTTGGCTATTAATCCGTCTCAATTCCATCATTAGCCTAACACGTCTATAGAGTCTAGGTACTTTTGGCTCTGTCTATCCGGTAAAGACATGATGAGTGTGTGTAGATGTTTCATAGTAAGGAAAACTTTACGCTTGCAACACAACCCAACGCTATACATAACGTGATAAAGGCCGTAACACACAAAAGCTGGGCACAGAGCGAAGGCTAGTATTTCGTTTTATTTTTAACAAGACTACGCAAAGCAGAAAGGAGTGTATGATTTTGACCTGAATGTATGTATGAATGTTTAACTGTTTCCTCATACATAACTTACAAATTGGTTATTATAATTAGACAAATGAAATGTTAAAAATCTCTTATAAATCAAATGAAAAATCGATTAATTATTTAAAAAATCAGGCACACAAATTGATAGATACTTTTCACAATTTAATTACAACGGTATATGTCTAAATTGTTCACGTTTATACGCATTTCAAAATTATACATATTTGTTGATAATTATATTTGAATGTATACCTGTTTTTCCTTAATAAACGAATATATTTATGAAAATATTTTAAGAATTACTGGATAACATACCTAACATCGTTCGCTACGCGAGCAGCATATTAAAACTCCTCAATATTGCAAGAGAAAGACTTTTCGCTTGTTTAGCTGTTTATCCTACGATCATAATGACTTTTTGGGTATTGGTGCAAATTTCTCTAAACTAGGTATACTGCTTTGATATTTAAGGAAAGGTTCTTGGATTAAAACCATATTAGGAAATTTCTATAGTCGTTGCATTATCGTATACGTCACAGATCTACAAAAATCCTTGATATAAATAGTGTCTTACAGACTCGGTGTTCATTTTTTGTGTCAAATAGTTCTAATTTTAAAGTTTTGATTTACTTACAAAATTGGATGCTAATCTAAAATAAAAACATTTTATGTTATTTTTGTTTTATATATTTTAAACTAAACGTAAAAGTTGAAGTTGCTAAAGGTACTATTGCATTCAAAGAATCATGGTAAAAAGATGTCTCTGCTTAATCCTCCATAAAACGTGATTTTTGTATTTAAACTATCAATATTTTGATATACAAAGCAGTAGCAATTGATTTAATTAAATTGAAAATTATTTGTCTAACCATTTGGTAAGGGAATTGAACATCAAAACTAGCTACCTACCTATTTGTAAAATCAATTAAGGCTATTTGAAAATTTGTATCCAAAGTTGGTTATAATCCAAGACAAATCCTGGTATTAGCAACTCGATTAAACCAATTTATCTATTCGAACTAAGGCTAACTCAGTCTGTCCGTACGCTTTTAGCAGTTTAATTTATTCCTTGTAGTTTTGCAATAACATTTGTGTAATTTGTCCAATTCACAAGTTTGTCAGATTGTAAATAATCCTTATTTGTAAATATAAAATACAAAGACATAAAAAATTGGAATTAAATTTGGTATGAGCATTTATACTTTGTTCGCCTTATGTAAATATATTGTTTCCTTCATACAAGCTCGTCGATTTAGGGTTCTCTTGACCTGACCTAGACATCTCTAATGAAATTTTAATATTCCAAAAAGGTACTAAAATTGCGTCATTATTACCAAAATTTACCAAAATGCACAGGAACAAAAAGCTTCTTACATTAAGCCCGCCGATTACGCTATACTTCTTTATTTTGCAGAATAAAGTCTGCTTATTTGCCCAGTCTTATTTCATTTTACTTGGGATCAGCTCTCTTCGTTATTTTTCGCCAAATGCTTCAGATCTGGGTAATTTTGTTATTAATTAAGGCCTCCTTCAAGTGGTTATTGATCACGAACAGCATCAGACATCCATCTCTGAAGCGATCGTCCTGGTCACCTTGGGTCGGTCTTAATGTTAAGCATATATTATTATGTTATATTTGGACTATAAAATTTAAATAAATAAAATTTATTTTTAAAACACCCCCTTTGCTATACATCTCATTATCCTAAATTGGAAAATGTCTATGTTCAGGCACTCTTTACAATATTAGCTAGGGGCCGCGATATTAGCGTGTCAGACTGTCAATCTGTTTACACGTGACCGTCATGCTATTATTAGTTCGCGAAATAATAAGCAGTATTTTAACAAATTATTCGTTTAATAGCTTCATTTCGCCACTTTATTTTGTAAGGGGACTATTGAGCTTCGAAAAAACATTGGTGTAGTTAGTTGATTGAAAGACATGGATGCTAGCCCATCGCCTCAAAGAAGAGTCCAAAGTTTAGTAGCCTTTCACAAGTTTATTAGATTGTAAATAGTCCTAAAATATAAAGGCATTAAACCAGCTAAATGCATGCGATATGAAGTCCTTTTTACTTAAATGCAGATTAATAAAATGCAATTCAATAACCACCCCTTTGCCATACAGCTCATGACCCCATGACACTCCAAATTGGAAAAATCACATGTCAAGGTACTCTTCACAATATTGGCCGGGCCGAGATATCAGCGTATCAGACTGTCAATCCGTCTGTTTATACGTGATCCTACGTGATCATTTCGTATCAGTATTATATCGTATTAGTTCGTGAAATAATAAGCAGTAATTTAACAAATTATTTGTTAAATAGCTCAATTATCGTGACAATTATGGTGTAATTTGTCTAACAAATTATTTAATATTGGTGTAATTTGGAAAAGTCACATGTTTGGCAGCTTGTAAATCCGAGATATTAAATACAAAAACATTTAAACCAGCTTAGTGCGAGTCGGTATGTTGTCCTTTTTTTTACTAAAATGCACATGTATAAAATGGAATTTCAACCACCCTTTTGGGCCACACATTTCAAGACCCCATGACACCCCAAATTGGAAAAATCACATGTCAAGGCACTCTTCACAATATTTGCTAGGGCCTCTATATTACCGTGTCAGACTGTCAATGTGTCTGTTTATATGTGACCGCCAGGCAATTATGCTCATGAAATAATAAGCAGTATTTTAACAAATAATTTGTTTAATAGCTAAATTGTCGTGACTAAAGTTTGAAAAGAAAAAAATGGAAAGTTTACTTCATTTTTGTATAACATGATCTCAGCTTTGTTAAACGATTACATTTAATAGTTGTATTACCTACATGTATTCGAACTTTACCTTGGAATTAATATTTTTAATTTAAAGTCATGAGAAAGATAAAATAAAAGGGAGTTTAATTTTAAATACCAGGTATTTTACAAAAGGGATTGGCGCCGGTCCCCATAGTAATTAAACCCCCAGTTAGTAGATTCTATACGCATTGCAAAACCAATGTCCCTTTGTACCTTGCCAACAGATAAATAAAAAAAAAATAATATCTTGGTCCGCTAATACCTACCTACTGGTGAAGCATAAAGCTTTTGTTTACACAAAGCGCTGAAGTTAACTAGGTAGGTACGTCATTGTTATTAACTAAGTTGTCTGCATACTCATAAGCATGCGGACAACTGTATGTTATTATGCACGAGAAATCGACTTTATTACTTTTAAAGTAATAATCCTGCAAGCGGTACTTAGTACATATAATTATATTAATTATACTTATGTTGACCTCAATAAGCAATACCTTGATTCCGATTTTGGAAATATATCTTTTTCTGTTTCTTAATTTCTAATTAAGGCTATATAAATAGGTATTATTATTGATAATGTATATTATTACTGAAATATTGTTTTCGACGATTCGGAAATGTTTTTAAATTCGTGAATGTACATAACATTTTTGAATTGAACTTGCATTACTGCATTGTACCAACCACACCCTTTATGTTTGGAATGGCATGCACGTAGCAATAACGGACGGATTGACAGACAGACCCGCTTGTAATAACATTATTTCCACCCCTCACTTGCTATATTATGTGTATAGTATCATTTGTATAAATATACTATTACAATAAGTTTATCTATTACTATTTCATGTGATTTTGTACCTAGTGTATATTTATCTTTAGAACTTTATTTATTTAATTAAAGTAATGCAGCTACCGTCTGACCACCGTGACCTCCAACTAATAAATAACTCTTATCGGGCTTGAAACAGATTCTGATTTAGTTCGTCTGAATTCAGGTTTCTTTAATCGTAAAGAAACCTGAATTCAGACGAAGCTCGGAGGGAGAGTAAGCATCGGCTTACTCTCCCCCCGAGCTTGCATGAAGAGACTTATGAATGTGAATGAAGCAAAAAAAGTATGCAGGAATCGTAGCAAGTGAAAAGATGTAGTCTCAGTCTACACCTCCAGGAAAGAAACGTGAATTCATAGCTATATTTATGTATGTTTATGGCCATAGTTTGAATCCGAGCGCTTTTAGACAAACTTGAGTCGGACACCTTTACCAATAAATTTCTAATCTCAATGCATTCATTCTTACGCAACCGGTTACATAGTACTTAAGTGTTAGTCAAAGGAAAACGTCCTATCAATACTATGTGAATGCTATTAGTCAAATTAGCTTCATCTACATAGCTCGGGCGTTTGTCATACAAATGTGTAGGCTTTGGTCAACGGCATGCGGCCTGGGAAATTGGTCTTAGAGGAGTAATAACCGAATTCCAGAGGTGAGAAAGATCTTTGATTCAAAATATTTGGCTACGCTCGATATTTTACATAGAAAAGTATTAAGTTTTAACTTAATGTCTAATCTATGCCTGTACGAAATTGGTAAAAAATTTAGGTATGAAAATAATTATTTACATTTGTTTAGCAAATTAAAATCTTTGTCTCTTTGCATTTTACTTATAAGTTTTCCTGAAATTCGTTATAAACAAAGAATAAAATACGAACGATATACGAATAGTTACTATACGAATAGTTTCGCTTATATTATTAGTAAGAGAAAGATAATATGGATTAACATAGTATAATTAAAAAAAGGGAAAGATGAATCATAATAATTCAATATTTTGGTTATACTATACTTATATTTAGTCTTTTTGATATTATAATAGCGATCAGTTTCCACTTTTCATATGATATTTTAGTTTGTATTTTATAATGTAAAGTTCCACTAAATATACATAAGAAAAATATAATTAGGATCGCCTACAAGTTTTCTAGTAGTAAATTTGTGAACCTACACTACTAAAGTACGATGGCGAACAACAATCAATAACAAACTCCTATTCTTTTACTATAAACACATTCTAAAATTGTCTCTATACAGATATAAATAGAGTGCATTTTATTAGTTTCACCAAATACTGCACTTGGAGAGTGAGCAGCCAATATTGTTTTCGTAATTGAAACAAATGACAGTGTTTCAATTGGTTTTATGTGTAAGTAGGTGATTTGGAAGGAGTTATAGAAAGAACTTTACTTTGTATGTTTCTTTGTGAAACGCATAGTATTTATAATAAATAAATAAATAAATAAATAAATATATACGGGACAAATTACACTGATTGAGTTAGCCTCGAAGTAAGTTCGAAACTTGTGTTACGAGATACCAACTCAACGATACTATATTTTATAATAAATACTTATATAGATAAACATCCAAGACCCAGGACAATCAGAAAAAGTTCTTTTCTCATCATGCCTTGACCGGGATTCGAACCCGGGACCTCCGGTGTCACAGACAAGCGTACTACCGCTGAACCACAGAGGCCGTCGATAATGATGTTATGTTTCGAAAATATATTTCTCTTTTTGAAACTTTTCAAGACTGAGCTACAATATAGGGAATATATATTCTTATCTTTAGCAAAAAGGTAGTGGTAATAAATCCATTGACTAACTATAGAACAACAACAAGTATTTGTTTTTTTTTTCCTTTATTACACAAGCGTAAATATGTATGAGAAAATACTAGTCGTTCGTCACGAAAAAAGCGAACTTGCGAACTCGCGAACGCTTGCAATAAAATTGTAAATATCTCAAAAACCAATTTACCGATTTTGATAATTTACGAACTTAAAAAATTCTAGTGACAGATCACACATTTTCAATTTTATTTTGAATCAGACTAACGATTCGTAAGTTATAGCGTTACAAACATACATACAAAATTGTGTTTTCGCCCCAAGTTGAATGATAGACCTCAATTAATAAAAAAAGCTCAACTGTTTATTATTTAAAGCCTCCTGAAGCGACTCCTGTTTGGCCTGCATTACCTTTGCACTTGTGACTTGAATAGGCATTGTTATATGGACTAAGTGCTCTTATTTGTGGTGTATTAAATAATATGACTACCTACATTAAGCCATAAACATATATACAACAGGAGCTGGCCTTTCTCTCCTTCGATAAGGTCTGAGACCAAGATCAATTTTAAACAACAAAATACAAAACTTTAAACGTGGATACCGGAATTTCCAGAACGTTACTCACAGCGAACTTCCCGGCAGTAACTCTTTCTTATTAAATTTGTTCCGAGACTGGCTCCCCCGGGATCATAGTTTCTAATGCCTTATAGAACACGTCTACACTTCCCCACCACTAGGGAATGGCTCGGAAACTCTTCCGTCTTAGCTTTATTTTACCGTCTTGAAATAGATAAATCTATTTATAAAGCATCATTACGTGATTCTTGATCAAATTAAGACATACTGGTGAGAGGTCAAGTCAAGAGTACCTAAATATATGTGTCTGCGTGAAAAAAATGATGAATATGGATGAAGCAAAAAAAGTAGAAAAGGCTCATGGCAAGTGGTAAGGAGCAGTCTCTCCCTAACCTACCGAAAAAGTGACGTGATTACAAATATACAAACATAGGTACATATTATGGTCTTGCTATATCCCATCCGTGGTAGATAGAGCCAACAGTCTTGAAAAGACTGAGAGGCTAAGTTCCGCTGTATGGCTAAATTATGGAATTAACATTAAAAGAGTAACAGGTTGCTATTCCATCGCCTACAAGAATAATCCCTAGTTTATAAGCCTTCCCTTTGGTCGCGTTTTACGACACCTATGCCAAAGATTTGAAGTACTCGTATTTTTAAAGTGCCAGATACCACACGGCAAAAAATATTATTAATTAAAAATTGTTTATTTACATAAATTAAACTTTCCTTAGCTAATAAATAAAACCGATTTACATAATTCTATTTCAACTTTTCACAAAAGTCTAGTACTAGTACTAGAGTTTTCTAAACTATATCACAAAACAAAGAAAAACTGTTGCCTGCTAACTATACAAGATTAGAAATACACACTCCCAAAGCTGGTGCATTTGTACGTGGCAAAGTGAGCTTATGTTTAGCGCACGAATATTTGAAGCAATGTGCACTGAATGTGAATGCAAGATGAGCAAGCGTGTTCTTACGAGCTTAAACTTTGAGGACACAATTATAACTAATAATTGAGCTATATCACTTTAATAAGTTCTATTTAGTTCTATAAAAAATCTTCAGTTTAATATTTTGTTTTACTTATATGCAATTATTATTTATTTATCTAAACTTCATTGTTCAAAATACAAATGTATAGCACAATTGGCGGACTTAATGCTAGAATCAATAACTCAACCATTTTTTGAGGAAAACCTCACAAGCGGCAGATTAGGTAATAAAAAGAATGAAATTTCGGCTCCATCAAGTAATTTGTATCATTCTTACGCCATACAAGCCGCATTAAAAATAAGCATACGGAGATAAAACAGCATTTTACGCGTTTGAAATCGCTGGAAAAATCAATTTGCATAACGAACACGTCTAACTAAGAACTTGCTGTTTCCTAGGCATTACTAGAGTGAACAAATTCAACTTAAAAATAGCGAAATTCTTTACTACACTATTACACTTCTTCAAATTCATGCAATGTCTGCATGTATGGGGTAAACTGCGGGCACTGAAACCCTCTTTTGTAGCTATTACCGTAACCAAAGATGTAAAAAGGTAACAGAAATAAAAACTTTTTGCTCTTACTCTATGGTAAGTACGCCCATACACGTAATGGTTACAGAGGAAAATAAAAGGGTTTTTACTTCAGTCTGCAATCAACAAGTATACGCCTAAATGCCTTTAAATGATCATGTGTTTACAAAAAGTTAAGAAGGTATTTCCCGATGACGAAATACTTTGGATAATTTAATAACATCTGAATTTTATATACATACATATAATGCCGTCTGTATCCCTTGCGGGGTAGACACAGCCTCTATCGATAAATATGCATGAAAAGATAATGAGAGATGAGTATGGATGAATGATGGAAAAAAAGTGAATTGAAAAGAGACGTTACTACATATGCCAATTCGTGTCTTGTCTTTTTCAGTCTTGATAGGACATACTCAGTATCGATCAGATCAAATATGGCTCATTGTTTGGTTTGAGATTCACATCAAATACAGGTTGATAGTCCATCGCCTACGAGAAGAATCCCAAGTTTGTTAGCCTTTCCCTACTCGCTTTTAAGACATCCACGGGTAAGATATGGTGTGGCCCTATACTAAAGTGCGGGGAACCACACGGCACAACATACGAAAATTGTCAGATTTTCCAGTAATAAAAGCTTTTGGTAATTGGCTCTACCCTGGATGACATTTTCTTCCAGGAACTCATTTTAGAAATAAAAGCTGCTTCATTCTGAAGTTATTCAAAGTCGTCCTACACACAATGCAGTCCAGTTTCCGCCATTTTGGCGTGACAGAGCGTCGTATTACCCCCGCGACGTAGAATCAGTGAGACTCATTGTAGTAGACGTGATATGAAATGTAAGCGCGAGTATTTGAATTGATTAGGTTGACTGTAGTTGAAAAAATAGTAGTGCGGAAAGTGCGATAATTTTAACAAGTTCTACGAGTATCTATATATAAACAAAAAAGAGAAAACCGTTTGTTTGACTGACAGACATATCGTTGCATAGAGATTTGAAATTTGGCATGTAGGTTTTACTATGTGGTGTCGGGGTAGGTACAACAAGAAAGAATTTCCCGAAATTCCCGCGGGAAAAGAAATTAACGGGGTTTCCACGCAGGTTGAGCCGTGGGGCTACTCAAGTAGTATTCCTGTGTAATATTTACTATGTGAATTTAGGATCAAAGCTAACAGAAGTACTTCAACATTCGTGTTCATTGATTCAATGGATCTAAAGCCGATTTTAATAAGGCAAATGTTTTTTGGCACAAAGAGAAGAAAGAACATGACAATTTTTTGTGAGTTTTCGGGTCAAAAAACATAATTAAATTAACTCTACTCAAGAACTTGCAATCGAAATCATTACCTTAAACCTTTCCAATAACCCATTTTTCCATCATTTACTAAAACGCAATTACACTGCTAATGCGTATAATAAAATACCGATTCCATTAAGTTGTTGGAGGGAGGAAATGGCACTCACTCCCCAGTTCCCAACCAAATTCTTTCGATCCCTTCTGCATACTAATACGATGTGTTAAGATACGAATTCGATGGTATGGCTTTATTGTCGAACTTTCCTCTTCAATTCACAAACTTTGAAGGCTGATACTCGAATAAATTTTGTAATGTCTTCCACCTATTGCATTTTATTTTTCGAACTATTCAAAGTATGCAGTTTCTGAACTAATATAATAAATGTAAAAGTGTGTTTCTTTTTATCATGTTTTTTTTTTTATGTCAAAATCACTGAACCGATTTCAATGAAATTTTGCATAGCATACATAGTGTGGAATACAGAGAAGGTCATAGGGTGCTTTTCAGGTGGGTGTGGTCGCTTGAATTATAGAAGACAATCATTGAACCTTAGAACACATTTTACATTCAATATATTAGTATGAATGCAGATATGTAGTTATGTACGAGTATAATATAGAGAGTATTTACACATAGTAACAAAATCTGCTATTATTTTTGTACTTGTATACTCAATGCTTTTTGTTCATAACAAAAGTGGCATAATCATTCTCTTTGTTTATTCCTGACGGAAAATATTAACTTATGAAATAAATACAGAAACTTGGCAAAGTAATATCACGAATGTAGAAGTTTGAATCTAGCCCAATCACTCACCAGAGATATGTTCGTATAACTTTGTTTCAGATTTTTGTCATCACGGATGAAATATTAACTTCGTTTTGTTTCTAGTGTAATAACATTACGAACTAATCTCACATATATATATTTTTTTACTTATAGAAAAAAATATTTACAATGGAAATATAGTTTAAACTTTACAACTAAATATGGCGTTCGAACCTTGTGAGGATTAAATCCAAAATTTATATCATTTGACCTCATGTTATGTAAACGAAAAATATTACTTGACTGCTTAATTAAAACATTTCAGCATTCCACGTAGAAACTTAAAATAATGCCTCATTCCTAAAGGGAAAATTTCATGTTTCAATATTGTCCATTTAATTGGGGAAAGGTTAATAAACTTATGATTCTTTTTTAGGCGATGTGCTAGCAGTACACTAATATTGTCAATTTCATATAAATTTGATTTCGTAGACTTTATATTAGAAATGGAACGTTCAATACTTGTTCTTCTCACCGAAATATCATTAGCATAACAGCTTACAGTTATTTAAAGGTACAAAATGGCTTCAAGCCAGGTTAATTTCCATGCTGAAAACTGTATGAAAATGCAAGCTGCACTGTTCTTATAATTGAGCAGGTGCATCTAAGTCGTGGCATTCACCACATTAACATATAAATTAGTATTTCGAAACAGTCCCGGGGATTAAAGGTGGAAATTCACTGGCAAGAGGGCAATATTGCAGCTTAACTTACGAGTCATTTTGTGAATATTTTCATACTGTTGGATTTTTCATACTTTTACCTGGTTAGTTATGAGCCATTTCTTCCTCCTGACATTAGTCCTGATTACAGCTTACTTGATCGTGGATTGGGTAAGTCAGGTTTTTTTACGAGACGACTTTCATCAGACCTCCACAACCTTTGCAGGCGAACCAATTTCGGATCATGGTTATACATCCTGTTGCCTGCATGTGCAAGTTTCCGCACGATTTTTCCTGTCAAAGAGCAGTATTTTTAATTCATTGAATGGATAAAATAAAGATGATAGTTTCGTTGATTTAGTATGATTAGATAAATAGATTTACATAAATTATAACAAAGTAACTAAATCTTAACTTATGCTAAGGTAATGTACAAAAGGCGGTATTTACATAGGTATTACTCTCTTCCACTCTACCATAAACTTATTTATAAGACTAGCTCATTCTGCCCATAAATGTAACAAAAGGTATTGTTTTTTTTATATGCTCGTTATTTTTCCTTTTATATAGAAAAATTCTAACACCTATTAAAAATAATCTTCATATTTTTTATGCTATGAATATTTTATTCATTTTAAATGCAAAGTCATCTCAAGGGCGCTTTACATTTTTATGGCCCAAAAACCAATTATAACTGGCAATGATCGACTCAGCTAAAACGGAATGGCTTTTTCCATATCTTTGTTGGTTAAGATTCAAATTTATGAATGGAAGTATTCATTTTGTATTTCGAATTCTCGATTGATTTAAAAACATTTTTGTTTTTCTTGCAAATTGAAATGTATTGTTCTTATATCGAAATTTATATTGATCTTGGAAACTCCAGTGAGTGACATTTTCCAAAATTCTGTTATATTCAAGGGGTTTACTTATTAAGAAACTAATCTTTATGACAAAACTGCAGAAGAAAATTAGTTTTGACCACACATACATTTGTCAAGCCGTTACTCAAAGCCTTCGTTCAGCCAGATTTGAAAAATCTACCTTGTAAAAGTTAAACATACATACATAAAATCACGCCTCTTTCCCGGAGGGGTAGGCAGAGACTACCTCTTTCCATTTGCCACGATCTCTGCATACTTCCTTAAAGTTCAAAGTTAAACGTTTAATTAAAATCTAATTTTCAAAGAAACTGCTTAGTTATCTGCAGATGACATTCTATCTACAAGGCTATCTAGGCGTAGGTCCAGTAGGCTTAGTGTGAGCTAGGTACGGCTGTGATGAATTAATATCCGTAGCCTGCAAGGGCCGCGTCAGCGTTGCGGTTAACCGGCGCGCGACGGACTTGGGTATGGCCCAAGTCACAAGCTTATCACTGACAAGAATAATATTATGTCATGTGTAAAAAAGAGAGTAAAATCTCCGGCCGCCTCTTAATAAATATGTTGTGAATTATGAAAAAAAAACGCGTTGTTCAACTTTGCCTTAGAATGTTTTATAATGTTTGACTTAAACACACATTATAACGGGTAAACTACCAATTTAGTTTATTAACATTTCTTTTTTTATTAGTTCAAGAAAACTGAGTATTTAAGTACAACTTTTTGTTTCACAAAGAACAAGTCTTTTACAAACGTATTTGTATTCAATACAAAATATAATTATAAAGAAGATGTTTTTAAAGAATATTAAAATAATATTTTTGCAATCAAAAATTACATTTAAACTTAAACTATAAGGTCTACTCTGTAGAATCATCGTCGTGGTTAACCGATGCGCAACGGATACATTGTTTCACATTTGTGGTTCAAGATACAAGATACTCGTACTAGCTGAATGAACAGGTTGCGCAAAAATTAGGACACAGAAGCATATAATAGATATGGTATTTAAATAATCTGTGTAACATGAAGGAAATGAGCATGGTGAAAAGAAAGGGTTAAATTTAAATATATACAGATAGATTGTAATCGATGTCTATAACTATTATTTGTAAATACAATATATTTTTTGAATCAAATAATAATAAAATGATTATAACGAATTATACTATTTTTATAAATAATATTTGAGATAAATCGATTAATATCCCCTTTGGTTTTTAGTTTAACTAAGGTACCGTTATAAAATTGCATCTTAAACTCTTGCTGCTTACATTAATTTTGTTTTACCATCTTAGCCGCTTTGTTTATAACTTGTACCACACCAACACAGCTAAACGTGAGGGCGTGTGCACACAGTACAATGTATCACCAGATTAATATGTGTGATGATATACGCAGACCGTACGATACAAATGCGCTTGTTGGTACTTTCTGACGTGTTCATAGGTGGAAAACATGTAGAACTGACGTTTTATCAGGATCCCATCTCTAAACTATGTTTCGTAATAGGTTCTTAATCTTAAAGCTATGGACTTGTTTAATTAATGCAAGAGTATAGTTTGAGAAAATCAGTGTTTTTGAAACGAACATACGTTTCATGGAAAAACTGAGATCTTTGATTATTTATTGATTCTTACTTTCTATGGTAAAGTATGTAACCTTGCATAAAGATTCTGATTAAATTAGAAATCATATTATATTCTGTGAATATGTAAAGAGAGTTTGAAAACTTCTAAGTTTTCATACTGTACCTATACAAAACATGAACAGATCGTAAAGTTTTTCTCCTGCCGCAATATATCGTAACATCAATATCTCGTGCAAATATTTTGTTGACATATGTTGTACCGATCCAGGGAAAATACCACAATAATTCATCGGCATAAGGCGGAAGATGTAATGCCAAATGTTTGGAGAAGGCAAAAACATTAGATATCATTCTGAAAGAACAAAATTCTTTGGCTTTATCTAGTTCGAAATTATTTATTTTAGCTAGTGTAATTAATTTTATGTCGTGTGTAAAATATGATATCTTAAGTACTGTCTTTGAGCCTGACTTACGGAAAGATACATATCATACCTACAGACAGACATAGTGAAATCTTAGAAGGTAATTCTAGAAAGTAGCAAGGAATATCAATCGTTTAAACCATAATTTAATTAGATTGAACTTTGGAAGTTTATAAAGAAAAAGGCTTTAACTTGAGATTATTCTTGAAGGCGATGGGCTATGAACCTGTCAGTATTTGAATCTCAAATGTATCTAAAGCCGCTGAACGCGTGTTTTTCTTTCTTTTCAAGACTTTTGGCTCTGTCTACCCCGCAAGGGATATATACGTAACAACAAATATGTATGTATGTATTTATATAAAAGAATATACAGGTTGACCGATATATCGCCAGCCCAAATCTCTGGATCTAGATACTTGAAATTTTTCATGTATAAGTGGCCTCGGGGTGCATTAAGAGAGGATTTCTCAAAATTCCGGCGGGAACGGAAAAAAGCGGATTTTATCGTGTGAACTCTAAGTTTTTGAGTTTTTCCTTTCGGAAATCATTGGCCAAATCGCCACAACTAATATTTTGTTACAACGCGAGCCATAAAAAGTTTGACGGCGTATCTTGAATTATTGGCCAGGAATAAAAAAGTTGGGGCTGGTGGAACTTTTGTTGCTGTTGTAAACATTCACAGTGATTTAGACGAGTTGCCAACAACTTTATAATACGCGGCAAATTTATGATTAATGCTCATGTGACTTATGATAGGAAATGGGGAATAATATCCGTGATAACGTCCCGGTATGTCGTTTGAAGTGTTGGAAATACTTTTACGCGTTTACACGAAAAATAGATGTTATGTGTTCAGGCGCACGAAAAAATTTCTCTTTCTTTTCCAGGCGTTTGCTCAGAGACATGATAATATTTATTGATATCTATGTAAGGAGTTTTAAAAAATCTTCATAATGTTAAAATATTCGCGCTTATTCGGGTGCGTGAAATAATCAATGACTTCTTTACTCTTGTATGGATATACTTATTAGATTAATCATAAATATAATTAATTGATTACCTTTTATTATTTTATGTACCAATTATTGCGTGACTGTGTGACTGACAGACACCGGCACAGCCGGAAGTACAGGTTTCGCTTTATATAAAATTTTTCGTCCATTTTGGGTAAATAAAGGAAAAAAAATTTATCAACATTTACATATATTACATACATTCATATAATTACGTCTACATCCCTTACGGGGTAGACAGAACGAACAGTCATGAAAAAACTTAATGGCCACGTTCAGCTGCGTTCGGCTTAATAATGAACATTTCATCGCAAATGTTCCTAGTTTTTAAAAAATTTTAAAATTTTAGCCTTTAAAATAAATTGAAGCTAAAATAACATGAATGCTGGAACTTGTTACGGTAAAGTAGGTCAAAAGCAGAGCTTTATGAAGTTTTGCTTATTGGCCGATATCGAACAATATTTTGAATAGAACTGACAGTGGACTGAAAATTGAGGTGGTCAATCTCGTCTTTTTCCCAGGGTAGACATACTCCATAGTCTTGAGAAGACTACGCAAGGCTACGTTCAGCTGTGTTGCTTAATGAAAAAATTAAACGATTAGAAACAAATTTTAGTTATTATTATTATTTATCATAAATTCTGCAACTTGTTATGGCAAACTACTCGTAGGTTAAAAACGGAGGTTTATAAAGCTTTGTTTATTGGCCGAAATCAAATAGTCGGTGGTAAATTAATTAATATTTTTAAATATTTTTAGTCACATTCAAAGATTTTTTTGTAACTGTTGGCAATGTCACAGAAATAGAAAAAGCTTTTAAATTTTTCTGGATAAAATATATGCTAAAAATAAAACACTGCAAAGATAATATTATTTACTCTATATAAAACCGCAAAGCTGTCTTATTTATTTCAATACTTCATTACGAATAATTGCATTAGTTAAAGTCTTTTCAACTTTAATCGTTACTTTTACTAATGCAAGTCAATAATCACCCCATGTTAAAATAATAAAAAATAAAAGGTAGCGTGTAGCGTGTGCCGTGTGGTTCACGGCACCAATACGAAAAAGAATAGGACCACTCCATCTCTTTCCCATGGATGTCGTAAAAGACGACTAAGGGATAGGCTTACAAACTTGGGATTCTTTTTTAGTTGATGGGTTAGCAACCTGTCACTATTTGAATTTCAATTCCATCATTAAGCTAAATAGCTGAACGTGGCCATTCGGTCTTTTCAAAACTGTTGGCTTTGTCTACCCCGCAAGGGATATAGACGTGACCATATGTATGTATGTAGAAGGTAGCGTTCATTAGCCTGCATGCGATAAACCCAACCGCGGTTTATGATCGCGTAAAATGACTAATCCCGCTACTCCCGGACGCAAAATAATTAAACTACAGAAGAAAGGGCGTGAGTGTAAGAGCATCGGCTAGCATTTAAACTAATGTATGTAGCTGAAAAAATCATTTCGGTATACCTAACCTCGGTAGGGGTTTCACGAGACCTGTCGACTGTATGATCGCGTAAAATGACTAATCGCGCTACTCCCAGATGCAAAATATAAACTGCAGACGAAATGTGTGGTTCCTGACACCTTAGAGTAGAACCATTCCATGTCTTTTGCATGGACGTCGTAAAATGCGACTAAGGGAATAAGTACATTCACCTAGTGTAGCTATTAGGTATCCATTTATCAGAGCCAAAACTTGTAGCTTGCTTTTCAATGCTACAAAAATAATCATGTTGTTAATTTTACCTACATAACAAATGATAAAAGGAGAAATTATGTTCCTTCTAGTAGTACATCCTTATGCAACATGTAGCAAACATAAAAGATTGGTTACCAAGTAGATCAGGATAATAAAACACGGAAGGTTGCGTTTATTAGCCACCCCCTTAACCGCGGGTTAACGATACCGGAAAATTACAAATTCCAACATACTGAAATGTATACGGGGCTTTATTTCGATTCTCGACATATTATAAATTGATTGTATTTGATTGGCTTTTATGTTAGTCTAGTAGCCAATATAGAGCATAGTGCTTGCTTACTACTATTTTTGATCGAGTAGCACGTAATTAGCAACTTGCTATAATCACAAATTCATCCTCCAGTCTTAACGTAGATATTAGGCGTGTTTCGTCCACCCTGTAGTGGATAAAGATGTGAAATGTGTGTTTGTATTTTTCAAGTGAAACCTCCTTCTTCATTTGTCACACTCATCCACTATTAAACTACAACTTTTGTATAAAAAAATCTAAGCTTTTTAGATAAATGGTATTCCGCCTTAAGCGTAAACTATTTTAAAACATATCTAGGTTATTCAGAAACTTGCGTGGCGGTGTAAAACATTTTGCCGCCGTTCCGAACAGGGTGGAAGTTCGGCCAACTATGCAAATTTCGTTAACGCTTATACAAACGCTGCGCGAATCATTTTGTACAGTGTGCAGATAAGGTTTTGCACATAGTTTCGAGTTATGTTCAAACATGTTATTAAAATTTCTCATCTAAACAAAATTTATCGTACGGCATAGGGAAGTTTATGTCGGCCAAAGCGGACCGCCGGAGCGGAATATTTCAACTTCTTTTTTTATTTGTGTAGGTATATATTAGGTAATAAGAAGTAATTTAGTAAGTGATGACACATAATCCTTTAGTGCTTCTACTATTGCGTTCAAAGCTCAAGTGGAGAGTCAGCAATAGTAACGTGTGAAAATACCTTCTAATAACGCTACAAATCGGTTAAGCCGTCACCAGACTGGCCCGCCGCCAACCAGCGCCATAATTTACATTGTTTCGTATACTTAGTGACATCCTACAAGTAAATTTTAATTGGACAGTGGTCCTCAGTTGAGGTTCATGAGCACTTTTAAGAAGAAAAAGCAATAGTAACATGTGAAAATCCGGACATACGTTCTGATAACGCTACAAATTGGTTAAGCCGTCACCAGCCTGGCCCGCCGCCAACCTGCGCCATAATTTACATTGTTTCGTGTATACTATAGTTAGTGTCATCCTGTAGTCAATATTGACTAGAAAGTGGGTCCCTGTTGAGGTTCATGAGCACTTTTAAGAAGAAGAAGCAATTGTAACATGTGAAAATCTGGACATACGTTCTGATAACGCTACAAATCGGCTAAGCCGTCACCAGGCTGGCGCGCCGCCAACCTGCGCCATGATTTACATTGTTTCGTATACTTAGTGACATCCTACAAGTAAATTTTTATTGGACAGTGGTCCCTAGTTGAGGTTCATACATACATACATACATAAAATCACGCCTCTTTCCCGGAGGGGTAGGCAGAGACTACCTCTTTCCACTTGCCACGATCTCTGCATACTTCTTTCGCTTCGTCCACATTCATAACTCTCTTCATACAAGCTCGGCGGTTTCGGGTACTTTTGACCTGACCCTTTACCAGGACGTCCTTAATTTGATCAAGATACGTTCGTCTAGGTCTTCCCACTCCGACCTTTCCCTCCACACTCTCCTTGTATATCTGCTTAGTCAACCTGCTTTCATTCATCCTCTCCACATGACCGAACCATCTTAACATACCCTTTTCTATTCCTGTAACTACATCTTCTTTCACATCACAACATTCCCTTATCACGCTGTTCCTTATCCTGTCACTCAATTTCACACCCATCATACTCCTTAACGCTCTCATTTCCACTGCATTTATTCTGCTTTCATGCTTCTTTTGCCATACCCAACTTTCACTCCCATACATTAATGTCGGGACCAACACGCCCCTGTGCACAGCCAGTCGAGCCTTTTTGGATAGTTTCTGACTGCTCATAAAGGCATGCAAAGCTCCATTCACCATGTTCCCCGCGTTCACTCTCCTTTCAATATCACTATCATACTTGCCATCTGATGTAAACTTTGATCCTAGATATACAAACTCTTTCACTTGCTCCACTTTTTCTCCTCCAATCAAAATATTACATGCTGTCATTTCTTTCTCCATTTCAAAAACCAGTGTTTTAGTTTTACTTACGTTCACTTTCATTCCTTTCTCTTTTAAAGCTTCATGCATACAGTTTACCATCTCCTGTAACTCCTCCGCTGATGACGCCAGTATAACCTGATCGTCGGCATAGAGCAGACATTTGACGAGTAACTCATTCATCCTTAATCCACTTTTAGACTCTTTCAAATCTGTCAAACAGCTATCCATAAATAGGTTGAACAGCCACGGTGACGCAACACATCCTTGCCTAACGCCTTTCTCAATCTTAAACCACTCAGTGTGCGCTCCGTTTATCCTGACACAAGCACTCGAATCCTCATATAAGGATTTCAGTGCTCGTATTAAGAGACTGCTCACCCCATGCATAGAAAGTGCTGACCACAATTCATTCCTCTCAACTCTGTCATAGGCCTTTTCCAGATCTACGAATGTGCAATAGACTTTTTGACTCTTGGCCAAAAACTTTTCGGCTATGCACCGCAAGGAAAAGACCTGATCAGTACATCCCATTCCCTTTCGAAATCCCGCTTGAGCATCCCATATTTTGTCATCAGTTTCATTCCTGACTCTATTAATCAATACCTTAGCATACAATTTGCCGACGACGCTAAGCAGGCTTATACCACGATAATTTTTGCAGTCCAGCTGTGACCCTTTTCCTTTGTAAAGTGGCACGATAACAGCCTTACACCAATCTTTTGGTACTCGGCCGCTTCTCCAACACAAATTGAAAAGGCAGTACAACTGACTAGCTACTACGCCTTTTCCTGCTTTAAGCATCTCGACCGACACTCTATCACACCCAGCAGCCTTTCCCGCTTTCATACTCTTAAGTGCTTCCACAATTTCGAACATTTGAGGTTCATGAGCACTTTTAAGAAGAAAAAGCAATAGTAACATGTGAATATCCGGACATACGTTCTGATAACGCTAAAAATCGGCTAAGCCGTCACCAGGCAGGCGCGCCGCCAACCTGCGCCATAATTTACATTGTTTCGTATACTTAGTGACATCCTACAAGTAAATTTTTATTGGACAGTGGTCCCTAGTTGAGGTTCATGAGCACTTTTGAGAAGAAAAAGCATAAGTAACATGTGAAAATCCGGACATACGTTCTGATAACGCTACAAATCGGTTAAGCCGTCACCAGGCTGGCGCGCCGCCAACCTGCGCCATAATTTACATTGTTTCGTGTATCATTTCGCATCGCTCCGATAAAATTTTACGACGAAAACGATCGCGCCATGTGTTTGCTCCTGAAAGGTAATACAAAATATTAAGAGTTATATATTTTCAACACATTTTTAACACAATATACGTAATCTTAGTACAATTTTAGCTTTATATCGCTAAGTTGAATAAATGTTTTCTAAATAAATCAACAAATATAACAAGTAAAGCAGATTAAGCTAGGTTTAAAGTTAGTTCGAGAACATTGTTGATTACCTGAAAAGTAAAACATTACGTTTTAAGTTATAACATATTCTAACACATAAATTATTCACAAAATATATTTTTAGACTTTAAAGCATCAAAGATATGTAAGACAGAAACAAAAAATACGAAAAAATATAGGTGTTTTGCTCAAATACAAGAAAGTAATTACGTCGAATTCCTTTTTATTCCAAAGCATTACTATTTTACACTCAATACTAATAAATCTTAACCATAAATTCTAGAATGGAACCCATGCATTTGTTATAAGACAATTGTTATAAGTCAACTGTTACTCGTACAAGTCAAACTTTCCCGATATCAGGTAGAAGGTGGAACTACGACCAACTCCAATACGTCTACCAAGACAAATATTGAGTTGGAGTCAAGTTAAGCTGGGTATTAATTCAATATAAACTTAACCAATGAATTCCGTTCTTTGCTTTTCATTTGAATTGTAATTTTGGAAAGTATTTAGGGTTCTGTACTTAGAATGGGTTTCATTTTGATTACAATGCATAAGATTTTTGTATATTCTTTTTGTAATTAAGAGATTTATGAAAAGAAAAAGGATATTGAAAAGTTGCAATTGCTTGCTTAATTCTCTTTATCAACTGCTCTCTCCAAAAACAGAAAATTGTTTGAAATAATGTTATTGTTATAATAAAGCAAAGATGCAAGGAAGCAATTTAAATTTAACTCTTATAATTTAATTTTATAAAATCTTATGACTTTACTGTTTGCATGACAATAGTCTATCCCCCATCATTTTGTACCTGTATGATTAATGTATGAGTGTACACAAATTCAAATTCCTAATAAGCCAAAATATTTGAACAGTTAGGAGTAACGTAAACATTATTTGAAATTCAATTCGTGACAGTGCCTCGGCGAAATTCAGAGTGCGACTGTACTGTATCTTCGTCGATTTGACAAAATCATTGTAGTGGCGTCTGTACTTTTAGATTGTAAAGTATTGATATTGTGACACAAAAATCATAGAGTTAGGATAAATCTGATAACCTATTCTCCTATTACTCATACATACATACATACATATGATCACGTCTATATCCCTTGCGGGGTAGACAGAGCCAACAGTCTTGAAAAGACTGAATGGCCACGTTCAGCTATTTGGCTTAATGATAGAACCGAGATTCAAATAGTGACAGGTTGCTAGCCCATCGCCTAAAAGAGGAATCCTAAGTTTATAAGCCTATCCCTTAGTCGCCTTTTACGACATCCATGGGAAAGAGATGGAGTGGTCCTATTCTTTTTTGTAATAGTGCCGGGAACCACCAATCCTATTACTCGATATTTTTTATTGCCTACAAATTCCTCAGAAACGTTAAATTAGATCAAGGTGTTTTTAATTAAGGTATTTTTTTTACTTAGAGAATAGTTCTGATTTCATCGAAATCAGTTGAGCTTTAGGAAGGTTTTTGTGCATTTGTGGAGAAAATTTTTAGAAAAAAAGCAATATCTTAGGCCTATAATTATTAAAAGTGTTTTTTTTTTGCTTTACATGTGTGATTATTAATCATAAAATATTAAACATCTGAATAATATTTCGGAGATCACCCTCTTCATATAATTAGAACTAATATTTAATTTACAAACCACCCACCCCATCTAAACAAACACGTTATTTCATGCACAAAAATTTAAGATGGCCAATATTATGTTTACATTTGACCCCAAAATAAAGGGGAGATCAATTAGTCTAATATGTAAACAACAGGAACTTGATTCTCGGTGGGCCTTGATAAGCTATTAAAAATATATATTGTTCTCTATACATAACAAAAAATATTGTTAACTTGCTTTGAAAGAGACTTCGTAAAAAAATTTGCATTTCAACGTGACTCCCCGCACTAGCAAAGGAGTCCGTTATGCTGGTCGATTGTAAGAAATCCTTTATAGGAATAAGTCTTCTAAAACTGTAACATACTGTAACGATTTGTTACCACGACGGAGATTCAATCACTACTCTTCATAACTAAGTCAGCACATCAAACATTCCGATGCCCGGGCCTGGGGTGCATATGAAAGCAACCTTGGACCAGCTGTGCCGGATGCATCCGCAGATTGCAACATACAATATTAATATACCTTTGTCCGTCGCCATGATTAAATTCTGTTAATGCATGGGGATATGTTTGTTGTGGTGAAAATAATAATGGGAATCAGTTTCATTTATTTATTTATTTTGCTGTGCTTCGATTTTCATGATAAAATCATAATCGACATAGATAAATACCTAAATATAATTAAGTTTTTAAAATATATAAATTATAATATATGTTACGAATTTGCCTGAATTTGCAAAAACGAGATGAACGGATTTTCGCTATTTATGAAAAACATCACGTCTTACAAGGTAAACAGAGCCTTCTAACCTTGAATAGACTCAATAATAAAATCGGGGTTAATGATAAAATAGAATTAAGCCTTTCCCTTGATTGGCTTATGAAATCTGTGGGGTAAAAGAAACAGCTGCCGTTCACGTTTTTCCTCCGCTATCAGACTAGGATAACAAAAATGTAGAAAATCATCTACGCCTGTAAGAAAGAATTGGTAGAAAATAAAAAATATATATATTTAAAATTGTCTTGAACAATATTACTCGTATATCACTTGGAGCGAATAAATCATTAAAATAATGTAGGTCATAAGCACGTTTTCCGTGTAAATGGACATTTACTCGTTACGGTTGCATTCGAGTGACTTCGTTAATGCAATTAACTGTAGTTGCATTATGCAGGTTAACTCATTGTAAATACACTGCACTTTTCCAACTGAAAAGCAATGTATTTTTTAAAATCATTATTAAATTTTAAACGATCATATAAAATGTACCTAAAGAAGGTAACAGCATAATAATAACAGATGCAGATATTAAAAGTACGGTGGGCCACAAAGAAAAGTATATCACTTACGATTCGAAAGGTGGTATACATTTCTATGTAGCCACAATCCCTGTATACTTCTTTCGCCTTATCCACTTTCTTAACTCTCTTAATGCAAGCTCTGCAGTTTAAGGTAATCTTGACTTTTGACCTGAATCACTAGCACAGCGGTCCTAAGTTAAATAGACTACTCCATCTCTTTTCCATGAATGTCGTTAAAGGCGACTAGCAAACTGACACTATTTAAATATAAATTCTATCATTATGCCTAACAGCTGACCGTGGCTTATGGTTTGGATTGGGATTGGATGGAGGATTCAAGGTTCAAGGCATAACCCTGGGTCCTTTTCAAAGTGGTAAAGATGCAACCGGAGACTAAAGCCAGGAAAATGGTCCACTCACCTGAATAAGTAGATTTCTCCACGATATGACAACAAATATTATAACAGTTGTGTTCCGAGCATTAACTTCTAAAGGAAAAACAGTTTCTAGAAGCTTCCATAGAAACACAGCACCTCAACATCTAATGATAATGGAAATTTCGAGTGACTGTATTTCGCACGAGCTCGGTCTTGATAATTGCGCGTGAGAATGTCGTAAGCATTTTAATGGATACTGTAATATTGAGTGTAATTGTGTTTGCCGAACTAATGACATGTGCAAGATGGAACTAGAATGTTGGAAACATTTGGGTGTAATGTCTTCAAGTTAGATAAATTGGGATAGGAAACATTTTATTGTATTACATACATACATATAATCACGTATATATTCCTTCCGGGGAAGACAGAGCCAACAGTTTTCAAAAGACTGATAGGCCACGTTCAACTGTTTGGCTTAATGATAGAATAGTAAGAAATCTGTCTCAAATAGTGACAGGTTGCTCGTCCATCGCCTAAAAGAAGAATCCCAAGTTTGTAAGCCTTTCCCTTAGTGGCCTTTTGCGACATCCATGGGAACAAGACGGCAAACGGTTTACACAAATAGGAGCGATTAAAACCCTCATGCAATTTCATCATACTTAAAACTTAAATTTTTTTAATACAAACTAATATTTACGGATTACATGCAAGTTAAGATGAATATTTACGGCACTACTGGAAGATATTTCTTGAGAATCAAGTAGTGCCTTAACCAACGTTTTCTTTTGACAAAGATATTTTAAGCCTTCTTATATACTAAAGACTGTAACTGTAAAGTAACAAATACACACATACGAGTATTTACACACCGTAGTAGTAGAGAATGTGCCGTGTGGTTCCCGGCACCAATACAAAAAAGAATAGGGCCACTCCATCTTTTTCCCATAGATGTCGAAAAAGGCGACCAAAGAATAGACTAATAAACTTGAGATTCTTTTTACAGGCGATGGGGCTAGCAACCTGTCATTTGAATCTTAATTTCATTATAAAGTCTATCCCGCAAGGGATATAAACGTGATAATATGTACGTGATAACTTTGTAGTTACGA
Source organism: Amyelois transitella (assembly GCF_032362555.1). Lineage (NCBI taxonomy): Eukaryota > Metazoa > Arthropoda > Insecta > Lepidoptera > Pyralidae > Amyelois > Amyelois transitella. The sequence continues at coordinate 3,357,464 of NC_083518.1, read as the reverse complement.
TCTGTGACCGAAGTTAGATACTTGTAGCCCCACTGGAAAAGTTAGGTCTGGGATTTACGTGCAGAGAAGCAAGTAAGTACACTTGTTTCTTGTTTCTGACCAAATGTGTGGTGTAGAATTTAATTTTATTTCTACATTACATATTCTATACCATTATTATAACTGAAATTGTAAACATAAATGTGTTCGTTTGTGTGACAAGACAAGTGGCATGCTTTATCATAATTGACCCTATATTTTTTATTTATACTTTTTGGCACTTTTAATTATGAAGTACTAGAAGAGAAGTGAAAAGGGCGTAGGGTACCATTCATTCCAGAAAAGTACTGTTCTCTACTACTCTTGGGATTTGCAATTAAGGCCAATATCTCAATCTTATACAATATCTTTTCACATTTTGCAATAATAATATTCTTTCATTTATATTTATATCGCGCAATAATTGCTGTACTCCAATTCGCTTGCTCTATATTTCACTCGATTCGAATTAAAATTCATCGATTCGTCTCAGCATTCGAATAATTGGCTCATTTTTATGCAGAATTAATGCAATTGGTGATTCTTTTTCATCGTTTTCTCGCCACTTCAATCGGTTTGTTATTGTAGATTTCCGATGGGAGTAATCGAGTTTCATCTTTCTGTTCTACTGGTTTTATTACGGACGGAATTGTAATAAGTCGCCTACTCGTACTAGTTCGAATAACTCCCCTTTTAATTGTAAAGTGAATTATACATGTAGCCTACAATTTATACAGTTTAGTTGACTTTAAAATGAGATGATATTTTCGGACTATGCAGTTTGATTATTTTTACATAAAATAAATAAAATCTAAAAGCTTGATTTCCAGAAATATTTTCAATATTTAAATGGAATACGTCGAGTATTACGTTCCCTGAAATCCGGGAATACAGTTTAGGTCGGAGTGATTCCATGAAAAGTTTTGTTCATATTAAAATAATGTGTAAAGGATTTAAACACTTGTAGTTTTGAATATTCCTGTAATACTGTAATATCAATCTGCTTTGTACTTTTTTATCGTGTAATGAAATAGGCATTTCTTCTAATATGTGCCATAGTTTACAATCTTCATCTGAAGGCAGGCTATATGCTTATTTAGGATCATTGCTTTTTACCTTTATAAATGAAAATATTTGAATACTTTATCAATACTTTATTGTTAATCAAATACATAGGACAACATATTACTTATTCAAACATCTAGTAATTTAAAGTAAAATATACGGATCTAGAAGATATGAGTAAAGAAGGTGAGTCTTAAAACAACCGAAATCTTAAGAAAACTGTTACTAACGTAAATAAAGTGTTAAAAGGGGGTATTCATAGGGGTGGTGTGAAAATAGGCCGCCTAATAGACTAGCTCGCCGCCGCTGATTGCGACACTATCTCGCCCTAAATCTATGTGAATGCGCCCTAAGAATCTGCAAGCATCATAAAATCAAAGAGAAAATAAAAAAATTGGAACGAAATGTAGAAAGGTTATAATTATTTGATTTCAATTAAACTAGTCTTATTCTCGTATTACGCACCTCAAGATAATAAAAAGAAAATTTAGATGTTCTCTGTAAGGAATTCATATATATATTCGTACATACGTATGATCACGACTTAATCCCTTACGGGGTATACAGAGCCATCAGTCTTAAAAAAACTGTAAAAGGCTTCTTTCTCATAATGATCTAGATGTGATATCTAGATATACATAGATCTAAATTCATTAGTTAGTTTTTCCTTTTCATTTGAGAATATTTGTATGTAATGATAAAAGTTTTTGAAATTACTTATATAAATTTCAATTGTAATTTATCACGTTTGAAATAAAAATAAGCATTCAGGTCGTCTCGCTCTAGTGCCCTAAGTGAATATTTGCATGGTCGTAATGAAACTCTGAATCACCTATAAAAAGTAACCGACTTTGTTCGTCGCTTTTAATTAAAAAATTCTTTACGACTCCGACATTTGAGAATAAAATTAGACTAACAGTTGAGTTAATCCATTCCTATCACTTATTATTTACGTACTTATTATTTTCAAACTAGCATTTGCGCGCGACTTCATCCGCGTATTTTTATTAGATGCAAAACCCACGGGAAGAGTAGCTTTTTGAGATTAAAGGTGCCGTGTGATTCCTGGCACTATTAAAAAAAAAAAAAATAGGACCATTCCATCTCTTTCCCACGGATGTTATAAAAGACGACTAAGGGATAGGCTTATAAAAATGGGATTCTTCCTTTAGGCGATTGGCTAGCAACCTGTCACTATTTGAATCTCAATTATATCACTAAGCCAAACAGCTGAGCGTGGGCTATTAGTCTTTTAAGACTGGTGTCTCTGTCTACCCCGCTAGGGATACAGACGTGATTATATGTATGTATGTAAGAAGCTGTAGGTACATTTTCAACTATGTGTGAGCAAAATTTTACTAATATTGGTTAACTGAATAATGTACCACCATACAATGTTACCAGAAGACAAAAAAACACACATTCTTATTTTGAAATCTCTCAGATATTTTTTATTTATTCATTTATACTATGTATGTATATTGTACAAAATACAACCAGTATAGTACAGAAGGCGGACTAGCTGTCCAACAGTCTATCATTAGGATAAGGAAAGAACTTTTTTATCTGAGATACGTTTAGTTAATTTGATTCCAAAAATATGTTTACCAATACTTCACTAAGTATAATTCTGTGCCTGTATTAAAAAAAAAACAGATGGCTATTACAATTAAAAATTGAGTTTTGCATCATGTAATTAAAGCAGAGTCAAAAAAAGTTATTATTATACAGAGCCAACAGTTTCTAAAGCATACTTAAACTTAAAAGACTAAAAGATATAGGCTTATAAACTAAGGATTCTTCTAGTAGACGATGGACTAGCAACTTGTCACTATTTAAATCACAATTCCATCATAAAGCCAGTTGCCAGTTGAATGTGGCCTTTCGGTTTTTCGCGACTATTGGCCCTGTCTACCCCGCAACTTACTATCGAGTCGTAACGTTTTCTTTCAGTTTGATATTGTAGCGATGTCATGTCTGTATAAAATTGACACGGGAATACGATTCTACAGAATTAACAATAATTAAGTCTTTTATAGGTTTCAATAATTGTAGTTTCCACAGGTTATGCAAAAAACGCCCTACACGCGGGCGGAGCCACGGGCAACAGTTATAAATAAGATTATGAAAGATGTATAGCTAGACGATATTCTCTTGAAAGATAATTTGCACATCCACGACCATTTCAAATTAGCCGTCCCATAGGAGCAGCCATTATCGCCAACTGTTAGTTCTGATATATTGCACATATGGCTTTTCTGATTAACGATGTGGTAGGTAGGTATGTATGTGTTAGTTTAATGATATATTTAGTGTTAAGTTTGTTTTAGATTCATAAAATAAGCATAAATACTCTTTTATGTTACTTTATCTTTTTTATTTTTGTTTTTCGACAACTAGGCAAAGGTTCATTTTCTATACCGTAGATGTCAATACGAGTAGTATGGGATACTGTATTAGTTGGCGTTGGCGCGTTGGGTTAATTAGGCCAAATAGTATTCCAAACATACTAAAACTTTAAATGAAGATTATTAATTTAATTTATTAATAGCAGAATAGCATAACATCACCTATTTTTTTAAAAGTTCGTAATTTATGTACTTGAAACAAGCTGTTAATGAAGTTCCCAAAGTAGTTTCTAAGACATAGGCTGTTGACCTGACATGACCATTATCACAGTTACAGTTGTATTCAAAGTATAAAGAAAATATATGATGTGAAAGAGAAAATTATGACTTAATAAAATCCAGTGATGGTATTACTACTATAAAATATTATGATACGTATTATATACATATGTACTTATGGATAGGCTATAAACTTAGGATTCCTCTTGTAGGCAATGAGCCAGCAACCTCTCACTATTTGAATCACAATTCCATCGTAAAGCCGTGCAGTTAATTGTGGCCTTTCGGTCTTTCCAAGACTGTTGGTTTTGTCTACCCCGCAAAGGCTGTAGACGTGGCTATGTATATGTATTATAAATTTACCTAAAATAACAAAGTTTACAATCTCCGATCAAACCTTAGAAAACATTGCTTACCCTACATTTTCGAATAAACTATGTGAACAGCTGGCGCTAATAGCGAACCCTGGGGGCCGCCATATAATTTTATGTGGAATTCGCGATTCACGGATAATTGTGTGAATATATTAACCGTAATGGAATTTGTATGTAATTTAGGTTTTAGTAGGGGTTGCAGTGTATTTATTATATTAGTGATATTATTATGTCAATGTTCAAAGCAAAAGAATTTTTTTTTGTCATCTTTGCTGTATTTTTGACGGTTTAATTTTGATCGACCATTGATAGTGAAGGAATATTTTTGAATAAATAACACTAGTTATAACAGTGTTTCTTCATAAAGAAATTGGTACATTAATACCAGGGGGGAAATGTTTATAATGCTTATGTGATTGAAATTGCAAACTACGCTTTATTTCGCAGGATATAAAAGTCAAACAAGGGAAAGGTATCTTAACTTAGGATTCGTCTTTCAGCCATTGCATGGCAAGCTATCTTAATCTTTATTTCCAAATGAAGCCATCATGAATAACGTGATTTTCGAGTTTTTTAAGGCTGTGTCTTCTCGCTAGAAGCCAAAGACGAAATATTTATGTATTAAATAATTCTGTCTGGGTGGCAAGTAAGTCAAAGATAAAATTGTTCAATTATTATGGAACCTAACATAAACCGATAAAATAAACTACTGTTCAAAAATATTTTATCAGATAAAACTAAAAGTTTAAAAGCAATAGCTTTTCTTATTATCTACATCTATAAGTGGTCATAATCTGTGTACTTTTATTTAAATATAGTCACACATTAAGTTCCTTTTAGTTCGTACTTTGTTCTCTTTTATCTGCCCCAACTGTTACTTTCCCTTGGAATTAAGTCGAGCAATAAGTGTGACCGCTTTTGTGTTCAGGGTTCCGTTTAAAAAAACGTAGGTAATAACAATGTTATCAAGAGAATTCTTTATTTGGTATAATAATTTATGTATGTTTATTTCAGTCAGGATGTTGTAAAAGCGACTAAGGGATAGGCTTAGATACTTGGGATTCTTTTTAGGCGATGGACTAGCAACCTGTCACTAGTTGAATCTCAATTCTATCGTTAAGCCAAATAGCTGAACGTGGCCATTCAGTTTTTTCAATACTGTTGGCTCTGTCTACCCCGCAAGGGAGATAGACGTGACCATATGTATGTATGTATGTATGTAATTTCAGATGCAAAAATATAAAAAAATTAATCTTTTTACATTATTGAATAAATAACTTATACATCAAAATAACAAAGGCAGACAACATACAAAGCTGTGGGCGAAAGCTAGTTTGGAAAATAAAATCACAATTAAAAAATAAAAGAAAAGAGTAAATTTTGTTGTTATATATAATTATTCATACCCGATTTAAAAGAAATACTAACAACATGTTATTGAAAGAATATATTCTCTTAGACATTTTGAAGACAACGTTTCACAATACACGGATCCCTAAACGCAGTACTTATGGGACTCGATAAATCACTGGGTATTAGACATATCGCAGGGGCTAAGGGCAGACTTCCAGTAGGTTTGTAGTGATTAAAATGTAGAAAGTAACTTAGTGATAGATGAGGGTTGCTTATACACTGCTTTTTCTACTATCAATAAGTTTTTCCAATTAAATTCACAGCTTGAATATTAAGTCCGCTAAAAATAATATGTAAATTATAATAGATGTGTAAGATTTAAAAAAAATATCGGTTGGAAGCCTATTTTACTCACCTAGACAATTTATTTATTCATGCACTTAATATTATCACCCACACAAAGGTCCTCTGCAGAACGCAATGGTAGACTGTCAGATATTGTTAGCATTTATTCCGTCTATTGTACTTAACAAATTGTAATTGTTACTATAAAGAATAAATAATAATTGCGAAGACTTTAAGGAAACTACTTTTTTTTGCTACGGACCATGGCCTTGTAAACTCATAAAAATATATATATTTTTTAAATAAATAAAAATGTGCATGCCTTTTTGTTTCATAACTTAAGATACTTAACAACCTTTTTCAAATTTCATATGTCCTTGAATTGGACTTTACTAAAATGACACTAAAACTATGCCTACTGAATATGGTATGTATATTGTATATGTGACTAAAGCCTTGTGTTAAAAAGACATTCAAAGATCATCGCTCCCATTTGTAAACATGCAAATAACGAGGTATAAAAATGTACTTCAACAGACAACGGCCATTCATTCGGAGCATTCATTCAGTTTTGTAGATTGTCAACGCGGACGTCTCTACAGCGAGGTAATATTAAAAACGCCAGCTAAAACGTAATTTCAAGAAAACGCCCCCAGAATTGTGTTTTATTTCGTGTTGGTTAGTCGACAACAAAGGACTTTTACAAAGATTTTCATTGAATGGATAAAGAATAAGGAAATGTAAGTGGATTTTACTGATTCTTTCAGACTGAACGAGCGCGAGAATTTCCATCGCTCTTTTAACACCACACCTTTCAGAGGTTGATCTGATTAAAGCAACAATGTAAGAAGTTCAATAGTGATTTACGCCAAAAGTTTGATAGGAATCCAAGAGGTAGATGTGGGGAAATTTATTCCTTTCATTGCTTTAATATGTGGTTCTTTGATGGACATAGAAGGGGTTTGCGTACATCTTTGTTGGATTTACGTATATTTCAACTAGTTTATAAAGGATTGGCCTTATTTATACATCAGACTTTCAAATCTCAAAGGTGAACCCTGAAACATCGTACTAAATAAAATATTTCAATGTTTTCACGCTATGAAACATATGTTGACAATTTTTACATCGCAACTGTAATCATGGTGGATATCACAAAGAGTAAGTATGACTACACCATGGAGTGTATTACCAAATGGTAAGGCACATCGCTTTCGTGTTAAATATTTTGCATGATCCAGGATATACCTTTAGAATAATAAAATAACAAACCTAAAGATTTACGCTAATTTGGTAGAGAATAATACCAAGGCTGCATTCTTCTTCTTACGCGTAGATTGTAAAAGTCAACCAAGTAAAACACTTACAAAGTTTGTATATTCTCATTATTATTTTAGAAAACCGTCCTTATATCTTATACTATCAATTCCATCATTAAATCATCCAGCTAAACATGGCCTTCTAGTCTTATGACGATTCGCTCTGTCTACCTCGTGAGGTAGACAGAGCGAATCGTCGAGACGTATACGTGATATTATTATGTGTACATTTCTCACTCACAAAATAAATAGTAAAAAAGAGGTCACTAACCTTTTAAAACTTTCTAACAAATTGTTCCTTCATCAATGGCATTCTCACACACATTTGCAAATTTGTTCTGAACAAACATTACCTTGTTTATTAAACAAAAGTTTGCAGATAATTGTACAAGGTACGGTTTTATATACGTAAAAAAGTACCTATGTGTTTGCAAAATTAAAATAAAACATAATTATATTATAAAACTAATTATATATATCTGAATTCATGGATGTACTCATATTTTGATTCGTTATTTTCATACATACATACATATAATCACGTCTTTATCCCTTGTGGGGTAGAAAGAGCCAAAAGTCAAAAAATATAAGCATATCTCTTGATTGACTTTTACGCGTTATTTTGCGCGGGAAGAAAAGCAGCTGGTACAGTCCAAGTTTTTTTAAGCTATCAGAACAGCAATTTTTTTTTTTAAAGATTTGAGTGCGTTTGACCTCAATCTGCCCGGTGGTAAACAAGACGAGACCTAATGTGGTGCACGCAAGCTTAAAAAGTGCCTATTCGCTCTTGCCTTGAAAATCCCCAAGTAATATGAGAGATACGGTACGGGAATTCGAAATTATAGTGGTTCGCATGATAAAATCATGCTTACTGCGTATGAAGCAAGGAAGTTATTTAAAAAAAAAACTAAAATTTAATAGTCAAAAATGAATAAACTAAAGGCATTACGGACTGCTCCTTGTATCAAAACCTTATTATCTCGTCGGCCACAATAAATTAAAACTGTTTAAATACAACATGTTTAATTAGCTAGGTTTGGGTTGTATTTGTTGTCCCCTAAAGTTTTGTCCCAGGCATGGATATAAAACGAATAGATGTGTCATACATTAGTTTCGTAGAATCTAGATTAAAACAGTCTACCCAAGTCTGCGAGCCAACTGTTGAGACATTTTGTCTGCTGTTGAGACATCTGATTGGATTGAATCTTGAATTTCTGTCAAATATAAATGTATTCTACTTACGAGTACATAGTAGCTTTTTCTCTTGCGGCTAAAAAGGTATCATTCAGAATACTAAAAGGCCGCCTTCAGTTGGTATATGTGTGAACTTTATATTTGGAGATAGCTACTGGGTATGTAAGAATATGTAATTGAGAATCTCTAATGAAATAAAGAATCGTTAAGTATTATGTCTAAATTTGGGGCTAGTTTAATCTACGTAATCCATCAAAATTCTTAATAATCATCAGATGGTCGCGTTAACCATCTATTTAACTAACTCCACGACAGATCCTTGATTTTAACAGTCAAACATTGGCTGTGTTTGCGCAAACAAAATATGCAAAGGAGGTGCGGGCGATAGAGACTAATTATGTAGGCGCACGTCCGGCGGCCGACAACGTCCCACATTCTAAAGCTAATAAAAATGCAAAAAATGAATTAACAATTATAATTTTTGTCCGTGCCCTTTTTTTTTGCTGGATTTGACATTTATGATGTGACATTTTTGTGGAGATTTCGCGTTTTGGATAACGTGTGACACATATGTTGCTGAATATGTTTTTATTAAGTTACTTCGCTATTTTTAGTTAAACCCTTTATTATTTGACAAAATTTTTAATCGTTGTACTTCTGACTGGTCATAGTGAATTTTGGCTTACAGATAGTTTTTCGGCATTCGTAATTTGGGTTTTATTATAGGTAGGTTATGAGATAAAAATAATTTTTCATTTAGTTTCATACATACATACTATATGCCTTGCGGGGTAGTATAGCCACAATTCCTAAAAATACTGATAGGCCACATTGAGCTGTTTAGTTTAATGATAGAATTGAGATTCAAATAGTGACAGGTTGCTAGCCTGTCGCCTAAAAGAAGAATCCCAACTTTATAAGCCTATTTCTTAGTCGCCTTAACGACATTGACGGGGAAAGAGATGGAGTGGTCCTATTCTTTTTCTATTGATACCGGGAAACCACACGGCACCTTTCAGTTTCTTTTTCTGATAATAATATCTCTTATCAGAAAAAGAAACTAAATTTTCGTTTCACACACATTCATCAAATGATTTATTTACACTTTTCTCATTTGGTAATGACAGATGAAACTATAAATTTAAATGTAAAATGTTTAATGGGATAAACGATAGTATGTATGGAAATTAAACAGGTAAAATTACAAACTTGAATACAGGTTTATTTATGAACACGCACACACAAACAAACAAAGCATGATTGTTCAAAAACTTATCTTAATCCCCACTGAAGCGGGACCCTCCGAGATGCAAGTGCTCACTTATCTGCAACTTAACACTGAGGGAGGTGATATAATGTTTGTAAGACGAGATCGTCGTATCTTCAAACTTTATACGATACTACGTTTATTTCAATAAATCACAAATGCGTGTCGAATTTCTTAGAATCATAGAGTTAGACTTGAATAGAAATTCTACCCCTTTTTTTTAACAACTTTTTTTCTTATTTCTGTATAATTTTATTAACGTAATTTAGTAATTTTCATATGCAATATAAAACAGCAAAAATATTATATTAAGTAACTAGCTGAGCCCGCGACTTCGTCCGCGTGGAATAGTTATTTTGGGCATCATTGAAGTCCTCACGGATGAATAATTCCCCCGTTTTTTTTCACATATTCCTTTATTTTTTTGCTCCTTATAGTTGCAGCGTGATGTTATATAGCCTTAAGCCTTCCTCGATAAATGGTCTATTTAACGCAAATAGAATTTTTCAACTCGAACCAATAGTTCCTAATATTAGCGCGTTCAAACAAACAAACTCTTCAGCTTTATAATATTAGTAAAGATATTTATCAATTTTTGTTAACAGTATTTTTCTTTTATTTATTTTGTTAATATTATATCCTAATAAGTAACTTATTAAACTACTTTATGATAAAACAACGGGCCGTGCAGCAGAAATCGTAATATTTTAATTTCACCACAACTTCAAAACCAAACGTCCAATTTTAATCATTCAAAGACCAAATATTATCTACATAAACTGTACTTATTGATGAAATTATTTATTTTGATAAGGATTAAAGCATGAGTAAAAAAAACGCGTTTAAATGTAGACCAAAAAAAATTCAACATTTTTAAATTAAAATGTGGTTGTTGTGCCTCACTCGACATAGATAGGTATAGTGTGTTGCGGACTTTTTTGTAGATATTTATAAGATCTACAATTAATTAAAACATTTTATGGTTCTATCTTTTATAGTTCAGGCAGCGTACGCAAAATAAGTAACTTTTTGGTTGATTTTTTTCAGTTTGTGTCCGAAAAATCCAAATATATTACAGAACCCTATTTTTTTCGAAAATAAAATATAGTCTATGTTACTCGTGGATAATGTAGCTTTCGAATGGTGAAAGAATTTTTAAAATCGGTCCAGTCGTTTTTGAGCCTATTCATTACAACCAAACAAACAAACAAACAAAGTTTTCCTCTTTATAATATTAGTGTAGATAATATTTTGCTATTTTTCAATTAAAAAAGTACCAATGTTATAAATTTAAATATAAATACTTACCGCATGGTGTATTAGCAACTCTATCAGTTTACTTCATTGAAAAAAAAAACTTATATTATTTTAATAATAATGTTGACTTAAGTAACAATAAAAAATAATGGTTTTAATTTATTTTAAACAAACTGTTATTGTTTATCTACAAGAAGAATAATACAAACTCTATGCTCAATAAGACTATTGTAGTGCGTGAGTAAGGGACTAAGGGTAGGGTAAGGAATGTTAATCCCGCAGGACTATTTTTAATCACGTGTCGGTAGCTCAAACAGTAATCCCTTTGATTTATAATATCCTCTGTTACAGAACTAATTCTAGGTAAGCGTGAAATTTGGGATCAATACGCGAAGGGTTTATAAATTAGTCGAAATCTGTCACTTATCAATAAAAAACGAATGAGGCAATAGAAGTGAGCACGTACATATATTCGTGAGTTCTCAAATATAATCATTGGCGTTCGATAATCCATCCAAGACTATTCAACCCATTCGTATTACTATTCTCTGGCTTGGTGTATACGGGACATATTTCTGTCTTCAGACAGAAATATGTTTGGTTCACCAAACACTGTATTATAATTAAGTGTCACTATTTGCTGCATAATTATTATCGTTGGCTTTTCCTCGGTTGTGCTCTCCTTCAAGAGAACGAAGAAAACTAAGTTCTTATAATTAGTAACATTTTGTAAGAAAAAAATCATGTTTTATCTGTATTACTTTTAATAAAGTTTTATTTACTTATAAAAATGCGCAAAAGGACACAGGTTCGAATCACCTCGGCCATTCATCAATGATAAATTTCGAAGTAATGTACAGTTTGAATACAAACCGATGCTTTTACGACGAGGGAAAATGTGAGTAAACCTGCACATTCAGGCAACTGGAGGTGAAGCCATGATCGATCGATTACGCATTAGATTTACCTGCAATGGTTGCGGAGGTCAAATGGGAGTCGTTTCGTGTAAAAACCTGATTCACCCAATCCACGATCAAACATATCTGAATATAAAAAATATAATAATATCTTACATTGATCTGTCTTTTCGCAGTGTGAAATGCACACTTTGAATTTCAGTATATTGTCTTTGAAAGTGTCATAATTCGTTCGTTATGAAGCGTCTAACGTCTAAGTTTACGATTCAACTCACACCTGTTTCATACAGATTTTATGTACACCGGAGCGACCTCTGACAATGTAGCTTATATCTGAGCTATTGCCATAGAATAATGAGTACACGGATGGATAGCTTACAAGAAGATTAATAACGTTAAGGATTTAGTTAGCGACGTTAAGGAAAAACGTCGCAGATAAGGGTGATAAGAGGAAATCAAAAATTTATAGAATGACGACAATCTTCATCGGACTTGTTTGTCAATTTTTACACGCGTGTTTGGCTATAGACATTAGATCCAACAAGTAGCCACCTGAGGATAGCGAGCTTGCTAAGCTAAGTTGCTAAGTAGCTTGCTAAGTAGACCAAAGGAGAAGGGGCGGGGCGCGCGCGCTTAAGGAGTCCCCGGGTGGTGAAGAGGGGTGCAGGGATTACCACGACGGCACGATCACAGGGCAGACAAGTGAAAGTTACTATTTTCTTACCTCTCGGCGGAAGGGGCGCGATTTAATATATAACAGCTGTTCAGTTTAATTTGCAATGAGTTGTATGTTACTCCTTATCTTGCATTATTTCCATTATGTTGGTTACTTCTATAGATTTTATCTCTGTAAATTATCTCACCAAAGAAACAAATATTCTATGCAAAGACCTAATTGGTTTTGCTTTAGTCAGTAATTTAATAATAAAATATTCTGATAATTTTTTACACTACTGGCAGTAAAAGCGTGGACTCATATTATTCTGTAATAAGTGTACCTAAGTTCTTTTTAATATAGTAACTAGACGTTAACTTATAAAAAGTATTATAGATTGTTTAGAGATTGATATTACTTATTTTATTGTATTAGTGTTTTGTATCTGTGAGGACCTATAATTGACCATTTGTTTTACATATGTGGCGCTAATTATTGTAAACGGTTGTTGGTCTTCCGAATAAATAAATAAGTTAGGTTCATTAATAAAAAGAAAACGAATACCATCATGTATAGTCATTGTCAAGTGACGTTATTATTTTTCAATCAAAGTCCTAATGTTGGCGCGGTGAATGGATTGATGAGTTGCCATCGGTAAAATATATAATTACAGGTAACATAGCCCATTAAATCTATCTTAATTACTCATACATTACTCAAATCACTCACGTTTCTGTGATTTCGTTAATTTGAAATATCACGGTATATCGAAGGCGACAGCTGCGCGACCTATTTCAGAATAGTACCGTTGGTGAGACAATAACAAAAACTTTGAAATTTTATAAACTTCCTACAATTACTAGTAGATGTTGTGTGCTTCGCGCAACTTCTTCTACGAACGGAATAAAAAGTGTTTTAATATTGTTGAAAAATGTACACGACGCGGCCTTTGAACTTTTTTTTCATAAACTAGCTTTTGCGCGAGGGTTTTCTCCAGTGGGAACTTTCAGAAAAATTAGCTGATGTTGTACCTAAAGGTTATTTTATGTCTGTGCGAATTCTGTTTTTGTCAAATTCATCGTTAAACTTTTTATCTGTAAAATAAAAAATTGTTCTTACAGAAAAAAGTTCAAAACACTACCTGTTTAAATTAAAAATATAATTCAAAAGCTTTTTTGATATTTTATGAAAAACAGATTTTAAAGAAACGCCACAAGGGGCTACTAAAGAAACCGTGGGACCATTTTTAATCAAAAGTCATGTGGGGGCTTTAACTCTGATGATTATAAACGTTATAACCATATGGCATAGTTGGGTTAGTTAATAGCATCGGTTCATGATGCTAGTACTTTTTTAAGTAACTTTAAATGTAAATGTTAATGTACCATATGTACACACGTACATAAAATTACGCCTCTTTTTCGGAGAGGTAGACAGAGACTGTATCCTTTCTCTTGCCACGATCCCAGCATACTTTTTTCGCTTCATCTACATTATTCATTCTACATCTTCATCTATATAAGTCTCTTCAGGAAAGCTCATCGGTTTCGGGTACTTTTAAAATGCATGATAATCATTAAATTTGAATTGATTTATCTGATTTCATACCAAGATACCACCTCTGATTTAATTCTACTTTTCTAAGTCTTAAATATTCATAAAATCACGTCTCTTCTCCAAATTAGTACGCAATGACATCTTAACTCTGAAATATACAAACGAAATATCGCAACACTAACAAAAACATAACCCATCTTTACAGTCCAGTAACGTGATTTTCTAAGACCCTTTCTGCAACTTGTGACTTCGATTATTCATAATTTCCTCCCCCTGTCCCACCGGGATTGACCCCTGTACCTCACACGAATGTTTTTGTTGCACTGTGATGCTGGCCCGCGAGGGAGTTACAAACTTTTTGGATTTCTTACTTCTTGATTTTTTCCAGTCTTTCTCGTTAAAGCAATATTTGTATCGTCTTATTTTTCTGTGCTACTATGTAGCGATGAATATAGTGCCAGCTGCTTTTCTTCTTGCGTTATTTGTGAAAGTCGATCAAGAGCTTATAAATTTAGGTTACTTCTTTTAAGCGAAGGGCTAATTTCTTAATCCAAATCGTATAAAAACGTTTTAAATTAATATTTTTTACTATGTAAACTGCCTCATTTATGACCATTTATAAATTGGTCAGGTTCTTAATATTAAGCTCTGCCAAAAACAACGCTCTTACGCTGTAATTTTAACGCAAATTCCACGAGAAAAATATTCTTTTTTATAGATAAAATACTCTTAGTTATTATCAGTTCGTTCCGTGCGAAGTTTTGTTAACATTAGCAAAGTACATAAAGCCTGAAAAAAACGTTCACATTTTATTTTATAAATAAGTATAGATGTTGTTAACGTTATTTATCCAACACTTGAGTTTATGTAGGGACATTTGCAGTTTGCTGTATGCACCATCAACACCGATATTGATGACATACGTTAGGGCTAATCCTCAGGATTGATAGCTGTAGACGCCATGACGTATTGTCTGAGCAAACTCTCAAACATTATACATTCCTAGTACTTAAAGACGTAAGAACAAAATGGTGCAAGATAATAATGTACCTATCGGAGTTAATATTTGTTTTAATAAGAATTTAAAGATCACGAGTTTTGTATCGTCTTTCGTTTTCGATTTGGTCCAATTAAATAGTCTGCCTACCCCTCCGGGAAAGAGGCGTGATTTTATGCTATTATTCGACTATTTAACATTACATAACGTTATGTTAAATAGTCGAATAATAGCTCAAAACGAAACCAAATTATTATCGTGGGCACTAAATTTAATAAAATAAACCCACTCAAAAAATTAAAAAGTTACAAAACTTTTACCAGCCAGCAGTATCGTGAAATAAATTCGAAATTCAAAATCACTGGCCACTTGGAGTAATGAATACCTGCCAGCGCGCGTGTGTGGGCGCTCTAAGTCGAAGGCAAACATTTGCCTTTGCCTTGGTAATTGTTAAAATTGAGCCTAACCGTGTGGCCCATCCACTCGGCCATGTTAAACAAAGTACTGAGCGATATCAGGAGAATTCCGTTTTTAAAGGATACAAGAATAAAGGTCTATGGATGAAATAATTGATAGTCATGGTGTAAAGTGAATAAATTTTGATACTTCTTTTACATCTTTTTATTGCTTGTGATTAGGAAAGTTGAAAAAGAAAGATTTAGACGAACTTAGGGCCTTATCTAAATGTCAAGGCCAGAGTACCTACTCTTGGCTTGGCTCTTGGATGAGAATGCATGAACAAAATTATGATGAAATTGTAGCAAAAGAAGAATGCAGGGATCATTACAAGTGAAATGGTTTAGCGTCTACCCCTTCCCGCCCAATACTCCGTTCTTATATGTTCAAATCAATTAGGAAATTATAGATAGATAGATAGAATAGCCTTTATAGTAATAAAATAAAAATAACATACCTTAAACATATGCTAAAGTGATGTACAAAAGGCAAATCGCATTATGCAATCTCGCATTATGCAATCTCTTCCAGGTAACCACGAGAACATTTCATGTTGAGAGAATTTTGTGCGGGGTAGTAAGATCATATTCAGAAAATTTGTAATTAGCTGTACCTATCATAAATAAAATCATAAAGTCTTTCCACAAAACTACCATTTTGCTCTCAAAATTTATTTAAACTTTCAATAAAAATTTCCATAATTGAAAGCAACTGAGGGGAACTGGCAACACTTTGCGACAACCACCTAATGCGACACTAAATTAGGGTGTCCCGCTGACGTCACTGATTTATGCAGCCTGTTATCGGGATTACTACCCTGTCACTAAGCCCTCTATTAATTGCTTGAAATTCAGCCCCAGGCTGAGATGTTTGGGGTTCATTTTGTTTCCTGAGCTGGCGAGTTGACAACACAAAATGAGGTAGATAACAACTTGATAAACAAAAATATAAGAGTTGTTCAGAAATTAAAAAAAAATATATTTAAGATTAAATTCTAGGTTTATATTTTTTCGTAAAGATACTCGTAAATACAGGTATAAATGAAGAGGCTGCCTAAATCTTGAATTTGAAAAGAGAATGATTATGAGTGTATGTAAACTTTTACATTACCTATGTATAAGAAAGTTATTACAAGGACCAGGAGAATAATTGCAACTATCACGAATTATCCGCAGAAAATAGTTATATCGCGTATTTCGAAACATAAACGGATATTAGGCGTACATATCGCTGCCTAAAAAAAGGTAACCGTTGATTTATATAAGATAAAACACTGATTATCTGTACATACATAATGATCGCGTCTGCATCCCTTACGGGGTAGACAGAGCCGACAGACTTAAGAAGGCTTTCATTTGTATGTCTTAAAAGAGGAATCCCAAGTATATACCTATCCCTTAGGTGCCTTTTATGACATCCGTGGGAAAGAGATGAAGTGGCCCTATTCTAAATTGTCGGGAACCACACGTCACTGATTATCTATATGAGAATGATATGTGGATATTGAAATTTTAGTTAAGTACGTACTTAATTCAAACACTTTATATTTATTAGCATTTAAGCCTTGCCCATTGAAAATGCCCACGTATTTATATTCTATGTGAGAAACACTTCACAAAAGTACAAATGCAAACAGCTACTTACTACTTGTAAAAAACTTAGTTTGTCTATGATATTATTTTATCTGTAGATACGTTTCACACATCCATGTAAATTTTATTTAAAAAATATTTAATTTAACGTTTTACATAAGATAATTAATAAATAATATCTATTTCATAAAAAGTAATAAAGAGAAAACATTGAGCAGAAGCTTTTAGAGCAACATATACTAATAGTAGATAGACAAATCCACGATTTAAATTAAAAATATCTGTATTAAATTTAATTTGACGTCTGTCGAAAACGCTGCAATGTAATTTGTTCCGCCGCTTCTTCTACACATGCGCTTAGGAAGTGGTAGTAGATACAATTAGATTTAAGTTATGTGACGTCAATAAGTGATACTTTGTGTCCAATTATGGGAATAAATCTATTTTGAGAATATTCTATTTTATACATAGAGAGATCATATTTTCACGCGTAACATAGGCTACTACTACTTCCTGCTACTTCTATCTGGCAATCCAAGTGACGTATCTACCTTTAAACGCCTCTTAGATTTAAACACGTCATTGAAGTTTGTCGACGATTCGTCGTCACAATACGCAGCTTACAAAAATATTCTTCTCTCGGAATGCTATCAAAGTATCCGTTTGAAGGACCGGGACGTTTTTGAGATCACAGCAAACATTGAATGTTGAATTAAACATACGTTTTAGCTTTGTTGTCTTTGAGATATCGTGTGTGTAATGCTTTCAAAATATGCTGTTGTATGTTGGAACTTGTTATTGATAAAAATGTTTTTGTCAATATCTGTCAGATTAATTCATGTTACCTTATAGTACTTGATAGATTAACTTTGTTTATATTTACTGTAAGTGTTTTTTTTATTATGTGGATTATCTAATTCTTCATAGCTACGTAATGATACTATCCCTACTATCTTACTTCCTACGTATATTGTTAATCCGAAAGTTTATAAGGATGTGTGTGTGTTTGTTACTCTTTCCGCTAAATGTATTAGAAGAATTTGATGAAATTTAATACACGGTTAGAATGTAATCTGGAATGACGCAAAGCCCTCAGGAGCAGTTTAGACTACATAGGTGACATAAAACTCATTAAAAATTAATTTTATGACACTGATATGAATCATAGGATATCGAATTGATGGTTGGCCCTTCACAAATAACTGAGCTCTACAGTAAAAGCCAACCCTATCAACAACGTAATTAAACAAACGTAGTTTTGTTTTATAATAATATAAATGGGAAAATAAGTTTATTTGTTTGTTTGTCTTCTTCTCTTTACGAGTTTTCTTCTAAACTTCTTGACATATCACGTAGGTAGATATAATTAAGAGCCCGGAGAAGGACAAAGGGTACCTTTCATCCCATAGTAAAAACTATAGAATCCCGTGGGATTTTCAAAAAACTTAACTAAATCCGTCGCTTTTTGTAGGTGGCGTTTATTTCGTTGCTTTATGTAGGTGGCGCTAATTTCATCGCTTTTTTGTAGCTGGCGGTAAATTTGCGCAAGGGAAGCTACGGGTAAAAGCTAGTGTTGCTATATACAGAGGTTCGTTGCGCGCTAATGGAGCGATGCAACGACAATGGAGTATTGTGATGAAGGATATTGGCAAAGTTTTGTTATTATGAAACTTATCTATTTTTAATAGAGTGTAACCTATTTTTTGGTATAAGAAGAGGGACGTTAAAGGTCAGCAAATATAAATACGATGATGGTATGAACAGTAATGGGTATAATGAAAACAATTTTATTTAGGAGCGCAATAACTAAACTAAATGGAAAAATATTGTAGACATTGTTTGTACATGCAGTTAGTGTTTGCGACACCAAGATATGCGGATGTGAAAGTAAATAATCAGTCTGCTTTCACTGTAGTTTTTTTGTACCTAATATATTTAGGACGAGGAAGAGAGCTTGGCGGGAAAATATATTGTGTATAACAACGGACAATATTTCTGTTTTAAGACATTATTGCATACATACATATGGTCACGTCTATATCCCTTGCGGAGTAGACAGAGCCAACAGTCTTGAAAAGACTTAATGGTCACGTTCAGCTATTTGGCTTTATGATAGAATTGAGATTCAAATAGTGACAGGTTGCTAGCCCATTGCCTAAAAAGAATCCCAAGTTTGTAAGCCTATCCCTTAGTCGCCTTTTACGACATCCATGGGAAAGAGATGGAGTGGTCCTATTCTTTTTTGTATTGGTGCCGGGAACTACACGGCACTGGTGCCGGGAACCACACGGCACAACAGACAACATCGGCAGACATTATAGTTTAAAGAGAATTTTAATACTCCAGCATCCAACTCCAGGTATAATTTTATATGGAATTTCTATAATCGTTTTTAACACCTAACTCAAAATAGAAGCGTTAAAACTATATTACCATCTTTATTTCTCGACGTGGAATCACTTGAAATTACAACATTTTTAAAGAGACTTGTATTCTGAAGGGAATCCGACTATAAAAGCACTTAAAACCACGTGTGTTACAGTCTTTGACACTGGTTAGTATCGGCTGTGACGAACGCCAGCGCGACATAGTACCAAGTGAAATAATATGGGGGTCGATACAATTGACGCCTTGTTTGAATCGATCATTTCTGACTCATTCTGTAACAGGAGGCTAGCCATGTGTTAATGATTCTGATCAAAGTGAGGGTGATACTGTTGTATAATGATACCCATATTTATACATATAATAAAATTAACAAGGATAACCATATTTATACTTATAATAAAATTGTAATTTCCCGATGTATGTAAGTACTTAAAAGACATTGCTATAATCAAGTCTAATAGATATGGGAGTATTTGAAAAGACCAACAGAAGTCGATAATGTGATTTTTAGTATTCCCTCCTATCAGTATATTTGTACGCGCATCATTCATATTCATATATCATATAATCTCGTCTATATCCCTATAAAAAAAAGAATATATAATATTCTTATTTTTATTGGTGCCATGTATTATTAAGCCTAACAGCTGAACGTAGCCTAGCAGAATATGACTTTATGTAATATGTGTACCTGCAATTGTATACATTTTGTTTGACGTCTGTGTGTTTTACAGCCGCAACAGTACAAAAACAGCGCATATTTATTAAAATTCACGCATACCCAATACATTAGCACCCCTCGTGGTGATAAAACAACAGTTACGGACATGCAAATTTTTGTATTAGCATCGAAGACATCCAAACCAAATAGAGTTCTAACTATTAGTGACAAACTAACAAATACTTCGGGTAATGATAATATAAAAATAATTTTAGCATTATTAATTTCGATATAGTTAGTTACATTCCTTTTTTACTTTTTGGCAGCAAACTTTCTTTATTATTCTATTAAATTATTTCATGCTTTAGGTATCTACTCCATATACTCGTAAAGTAATTTAATAGGCAGGAAAATCACTTAACAAATTTAGTGTAATTTTTTACACACTGATCTCCATTTACTTTTAAGTTCTTTGATTAGCATAATAGAGGACAGTAAAGTTTCCTTTGGTTGCAATGTAGCCAATACACCAATACGAACGGTTTGGATCATAAACAATATGCTAACGAGTCGCCATAAACAGGTGGAGCAGTCTAAGGCCCGGTTCCACCAAAGCGGAGAAGAGATATGAAATGCTTAAACTCAGTCAATCGCTGTCTATAGAATTACGAAGTCGGAGCGCGCCGCCCTTCACCGGACTACACACAGTTCGCGGGCAGCAGAAGATTATATACATAAATTAGACATCTCCGCTGTTCTCCGCTTGATAATTTTCCACCGAAGCTTAACGAGAAGAAGTAGTATCATCAAGTTTCATTTAGTTCTTCGAAACACATCTCCTCTTGTCTCTCCGCATTGGTGGAAACCGAGCCTAATGGACGTCGACGCTTTGAACACAAATTCTGGGTCTGCTTTGAACAAACATTTGTTTGTCGGCGAAACAGATACAAAATGTAATGGTGTAGGCGCTGGCGTTTCTCAAAATGGCGACATAGACGCAAAAGGACTAGTTATGCCCATTGTTCAATTGGTTCTATTTGACATTGATAACGTAGGTGCATGAATCGAGATCTTGGTAAATGCTCTTTGTGTATAGTTATGTGCTATATTTCATCAACTTATTATTCTGTTAATATTGCGAATGATACAAATGAATATTTTTATGGTTGTAAAATAAAAAAAAAAACCTCGAATAGCCAATCAAGATATTATTTAAGCTATTTTTATCAATTGTACGTTACTAAATAATATTTTATAATTCACAGAATTTCAGAAACTTTAAACTACAATCTCTGTAAATTTAACACCGAACATGAAATTAATAAATAAATGAAAACATATCATGTGTAAGCAAAGCCGTCTCAGTTAAACACCGGCAACTTTAATATCAAACAATTGTCCGCCTTCAAAGAATTCCACTATTGGAATTTTATCGCCGGTAGGAATTTGACAAAGACGGTAATCGAATTTTTAGATGCCAAGCGAGGGAGAGTTACAGACCAATATTGAATTAGAGACCGACTGTGAGACAGTTGGTTATATCGTTTCTTCTTTGCTTCTTTCTTTCTTGTTAGAATTGTTGATGTACTTTATTTTAAGCCATTCAATTGTTTCTATAATTCATCATCGTGGGAAGAATAACAGCTGCTGTCTGTGTATTTCATCTCTATACATCTGTTTTCTTCAGAAAATTTTTGTCAAAAGATGGATTCCTTGTCATATTATGTGGCTGCAAAGTGTAAATGGTTTCTGCTTAATTTCTTTTAAATATCTAAAATCTGACCAATTGAAACTACTTCATAACCTATGACTGAGTTAATATAACGTCAACCTACCAGAAGAATGATATTTATTTATTTTAATTTCAATTGAATCAATTAGTCATAACAATGTACTCTTTTCCTCATTTCTATTCTATTTGGATATTTGTGAAGTTGACATTATTTAAGAAAATGCTGCAGCGCTGTTTGTAACCGCTTCTTCTGCACTGACCCTTTGGAAGTGGCAGTAAACTTAGTTTTAAGTACTTTAGTTGACGTGAACCAATGTTGTGAAACCAAAAGGTATGACAATTATTAAGTAATGTTGAAATATCTATAGTAATGAATAAAAATTTTGGTTTAAAAATTATGGTACAAATTTTGCCTTCCGAAGGATGACAAAATCATCCGTGTGTTTTAAAAGTAAAATTTTATCTTTCTCATTGAAAAACAGTTTTGGATGAAATATATATATTTTTATGTTATATTTTATTTCATGAAAATTTTATTATTGCATTAGAAGTAGTATCTTATGTTGATGCCACCAAGTTATTAACAAATAACGCTGTATCTGTTTATATATTTATCAACGAAGAAGACTTATCCCTAGAGACTCGGCTTACGTATGTCTCTAAGTCTATTAAGACGAGTCTCCCCCGGGACTCCCCTGGGGCGCAGTGGAAAAACATTTTATACTGGGAAGCGGCACCTGTCCTGTTAAATTGAAAATCCTGCAGTTCTGTCTTTGTTGTGTGTTGATTAGCGGTCTCCGTGTCAATATAATTCAATTTATGTTCTTCGTTCAAAATTCAGTAAGTTTTCATGCACTTCTTTGGAGTTTACGGTGGCAATGATGCTCTTTCTTTAAAATTTTCTATATTATTATTTAGATCTGAGCAGTTCTAGGTACTTTTATTTCGAAGTTTTTATTCAGAAAGGTAATTATATTTTTAAGGCTTATCTATATAGCAAGGTCGTTAGCTTATTGCTTATTTAGGAAGTCTGTTACATTATGTTGACTCTCTCAACCCTGAAAGGGAATAGACGTGTGTCTATGTGTGTGACTATGTGTATATAAGTTATTACTTATACTTATTAGTAACGATATAAGGTTAACGTTTTAACGACACGTTTATTATAAATTGAACTAATGACATGTCTTAAAAATAAAACAAAAGAGAAAAAAAACTTGATAAAAATTTATTAAAATACAAATTAAACCACACAAATGTATTTACATTTTCGCTTTGAGAGAGCATACTACTCGTATATTATCGGGAAATTATATTTACAAATTGAAGGATTATTTACACACCAAAACATATATTTACAATTAAAGGAATTTACTTTAAAAAAACCATTAGCCGTTGAGATGAAATTAAATGATAGCAACAACTCAAGTCCGAATGGAGCGGCGGCTGATACCGTCACTATTATCTGCCGAGATTAAGAAAACCCCATTGAGCCAGAAACAATGGTGCCACAATGAGGCTGCGGTTTTTCAGCCGTTGAAAAAGTTAAGACGGAGCGTGTAAATAAATATTTTTTCCTTCTTTATAAGTACATATATCAATTTTTATTAAAGAAAGAACAATATTAATTTTCTGTGACCAACATAACCAAGTGAAAGTTTCACATGGTTTTGAAAGTGTGGTGTGGTTGGAAATGACCCTTTTATCGCACAGCATAATATATTCTCAATAACATTATGCAGTAGGTGAAGTGTGTGTTGTATTGACAAATTGATGCATAGATACGCTTTTCTTTATCAGGCCGCCCTTTCTTTTTAAGGTTCCTTTTTGCGGGAACATACATACATACATACATATGGTCACGTCTATATCCCTTGCGGGGTAGACAGAGCCTTTAGTCTTGAAAAGACAGAATGGCCACGTTCAGCTATTTGGCTTAACGATAGAATTGAGATTCAACTAGTAACAGGTTGCTAGCCCATTGCCTAAAAAAGAGTCCCAAGTTTGTAAGCCTATCCCTTACTCGCTTTTTACGACATCCATGGCAAAGAGATGGAGTGGTCCTATTCTTTTTTGTATTGGCGCCGGGAGCCACACGGCACAGCGGGAATAGGTTTTTCTTCAGTAGCTACCCTTGCTCCATCAAGAAGAAGAGCTCTTCCTGTAGCAGTCATTTAGAACTAGTACTTCTAAACTTAACAAGTGGCTAAGTATCAAGTAATATAAACTTCGCCAAATATTTCAGTATAGTTGTGAGGATGTAAATTATCTCGTCCGCTTTTTGGAAAACTACAAACAGTGTTTCTAAAAATAAATTAGTGATTAATCTACAAACGTGAACCGTCCGCTTTTCCTAGAGATTTTTGAAATAAGTTTTAAAAAATGCTGTATTAGTTTGTATATATTTTTTTTCAGAAAGAGATAACTAGGGCATACCAAATTTTATTGAAGTTGTAGGTATGGAGAAGGAAAATAAATGCCTGATGTGATTCATCGGAAATAGGGTGAAAGTATTCTGATTATTTATTTTATGAATATTTTTACTCGATAATATACAAAATACGAAAGATATATTCAGAGTTTATTGAAAATTATAACAGGCGCTTTTGCAAAATTTCCGAAACGTCTTTATTTTTCAGTCCGCCAGAGTTTTTCATCCGCAATTACTGAAGTCCTCCGGGTCTTAGCTATCGACGATAGAACTTTGATACGCACTGAACTGTTTCACGACGCTTTAAAAGACCAATAAATTAAGACACTTAAGGGTTTTACCTATGATATTTTTTTAAGTTGTATAAGGTTTTAAAAAAATCAATCTGTCTTATTTACTTTTAGTCCTAATTTGTAGACATCTTTTTTTTCCTAATATATTTCAGCAACTTTGTCTAAAAGTCAGTTTTTTAACTGATATGGAAGCTTCTGATTATTTTTTAATGAAGGTACTTACTATTAATTAAAAACGCTGCAATAATTTCGTACAGTGCGAATCCCGGTGCAATATTTCAAAGATCCGACCAAGATTTTTAATCGTAACGCTACAAAACAAAGGAGTCTCGTGATTTATAGTAAACCTATAAACTGGACGGTGCAGTTTTATTAGGCGACAGATGTAGGGGTCGCGTGTAGGAGTTCACTCCCTAAGGATTTTTGGGGCCAAATGTCAGAGTACGTTTGGGGATGCGAGTATTAGTTGGAAAGATAAATGGTCGGCTCTATTGGATGCACAGTCATGTTTGCAAATGAAAAAGCAGAAAGGTATTAGTACTTTTTCGTTTAAGTTGAAATTTTAGGGAAAATCTCTCTTGGGAACCTAAATGTCGAATTTAAGCTTTCAACGGCAAATACTCCTTGTATTATTTTCTGTTCGTTAATCGATCAATCATAAGTCAGTTAACACACCAAGCTTTGTCTAGGAATTTGTAATTTGGCATGAATGTGAAATAATTTTCCGCGATCTACGCTTGAAGGAAAAATACAGGTTTTTTTTGTTCACGTGGGTGGAGTCGCAGGCGCACTTTTGGTAAAATTATATTGCGATTCCAATCAAACTTCCACAGTCTAGACCACCTCAGCAATTTGTCGTGTTTATTTCGACGCCAAAAACAAAACCCACAAACGACATGTCATAACTGCAGCACGCGCCATTTACAGACAGAATTATTGCGTGAAGTGTACATGTTTCATGTGTACAATTCAATGTATGAATAAAAGCGTGTTCACTGTGTACAAAAATATATTTTCGATTTATAATCTGAGCCATTGGAATTGACAGAAATAGATGTGATCTGATGTGCGGTTAGAAAATTTTGTTAAGTAAAAGTTAAATAGTTTTATTTAGAATATGTTTAAAGTAATAAAATGAGAAAATGCCGGGGGCATGCGAATCTGTTTACATCATGTTTCATATCTTTTGTTGCCATAACTACACAATTATAATATTTTATTTTATTTGAGATGGATAATCACAAACAAAAATGTGATATATTATGACTAAGAAAAGGAATCAATCTACCATAACTATAATTACTAGATCTATTTACTATATTCTAGTAACTCTAACTATAGTTATAAGAATATATTTGAACATACGAGTATCTTTAGCAGTTTTACTTAGCAATGAGCTATGTGCATTAAAATGGGGCGAAGCTAATATTTCAATCAAATAATAAAACATGTAGATTAAATTGATTTGAAGTATAAAATCCTCAACTTCATAACTCAGAAAAAATTATTCCAGTTATCGTATAGAACCCCAAATTCCTAATGGCATTATGACCAAAAATTGCCCATTCAACCAACGAATAAACCCAAATAAATTCTAATCTAACTCCGGAATGCAATTATCAATATGCGAATTTCGTGTAACCATTACACAAATCAGCACGTGGCCGAAGTATAAATATATCCTCATTATCATCACAGCCCTACATTTCTAATACTTTTTGCACGCCCTTTGCTATAATTTCATATACAATGAAATAAAAACCGTAACATTTCTTGTTACTTACGACGTTCTTTTAACAATTTTATTCGTACTAACTTATTAATTATAATGACACAATACCACCAAACTTCTCCATACATTGCTTTAAATAACAACTTTAAAGAAATTTTGCTCATACGTGATCGTCAATGGATATAAATAAAATACTAAGACTACATTGTCTAGTGATGTGACACGTTACGTATTAACTACGACGCATAAAAACGCCGTAAGCGACATACGATGTAACATTTCTTTTGTTAGCTACTGACATAAAGGGATTTGGGCGTAGCATATCGCTACCACAGGGGGCGCTTCGTTTGTACCATTATTTGGCATAATGTGGGTGAAATTCGCGTTCGATAATTGTCTCCCTTTTATTGTGACTGTTATTTATAACGTGTGGGGTGCGCATCAAAATCTCGGATTATTTGGCTAACAAATTATATCGGAGCGAGAATCCTGTCAATAAATCAATTGATGGATTTATTGTCGACTTTGTGAAACGTGACAGAGTGAACGCGCCCTTTTCGCCCTAATATACTTTTTTATAAAAGACAAATTAACGGCCGGTGGTGATAAAGCAAAGCTTTCTGTTTTACAATTATTATAACTAAGTCAAGATTCATGTTATTAAATCATATGAATAAAAAGTAATAATATTTGGAGTGCATTATTTTTTTTAACTGGAAGGTTCACTGAAAGACAAAATTTAGAGCATTAAACCATGAAACCAAAATGTGGCCACAAGGAAGATAAACTTGACTCAAAAGTTATATAAATGTTTGTACATAAATTTCAATATGCCTAAGAATAAAATGCATGTAAGCATGTGAAACAATAAATATTCTATCACACGACGCAAGCAAGCAGGAAAACGCCGATACGCGAGTGATTAATGATATCTTGCGATAACAAATGTCACTTGCACGGGGCTACTTGTATCTACCTACTTTTGGCAACCAATAAGCGCTTTTTCTTTTAACGTTATAGTTTCTGGACTGGGATACGGTCACGCGTAGATATTATTGCGACGACGTTATTGAAATGATTATGGCAACCATTTTACAGCCTGAACAGAGTAAATGTAAAGAACTAGAGAAATATACATCTTTGCCACATTTGCGATTGCCCGGGAGTAATGCTTCCAAGCCCGGGGTCAGAGAAATAGAAATACAGAGTTCAAAGGGAAGGTTAAAAAAAGTGGGAGTGGACTGAAAAGCTGAACGTGGCCTGTCAGTCTTTCAGGATTGCTGGCGCTATCTACCCTGCAAGGTATTTGTATGGAGACGTGATTATATGGATGGATGGATGGGAGTGGACTCTGTTTTGTATTTTTGTTCGTAGCAAATAAACTCAACGTTAAACTACTACTTTCATTCATGAAAATTCCCACGGGAACGAAGCTGGTCTATCACTAGTCAATCATATTTATTCTTTCCTCAGATTACATCTACAGCCTGGTTTTTACAAGGTTACAAGGACAAGGTAACTTGTCACATAGAATTAATCCGACATTCGTGACTGATTGCCCATCACTACCGTAGCAAATTGTGACAAATGCACCCTGGCCTTAGATGTGTGTGTAATTAATCATTATGTTGATGCCGCTGGGAAAATATTCCCGCATGTTTTCCCATTTTTTTCCATTTGGTAATTGCGATTTCTTGTAATGTGACAAATTGCGCTGAGAAATGATGAATGAATAGCTTGTTTTTCTCTTTTGTGAGAGATACTCGAAGCTATGTATATAAAATAATTGTGTAAAGAGTTTTTCATCAAAGCCAGTCAACCCAGCAACATGTTGCTGTAGCTCAGTAATTATTAATTTTTGACAAAAATCTTTCAATTAATACCAAATTTTGAAATAAATGAAATTTTATTAAAATCGATTCAAGTTTATTAGTCAGAGTTTATCAACACCTACATCGGGATACGATTACGATTTACAGATTTTGATTTTTACCATTAATTTCCTTCAAAGAGTGAGCCTACCAACACAGCCGTACATGGACAAAAAAAAATTCAGATACTTTTAAAAATGTTTTACACTACACAATAAAACAATTTAAAGGATAATAAAGTCTCCTTGACGTCTTAAATTTTAAGTTTCCTTAAAACTTGTAGACACTTTAGTTAGGTACTATAAACTAAGCTAAATTTAGCTTCTCATTTCATTTTATGTCTTAACCCTGATCGCACCATTACACACAGAGTGAGAAATGCGCGAATGAAATTGAATGCGTGTTTGTCATTTAAATAATGAATTAAATTTTACAACGATTTACATAAGTATATATCTTTCTAGGCAGAGTTAATGTAAAAGTTACATAGATTTATACATATAATCACGTGTATATCCCTTGTGGGGTAGACAGAGCTATACCTTGAAAAGACTGATTGGCCATCGTCTAAAAGGAGAATCCCAAGTTTATTAGCCTATCCCTTAGTGGCCTTTTACGACATTTATAGAAACAAGATGGAGTGGTCCTATTCTTTTTTTTTTATTGGTGCTGGGAACCATACGGAAATGTAAAAGTTGATTGTAAGTTAACTGAAAAAGTACATTGCCGCAGTAATTGAATGTATAAAAGTGGTTCATATATTCTGAATTATTTTTAATACTGCGTGAAATGATGATGATGATGCATCTGGCTGAACCGAAAGACGTATGCAATGCAGGGACCGTTGCAAGTAGAAACGTGTACCCTCTGTCTACCCCTTCGGGATAGAGGCATGATATTGTATAATATGTAAATAACACAATTTTTCTAAACATTAATTGAACATATACCTACAAACATATATAGTCGTTGGTTCGCCTTTGTCTAATTTACGGATTAATTCTGTTTGAAATTATTGCTGGCACGGCATAACCAGACGTTTGTAATTTTGAATATTAATTAAATTAAAGGACTAAGTTATAACGGGTTAAAACTGTTATTGTAATGAGCTTTAAATCACCAAATACCGTCCAGTAAATCACGTTGGTAATAAAAAGACACTTATAAAAGTATCTTCTGTGTTTCGAAGAAAACGTACAGTATTCATAATTTCAGGCTGAATGTGGCCTTTCAGTCTTTTGGAGTCTGTTGGCTCTGTTATTCCGTATAAGTTAAAGACGTTATTATATGTTAAGTAACAAGTTTGTACAATCATATTGTGTTTCCTTTGCATTCTCAGCCGCTAAGCTTTTATATACACATTCATAAATCACGCCTCTTTACCGGAGGGGTAGTCAGAGACTGATATGATAATTATAATTAATATATAAACGTTATGGTATAATAATTCTGTCTGTTCCACGTTTACAGCTAACAAAAAATTTATAACGGATAGCAGCTAATACAACTTATACAGAAAAACTTAGTGTTAATTGGACCATAATTTTCATCTTTTCAAATTGCTGGTATGGTAATGGTTTGCAATGGTATTATTTGAAAGTAACCAAGGCTTTGTCAATTCATTTAGAGAGTGGTCATAACTTTCTTGATATTTAAAACAATATAAATTTAACACCACAGTGTTATTTATTTGTCTTGCGTACGCGCACCATAAAACTTTCGTCCTTATTCCATGTCACACTGACCGGGCCATTACCTCTCAAAATTACAACTGACAGCAACGATACCTTTAGCCTGTCTGTCTGTAGCACTCGTAAACTATATTCGCATAATGCACTCGTTTTGACAGACTAATTTAAAAAGTAAAGACGCTAATTAAGAGGTATACATGTTACGAGAAGATAAAAATTGTTAACGTTCGTTTAAAAAAGGATCATGTATCTACAATTTGATTTTAATCTCTTTGTCTCTTGTATTTTCAGCAAAGTTTTAGTCATCGGTTAAAAATATTGTTTTATTCTTAATTTGTATACCTTTTAACACCTTCCAGTGTAGATATGGAATGGAGTAGTCATTGAGATTAAACTGTTATTAAAATATATTTTTTAAATAAAATATTAAACGTTTTTCTTATATACTTCAATATTATTAAATAAAGCTCTGCCTTTGTTTTATTCTTTGATTTAACTCAAGATGTGTACTAATTCTGTATGCGATTAAACGCACGTCGGATTGTCTCGTTGTTCTAATTCCTTTATGCGCTGCAGAAAATGATTTAGTGCATTTAAATATAAATGATACTGTGCTGTGTCTGTTATAGAATTAAATATAATTTGATCAATGTTGGTCGGGGAATGCAGCCAAGATATCGGAGTTTGTATCATATATATTAATTGAGGTTTTTGAAGGTATATTTATTCTTACCAAGCCTTAAAACTGCAATACGTGAGATGCTTGAAACATTCTCAACTACTCTTTCTTTACATTTAAAACCGACTTACCGAATTGATTCAGTTACACAAAACAATTATAGTTACAAAAAAGTTTACACAAGCAATACCGTTATTAATAACCGATCTATTTGTAGGGACACCCTTTCAGCATTTTTACAATGTGTGAACGACTGCTGTATCCCCTGAATTTATATCAACTTCCTACACTATTTCGCAAAATAAATAGACTACAGAAGTGGGCATGTGTAAAATTGGCTATTACTGTTACAAGATAACAGAAGAAAGCTATATTGTCAGGGAGTATTATGTCATGTCGTAATAGTAGTACAATAGTGAACAGGTCCATCCGCGGTTTCCAATGGGGTGCTTTAATAGGCTCAAATATTTTTGCGCCATACAAAAACTAAACTTCTCCGCATGTACATCAGTGTAACTTATAAAAGTGTTGAAACTGTCCTGTCTCTAAATAAAATAAGGTTTATCTGCATTTTCTATATTTTGAAATACTTACTTCCGCTGGGCACGCTATAAATTTGACGATAAAAAAATTAACGGCACTCTTGGAGCTAATTCTGATACATAACTCTTTCGGCGGGAGCTTTAGTGTTCGGAAGTGAAATGAGAAATGTTTGTTGTGTCGTCTTCACCTTTTTCCGGTCTTGCACAAAACACTGTTCTTATTTCAAAAAAGAAAAGAAATTTCAGTCGGTGGTAGGCCGTGATTTAGATACCTTCATTTTATCTGCAGATGAAATTATATAAATAAACTTCTTTTTTTTTAATTACAGAAAGACATTTTTTTCATACTTACAAGTGACAGACAGTTCATCTTTTTTATTGCCACATCACAAGTTTACCATCTTGGTTTTTGATTCTAGTCGAAGAAGAAAATTTTCAAATATTACATAACGAATGTGTTTAATTGAATTATTCAAGAAAAAATATTGTGACTAAGAAATGAGTCATAACTTTTTGCCTCATTAACAGCTTTGACAAAATAACGTTTACTAATTTCTACTTGACACTGTGTTGAAAAAACGTTTAGTCACCACCCTTATGTGTGGCGATTGCCCACTAAAATTGCGACATTTTTCTCGGTAACTTCTCTTCAATAATACATAAAAGAATGTCTCTTTTTCGGACGTACGCAGAGACTACATATTTCCAACTATATAAATCCAAATTTCCAACGTCACATTCACAGCACTCTTCATGTAAGCTCGGCGATTTCAGGAACACTTGACCAATAGGTACATTCGCTTCAAAGATATTTTTCTTTGCACGCTTTAGTCATTAAGATTTCTTGATGCTGCAGCAAAAATAAAAATATAAGAGGAAAATATTTCAAACAAAACATGTTAGAAGCATTATCTAACAAACAGTTTTTAATGGAACAATTTCACGTTAATAGCAAAAATAAAACTGACTAAACTTTGTAAAAAAGGATAAAACACTATTAAAAATACTTAATAACTTCTAGTGTGATCAGCTCAGGAGATAGCTATGCCACCTTGCTTAGCTGTATGAAAGGTAGCCCAAGATATCACCTGACCGTGTGTAATAATAATAAATAATATGTTAATAATTAATGACAAATCACACCGATTGCCCTATCCAAGTTGTGTGTATTTTGTATAGGTACTTAGTTATTTTTTGTCCGAAGGGATCGACTGCAAATCGAATCTGGGGCCGCATTTGTCACTAAAAGTTAAAGAATTCCGTTCAGCTGAAGACCGTTTCGTGGCCAGTGAAGACATGTGGCTCCAATTTATTATTTCTTTTTCTGTCGTAAAGATAAGATTGAGTGATTATGTGACGGAATAGTGACTGTCACATGGTATATTTGAATTGTCGTTTATTTTTATCCACTGTTTCAAGGAAATTGTGGCTTGGGGACGTTACATTTTATCCTCTTAACAATTGATAAGGAGCATCAGTAGTCGAGGGGTTAAACTGTTTGATTTTAAAGAATGACGATTCTTATTATTGCTTCTGTCTTTTCAAGCCTGTTGGCTCTGTCTACCCCGCAAGGGATATAAACGTGATTATATGTATGTATGTTTAGCTCTTACGGCGACGGAGAGCATCGCGAAGAAACTTGCACATTCATAAAACTACATGTGTAACCTCGATCCAATATGTGATAGGTTTCCTCACAATGATTGCGGAGGCCAGGAGTCAGTTCGTTTAAATATCTGACTCTCAATACAGGATCCATATCTCAATACGTTGTCCAGGTCATAGGCGCAGATAACGGGCTCTTCTTAAGAAAAGTGAGGACAAAACTGAGAATATTAAGTAATTTAGTAAGATAATGAATGAATTCATAATATTTTATAGACAAGTAAAGTTTATAGTCACTACATTTTCATCTTAATTTTAATTTATAATTAAGAACTTTTCTTTCTTATTTCCACGGTAAATTAGTATTTATTAAAGCTGAAATTGACGGACGGTTTAATCCATTAAAAAATTATCGATAGTTCACACAAAATAACGGCTCGATAAACTAATCGAAACTGTTCTTACTAGTCAATATACTCGTAAACGAAATCGGCTCACTTTCAATTGCACTTTTAAAACTCCTCTGAAGATTTTTACTTAAAAGAAACAAAGAAAACAATTCTCTAGAAGACGCCTCAAGGACTTCAATTAAACCATAATTAATTGCAGCGCAGCCCTGACAGACTCCACGTCACTTTTATATGCGGATTTCTGACGTAGGGAATGGCGGTCTTCAACGTGTATAATATGATTAGTTTGCTTCGAGCTCTTGCACTTACATTTTAAAGCGTTTGAAAGTAGAGATCATATTTTTATAATTTATTTAAGTGCCGTGTTATTTCCGGCACTTTAGAAAAGTACTATTTCATATCTTCCCGTGGTTTGGATACGTGACAAGAGGACTATGGGATAAGCTTATAAATTGGGATTGTATGGGCTAGCCACCTGTCACTATTTGAATCTCAATTACACCATAAAGCCCAACGGCTGAACGTGGCCTTTCAGACTTTTCAAGGCTGTTGTGTCTCTGTCTACTATAGACGTGACTATATGTGTGTATGTATTTATATTGTGTAAATGAAACTGAATACACACAATTCAAAATTTCAATTTAAATTAATCCTCATCATTATATTTTCAAGGCATCAGGGTGTCTGAGGGGCATTCGACTGAAATCGCAAATTGTTTGTTTATTTTGAGTACACACATAAAACATAAACATACATACGTACATACATATGATCACGTCTATATGCCTTGCGGAATAGACAGAGCCTACAGTCTCGAAAAGACTGAATGGCCACGTTCAGCTATTTGGCTTAATGATAGAATTGAGATTCAAATAGTGACAGGTTGCTAGCCATCGCCTAAAAAAGAATCCCAAGTTTGTAAGCCTATCCCTTAGTCGCCTTTTACGACATCCATGGAAAAGAGATGGAGTGGTCCTATTTTGAGTAAAAATAAAAATAATTATTTATTTACATTACATGGTAAAACATAATAAATTTAACTTTAACACCTGAAAAAGCAAAGGCTGAAAGACTTTCACATAGTAGTTCAAACCGAAAAAATTGTCATATCTACAGTAAATATATCAGTAATTTTGTACGTATACGCTTGATAATGATTTAGAAAGATATCTACCACAATATCACAGACGTGCCCGAACTAAACCGGTCGAGTTACACAAACGTCAGGTACACAACGATGTTTATTCTGCAGCCATTTTTAATGTAAATGTGTGTATACAATTTTAATTATCCGACTAAATGTTCGTTTAACCTTTCGGCGGTTAACTTATTGCTTGAAACACTGCCAGACATTTATTTTACCAGAGACTTTGTAAACAATATCAGCAGAATGCAAAATGAGGCTGTTTGAGATTTAAGTCTAGGTAGTAATGAGTTGTTACATGGTATACTAACATCTCTCTTTCATATTATCGTTTCTCCTCCAATTTTAAAGCTATGAGTTTCATATAATTGTAAGTTTTATCCGTTTTCAAATGATTTGACAGTATATATAAGCAAAATAAAAACATTGAATATGTACTACGGATACCATAGTACAAGTCTATTAAAAATGTTGATTAAATAACTTACTAAGTGGTTATTTAATGCTTTTGTTACTATTTTAAATATAAAATCGTCTATCTAAACATCTCAACGTTAGTTCAAGTAACCATACCAACCAATTTTGGACCCTTGACACCAGTAATTAATAATTGTGATTGATTTACTATCTCTGTAGCTTAGAAAATATGCCAGTCCAACAAAAGCTACTGGGACCAATACATACAAAATTAATTACAAAATTTGCTATAATAGGTAAGAGTGTATGTTTTGAACTAATAACAACCGGACCAAATTGACCGGACGGACCCTTGACAACAGCAATTAGTAACTATTATTGTGATTCTATCTCTGTAGCCTAGTTAATACTCGTATGCCAGTCCTTCAAAGCGAAGCCTTTATAGAAAACATGATCATCACAACTATCCACAAACTTTGTCATAATAGATAATATCAGGTCAATTGTAGTAGCAATTCATAATCAATTCTAACACGATCAATACCTCTTCAATCAATTTCAGCAATCGCTCTATCTTGTAAGGTTGTATAAAATTCATGGCGAGCCCTGGGCATGATAAATAAGAGCGGCCGAATATTCTCATTTACTACGTGACTGTTTTGTGAAGAGGATGGGTGGGAAGGATATCTGTCATATATTTTTCCATTGGATCAGGCATGCGTTGTTTATTATCATGTATGTTTTCATCTGATCATCATTCATCCTTTTGGTGTTTGTCCTGGTTGCATAATCACCTCTCTTGAGAAAGGAGAGGAGAGATTAAAGATCTTACAGTGAAAAACTTGGTTTTTACACGGGGTTACTCCCGTCACGTCCTGTCTGGTCTCCCAAAACTTTAAAAAGGAACCTGACCCTTATTGGATCATTGTAAAAGCAGGTTGCTAGCCCATCTTCTAAACCGAGACTCTAAAGTTTCATAACCTTTACCTTAATTGATTTGATAATGCTTGACAAGTCTACTTTGATAAGAGAAGCTGCTGGTCTACTGGAAAAGATTTCTATTGAAATAAGTAGCACTTTTGGATTACAATATACAATATATTTCCTTAGTTAACCTGCACACGAACTTACACTTGTAAAAAGAGATACTTTACCAATATATTTGCCAGTTGAAATCGCCTTGTTGCCAACATTATGCCAAGCGTGGACAGTACAATAATTTATTTGATTTATGTATGTGAATAACCACTCGTCTTGGCTCATTACCGCTTGACATTGACCGATGGCAGAGAAAAACGTCCGTTTAGCCAAGTTATGATTTAATTCCTATTGGCAAAAACTAAGGCGAATTAAAGATCCTCGACTGACGTAAGTATCATTTTTGTTTCTATTGTTAAGAAACTTTTAAATTAAATAATTTCCAGCAGAATAGACTACTTCCTTCATATCTTAAGAGGTAACTACAAAATCATCTAGTTAGTGTATATACACACAAAAATTCTCAAAGAGTGTCAAGCAAGCATCCATCTGGTGTTAAAATATTTATCATAATAATCTATCTTTAGCAGAACCCTATTATCGGGCTGAGAATTTAATCAGGGCTTTAACCAAGTAAAAAGACGACAATGTGTTTTTCTACTTACCTAATAAACTGGACGAATAATTTAACCCCTCAGTTCCAGCTTCGATAGTTCAATACGAGTATAAACAAGATATTTGTAATTTAATGGAAATGAAACGAAAATTCACGTTAATTTCCGTTCCCTTGGCAATTTCGGGAAACCATTTTAGTGCCCTTGTACACCGCATAAGGAATCTATATTCTGAATCTCAAATCTCTAAACTCAGAGATTTTGTCTGTGTGTAGTTTACACTAAAACAATTTTTTTCAAGTTTAAAGTCAATCACTCAGTAACTGAAGAGCATTATATATACAGATTGCTTACGTCTTACAGTCTACTTATTTTATTGGTCTAGTATGGTATATTTAATTTATATGGTTCTACATAGTTCTCTTTTTTGTAATCAGGCTACACAGAATTATATGTACGAGTATAGATATGCTTCACAATACTTGATACTTCTCCCTCATTTCTAGAAGGATCACGTCCGTTCCGACTGGCGTAGCAAACTACATTACTTTCACTCCCTCAGGATCACTAATTTGGTATCCTGATGATGGTCGCCCTTGAGTTCTGTCGAGAATATTCTATTAACAGAAAGGTCACTCACTGACTTATCAACTAAACGCCATTGATATATTCGCCAAAAATCTGAATAAAGATATTACTAGCAAATTTCTTAAAGATCATTTACCGTGGTTTTTCTAGCGGTTCACTTAATTAGAAGCAATTTTCAATTGTTACGATTAAGTCAATTAAAAAAAAATTACTATGAAGAATACATTGTGATGAGAGAGAAAATAATTAAAAAGTCATAGAAGGACGCACAACTTTAATTGTTAAATAGATTCCAGGGTAAACATTTGATTAATTTCAACAACCTTCAGTTACTATGATATTAACTTGATCGTAAAATACACGGTTAACAGTATGACGAAAATAATAAAGAAATAAATATCCAGATAAAATAGTTTATGGAATAGCTTTGCCTATAACATGGCGCCTGCGGCACTGATGATTGCAGAGATAAGTTACTTTAATAGATAACTCAACACGGTACAAAAATGAAATTCAATTAAAATGCGTCTCAAATAATTTGTGTTTGTGTACGTATCTATGAAGAAAAGTATAGCAATAACAATTAACGAAGAAGAGACAGTTATTTCATATTATGTGCTGATAAGTAAATTTTCTTTTTATTTTATGTTATACCTATATCTATTTGTATTGGAGAATGAAATGAAAATATGGGACGAATTATACATATTGAGCCAGCGTGATTTCATAAACATCCAAGGCCTATCACAAGTGAATTGTTCATTATAAATCGTGCCCGACCGGGGATTAAACCTGCGACCTGTGGTTTATGGGCAAGGACCAAATCACTGGGCCAAAATGTGTCGTCAAAAATTATAATATTTTTACGTTGTTATTTAGAAAAGAGATGAATGGAAGACGTTTCACTGGACTTCACTGACAAGAGTTAAATCTAAAAATTAAGAAGAACTAATTCTAATTCGCTAGACTACGTCCAAGCACCACGCAAACTTTTTAATCGATTGAATTTTTATGTTATCTATATTTGAGTTTATCATCGAGTTCAGATGTCTGTTATTACTTCGGTCCACCGATCGATGCCTATCGCGACGACATTACTAAACTACCACTACCGGTAATTATTATTTATGAGTGGAAAATCAATTATTTCTGGACTGTTTGATAAGGCTAGTTATCCACAGCTTTGAGAGACCAAATTATTATAGAAACCTGTTATGGACGTCGCTGTTGTCGTACCTTTTGCGATTGATAAAAATGAGACTTGTAAGCTGTTTTGTTTGCTGTTTGCATGAACAATTTATAGTGATACATTTTGCATTAAAAAAAAACAATAATCACGCCTTGTTTACGTAGAGGTAAGAAGAAACTTAATGTTTTCGTTTGCCACAATCTTTGTAGTTTTCATTCCCTGTTATTCATTTTTTAAGCTAAAGGTACTCTTTTTTGCCAGAATCATTAATAGTATCACTTATTATATTAGGACTGCCAGTGGAAGCAAAGATTT
Organism: Amyelois transitella; assembly: GCF_032362555.1. Taxonomy (NCBI): domain Eukaryota; kingdom Metazoa; phylum Arthropoda; class Insecta; order Lepidoptera; family Pyralidae; genus Amyelois; species Amyelois transitella. Next base: position 3,319,191 of record NC_083518.1, on the reverse strand, counting down.
ATCAGTTTGCGTCATAACTGTGTCTCGTTGGCTTAAGGCTACCGATGCCATCTGCTCTAATATGAGTTTTTATTTAGATAACCATTTACTAAAGCCATTTATTTGGGTAGATTTTGTGTATTCACTTTGAACAGTAATTGATTACTGCTATTACATAGATTTCACGGTTTCTTTTATAATATTGGTAAGTACTGTTATAACCTTTTTTTATATCGTGACACATAAGTTAGTCTAGTGACAATGTATGTGAAAAATTAGAGATGGTAGTTGGAAGAAACCAGTGAAGAAAAATATATGCGTTTGTCGTCTTGGGATCAGAGAACGACAAAAAAAAATGTTGTCGACTGCGTGTAAACAAACATTTAGTAAATCAAATTCCACAAATTCTTTATTAATTTATATTCTTATTTTCTTTTTCATACCAATTATTCGTCATGTCAGGTATATGGTATACCTGACATGACGAATAATTGGTATGAAAAATCCATATCCATAATCTTGTATGCAGTTTATCCAACTTTTCTCAAGCATCCCGTATATTCACTGTTCACATTTTAAACTCTTCTTCAGTCCCGTATCGCTTCACGATTCAGCAAAATTTCAAAGCACTTATCGCCAGAACTTTCAAACAGTACGCAAAACCGGGCTGACGGCCACAATCCCCGATGAAACTACAAAGAGATTATACCGTATTATGGCCAGATAAGAAAAAGTAATGGTAGAAACTTCGGATATAAATTAGAATCGGTCTTGAGTCCGATCATTCTCAGTTATCCCAGTTCTGAGTTTAAGTAATCCTTACGTCTAGCGATGGGAGTGTTATAAAAGTTAAAAGTAGTCTCGTTCGATTTACATAAAATCATCATCTTTGGAATACGAGTAAGTTTTCATAAACTCAAGATATTCGGTTTAAGGAAAATTTATTTCACTCTCAATTTAACTCACGGTAAGCTAAGTTTTGAGTGATACTTTTTTCTTAGTACAAAATCAAGCATGTTTTAAGGTATAAAAAGGTGTACTAAGTAGCCAAGGCATTAGTATCATCAGGGCTATCCATCGAAATCAATTATATAGAGAAAGAACTAGAATAAAATGTGCCTTATTGATGCTCTTTAGCGGTATTTTGCACTTTTTGTGATGGATAAAAATTTTAACTCACGTCAGGTCACGTGACCTAATCCAAATTTTGTAATAATATCAGTGTTATCATAGAAAAATATGTTAATGTGTGCGAGCGAGAAGCAACAGAAGAATTGAATGAACAGCTATTTCCAGTCTATGAACCTAAAATCCGAGCATGTAAGTAAATGAAATCTGCGAGCATCCAGACCTATATAATTTACTCGTGGTGATATAAAACATTAACTGCACGGCCACTTAAGCAAATAAGTAGAGTCGAGGCCACTCCGATACCTGTTTGTAGTTTGACCGACGTGGGTGGTTCAGACGAGGCTTCATTTATTAGGACTGTTTCATACTTTTACTTCCAATTTTCGATGAATTATTATTAGTATTTACCATTTCATCTTTGATATGAGTGTGGTCTGAGGAGTGCAACACAAAATTAAATGATACTTTTGTATAATGTATATTCAGCACATTGGTTAATTATTTAAATTGAGAATATATTTTTTTTTACATTTTGTATCTTTGTAACATTTTAAATGATTTCAATAATACATAAACAAAATTGTGTTCATTTCTCTAAACTCTAAATCACATCCTAAAATAAACTCCACAGGAGAAACACTAAAATACATATAAGGCAACGGTCTTTGTATTTATGCTAAGCAAAACCAAAGTTCATTTGTAATCGAAGTGAATTCAGGTAAGTACATTCACTTTACTACATTTAACCAGAAATGTTAACTGGAATTTAAACCAGGCGTTGTTTCGGGACTAGCGTTAAGCTGGCGTTGTCCGGTGTTCAAGATAACAGTAGTTAAGCTAAGAGGTCTTTGGAGACTAGATAATTCTACTTGTGTTGACCACGAAGAAACAACATTGTGCAGTTTCATGTTAGTGTTTGGTTCGATACTAACATGCTGGTTAAAATTAAGAAGACTTGTGCATTTAGGGTTTAGATTTTTTTTTAAACAGCTCTATGATTTGTCATCGGGCCTTTGTGTATAAATTAAAAGAAATAGAGGTGCTTGTAATGAAAATTCCTACATTTCTTTAGAAGGCCTGTCTATTAATGCCGTGTGATTTGCAGCACTTTAAGATAGTACTCCATCGTTTCACTACGTCGACATACATACATATCATCACGTCGATATCCCTTGCGGGGTAGACAGAGCTAAAAGTCTTGAAAAAACTGACAGGCCGCATTCAGCTGTTTGGCTTCTTGATAGAATTGAGATGTTTTACTATGTTGAATAAGACCCGATACTATTGGCTCTGTTTGTCACAAAAATATTTGAGATAAGTATGTAGTGAATTCTCGGTAAGAAAAGTAAAGTAAGAATTAAAAAAATATTATTTTTTTAAAATATGTACCTCATTTTGCTGCAGTCAAAAAGGTTCATTACGTTTCATGTGAACACAGCTCAAGCTGTTTACGACAGTGGAACGTACTTTACGATAATTAGCGGTATCCGATATTTATCCGTTCTTATTGGCTTTATCTCCTTTATTAATATTGCGGCTACTAACTAATTAGCCTTTTTAGAGCCGGGGTTCTTCGGAGAGTACGTTATGATAGTGACTACTGAATAATGAGTTGATTGATAAGAATTTAAAAGCACGACTGCGGAACGGGAGTAAAAATCAAATAAACAAATAAATCAATAGATAGGTATTTTTTTCAACAACGTTCTAGTTTTTCATAGCTGTACTTTTTCTGGAGAACATGGATTTTTGTCTATATGATTTATATAGTGAGCTGATAACAAACGTTATATTATTTGGTTAAAATTTAAACAAAAAATATCATGAGTTGCCTAACCTTTCAATATAAAATCTTTAATAATATGTTTAATTGACAACTAGATACATAAATTGTACATTAAGTCACATTTATATCCCTTGTGTGGTAGACGGAGTCTTGGAAAGAATAAAATCCACCTATGAAATTATGATCCCTTAGTCGCCTTTTACGGCATCCATAGGAAAGACATGCTCATCCAAAAAATAGTTGATTCAAAGAACCAGCGCATCCAATTATTAGATATCATAATCATACAATCTATACATTACTATATAATATATACATTACTATATACTGTATACATTACTATGTAGGCTGCTAATTTTATTACGAAAGTTGTCGGTAAGTCCTGAACACTTCTTGGATCAAAGGCAGGTGTACGGCCATTACCGATTCAAAATAAACACAAATAAGCAAATATTCCCCAGAATTACAGCATTTATACTCGTAATCGTAATACAGATGCAAACCACTGATATGTTAAACTTTAAAAGCATAAAATTTATTTAATTTGCATTAATTTCACGAAATAACGGAATGCAGTCATCGCATCAATTCCATATTAATAAATGGGCGATATAATAATGAATCGAGTACCAATTCAGAAGCAAACAGTTAACAATTTCGCTTAATATCCAGTTTCATTACAGTTTATGCAGGAGATATGAATATTTTATATCATTTTCTTCGTAAATAAAACCGTCCATGCGACAATTTACGATTGAACATGCGTTTCTGCGGTTGCGCCATAACATAACTTAGAATCAGAAAGTAAACTGCATAATTTTGAAAATTAGTTTTATGCACAACTTATTTTTAGAACTTATGAATTAATCTAAAATAAAAATTAAGTGAAAAATTGTGCCGCGTGGTTCCCGGCAATTTATAATAGGAACACTCCATTACTTGCCAATGGATGTCGTAAAAGGCGATTAAGGCAATGGCTGATGAACTTGGGTTTATTCTTGTAGGCGATGGGCTAGCAACCTGTCATTATTTCAATTCTATCATTAAGCCATACAGCTAAACATAACCTTTTTGGCCTTTTCAAGACTGTTGGCTCTGTCTTCCCCACAAGGGATATAGACGTGATTATATGTATGTATAAACACTGTAATTTAATTTCTTACCTCTAAATTCAGCGGCTTAGGCTGTGTTGATATGTCAGTCAAACATATCTACTCGTACTGTCGTTAAGTCCATGATTTCTAAAAAGTTAAAAATATGCCCAAATTCCTGACAGAGGATTGTCCTTCAGATAAAATAGGTAAACATTTAAAAAGGGCTATTTTATTTGTAGATATATATTATTCATAAACCAACTGGTTTACTTTTACTGTGCTCTTGCGGTTAGTCGCACCCATGTGAACGCCCTTAGAATATACTTCATTTCCTTCCAACGGGGAAAAAAAATGATTGATGCTGGAGACTCAACTGTGTTTTTACTCAAAAATTGGAACAAGTATGCAGTCATTAAAGAGCCCAACAAAAAATCAATAAGCTTGTGTCACGAAGTAAAAAATGTAATAACATTTTTTGGAGCGCATGCGAGCAGATTGTGATTTTGTCTGACGTTGATTAGAAGGGTAATCAAGCAATCAAGTGGCCATTTTTTTAGATAATCAACTCATCTTCATTGGCTATGAGAACAGACGTGCAATAAATCATGGTTTGTACTTAATAGCTAGTGTTGGCATAAATATTAAATTACTGTCTCTCTCTCTCTCTCATTATCGTCGTTTATTTTTTGTATCGCTTTGGGGACGCAGTCAAATAAATCAAATAGTTAAGTGTATTATATATATATAAACACATATAGTCTCGTTTATATCCCTTGCGGGGTAGACAGAGCCAAGGGTATTGAAAAGACTGAAAGGCCACGGCAAACAGCTGAACTGTTCAAGAGGAATTCCAAGTGTATACTCCTATCCTTTAGTCGCTTTTTGCGACATCCATGAGAAATATATCGTGTGGTTCCTCCATGTCTTCTACATTGATGTCAACAAGGCAACTAAGGAAAATGCTAATAAACTAGGCGTAGGTAATGAACTAGCAACCTGTTACTATTTTAATCTCAACACAGCTGAAAGTGGACTTTCAGTCTTTTAAGCCTTTTGGCTTTGTCTACCCCATAAGGGATGTAGACGTGATTTTATAATGTGTGTTTCTCAATAAAATGGATGCTAAAAAAATCATTGTAGAATAAAATGGGTTAAAAAAATACGAATAAAAACATCGTACTTACTTGCTCCATCACTAGTTATAATGTTATTCATCACTGGCACATGTTAAAAGATCAAGCGAATGCCTTAAGGCTGCACATGTATATTCTGTATCCAAGTGTAAAGGTTAAAGTTTATATTAATTTGGACATCAAAGAACCATAACTGTCTTGGAATTATCTGTGTTTGTGGACTTGTTGGAGGGTCCATTTGGATACCATAATTAATAATGGCAAAATTTTAAAACTGCCTTACTCTTAACGGCATAGCCGTTGTTTCGCATTTTGCATAATTGTGAAAGGTTATTTGAATGCCATGAGAAACTTACTATATTACGAGTACTTACTTAGTTTTTTGCAATTCAGATGGGACATTTTCCTGAATCATTATCGTGGCTCCATTCATACTAAAGGAATCAATCAAATGAGCTTAACAAAAATTATCGAAGCTGGGTAACTAGATAACTGGGTGGTTAAAAGATATAGTGTCAGACCTTATTCATACCAGTATTATCACAAATGTTGACATGGCATGTCTTATTATCTCCATTTCCCTTACCCCAGAGTTAGAAAAGAGAAGATAAGATGCTGATAATAATCCTGCTGAATCGTCGTCATGGGCACCTTCGGCTTCTCTCCAAAGAATTTAAGACCCAATAATTTTTTAGGTTGAACATTAAGAAAATAGGATGTAATGATGATTTCTTTAAAAGCAATAAAGTATTCACGAATGGCGTATTACAATTTAAATTGAAACAGAAATCAAACAATTTCATTGTGGAAACTAAATCATGAAGTGTCACACAGAGAACTGTAGCTATATCACGAGTAAAAAGATTATAACGCATTGTTAGTTGCAACAGTTCAGAATACGGTAAAGCTTTGTACACATTAACCGAGTTTTTAAAGAAGAGAACGTGCGTGTTTACTTTTTTTAGTCTAAATTAGATAACTCGTTGGGATTGTTCTTGTGGAAATCGATTTTCTTTTTATTTTGAAAATTTTTAAAGATATTTAGATTTTAATTTATTTCAGTTCAATTGTAAAAGCCTATTTTTTTAATACCTGCCTACACAAAGTATGTTTTAGTAGGTATTAGTCAAGAAAGAAACATAAAAAAAAACACATGCCAGATGATTTGAAGGTAACAAAATGATAAAAAAGAATTCATATACGCGTGTACTGAGCTTTTTGGCATAACATTACCCATATAAAGTGTTCTATCTAACACTTAATAGAAGCTGAGTTCTGAATGTGCGAATTCCAAGATCATCCCCTATTTTTCAATCTTCTACATATTCAATGTGAACAAGCCCTTTTGCATTGTTAGTGCGATCCCTGGGCACCGTAATTCACAGATTTTGTTCGTTCATAAATTAACTCATATTGTTTTGCAATGAGTCACATTGTGTTTCATACTGAATTCAGAGTGAGTATTATAGCGCAAAATTTGTATGATTTATAACATGAATTAAGTTTTATCTCGGATTTTGTAATTGAAAATTAATGTGATTGATTAGATACCTATAATTTTGCAAATGATAACTAAATACTTTCACAAAACTTTTTGTGAAATTTTACATACATACAATAATTGCGTCTGATATAGACGCAAGACCTTGCGAGGTAGACAGAGCCGACAGTCTTGAACTGATAGGCCATGTTCAGCTGTTTGGCTTAATGATAAAATGAGGATGCAAATAGTGACAGGTTGCTAGCCTATCGAATCCCAAATTGATAAGTATATCCCTTAGTCGCCTTTTACGGCATCCATGGGAAAGAGAAAAAGTAGTCCTATTCTTTTTTTTTTATTAGTGCCGGGAACCACACGACACTTCTGTGCAATTTTATTTTAGCGGTCGTCTGCTCTTCGGAAAGTACATTATATAAAGTCCCCTTATTTTTTCTGTGTGTATGCGCTAATCTCGAAAAGTGGTGGACGAATTTTGTTCCAGTTTGAAATGTTGGAAATAGGGTATTCTGAGCAAGGTTTAGGTATATAAATGCTTCCCGTGTGAATTCAGACGGGTCACTTTTAAGTAATAAAACTTTTATACATACAAATTATCTCTTACGGGGTAGGCAGAGCCAGCAGAAACTTAACGCAACTCAAGGATGCGTGAAGCATGAAGCAATACTGATCCGGATACCATACTTTCTTAATATAGGTACTTAATTAGGTGAGTTTGTAGAAAATTTATGTAGAATGAAACAGCCAGGTTTGCAGCAAGTAAGTCAGAAATTACATCCTTACTTTGTAGTAATAACCTCAACACCGCATACAGAATCAAAGCATTCAAAGTACATGTTGCACTCTGTAAATGTCACCCGACCTCTAATCACATGTTTCAAAGACCGTTCAACTTCAGACTCTATGTCCATTTACTTATGGTAACTTTCACTTTGACGTGAATTTCAAGATTTTGCAGGGAGCATTTCAAGCGGTCAGCCTCAGGAGATAGCTAATTATGAATCTCTAAACCTTGGGAATAAAGCTAGGATTCTCAAGGTGGTAGTCAAGACTAGCATGTACCTACGTTATAATTACGTCTTTATCTCTTACGGCGGAGACAGAGCCAACAATATAGAAAAAAATTAAAAGCCACATCCAAATGATGGAATTGAGATTCAAATAGTGACAGGTTGCCCATCGCCGCAAAAAAAAGTATCCCAAGTTTATTAGCCTCTACCTTAGTTTCTTTTTACGATGTCCATGGGAAATAATTGAAGTGGTTCTATTCTAAAGGACCAGAAACTACACATCACGATAATGACATATTTAACTATACGTAATATTATAAGGCGACCTCAGACCATTATGCTATCTCTTCTACCAAGAAACCACAAGGAGATTTCGTGAAGAGAGATTTTGAGAAACATATATATGAAATAGGCAACAATTTACATGCGAGCGAAGACACGGGCGGACGCTTTTATAGTATATACTGGAGTGACTTTGAGAAACTGAGCTTAGTCCTTGTAAATGAGAGCTAAGAGCCTTTCAAGAGATGAATATCAAGATTCCCTGCCGAAGCTCTCAAATTCTGCATCTATTGAATTGCAAATATATTTTGCATCTGACTTGCAATATAAATTAAGTATGGAGTAGAAGTAGCACTGCGGTTTACCTTTCCAGCTTCCAACTAGGAAGAGTATGTTTTCGATGTCGTTCAGTCTATTAGATTCCATAATTCAAACAAGTTGAATTTTTGGGTAAAATGTAAACAACATTTATTTCGCACAAAACATATATAACATTTACTTCAGCAAAAATGCAAACTCAAACTTCTCTCATTTCTTTATTTTGCCGTGAATTTTGTGTTTATAGTACTTCATATTTATTTTTTATTTCTTTTACAAATAATTACTAACAGAAATTTTAACGTAGTTTTGTGATGATATCACATTTATCATTCTGTAAAATTAATATTTTGTTATTTGTGAATCTAAAAGGAATTATTTGATATAGCGGTTTATGTTAATAGAAGAAGTTACTGATTTATGAATTGTTCGGTTTATTGGCCAATTTATAGGAAAGTTTATGACCCGTCTGACAATATTAACTTTTAAAGTAAACTAATATTTTTTTATCTAGTCAAGTTTTCATGCTGGTCTGGTGGCGAACTATTTTAATTACTTTAATATTCCAGTGCAAAATTACTAAATTGCAAAATTAGATTATTTTTTCATTTTTTTAACTTTAATTCGATTACCTTTTGTAAGCTTATACATAAAAATAAATTATTTTTGTATTTACTACCACAAATGTAATATCGCTGACAAAAGAGCTCCACCTTACTACTTAATTTCATTTTATATTACTCAACTGATTAAAAACCAACACAAGAATCAAAGTTTTTGTATGATTTCAAATCCTTGTGCCAAGGATAATGAAAACCGCAACCTTATTTTGAACCTCAAACTAAAAGCTTCGACTATTATTCTACAAAGCACTGTGGACCGCAAAACTTATAAGCTTGCAATTTACTTCGGGATCATCCTATAGCACTTCTGAATTTTGACCACGCTCAAAATTTTCTACCGTCATTTTTTATCTAAGGCTTTCGAAACTTTTACCTCCAAATCCTCCAAAGCTGTTTACGAGTATACCTACTAGCTGCATTGGCTTCCTTATAAAACATCATTAGGCTGGCGTCCAAGATTCTGATTGGGTGTTAGGTATTTTCACAAACAAATAACCAATAACCAAGGAACCTAACCACTAATGGATTATGGTTAAATTCAATTCCAAGTTTCCTCACAATATTTCTTGTCTCTAAGAAAATAGCCTTTGCTACATGACTGCAGTAAGATTTGAACCGGCGTATCTACCTTTTTTGATTCTACCATCAACACATCTCAATGCAGTACCTATATAAAAAAATGGATGCGACTTAAGAGTAGTATCTGTTTTATAAAACTAGTCGTTCGCCGTAAACTATAACCTCCCGAACACTTTAACTTTTTTCAAAATTTGGAATATCCAAAAAACTGCTTAACCGATTTTGTCGGCAGCCTATTTAAAAATATCTTATATATCTATTAAGCTTTATCAAAATTAGACCACCTATGCGAAAGTTATCGTATTACAAACAAACATACAAAAAATGTGTTTTTACCCCAAGTTTATTGGTAGACGTCACTGGCTTCGCTCTTTCGATCAAATATATGTTCTGCCTATTCTATATTTATTTGATCTAGATTTTTATTACGATTTCAGAAAGAAATTTATCATTTGAGACGTGTCAGGGTATCCAAATCCGATTAAGCTATCCAATCTCAAGAGCGGATTCCTGATTCGTGTTTTTCACATTTTTGCCCGCTGCTAATTTTGTTTTCTAAGCACGTTCCTTGCTAGGCTGATAACAAAGTCCAATATAGCTGAAGCGGGTTGAGTCCCAACTGATAGAGACAATCTTATACCTATCCGATTTAACAATTTTGGTTTAGAAAATGCCTTATTTGTAAGGAACCTATTTGTTCATGATTTTTATTTCAGATGTAACTCTACCTATAAAATAATAATAAAGTAAAAAAATATTTTGAAGTGTACTTACTAATTAATTGATTAACTTTTAAAACCTAGTTACAAGTTTAGTTTTTACATCTAAAAACCATATTTTTTCATCCACTTTTAGTGTAGAAAATGGTATTTTTTTATCGTTCAGTAGTCTAACATTAAGGTACTACTTACTACATTATTGCATACCCATATACCCATACCTTTCGGGGCATGTCCCAAGCACTATTATGGAGGTGCAAATAGTTATTTGTTAAAAAATATTCAATTTCTATATATATTTTTTTAACTTTAATTCGATTACCTTTTCTAAGCTTATACATAAAAATATATTTTTTTGTATTTACTACCACAAATGTAATATCGCGGACAAAAGAGCCCCACCTTACTACTGGATATCACAAGAATATCACAAGCGAGGGGAGCATCTGATATTTATGAACTCGTAAACTTGATTATATTATTTATTTTGTATCGTTACTGTCATCTGGATTATTATATCTTCCTCGCTTAATTGAAGTGTTAAGTCTAAATATGTTCCATCGTTAAAATCTTTAAGAAAAAGTTTAAACACAAAAATGCTTAAGTTGTTTTTGTAAATGAGTAGAGAAGATTAACCTAAATTACCGTAGGTAGTCTGATTTTATATTTTAGAATAAAATAAATTGTTTAAAGAAGTACACAAAGGATGATTCTTATCAAATAAAACATTCAAAATGACACATGACGTCAGCTCCCGATAGGCCCTTATCTACATCTGTCTGCATTGAGGTCTGCATCATGTTATTTATGACAGCCTTATTTCCTGAAGATGGTTTGTATACCACGCGTTTTCTGTCTTCAACTTGAGAAAGCATACAATGTAAGGAGAAATTTGGCCTTAAATATAAATCATTTTTAACCGCCTTCAGGATTAAAAGATGATTCTCAGTTTGACATGTATGTTTGCTTGTTTGTATGTACGTACTCGTAAGTTTGTATGAATGTTTGTTTGCATGTATGTTTGTATGTATGCTCATATGCATAAATATTTGTCCGCGATTATCTTGATTTTTGCTGAACTAATTTTCATGCGGTTTTAATGAAAGTGTTTCTTTTGTTTGGAGATTAAAAACTGCAATATTAATAATACAGTATAAATTGTGCTACCACTATTTCAGTTTTACATTTCGGAAAACAAGCGCTAACACAATTTGTACTGCATTATTTATAAAACAGAACTACGTACTCCGCTGTAAACTTTCTGATATTTTCACAAAATAACGCAAATTAATTTAAAGCTCTTAATCAATTAAATTTGATAGACAATATTATACTTACAGACTAGAATTAATGATTCAAATTGTAAGTTTAAAAAAGTATATTTGCCTTTTGATGCACAAACAAAACACTGGAGGAAGAAGTCTAATTCATATATAATAATAAAAGCTAAATACAATATATTTTATACCAGCCTGCTATCAAAATTATACAGACAATAATTTGCATGGTGCCACAGTTTTATGGAGCAAATCTTAGCATACCCTGCAATAAGGTACGATAATTATAGCACCGATTGTCGACACAGCAAGAACACAGAGACATGTAGCGATTGCTGTATAACAATAGAGTTCTGCATAAAAGGTACGGTTCCGATAATTAAGACAAAGTTTCACATACATACAAAGTCACATCTATATCCCTTGCGGAGTGTCTACTCCACCTCAGTCTAGAGCCAACAGTCTTGAAGAGACTGATAGGCCACGTTCAGCTGTTTAGCTTTTGGATAAAATTGAGATTCAAGAAGTGACAAGTTGCTAGCCCATTGCCTAAAAGAAGAATCCCAAGTTTATAAGCCCATCCCTTAGTCACCTTTTACGACATCCAAGAGAAAGTGACGGAGTTGTCCTATTCTTTTTCTTTTGGTGCCGGGAACCGCACGGCACAAAGTTAAAAGTATATTCTAGTAGAAAAAGCTGCAGTGCTTTTTGTCACCACTTCTTCTGCACTGATGCTTTGGCAGCGAAAAATATGACAATTATTAAGTGACGTTTGAAGTAAAGAGGCGAGATAATATGTATGCTTGTTTAACACATAGTTTCATTCAGAACCGCACCTTACACTAATTACTGACACGATCAAGTAGTAAGAGAGGGCAAGCAATCGGTAATAACAGCTCCGTGTACCATTGTTTATGTAAATAAATCGTAATGTCGGTCGGTGTCACAATTATAGGGCTTAAAGACGTAAGTCATGGACTCAGATAAAACTGCTATTCCTCCTGTCTTTAGTACCGGTTGCATCCTCACCTCTTTGGAAAGGAGCTCGGGGTATGCCTTTGACCATGGATCCTGGATTGGGTGAGTCAGGTTTTTACACGAAGCGACTCCCATCTGACCTCCACACCATTTTGCAGATAAACCACACCCGTATTGGATCCATTGTTACACATCTAATTGCCTGAATGGCAGGTTTCCGCACGATGTTTTCTTTCACCGTAATATCATCGATTAGTATTCAAACTAATGTACATAACTTTTAAAATAGTCATGGGAAAATTTTTAATTTAATTATTTTTTTTTTAATTTTAATTTAATTTAAATTAAAAAAAATAGGTGGGATTTGAACCTGCGCGTTGATTCGACCACCGACGCTCTTCAACTCTCACAACTCAGATAAAACTTCGAAATTTATTATATTTTGTCATTATATCTATGAAGACAATAAATACCTAATTATAAATGCGCCGTAATGAAATAGAAAGTTGAGGAATTTACTTTATGATACATGAACTCCAAAAGACTGCAATTAAACAGTCAACGTTTATGACTTTAGACAAACGTTCCCTTAAATAAAAATTAAGTACAATATATGTTATGCATTTATGTGTTGCAAAACTGACAATTTTCTTAGTTACAAATTCAAAGTTTTATAGTTAACCACTAACAGACAAAGAGACGCAGTAATGAATTTTGTCTTGAATTAGCAAATAAATAATTCATTGTGAACGAACCACGGATGGACGTATGTCTCCTACATGAGTAAATATCAAAAGCTAGATAAGGTTGTCTTAGTCACCCATAACCTTTTGACAAACCCAGGATTATATTTTTGATTTTTCTAAAATTTACCTATCCTATCCTTTAGTCGCCCTTTATGACAACCATGGGAAAGAGATGGATTGGTCCTATTCTTCTTTGTATTGGTGCCGAGAACCGCACGGCACATGGGATAGGCTTATACACATGGGATTCTTTTTTTAGGCGATAAGACTAACCTATCACTATTTGTATCTCCAAACCGGTGAACGTGGTCTATCAGTATTTTCAAGCCTGTTGACTCTGTCTACCCCGCAATATATGTATATACTATATGTATACCTACCCTATAAGGCATGATCAAATGCTATACAAATTATTATTTCAAAATTCTGAAAAAGAAGATTAGAAAATTGTCGCCATGTTACGAGTAGAAAATATTCATGATTTAGATGTAAGCATAAATATTTTTCAAATTATGTTATCGACGAATTCTTCAGTAGATTTCATAAATACAGTAGATTTTTTTTTAAACTCTACACAATCATCCATCCTATGTAGTATATGTATGTTTATTTTATATATAGTATATATCTATAGTCATACTTATATATGTAAACTATATTATATGTAAGTGTATAAAGTAATCTATTATTCATATTTTTATTATTGTTAATTTTTTTTAAAGTCATTGCACCACCCGTACATCCATCTCAGTTTGGTCCGAAGGTTCGACTGGCAGAGAATGCCTTGTGGCATTAAGTCCACCTGTTGTACATTTTACGTGCATAAAGTTTAAATAAATAAATAAATCTGCCTCAATCATAACACGACAATAAAAAAGCAATAGCTAAAATTAATTTTATCAAAAAATCACCACCTCCCAAGTATTTACTCACAGCCACTGTTCCTAGTAAGAAAGCATATTTTAACCAGCGTCGTAAACCGCGCTGAATGACAATACTCGTAAAACTTTATGCGTTGTAACTCCGTGCTATTACAATTACAAATTATTGCATTTGACTCGCCGTGTCATATGAGAGACCAATGACAATGTGTGATGTTAATTTTATTCACTAGACGGCTCAGCTGTAAAAGTCTACAATGAGAGGCGATATGCTAAGACACTTATTGGTTACCATAATCACATCCTTTCTTATAATACGTGTGCATATTAAATCACTGTTGTAACTACATAGTAACAGTTTGTATTTTGTGGGTGTCGGTATGCAATTTGTGTTGGTTGATACTAAAAAACATTAGAATAGAATAGAACAGATATATTTTCAAAATTGTATACAAGGTATCACTTATTGACGTCACATCACTTAAATCTAATTATAACTACTACCACTTCCAAAGTGCAGAAGAAGCGGCGGCACAAACTACACTGCAGCATTTTCATCTGACGTCAATATACAAATATAGATCTCTTAAATCTAAATCATGGACGAATGCACATTGTCTACATTAAAAAACATGAATGAATGTAGAACTAGTTATCATTTATCTCAGTTTGGTCCAAAGGTTCGACTAGGAAAGAATGCCTTGTGGCATTAAATCCACCTGTTGTACTTGCATAAAGTTAAAATAAATAAATAAACTCACGACTATATCCCTTGCGGGGTGTACAGAGCCAAAAACAGCCTTGAAAAATCTAAAAAGCCAAGAAATGCAGCTGTATGGCTTTATGATGGAATAAAGGTTCAATAAGTGACAGGTTGCTAGCACTTCGCCTACAAGAGGAATGCCAAGTCTATAAGTATAGCCCTTAATCGCCTTTTACAACATCCATGGGAAAAATGTGGAGTGATTCAAATATAAAAAGTGCAGGATACCACACGGAATACTGATACCAAAACAAATATGATTATTGCCGTATTATTTATGTTTCTGTGTGTACAACACTGAAAAATATTATCGTACCTTAAATAGTGAAAGAACAGCAATAAAATTCCGTTTACGTCAGCAATTTAAAAATGTCCAAAAAATGATATCACCCCTGTGTACTCAGCCCAGATATTCCTTTGTGGTAATTTTACGGTTATATCAAAGAGAACAAGAATCATTTGAAATTTTATTGTGGAAACAATTTATTAATTAATTTTCTGCACGGTATGTTTTGTTAAACAGGGACGGGAAGGACCATTAGGTAAAAAGTAAATTTATAAGTAGTAATAAATGAAAAAAAAAATCTCCAAAATAAATTATTTTGTCAAATAAAGTATACTTACGCGTACATATCTCTATTGAAATAATATTTACTTGTAACAGTTTACTAAACCATGTAGTTTTACCGAGTATGGAATACAAACATGCACTTACTATAGAAGTATTACTGTGAATGATGTGGGAGAAAAAGAAGTATCAAAAAATTGACAAATAGATGATTGACACACTTAAGTCGCCCATTTGCTTCAGAGCTACTCGTATATAATGAGACAGCAATATACTATTATGAGTGAAAGCGATATTATAATGTCTCAAACTTTTATTTATTATATCATCTGTTTGAAATGAAATATACACAAGCATGATGAAAAACGAACTTTCTTTGATTGGCCTGGTTCTTGGATATTATCTATGTGAGTATTTATCTATTATAGCCGACAGTATTGTATTTATATTGGATTTATCTATATAAGTATTTATTATTAGATATAATAACATTGGGTTGATATTTCGTAACCCAAGTCTCGCATTAACTTCGAGGCTAACTCAATCTGTGATATCTGTCTAATATTTATATATTTATTTATACGTATATCTTTTTAAACGCTTCATAAAACAATGCATTTCATGTAAACGTACTTTATCGCATTGAATAATAATATAATAAATTACCATAAAGTAGAACAGTGTTGGCTTTGGCGTTGTGACAGCGGAGGGGCGAGTAAGGCGCGTTCAGAAATTAGCTTCAGAAATCAGCACGCGAGGTGTCTAGCACGGAAGTGGTCACGCTTTTTGAATTCTGACTCACCTTTACAGTGGCAAATTACTTATTTATTTTATTCTTAAATTAATAAAAACCAGTACCGTGTGGTTTTCAGAACCATTAGAAAAATAAATAGGACCACTCAATCTCTTTCCCATGGATGTCGTTAAAAGCGACTAAAGCTTATAAATTTGAGATTATTCTTCATAGCTATGGGCTAGCAACATGTTACTATTTGAATATCAATTCTATCATTAAGCCAAACAGCTGAATGTGGCCTTTCAGTCTTTTCAAGACTGTTGTTGGCTCTATTTCTCTGCTCTGTGACTCCCATCTAACCTCCGTAACCTTAGCAGGAAAACGATTAGATAAGATCGATCATGGTTACACATTCAGTTGCCTGAATTTGCAGGTTTCCTCACGATGTTTTCCCTCATCGTAAGAGCATCGGTTAGTATTCTAACTAATGTACATTACGTCGAAAATAGTCATTGGTACATGGCCGAGATGGATTTTGAATCTGTGCGTTTCTGCGCGTCACGCATTTTATGAGTAACCAGGCACCTTACCGATTCAACCACTGAAACTCTCAAAACCTCAATTTTTTGATTAGTTAATACTTCTTCTCCCTATTCTGTCATATTTAAGCAACTATTATTTTCTGCGGCTGTAAGACTGCGTGCAAAAAAATTATAGTATCGACTTTTATCGTCGACTGTACTCCAGTAAGATGTCACGGTGTTGGTCACGCGAAATACCAATCCAATTTATAAATGTCGAGATAACAACCGCTTCTATATAAACTCGTGGTCTAAGGTTAGACTTAGAAAATCGAATAATGCCGTGGTCTTAATCTCTAAAATATATACTTTATTTCTGTATTAAATGACAGTGGTATAAGATTTACTGGTGAATCATATAATTAAAATTTTAAGTGACTTATACATCCCTAATTATACATAATTACGTCTTTATACCTTGCGGGGTTGAGAGAGTGAACGTATGTCTTGAATAGATCGAAGGGCCACGTCTATGGTTTTAAAATGGAATTGAGATTCAAATAATGACAGGTTGCTAGCTAGGTTGAATCCTGAATTTATTAGCTTTTCTCTATGTCGCCTTCTATGACATCCATGGGAAAAATATGGAGTGGTCTTATTAAAAAGTGCCGAGAATCACACGACATTTAAGAATAGCATGACTTAACCATGAGATTGATTGGCTATATTTTTATAGATATAACTAAAACTATGTCGCGCTAGCGAAACTCAAGACATATACATATCTCAAGAAAGCCAGATACCTGAATTATCTTTAAAATTGATATATATAGAGTCTAAGGTTGACACTTAGGTTGATTTCCTCAAATTTTTAAGCCTTTCCCTTGATTTACTTTCCAAATTTGATACGGAAAAGAAGTAGCTAGCACATACTGTTTTACCTCGCTACCTTTAGCAACTCTGCCATAAATGTTCCCTTGAAGAATCTCTTCTTAACCTAAATATTACCTCATACCTAAATCCATTTCAATAAATACAAAAAGTAAAGAATATTTTCCAGAGCTCAGGTCTCAGGTCAAAGGAAAAAATCACAAAAATGCGTGGATGAGTAAAGATGTGCAAGAACTTGTGCGATTAAAGAAGAAAGCATGGCTGGATTTGTTAGCAGCAAAAGCTAACTTAAGAATGCAAGAGGTTATAGATGAAGATGTGAATGAAGCACGTAAGGAATATAAGAAAATGAAAGATTTGGTTAAGAAAGCTGTGATTAGAAAGAAAGAAGAGTATAAAGAGGATTTTGATAAAAGGCTATCAGAAGACTTTCAGTCAAATCTGAAAGTATTCTGGAAATCCGTAAGGTCAGCCCGAGGAAATACTATAACCAGAGAGCTGACTAGGATCAGATGCCAGGATGGTAGCGTTGTGAAAGGAGAAGAATGTGTACTAAAGATATGGAAGGACTATTTTGAAAGTTTATTTGAAAAAAAGGAAGGAAATAAGAAAGATTTCTGCTATAGCGAAGAAAAAGAGAATGAGATGGAAGGCGAAATTGAAATGTTCGAAATTGTGGAAGCACTTAAGAGTATGAAAGCGGGAAAGGCTGCTGGGTGTGATAGAGTGTCGGTCGAGATGCTTAAAGCAGGAAAAGGCGTAGTAGCTAGTCAGTTGTACTGCCTTTTCAATTTGTGTTGGAGAAGCGGCCGAGTACCAAAAGATTGGTGTAAGGCTGTTATCGTGCCACTTTACAAAGGAAAAGGGTCACAGCTGGACTGCAAAAATTATCGTGGTATAAGCCTGCTTAGCGTCGTCGGCAAATTGTATGCTAAGGTATTGATTAATAGAGTCAGGAATGAAACTGATGACAAAATATGGGATGCTCAAGCGGGATTTCGAAAGGGAATGGGATGTACTGATCAGGTCTTTTCCTTGCGGTGCATAGCCGAAAAGTTTTTGGCCAAGAGTCAAAAAGTCTATTGCACATTCGTAGATCTGGAAAAGGCCTATGACAGAGTTGAGAGGAATGAATTGTGGTCAGCACTTTCTATGCATGGGGTGAGCAGTCTCTTAATACGAGCACTGAAATCCTTATATGAGGATTCGAGTGCTTGTGTCAGGATAAACGGAGCGCACACTGAGTGGTTTAAGATTGAGAAAGGCGTTAGGCAAGGATGTGTTGCGTCACCGTGGCTGTTCAACCTATTTATGGATAGCTGTTTGACAGATTTGAAAGAGTCTAAAAGTGGATTAAGGATGAATGAGTTACTCGTCAAATGTCTGCTCTATGCCGACGATCAGGTTATACTGGCGTCATCAGCGGAGGAGTTACAGGAGATGGTAAACTGTATGCATGAAGCTTTAAAAGAGAAAGGAAGGAAAGTGACCGTAAGTAAAACTAAAACACTGGTTTTTGAAATGGAGAAAGAAATGACAGCATGTAATATTTTGATTGGAGGAGAAAAAGTGGAGCAAGTGAAAGTTTGTATATCTAGGATCAAAGTTTACATCAGATGGCAAGTATGATAGTGATATTGAAAGGAGAGTGAACGCGGGGAACATGGTGAATGGAGCTTTGCATGCCTTTATGAGCAGTCAGAAACTATCCAAAAAGGCTCGACTGGCTGTGCACAGGGGCGTGTTGGTCCCGACATTAATGTATGGGAGTGAAAGTTGGGTATGGCAAAAGAAGCATGAAAGCAGAATAAATGCAGTGGAAATGAGAGCGTTAAGGAGTATGATGGGTGTGAAATTGAGTGACAGGATAAGGAACAGCGTGATAAGGGAATGTTGTGATGTGAAAGAAGATGTAGTTACAGGAATAGAAAAGGGTATGTTAAGATGGTTCGGTCATGTGGAGAGGATGAATGAAAGCAGGTTGACTAAGCAGATATACAAGGAGAGTGTGGAGGGAAAGGTCGGAGTGGGAAGACCTAGACGAACGTATCTTGATCAAATTAAGGACGTCCTGGTAAAGGGTCAGGTCAAAAGTACCCGAAACCGCCGAGCTTGTATGAAGAGAGTTATGAATGTGGACGAAGCGAAAGAAGTATGCAGAGATCGTGGCAAGTGGAAAGAGGTAGTCTCTGCCTACCCCTCCGGGAAAGAGGCGTGATTTTATGTATGTATGTATGTATGTATGCTCAGGTCTTATCCTTTGGGATCGAACTAAGATGGAGTTTACTTCGGAATAAAATCTTAATACAGACATCCCTCGAGACTTTTCCACTATTATGATTTATAATGATGTTCTTCAAATAGTTTCAGCGCTAAGGTGAAACATAATTGATATTTTGTTTTCATCAGAAAAATGTAACATGCCATTTAATGCAATGATATTAATTAATTGATTTATTTATTAATATTTACGTAAAAAAAAAACAAAGTTAATTTGTGCATTTCAAATTTGATATTGTGATCATAATAGCAGTTTATATTCTCTCTGTGTCCAGAGTGACAAAAGCCTTTAGTAATAATAAAATTTTGAAATGAACGTTGAAAATACTAACATCCGTATAAATATGACCAAGTCTTTATCTCTTACGGAGTAGACAGAGCCAACAGCCTCGCAAATACTAAATTGCCTAAAAAAAGGAATGAAAAGTTTATTAGCTCATCCCTTAGTCGTTAATAAATTCCTAACATTTGTTTGGTTTCTGGTAGATAAGAATAGGATCTTTACACCTCTATATGTGGGTGTCGTAGAAGGCGACTAAAAACAAGCTTAAACATTCAATTATAATGACATTTTAATCTGGCCTCTACCATAGATAACTTTTCAATGTCTGTTTGGAATATTTTTATGAATGAAACTATAAAATGTCTCAGCACGTTGTATTTATGATAATTTTATTCATAAGCAAATAAATAACGTTACTTTAATTGCAAACGCTCACTAAATAGTTAAACGATATTGCTTATACATCCTGAACTCGTTATGATTATGGTATGACATTCTCATAATCCCAATCCCAACTAATATTAATGCGAAAGTAAATTTTTTTTGCATGTATTGTATGTATATCAACGATTAAAAAAAGCTTGTTTAAAAATTTATTTGTCTACATATTATTCTACGTTAAGAAAACAAATCGTTCTGCTTTTGTCTTTTCGACTAACTATTTTCATTAATATTTTCAAGACTCTGTCAACCCCGTAAGGGATAAATACGTGATTATAAAAGTATAGTATTTTTTACAAATTTTTCAAAAAAATTAAATTACGATATCTTTTCAAATGAAATTTTTCAGGCATCATAACATACTCGTATGTAATTAATAGTTACCCAATTCTAATAAATTACATCATATTTGTTTGAAAATAAACCATTATAACTTGAACACCCATGCTGCCCTGCAGCACCTAAAACGCAGTAAGAGAAAAAACGCGGTTTCGAGAAAACCGCGAAATACTTTTTGATGCTTTATTTTATATTATTATTTTATATAATTTGATGAAATGTTTTTACTACAATGAATAACTGATATCAAAGATTGAACTGACATCAAAAATATATCTAACATTTTGTTTATTTCCAAAATATAAAAGTTTTTTTTTAAACAAGGCCTATTACGTGCTATTACTGCATCCAAAAATGTAAACATATGCAGATTAAAATGCGGCAAAAAAACCTAGCACTGCAAATATTTTGATTTGTTTGCAGCGTTGCAGACTAATTTGCAGCAAAACGTTTTCTTTACTGCATTTTAATTTGTATCTTGAATATGCGTGTAGTAATGAAATACAGAAGTCTACTTCTGTCCTCTTGGACATGGAAGTGTGGCGGATACATCATCAACAAGAGTTTAGCTCTTAAATTAAATTGAAATGAAACAAGGAAACTTCTTCTAAGGGGTTTGGAGTCTCAGGATTCACTGTAGGTATTGATGCAGGTAGAACCTCGGAACATAATTAATTTTGTAATGTAACCAAATCTTTACTTGAATAAGACTCTTCTTCTAAGGGTTTTGGAGTCTCAAGCTTCTCTGTAGGTATTGATGCAGGCAGAACCTCAGAGCATAATAAGTTTTGTAATTCAACCATATCACTATTAGAATAAAAATCTATTTCTGTTAAGGGGTTTGGAGTCTCAGGTTTTTCACTGGTTTTTGGTTGGATAAGCTGTTTGAGTTGGGATGAGAAATTAGATGAATCGTTTTGTTTTATGTATTCATAGGAATTGCTGTATTCAAAGTTAGAGTACTTGATTTTATTAATGTCTTGCAGTGTTATATAATGAGACCAAATTCCTTTATCATCGAGTATTTTTGTTGAATTCAGACGATTTTCTTTGTCTTCACTGGAACCCGTAAGCAAAGGAACCATTTTCAAAATATTTTTGGACCTGGCACTCATTTTCCTAGTTGCATATCTGTAAATAATCCATACTAATATTACAAATGTGAAATTGTGTATGTTTGTTCGTCTTTCACTTCGAACGAAGCGATGGATTGGTGTGGATTTTTGTGTGGAAATTGGAAGGCTGGCGAGTGACATAGGCAACTTTTTCGACGCGGGTGGAAATGCGGGCAACAGCATAAAGTCTTCATAAAATCGATAACTAAATAGTTTTAGTTCTGTTTTTTAATAGTAGGCAGTGACCATAAACAAGTTATTTACAAAAATTTCATTTTTGGCACAAGCTTTTATCATCAGGAAGTGTGTCATCTCATGGGTATACACGGTGATTTTGTCATCGTTGCGGAAATTTTGTATATGTTATCGGCAATCTGTATAATCAGGTATTCTATACATGACTTAGGCAATGTATAGAATACCTAAAACATCATGTATGAAACATTATTTATTTTATACTCTGCCTAGGCATTCTATACAATACCGAATGCTTTCTACGCTTGAAGTTTCTCTATGTGGTCATAAAAAAAACTTAAACCGACCTAGCTTTTTGTCCTTCAAGTTTCTCTACGTAATCATTAAAAAATATCCCAAACCTACCTAGCTTTCTGCTCAGTTTAACATTGACAAATATAGATCACGATCTATTTATTTAACACATTGCCTGTGAAACAATAGGTACTCTATACAATATCTAGGCATTGCATACATTACCTAGGTAAAGAATGTAATGAACAATAATATTCATAATATTTCATACATTGCCTGAACGCCCCAGGTATTCTATACATTGTATAGAATACCTGTATTATACAGATTGCCGGTAACATATACATGCTCAGTCCATGATACTGAACAACTTTTACTATGGGGCCAACCTCGAAATCACGAAAAAAAAATCAGGTGTTCCATATAAAACTAAATACCTAACATGACCAAAATGTATGGAACAGCTGATTTTTTTTCGTGATTTCGAAGTTGGCCCCATAGTAAAAGTTGTTCAGTATCATGGACTGAGCATGTATACAAAATTTCCACAACGATGACAAAATCACCGTGTATCCAAACAAGCTTTTAAAAAGTTTCTAGATAAAGTATTTTATTTTAGGGATAAATTGTTTACCGAGTTAGGGATAAATACGGGGTAGTGATTTATATAAAATACTATAGCTATAAGTACTAGCTGCGACCTGGGAATTTCGTGCTAAACATTAGGTCATGTTATTCCAGGTTATATTCTACTCGTGTACCAAATTTCATTACAATCTATCCAGTAGTTTTTGCGTGAAAGAGTTACAAACACACATCCTTACAAACTTTCGTATTTTTATTATAAGTAAGTTATAATATGGCTACCTTGAGAATCCCGAAAAAATGTAATTTGCGTTTTCGCACCGACGCGCTGCGTACGGTAGGCAACTGCTAGAGCGAGAAAAAAGGATACGTATCCCGACAAGAACGCAGTAAATTAGGGATCGTTTTAGAGTAAAACAGTCTTATTTGTATACGTAACTAGTTGAAATGCAGTAATAGATAATATTACTGCGTTTTAATAATTTTATATCTACTATTTTGTAAATTTAGATTAGTATTGACTATACTGCAGTAAATAAAAAATATACTTACTGCGTTTTAAAAAGTAACGATCGCGATCAAAAACGTTTTAAACAAAACCAAATAAGGTATTTTGATTTTGCTGCAAATTAGTTGGTATTTATTTCAGGACCTACTTTATGAATACTAAATAAGAAACCGTATTCAACTCTTTTGCTGCATTTTAATAAGTAATTCAAATAATATTTATAAATGCAGTAAAAATCCTTACCATACAAAAATGTATTACTGCATTTTAATATACATGCATTAATATTTATTTAGGTATACATCAAAGATTTTTTGAGGCAGAGACGATATTCACTGCGTTTAAGGTGGTGAAATCATGGAGCCGCGTATACGTAACTGCTCTTACTGTATGTTAGTTAGTTTTCAGTGTAATCTGAAATGCGATTTTGAGTTACTGCAATCTAAAAAATTGATTTTTTTATCTTAAAAATCCTTGTATTAAAAAATCTGTTAAATCACATTGCTCCTTATGACGTACGCTATAAAGTTCAGTATTAAACACAAAACTCTTAAAATGTCTATTACTGCGTTTTAGGTGCTGCAGGGCAGCATGTCACTGAACCTTTGGGATTACTATTAATTTATGGTCAAATTCGTTAGGAGCACATAAATAACAAGAAATAAAAGCTAGTTAATGTTTAACTTCACTTGTGGTCCGGGGTTTCTAATCAAGCTGTTATGGTCATGGAAAACCATTAATATCATTAAAAAAGTTAATGAGGAATCACCGATCGAAACAATTTTTAAGGAAAAAATTGAAACAATATAAGTTCTTACAATAATATAGTAGTGTGGTTCCTAACCTGCTCAGAATAAGACCACTCAATATCTCACAAGGCTCTCGTCTCAAGTTCATTAGCCTTTCCCTTAGTCGCCTTTTGACTTAGGAGAAGGCTAATAAACTTGAGATTCTTCTTGAAGGTGAAAGGCTAGCACTATTTGAGTCTTAATCTTTAAGCCAGACAGCTGTACGCAATTTGTCAGTCTTTTCAAGAATAGTGGCTCCGTCTATCCTGCAAGGGACATAGACGTGACTAAATGTATGTATGTAAATATAGCATGATGCACAGGCTCCGATCCGATCAGAGCTGTCCTAGCGAATGGTCAGGTCAAGAATACACGAAACTAATCAGTTTGCAAGAAGAGAGTGATAAATGTGGACTGGAAGAAAGAATTAAGTAGATATCGGGGGAAATAAGAGGTTATCTTTGCCTATTTAAGTTCCTACAATCCACTGCCTCAAAGTTCAATAAACAGTTGAGAATGATACACGGACACGCTCTTTATGGTCAATCGGTTAAAATGGTCATAAAATCTGTATTCGATTAATTCATATCAGACATTAATCTAGCTTAGAGTCTAATAAAGGCGAAGATAAATCGCCACAGTAATAGAATGGCGACAATGCCGCGCGCCGCCTGGTTATAAAATTGACGCTTTGATAAATTAGCTTGATCCGCTATTATTGGTCATAGAAAGGAAACTCAGAAATTATTATATACCAACATTAGCACGAGGGTCCGCCCTGTTAAATAAAAAAATCCGGTAATTTCCATTCCCGCGGGAATTTCGGGAAATTCTCTCTTAGTGTATCCCTAGACTACGTAGAGTCTAGACATGCA
The DNA here is from genome assembly GCF_032362555.1 of Amyelois transitella. Lineage (NCBI taxonomy): Eukaryota > Metazoa > Arthropoda > Insecta > Lepidoptera > Pyralidae > Amyelois > Amyelois transitella. The sequence continues at coordinate 3,293,975 of NC_083518.1, read as the reverse complement.
AGTTGCATGTTTATTTCAAATTTCTATACCCAGTTTGGGCTGTGCGTTGTAGTCAGTCAGTCAGTAACGGAAGAGTATTCTAGGTATAAAAATTGATTTTCAACAAAAGATAACCATTTATTAACACTACCCGATAATTCCTCCAATGCCATGTAAAAGTAATCACATAAAAATCATTGCTTTATGGTGTGGCGATGTACAACTACGCCATAATGACGAAAAAGGTAATATTACAGTTTCTCCCGATTGGAGCGTAAATATCGTCTCAGCCACGGTTCCCCGAGATTACACGTAACATCTTCCCTTTTGTGGCGGATGAGCCCGCAACCTCGCTCCCGTCAAACAAGTAACTAAGTTAAAAGTTATATTTAGTTTTTAACCAAGCCAAAAATAAAATTTACCTACAATGTTAATGAATAAACCATATTGCCAAAAGCTATAATTAAAACAAAAATATTATTATACCTAATCAAATTACATATTTAATTTTCGTACAATTTTCGGCTCTGATACTGCACAGTAACGTGTGATCAACATTCATTACTTGTATTGCTAAAAGGCAAAGTCCCAAGACCCATGTGGGAGCTTGTGCGTTTTTGTCAAAAATGCTGCTAGGATTACCGTCAAGCCTTCTCGTAAATTTATCCCACTATAGCAGCAAACGTTCCTAAAGTCCAAAACATAGGCTTGAATTTATTTTGAAACATCGTTGATACCTTTGGTCTTTGTAACGCTTTACCAAATACTCCACATACATACATATGGTCACGACTATATCCCTTGCGGGGTAGACAGAGCCAACAGTCCTGAAAAGACTGAATGGCCACGTTCAGCTATTTGGCTGAATAGAATTGAGATTCAACTAGTGTCAGGTTGCTAGAACATCGCCTAAAAAAGAATCCCAAGTTTGTAAGCCTATCCCTTAGTCGCCTTTTACGACATCCATGGGAAAGAGATGGAGTGGTCCTATTCTTTTTTGTATTGGTGCCGGGAGCAACACGGCAAGGCCAAAAACTCCACCTATCATAATTATTTCCAACATACAAATATTTTTGACGGATGCTCTTTGTTTTACTTCGTCCCGTATAACATGCGAGATATTAGGCCGGGGTTTGACTAATCGACATTATTTCTCATCATCGGTCACGGTAGCAAGGTGTACATTTTTTTAACGTTAGGACGAAGCGTGACGCCACCACGTAATGTTAGAACCAAAGTGGATGGAGTTAACATAATAACAGATCACTCAATGTGAAGTTTAAACTTTAATAATTTTGTTGATTTACCTAGAGTTTCTACCTTCGGAGTGAAATAATAATGTTTGCCTGATGTATATGGATATAGTTGGCAGAATATTTTTTATTTAAAAAAACTAACATACAGTGCCGTCCCCACGTAGAAAGTGGGAAAAGGTAACGACGAAGAAGAAGTTGGCAGAATATTTTTCTAATATTTCGGGAAGAACACACACTTCTAAGTCGCGTTAAATTGAGTTGATGTTACTATAGCGACAATGACTATATCATATGGTAAGGCAATTCGGTACCTTAAAGAAGAAATACAAGTATATAACCAAGTCTTATAAAACCCTCTGATGACTTATAAAACACGAAAATTCTGAATCAAACGCAACCTCAGGTTATCTATCAGTTTGTCTGGTATCAATGCAAAATTTTATAGCAAAATCCAGTTAATTTCAAGATACCTTGATCAACGTTTTCATCTATTTTCGTTTTCAAACTATACCTACCACATTTTGATCTTTCTACAGAATATTCTAGAATTATTAACCGTTACAAAACACGAGTTATTAGTTCGCCGTTGACAAATTGCCTGTATTATTCAGCATTGGTCGCGGTGCCGAGCCGGCTAATGTGACGTCTAGCGACCGGTTCCTGATAAATAAACTATACGTAATTAACAGACCGAAGGTGATATTGGCTATTTTATTGTATTTTTTATTGCCGTGTGGTTCCCGGTACAAATAAAAAAAGAATAAGACCACTCCATCTCGTTCCCGTGGATATCGTAAAAGGCGACTAAGGGATGGGCTTATAAACTTGGGATTCCTCTTTTGGGCGATAGGCTAGCAACCTGTCACTATTTGAATCTCATTTCTATCATTTAGCCAAATAGCTGAACGTGGCCTATCAGTCTTTTCAAGACTGTTGGCTCTATCTACACCACAAGGGATATAGACGTGACCATATGTATGTATGTTATTTATATTATTTAATTGTATTTTTATTTTAGATTATATCTGTTTTGAATTTGTGGATTATTTTATTTTTAGTTTTGTTATACTGATTTTTTTATGCATTCCACACATATAATCACGCCTCTTCCTCGAAGGGGTAGGAAGAAAAAGAAATCTTTTTTTATGTCGCGACTCCTGCATGTTTCTTTTGCATCATCCACATTCATAAGTTTCTTCATGCAAGCTCGTCAGTTAATATATTATCAAACTGCTTCTTAAGATTTGTCATTGAATTTTACACCAATATTATTTCTCACGCTATCACATGGACATAATAAATACTAAATTAAAATGATTTTTTTACTATACTTCAATAATAAAAAAATAACACCTACAAAAAACCAAATAATTCTTATAAAAATTAACTTTAACAGATTTAGACTAATTAGACCAGGACAAAAAAGTAACATCAATTTTAAATTTAATTAATTATTAAATATATTAAAAACAGTGCAAAAGCTAGTCAATTTCCATAATTAATTGTATAAATTAGTTGTTTGGCGCAAGTCCACGTTCCCACGAGTGGGGTGATACTAAGCGGACTTCCGCACTATTACGACATGAGACGAGTCATTTAATTTTGTAGGCATGCACACACATACATATCACTTCTATTTCCCTTACGGGGCTGACATAGCCAATGATCAAAAATGCCACCATTTCGCTGGATAGCTTGATAGAATTGATATTTAAACATAGTGAATGATTGATAATCTTTTCTTCTTGACGCATCCTTAATTCCTTTTTCACCTCTATGGCGTTCACGGGAAAGACTTTGAGAAATACTAATCTTCTTTATCGCAATTGTCTAGTTGTTTTATGACAGTATTTGTCAAATATCATACAACGTGTAAAATATACTGTAATAAAAAAAACTCATTCCAGGTGTTAAGCATGGTCCCAAAAAGCCATTATATTTTTATGAACCAAAATTAAATGATGTCATTAAAAGCTTTATTTATTGAAAACATGTGCAGCGATGACAGATTTTATTTTCGACTTCTTAGATACAAATTCATTTGAAATTGAATAGGTGTTATGTATAATGACACATTACGACTCTTTTTATTTAAATTAAATGACTAAAAGTGAAAAAGTTCGTTTTTAAATATTTTGGTATTTGTCTTTATTGCGCCCTGCCTTGTGTGGTAATTCATGAACGTTGAAATTGTAATTTCTAGAATAATTAAATAAAGTGTCTTCCCATTTTACAAATATGTTTTGGAATAAAGAAATAAAAAATAAATAAAAACAAGACTATTTTGTAACCACTGCCACATCATGGTGGTTATGATAAAAATATTAGTTACAAATACAAGTTATACTACTCATTTTTCAAATCCTTTTAAAAATATTGAAAAAACATTTTCCCAAAACTTGACTTTATTTCGGGTAACGACATAAAAGGCGAGGCAGGTTTTCCTTCATGAGAAATAAGGCTGTGTGCACACAAAGGCTGGCTGAGGATCCGAGGACGCGTGACGCCGCCCGTAAATGGTTTCCGCATCCTCATCTATGACGCGTCCTTACCGAATGTAACGAGGTATATTTTTTCTAAAGATTTTCGGTTAAGTATTGTTATATTTTCTGAATAAAAGTCGTAGTTCCTTACATTCTTTATTATTTTACTGTTACCTACTACAAAATAAAGTAAGAGCACATTACGCCATGTTGCGTTTTTGGAAAGAGAGGGGAAAGACCAAAGACAAACAATAACTTAGAAATAGTCAATCATAGACTTCAGTGTTGCCAATATAAATGTACTTATTTCTAACACGCCTCCTTACATTTATATTGCAACTAGCAACAAAAATTAACATAAATTTTAAACTTCTTAATACTAATATGTTTATATAACTATCTTCTCTTTCACTTATTATAACATTCAGCTCCTCTTAAAACTTTTCTACACATCCTTTTAAATAACTATATTTAACATTTGTCTAAATTTACAAAATTTAATATTTCCCAAAGACTTTGTTAACAAATCAGCACAATTATTTTCAGACTCTATTTTAACAACTTCAATAATATTATCTTTTACACTTTCATGAATAAAATGATATTGTACCTCTATATGTTTAGAATTTTTAGTAAAATTTCCATATTTAGCTATAGCTACAGCTCCAGAGTTATCTTCATATATTTTTATAGGTTTACAAATTTTTGTGAATATTTCATTTACCAAACATATCAAAAATTTAATCTCTGTAACAGCTTCAGAAAGAGCTATATACTAGCAAAAGTTGAGGATTTTGTTATACAATTCTGTTTCTTAGATTTCCACATGATAACATTTCCATAAAATCTTATAACATAACCGGTGGTAGATTTTCTATCAATTATGTCTCCTGCCCAATCTGAATCAACAAAGCAATCTAATATATCAGCATCATTGTTTTTGTAATACTTTAATTTGAAATTTCTAGTTATATACAAATATTTCAACACTCTAAGAGCATACTTATAATGAGTCTCATTACAACAATTTTGAAATCGACTAAGATAGTTAACACAGAAAGAAATATCTGACCTTGTTCCTGAACTAATATATAACAAAGCTCCAATCAAATTTCTATACTTTAAATCTTCATTTAATTCTGCCTTTTCTAACTTTAAGTTTATTTCCATAGGTGTTTTATACAACTTTGTATTTTCAATCTTATATCTTTTAGCTAATGATTCTATATAATGTTCTTGACTCAACGTTAAAATATTACCCTGCTCATAGTTATACTCAATTTCTATACCTATATAAGTTTTTACTTTGCCCATATCTTTCATTTTAAATTTTTCTGATAATTTACTTTTAATGTCAGCAATAATTTGTTTGTCTCTACAACATATCAAAAGATCATCCACAAAGAGTAAAATATAAACAACTAAATCCTTATGCCTTTTATAATACAAACAAAAATCATATTTAGATCTCTTAAAATCAAGACTTGTAATAAATTTATTAAAACATTCATACCACGCGCGTGGACTTTCCTTCAGTCCATACAAAGATTTGTATAACAAGTAAACTTTATCAGTGTCAGTTTCATACCCTACAGGCTGTTTTACATAAACTTCTGATATAACTCGACCATTAAGAAAAGCTGTCTCTACATCCATCTGATTAATCTCTAAAGAATTTTGACAACAATATGACAATAATAACTTTAAGGTAGGCATCTTTGCTACAGGGGAATAAGTATCATCAATACAATCAGTCTGTTGGAAACCTCTTACTACTAACCTTGCTTTGTATTTACCTTCGCTTTTCTTCTTGTAGACCCATTTCACTTCTAATACCTTTTTATCCTTTGGTGGCTTATCAACTAGTATCCATGTCTTATTATTCACTAAACTCTCCATCTCTTGATCCATAGCTGCCTTCCACTTACTTGAATCCTTGCAGGTAACCGCCTCCTGAAATGTTTCTGGAATCATAGCATCACAGTAGTTAGCAGTTATACAATAGTATCCATATTCTTCATCAAATCGTAGTGGTGGTTGTCTCTTCCGTTTCTCTACAATATTATGTTCTGTATCTTCAATTTCATTATCACTTTTCATTTTCTGTAAATTAGTTTCATCTGAGTATTCTGTTATATTATCTTCTCTATTTTTTTTACCTTCTGACTTATTTTCACTCTCATATTCAAATCCACATAATGTTACATCTTCTTCTATAATGTCACAATGTCTTGCTACTATTACCTTGTCATTAATCAATACTCTATATCCATTTTCACAATATCCTAGTAGAATTCCTGCTTCTGCCTTCTTGTCCCATTTAGATTTCCTTCTCTCTTCTGGTATTCGTACAAACACTTTGCTTCCATACATTTTTAAGTACTTAACTGTAGGCTTTGTTTTGAAAAATATTTCATATGGTGTTTTTCTCTCAAAGTTATTTGTCAAAGTCCTATTCTTCAAATATGCTGCAGTTTTAATTATTTCTGGCCAATATTTTCTGTCTACTTTAGCTTCTGTTAAGAGACACCTTCCCATGTCCATCAGAGAACGATGGTAGCGTTCCGCTGTGCCATTTAATTCGTGTACATAAGCTGGACAAGGCTTTATTATTATTCCTTTTTGTTTTGCAAACTGAAAAACTCTAGTGTTTATATATTCTTTACCATTATCACATCGCAGTTCCTTTATTCTCTTGTCAGTTAAATTTTCTACTTCATTTACATACTGGACCAAACAGTCATACACCTCGTCTTTTGTGCGTATACAATAAACTTTAACAAGCTTGCTATAATCATCTATAAAACTTAAGAAATATTTTTCTCCATGGTTTCCTGTTGTTTGGTGTGGGCCATTTAAATCAGTATGAACAATCTGTAAAATATCTTCTGCTCTTCTCCTATTATTGTTAAAAGGTAAATTATGCATTTTATTTTCTATACATATAGCACATTTTAAATATTCATATCCAATACTTTTAGGTAATCCTTCTAATGACTCTTTTTTACACATTAATTCCAAATTTTTAAAATTAATATGGCCCATAGTGCGATGTAGTTTTTCCTTTATACTCATATTTGCTTGCAATATTTCTTCGTACATGTAACTTGTCATCTTATACAGTCTCTCATCCTTAATTGCAATCGCCATAACCTTTCCATAATTGTTATAAATTTTTGACAATCTCCCACTTGAACAGATTGAATGTTTGTCAGTAATTTTGGAATAACTCAATAGATTTGCCTTCATTTCTTTTACATAAAAAACATTTGTCAGAGTCACTTCAGATTTTTGTCCATAGACTAAGAAATAAGTTTTAATATTACCAATTTTTGTAGCTTCTAATATTGTTCCATCACCAATTTTAACTTTAACAGGTTTATTTAATATCTCGCAGCAATTAAAGTATTCATCAGTATTAATAATATGGTCTGTGCATCCACTGTCTAGTAACCAATTTATTTGACCTTTCTTTGACTTATCATTCTCCTCCATTGTGTAGGTATTATTTACAATAGTAGTATGAAAACTGTTACCTTGACTATTTTGATTATTTTGGTGATCATTTCCTGAACCTTGTCCTCTGTTATTATAGAGACCACGTCCTCTATAATTAGTGAAACCACGTCCTCTATTATTAGTGAAACCACGTCCTCTATTATTTGAAAAACTATGCCCACGACCACTGTTTACATTTCTAGATTTACAGTATCTTTTCAGGTGGCCAGGTTTTCCACAGTTATAACAATTATATGATGGCTTTGTGTCTACTTTAAAAACATTTGATGTATTATTTGGCGTTTCACTCATATTTTCCGTACTTTTCAATTTTATTTTACTTTTGAGATAGTCAACTGTTCTTTCACCCGCTGGCAGGACATCAATTAAATCACCTATGTAACTGAGACTTGCTGGTAGTGCTTTTAACATATAATTTAGTTTTTCTGTTTCTGATACCGTTGCACCTGCTTGTTTTAGCTCATTTACAGCTTTTTCAAAGTAATCGAAAAATAGCGACACTTCAGAATAATTTTTCAATTTGACACTTTCAAGGTTATGTCGACATACTATTTGCAACGCTGTTGATTTCTTCAGATACATTTCGTCGAATTTCTGTATTATTTCGTAGGCTGAATCAAGTTCACTTATATATTCCAACTGTTTGTTGGTTATTGCACTATAAATATAGTTTGTTGCTTGGACATCTCTGTCGTCCCAATCATCCTTGTCGGTTGCAATTTTCGCTCTCATTACAACATCCTTGCACTTTTTGAACTGCAGAAATTTTAATATTCGTATTTTCCAATTACTATAATCTGTACCGTCGAAGATTGGAATGTTTATATCACTATTTTTAGTTGCCATTTTGTTTGTCGTTTTTCGAAACTTTTAATCACTTTTCAACAAAACTTTTAAACTACTTTTCAACAAAACTTTTGAACTACGCTCTGCTACCATGTTATATTTTCTGAATAAAAGTCGTAGTTCCTTACATTCTTTATTATTTTACTGTTACCTACTACAAAATAAAGTAAGAGCACATTACGCCATGTTGCGTTTTTGGAAAGAGAGGGGAAAGACCAAAGACAAACAATAACTTAGAAATAGTCAATCATAGACTTCAGTGTTGCCAATATAAATGTACTTATTTCTAACAAGTATGATGTTAAATTTTGTATAAAGAATTTTCTGTTTTTGATGTATTCAAAATATATATACACAGATAAACAACACAGGCAACAATCAGGTTTAAACAGTGATTTGAATATCTCAAGTAAAAATATTTCAGAGTATAAATGAAATATCATGGGAAATATAAAGATATTTTTCATAGAGGCACAAACCAACATAATACAGTCGAGTTTTTCAACGACTGCACAGTGTAAGTCAGTCACGTTATGTTTTTACAACACTCAGAAAAATCAAACCTTAAAAGTGACAGCAAAATATTAAAAAAAGACAGCCTACACAACAAGAGCAGCCACAGGAAATCTATTACAAAATATCTTACCTTCAACGTCGTAATGATTTCCTGCATCCTCAAATTCAAAGATAGCTTGTTTGCGATGCTTGGCTCTTGCCGAAATATAACGAGATGAGGTTTGCTAAGATCTAGTTTTTACTTTAGAGTTTTGTTATGCCCAAGGCAGGTCTTGAACGAAAACCAATAGAAATTATATGAGAATAGACTTCATTTTTATAGCTAAATCAAACTTAACGTTCATCTTATATAACAGGACTACAGTATCGCAAGACAATACCGCTTTCGTAAGTATTTTAGTAATAAGTGGGTAAGAACTTTTACCTATTTCAACAAATGGTTGAGATTTTCTGGTACTTAATAGGTTCCTTTTTATTATTCTTTAGGTAAAATTATAACATTCTTACAGAGACCAAATCGACACGCTACCTACTCAACGCAACTTAGGGAGTATGCAACATGGACAAACTCCAAGAAGAATTTTATATGATGTAGTAATTCTATCTATAAATAAAAAAAGGCAAACGACCGACCGAAACCAAGAAACAAATATATTAATAACACTGGAAGACAATGTTATCGATAGCCGTCCAAAAGTCGCGAGTGATTAATAACGAAGGAGTGAGGCACGCGACCGGGCGTTATTTCTGAAAGAATGCCGACAGTTCTGACCTGCTAGTGATGGGCACTGTCGATAGAACATTCTTCCCTTTTGTGTGGGAAATTTTTTTTATAAAACGAAACAGGTTCTGAACCAAAAGAGCAGAGAATTTTTTACTTCTCCTTTAAAAGTAACATCCTCCCTGTATTTTTTTATATCACATCAAAATGTTATCATAGCCTTCAGATATTGCAGAATAAGATAGCAATTTGTTTCAGAATGTTTTAGATCATACTGGATCTGGCGTGTCAGCTCTGGATTCTAAATCGCATCCTCAAAGTATTTGACTCTATTTATCTAAATAATATTTTCCCTTTTTGGTACACGCCTACAAGAAATTATTAAGATAATTATTCAGTAGAACATTAACAATTACTAAGAGGAGAAAGTGACACATTAATAAATTATGCTCTCAAGATAAAGTTATGTTAATTATGTTGAAAAAGAAAAATACGATAACAATTACCAATTAACTTCACATTCGAGTCATTAGAAACTGTCTTTGCCATTATTTTACAAGATATTTATAAAAAATAAAACAAAAATGTAAAGGAATCGATGAATGAGTTCAATTTTGCCCATCACTAGACACCACCGGACGAATGCCATCCATTCGTTACGTACGATCCCTCATTTGAATTTGGGATTGTGTCTCAATTTCGTGTTGTTTCCTTTATTGGAGCAAGTGAATTGTCAATGGTGCTAACAACCATTTGCATCAATTTTGCGTTGTGTATAAAAGGCATTTGTCCATTTTGAAATACAAAATAAAAAAGTTTTTTTCTTGAGTTATTCGAAAAAATATGTTTATGATTAGATATTTAGAAACTGCATATTTTATAAAATAAACTCATTTTATACAGAAATAGTGAACGCGCCGTTTTTTTTTCTCTTCCTATCCCTTTACATTCCGCACAATACGACAGTGACAGCATATGTGGTTTCTTCGGAGCTCGAAAACACTCGACGGCTTACGAATGGAGCCATAGAACATTTCAATTCAAATTTGAAAACTAGTGATTGAAGAAAAAATATGGCCGCAAATTGACCGCTCCGCTCATATAATAAAAATAGTAAAAGTGCGCATCTTTGAAACAAGAAGAACCCTGGCCAGGGCCCAAGAAGCCAACATACAAGAAATTAAGGTACGTGTTGTGCGTTTACATTCCCGCTTCTTCCTTTCGGTTTTTCAATTTTCACAATATTCACTCTTTACCAAAAATCCAGCGACCTAAATAATTGTTTTTCCGCTATCCCAAATAGAATAAATTTACTGTCAGTACTAGACCACTTTAATATTACACTGCGTACGAAATAATCATAATTATGTTTAGTTGACCTTTTGTTAAGTAAACGCTTTGGGAAAAACGTCTTATAAAGGTCAGTGTTTTGTGATATTTAACTAGAAAGTAAAGTAGGTTATTATAGCTAAGTAATATAATTTTTGGATGAATGTTTTTCTAATAGTTGTACGTATGTTTTGTTTTTTGGGTAAAAATATTGATATAATTACCTTATTTTATGATAATCAAAATAATTTAATTCCAACTTAAGGCTAGTAAGTTATCTAAAAAACTATTTGCTTCTAAGATTTGTCGTAGAGTATAGGTCCTTCGTCAGAATATTTACGAAAGGTAGCTTTTGGTCTCATCATTAGCAAATCAAAATTGTTCACAGACAATCAAGAATTTCAATAATTATAAAAAAATAACAGAAGCATTTTAAAACTATCAATTACCAAACGAAACGGCATTTTATCACTGCAAGAATATACTTTTACGGATTCCTATTTTAATGAAGACAAATTAAAAAGCATTATATTGTAGATACTATCTACATCAGAATAAAAGGAAAAGGCAGGAAATGCCGACAAATCTAACACAATTATAGTTATGAAGTATAAAGATCACTCACAAGTACTCACATTGATAATTTTGATTCCCAAAAAAAAGTGAGAAAACTCGTGTCATCAGTAATAATGGATCTTTCGAATGTGAGAAGTCAAAGCCTACTCTCTTATTAAATATACCGAAAATCAAAGACAATATCAAGCGAGTAAGCATAATAAAATTGGCCGACATAAGGTAGTTTCAAATTATTTTTAATTTAAATCAAACATAGTGCTTGAAATATTTATGACAATAATAATACATATATGATTGTATTTAATAATATTCATAATTAGTTTATCCTCTGTGGCGCAGCGGTAGTACGCTTGTCTGTGACGCCGGAGGTCCCGGGTTCGAATCCCGGCCAGGGCATGATGAGAAAAGAACTTTTTCTGATTGGCCTGGGTCTTGAATGTTTATATGACAAGGATAAAGTTGTAAATTTTTAAGGTTCTCTTTTTCAGACCTGTATCACAGAAAAGAATATTCAAAATCAAATAAAAACGTAAAGAAAAATATCAAAAATAAAATGACATTGATTCTTAGTGACCAATAATATATTCCGATAGGCACTAATCGAATGCGGCAGTTCGATAGCTACCATAGATATGATAGATAACAATAATTAGCCATAATGACTGCGGGCCCGCTTTTTTTTCTGGTGCAGTGGGCGGCAAAGATCACCAGATAGTACGTCCATCAAACTTTATGATAATCGGGTGCGGTTAATTCCATTACGAATAATAAACGCACGTATTAAATTAAGGCTGTCGGATGAGTCGACGGAATGATCGTTCCATCACTCGGATTATGATATGAATAATTTATTAGTGAAAAAATAAAGGAACATAGGGTTTATTGTTTTGTGTGCCGTGCCTCGGGCGATGTCCTCTAGATCTTAGATTGTGAAATGAAATAATTGTGATGGGCATTCGTATGTCGGATTGCGCAGTCGGATTATGTGGCGTTGGGCGACTATGTTAAGGATGAGAGGCCTCAAACATTTTATCATTTTGGCTTTATCATTTTGATTATTGATATAATGAATTTGTTAATTTTGTTAGTTAATTTGTTGTGCCGTGTGGTTCCTGGCAGTGCCGTGGGTTCTCGGCAGTGGCGTGTGGTTCCCGGCACCAATACAAAAAAGAAAAGGACCACTCCATCTCTTTCCCATGGATGTCGTAAAAGGCGACTAAGAGATAGGCTTATAAACTTGGGATTTTTTTATGCGAAGGGCTAGCAACCTATCGCTTTTGAATCTCGAATCTCAATTCTATCATTAAGTCAAAAAGCTAAACGTGGCCATTCAGTCTTTTCAAGACTGTTGGCTTTGTCTTCCCCACAAGGGATGTAGACGTGACCATATGTATGTATGTATTAATTTGTTAAAACCATTATTATGTGGTGGTAAATGTAATTTAAGTACTCCATTCTCAGAGATGTTTTATTTTAATGTATTCTTTCTGGTTCATCATCAATGTTCAATGAGTATGAATTTTATAATAATAAGATGTTTATTTTTTGGATTGTGGATTATATTTATAGTTTTGCTATCAAATAATCTTTACTAATTAAGAAAGTTTTAACACCAACAAACTCATCAATTACAATGTAGAATGCAATCTATTCAACTTTATACTTTAAAATTTACTCTCAGTTCCCAATCTTCAACGGAGTTTTCAAACTTCTAAGTCAAATTGTAACGAAATCCCTAGGGATTCCAGCTGTTATTACAACCTAGACTTGAGTTATTCTAGCTACGTACACACATATGTTACTAAAGATTACATTCGGTGTCACAGTGTAAGGAATTCCTTGCTCGGAATTGGAACTTCAACTCCAAATGTTTTCTGCAATCAAAATTAATGTGTCATTACGTACTACATTGTCTAAGTTCAACTGCATTTTTATATATGTATCAAACTAGATTATTGTAAGTTTGTGATTGCTTATATAGTAAGAGGTTTCCACCGACCTCTTAATTTGTGTTTTGTTGTGTGCGATAATATCGAATCTTAGCTTATTTCTGTAATTATCAATAAAAAATTATGTAACCAAGATAAAATAAACATTTTAATTGTTTTAAATTTTTTACCAATAAAATGCCGCGTTTTGATCAACAACAAAATGTAAGTAAACGAAAGTGGAGCCATGTATATTTACGGAGCAAATGTTCCAATGTGGTCTAGCCTCATAGTAAGTTAGACTATCTTATGTGATATGAGCTCAACGATACTATCGCTTATGATATTCATAGCACAGCAAGGAGCTATAAATATATACGGGTAAAATTATACTGATTGAGCTAGCCCTAAAGCAAATTTTAGACCTGTATTACGGGATACTAACTCAAGAAAACTCTGAAATTATCTGCATTTTATTAAGTTCGTTACCACAAAATAACTTATCAATGAACCGAGTAAGCGATGATCTCCATCCATCATTGGCGGAATTCTGGCAACTCATTCTGATACGCACTTTAATAATAGCATGTCAATTTTAATTACGAAAAGATTACATCTTGTAAGTCATACTGCCTTGCTGAGTTCATATATGATTTTTATTACTCGTGTAAGTTTACGATTTTATAAAGAGAAATGTAATAAATGCGTAGTGAGAATGAAAAAAACATATAATGGATACCAATATATAACTATGAAAGATTCTTGAGACCCACAAAGAGTGCTTAATGATTATAGCGTTTACCTTCTTCATAATTTTTGTCTATCACATAAAAGAGCACATGATTGAGGTTTACAATTTTTGTAACGCTTTAAGTATTCAGGTGTTATTCCTGATTACATTCTAAGCAGCAGTGTAAAAAAATTGTGTCCACTTTCTCTAATAGAGTAGTCAAGTTTTTACACAAAGCGACGTTTCACGTTTCGTAATCTTGCAGGGAAACCCATCCCCTATTCGAACATGTTTTTCACCGTCGCCGTCAGAACATCGATTAGCAATCAAATAAATGCAAAAAGAGTTTCTTCTATGTCCACAGTATGTCATTAAAAAAAAACAAGGTCTATCACTCCAAAAAGCTGTCCAATACCCAACAACCTGAACAGAAACGGTTCATTCAACGCGTCACAGTCAGTCGAGCAGAGACCGCAGAGTCATCGTGATAGGCCGACGGTTCTAATGAAGTGTTTTTATTAGAGCTTGTCAGGCTAATTAATTTCACTCCACTGATGACTTTTGATTTATACGTTGGAGATCCTGCTATGACTTTAAGAATCTAATTTTAAATAAAATTGAATTTGACCAGTTGGTTTTCTCGATGTGTTTTATCGATTTAAATTAAGTTTGTAAAATCTACGGTAGTTTTGTTCTGTAGAAGAATGCATGAAAAGATTGATAAAGTGGATGGAGAGAAAAAAGATTCGTAATAAATAAAAATTTGGTTTTAACCTCTGTGACGTTGTGGTCTGCACCCCTTTTCACAGCCCATTCTGTATTAATGTACATAAAATCATGTCTTATCCCAGATGGGTAGTGAGAGACTACACCTTTCGTAATGTTCATGTTTCACTACATGATTTTCTTTCTTAATGCAAGCTCATCGGTTAAGAGTACTCTTGACCTGACTTTTTGAACTAAACTTGCCCAGAAAGGTTATTGTTTAAAATCAACCGATATAGCTAAGTCATCATGATAAGCTTCCAATTAAATACTTTTATTAGGACATGTCAGTTTTAATTACGCCTCAAAGTCTCTAATAAGTTGTTATTGTGTCTCTATTAAGGTTAATTGACAATTAAATGAACCAATTGTTGATGTATTGACACATGTTATTTTGAGGAATGTCTTAAATTCAATAGTTTATTGTGATATTTAATCGCTTACTTTCAGGAGTAAGATGATGAGTATAGATTAAGTGCAAACAGAAAAAATAATTTCACTAAATGCAGTGTAGTAATTACACACATAATCTTTCAATTTTTTTTTATATTTTAATCATATAAACAGTAAAACTACAGTCACTGTTCATAGTAGGTACAATTTATTTTAAATATGCGATGCCCAAAATATGAACACTTTTGAGCATCGCAATTTTAAAATAACTGACGGCATCTTCCTCTTGGCGCCAGTTCCAATTGCATCCTTACCTCTCTGTGGAGGAGTCGGTGTGCATGACCACGACTCGGATTGGGTAAGTCAGTTTATACACAAAGCTCCCATCTGACCTCCGCAACCTTTGTAGGGAACTTAATCCATATCATCATGGTTACATGTCCAGTTGCCAGATTATTAAGTAGGTTGTTAGTTTATACCTGCTTTTCGAATGCACATTTATAAATCTAATGTGCACTCCACTCATGTGATTAGGTGTTATGTTTAACTATTTGTATGTTTTGCTTACGTGTATAATTAATAATGAATTTACACATTCGCTTATACAAAACGCATAGATGAAGTTTCTTCTCCGGCTTAGAAACGTCATTAATATATGTATAAGGTTCATAATGTATTAAAGAAACTTCTAAACTAAAATGTTTGTACACTAAATTTATAAACTTATGGAATGGAATTATTACTAAATTTATGGAACAAATTTTGAATTTTATTAATTAGCCAGGTGTGTCCCGGGTGTGAATTGTAGAATAACTAATAGCAGCTACTTGTCATACTTCAAAATGTTTGATACCACTAATGGCGAAGCGGCAGGTGACGTCAGCATATAGATAAGACTTGACGTTATCTGGGCAAGATTTTTATTTCCCTTTTTGCAATAGACATCTGCTTTTGGATACTTTATCACTTTGATAAATATTATCAATTTGAATAAAAGTTGTGTGTTCAAGGTATTTTGGATTGATTTTACTGATATTTGAAGACAATTTAAAAGATAGCTTTCTGCCTAATATTAGAATCAGTAAAATTTGTTTGAGCAACTGGTTTTTCTTTAATTGTGAATGTTTATTTTTAGTTGTGTTTTAATACTTCTTTTAGACCTGGACTAGCGAACCGTCATAATCTGAATCTCAATTCCACCTCTTAAGTCTTAAGTCATCTAGCCAAACGTGATCTTTGAGGTTTTTTATTATTTGTTACATCTACCTTATAATTATTTTATTTGCCTGCATTGCCTGTTTATAATAAAATCGAAAAGAATGAAATTGTCATGTTGCTCTTTTTGTCAATTAGAGCCATGTTGTCTGCGTGAAAAAAAGTCGTTTAGTTTTAATACGTGCGTGAACAAAACACATGCGATTCAGAACGTTGTATTGTAATACAACGATCAAATTCAGTACATTACTGCAACATTGTATCAAATTACATTCCTTTATTCAATAAACACATCAGATAATTCGAGAACACGTAACCATCCAGTGATCACAAGCGAAAATTCACTCACGAACTTCAGTGGCAATATCTTCGGAGCGATAACAAAACGTACAAGTCCGTAATTAGAGCACAAATGGTTGTCCTTTGTGAACAAAACGCAGAGGTGCAGGCCAGTGGCGAGCCTTTTACATATGGTTCACATCGGTCAAGTAGAATTGGTGAGTTATGTGGTTAGTTACTGGATGATGTAGGTATGGTACTGTGATTTTTTGATGTTTAGAAGGAATAGTGGCGTTGGATAAGGATAACGTTTCATGTATGTAGCCTTGTCTCCTAAGAGGAAGAATATTAGCTAGCTTCTCTGATCACAATGGAATATAGAGTAGAATAGGACATATAACTTTCTGTTCTTGTGGATACTAAAGGTGAATGTAAGCCGTGGTAATCTGTTCTAAAAGAGCAGTCGTAGTAAAACTAAGCAACATTTTTATTTTTCCTTCCTTTCGACTTTCCACCTTCCGATTCAAGCCGTGGTCATCACGAAAATCGAACTTTTCTTAACAATAATCATTTTTAGTAATATCTTAGATGGGTCTGAATGTAGCGTCTTAACTAATATACTAAATTAAATATTTATGAACAAATCGAATCTTTGAGGCTATGTTTGGCCTGTGCGATTTTTCTGTGTATTTTTATTTTTTATCTGTTATGAATTTTATGTACATATAAAGGTTTATTCAACCTGATCAACTAATGTGAATCAGCCTAAAGTCAGGACTTAATTTATAGCCAATTAACTCGGTGTTAAAACTGACATTATGGTAGTCCGCGCTGCAAAATGCATTCGGTGTTAAGGAGTGATTTAAGAGTACTGTTTATTCTAGGTAATTATTGTTGTGGGCTGATTTCAACTTAACTACAGAGATTTTTGTTTACGTAATTGTTTATAATTTACATTTGTTGATATTTATGGTACATATATCTTGATTAAGCGTGCAGACATGCAATAATAGCTAAAGATATACAATAGCTTTGCTTAAAGCTAAACATGCAACATGATTCCTTGGGTTAATGTATTCTGAACTTGGCATCTTTCATAAGAAGAGTCTGCCATCAAATTCACTAAAATTATTACAGTTACATACATACATACATACATATCATCACGTCTATATCCCTTACGGGGTAGACAGAGCCAACAGTCTTGAAAAGACTGAAAGGCCACGTTCAGCTATTTGGCTTAATGATAGAATTGAGATTCAAATAGTGACAGGTTGCTAGCCTGTCGCCTAAAAAAGAATCCCTTGTTTGTAAGCCTATCCCTTAGTCGCCTTTTACGACATCCATGGGAAAGAGATGGAGTGGTCCTATTCTTTTTTTTTTTTTTATTGGTGCCGGGAACCACACGGCATTATTACAGTTAATGATTATTTTATTATTTTTTTAATTTCAAGATGACAAAATAAGATTCATCTATAATATAAAGAACAAAACATATTACATGCTATCGGTACTTAACGTAGCTTAGCTGTAATCTATAAATGCAACGACAAATCATAAAAAAGTCATCCACATAACCAAACCAATCGGTCTCACGCGTACCCAATAAAAAGAGCACTTAAGCATAGATAACGATAAGCGTCATACGCTTGTTTTGCTTGTAACATAGTGTTACCAATCTGAGTATCAAATCTAGATGCTATGCGATCGTTCGGATAATGTCCATCAACGAACAGATTAGCTGGGAATTAATTAATTCTGTATGGAACTGTAACACCTAGTACCTTTAGAAAGTTGTCCCACGAACGCTTGGTAAGGCTGCTGCTTTTTTGACGCGAGAGAAATTAAGGTATAGAATTTTTGGTATTTTTGCAAGCAAATATACAACATTATCATAATAAACCTCCATGTAATTCAATAACCTATCCAAAAAACGGCAGGCAAGATTACGTTGTCAAAAAAGAATCCCCAGTTAGATGTAATTATGCATAGTCTCTGAATAAAATGATGTATAAGAGTACCTACAGATGAACATGTCGATATTATTAGGGTTCCACTTTTACCACTTTGAACGATTTAAGCAACATCAAAACAGTTTAAGAAGGAAACTATCTGAGTAAAGCAAGAAACCGCTCTGTTTAAGATTAATTATAAGCTCTGAGAAACTGTTTAAATTTTATCGGTCTAACCTTTCTTACAAATAAATAATTTCACAGATAACCCGTCGCCTGCACGCATCAGTAAGACCGACGCTGTATCTGGAATAACTGGTGCGTTATTTAGCCAGTATCCGTATTTAGATAGAGTCCTCTGATTTGATCTTAAGTTTAATTAACTGTGTCCTCTTCGTATTAATTAACATTAATACTTTAGATGCTATACTCGTACCAAAAAAACAATCTCACATGTAAATTGTGAGTACGTAGTGTACGTTTACTTTATTTGATTTTTATTGTTTATGATTAATGATAAATCAGTTACAAAACTATAGGTAAAAGAAGTACAAATATAGAATTTGAGTCATTAGTTAGTTTTAATTTTAAAAAATGTCATAATAAAATGGTAAATAAATAATGAGACACAACATTCAAACTTAATTTAATTTTATGGTATAAATTCTCTAAGAACCTCAACATAAATATTTAATTTTAAATTACTATTGAATGCCCGCTTCTTCACTCGTTTAAAGCAAAACTCTGGTTTTTTAAATTTTGCCGAGGGAACTGGTGATACTTCTCTAACTGCTCCTGCATTCAGAAACATCATGATTCCCCCAGCACTTCTGTGGAGAGATACCCGCAGCCCACCTATGATTATAGAGTAAGCAAGTCAAGGTCTTACCCAAAGTGACTCCCGTCTCACCTCCGCAAACTTAGTATAGAACTTAACCCACTGGTTACACTTCCCATTATCCGTCAGTCATTCGAAAAAGTAAATTTATTTTATATTGATTGCTTCAAAATATTTATACATACATACATAAAATCGCGCCTCTTTCCCGGAGGGGTAGGCAGAGACTACCTCTTTCCACTTGCCACGATCTCTGCATATTTCCTTCGCTTCATCCACATTCAGAACTCTCTTCATGCAAGGTCGGCGGTTTCGGGTACTTTTGACCTGACTTTTTACCAGGACGTCCTTAATTTGATCAAGTTACGTTCGTCTAGGTCTTCCCACTCCGACCTTTCCCTCCACACCCTCCATGTATATCTGCTTAGTCAACCTGTTTTCATTCATCCTCTCCACATGACCGAACCATCTCAACATACCCTCTAATAATAAAAATATTTATATAATTAATTAAATGTAAAGGAAAAGATTTTTTTTTGTAGTTTTATAGAGGTATCTGGCAGAAGAGACTCCATGTGTGGACGGCCATAATCGAGGCATAAATAAAAGATATTCTGATTACACTGACCGCAGGCTAAACAAAGCATGATTATTCCGATATGATTTATATTGTTTGCTTTTAATAGTCGGCGTAATCGTTTTCTTTATTAAGATTAACACGATGATATGTATGCTAGCATACAAGAAGATAAACAGTATTAAGCACACATGAAAAATACTACAGATTTTCTTTCATTATTTTATAATGAGAATTAATTACTTCTTATTGAGTATTAATGATTTTTATCAACAAAATACATAAAAGTATCTGTAGGCCGATAAACTTCTAGAGTCGAAAATTGCTAAAAAATATCTTAAAACAAATATAAAAAAAAAATTTAGAAGACAAAAAAATCAAAAGAAATTTAGAAGCCTATTTCGCATGTTTCTTAGGTAGATACATTTTTTTAATTAAATTACTGTATAGCCATAAAAATCCAATTTGAGAGGCAAATAACAATATCCCTGGCAAAATAAAGTCGCCAGATTAACTTAGGGTCAACCTTTATAAGACGTTATAGGGTACGAATATATGGACGTTTAATAAAAGGAACAAGCATTGAGTTATAAGATCTTAGAGTTGATAATATTTGGTTTACCAATTATGGAAAAGAATAAGCAAATTGTGGAAGGTAATTCACTTTTTTTATCTTTTTAAAGTGAGCGATATATTTTTATAGTTTTCGTTAAAATTAAATCATGGGCACTAGTCGTAAAATTAAAAGGATATAATACAGATATGTATGTATTTTTCTATTCTCTCAATACTATGTTTATACACAGATAATGTTCTTATGTGATAGATGAAAACTCGAATGCAAACTTATAAATATACTGCATGTAAATATAAAACATAAAGTCAATTCTTGCAATTTAAATCTAAAATATAAATGACTAAGATTCAAATAATCCCGAAATTAGAAAGGAAAGATGAAAAAGGGAGTAATTAAAAAACCAATTTACGTACATGAGGGAGGTATAATGCGAAAGATTCTCTTTGTTGCTTGTGATCCTTTTCGCTAGGTGTCGCCTGCGGCTTCGACTCTTTAGCAGTTTAATACACAAAGGATTATGTAGCTTTTACTAGAAAGAATTCCAATTTCATTAGAGTTGTTATCCGTGCATGTTTGCTTTGTCATATGGAATTAAAAAGATATTAAGATTAAATACTTTATGGGTTTAATATTTTAGTATTAACTTTTTTTGTTCTATTTACAGAAAGTATATAATAAAAAAATATAAAAACAGTTTGTTTTTATTTGACAACAATAAAGTTCAGCTAATGCTTTTGATCATATATCACATAATTTTTGCGTTTTTTTTTTTAACTTGGTTTTATGGGAATTGAAAAATTTGAAGCCTCGAAAACATTATAAATTATTTTCATATTTTTAACGTCAAATCAAAACCGAAACTAACTTTCACATTTGTAACCAGAGGTTGAAAGATTGAGTAGCCAGATATTCCGTATTCATAATAACATAGATACAACACTGTAGCGTAGAATATCCATTTATTCCCTTGGGTTTCAAGAGCTAAGACTACAAAATAAACAAGATTGCATGGCATTCTACTCGTAAGAACATCACTGTATACAAACATACAAAAAACCGATTACGAATACAAATATACATCGATTCCCGATTTTTTGAATTTTTTCACATATTTTGTAATGGATATTTTTTAAGGTTTAAGTTCTCAAATGATAAAATAAAATCTGTGGCACTAAAGATACATAAGTTATTGGTACTTGTATCATTTAATCGCCTACAATAATCCGCGCGATTAAAAGTGTGACCTTATTCTATTGTTCTGCAAACCACGCGGCTTCATATGAAAGTTTACTAACAATTTATATTTGATAAATGATTCTTTCACCCGGTAGCCTTTCAAATAACCAATAGTTCTTATCTTATGTGTGAAACAATGTTGGCTAGAACTGTCATTGAGTAATTACGATGGAGCGGCGGGACGTCCGTATTGTTGAGCGAGGCAAAGGTTGCCAAACTGTGGTGGCAGGTCAGTAGGTCAAACATTTTTTAGTTTGTTTTTATGCCTTACATTTAAAAGGAAAATTAGTAAAAATGTATATCAGTATGTACATAGGTATTGTACAAACATTTCAAGACATGTCTTGTGACGGTAGTCATCAAATAATAAGACTCTCATCAACTTAAATTATATTACACTTGATAGTCATCTAGTTTTATGTAAAAAACTAGGTTTTTTTTTACATTTAATTTTATGTTGCCCGAAACATTGAAGAAAACCGACAAAGTTACATATTTTCGTATATTTTTATAATCATGAAATCGTAATGCGGAATTAATAATATCGACGCATATAATTTGAATATAAACATTTTTTATAATAAATTAAAAATAAAAATGTGAACAAATGTAGCCAAACAGTAGGATCCTGCCAACCTTCTCTAACTATTATTATTATAGATATCTCCATATCTGACTACTGTGTCCGTGGATGAAACTTTACTACCAAGTTCCGCGCCACGCCAACAATGGTACTCGCAGAACTATAAATCATTTATTACATCCTCCATATCGTAAATAGTCATAAATATGGATAACTGCTTGCGGTATTGTCCATAAATGAATCGCAATGAGACGCATGCTGATATTGGCAGTAAAAATGTTGTAAAAAATTTGCAACTTGGTTGTAATTAGGTTGATGACGTGTTATTGTATAATTTGGATTACAATATCAAGTGTTTTATACTCTGTTGCAATTTCGCCTTAAAGATTTTTAATTTATCCCTTAAATTTGACGTTAATTAAGATTTAAGTGAACGATATCCTTTCATTACATACATACATATACCTAATCACGTCTTTAGACCTTGCGGGGTAGACAGAGCCAACAGTCTTGAAAAGACTGACAGGCCACGTTCAGCTGTTTAGCTTAATGATAGTAACCGGTTGCTAGCCCGTCGCCTAAAAGAAGAATACCAAGTTTATAACCCTATCCCTTACGATATCTATGGGAAGGAGATGGAGTAGTTTTCAAATTCAAATTCAAAATTTTTATTCATTATTATAGGATACTATTTATCGCTTAATAATTGTCGTATGGTTTAACAACATTGGTTGACGTCAAATAAATTACTTAAAAACTAAGTTTACTGCCGCTTCCAAGGCGTCAGTGGAGAAGAAGCGGTAACAAACTGCACTGCAGCATTTTCTTCAACAACGTCAACTTCACAATATTAAATTATACTTAGAATAGAATGTGGACGAGAGAATACATTGTTGAATTTTATATATTTATGAGATTCGAAAAAAGAATATATATATATATATATATATATATATATATATATATATAGTTTATGGATTGCCAATTTTAAAAAGATTTATGTACAGAGTGTACTGAAATTTTGATTTAAGTTCAAATCAAACTACAATTAATTACGAGGTTCCTGTGCCAAGCTCGACCCAGATGTTTTTATCATTAAGGTAATCATCAGTCCTATAATAAGCCTTCTCACAAAGTACTTTCTTTACATACTCTTTGAATTTTCGGTTGGGCATATCAAGAACAGACTCCGGCAACCTATTATAAAATCGTATATAGTTCCCCATAAATGATTTACTGACTTTGCTAAGCCTATGAAACGGCATGACTAATTTATGTTTATTACGTAAATTTCTATCAGTTGTGGCACTAACTTTTTGAAAAAAAGAGGTATTTTTCCTAACATACATTATAAGATCAAAAATGTACTGGGACGCTACTGTAGGTATGTTTATTTTCTTAAAGAGTT
This sequence comes from Amyelois transitella, assembly GCF_032362555.1. NCBI lineage: Eukaryota > Metazoa > Arthropoda > Insecta > Lepidoptera > Pyralidae > Amyelois > Amyelois transitella. The sequence goes on along the minus strand of NC_083518.1, from coordinate 3,270,269 downwards.
GTCTTAACGAGTCTCTTGGTCCTAAGCCGTAAATTGCGCGAACGGCCCTTTTCTGAATTATAAAAATAGTTTGTATATCAGCCGCGCTACCCCATAAAAGTAAACCATAAGATAACAAGCTATGAAAATAGCTGAAATAAACAAGCCTAGTCCTATTCTTTTTAACTATTGGTGCCGGGAACCACACGACACCAGGAACCACACATTTTTTCATTACATCTGAGTAATAGCAGACTCTTATGTAATTAAAGTTAACTGAGTTGATTTGCTTGGAAACAGTAAGCGTAATCAGAATAATATTTGACATCGAACAGGAACCTTAAAAAAATTGTCGCAGAAAATGAATAACGAATATATTTTAATAAATTGCGACTTTCAGAAATAAATCTCTCAGTAAATAAGCTTCAAATTGAATCTAACAAATGTTTAAGAAACACTGCACCAGTTCTTTACTCAGCGGGACGCCACTTCTAAGACACACAGACAAATTGACAAAAATATATATTTATGTATAGATTTATGAGTCCGCTCCAATTTTAGCGTTATTATACAATATTATACATGCAAACAGTCCCAGCAGTAGGGCGATTTATTTTGGCTTCCTGCAGCTAAAATGTGAATTAAGATCTAGTTTAAAATAAATTAACCAAAGTACGATGGTAAAAAAGAGTTATAAGGTAATAACAATAAAACTTTATGAACAAAAGGAAAACAAATATTGTTTTATTCTTTTGGTATTTTATGCGGATGTAAGTGGACATTAATGATATGTTATTAAATCATTTGTCGTATTTATTATACAGCTCATGCTGTTTTCTGCCTGAGGTTTTAAATCAAACACAAACGACTTCTTTATTTAAGAATAACATATCATGATGTGTTGCTATCAATATCAAAAAAAATCCTACGTTTAAATAGTGCCGTGTGGTTCTCGGTACTTAAATAGAATAGGACCACTCTATTTCTTTCTCATAGATGTCGTAAAAGACAACTTAGGGAATGGCTAATAAACTTGGGATTCTTCTTGTAGGCGATGGGCTAGCAACCTGTCACTATTTGAGTCTCAATTCTGTCATTGGGACATACAGTTGAACGAGGCCTTTTAAGTATTTTTAAGGCTCTGTCTACGCCACGAGGGAAATAGACGTGATTATAATATGAATGTTTAAAAAGATGTGCTAGTTTTTGAGACTGCCTTTGTTCTTTTTGGCTATAGGTTACACAATCTTTAAGTCCATAAATCTCAATTACATTATTTAGCCAGACGTTTACTATTGGTTCCGTTTACTTCGTAAAGGATTAAGATGTGAAATCACCTTATCCTTTCCCTATCCCATTCCAACTAATATTATAAATGACAAAGATTGTTTGTTTGTTGTCTCTTCACGCGTACTCTACTGAACTAATCTTCTTTTTTTTATAATAAAGAGTCTAAAGAACACAAAGTACTTTCCATCCCGGTAAAAATACGTGGGATTTAATTGCATCGTCCCTTTTTGTAGGTGACGATAAATTAGATGCTTGTTGTAGGTGGCGCCAAATTCGTCGCTTTTTGTCGGTGGCGCTAAATTTGCGAGGGCGAATATGCAAGTAAAACTTCGTATATATATATTTATCTTTTTCATTTTACAATTCACCTTTTTTCGCAATTCAGCACATTGCTATCTAAAAAGTAGTTTGTGAGTGAATTTATTTTTATGTCACAGTGTGTTTGCGTTTAGAGAATGTTTTTGATACAGTAAATAGAATGTTGGGATTTATTAAGGGAATATTTGTACATATAAGCATCAACAATGTATTCACAAAGGTTAAAATAAAATTGGTAACATTTTTAATATATTTAGTCGGCATTGTAATAAGAAATTGGACTTCAAAAATTTTAACACCCATAATAATATTATAAAATGTGAAAGTGTGTTTGTTTTATAGTCTTTCCTCTCTTAACCATTAAACCAATCTCCATGAAATTCGCAAAATTGTAGTAAGTATTACGAAGAAGGACGTATACCTAATACTTGCCGAAATTTTACTCAATATTGTGGAATATTTTTTTTAATTCAGTAAAAAAATAAATAAAGTGTCGCAATGCATACTGATAGATATACATACATATCTACATATAATCACGTCTATATTCCTTGCGGGGTAAACAGAGCCAACAGTCTCGAAGAGACTGATAGATCACGTTCAGCTGTTTGGTTTAATGACAGAATTTGGATTCAAATAGTGACAGGTTGCTAGCCCGACGCTTACAAAAAATATCCCAAGTTTATAAGGCTATCTCTAGTCACTTTGGACGACATCCATGGGTAGATAAATCCAAGATACAGTAGTCGTATTATTTTTGTACTAGTGCCGAGAACCACGCGGCACTGATAAACGTAGTGGGCAAAACGTGCAATCAACATACAACATACCTACATAATAATGTCGTATACACAGTGAACGACAGTTATAAGTTTATTTATAATAATAACATGACACTAAGTCATTTATTAACAAAATAACATGTTATCGTCATCTGAAACATCACTTAGGATACTATCTCATTACTAGAACACTAAGTGTTACCGAGAAACAACATGATCATTACGATCTGCTGCGTGGGAGCAACCGTTATTTGCGCATCCGTCCGTATGTCTACTTGTCGATCAGAGATTAGAAAACTCCATAAGGATATCCTGCAAGTAATGTCATTGTACTGAGGTATCGCATTTTTGATTTATAAAAATACAAATGTGCCGTGTATTTTCCCGGCACCAATACAAAAAAGAATAGGACCACTCCATCTCTTTCCCATGGATGTCGTAAAAGGCGACTAAGGGATAAGCTTACAAACTTGGGATTGTTTTTTAGGCTATAGGCTAGCAACCTGTCACTATTTGAATCTCATTTCTATCATTAAGCCAAATAGCTGAACGTGGCCATTCAGTCTATTCAAGACGGTTGGCTCTGTCTATGGACGTGACCATATGTAATGTAACGTTTAAAAATAAAATTTATATCTTTACATCTGTAAATAGAGCCATAAGTCACAACTCAAAGACTACGTAGATAGGTTAATAATGGTTGATTTTTAGTGGAAATACACGGATGTTATGCCGTGTGGTTCCTAACACTTTAGAGTTCCTTTCCATGGATGTCGTTCAAGGCGACAAAGGTAATAGGCATATTCATTTTGTGCAGCTTTTACCATGACCCATAATAGGTTATATATATATATATATATATGGTTAGGTTTTTATGAAAAGGTTATAGAGGTCAGACGGTGTCACTTCGTGGCTTATTCAGTCCGGGATTATGATGAAAAGCCACACCACGGTATCCTATTCCGAGAGGTTATTGAGATACATGCCTTTTACAGAACAGCAAATTTTAAATTCCCACTTTCACCCCATTCATATCCCAACAAAGTCTATCGATAGAATTGATTGCATCCGCACGATCAGCTTATGTCCTTTGTATTTCTATTCGATCACTTCCAAAAAGTTACTTTAAATTATCGTCCCTATACATTTCCCGTGTCCCCAAGCCATCCCTAATACCGCCGAAACCAATTTGAATTCAATTTAGCTTTTTTCGTACAAGCTTTTGTTGCCTCTCAGTTGTGTTTACCTTATTCGATTTCTGTAATTTCATTCATAACAAACTGGATTTGGGGTTGGACCCATCGGGATGACGGGAGCGTTTGAAATAATATTCTCTTTGATAAGAGCCGGTCTTTTAAGTGGATGCAGTCCAGATGCCGAGATATAAACCTTTTTTTTAAAATTGAATATGATATTTTTTTTTATTCTCGTTCGCCAGTAACAAGATTCGATTTAAAATTCACAAAACATATCTATTGCTGTTTAGATGATGATATCGTAGCGAAAATTAAACCTACTTTCTAAAAATCTACTGAGCTAAATGCATATAAACTTGCGATTCTTATTATATGGTAACATAGGAGCTATCTATATTAATAAAAATATTATTTTTATAGTGTAGGACAGATTTCGTACTCATATATTACACAAGTTTTTATAAAAAATCTGAGTAATGTTTCACTGGCAAGACCTGAATTATTATTTTTTAGTAAATAATTGGTAAAATTCTTCTTTAAATATCCCGAAAAGACATACACAATATTTAATTAAAATAACCCCAATGCAAGTAAAGCCATGATAAGACGTTAGTCGTTGCCGTTCCCCGATTGGAGTGGCGTCCACTTAAATGATGGGGTCCCGTCCAAACCTGCTCATGGGCCTTGAATGGGATTTGTCAATGCGAAGTGACGAAAACTAATTATAGTCCACAATGAGGGGTTGAGCTATCGGATCGGCCATTGCCACTCAAGTCAGCGGCACACGTTGACATTCATACTATCACGAGTCATTTAATTAAGGAATTGATTATATTTCGATCAACACTCTCGCCCGAGAATATTGCTCGAGTAAAATTTCCTTGAATAGAAGTACTCATTGTTACTCCTGAATTGTTTTCAAGTATATTCATTATAATAAAATACTTTTTATTTTACTTTTATGCAACAACTAAATAACAGCCCTAGCTCCGCCCTAGTAAAACGAAAAATCCTGTTAGCTTCCGTTCTCTCGGAAATTTCCAAAAATTCTTTTTTAGGCACATGTCATAAGCTTACATCATGACAACTTTCTCCTTGCCAAATTTCAGCTCGATCGCTCCAGTAGTTTGGGTTCTGCATTGATAGATCTGTCAGTCAGTCACATTTGCGTTTTATATATATTTAGAACATAGATACGGATGGATATATAATGTATATTAGGTATGGGTTATGCAATTATTTCATTGCGTGTGTATATGAATGTTTATCTTAACACGCTTTTATTCGACACTATTGTTCCTGAACGTCAGCTTAGAACATTCTTTCATTACTATAAACAATATTTTGTGAAACAATGAAAATTTAAATCATTTAAATACAAAAGACTACAATAACTCAAGTTATTCGTTGCAAACGCTGCGGTTAACCGCTCAAAACGATTCCACTTTTCCCTTCTTATTTTATAACGGTTTGTAAATTGAATTCTGCGGTTATTTATTTTAGAGAATATTCGTAAACGTGTGAGTAATAAATGAGATTTTGTAGTATTGTATTTTCGAGTAAAAAAATATTATAAGGGGTTGTCCTGAATTGAGGCCTATTGAGACTTTTTATAAGTTATAACATCTGTGCTTCAGTTCTGCACAGTCTGTTTAAATATAATAAAAAAAAAATGTGAATTATCTTTAGAATATTACGTAGTTCTTACTTGTCATTCATTCTTTGTATGTCTAGTCATCATTTTGTGCAATATATTTCTTGTATTTTTAGTAAGAGAAAACGATTTAAAAATATAAAGGGATGAAAGGTCATGTCCTTCTAAAGACTCTTAGTTATATGTTCATGATATTTCAACAAGATTAATTCAGTAGATAATCCGTGAAGAGTAACAAACAAATAAACTCATACATACATACATATGATCACGTCTATATCCCTAGCGGGGTAGACAGAGCCACCAGTCTTGAAAAGACTGATTGGCCACTCTCAGCTGGCTTAGTGATAGAATTGAGATTCAAATAGTGACAGGTTGCTAGCCCATCGCCTAAAAGAGGAATCTAAAGTTTATAAGCCTATCCCTTAGTCGTCTTTTACGACATCCGTGGTAAAGAGATGGAGTGGTCCTATTCTTTTTTGTATTGGTGCCGGGAACCACACGGCACACAAATAAACTCACTTTTGCATTTATAATATTAGTTGGGATTTGAACAAAGGTCATGAAGCAAAGTAACACAAACAAAAAACGCATCAATTATTTATGAAAAGATAATGGGCCTGGCACCGTTTTGTATGTATGACATTATTGGCTTCCGAATGATTAGCCTAATGGAAGCCAGGTTTTAACGACTTTACTCTCTTCAAATTGGCCATAAAAGAGATATGTCTAATTTATTGTCGGTACCATAAGGTGTGGTCACATCTGCTGATAAAATTGTCAGAAGATTGTTTGTCTTTTTTTTTAAATCAGATGGCTTTTTTAATTGGCTTTGTTTTAATGGATTAAAGCGATATGATATTTTAAAAGCAGCTGATTAAGATAATTATTGGAAATTAAGGACTTTATGTCTTTATGTTTTTGAATGAATATTATGTAAGGACTAAACTTTATCCAGGAATGGAATAATCCTGAAAGAAATTTTAGAAAAATACTAATAATGCCTATCTAAAATTTATTGTGAGAAACTTTTAATTAAAATGATTCTTATTTAATAACACATCATTGAAAAACGAATAACAATTATAAGACTAGAAACAAAAGTAACTATTCATGTGAAACGCAAAGGTGACTGATTGACTAACCAGTCTATGCACAGCACAATCTACTGAACCGATCGAGTTAAAATTTGGAATACATATGGTTGCTGTGACGTAGGCAGGCATTATCCGCTAAATGCGTTCAAACAAACAAACTCTTCAGCTTTATAATATTAGAATAGATATGCATGTATATAGTAGATATTAAAAAGGTATGTTTATATTTAAACTGCAGTATGTATTATATTTTCTATGTGCATACAATAAACTATAAAGTCCTATCGATACAGATAATGCATTCAATAAATCACAATATTTCAACCCTTTACGATATCTAGTCTCCTGCGAATTGTAACGGACTACTTGTAGACTAAAATGGTCGTGTGAATGTAAACTTTTATGTCAACCATAAAGATATGGCCTGACGTGATTTGTTAGCTCACAGATAACGCCTTTGATGTCGCATATTAGTTTAAATTGAGTCTTTTGTGGAGACAAACCAATCTTGATCTACGTTGAAATTATTATGTAGGTGTGGTGGGAGACGCAGGAAGATGAATTTATAGTTAGTCAAAAAATATTTTTGTGAATGCATTGCGTTTATTGATTCAGCTATTTGTATGGACTTTCTTTTGATTGACTTTTACAATGTGCATTAAATATAAAACAGCTGGCATATACTATGTTTATTTCTTTGCTCGCAGACAAAAATAAGAGCATGCAGCAGAAGAATGTTTCTAATCCCTTAGTCGTCTTTTACAATATCCATGAGATGACTAAGGGACTAATCTTTAAGGTGGCTGGTACACACAGATTGAGTTTATTCAAAGTAAGTATATTTTGTTGAATACTACATTTTTTATGAATACGCCGCACTATTATCTAGGACCTTTTATTCTTAAAAAAATATTATCGATAAGTAATGCAGTTTATGTATGAAGATGGGTTTTGGCTCCTAAAACACGGGTTTAATTACATATTTTCTTTTTCATGATGAAAGCCGCGGGCAAGGGCTAGTAGCCCATTTTCGTTCCTACATTAATTTTAAAGGTTAGCAATATCATAAACTTTTATATATCGGCCATTAAGAATACTGGTCCACTTTATATTGATTTGTACGTTTTCTGATAAAGGAAGATCCTTTCTTGGAATAACCGGTTTGCTTATACATCTACGCACACGCTAAAACAAGATATTGAGTTGTGTGATTCTAGGCACTTTTTAGAATAAAAATATTCCTTCTCATCCCCAGTGATGACGATGATGCTTTAAGGGGGCTTTGGGATAAATAAGGGAATAATAGCTTTCAGTTTTTTTATTGTATAAAACATGCTTATTCTAATACAAACATAATAACATTATAATAAAAATTTATGCATGTTTTTTCTCTTTTCTCTTTGTATTGATTTCTAAATTCTATCTGATTTCTAAAGTTAATACAATTTTTTTATAACTATTCTCGATAGTTTTATTCCCTTTTTTATTTTTTTTATAATAGTTAATATATTTAGACATGATAGATAATATTAATTACATATAAATTTTATTATTATCTATGTAAACAAAATCTTTAGTACAAAATATGCAGCCAAGGTCAGTAGAATACATACATACATACAGTTCCTGCTTACTTCTCCGAGACAGATACCTTAATTTAAATCTAATTATTTTTGTACGAGTATATTAGGAAAAGTAACTACCGACGTAATTGACTAACTACTAATTTTTCAAAAATTACTTTACGGTATTACGGTATTTATTAGTATATTTACCAATACTAAGGTAATTAAGTATAATTACCTTAGTATTGGTAATCTATTATTATATTTACCTTACTATTTACTAATAGTAAGGTAAATATAATAATAGATTACCGCTTTAAGCTATTGTTGTTAAAACTTATCGCAAAATAACAAAAACAATTTAACGATGTAGGTCTATTAACTTAGTAATTAAACGTTTTATAGTGATCTTTGGCATGATTACATTTCACGATCTCATGTAGGTACATTTTCAGCTACATTTGTTAATTAATTAAATTTGCAAATTGTAATTAAATGCAATTATATACTGAAAATATTTTATGTCTTATGTTTATTTATGATTCATTTCTAGTGGTATAATTCCAGTGTATTTTTTTTCTTATGTTTATAATTCATTCCTTTTTTACAGAATATTAAAATAACGTCCTACTGGTATTTGAATTAATTAACAAAAGTACTTCAGAATCATTTCTGCGGCGTAATGAAATACAATAAGAGTTTATGTTTTATTGTTTGACCATAAAATTTAAAATCTACGAAAAGAAAAATTTTATGTATTCCAAACTTTCTAAATTTCACTTTCAAATGGATGGCCAAATGATGGGATTATGATTCAGTGACAGGTTGCTAGCCCATCGCCTAATACTAGAAGTTTATGAGCCTTTACTTGATTGATTTTTATAATTATACAACACATATTTTGAGAATGTCGATATTAATCTGTTTGCTATTATAAATAAGTAAACTTGGATTGTGTCTGTCTGTAACTCATTCGCATTTCATCTGCATCGGACAGCCGCCGTCGGGCGTGTCACGTGTCATGATCAGACTGTCTGTGTGGCTTTCAGTTTATTGATAAGAATACCCATATTTTGTTTAATAAATCCTTCTTATATTATAAAATGCGAAAGTTTGTAAGGATTTGGGAATGTGTGTGTAGCTAAAACGACTGAACGGATTTTCATTGAAACAGCAGGCTCCATTGGAATAACATACTAGGTAAAAATTTATATTTTATTACGGCGGTCAAATCAAGGAATAAAGGCAATTTTAAAGTGTACCTTTTTTGGTGAAGCTGCTGGGCCAAAATTTCCGTTAATTTCCCTTTCCATGAGATTCCTGGAAAATCATCTCTTACTGCAAACCTCGAATGCGTAAAATGCTCTGATAGGTACCTTACTTAAAATTACAACGTCCATATTCTGATAGACAGATCCAAATATCCTCTACCATACTAACCACCGTTAAACATAAATATCTTTTGTCTTTAAATAATCATGGCAGTCAGGATCTAAGTGGTTTAAGCTATGGTTACGGATCTAGGTCTGTGACTGCGGACAGACTAGAGTTTACTTACCCATGGTAAGCAAATACTATGGTGATAGAATGCTTACTGCCATCATTATTAAACAGTCTTCCGAAGACATGTACAATTGTAAGTTTGAATAATGCAATAAGTAAAACATATTTTTATAAAAATAACAGTTCAGTTTGCAAAAAAAAAAAAATATAGGTTTATGAAAAGATTTATATAAATAAAATAAAGAGTTTAATATATACTTAAACTAAAAGTTTTCAAATTTGCGATCTTTAAAAAATGTTATTATAGTTTAAATTTATGTTAAATTTAAATATGACCGACCACGGTCAAACTGTGTAGTTTTCCGGAATAATATTATTTTTAATTGTGTTTGGTGACTAAACAAATTATTAAATAAAAAATAAATTTTATGAAAGCTTGCTGGTCAATCGCATTACAAACTAATAACCTCAAGATTAATCTCCTCCTTGGATTGAATTGTGCAATCTGCGCAAAAAGGGATGCACTGCACACGGTAGTTTTTATTTTTTATAGATCCCCATAGTACTAATTATATTCCCCTATTTCTAGGTATATTCTAATTTAACTTTTATATCTTGCGGAAGAGTTTTATATCATTTTAATTGTGCAACTTGTTAGGACGGAATATTATAAATAATAATAATAGGCTATGGATCTCGTTACATTATTATCTTTTTACAGCTTCCTGGTTACGTGGATGAAATAAATTTATTATTAGATTATTATAAAGAGTGTTGTACACTGTAAACTTTCACTTTGGTTTAGAAATAAGAACGTCAAATCAGCGGCGAGGTTTAATTTATTTGCATTACGTTTTAATAATACAAAGAAATACATTAATATAATCTTGTCTGTATCCCTTTTGGGATAGAAAGAACCAACAGTCTCGAAAAGACTGAAAGGCCAATGTTCAGCTGTGTGGTTTTACGAGTGTGTTAGAATTGACATTCAAATAGAAACAGGTGGCTAGCCCATCGCCTACAAATATATTTAGCTAGTTTTAGCCGATAACGGTAATTTTTCTTCTTGAGTTCACTGATTAAACGACATACCAATTCTTCTTTACTGATGTTATAGAACTAAGAAATCCTTAAAAAAAATCATTTTGATGAATGTAGCTACTTATTCAAGGTCAAACTATGTACTATTTTTTCCGGTTATCCCCACACGATCGGAGCCTAAAAGCTAGTGGGTACCTAATAATTAAAACAAAAACATTTATATTAAAAAAAGATTCCAATATTTTATTACTGTCTGCAAGTGTAGGAGGATCCTAAGACGCCACGCTACCGTATGCAGTCGCATCACAAATCAACTTGCTTGTTACCGCGCTGTCACAAGTTGCCTTTGCGAAAATCACTATATTATTTGCTAGTATATTTTATTGTCCCGATAAGTGCCGTGTGGTTCTCGACACTTTAGGATAGGACAACTCCATATATTTCCCATGGATGTCGTAAAAGGCGACTTCATCTTGTAGGTAGCAACCTGTGACTATTTGAATATTAATAAATTACATATAATATTATTAAATTCAGTAGCCATCCTTATAAAAAATGTATGCCAATAACAAAACCAAAATTATAACAAAGAAAACTAAACTAAAAAGGATCATGTCCAATTTAGGAAGTAACAAAAAGTCCATTACTCACGAACAAAGAGGTTACGGGAACCAACATTAGTCACGAATTATAAACACAAGATTGTTTCCATGATATTTCTAATAACTTCGACACAAATTAAAGAATTAAAGATACGTAACAAACGTCTTGAATGTATATTTGAACGTAACAAAATAAAAATAAGGAAATAGTCCTCATGAAAAAAAGAGAAAAAATAATTAAAAAAACAATTTTATATAAGTACTAGCTTAACTTTTGAAACACTTCTTTTATCAGTATCATTATGTTCCTCTTAGTAGTCTGGACTTATATACCTAAGTGTCAAACAAATAAGTTTCCCCTTTTTCACAATATTAGATCAGAAATTGATTTAAGTATGTAAATATTCTAAAACTATGCAGTAAATAAAGACATAAACTTCGAATTCTCTTTTGAGGTGAAAGGCTAGAAACTTTCTCAATATCTCTGAATTTTAATTACATCATCAATTTATTTTATTTAAATCCTTTATGGAAAAATAAAAGTATTGTCTTTTATATATGTGTGTAAACACAGTGATTTAACAGAATATCATGATGTTTATCTGTGTTTTCATTATTTGTCCTCAATCCTTATAAAATTGCTTTGAAATATGACGATTTCTGTGTAATTGCAATTTATTGTGTGACAAAAAATACCCTCCTATCTCGAGATTATAGGACAGGAGGAGACGCTATTAAAATGTCATTAAAGTCGCATGAATGTCATCTGTTTCTTCAGCGTCATTTTCGTGAAGCTACTTTTTTGCTGCAGTTTTTAGTTCACACCGACTGATGTCTCCTACAAGCTTTACACCGTATCTTTATTCATTTTAAACTCTATTATTACCACAATAAGGTTTTTTTATTATTGTGTAATGGTAAGTCAACTTTTGTCAAGTCCACTAATGATGCTTGATGTAATTCGATGTAAATTGACCGAGGTCCCAAGCCGTGCACGCAACATGTCAACTATGAAATTGTTACCTAAGTATAGTTTAATTTTCATATGATTAATATACCCTTCCTAGAGTTTATTAGTAACCACAGTGACACCAGTTGCATGACGCTTTATGTACAAAGTTATAATAAGGTCGTATTTTATTGAGGTTAATTTTATGTGGATATTTTTAAGCGTGCCGTGTGGTTTCCGGCAACATTAGAAAAGAAAGAATAGGACCACTCCATCTCTTTCAACGGATGTCGTAATAATTCGCAGGTAAGCAAAGTTTCGGGTAAAAGTTTCTATGCTTTAAAATGTACATCCAAAAAGCTATTATTCCGTTGGTGTGAACCAAATTAGCATTACATCCAAAGTTGTTCGCGAATATTGAAAAATAAATCTGGAATTGTTTGCAGATAGTCGGCCTCAATTGAAATTCTGAAATTCAAATGACTCCGGACCAAGTTCAAAACAATCGCGTCTTTTCCTAGAACACAACTTTGTAAACAAAGGACCTTTTTAATCTGCATGAATAAGAATAATGATTTCTGAATTTTCTTGTATTTAGAATTCTTGCGTTGTGTTTTGTACAGTACTTGTATCCGTATTTTCGAATGAAAGCGTTTGTTCGCTCATGGCCTCATGGCCTTCTATGTATACCTACTTACTTTGAGGGCTAGCCCAAATTAGGTACTTTCTGCTACTTATATGGGTGTGGTTTTTGGCACCAGTTAAAAAAGAATTGGGCCACTTCATATCTTTCCCATGGATGTCGTAAAAGGCGAAGAATAGGCTTAAAAACTTGAGATTATTATTTTAGGCAACAGGCTAGCAACCTGTTACTATTTAAATTCCAATTCTATCATTAGGTCAAATAGCTGATCGTGTGAAGACTGTTGGCTCTGTTTACCCCGTAGGCGATATAGACGTAATTCTTTTATGACGTTTTATGTTCCATCTACTAAAGTTATTCAGACAATTTGGCTGGTGTTTAAAAAGGAGCCCTGTACACATATTCAAAAAATTAGCAGACCGTAATTTTAAGCACAAACTTGTATTATATTCACCATAATGCAGTAACAATTATGCATAGCCCGGGGCGGCAGACCACTTATTGAGATATTACGGTCACAGGGATCGTTAAGGTACCAATCCAATATTGCGCATCGACGTTATATTTGTAGAAATAATGTATTTCACCAACAATATAATAAACCAAAATATGTGAGTCGTTATAGTTATAAAGCCTCCATTATGATGGAACCACGAAATGTCTATGGATCTGATAGTTGAGCTAGAAAGTACCTGTTTATTGAAATGTTAACTAGTGAAATCAATCAAACGTAAAGTGTCACCTTGTAACAGGTATTTCACAATCTATTAATCCCACTAAAGGCAGTGAGTTGCAAAAACATAATTGAAAAAGTGAATACATTGAAAAAACGTAAAATATTCAAGAACTTTGATATTGTCCATTACATTGGAACTGAAGATAATAGAGTACATATATTTAATTTTATTTTTATTTTTGTTTTATTATATGATTTTATTTTGCGTAGCGTGATAATAAAAGCGCACGAGCGGAACTGCGGCTTATTGAGATATCGCAGTCACATCGACCATTATGCAATCGCGGATCGAGACTTTATAAGAATTGTTCATAATGGAACACGATGAATACATAAAATTGTGGTTTGCCTGACCTGTATCAAAGATTTATTGGTAAAGCATAAAAATAAAGTGAATCGAAAATTACTTCAAGAAAGCCCACGTTATTAAAATTATTAAGCGACCCACGTATAAAATAATTTATTTTTGATATTATTTAACTAATGAAATAATATATCTAGTTTTATGAAGTCAATTAGTGCTTTTTACTAAAAATGTTTCTTTCGATACTCCTGCTGGCTTTGACAATACTGTAACAAACCTGTTATAGGAGATATTAGAATCCGAAGTTGTTAAATTTCTGCTAGAAGTACAATTAAAAATAAACTTTTATAATGTTGAGTAAGCTTTGAACAAGCACACGGTTAACAAAATAATGACAAAAATACCTAAACATAAATTCAGAAAAATCTACATACCACCCTATAATCTTACCATAGTATGCACCATCCTTTATTAATAACATGGTACTAAAATTACCGTGACATTCCTCAATAAAATTTTACCGTTCCCGGTTTCAGGAACAAGATCTTTGATAGCAGACTGATGGCCCGAAGATAAATTATGATGACCGTATATAGAGGGCCTTAATTCGAGTAATGTATAACAGGTAACAGGTACTGCCGTGATTAAAAATAACAGCAAGATTAATGCAATTATAAATGTTGTCATAAATATTGTGTATCTGTTACTTGCAGATCACGCCTCTTTCCCGGAGGGGTAGGCAGAGACCACATCTTTCAACTTGCCATGATATTTTGCTTCATCCGTATTTAATCATTATCCGATCAATCTTAATCATCAAATCTTTTTTGATCAAAAATGAGGAATAATCTTGTTCCTCATTCGATCAAGATACCTTCGTCTCTTTCAACTTTAAGTTCGTTGGTAATTACTGTACAAAAGTACTAGATAATATTGTGTTTAAGAAAAAAGTACATACATGATTTAACATGTATATTATTACCTCTATATTATTGCGAGGTAGACGGAGCCAACAGTCTTGATAAGACTGAAAGCCACATCCAGTTGCAAGGCTTTATAGTGGAATTGAGATTCAAATAGTGACAAGTTGCTAGGCCCATCGCCTTCAAGAAGAATCCCAAGTTTTTAGTCTATCCGTTAGTCGCCTTTAGCGACATCCATGGGAAAATTATGGAGAGATCTGTTCTTTATTGCCGGGAACCACACGGCAAAAACTAAGAAAAACATAAAAATAATGAAATGAAACCGACCAAAACCAGACATTCAATTTTCTTATCTACACTTTATTATTCCATAAACTGTACTAGCTCACACAAAACACAGGTTTTGTCGGCTCCCAGGACCAATTTAGCGAATGTCCAGAGATTGCTACCATTATGCGACAGATAGGTACCCGTGGGTACGGATAGGATAGTGGTTTGTGTAATGCATGTATTTGTAATGCCATAACAGTTCCGCAAGACAATATGAAATGGAATTATGCTACCGAGTTCGGTAAGTTGGTAATTTTATATCTAGTACACACAGAAATGCCATATTTTTATTCCTTACGGGGTATATAGAGTCAATAGTGACACAACTCCAAGGTCACACATTATAAGTAGTTAAGTAAATTAAGAAAATTACATAGCATATTTTATTTTTGTCACTAAATTACATGGCTACTCTTTTTTAGGCTACCATAGCCTTTGAGTCTTTATGAGACTATTGGCTCTGTATACGTTAAGTAAGATATAAAGACGTAATATATTTAACTGAATGACCAGTTTTTTACTTTAGTTTCATGTCCATCTCTTTTTATTTTAAATAACTAAATCTCATTTAAATAAACTCGCTGAAAAATACCAGTTTTGCAATTTATGCTTTTCTTGGGTCCAACGATAATTACATTCAATTACTAAAGCCAAGTCGGTTTCTCGGTTAAAATACAGCTTATTACCGTATAAAGCTGTGTGTTCACGTGCTATACATCTATAAACTGGATCTATAAAAAACACCTTATTTGATATAAGGAATTTGCAATCAAGTGGCCATAATATGATCTGGTAACAAAGGATTAGTGTAGCAGCTGCTTTCTCTTGCGTAAATTGTACAAGTCAATAAAGGAAATGCTTATTTATTAATATAAAAAATAGATATTCATACTCGACAAAATTATAAAAATTTGGTAGGCGATGAGCTACCATTCTGTAACTATTCAATTCTGGAAGAAACTGGCCTTTGGATCTATTCAAAAAGACTTGATATACATATATGTATCTAATCTAAATGACCAACGCTATTGATTTGGTTTATATTTTAAGACTTTGATAAGAAAAGTAGTATATATATATATGCTTACTTTTAAATAAAGCATAATCTTATTTGAAATCATCGAGTATACGCCTGTTTAATTTCTTTGAATGAACTCTGAAATTCTTTCAGTGTGTACCAGTCTTAGGGTACCTAGATAAATATTTAAAGTACCTAACCGTTCAGTAATAACAGTTTGTCGGCACGGTAGCCGTAGGTGCTGTAATGCAGTTATTAGAGAACTGTTTTCAATAGCCAGGATTGTTTGTATTGATTTGTGGTTTGATTTAATGTTTTATAACAACTTTGATTTGCTTTAATGTTTGATGTTTTGTTCCGACTCTAAAATTGTAAACAAAATTATTTTGTTTGTTTCTTTTTAATAAGTGGTTTAAGCTTTTGCTTCCTTATCGCTACATTTCCATGATCTTTTAATTTCCCCTTTCATTATTAGTATATCAATCAAACATACGTACAATACGTATTATCCCTTGCGGGCTAGACAGATCAAGCAGTCTTGCAAAGACTGACAGGTCACGTTCAGCTGTTTTAGTGATAGAATTGAGAATGAAATAGTGACAGGTATTGAGTCTATCGCCTAAAAGAAGAATCCTAAACTTATAGAAAGCCTATCCTTAAGTCACCTTTTACGAAATCCACGGAGAAGAGATGGAGTTGTCCTATTATTTTTTTCTTTTGGTACCGTGAATCGGCACTACATCAATCAAAATATAAAAGTATATTCAAAATGAGGGTTTTAATAAATTTTGTACAGACATGATCTTAATATACTTACACATAATTGACAAGTAATACTATACTTTTGACCGTGTCTTTGCTTCTGTGGTAATTTTCATGCCGAAAAGTGGCCTATTTTTAAGCCAAAACGTCTGGTTTATCTCTTTGGCAAATTTCAAATCAGAACAGTCAATTTTAAAGTTACAAATCAAAATAGAATCTCCGCTTTTTACAATATTAGTATGGATATAAAAGTAAATGATATTATCAATCCTATAAATCGTAACGTTTTTTTTATATCGGAAACAGCACACGACCACATTGTACAAAAAACGTCCAATTGGTAGAGATTTATTTGAAATTACTCATAAAGGTCTATAAAGGGGTGACACTGATACTCCCCGCTGTTCCTTTATGTCTAATGCTATTGCCCAAATGGGACAGTTCGGGGCGGCCATTGTAAAGCAAATGATAATAGCAATAGGCACACCATGTTGCTCTTTGTTGGTGAAACCGGATTTAGAAATAATGGAAGCGATGTATCCATTTCACTGTTAAATCAGTTACTTTAGAAAAATACAGTTGTTTTACTTCAAATGCCTATAAATAGTAAATAAAAGTTTTTGATTAAACAGTATTGGCGAATCTGAATAATGATGTCCGAAAAATTACATAAAAAATATTATTTATGTTTGTATTTTACACTAATGATTAACATAGTGCACAATATTAATATGACTGTTTTCTTTTCATATAGCTACTTTCTTGTCCATGATCGAGTACCAGTTACACTGAACTAACATTTTGATGGAACCGATAAATTTTAATAGTTCAAAATTGCCACACCGCATCTAGTAATTTAACTCCGAGACCATATTCCTGCAATAAAGCGAGATAAGTCTCTTCACGTAGATAATTTACCATGGAAATGACTGAACGGATACATTTGATAACACCCTCTTTTGTTTGAATGGTGTCAGATGTCCCATTCAACGAAAGGTGTTTTATTGTTGATTTTGTAGGCGCTAATTTGGATGTTTACAACGATAACAGAGCAAGCTTTTGTGTGATATTTGGAATAGGGATGCTTATCGATAGAGATTAGATAATAAACGTGTCATATTTAGAGAAGATAAAATTTTGGTACCTTATGTTGCGCATATGTCGATTTTTGTTTAGTTCGCATTTTTTATGAGAAGTATCTCATTATTAATGGTGATAATTTATCACCATTAATAATGAGATATATAATTATAATATATATAATAATGCTTGTATGAAGAGAGTTATGAATGTGGACGAAGCGAAAGAAGTATGCAGAGATCGTGGCAAGTGGAAAGAGGTAGTCTCTGCCTACCCCTCCGGGAAAGAGGCGTGATTTTATGTATGTATGTATGTATATAATAATAATAATGTAATATATAATTATAATATAATTAATTTCATTTATCACTGATAAATGAAATTAAACAAATATTTTTCCAAATATGACACTGTTTGTAGACCAAAATTTTAATTGTTTTAACAGATTCCAGGCATTTGCCTCGGTTACATAACAATCTCATATACATAAGTGCCCAGGGTGCGAGATCATAGTCATGCAACAACGCGCACCCGGGCTTTTCTCTAGAAAGGTGAAGATTTAACATAAGAGCCCAGGGTTCGCCCATAAATTTCGTTTTTAAAAAACAGAAATTCTGAAATAAGTATAAAGTTTTAATTCCATAGAATCCAAAATATAGATACAGTATAAACTAAATAATTAAATACAGCAAAACCTAAAAATAAGAGTAAGTTGTTGTCAACTTATTAACTCAAAACTATTCCTGCACTATAAATTTTATAAAGGTATGCTTATATAATAAAATAATATGTACCATCAACGGGGCATAACAATGTTATTGAAGCCAAGTTAGGCGGGTGCGGTGGACCGATGCGGGCACGGACTGACTCGCTGGCTGCATTCAAATTGTACAGCCTATATTATTCATATACAAACATACAAATGAGCATGCCTATTTTCTGAAAGAGGTTAGGTAGAGATTATACATTTACACTTGTCAACATCCCTGCATAGGTACTTATTTTTATGTATCACGAATATTTTTCACCAGAACGTTCATAGGAAGACGAAGGCGTAATATAACTTAATTGGATTACAATAGAAATTTATATAATTCAAAAATAAAAGAATTAAAGGAAAAGAAACAATTAATTAAAAAATGGGAACATTTTAATATGATCAAAGTTATAATATATATCAACGAGAGAAATGTAAGCATTTATTACCTTATACCCACTAACTTAATATGAACCTCAATATAACAAACTTTTGCGTAAAAAAGACCAAAAGGAAGACAGCAAAATTTGCCTTTGTTTAAATAAAACCTTAAATTCCCACTCATTACCCGGCAATAATTCTGGAAGCTGTTATACCAAGAACGCAATAAATCGTACAACGCACGCCGAGGCATAACTTTCCTGCACTATTTTCTGCATTTCATTACTTATAGAAATTCTGTTAAGTTACAATTGTTGACTTGCATAAAATATGTACTTTTCAGGAAATCGTTAATTTTTAGATTTCAATTTAATTTTGTCTAATCTTAACAAACTAGCTTTCGCCCGCGGTTCCGCATATTTGAAAAGTACCCAATTTCCGTACTTCATGCTTATTTTTATTTGCCAATTCATGTACAGAAAACACATAGTTGTAAGTTTAGTTTTAAATATTTATTATTGTTTTATTTTTTGTGTTTGTAGAACTGTCGAATAATCATTCTATCTATCATATAGGAATGGTAAATATAAGAAACAATAAGTACACAGGTTTTCCTTGTATGTAATAAAGCAAATTAATGGTATAGCTGTAAAAAAGTAACGGACAAACCGCATTAATAATATTCGTATGGAAATATGTAGTACTTTGTACAGATTCCTCAAGATTTAATAATTATTATTCTTCTGACGTTATTGTGCAGCTATGTGAGAGGTGTCTTCCATGTTGGCCGGGGAGCGAAAGAAAAACAGAATGTGCCAGCTGTTGTTCTTCCCGTGCAAATCGTGAAGGTCGATCAAGGGATAAACCATTTATAACCAATGCAACTATTCCTATTCTAGGGTTGGTTATGGCTATCCTATATAAAAATATCCTATATTAAAATATATCCTATAATAAAAATTATTATTTGTATAAAATAAGATTTTATCTCTTGTATCAATACCTTCTAGTCATAATGCCGACATAATACGTCAATGGCCACGCTACGAAAAGTTGCAAATGGGGAACGAAATTAAATCTTCAAATTAATAAAGGAATTCCTCAAATAATTATCTAGACCTTCATTAAATTCATATTATATTTTCACAGAGCTCCACTGGGAAATTAGGGATTTTTCCTTATTCGTTTCCTTGTCCTTTATAAAAACTGGGCGTTGATAGGTAAGAGACAGAACGTAATTAATTATATTTTTTGTGTTTAAATGCATAAAAGTGTTATCTACATGCCGTCAGATTCAGACCAGACCAGAAAATTAAAAAAATTAGATAACTTAACTATTACTTTCATAGTAGATACTAAGTATAAAAAAACGAAATTGAGACAAATTTGCGAAAAACAAAAGAATAAAATATTCCATGTAAGTACCCAGTAGTATAAAAAATAAGTATAAAAAAACGAAATTGAGACAAATTTGCGAAAAACAAAAGAATAAAATATTCCATGTAAGTACCCAGAAATACCTCAGCAAAAATTTTCAACTCTAATTTCTATCTCGGATCGTTTGATATAAACCTCACGTACTGTGTCTAAAGAGTCAGTCCTTCATCTAAAAATGATAGGTAGGTACCCGTTTTATATTCTTACGGAGTTCTTATTACCATGCGCGGTGTCTCCTTAGTATGCGGGATCTTTTCCGACACTTATTAGTCTGAAAAATTCAAAGAATTTGTCCTCCCGAACTTTCCGGTACGAGACTTAAAGAAATTAATATCGTCCTCTCTTGCAAATTCACAAATCTGTCAAAAATTTTTGCCGTGTGGTTTCTGGCGCTTTAGATAGGTGGCATAAATGTTATAACATTACTTTATTATTATAAAGGAATAGCTATATTAGTCATTCAATGTGTTGGATTCCCATGCAATGTTTGAGAAGTTCAGACAGGATTCGCTTCGTGTAAAAATCAATCAAATACAATCCACGGTCATGGTTAACTAGCACATCCCGGCAATCCTCACTAGAGGTGAAGATGTAACCGGGACAAACACAGGTCAGAAATTGTTTTGTTACCTACAACAAGCGTTTAAAAAATTTTTTTACAGATTTCTAGTACATAACTCCATTGGTTAATTTTAAAACCAATTTACATGTAATATTTTGCAAATAAGTTTTAAAACGAAAGTTTGCTGTTTCTGTAATGTAATTGGCTATACCCTAATAAATATATTAAATCTGAAATGTCACGTGGTAAAACTCTCAAGATTATTTCATTAAATCTTTATATTTTCTAAGGGCACATAAATGGATCTTCTTTTATAACTACACAAAATGCCACTAACTTTCTTGCGTCGTATTTAAAAGTTGGATATCTTCCTAATGTTTAATACATAGACGATATTGCTTTTGATAAAGCGGTTTCGACGAATCTAAAATTTAAAGTAAGATCGAATTCTAAGGTAAGTTTTGTTTGTATCCGGATCATAAATATTTAAACCATTTAGTATTGGGTGATCTAGTTAGTTAAGTTAAAATAAGAAGGGGTTTTGGATTTTCACACGCTCTTTATTTCAGCATAAAATAGCGATATTGTTTAAAACTTGCCTAAAATGTACATATAATTCTCTTTTAATTATATCCATAAGGGGTAGACAGAGCCAAAAAACCGAATGGCTACGTTCAGCTGTATAGTTTGAGATTAAAATAGTGACAGGTAAATAGCCCATTGCATAAAGGCGAATTCTTAATTTAAAAGTTTACTACATCAAATATTAAAAACATTTGATACAATCGTGTAAATTGAAATTCTTGCCAGTCATAACATGCTTTTCAATTCAGCGTATTTGCCAAACTCTTATTCGAATCAAAAGTAATATTAACAATAAAGTAACTTTTCTTATTTCACTCTTCAAACCCTTTCAATGCTCATTTAATATTCGAAAACAAAATGAAATCGAATCAAAACATCGACGGAGAGTCATTGTTCTCGAATGACCTACATGTTTTCGACGTGTCTGCAACATTGAAATAAATGACAGGAACTCACAAATCACATAAATCAAACGCATAGGCACATTAATAAACACAGACCGCAATGCGAGTTTAACACCCGCATTCAAGATTTTTTATATAACGCATACATACGGAGCTATGTGTAAATCCATTTTTAGTATTGTTTTTGTATAGTTTTGATTTGAATAAGGCTGATCCAACAATATTATAATTTCTTATCTTAAATTAGTATGACGTAAGATGAGATCAAAAAAAGTAATTGTCAGTAAATAGACCATTACTGCCCAAACCAAAATGAATGGAGATGAATACTAAAAGATCATAAAATATTTGACAGATGAAAGCTAAGAAGAAGGAGAACATGAAACAGAAGCACAATGTAAGCTAATAAGCCTCTCATTAACCATATGTGCCGTGTGGTTCCCGGCACCATTACAAAAAAGAATAGGACCACTCCATCTCTTTCCCATGGATGTCGTAAAAGGCGACTAAGGGATAGGCTTATAAACTTGGGATTCCTCTTTTAGGCGATGGGCTAGCAACCTGTCACTATTTGAATCTCAATTCTATCACTAAGCCAAACAGCTGAGCGTGGCCTATCAGTCTTTTCAAGACTGGTGGCTCTGCCTACCCCGCTAGGGATATAGACGTGATCATATGTATGTATGTATGTATGTTAACCATATATGTATATAGCCGCGGTAATTTTTCAAAACTTGTGCCTTATAATTATTATTAAACAACTATATATAAACATTTTGTCACTTCTATACAAATATAACAACTCAATGGCGGCAGCTCTAGAAATACTAGAAAATGTTAATTTGATCTTGTCGTATTATTGTTCAGACATTATAAAGTCAAGTGTCGTGTCGATAGAACGATGCTGTGTTTGACTGAAGACATTTGTATGTTACACTATGTTAGACGGGTAATATAGTTCTTGACAGAATATATTAAAATGCGGACATGTTCTGTATAAAGAATGTGTCCGAAGAACTTTTTATTGGTATATTTGTAATGACAGATATCATTCTAGCCAAATAACAAAAATCATCACTTCTTGTTTGTCCTTTTGAGTTCTCATTTGGTGAGATGTCTGGGGTCTGCCGAAGGTCACTGTCGTGGATTGGCCAATTCGGGTTTTTTTATTTCTCATCGTTAATCAGTACCGGATGATAGGTAACATTTAGCTCACATAAAGTGTAGTTCCCGACATCAATAGAAAAGGAATAGGACCACTCCATGCCTTTCCCATGGATGACGTAAAAGGTAACTAAGAGATAGGCTCATAAACTTGGGATTCTTCATTTAAAAGATGGGCTAGCAACCTGTCACTATTTGAATCTCAATTCTATCATTAAACCAAACAGCTGAAGGTGGCCTATCAGTCTTTCAAGACTGTTGGCTCTGTCTACCCCGTAAGGAATATAGACGTTATTATATGGATGGATAACTGTAAAAAAATCGTAGAATTTCCGATAGATGAGTAAAAAATTTTCATGTCTGCAATTCTACGGAAATTTCGATGAAGACGAGGCCGGAAATTTAGTGCTTACATATACGCAGTGAGATTATCTATGTATCTGCAGTGAAATTTAACTTACTTTAAGGGATTAACTTTTATATTATATGTAGTTTTTTACTTTATACTTGAATACGAATTTATTTCTTATGTATAATAAAGACTTAAATTGTATTATAATAATCGGTATAAACAATACATTGGTTTACTATATAAGTGAACTTATGCAAACAAAATGCACCAGCGTATAGTGTTTGTTC
Organism: Amyelois transitella; assembly: GCF_032362555.1. Classification (NCBI taxonomy): domain Eukaryota; kingdom Metazoa; phylum Arthropoda; class Insecta; order Lepidoptera; family Pyralidae; genus Amyelois; species Amyelois transitella. The sequence goes on along the minus strand of NC_083518.1, from coordinate 3,246,568 downwards.
ACCCGTGGTTGGAAACTTTGTTAGAATTCCCGACACTCGTTAAGGCGACCCATTCGCGCAGAAATATATTTTGTGATGTTAAATCTACAAGGCGGTATTTTAAGCATCGCTTGCAAATAGGGCTGCCTTAAGACCTAGGGTTAAACTTTTAAAATTGAGATTCTTCGTCTACGCGATGGGCTAGCAACCTGTCACTATTTGAATCTCAACTCCATCATAAAGCCGTAGCCTTACTTGACGTGGCCTTTCACTCTTTGCGAGACTGTTGCCTCTGTCTACTCCGTAAGATATAAAGTTATAGGTAGATTTCTAACGAATTGCTTTGTATGTTTTGTATTAGGCATACATAAAATCACGCTTCTTTTCTGGAGGAGTAGGCAGAGATTACATCTTTCAAAACTCTCTTTATGCAAGTTCGTTTGATTAGCAACGTCGCCCATTCGATCAAGGTACGTTCGTCTAGGCCTTCCTACTCTAACATTGCCATTCACATTTCCTTGTATATTTTATTTGTCATCCTGCTTTCATTCATCCTCTCAAAATGAACAAACTATTACAAGGTATATTCGGTTGAATTAAATGGACGGCCTCTGTGGCGCAGCGGTAGTACGCTTGTCTGTGACACCGAGGTCCCGGGTTCGAATCCTGGCCAGGGCATGCTGAGAAAAGAACTTTCTCTGATTGGCCTGGGTCTTGGATATTTATCTATATAAGTATTTATTATAAAATATAGTATCGTTGAGTTAGTATCTCGTAACACAAGTCTCGAACTTACTTCGAGGCTAACTCAATCAGTGTAATTTGTCTCGTATATAATTATATTTATTTATAATTAAATGACATCTCTGTCAAATTTCTGTATATTGTTAATGAGTTTAATAAATCCTTATACCAGGTAGTCGGTGAATTCCGACAGAAAAAACTTTTGCTAGAAACTAGTTCTAATATATTTCTAAAGGTTTGTGATAGCCCTAGCTTTAAAACTCTACTGATTGTTTCTAGACCGCGGCAGGCAGTGTGCTTATAATTTAGCGATAATGCGAAAAATACGTGCCCCTTCACATTGGCTATAAGTAAGAAGTACACCACGACAAAATTAATATAAGCTTTTAACTTCTTTTGCAATAAGACCCAATATAATTAACAAGCTTTACTGATCATAAAAAGGGATTCTTTATAAGACTAATGAAAACCGAAATTTTAATTTTGATTTAATTAGATTAATTTCGCAAATTCTTATTAAAGTTTGATCAATTTACTGTGAGCAAGGATAATGTTATATGTTTTTCGCTCAAAACCAAACAGCTAGAATTATATTTTCATCAAACCAAAAATTAATTTTACAAATTTTTCTTATATATCAGTCAATAAAACATTTCTCCTCATTTCATTAAAGATTAATATATTGTGACATCCCTGAGTGAAACTCACTATTATTATTTTTATAGACCAGGTTCCGCTTATAATTTAGCAATAATGCGAAAAATACGTGTTGTTTCACGTTTTCTATATGTGTGAATACAGTAGTTACGTCTGAATAAGCCTAGGATTAAGTCCGATGTCTTACTATAATGAGACTTTACTAATGCATAATGCACTTATGTACCTGTTCTTAAATGTCAAGATAAGTTGACTTTCATATTCATACTTATTTAGACGATTATAAAGGCATAATATATAATCTGGCTAGACCATACCACTATTGTCTTAAGGTTCTGATTTGGATTTGTCGTTTGTTTATCGTTTTACAAGATTTTTTATTTGTGTAAGTTGTGTTATAAAAATTTTGTATGAAGTAACTTAGTGCGAAGAACATTTTATGTTGTGTTTACTTACCACGTTTTATCTTTCGTTGTGTATACCTACTTGAAATATTATATTATTACCTTATACTAAGTTTGTGCTTATCATTGTATGAAGATTGGTTAACTGTTATAAGTTTAATCTAAGCATTATTTAATTCTGACAATACTGTGAAATATAAATAACTGAACAGATTTTGATTATACTTCTAAGAAAATACTTCCGTTATAATGTCTAATGCATTTATAATACATACCGAGCAAACAATGTTTTATCATTCCCTCAGAGCGACGTAGAAACGACAAGAAAATTGGTGAGAAAACGGAAAACGTCGAGAAATTGTAACTAGTTCTCGGGTGGTCGTAATTACGTCATTAGAACTACGTCTTGTAGGAAAATGATGGACAATTACTATATTTCGTAAAAGTGAAAGACTTTTAAAGTATCCTTTGTAAAAGTATAACTTTAGACTGTTGGATTCTTCTTTTGGGAGATGTGTTGGTGGTACGCAGTCACCATTGATTTTTTATTTACCCGCTAGGCTATTTAGTTAAACGAGACTTTCGAGTCTTGTCGTAACTAGTGGCTTTGTCTACTCCCTAATAAATAAAAACGTAATATGTTATAACGTGTGTGTTGCTCGCATTAATTTTATATATTTTTGCTGAAGTTCGAGAAGTATATAAAATTGCAAAATTGAAATAGCTGTCAGCGGTCCATCATTTGTGGCATCAAAGAAACTAATATCACGAGATTAGAAAAAAAAATACGCGGGTACTGCGAGTATCTTAAATCTGAATAAATTGCATAAAAGTTAATAAATAACGAAATAATATTCGAATAGACAGTGAACCAGTTCTTATGACTTATATTTATTTTATAAGCCGATTTAATCATAGTTTATTAGTTTCGTTGTTGCAACCTTTCTCTTTTATCTTACAAATACTAATTTATCTATATTTAACAAGGAGATCAAACGCACTTGGCAGGTTAATATTTTGAAGTAAGGCATGATGACATACAAATTATTTTCTTTGTAGATTTTTAACTATGTTGTCTATACAATGTTTTAAGGTACCATTTTGGACGATATCTTACCCTAATTAGAAACATCAAAGGATTATAAAATATAATGAGATGCTTAGCAAATTATAAATACGAAACTTTTTTCGCTTTATCAATATTTCAATTTTACTATTTTGCTGTTAAGGGAAGACTATATTTATTGTGCAAAATAATAAATAAAGTCAACCAAAAAAAGACTACTACTTTAAAATATATTAATAACACATTTGTACATTTACTAATATGGCAAGCTTTCGACTATACTTCTTAATAAACATAAAATGTGCCAAATATTAACTTCCACGCAGTAGATTTTAAATTATTTAACTATGTGAAAGTACCCTATTATTTCCTTATTCGTCTCTGGCACATCTACTTTCTCATGTGGTAAAATAGATAACTGGTAACCACACGTAAATATATCGTATAAAATCTCTAAGAATATAATCAAAAGCTCCGTGAGATCATAACAAACGCTAGGTATATTGATTTCTCCGCGATATCGATCAATGATAAATGATTCTACCCGCAACAAAAGCTTGGCTACTGCCATACATCATGATTATCAAAACCAACTCTAGTATCGCGACCGGTTTGAGGAAGCGCACAATTATTTTAATATTCACCGCTTTGAATTGCGCCTCCAGAGATTCTATCATTCCGATTGGTTATTAATTTTACTATTTTGTACTAGTGACAACTCAGTTTTGCAAATTGTAATTGAATTTACAGCCAAGGTGTTTTATTTTTCATTTTTTGTAAAAAAAGCTCAAATATTTCTTCGATTAAAGATTAATGAAGACTTTCAAAATATTTTCGTAAGCTCATATTTTTAGACTTAAAATTTTCTGCTTCAAAGCTTTATTACAAAGGTATAACAAGATATACTTCAATAAGACAGAGAGAAAGATGTTTAAATTTATATATATATTTTAATGGCATTATGAAAATCCCTAAAATAATTTCATTTGCAAATTTCATTCCCTCATTTCATTTTCAAACTTTTAGAATAGACCGATGTAAGCATAAACTAACAATGTCAGATTTATTATATTAAACATACATACATAAAATCAGGCCTCTTTCCCGGAGGGGTAGGCAGATACTATCTCTTTCCACTTGCCACGATCTCTGCATACTTCCTTCGCTTCATCCACATTCATAACTATCTTCATGCAAGCTCGGCGGCTATTCTAATTTAATTATAAATATGTTTAAAGTTTAATTTTGTTGAGTCTTATAAGTGTGCATGTTTTTCAAAAGCTGTACTACGAACTGATTGAACCATTAAGTGGCCTTTAGCGTTTCCCATGAGTTTGTTTGGTCGTGCAACTAATTATGTAATTGCGACCACCCAGCTACTAACCGTTTATTTCACACTGGTTGGAAATGTAGGCGAGTAAAGACATAAATTCATGTACCGTGTGGTTCCCGGCACCATTAGAAAAAAGAATAGGACTCCTCCATCTCTTTCTCATTGATATAATCTTATAAACTTGGGATTCTTCTTTTAGACGACAGGCTAGCAACCTGTCACTATTTGAATCTCAATTCTATCATTAAGCCAAACAGCTGAACGTGGCCTATCAGTGTTTATAAGACTATTGGCTCTGTCTACCCCGCAAGGGATATAGGCGTGATTATATGTACGTATGTATGTAAAGACATAATATAATCAAACGAGCCTCAAAGTCATCTGGAGAAGGTCTGATTTTATTCCCGCTGGAACAGTATTCTTAGCATGACTTATATATTTATTGTACTTAAATAAAAACAGAAACTTTAATTGTTATATATACGGGGGTGACATAGTCACTTCGTGATAAAACCCCTTTCTGATATAAAAGAATTAAAAAAATTTGTTACATATTTTTTTTCGTACCGTGTGGTTGCCGGTACCTTTGACCCGGTGGCCTTTAAGTCTTTGTGAGACTATTAACTCTGTTTACCCCGTAATTCAAAATTAATATGTAGTACCGGTCGCTTGCTTCACTGGTATCACAACATAAACTCGCCAAATGTGAAACGTGAGTGACTGCTGCAACTTTTTAACTGGCATTTCAATTGAGGCAAGTTTTTCAATGGAGTCTTCAATCAATGAAGTAGGAATCTTCTTCAAACTTATTGAATTATCTGACTTGTGAAAGGCTGGGCTGAATGCGCGTATGTTAATTCGCGTGCTACGAAAATTCATAAAATTGGCGCCATAATCACTACATAGTCGGTTCCCGCTTCTATTCCTTTATCTGTATGTATGTATGCTTAGACCTTTAAAACTTCACAGCTTTATATTGATTGATTGACGTAAGTAAAGCACAAAGATTAAAAGACTTTTTTGCCATTTTAAAATGATACATACTTACATATAGTTACAATATCCCTTGTGGGGTAGACAGAGTCCACAGTCTTAAAAAGACAAAAACCACTGTATGAGGCTTTATGATGGAATTGAAATTCAAACAGTGACAGGTTGCTAGCTCATCGCATAAAAGAGGAATCTCAAATTTATAAGCCTATCTCTTACTCGCCTTTTACGTCATCCATGGGAAATGTATGGAGTGGTACATACATACATATGGTCACGTCTATATCCCTTGCGGGGTAGACAGAGCCAACAGTCTTGAATAGACTGAATGGCCACATTCAGCTTTATGGAGTGGTTCTATTCTAAAATGCCGAAAACCACACGGCGAACAACAATGATGTGCAGAAATTACATAGATCATTGGAGAAAGGTAAAGCTTAGAATTTTTGAGTCCTTTTACTTAGCTGATTTAACTTTTTATTATTTTATTTTTTAAATTCTCGATATATAAATAAAAGAGAAGTTCTCTTTTTTCAGACAATACCTGACATAGTCAATAGCTTAATATAGACATGGATCGTGCTATAAACATAAAAATCGAATTATTCAAGACAATAGAATTGCCATCTAAGAGATTTATTATTTAGAATTCTTTGCGTGTAACCTTTTCAAAATTAAATTATTCGACAGGTTGCTAAACCTTTGAAATTAAATAAAAATCAAACCAGTTTCATAATAAAGGTTGTGTCGGATAAATGTCAATGCAAAATATGCCACGGCACTAGTGAAAGTAAAGATTGCACAGAATTGACGACTACAACTCACCATTCTCTACTCAAAGAAGATTGAAAAAGGCAGAAGGAGTTTGTAGTACTGCATACTACAAACTCCTTCTGCCCTTTTCAATCTTGTGGCAAGTGAAAAGATGTAGTTTCTGTCTTCGATAAAGAAGCATAATTCTATGTTTACGTGGCAAGTAAGAAGATGTAGTTTTTGTCTCCGATAAAGAAGCGTTATTGTAATTTTAACTTCGACAAAAAATATGTAACATTAAAATTTTACATAATTTCTACCAACCTTATATCTCTATCAATTTAAATATAAAAACTTATGCACTGGCGCTAAATATTTTCAATTAGGAGCTTTCTTTTATTAAAGTCTGATGGACACTTATAAAAATAGCTAACGAGAGCACTTCACGGCCATATAGACATGTCGTTTTAAAAATAAATGTTAAATTTTCTATTCCTTGAGATTCTTCTATGTCTTCTTTTTTTTGCAATGTCGTGGCATTATGAGTATGACAACTTGTGCCAAGCAAATACATAAAATATGAGTTCGAATTTGTCGTATCGAATGATATGATAACTATGAATAAGTGTTGTGGCATTGTGACCATGCATTTATTTTTTCGAGATATTGTAATAATAAGCATTAGAAGAACCAAAAAACAATTTACATGTAATGTATAATCTTAATTAATATTTTATGTAGAATATGGTTGATATGTTATATACTATCCAAATCATTTTTTGCAAAAGAAATAGTTCAATAAAGAATTTAAATAATAAATATTTTGTATAAAACAGTTTAAAGATGAAGGCTTTCTGAATAAATTAAAAAAATTGTTATAACGCCTTTTTTCTTGATTGTCATTGGGGTCTTGTGTTTTTTGTTTTTGTTCGTGTATTATTATTTTTTCTATCGGTTTTCTTTTATATTGTGTTCCTAATTGTATCACTTGCTCGAATACCATTCTTTGTCGCATATCACATGAAAAATATTACTTCTTTTTTTTTGTTGTAATAGATACCTTCCTTTTATTTAGTACAAAAATATCTGTGTGCGACATTTCATAATGTTTTGATCTAGATTAATATAAGGAGAGAAAAACAAAAGAACATTCAGGCTTTCTCATTCATTATTTCATTCATATTGGCATTTTTCCAGTACAGTTCAATAAAATGCCTCATTTTAATAATAATCATACAATTTCTTCGGAAGCCTTGTCACTTTACTACAGTCACACCCAACGAACTGCATAGACGTGACGTCTCATCGCTTGTGACACGAGTTCGAAGACCTATCGCAATAACATCGAATACTTGATAAGCGTTGTGATAAATTTTTACGATTTTATCAATTTTAACCAGCATCGAATACGTTACGAAATACAATGGCAGCGCGTCACGAATTTTGTACTTAACCAATAACTTCTGCATTTATATGATGTAGATGATCGTATTTTGTTGTCTCTTTAACAACATTCTATTTATCATAAACCTGCAAATTCTTCTGAATACATCACAACGATCTTATATAGATGGGTTAGTTTCCTGCGAAAGATGCAAATGCCATACGAGAGTCGCTTCGTGTCAAAGGTGCACTCCGGACTCTTCTTCAGAGAGGTGAGGGACCATCACCAGGAGAAAAAGAATTTATAGTACGGTACCAATTTTCATTGAATATGTAATTGAATCACAGCTTTTTAGCTTTTTCCAAGGTGGATTGATGCCGAATCGTGTAAAATGTCAAAAAACTCACAGCTTTAAAAACATTCAACTAAAATTGAACTAACACTGAATTCTTTGTTAAAAAAAATGATTACTTTACTTATAATTCTGGTGCAATCAAACTGCTGTATGTGTACAATACCACTTTGTACGCTAGATCACTACCATCATTTTCAACAATACCACGCACGCTGATAGCCACCGAGGTGCTATCAGCGAGCTAAATGCTTTTCAATTTACTTTTTAGGCTCCGAATCGCGCCACCTGCTTCATAATAATCTCTAAGAGTCGTGTAACTGGCAAAATCAAACGAAATCGTGTTGGTATAAGAAAGGGCACGTTTTCCATCGTGCGAGTGCACGTGACGCGGCGACAAAAGATCGCCGACAGGTATTCGGCTCGGAATTGGATAGTAATCGATGCGTGAAGCTCTGTTTGGTGACACACTGGTTAGTGAAATGGCGAATATTATGACAGTGGAGAAATCACGACTTTATCCCTTATGATAATAGTTTTGAAACCAATCCAAAGTTACGTTCAGCTGGAAGGTTTTATGACGAAATTGAGATATAATATAGTTACAGGTTTTTAGCTCTAGCAAATTAATGTTTTTCCTTTGATTGAATGTGTGAAGAATAAAAATAACGTTGTTTTAATAGCAGTAATATATTTTTGGTCTTGACCTTTAATCACGTCGTGAAAAGAAATAAGGATACTTGTACTAAATAACATTGTTTTGTGATTCTAAGAGAATCTCTGATATTATCTTATCAATTTGCGGTAGATATTTATGTGGTTCCCGGCACCAATAAAAAAGAGAATGGGACCACTTTCTCTCGTTCCCATGGATGTCGTAAAAGGCTACTCAGGGTTAGGCTTATAAACGTGGCCTATCAGTATTTTTAAGACTGTTGGCTCTGTCTATTCCGCAAGGGCTATAGACGTGACTATATGTAGTGTATTATAAAAACTAAAAGAATAAGCGCATCTCTCGCCTAGTCTTTCACCATAATCCAAGCTGATGCAAATGACAAAGGACAGGCAATATATATAGCACCATTTAATTACTTGACTTACTCATTGATCATGTCCAAGGCGAACTCCGAGCTCCAACTTAGAATTTTAAAATTTTCATCCTTAGTATCCGTATGTCGCAAGGTAATAAGAAGCCGTCCAGCGGGTGCGGACTCCAAACGAAGGTCATTACGATATTCAATTTACCATTGCGCTGATTCACCAATAATTTACTTTTGAATCGACTTGCGCTGGTTTATAGCTTAATACCGACGTTTTATGTAGATTGTCTGCAGGCTAATGCTGTTAATGTTTTGTATTAGCCCTTCCATTTTTTTTTTTAAATTAAAATCGTAATACTCTTTTTGGCATTCGAATCGTTGACTTTTGAATTTAATTACCGACTTTTACGTTTGATATTATTTATTGTGATTGCTTTTATTCGACTTGTTTATGGACGTTGTATTTTTGATAAAAATACATATGTATCAACGGACGACGTCGTTCTAAATATTGTTTCATGGAGCGATAAATTGATTTGATGCAGGTGTAAATTACTTAAAACTTTGTCTCGGGAATAAACAAATCCATATAATATTTATTTTATACTTTAAACACACAAAGGATTTAAAGAATTTGTATTTGTATTTTGTTCTCTAAGTTATATAAACAGTTTTCATGCTTTCGTAGCCCTTTTATTTTAATACAAACTATATTTATAGCTTCTTCTAAGAAAAACTATTTGAAATGTAAAATGTTTCTAAAGCAAATAGTTGTAGCTGTTGAATTAATAAAAATAAATCTGTCGTGACCACAAGCAAATAAAATCCCAAAACTGTCATCACTTCGGTCCTATATTTAGTTTTGAAGTGTAACATTTTCGTTTTCTCTGACGTAGGACATGTGAAGTATAAGCATGCTATTAATTTCTACAAAATCTATCTACAAACTATTGAGAAAGGCCTTAAAAATAGCCTAGTGGTTTTGTTTTGTTTGATTTATGTTTTAAATTAATTTTTAGTTTAGTTTAAGATTATTGAAATCACTGTAGACTTGAATCACCTCATTCTATTTGATCACATGCCTATTAACTAATAAGTTAAAATCTTATTTGTTTCAGTTTATCGCAAATATCTTAAGGCTAGGCTTCAAGCTTGAGATTCTTTTTTTAGGTGATGGGCTAGCAACCTGTCACTATTCGAATCTCAATTCTATCACCAAGCCAAAAAGCTGAACGTAGCCTATCAGTATTTTCAAGACTGTTGGCTCTGTCTACCCTGCAAGGAATGTAGACGTGATCATATGTATGTATGTATGTGCATGTTTCTTAAGGTTATATGCAAAAAGGTTTAACCCAAATTTTTAAATAAAGAATAAGATCCAATTTTTGAATTCCAAAAGAAATTATAGTATACATAAAAGAAGTGCCGTGTGGTTTCTGGGACCAATTGTAAAAATAATAGGACCATCGTCTCTTTCCAATGGATGTCGTAAAAGGCGGCTAAGGGCTAGGTTTATGACTTTGTATTTATTTTTTGGCAATGGGCTGGCAACCTGTCACTATTTGAATGTCAATTCCGTCATTAAGCCAAACAGCTAAGCGTGGCCTAATCGTTGGCTCCGTCTATCCTTATGTAGTATTAATTATATGTACGAGAATGTATGTATGTATGTGACATAAATGAAACGACTGTGAAAACAACTAGAAAAGATACTGCCGATGCAAGTTCAGTTTCAAGCATAAATTCCCGCATTTTATGGCTCAGTTGGCTAATAAACATTTCTTTCGACGTTTGACTAATTTTAATTGCGTTCCTTTATACGCTATATCTCTGGTCAATAGTTCTCAATCATTCAGGTCCCGTGCAAGTCTGCGAGCATGAAATGAAAATACTATACAATCATTTCTTTGTTAAACTTTATTCGTTGTCAACCTATTCACGAAATTATTCATATGAAAAACACAAGTCGAAGTCTTGAACTTAGTAAAAACATAATGTTTGAAGGACTCAGCTTTGATTACAAGTTACAAAAAGTTGGTTTTGGTAAAAAAGTATATACTATATATAATTTTAAGTATATACTATATACATCATAATAAAGAATTAAAAATGTTTATTTACAAGTATATATTTAAAAATAACTGTTTAAATAAATAATTTTAAAGGTGGTAAAGAAATAATAGAATTGGCACATAAAAATTGTCCATTATGAAATCGAACGAGTTTTTTCAAATTTAAAACATATAATTTTCTATTCTAAAATAACGTTTTTAAATCTTCACCCAGGTTGAGAGCCGCCACCGTAGAGAGCAGTACATCACGGTCACGATTTTTATTGATTTTAAATTAATATTCTTCGTTTTTTACGAGGCCAGACTCAAGGGATAAATTAAAGTTTGTAATTATTTAAATTTAGCAGTGAATTGTGAGACATCGCTGTAATGGTCTAAAGGAGTTGTGGAATTGAATTTAAGGATTAAAAAATACAGTTCGCTCTGGTGTGATTAGATTTTCTTGTATTTTTTATGTAGTAAATAATTTGCAAACAACATACTTATATTGATATAGGTACAGTTTGCGGCAGAATATAAATTGGCCTATTTCTTTTCTGTGCTTAAGTAGGTACATTACAAATTTTAACATTTATTTTATTAGGCAATAAATTGATATTAATAAACATGTGGATATTTATATCAATTCTCGATAAGTATTGGCAGAAAGATGAAATATTGGTACCTTAAATAGTTACCAAGACTTATTGTAATTTCCATAAAGTACAGTCTCCAGAAAATATTTAAAATTACATATTTCTTATCGTGTTATAAAAATAGATGTTGGTAAAAGAAATGTAAATTCCATTATACAAAGTCGATGCATAGTTTTACGATGCTTATATTAAATTTATAATACAATGAACAATAAAATGTTTGATGGCTGATTATTATTGATGGCGTTTTATTTCTAAACTTTACTGTGTGTATCAAATTTATTTATCCTATAAAATATAATATTAAGTTGGCCAAGAAATCACATTAAATTCATTAAAAGTTTAATAAAAAATGCTAAGTCCAGCCGCATAGAGACCAAATTACTTTACAGGTACTTACATGTAACATCTGCAAATGGTTCAGTTGATACGAATCGTTACAAGAAATTATATCATCACGTAACGTTTTCAAATTTGTAGAAGATCTTCTTCCTCCTGGCTTTTGGTCCCGGTTGCATCCTTACGATTCTGGGGAGGAGCCCAGGGTATGCCTTTGACAATGGATCCTACTCGTAGATTGGGTGAGTCAGGTTTTTACACGAAGCGACTCCCATCTGACCTCCGCAACCTTGCCGGTAAACCTAAACAGTCCGTAAGAGCATCGGTTATTATTCAAACAAATGTAATTACATAACTTTGAAAATAGATATCGATACATAGCCAAGGTGGAATTTGAACTTGATTTGAACCTGATGAACCGAAAACAGGCTTCAATATTTTTTAAATACATCTGACATAAAATCACGCCCACCACTTGCCACGATACCCGCACAAATTTGTCACTTGCTCTCGCAGCTTTTACTCTACATGTGAGCTAGTCGGTTTTACTCTAGACAAGACAGACAAGACATCCATTTTGCCATCAAAGTAAAACTTATGCATATAGTTGAAAATTGATTCTATTCCATAGACATTGGAGCAACCAGTTTAATAAAAAAGTTGTTATCCAACAAAACGTATCAATCAATTACTTATATTACCCTGTATCTGATGGAACGGCCTGTTTCGCCACTTGTACCATAAAATTTTACATGCATTTCGATGCAAAACTCATATCTGATGAATAATCTATTTGTGAGTGCAACGAGCCTTTAGTTATTATCCGAACTGTCGATAGTAACGATAATGTTATAAACTACGGCCTGCCTTAGGCTTTGCTCATGTATAACAAGTTTGTCAAAGAAATTGCTCTAAGATTGTTGTTCTCTATAAGTCTTACAACACGTCCACTTTGTAAATAAGTTACTAAAGAGCCATAGAATATATATTGCTATCAAAAACATTACAATTCCAAATAGGAGGCCTGCCTACCGCTTTGAAAAATGTTGAATATCGATTATATTCAACATTTTTCAAAGCTCGATAATAATGTTAAATATTTGCAGAGCTGTGATATGGATATCATGTATTTTTTTATAGTACGTTTTATTTCTATAAAATATATTTTTTTCTACCTCTAAAGCCTTTGTTTGCACATGAAAGCGTAATCTCAAATCCCAATCGTTAAGCTGCATAACTGAACGTGGTCTTTTAGTCTTTTCAAGGCTCTTTACACTGTCTACCCCGTAATGTAAAAACAAAATGTTTATGAAAGTATTATCATAAAAAAATCTTTATTTCTTTGACATCCTAACGTCATGCATTCCAAAGTATGCGACAATATGCATTTTAACTAGAGTTAACTAGATCTCCGCATTTGAATTGCTTATGAGTTTGATTGACGCAGCTACGTACTAATCCAACACAGTAATTTGATTTTAAAAACATGAATGTAAGTAATCAGTGCTATGTCAGTGGTAAGATTGCTTTTTGTGTCCCTTGATTAGTGTGGGGCAGCTTTTTAAATTGGGTTTGTGGTTCAATTAACAGTCTTGTGATCGGAAAGTAGTGGATTGAATCCCGCTGGAAATATCCCAGTGACTTCTTAAGTTCTCATAGTAATAATTCAAGTAACAATGATCAACACAAATGACAAACACTTCGGTCTGTCTATCCGGCTGTCAACTCATGGCCAATTTTCTCCAAATCTACTGTACCGAAATAGCTGAAATTCGTTTAAGATAGATGGTGTAATTGTATGGCGGAATAATCGCCCCCCAAGGGCTCTGAAGCATTGCTGTGAAGGGTTAAACCTAACCCAAAAATTTGAGCGTGATGAGGACAACCAGTCCTGATTTATTATTTTTGACGAAATAAAACTCTGGACACTATAAAAAGATGTGTATTCGGACAACGTTCGAAAACGACAGGAAGATTTTTTCTTTTTTTTTAGAAATTGCGCACAGATAACTCATTGGCGGAAACAGAGAGAGAGTATTGTACTACTACCTATGATGCAGACATAGATCTAAAGAGGAACACTAAGAAATAAAAAGGGGAACCAATAAAGGTAGGTAAAGGAGTCTGATAAAATGGGTCGTTGTGAGGGGCAGTTGGTCTTGGGTTCCACTTGGGGTATATGATATTAAATAAACTTAAGATCTCTCACCTGAATAGTTTTAAAGGTCCCGTAATCGATTTTGTAAGCTTAACTTTAACTCAAGTAGTGTGGTTACTGCCAAAACAGAACTCTCAGCATCACCTTGGGGTCGGAAGGATTCGCTGCTAGAAGCGTATATTCAAAAAGTAAAGTCAATAAAATCTTAATGATTTTTATGATACAATTTTAGTATCTTTCTTAAATTACAAAAATTTTCGTCTTCGCCTTCAAGAATATTCCTTACTAAAGATCTGAATCAAGTTCTAACTAGATACAGCTTACACAGTACTGCATGCTACAGAGTAACTAACAACATTTTATATGTAAAACATGTTTCCAAAGTCTCTGTTACCAGCCAGGTTTACCACGTGAAAACTATCGCCAATTATGTTCCAGTGTCTATTATAACCCCGTTTTTGATCGTCGTCGTCCTAATAGCGTAGCTACAGGAACTCTGGCTCTCTCAAATTGCCATCATTGCAGGCCGGGACGTCGGCCGCGGTCTATAAATCAATGGTGGCCGCAACTGATTCAGATTACTTGTGTAGTATACTGTCGGGAGTAGAGTAATCAGGTTGTTGCACCTTTTTGTTAGAACAATAGATTTTACTCAATTACTTTTTTCTTTTTTTTTTACGTTTGAGATTCAGCTTACTACGTTTTCTACCAGGCTCGCTTCAATCTAAGCTTTGGATAGATATTTTGTAACCATATTTTCTAGAAATACACTAGATATTATAAACTAACCTATACTCTTACAGTCATCGCTAAGAAAAATACACATCATAGTAACTGGAGAAACCACGATCAAATATGTGATTAGTTCCCCTAAAAGGTCCCGGAGATCAGATAAGAGTGGCTTCGTATAAGAAAATGACTTAGATGCTCAAGGACCATTTTCATAGGCAGATCTGAGCTCTGAGCTCTGAGGTGAGGACGCATCCAAAACATACATAGTAACATCAGGAGAATAATGATGAATGCGATTTTTTTTCGCAACTGATTGTTCTCATTTTATAACATATACTACAACAGGCGTAGGCATTCGTAGTGTATGAGATTGATTATACTCGTATAGCTCTTCTAAAAAGTAAAACAAGAGACTAGACTTGCACAGGCCTCGGGCGGCTGCGATAGAAAATTATTAAGAAAATTAAATGATCCCTCTGGTTGCCGATACGCCAATTATTGATACGATCAGTGTGTGGGCAGCTTTAGAGTTCCAGCGTGTTTGTAATTGTTTTGTGGCTGTGTATTTAACCTCTGATACAAGTAGTTTAACAGGTACGTCTATTTATTTTTAACACTGTGTACTGTTTCCGGAACGATTTGTAGTAAGGATTGGCCGTTTTATCTTCATATTGTGTTTATACAATTATAGTTCAACCAACCGTATGGTTTTCATTTGTAAAAGAGTTGAAAGCGATCAGATGACAAAGTTCTCTTAAATCAACTGCATCAGATTTACCAAAAGTAACGTTTATCTCTACACAAGACACCCAGGGGCTAAAATATGATGGGAGAGTTATAGTGAAATATAAACCTAATTGGTATTGAAATTATTAAAAAATATATGAATGGTACCTTATACTGAATAACAGTTTAATTGGTCCGTATTACTCTAACATAAACATAACAAAAATATTTCTAATGACTGCGCAATTCTATAAAAAAAGAATAGTTTTCTCCAAATCATTCTATTATGACTCTTAACACCAAAACAAACAGTTCAATTTATCCCTAAAATCTGCTCATTAGCAACCCAGTCACATAAATAATGAATCCGATAGTGATCTTTCAAATTCAGCGACACCTGGACTTTTTATAGACGGACACATCAAAGCACAAGTCATGTAGATAAAAAGTGGGACGAGGGATGCAACTGAATTAGAGCGGGCTCGCTTGTTGGAGCCAACGTTGGTCATTAAGTACTATAGCCAACGTTTGGGTTGGACACAAATGTTTGGGTCATAAAGATTGTAACAGAAAAAATAGATAATTAATGGCTTTAAATCCCTATATTGCTATGCAATATTTTCTGCAAAGTCTGTTAAATTTTAACTAATTACCAATAGTAATTAAATTCTCTTCTTCATTTTGACCTGTATTCTTACCTTACTTACCTTTAACTAATGTAATAACAATTAATGTAATAATATGGAAATCTTAACAATTTTGTGTGTTTGTTTTTTATATTTAAGAGGTAACTATATAAATTTCTATTTCTCAATTATCTTGTCACTGTCAAACATTGGGTGACATTTGTCCAACGACTTCCAACCTGACAGTCACGCTTTGTATTCACGAACGGCGCACGCGCACCGCAAGCTAAGTGCTGTTTTACTAAATTGTACGTTGATTCTGCGTGATATGAGCACTCATTGTTTCTTTTGTGGTTAGTATGAATACAAATGGGCTGACGGTTAGAATGTAAAATTGTAATTTTATATTGCGTGTATCGTAAACTTTTTGTTTTCATTTAACTTTGTAAGACAGCGTGGGTGCCTATTTCTGCTCTTGAGGTAAAATGTTTTGCTATTTCTGCAGTAAAATGTTGCCTTTTTGTTTTGAATATAATTAAACTACTATCTATACACCTTCATGAACGTCGTCTTATCATCTTCATGTCGTCTGTCTCGGTTAGATCTTGTAGGAGCCAGGGTTCGCTCTTGACTGCTAGTCAAGGTGAGTCTAGTAGGTAAACTAAACTAATACCCTCTGACCCCCCGTGATCAGAAGAACCCTACCTAAGATCATAGTTCTTAACATGTTTCGTCTTTGCATGTACCCAATTTCATCATCCGAAGCTATTCTTCGAGGCCTGGAGCCGCTTTGTGACACTTTAACTGATCTAACACCGATTTGATTAAAAAAAATTGGTTATTTTATGTAGACCTTTTTCAGAAAGAATACTTATATTTCATTAGACACAGGTTGCAGTGGAGACAATTGGGATAAAAGACAGAAAAATGATTTCTGTTAGAGACAAAATATTAAAAATACATTAACATAATCAGGCCAGGTCATGACGAAAATCGACCTTTTCTCATTAGCCGTGATATTGGTTTATAAGTTTGTTTTTAAAAATCTAACTCTACCCGTGTGGTTTGTAACTTATATACAATAACACAAAAGCTAAATATGACTTATTACTCAAACAACGATTACTAAGTTTATTCAAAACTAATACGGAGTGGCCATAATGTATTCAAAACAAAATTCTTGTTTTGTCAACGTTTACCAACTGACGGCCCCGCCCAAGCCCCGCCCCCACTAATTACAACCGGTCTTAATTCATTATCTCACAGCGCCACCTGTCGGTGAAACAAGTGAAGGTTGTGTTGTCTAAGTTCTTTATAAAAATGTATAAAGTAGGTACGTAGTCACAGAGACTTTGTTGCAAAAGCGTAGTTCAGAAATACACACATTTTCAATCAAAGACAGTGTTTCCCGTCTGGCTTTTATTTAACATACTACATTTTTTCGGAAGTTAGAAGGTGACGATATAATTATGAACTAACTCAACTAATTGTGAAATAACTATAATGTTAGAGAAAAAAAAATTTTTTTTTTGTGAAACCAATTTTCCAATGGATAATGATATCACAAAACGTCTCATCAAACATTGGCTTTGTGATGTCATAATTTGATAAAATTTATTCGCATTTGTTTTCTACCTTTGCCACCATTTTGAGTCTTCCCTTTGTTTAATATTGTAGCTTCTATAAAGGCTTACAATACATCAAAACTTACATAACATAGCCATAAACCGTTAAATCAAACGAGTTCTAGATACCTCGATGCAAAGGCCAGTAACCCAGTGCGTTTGCGGACCCCACAATCAAATCACGACTCGGTAGCAGTTTAAAAAAAAGAGAATCGTGTCTATGCTGCAAGAAAGGGACAATGGATAGACATTTTGACATTTGAAAAAAGAAGGCATTACATTTATTGCTGTTTTGCGCTCAGGTCTTGCTTAACCTATTTAATTTTTTATCCCGTAAGTAAACTTTGGTTAACCTGATCAAAATGGCAACTTTACTCTTCATAGATTAATATATATATATTTTTCATTATTACTGGTTTTTCTGATGTCCACCGAGAACCGCTTGGTCACGCAGGTATTAACTCATTAAAAGTACAAACGGTAAATTGTTGAAATGTATGAAAAGTTTGTGCGCTTCGCTCGTTTTCATATTTTTAAAAAGAAAATCTAAAAAGAACAATCTCCAAATATATTCTTCAAACAAAATAAAAACATGAAATAAACATTCCAGGATGTTTTTTAAAGTTGAAAAGAATCTTGCAGATTGCTTTTCGCATCGAGACAGAATACTAGCTTTAGGCATAATAAATTTAACAGAAGAGTACCTTGGTTATTTAACTATTTAGAAATATACATTAGAAGTATAAAATTTGTATTGAAATCTGACATATTGAAGCCCGTGACTGCTTAAAGAAGAGAGTGAGAGCAAAAAAAATTTCATTAAAACCTGACTTTGCTTAAGTTTTTTACTCTACTCTACTCTACTAGACGCACTGGCGAACGTCACACTCTTCCTCGAATAGGTGAGGATGCAACCGGGATTTACGCCAGGACGACGATGTTGGTGAGACGGAAATTGTTTTGTGTAATTGACTGATTAACTCATTATGAACTATTCTACTCCGAAACAAATGAAGCCAGGGAAGAAAAAGATAAGACTTTGTTGTAAAACTTAGGTTTAAGAAAATTAAATGCATGGAACAAGTTGACATGGATTTTAAACTAACTTTTAAACGATTTCAATTTGACTAATATTTCTTTTCGTATCTTTATTGGGACCGTGATCAACGTGAGAGAAAATAAAAAAACAATACAAAAATAAATAAAATATTTAGATACTTAGTTGAAGTCGATTTTTTTAAAGCTATCTTTACTGAAGTCCGTTTACAATAAGTACGTTAAGCATAAGCCATGTTTATATATTCTTTATTTTGAGGTCCCAACTTGGCAGTTCACCAAAACCTAGCTTCGGTTATGTCATAGGCTTTCAATGAAATTGTGCCCGCACATAATAGCAGATTTGGGATGAACCATTTCATTTTATTTTTATGATGTTGATGGTTTGTTTGAAAATACTAAATAAAAAGTGTTGTAACTAACGAAATTCAATAAAAGTGTGAGAAGTTAATGGATAAAAATATACAATTACAGCATTTACAAATTTAATATACTCTTTTTTTTTAAAATCCCTCACATCCCTCATCTGGTCATCTTTCTTTGCAGACGACTGTACAAATGGTTAAGTTATTTGCTTACATTACACGTGGGTTTCAACAAACTGCACACTAATCTCTCCGCAGCCTGCCATCAGTTCATCTATATCCCGCCGGTAATTACAGCAATTACAACAAAGACAAATATTTACACTCACAGCGAGTTTCTTGCGCCCACGCAGAGGTCTTTGACATACTTTGTGATACTAAAGGATTTAGTCTGTTGTGTACTTTGTCTGTTGGTATTGTTTAGTGTTTTACAGAATATTTAGATTAAACTTGTTCTTGATATAGGTCGCCAAATCATGAGCAATTTAATAATAATTTATTATTCAATTGTTATTGTACAATTTTATTAAAGTTGGGTTGCTTGATTTAGCTTAGTTTTCAAATTTTATTTTTGACAACGACAACATTTTTTTCAGACATACTCATCCTGTCTCTCTTTGTACTGACATTATTTTCAATACTTAGTAATACCTAAGTCATTTTATTTCCTACGGTTTCAAAGAAAGTTCATCAAGTATCTTAATTCAAAAGAAAGACATTTTGTACATTTTTGATCTGAGTGTTCTTTAATGTTGTTAACATACATCTTAATTCCATCAAAAAGCCATACACTGAACGTTGCCCTACAGCCTTTACGACACTCTTGGCTCCGTCTCCCCTCAAAGGAATATACTTACAAACTACATCCTTTTGGATAACTTCAAACATAAAAGGCTAATGTCCGAGTATGACTTTAACTATAACATCTCCGTTCACTTGTATCAGAATGTTAATACATCCTGGAAATATAAAACAACACCATTTGTAACGAGATACACCTATCTTAATCCCTCTTTGCTTTCACATTTATGCAAATCCCCTTCAACATTTGCTACAAAGTATGTATTTTCATTCCACGAATGTGTCTATTATGTACCAATAAGGTATAAAGATAAAGTTTGTAAGCTGGTATTTATGATACAATATGAATATTTCCGTCAACATTTTTTAAGGACTTACTTTAGTCCTTCGTTCGATTTTGATATCATAAGATATTTTTTTTTTGTATTGCATACGTTCTTTTACACTATGAAGAAGGAAATTGTCATACAGATTATATCTGAGTCAGAAGTTTGATATCATGGATTGGTCTGAACTGATGTCCGAGTATTTATTATTGTAAATGCAAATGTATTTGCGTCATTCATTCACATCAAATCGCTGGTCTATTTCGTTTACATTTTGTATTGAAGTAGTCTTTTGTCGAAATGAAACATAGGCTAATTCTTTCTAGAAATTTCTATGAGACCGAAGTTACGGATAAATAGCTATTATCAGTTTACTTATAAAATATTAGTGAAGATATATCGATTTTGTGTTTGATTACTTAAAGACTAGAACAGCCTTACAGATCGTTGTATTCAACCTTACAAGAAGCTGCTACTCCACATAGTTATGTATACTTTGAGAAAATACCTTTTTCTGATTGGCCTAGATCTTGGATGGTTATCTATATAAGTATTTATAAAAAAATATAGTATCGTTAAGTTAGTATCTCGTAACACAAGTATCAAACTAACTTCGAGGAGAACTCAATCAGAGGAATTTGTCCCGTATTTATTTATATAAATTTATTTATTTATACCAGACTTAATAGACGCTACTTAGGTAGGCAGAATGATCTTGCAGCTAGTTATAATTATTTTATGCATAACAAATATACAAAGACATTCGCTGGGAGACATGCATAGAGGCTTTCTCTTTCATCAAACATAAAAATCAATATCAAAATTAAATCTAATTCCAAAAAGAAACCGGAAAAATGTCTACATCCAAGGGACTATCGTTACCGAAGGCACATAAGGAATAAGTAATGTGCTCAACTTGCGCAATAAATCTTAAAAGAATGCTTTGGTCGCTCCCAAAAGGATACTCGTGGAAGCGTTCACCTTCTATTTCCCTCTTATTTATGAGCCTATGCTTTATACTAGAACCGCGGGCCAAGAATAAAATGGGTAACTAAAATAAATGGCCGTATGTTACCATAATCATGGAATCCTAAATCTTACAGATTTTTCCCTAACGAATACGAATGACCCGATATAATGCTTTGGATCTTATAAATAGATTACAAAACACGACAAAGATTAACAAAGACTTAACAAAAAGGTATATCTTATCTAACGAAGTGAGTTATGGGGGCCCATGAATGTAGTTTCAAATGTTGACTCCATTTACACGTAATTTACATTAAGACGCTTCGCATTTGCATCTTAGAATAACCTTTTCATAATCGTCACGTCGACGGTGGCTCCCAACTTAGCGATTAGCTTAATGGATTTCTCAATTTAATGAATCCCAAACTCTGTAATTGGCTTTTTAAAAGATAGGACTAAATTTACGGTACGTTTTGAGAATTTTTTATCATCGCCGACGCCAGTTTTTTTTCTGAGTTTTAATAACAAATTTTGTGGTGCCGTTATTCGGATCGGTAAGGCTGAGTATTTAAGTCGGTACGGCTGGATTGACAACAATGATGGGATCGAAGGGTCTCGGGCTCGGGACTGACGTATGGATCTTTTTGTTTGATCAGGCGTTTGTTGACAACAAATTCGTTGACGTTAATCCGGAGACAATAACGTTTTATCCGGGACAAGCCAAATGACAGTATCCTTTTAATGCTAAGCCCAGTTAATATTTGTATAAAAGCTTCTCTTCAAATTATTGCTTAAGGTTTATTTATTCATGTGACAAAATCATTTTGCGTCGGTGATCTGAGTTTTGATGTTGAAATAATGAAAAACACAAATATGAATAAAAATATTAAATTCACATCCAAGAAAATATGAAAAGAACTTTTGTGTTTAAATGGAATAAGTTTATCAACTCATATAATCAAAATTTGCAATAAAAAGTACCTATGCGTATTTAGTACGTGACTGTCTGAGCTGTTATGATACGTGAAGAAATTCGACCGCAACAAGAGGTGTTGATTGTTAGCCACCACTCTGATGGAGCACAGCGATGCATTTATATACTTCGTAAGCATTTGCTTCTTTTTTACTTCTTTATGCCACTGAACCAAAGCATCAAGCGTTTATTTTATAAATTGGGTCTAAGATATGAGAAGCACACACATAGCTCATGTGATCAGATGAGTAGATATTCTTTCCTGAAAAATAATGCAGGTATAGAAATAGAAAAACATGTTTTAATTTGGCAGACATATTTATTCATACTTGTTAAACTCCAGCTGTATTAGCAATTAATGTTATTTACATTTCGAGTGAAGGTACAAGATTAATCACAAAAATAAATAAATTTAATCGACCTAACTTACTCTATTCGGATTTTGGTTCAAAACAAAATTCACCATTTAAAATTCAGAAATTATTTTCACGATTGATTAACTATTGACAAAACTTAAGTTACATAAGTACGCCGTTCAAAGCCTAACATCAACTTTAAACAAATTATATCTATATCGTAAATGTTATAAGGAATCAAGGTTAGCCATTTAATCTGCTCTACGAATTGATAATACTGATTTGAAACAAAATCCTGTTTTTAAATGATTTGACATATTCCACTCGTAATATCTAAAAACATTTCCATTGAAGTCCAAGAAAAATATAATTTCTCTGATACGTTTGTACAATTAATGTATAGAATATTTACAAATACATACAATAAGTATTTATTGCTGAAGAAGACATCGTAAAGTTCTCTAGGATGAGTAGTTACTCATCAGAAACTATTAATAGTAAATTATATCTAATAGCTATGATAACTAAATGATTATAATGGACTAGTTGTAAAAGTAGTTCTAGAATTTTTATACTGATTTGACAAGTCTATCAATCATGTTTTAATATCGAGACTCGTTGAGACGATAAACAGAAATGTTTTAACACATAGGTACGACAATATAAGTAATACAGTCATTATATACAAGCAATATTATTTCAAAGTTTAGAAAATTACAGTTTACTATGTTGCACTTAACGTATTTACACTGCTAATTTTTCTGGTGTTAACCTTACTGTGTTTCATAAATACATTTATTAATAATTCTCAATTTACAATCTCCTAATCTACATACAAAAAATTCACAATATTATTTTATAACAGCAGCATTTTACATTGAGTTTCATAAAGTATTTAACTGAATAGTCCTTACACTTCACAATACCATTAGTTCATGTTTAGTCCTGCTGAAAGTCCGTTGTATCACAAAGTTCACTTATTTAAAATAACACCATTTCTTTCACACCAGTGTCAGAAGATTTAGGAACTGAAGGCGCAGTCTTCAATAGACAGCATATCAAAGCTATGACGTCACACAACGACGTCCCGATTGGCCACCTCATTGCTGGGTGTTTCTGGTGCTATCACTGGCTGGAAACAGTGTGCTGTTGGAGTAAAGTCTTCAACCAACTTTCTTTTGAGAACAGATGATGATCCTACATAAACGTTGGTTCCAGGAAAAGTACCTCGCCTTTTTCGTCGCCAGACAATAGCAACAAGTACTGCAAATCCGAATGCAATCATAGCTGATAAACAACCCAAGACTAATTCTGAGTCAGGGACACGTTCAGGCACTCTCTCTCCACGCATAGAGCTCACTAATACTGACATAAGGCGATCACCTTCACTTACTTGAACATCTTGAACGCTTTCTGTAGAAACTCTCTGTGCTCGACTTGTATCAATTGTCATGGTTTCAGACCTCTCGTTATCTACTCCTGGTGTACGTGAAACCAACTCTACCTGTATATGGTAGACGGTATCAGGCCATAGTGATAAAGTCACTCGAGTAGAGTCTGTGAAAAGGTTTCCTTTTAAACCTCCACCATCAACTTCCCAAGTGACAAGGTATACGCCCCTGGCTATTCTAGGCTCCCAGGCAATTTCTCCGATAACAAGAACTTTTTGGTGAATAAGGGATATCTCTTTTAGTGTCCACTTATGTTCAACGTTCGAAGCATTTGTGTCATGGGCAACCCAAGTTTCATCTGGGCTGTAGATAGTGACAAGTCCCTGTGGATCTACGACGAGAACTCTTAAGAGGGCTCCTTCATTGTTGGAGGGTACTCTAGTGGCTAGTGCTTGGGTTTGTATAATCTGTCGCCATGGTCCTTCGGCGGCGCGTCGCATGACGACGTAAACGAGGGGTGCTGGACGGGAGGCAGCGCGGGGAGCGGGTGGAGGCCAGCGAGCGAGGGCTCCGCTAACTCGCATCACTCCCTCACCCTTCGTGTGGATCACAGGCTGGGTCTGTGAAGCTTTGGCTGCTTCAGTGTGGAACTTGCACGCAACCTTGCAGCCAGGGAACTGAAAAAATAGAGCTCATTTAGCTGACTATAAAAATAAGAATATTGGCACGTTTTTTAAGATTTTAGGCTTTTTACAACTGAATTATCAATTCAAATGTGATCGTGGATCTTACGCCAAAATTAAGTGGTTAAGGACGCATATTATTTCCTTAGCCTATTATACCGAGTGTTAACGAATTGACCGACTTCCCATATTGATCGTGAAGAAATTCTTTGAAACTAGTTTTTATAATTCTTTAAACTTACTATGCACCTTCCTTGCATAACTTCAGTTTAGTCAGTTTTAAGGATTAACTGTAACACGGAAAGATACAAGAAAATACTGAAAAGTAATTTTACTGATACTTACACATATATCCCTCTCTTCACAAAGGGCTCCCCATACTTGGAAGTTTGATTGTAGCAGCTCACAATTCTCCCAGCACTGAAACAACAGAGACATTATTAAAATCATATTTAGATGACCACTTCATGTTTGTAACCATAACGTGCCATTTGATTTATTACCGTCGAGTCATTAGGCGTAAATGGGCTATACAGTGTCGGAAGAAATTCAGATCCTTCAAACATAAAATAA
Organism: Amyelois transitella; assembly: GCF_032362555.1. NCBI lineage: Eukaryota > Metazoa > Arthropoda > Insecta > Lepidoptera > Pyralidae > Amyelois > Amyelois transitella. The sequence goes on along the minus strand of NC_083518.1, from coordinate 3,221,460 downwards.
TAAGTTAACAGAGAGTAGAATTTTATGGAGACTGCATTTTCGTATATCATAATTCTTCTTACTTAGTTAGGTACTTATAAACGCACCCTGTGGTTCTCCGTAGTAAAGAATAGAATCTATCTCTTTCCCGTGGATGTCGGAAAAAGAAAAGAAGGGTTATTAAAGTATCTAGTGCTGGTCTTGCCATTATTTTAATCAAGTTAGGTTCCCTGACAAAGATTGCACATGTCACACGGAAGTAGCTTCTTGTAAAAAATTACTTATTAAATTCAGGATACAATCACATGCACTCTCAGTAACTCTCTAGACAGGTAAGGATATAGTCTAAGATAAGGGTTTAAAACCAGGGAAAGAAAAACTAATATGTAATTATTTAGTTATCACTATTACTACGACACACCATTTCAAATGCTTAGCTACTTAATTGATCGAAGCGACATAGGTTTTCTTTGGAATAAATTCATTGTATTTGATGACTATTCTGTAACCTCATTACGTTACAACCTAAAGAAATTCAGACCTCTCGAGAAACGTAACGAGTTTTTTTCGTCAAATTAGTCAAAGTTATCGGGTGGCCGGCGAGTCGGTAGATACAATCGTTTGTCATTACTTTTAGAATTGGGTCGCTCGTTAAAGGCATAGAAGGAGAACTGGAAACGACATTTTATATTATACGTTTCTAATTTATTGTGTTCAAATTAGATTTTAAAAGCAATTCAGTCTAAAACATTTAAAGGTCGCGTTCAGCTGTGGCTTAGAATCAAATAGTGACAGGTTGTTAGCTCATCGCCTAAGAGAAGAATCCTAAAGTAGACTTTAAAACAATTATTATGATTTATGTTAAAAATAGTTAATCAAAAGTTTCATCTGCTGTTTCATTATTTGATAAGTCCCGCTAGACCGCAATGAAACAAAGCCAATAAATTACAAAATGACTGATCAGGGTAATCCAACCGTACCGCAAATTGGGCTTATAAATTGGGAAATAAACCTTAATAAACCAAATTAATATCTAAATATACCTTAATTAAGATTTGTGATGTCTAAATCTACCTTTATGGAAAAGTCGGTGAAGATTATAATTTAAATACCAATGAGAGATTTGTAGTTTGGCACGAAAAGTTTATAATCCTTAATAAAATTTGTTATGTTTGGCTCAAACTTGGCACCGGTATGTTGCAAAAATATTGTGATTTATTTTACCTTAGCTTTTGAATCTAACCAACTTAGTACTTCCATTGCTAAAAAGTGATAATATTTCGTGAAAATAATAAGTTTTTTTTAAAGTAATTATTCTATTAAATAAAGTTTACGATTATAGTGGAATTATTCCTTATTACAACGTCTATCGTATCCAGCTTTTCGGAGTTCTCAAATGTAGCATTTGTCATCGTGGCACTCATTAGTCGAGTTGACGTTAACTCGACACCGGCGTCTTAGCTTCAATAATTATAACATTATTAATTATACTTATTGACAAAATGTTCCGTCGCCTCGTTGTGTCCTTTGAAGTTTCAGTTTTGTTTGTCATTTTTGGATACGAATTGGGGAAGTGTTCAGTATTTGTAAATAATCTTACAACGCAAAGCTAAATTGAATTGTGGGAACAATCTTCTTACTGAATTCATTTTAATAGATACTCGTAATATTTGACAATTCATCAAATTTTAAGAACTTAACCATGTAATAGTGGGCAAAAAAGAATAAACATATATTTTCATTAACTTTTTTTAATTACTTTATCATATTTATTGTTAAAATAACCGATACGAGTTACTGAATGATTTGCTTCTACTAATAAACCATTCCAAACATAAACAATTTCTGATCTTAAGAACTGAACGTGTCAATGTTGCGCAAGTAAATCCGTTTTTCTTTACATTAGGGATGTTACTCTAATTATCGAAAGCTGATAAGTGAAATCGAATGCAATCATTACTTATAACGAAATATAAACATACATTAATAATCACATTGTGATTATATACATGAATTAGTAATAACAATTGAACATCGGAAACAAATTTAAATTTAATGATTCTTTAAAACTTTAATTATAATATAAAACAAAATAACTGTTTAAAATATCTACTACTAGTTTTTACTGTTTTATAACGGCGAGTTGAAATGTAAGCCTCTCAGATTAATTTTATTACTGGCTAATAAAATATTAATAAATACATAATAAAATCCCAAAATTGGAAATTTGGTTTAACGAATTGTATAGCACATTGAAAACTACTAGTAATGTAAAAGATTCAGTGCTGAAGTTATGAAATAACAGCAGTAAGTTTATGTAAAGCTAATACTGAAATACCTACTAATTTAAATGTGAAATACCTACTAAAGATATAATCATGTTTAGTATAATATTATTTTTTTAATTAGGTACTTTTTAATTTTTTTCTACCATATCATAATTTCAGTTTTTTGTTAAGGTTCGATCGATTGCCCCGTGATGTTAAATGCATATATTATTTTATTGCATTAAAATAAAATAGAATAATCGACATTCTCCTTGCTATAGTCCCGTTTGTAACTTCCCTTCTTCAGAAAGGAGCCCGGGATACGTCTCTTGAACACATCCTAGGTAGAGTTAATTTTTTTCCAAGTAAGTAAGCAAAGTAACATTTTAAGTATATCTTAAAAATGACTTAAAGAAAATTAACAAAAAAGAAACAACTTGTGTAAACATCTCCACATATTCGTAAGCAACAATAGATCGTATACATACATATTTCTCAATAGAAATTATATTGGACAATTTCATATGGCCAGAAACACTTACCATAAAGCAGTCTGGGACCTGCAAACACGAGGACTCCCCGCCGGGCCGAGGCGCCGCGAACTGTGAACAAACACAACCATCTTTCAGTTATTTTATTATAATTGTTAACTAATTTACAAGTTTCAATTATTCCGGGTGGGAGTGAGTCATAGATATTATGCATGTACTCGTTTTCTCATATTCATCTGTTGCTTAAAATAAGATTGCAAGTATTTTTCTTGCGTTGTGAGAAAATATTGCGATTTATTATTAATTTATTCATAAATATAAATAAATAAATATATACGGGACAAATTACACAGATTGAGTTAGCCTCGAAGTAAGGTTCGAGACTTGTGTTACGAGATACTAACTCAACGATACTATATTTTATAATAAATACTTATATAAATGAACATCCAAGACCCAGGACAATCAGAGAAAGTTCTTTTCTCATCATGCCCTGACCGGGATTCGAACTCGGGACCTCCGGTGTCAGAGACAGGCGTACTACCGCTGCGCCACAGAGGCCGTCATATAATCACGTCTTTATCCTTTGCGGGGTAGACAGAGCCATTAGTTTTAAAAGACTGACATGCCACATGCAGCTATTACATCATAACATCGTGATAATACCTACATATTTAGGCAAATGGATGGATCACCATGCCCCCTATACTAGGTATGCTGTCAACAGTAGAGTCATAAAGCCATTGCTTTAAAGGCATGTCAGATACTTTGGATGCCCTGAACAATCTAAGTGTGTGTGTGAAAAATCTTAACACCGGTGTAGGCAAGTTACACATATAGCAAAAAAGTAGAAAGCAAAATTTACTAATAAAAAAATATTCGGTCATTACACGATACCATAAAGATTTATCTTTAATTTATTTATTATATATCTAATATCTATAAACATTTATTAATTAATACATTGCCAACGGAAAAAATATTTTGAACTCTAACACAAGAGGAAAAGAAACAATTTCTATAAAACTTTCATAACAAGAGCTTGTCACATTCCAGATAAAAGTATAGCTTCTTGTTATACTGATATTGTTACAAATAAATTCATGATTTATAACGACGTCTGCGCCTGTTCTATATAAGGTACAACTTATAAAGGAAGCCCATGACTTTTATAGGCAAGTCTATTGTTTCTATTCAAAATGTTTAATTGAGCCCAGTTCATTCGTGGTGGAATCTTTAAGGGATGGCTTATTAGTTTTGGAGTACAAGAAAAAGTATATTTAACGACCTAATTTATTTTTCTTCTTTATCTTATAGTTAAATGTAAATACTATATTAAAGTCAATTATGTATTTTTCTACTTGAAAAAAAAACAGTTATGAAAACTACTTTTAACTTAAATGAGTATTAGTTTCTATATTCGTATAATAATGTATCATTTTTCAATACTAATAGCATAAAAAAATCCATACATGTAATACATTTTCCAATAAAATTTCTTATTCGCATCGATTCTCGACTACGCCTTACAACCTTAATTAGTGCGCTACATCGCACTTTAATCCCGATACAAAAAGGTTCCTTAATTATAAAGAGGAACAGCACCTACATTACTTGTTATCTTCAAGAAGAGAAACGCGTTTCATTTAAAATGTACTTACGCGATAAAAGTGACAGCGGTGGGTTACTGCACTTACTATACTATCCATATTAATTGTCAGATATTTAAATGTCAAACGCTTAATGTCAAACTTTTTGGGTCAAGTGAGGTAGATGTGTTTTTGACAGAAGAATATTGAAATGAATGGTTTGACTGATGATTGTTAAGCCAACTGGTGGATTGTGTGATTGTGATTTAATCTGAAAATAAAGTACGTAATGTCTTTACGAATAAATTTATTCAAAAACACAATCAATTTCGTCCGAAAATTGAACGAACAAAACTTATTCGGCTAATATTTTCTTTAAGATAAATATCACACCGTAGGTGTTCGAAGTAGAAGATTTTCAATCAAGACAAAAATTAGTGATTTCTGTATGAAGTATAAAAAGAGGAACATTTTCAAATCCATTGTATTCTTGACAACTGATTAATAGTTACATACCTAATCGTTTAACATACAATCATGTAACTAATGGATTTCGCTATAATATGAATTTCCAATGACGTAATTATTATTTTTTATTTTATAACGGTTAACTTCAGATGTTTAAATATTTACCATAACAATATTTTAATTAAATAATTTCCTCGCCGGATATTAGCCTCACGCCGAAATTTGTACAGATTTTATTTACGGTTTTCAGTTATTTTATAAAGAAGGTTTATTTTTAACAAAGCCATGCTATAATTATTTATATTGTGCAATCGCTTTATTGTACGTTTTTGAGATATAATTCGTGTCTTGATACCTTTAAGATATTTAAAGGAATGTATAATTTTAAGTTAAGTTTTTACTGCTTCTATACTGACGCTTTGAAAGCGGCAGTCAAATAGTTTTAAGTAATTTTTTAAGTAAGTTGTAAAACCAAAAGATACAATTGTTAAGTGACACTAAAGTATCCCATACTAATGATACGATGAATAAAAGTTTTTAATTTTGAAATTTTGATTTTTTACTCAGATCTGCAACTAAGCACAATTAACTGTACAAATAAATGTGAAAGCTGTTATATTTATTATTTATTACAAAAACTTATTATAACATTTCATATTTAAATAAGTAAATCTTTATGTAGATTGTGAGAGTAACAAAGATTAGCGAAGCCCATTACGCAGCGTCCGAGTGCCTCAATCTCATTTTTTGTTATCATTAGTTGACTGTCTTAAAGACATGAGCAAATACTGCAGACTAGAGTTAATAAAGAGAATTATTAATAAAGAGATATTATGTTTGGAGTAATATGAAAAACTTTACTTCGACCACCGGATCACAAAATGTTGAAGAAGTTAAAACTATTTATATATTATATTATATATTATATAAAATTTGTTCAATTAATATAGTAAACACATTAACGACAATAGTCATCAGTATATGAATAAACTAGGTCCGTAAATTATAATTACCACATTCTCTTTTAAAAATACCAAAATATGATCGAAATTTATTTGCCTCTAACAATTACCACCAAAAGCAACTAAGTTCATTTACAAAATTTAAGTACTAAATTCCACTATTTATTTAAAACGAACGTGTACCCAGATATAAACCAGTACCTGTATTTTGTATTCAATCATGTATCTCCGCTTCTCTTATAGTAGACGAAAAAAATAAATTGTGTGAAAAATTACGATGATTACCTCTAATAACGACGCACGGTGGCTTTGATGGCCTCCATAGATTGGCATCATTAGCCATGATAGTGACGAGAGAAAGAGACATTTTGCTTTCTTTGTATTTCCTTTGTTTACGGCGTAATATATATTGTAGGTAGTAAGTTTTCTTTGTTAGTCGTGGAAAGTTCGGTAATTTGTATATCATGAACATAGGATAGACAATGAATGCTGACAAAAATGAAACCAAATTTAAGAGCTGTTGTTGATGAAATTCAAAAACACTGCATACAGGTTTATGACCATTTTATAAGTTTCATTTCATGACAAATATCAGAACAAACATTTTTTTAAACATATTATTTACGACTTATTTAAAATATATTTTTCTTTTACATCTTCATAGTATTGAAAAACTCAATTGCAAAAAAAAATAAATTGAAATGCCAACTGCACTATAATTTCAAGGATTAATGTCTTGAAGATGACAAAAATTGTATGACCTTTTAAGTTCGTGTCCAATAAAATACTATTAGTAAGGTACTATAGATGATTAATGGGATTTTAATAGAATAAAAAAAAGACATATCTTTAAATAGGAGTAGTTAAAGTTGCACCCTTCATGTTGATTGAAATAAAAATTTGAGCAAAATGTTGCATCGATTCTTGTATAAAAATTGTACTGAACATACAAACCGACCGATCTAAAGGTCAATAAGTAGATAGTAGAAAAAAAGTCATTTCCAAAAAGAACATAAAGCAATCAACTTTCATTTCCAAACAAAGAAGTTTTAACCAATTCAATTATAACAATTGTATCGCACGACTTCTCTTGAGTAAAATATGAAAGTTAAACAGAACTGTTGAATTGTTTGAATGCCTAACATCATGATTGTGAACCTTAATACTTTCAGATAGGAATCAAGAATGTGAAAGGTGAGGAAGTCGGTAGACGCCACGTTACTTCGGCAACTGCAAAGGGAATGAGTGAATAATGAATGACGCTGATTGAAAACACAACGTCGAGTGGCCTCCCATTTGTGGTAGATGCCGCCATAGATTTAGCTTTTGTTAATCAAACAGTGCTTATTGAATATTATTTAATTAATCTCCCGTATTTAAACTTAAGTTGCCAGTGAAGAATAATGACTACGGTACAAGCCAAATGTTGTGCAATGTATGTAGTTGAAAGTAAATTATTATTGATGGATGAGATGTTTACACAATTTTGTTACGAGTAGGTAGCGTGATAGATTTTTAATTCATAAAAATGCTTTTGAAGGCATATTTATAATGTCAAAATCGATCGAATTCCTATATTACTCCTCTTACATGTGTCATGTCTATCTATTTTAATCTATCGTTAATCCTAACTTAACATGAGATTCTGATTACTTACAATACAGTTATCATTTTTCCAACATTACTACAATTTAGCTACATTCAGATAATATTCTAGCATATTTATTTAAAGTTAATAATGCTTTAATACTTTTTACTTTAAATATTTTCGGTGTAACACACTATAATTTCGAAAAGATACAACATATTAAACAAAAAAGACTGTGCTAAACGATCCCAAACACTCGAAAATGATTACGCTTCGCCCGTTAGGCCGAATAGAAAATTAAAGCCCCAAGATGGATTATATTATTCAGGATCTCACATACCAACACTTAAAAAGTTTACAAAATCCATTAAAGATAATCGTCAAACCCATGCCCGGGGCATCGACTGGGCAGGAACTAATCGATCGAATGCACACATGGCCATTTACAATCAATCCATCAGAGTGTAACAACTACCGATGATCTTCATTTATCATTATGTTTTGTGGGTAGCTCTTGGGGGTCAACCGGCATGGAATAGGTTACGAAATATGTAAACAGCTTTTTTAACAGTCGATGCGCTTCTGACTTTAATTACTCGTATAATCGTTTCTCTGTTTGACTCTTCAAATATGTACTTACGCAAGAGGTCAAAATGTCATTATTACTAAATACAATCAAATTTCAGTTTGGATTCCACATTCTCTCTTGCATCATCATCAGTGAAGTTGTATTATAAAGAAAAAAAACTTTCTGACATACAAGGTAATAATGACTTACTTCGGTTGGTTTACTGAAATCACTTACTTCCAGGATTTTCACATCATCAACTATAATGTTCGAGATTACAAATTGCATTTTAATCTTGTATATCAGCGTCATTATCTCCCGATACAAGTTCTTTTGCAATTTCCATTGTAAATACAATTACTTCACACAGTCGTTCACACACGCCTTGTACTTGGTGGCATCAATTAAGTGCTATCAGAAATTGCGGATCTTATCGTCAACAATAAACAATGGTGGAGTGCGACATTTACATGTTACAGAGATACAAGCAAAACATTAAACACCTAGAGGGCCCATAGGAGCAAAAACAGCATGAATTATGATTTCGCATAAAGATAAAATACAATCTAAGCTAGCGCCAAATGGCGAAGAAAAAATGTAATTTTCTCGCGGGGGTTACGAATGAGATTTGGGTGATGCGGCGCGCGGATTAAAATGCAAGGAACGTGTTGATAGCGAATTTATTTTGATGTTGATGTATGACATGTATTTATAACTCCTTCATTTGAACGAAATTTTTTATTATGATCAAGTACTTATGTAACTATCTACAGTTTAGAAAACTTATATTGCAAAGTGTGCGTTTAGCATTTATAACGATCTTCTACTTTAAACAAACTCATGAAATTTCGATGCTTGAAACTTGAACTAGTTTAAACAATATTTTAGAAAAAACGATTGTCTTGTGTTTGAATCTTCCAAACAAATATTTTCAATATCTACGCCAGCAGTTGTTCCAACAAACTGACTAGGAACTGCACTGCAAATATGTTCGGCACAGTTTCTACTTGTTATTTTATTTGATCTTCTGAAGGTAAACTCTATTACGGGCCCGTTTTTACAAGTACAAATTGAATTCCACCGTCCAAGGTTCTTAGTGAACTAGGTTATCGAACGAGCGACAAAAACAAATGTGCAAAAGTGGGTTTCGAAACGAGTTTCTTTAATGAAATTTTAGAGAAATTGCTTTTTAATATTTTTAGATATATCAAAATTGGATTTTTAGATTTCGCTTGCCTCTTTCCCGAACTGGTAGGCAGAGAATAATTCATTCACTTTGATTATTTTCTTTTCTAGTTTGTTTTGTTTGAAATATTACCAAGTGGTAGGACTAGGACATTAAAGATACAAGTAACATTAGCAATGGATGAGCGTCCTCTATAAGTACCACAAGAAACAAAGCGCTATAACTTCTTTCTATTAAAGCAATGTCTTGAATAAGGTTTTTGTACGACTCGATTACAAACGAACAAAAACCTGTTATGAGCTCAGCATCATAATAATGGATTAATGAAAAATGTTCCCTGATGGCAATAAAAGATGGCACCAACGTCATTAGGTGCCCGCCGCTGTATGAATTTTTCATGAAATATGGCCGCATAGGGGCGACTTGTATGTGTTCCAGCATATCAGAATTATTTCCATCAACCTTCTTTGTTTTTACTTTATCGATTCTATATAGAGATACGCCGATTGAAAATTCATTACATATAAAAACAATGATGTAACATGAGACGGTAAATTTTTATAAGCTGACCTTTAGTTAAAAGTTCTGGACGAAGTGACGGTCCATTACCTTATTATGGTTGCATCCTGCCAATTTGCTTTATTGATGTTATATTATCTAGTCATTAAGTTTTTATATCGTATCTAAAGGCCCGCCCATCATTACAATCATGCAATAGTCCTTAAACTATTTTTAAATTATACCATCGTCTAAAATCTGCCCCGACGCAAGGATAATGGCTACGATTACAAAATAAAAGGAAAACAGAACGGATCTCATTAAAAATATGAAATCCTGCGCATCGAAATAAATTTTATGAAAACATTCCCCCTTGAGTCATCATCTCAAAAATCAGTAGCTAGTAGTATTTGATCAGTATATTAAAGAAACAAAATGAAACTACCAACTGTTACCTTCAAGTCATGTGACTAGTGGCTCTGTTTACACCATAAGCTTTTCTGTAAGCACTTGAGTTATATATACATCTATGCATTTTATAATTTGTTAAGAGCTGCATATCTTGATGGGCCCGCGACGACGACGTCGTAAATTTAAGCGTTTTAAAATAATTTCAACTTAAAATATGGAAATTGTCGCAATTAGGAGGAATAATACGGAATAATTACGTATGTAGATATCCATACGAAAATTTAAATATTTGTAATCACATGACAGTTTAATTCCAATCGTTAAGAAATTAGCAAAGATTTGTTAAATTTATTTAACTTATGAAAAAATCTTCAATCATCCGCCTGGCAATAGTATCTACTGGTTGCGATCTGTTTTAACTTGTCTAAAGAGGGGCCAAAAGTACACCTGAAACTAAACAAGACAGATTTATGAGAAAGTATGTTGAGGTCTTCTTTTTGAATTTAAGATTTAACTTTTGTCGGTGGAGTTAAGTGTAACATCCTCTATTTATCTTTATCTCTGCTAATTTAAGAATTGAGGGTATATTGTTCTTAAATAAAAAAAATCAGTTCATTTCGTTAGGCGTCAGCAGCTGTTAGAGATTTTTCCATTTTGTCAGGCTTGGACAAATCTTTGGAAGTTGGAGCATAAATCAACAGCGCGGCACACAATAGCAAACACTTTCCAAATTTGATCATGCGGCGAATAAATTAAATGGGAACACAATCAAGGGTTAAATTACGGGTTCATTCTCCGACCCACGCGTTTTCTGAGTGACATGAGGGCGACATAGTCTGAGAGGTGGCTGTGGTTTTGTACGGTGAAATTTATATCGTCATATTATTCTTATATATATTTCATTATATAAAAACTATATACAAAATCTGAATAAGAAAAATATCTTTAATTAGAAATTTATAATTAAAAACAAAGATCCTAATTTCCAATTGATAAATCAAAGTAATAGTAGAAATGTAAGCAATTAATAATCATCATTAGCGTAGCACATCAAAAGCGAGGTTTTGATCGTCATTACAAATAGTAACTTCTACTTAAATCATAAACACGTAAAATTCAAAACAAAACAAAAGATTGCTAGGGATTTACAATAAAGTGTCATGATACTGATAAAAAAGCTACATGCAGTTCCGCTCCTAATCTAACAGTGGCTTGTGTCGTGGTTTATAACGTCGCAGCATTGTATGCGGTCGCATATAAATGCGAGAGCAAATAAAATGGTGCTATAATTTCAAATCATATGGACAGAGAATGGGTGTGGACGCTCTCATTGTGTGGAAATGATGTAACCGCTATTAAAAGTGTGGGCTGAATCCCTTGAATATTTCTTGCACCGAAGACAGGTCATATCGGTATTTTATATCAGTCGAGACAATAGTCTTGGGGCTGAACTTGGTAGATGCGGTATATGGAGCGGAAGGAATAATGTCCGAGCTTGGTTACATTTGGTTGGATTTTGCGTTTGTGTTTTGTACCTATCCATTTATACATATGTCTTTCAAAAGAAACCAGTACATGCAGTATATTTCATAAATTTATTTTGAGGCGAAAATTGTGTATTATCTATTAATATTTTAGATGATATGATTGATGAAAAAGTTAAAAAAATATCATTCATCCTTTTACAACAATGTTTAAGCAAAAAGAAAGTAACAAGACCGTGTTCTTTTTGACGCATATCCGCCCACGCACAAGACAACGTAAAAATGTCAATGCTTTGACAGCTCAACAAAAGGACAGTGTTACCAGTAAAACAAGCAAACTATTCTCACCAATAAAAAGTAAAGCTTTTTTTAAAATAATGCTGACAAATTCGCTGTTAACGATCCCAACATACCTAGAAGACATGAAAATTTAAACGTGGCACTTTTAGAACGACTTTGTTATTCTAATAAGATTGTAAATAATCGCTGTGATTTTACAGCGACATCGCGCACTGTCACAGTTGAAACAACGACGATAAATTTAAATAGTTTATGTTAAATAAAACGGCCATTTTTATGGCATACTAAAACGGTTAGAATTAGTGGCGTCCAAAAACAATATTATGTTGGTATAGACAATTTGAACAAGTATGTTATACTAACTGTACTAGGTTTTTAGTATTCATAAAACGCTGGTGTGTTTGTACATCAAACATAAATCATCATACCTTCTATCTGGTATACTAATAGCGAATTAATTATTTAACAGAACCCATGGCGTGTTTACATGGAACAGGTTTTAAATTATTTGACTTATCGCTGCTCATACTCATACTGATTTCGAAATTGACTAGAACAAAATTTGAATATATTAGTGTAGCGCTTAATTAAAATGGTTTCTAAAAATTGTCTCAGGTCAAACTTTATATTTTATCTTTAATATTTAACCAGACTAACTACCCCAATGGCATTTGCAGAACCTTAATTTGGTTGAGTGATATTTCAGGATTGAATTGGTCTAAGACGTCTTATGAATACATAATGATATAGAAATTGCATTCCAATAAAGGTTGTAACTAATTCGGTTTTAACAAACTGAAGGAACAGTTCGTATATTTACAATAGAAAATTCCACCAATTCATTATTACCAAATCTGATTTTAAGAAAACAAAGGGACCAGATACTAAGAATACAAGCGGAACGAGTATTTGTAAAATTTCGAATATAATTCCTGGAATGGAATTCCCTAATCCTTTCAAAGTTGAACGGAATTTTGTTCACAGTCACAATTCTATCTCTAACGACCAACTGGTAAAGGATTAGAGAACTATTATTATTCTGTTCATTTTAGAACTTTTGTTCAGTAGTATAAATACACGTTGGTGTATTTTGTTGTTTTTTTTTGTTAAAACAATGAAATTCAATAGCATCACAACGTAGTGGTACTAACCTGTAACAAAAAAATTAAGGTCCAATAAAAAGAATATGAAACAAAACAACAATAAACATCTGAATAATACAACGTTACTCTGACAATATCGGTTACAACAACTTATGAATTCTGATTAACGCATTTTTTGCTCTCTAAAATTCGTTGAAATCCATCGGACTTGAAGCCGCAATCCATCCGGGGCATGTTGTTGTCTCGGTTTAGCTCGTTCAGATATTATATAGCTGTCTCTGTTTAGCTTAGGCATGTCTGTTTTTGTCAGTCTCACAAGTTACGCGGAGCATGCGACAGATGTGAGCTCCGAGCTAACGAAGCAACTCGGTCCGGATAATCAATCAAATCTCGATTATTTGACCATCGACTGCATTTTTGATTTTAGACATCGGGTCGATATCGAATTTGTTTTTCGAACGGTCTTATATCTTGATAATAGATTCGCTCGATAGTTTGAAATTTTAATCTGTAATTCTAATCGATTTGTATGTAGTTATCTGTTTGATAGACGTTGAAATAAGTACTTATATACATCTTAGTTACGGAATAGGAATCAAGGGAATCAAGAAGGAACACTTGTTGTATCAAGTGCTTCCGGGTTTATGTAGTTCATTTAATTTATTTGATGACATTTTTGTCAGGTGTTGGTCAATCGGGGGATAATAGAAAATTAATTAATGGTTTATCTTATATGATCTTATTAGGAAAAATTTGCAGATATTCCATAACCTTCAAATTGAACGTGAGAGGAACACCAAAGTTCATCATGAACACGATACGGATTCCAATTTGGAACAGAACAGACCACAGCAATTCAAAGTAACAGTGAAGACATTCTAAACAATATCGAAGTATTGGCGCAATGCGAAAATTACGATGCGGGCGGTACTGTCACGGACAGAATACAATGACGGGATATTGTGTTGTTTTATTTGTTAGAAATACCGTTTGAAATCCTTACATGTACTGCGCAGACCTCCTTAGCAGGAAACGCTCGAACTTGCGAACATAACACAAAAAAGTTATTAGGGTAAGCTGGCTGTTGATTTAACTTTTTCTTCTCTAGAAATTAACACGTACATTTCATAATATTATGTTTTCACCTATCGATATTGTTTGTTTTTTATTTTTAACTATGACATTACATACTTAAAACTTTGATATTGTTATTTATTGCCTTCAAATCAGTTATTTTTATTATCCAAAAGTTGAACTCACTTGCAATTGTACCTGGAGAGACTTAGTCAGGTTTTAACATGGAGCGTAGCGCTTCTAAATCTGCACCCTTGCAGAACAGCCTAGTCCTTTTATGATCGTGGTTACTCATTCAGCCAGAGCGTAAGCGCATTGGTAAGCAATCAAATTATTGTAAATAAGTAACTCAGAAAAGATTTTGTATGACAAGTCTATTCGAAATTCAGTTTAGCTTTATGGTGGAAATGATACAAGCATTAATGTCGCAATGCGATACTGGGTAGGCGGTGAGCGTGGGGTGGCACCGCAGTACTGTTTTGTATGCATCTGATTGCAATTGTGTTTGATATTTTTAAATTCATATTTGTTGAGATATTCATATTAGGAATGAGGATTCAGGAAGTCCCTTTTAAACTGGCATTATATTATCAAATGCGTAATTGCAATGTGTTTTATGTAGAGGTATCATGAGGTGAAAGCGTAACGGACATAAGAAGTAACAGGAAACTTTTTATGTTGATACACTGACATCAAAGTTCGTGAAAAGCCAACAGTTCTGACCTTTTGAGAATAATTTTAACGATTATGTATTGACTACGTTGTAGTTTTACCAATTTGCACTAGATGGCATTGCTATGATTTTATCGATCTGCACTATTTAATACTCTATGCATTTCCAATATCTCCGATCCGGAATAAATATTGATTGATGGCTATTAGAATGTGTGATTATGTTTTATAAATACATATACTTCTAATTCTCTCTCACGTAATGTTCTTACGGTTGCATAGATAAAATTTGATTATCCGATAATGCCGCTTTTAATAAACACATTAACTTAGCATAAGTATGGAATCAGTTATTTTGTTAACAGAAACTGTGCTCGAATACTTGAGACCTATGTATATTGTGAACATATTCAAGGAATAAATAAATGATTAAATGATTATATTTTTTTAATGCATAAGGGTATTCTATTCTATATGGTTATCTATCAGTGGTTATCCCATAAACCTACAGCGTAGTCTGCGTGTCGCGGATAACAAAACGTTGTTTATGAACCAAATTTACGGCGGCTCATAAAAAATATAATCAAACATACACTTTCTGCCTTCATGAATTATTTTAATTAGGCTTGAAGTCTACCGAAACAATGAAATTTCTCAGGCACTTTAAATTTTCTGAGAAGTTAAAGCGTTCATGTCTGGATAATGAATCTATTTTAGTAGTGTGCGATTATTAAAAATGTTGACTGAATTTTTCCGCAAGTTATATTACGGGATATTCATCCCACGTGCTAACGCACAAATACTTTTTTGAAACATCAAAAAGAGAACGAAGAAGAAAAAAAAGGAAAGGCAATAAATGTAAAATCTTCACTTACGAGTATGTCGTGTTGCGTTATTAATGTAAGTAACTCTAATTTCATGTTACAGAAGTTAAGAATGTTTTGTCCTTCCTTCAGCATAAATTGCCATCTTAGACATCCTAATAATACTATCCTTTAAAGTTGACATTTGCAGTGTATTCATGAACTAATACATCATTATTATCTTTACCATAACCTTTTCCTATCATCTGTACATATCGATCTCTAAGTAGTGATATCATTAGCAGTACAGTTTCACGAAACACTTACACTAATGGCATTATCTCGAGCTGGCAACACTGAGGGTAACCTACATTCTAAGGCAGTTACTTGCAAACAACAGTTGTACGATTTATGAGTGTGAGAGATCTAAATTGCACAATTCTTATTCAATAGCAGCTCATCAGAAATTTCTACAACGATGGTCTTTTTTTTTAAATAGCTATATTGTCAACATAGAATAAGATCGATGTGAAATTGAGTGACCGGATAAGAAACTGCGAGATAAAGGAACGTTGTGAAAGAAGATATGGTAACAGAAATAGAAAAGGGAAGAAGATGATTTTGTCATGTGGAGAGGATGAATGAAAGCAAGTAACAGGAGTAAGCTAATATACAACGAGAGTGAAGATGGAAAGGTCGGAGTGGGAAGGCCTAGACGAAAGTACCTTAATCAAATTAAGGACGTTCTGGCAAAAGGTCAGGTCAAGAGTACCCGAAACCGCTGAGCTTGCATGAAGAGAGTTATAAATGGGGAATATGTATCAAAAATCTTAACGACATGAATGTAACTCAAATTTTCATTTGAATGAATTTTACATAAGACTTCATAACTGTAACAAGTCATCTTGTGTCATCAAGGTAATACCTAATGTGGTTTCAATTTAGTTCAATACCATAACCATGACAATTAAAGTACGTTAAAGTACGTTAAGTTTCCATAAGTATATCCGTGATAAACCGAGTAATTCAGAGAAAACTTTATTCTAAAATAACTACTTCTTATTGTATTATTATTATAAGTACCTCATTTTCATATTACCTGGAGTGAACCGTCAATAACCTCGAAATGCCTGTTCTTGTGGGGTTTATGACCCGACTTTACTTATCGAAGCCCCGGCTCATAAAAAAGCAATTAAAAACCAAGAAAAGTGGACCGCCGACAAATATTTATGAAGGAAAGTAAACAGTAGCCTTAGACATACGTTAAATATAATGCAAACACAATGGAAGGATTACCGGGGGACTACACGCCTTAGGCTAGAGTATAGGCGATAGAGTGGTATAATCTTTTGTTGGGCGTAGTAAGATATAAGGGGAAATTATTTGTCACATACACATACTATATATAATCACGTCTATCTCCCTTGGGTAGACAGAGCCAATGGTCTTCGGAAGGGGAAAGAGCCACGAAGAATAAGGAGTAGTAAGTAGAAAATCATTTGTGCCATAATACAAAACTATTAAATATATGTATTAACTAATTACTTTCTCATTAAGGAATTGAATAAATCTTTTCATAATCATGGTCAAGGCAAAGATGTTATGGGGCGTCAAGTTTAGAAAAATATGTGCCTGTACTGTAATAAAATGGACCGTCCCAAATTTGACCCAAACCAGGTTTAGTCTCACTTATTTTGATTTTTATTATATCTGCATTGTCAAGATTTTCATTTTGGAAAAAGTTGACTCTGCCTATGTATGTCCGAAAAAGAGAGATGACTTTATAAATATGTATGCACAATACACTCAATGCCTTAGGTAAAAAAAAAAGTGTGAAACATAATTCCGATTTGAAAATGCAACCTTATCAGTAAGCGCTATTCGCACCAGTTTATCGTATTCGACTGGATTACAGACTAGAACAGAATAAGTAATTTTACAACCACATTCTTTTTTAAAGATAGTAGACAATTGTTCGCTTATAGACTTTTTTTTGTGTTGCCAGCATCAGAATAATTCAGAATAACAGGAATATAGTAGCTAGTTTTTGTGTTCTGTTAATACTTTTGATATCAGTCCTTTTATGGAACAAGCTGCTTGTTATTTTTCTGTGACATGTATATTAACGGTTCAGAAATATGGCTGGCATACTAGTCTTGAACACAATACGCAGTTTTTATTCGGTTGGTATTTAAACAAAATAACGTGAACTCAGAATGGTAACGTTTTCTTTAATTTACGGTTAGTTTTCGATATTTACCTAAATGCTATTACTACCTTAACGTATCCGTGCAGATTTTTCTCTCAAACTTTTCAATAATCAACGTTTTGGTTAAGCTAATAAAAATAAGCAATAACAAGACAAAGATAGAGAGTACCCGGAACCGCCGAGCTTGCATGAAGAGAGTTATGAATGTGAGATAATGGCAAGTGGAAAGCCTTTTTCCCGGAGGGGTAGGCAGAGACTACATGCCTCCTACATCTCCGGGAAAAAGGCGTAATTTTATGTATGTATCAAGACAAACTTTGTAATCTCTTTAATTTCATTAAATTTCATTTTCGACATCTGTTGGTATTCAAGATCTGTTAATTGGCAATTCATAGCTATTTCGATCCCCACAAATAAATAAATAAATTCAATTTAATTAATTAATGTGTTACGGAATACCTACATTAAAAATTGTTCAATATTTTTCGTTTTAAAACACAATCGATACAATCTATTCCTTACCTTTAAACAGTATATAAATTGATCCAACAAGTTTAACAAGGAACAGTTTCCATACAGATTATACTTGCATATCGCTTAATCTATAGGATACCTTCATAGAAAGCTATTGATTCATACATATTTATCACTCCGCTTAGAACAACAGGGGGGCAAGCGTTACTAACTGCTGCGTCCGGCGTCACTCGAATTTGTGATGGTAATTTGTTTAGAACGGAGGGCATGCCGGTTCTTTATTATCTAAACACAAAATTCCGCTAATTTTCGTTCCTGTGAGAGTTACGGGAAATCCTCTCTTACCGCATCCCTAGATCACCTAAATACTTACGTTCCATATTTAAAATCTATAGACCTAGCGGTTTGAGCTGCGCGTTGATATATCCATCAAACAGTTACGACTGTGCCTTCTTTTGCGTAGGCATAAAGGATAAAGTCACCTTTCTTTAAATAGTAGATATAATCATGCTTGCTTTGAAAACATAAAATAAACCACTTAGACATACAAATGTATTGTTCCATAATATTTGACAGGTTGAATTACATACAAGTTCCGAAAATGGGTTTATTCAAATAGCTGTTACTTATTAAGGCTTACAATGCTAACATAAATCTATATTTTACTTTAACAAGACGAGGGAGCGGATCTGTAGAGAAGTTGCACCTAATTTATAGCCAATTAAGTTGTGCTAAGCCAAACAAACCCACTTGGAGATATCAGAAACCGTAACGCGATTGGAAGTGCCTGGTTGCAATGTTGGTAAATACTGAGATCGTATCTACAAATTTGCTAAATACCTTTAGTATTAACTTATATGAATTAATTACGCGCAATATTAATAATTAAGATCTTTGCTTAATTTAATATGAAGCGAAGGAACCTTATCTATGTCTGCTATTATAATTTGTCATTCTTAAGTTTTGATGATTTTTTATACATTTGTATTATGTTGACTGTGTAAGATTTAAATCCAAAAGCAAGATTTAAAAATCAAAAAAGACGTAACACAAGTTTTTGGATTTTTTCATAATACAAGTAGCTATTTAGAGTAGAGATACACGTTTCCAGCTATCGTATAGAAGTCCTCATGATAACAAAGCCCCAAACAAATTTAGTTACTAAAAGATTCGATAAGAGTTAAAACAATTAGTTAGAATCCTGAGAGACCCCGATGTACAAGTAACTAATTCAACAGGCTTTATAACTCTTGCAGTGATTAGCAGAAATAAAGAACGGGCTCGCTAGAAGAAATTTATCGCAGCTGGCGCTAACGTGTCTGCCCCGTAAACCTCCCTCTATTGATTTATTACTTGGTGTTTTAAAGGCAACTTTTTATAAGAAACTGCGCACCCAGTTGTTTCAAACTGTCTGCAACATCTGGATTCCTTTCGAGTTTTTAGTTGTTTTTAACTTTGTCATTTGAACTTCGCGGCCAAATTGATATTTTAAGACTTCTCCCAACGGCTTGGGAAATTTACTTCCCGCCGTGATGTTAGAAATTTTATTACCGAGATAACATATTCAGGTGGTATTGCTTTGATCTCAATGAACTGTTAATAAATATTCTTAATAAGAAGCATATGAGTATTAAATGATTATTTGGTATTTATAACGTACAGTTATTTGTTCTCATTTGTATTTTCCTCGTGTATTTTATTTATAACTTCATTTCGTCCCAATTACCGGTTTCGTCAAAAGTATTTGTCGCATATAAACGCATATTCGTAAAATATTTTTTTTTTGTCTCCGTCACAAAATTATACCTACCTATTTTATAACTAGTAAACTTAATGATTTGAACAAATAATCATAATGCAATCTTATTTGCATTATCACATTGCATCTCTTCCTAGATCAGATTATAAATTAATTCCTTGCATTTTGAGACTACGGACATTTCAATAGCGAATATCTCTAACTAGTGCGCAGATAAGTTTGTTCGATTTCTAAAGGAAAATTTATGCTTTGCCCCACATAACCTTGGCCCGAATTTTATTCAGTACTGGTAATGAAAATGCTGTATAAAAATGTAAAATTTTTTTTAATCAGTGCAAAGGTTAATATTATTGTTGTTTTTAAAATGGAAAGTTTATATAAAACTAGAGGCCGCCCGCGACTTCGTCCGCATGGAAACCCTATCAATCCCGCGGGAACTCTGGGATAAAAAGTAGCCTATGTGTTATTCTGGGTCTTCAGCTACCTACATAAAAAATTTCATGGTAATCAGTTCAGTAGTTTTTGCGTGAAAGAGTAACAAACATCCATACAAACTTTCGCCTTTATAATAGTAGTAGGATATCAAATTATAAACTGACAGCATATAACTATCGATGTAGTATGTAACAATAATAAACAAATGCTTTTATAATAATTGTTTCATGGGCACACTCGTAACACAAGTTATGGCAATTGTAAAAATATCAAAGAGATACCTACTTGCCGATTTATAAAAACACTTTGACCAACATTTTTATTTTGGTTTGATTGTTTAATTATAAATTAAAGTGGAACTACTTGTGAATAAAAGAAGTTGATTGCGCACATGGAAGAAATGGAATTCGGGCCACGTTATGGATCATTCTTCAGTGGGGCATAAATTCTTATTAATCCTCATTTGGTAGTCGTTTCAATAAGCAATAATACAAGCCTATAATTCTAAGGATCTGAGTGGCTGCCGGTAAATCAAATACTCGTGTACTTGTCATCGGTTAGGGCTGATAAATAAACCGGGAGATTTGAAAGGTCGCCGCCGCTGACGGCGGCTAGATTTAACATCGGCCTACTCAAACTTGCAGGGTTGTGAATGGTAGGACATCACGCGATATATGTAGACTGTGATTTGTATCAGGAATGTGTGACGATGAAAGTTTTATTTTAGAATTGTTGAAGGGTAAGTGTATGCTTAAATAAACTATAAATGGCGGTATGACGTACACTTTAAACATGTTTCATTTTCCGTTCTGTTATTGATACATTGTCTTTTAGTTTTTATTTTAATAAATATTCACATGTCATTAAACTTTAATGTATTTCCATTATGACCTTTATGCACTCGCATTTTATAATCGTTGGCGGTGAAGCTAAAATCAATATTAAAATATAGCCTGTCCCACTTCAACTTCTAAAAGTTATCTTTGTGTAATTTAGCTAAAGTAATTATTTAAAAGGTAGTTAAAATATGATATTGTAATAAAATAAAGTTGTTTATGTATAAAGCTATAACGTAAACTTACACAAAGGAAGCTTAAGGCTTTATCTTCACTGCGGATTACGTTGATGTGTAGGTTCAGGGCTGTCTTCTTAAGACAATAACTCAGAGCGAGATTATCTCCTTAAAATATTTTAGATAAGAATGTTGTTTTAACACAACTGATTGGGTATTTTACATTACAAACAAACGTAATATTAGGTATATTTTGTTTGTAGTGCAGCCTACGGTTATCGTTGAAACTTATTAAAAAATATTTTAAAATACTCAGTTAAACAGTAGTTTTAACTGAGTATTTAAAAAAAAAATCTGCTTACATATACAGCATAGCATGTAAGCTGAAATATACAAATCAGAACAATATTATTAAAAAGTATCCAATAACAATAATATAGAATACATACTATTAGGTATATAATAATATGGAATACTAGTATTACCTATTATCGTGTAGCATTGCAGAAGGCTATTGAAATTCTAATGCCAAACAACCGCGTACTGTTACAAATGCTCCAATATCAGGCCCATAGAAACCAGCTTTTGTGTTAGAAATTACGTAAAGGCCTCCGTAAAGGGTTATATTTTTTATCAAACAAATCGTTACGCTCCGGTCGGTATCCAATTTACTTCGAGAAGAGAACCTCTACGTTTTCATTGTGACAAGAACGCGTCTCGGTAATAGCTATTTATTTGTACTTTCTAATTAAAATATCGGTGATGTTATGGATAAAAAGTTGATGATAGTACGTTACATGGCGTAATTGTAAGCGATGGAATTTTCCAGTTAAGTTATTTGAAGTTACATTCGCTGTAGATGTCGTGTTGCTTTTACATTAAAGTTGAACATATTAACAAAAATTTTTTATGCATACCTAATGGAGAAAATAAGAACATTATATTTTAGAAAAGCTATAAAATATACAAACAAATTAATGGCCATTTTTTAAAGTCTCAAGAAATAAGAAATATTTTATCAGTTTCATCTTAATTTTTGTTATACAATATTATGAAATGTATATTTAGCTGTTGCCCGAAGCAAAAATGTCTAATAAATCCTTAGAATAAATCACAAAACGTTTAGCTACGCACATTAATAATGTCAAGGCTTTTAAAATATTTGTGTAAGAAAGTATTTTAAGAAATGTCTTCAACTAATTAATTTTTCTTTGTACTGAGAACAGTTTAATTAGAAAACAAAAATTTACGGTCAATGGAATTTTTGATCTTGTTCATTGCAAAATAATTAAATTGAAATCCCTCTGCTCTTTTAAAAAGATAATAATTTTAGGAATGTCACAGTGAAAACAATACCTACAGTTTACGTCTCTGCCGATGTGAAAATTCAAGCTGTTATAGTTAAGATTTGTTATTATTTGTGAAATGTCTTTATATTAAAATCGATAATTAAAAAAATAACTTATATAGCCCTTAATTAGTGTTATTTTATAACTAAACTTTAGGAAAATTATCTTTACATAAAAAGCTTTGTCAGTTTTTTTAAAGGCAATTTCAAAATATGTAGTTAAGAAGATTACAGACTGTTGTTATATCATTTTCTTTTTTGTTTGCCTTTTCTCCTTTTTATTTCTGAACGAATTTCTTTGTGACCATTTTATAATTGTACTTTATCAGAAGAAAAGACTTATATTATAAAAATTCCGTTGTTTATTTGTTTGTGAAAAAAGTGATCGCAAATCACATTTTTTTTTCATATAATGCAAGATTGTTAAAACTTATAGATTATTTAACTTTAAACCTTCAACACTCAATGAAATTCCAATACAATCTAAAGCAGCGGCTATTCAAACGGGCGATAACTTTAATCAGAAATCTATTATTCAAAGGCTCATTAATGTCCAGCACTTTAAAGATCCTTTTTATCTATAAGTGAGAGATAAGATAAATCCGTGGCCGGGAGTCATATCTCCGGATTGTATGCGATAGCGTCTAAAGCCAGCTCCGAATAAGTAGCCCGATGCAGAGATCAGCCTGACAAATGGATCCGTCACGTTGGTATAGACGAGGGCACATGAAATAAACTATGTGTTTTTGGCCGTACGTCTTTTTTTAAAACATAATAAAGATATTACTATTCCATTCGCTTTTTTAAAAAAAAAAAGAATATCTAGTAGATTTTTAGAAAATACAAATTTCAAAATTGTTCGAACTTTGAAATTTGTATTTTATTTAAATTTCTATTTATTTATTTTTCATTTATCTATAACAGTGTGTTACTGAGATACTACTTATTGAGACCAAAACAATAAAATAGTTTGATGTGGAGTTGATTGCTAGTCCTTACATACACGAATTTAACCAAAATCAGTGGTATTACATAATTTGAATTTTGAAGTATAACTGAAATACGGAATTAACGAAATAATAATATTTATATTAAAAACAGAAAAATTTAATCTTGTAAAAATTAAACAAACTATTTGGTATTTGTTCGAATAACAGACGCTTAAAATATTACTGATAATATCTTATATCTGACCATGACATCGTGAACGTCCAATACATTGAATTGAGAATAAATAAAAGATACAAATCGTTTATACTTTACCGATTGACTGATTACCTTTACTAGTTTTTATTTGATTGAAAACAATATTATCTTCGTTATTACTGATTTCACTTTGACGCCTAAAATGTGTTCTGATTTTTAAAATTGTAAATTATAAAACTCAAGCATATTTTCGGTTTTTTTGCTTAGTTGGTTTTTAAAACTTTCATGTATTTGTTATCAAACCAAACTCGACAGATTTAAAATAGTAGAAACAAATCGTTAACAGGCCGCGTGATCTGAATCTTAACACAACATTTTAATAAAATTCACAAATGCCAATGAAATACACATAAACAGTTTAACGATTGGCCCACTAGGAGGTCTACAGACAGTGAATGCCAATATAACCTGACCCCTTTTAAATTTACATTGTCTCAGTAACATTCGAGAGCATTTCAGAGAAACAGCTTTGCCCTAAACTGGTTTTGGTATCAGGTCCGTATCGAATATCTGATTAGAGATAGTGTCCATCATGACGTATGAAATATCAGAGAATTAATTATTTACAGACGTAATTCGATTACTATCTGCGTTCCGACGGTAGTCATTGTAATCTGATCATTACCCTTATGTCGAGTTATGGCTTAGTCTGGACTCACATTTTTCAACCACAAATTTTATATTGTTACTACTTCTTCTTCATATTTATTAGCTCTTTCGTAATGATTCGCACATTTCGTAACTGCCGAATTTCCGGAAACTCTTATCGTATCGGAGTCTGCCAAGTATCGACATTTATTATCTTTCGCTTGACTGAAGTTTGGTTCCTCGTCTTTTGTCAAGATAGAGACAAAAGCCATCCCATTTTTCCCTGTACACCGAAGGAAATCTGTTTTCTTTGCAATATATCTATCCAACAGATAGCTATTTGTATTAAATTTATCTACCTTTGTAACACAAATAGCCGGTTTATCATGCTTAATGAAAATTTAATAAAAGTTATAAGTTTCAATATTACTGCAAAGTGACCCACTTCGAATTTCTCGAACGATTTACTTTCCGGTTGAAAAGGAACTACGTGTTCAATTAGTTCAGGTCAGCCACTACTTCGGTTTTGCGATCAGCCCGTCACAAACACTGTTTAGCATCGTTTAAAAAGCCAATTAAGAGAGGTATTGGCCGCGCTGGCATACAATGGACCAATAGACCCCGGACACGTTCTATTCCGGCCAACAATACACAAATTATAAACAGTCCACTTGATCCAACACACGCGCAGATCTCTTCCTGTGACACCCATTGTCGTTTGTACACAATAACTTTTATTGAAATGATCCCTGGATGTGCGCAGTGAAAGAGTTTTGTGGTTCGTGTCACATTGTCAACCGTCCAATTCGATTCTAGCGATTTCCGCTCTATATAATGGTTGTTTGCGAATAGCTTTCGATACAATGATGTTTTGTATTTTATTCGAGACAAATTTATGTCTCAAAAAGATTCGGATAACAAAGATAACAATGGACTTACGGAATGAAGGAAGTCATCTATAAAATTACCTGCAAAAGAAATCACACATTAGTAACAGTTGCGGATGTCGGTAAAGGAATTACGAAATATGGGAAGGTTAATGTATTTGTGGTGATTAAATGGAGGCGAGAGTTTTAAATGTGGTAACATCTGTCAATTCGGTGTACGATACTTTACGTTTGATGGGCACATAATGGCGCAGATGTTTAATTAGGTCATGACGTAAATAGTCCATTTGGAAAGCAAGGGGTATATTTCTATTGAGAAAAAAAACTAAGGTATTTGTTAATCCACACGTCTGATTGCCTTTTATCATATTTGATTAGGACTTCCCATAACATAGGCATTATAATAAAAACACATGTAAATATATTGTTTTAATAATGATTTCAATTTATTCATATTCTCAGAATATATGTTTTTACATCCTTTTGATAATAATCAAAGCAAAACTCAGTTTTTCATCTTCCAAATAAGCATGATTAACATCAGTAAATATAATGAGCAACTCGTTAAAAATACGTTTATTTAAATATTAATAATATAAATCATAGCAAGTTTTCATTATTGCAAAAAATAACATTATCATATTTAATCAACTAAGATGGATTGCCGTTTCAGTATCTAGACTTATAATCAATTTTAAGACTTTTTTAGTTTCGACAAAAAAAAGGAATGAAAAATAGAATTCTTGAAAAGAATTCTGCAATTTTTTTACTCAGTTAATTTTAAGTGCGGTTTTTTAAACTACAATCTTACAACTACTTTTTTGAAAAGATATTACAAATATAAGTTTATAAAATTATAATAGGCGCAGCGGTAGTACTCTTGTCTGTGCCACTGGAGGTAATGAACCCCGGCCAGGGCATGATGAGAAAAGAACATTCTCTGATTGGCCTGGGTCTTGGATGTTGAGTTATTATCTCGTAACACAAGTTTCAAACTCACTTTGAAGCTAACTTAATCTGTGTAATTTGTCCCGTATAACTATTTCGTGAACCAATTTCAATGTACTCCATATTTCAGATATATATAAACTCATAAAATTAAGTTAACTTTAAAAACAAACGCATAACGCGAGGCAATGATTCCATCATCACATCATCATTATGTGTTCAATGTCGCCACTTAGGAAGTACTTACATGCCGTTTCGTATGCGTACGTGTACGTATGTAGATTATAGAGTTACCACATAGAGCAAACGCAGGTAAGCATTTCGATTAAATTTTGTACAAATTAATGTTATTACTTACTGTAAGAGAAAATCATATTCAGAGAAAAAAGATAGGATATATTTTAATAAATTTAATAATAAATAAATAAAGAAAACATAGCAAAACTATGTCGAGTATAATCATTTAAAATAAAAACGTCCATATTTTGAAAAAGAACTTTACATCACAACTTTTTAAAGTGAATACCGCTAAGGTATTTATATTTAATTTTAATGAGTACATAATACTAAGTAGTTACCTATAGACAATCATATGCTTAAAAATATACCCAATAAGACTATATAAAGACTGTCGTAATCGTTCTATGTAGGAAAGCTGCTCTAAGGTGGACGTAATACAAATATTAAACTGTTAGGTCGATGTGCTGTTGCGATTATTATGGAAATCGTAATGAAGTGATGTGAATTCTGATGAGAGATTATATTACGATCGAAATGGCTGTTTGTTTGTCAGTTTATTTCAATAATTACCCGTAACACAGGATCTTCGGAACCTAGCACGGGCACCAGTTCTCCACAATATAGCTATGTAATACTACTTCAGTTTTAATGTAAATTGTATGTACTTTTGTGGAGGAAAAAAATAATAAATAAATAAATAATAATAACCACGTGGGGTTTCCTCTACTTTAGAATAGGGCCACTCTATGTCTCATGGATATCGTAAAAAACGACTGTGGGTAAGCTTAAAAATGTAAGAATCTTCTTGACGCGATGAGCTAGCAACCTGTCACTTTATAATATGTTTCTCAATTCTATCAGTAATCCAGACAGCTAAACGTGACCATTTAGTATTTTCAAGACTGTTGGCTCTGTCTACCTCGCAAGGAATAAAGACGTGATTATATGTATGTATGTAGTAGTTATTATGTAGGAGACTGCAACTGGCTACACGCGAAGATAAGAAAGAGACAAAAAATCACGTATTTTCCCAGAGATGGGCAGAGATTACATCTTTCTACTTGGCACTATTCTTATAGTTTATACAATTCCATCACTCGACTACAAATATACATTATTTTTTATTAAATCATTACACGTTGCGAATTAACTGCACATCACGCTTGAAGGAAATAGTTACATTATTATTCTCATTAATATTCTATAAATAAACATGAAATGATTACCGCTTATTGACTAGTGGGCCAATGTACCGCTGAACCGTTATATTAACCCCACAAAGTGGACCCACTTGGATATATGTAATAGGAGCTGATAACTACTAACTTGTTGTTGATCTTCGTATTTTTGACTATTTACCCCATAAGGAAAACAGACGTGTGATGTATATATGTAACGCTTACCGAACTTCTGACGGTGAGGGTAAACATCTCAAAAAGGACATAGGATACTTGCCATCGCGGTAAAGACTTTAGATCCCATGGGAGATGCGAAAAACCTGTAAGTGGCGCCAATTTTGCGCGGGCAAAGCAGCTGATAAAAGCTAGTATTTACTTGTAAGAACTATGACAATTTTTTAAACTTAAAATGTCAATATAACGAATTCTACCAAGAGCAATAATCGATGACATGAATAAATAATGATTAATTTTTAAAAATTTTGAAAACGATATCTTGCTATTTCCAAAACTCCAATATCCATTTGACAAAGTCATCTGACCTCAATCTAACGTATCCACTGGACAAAGGACCTTTCAGTCGAGTGGTCGACGTGAACTTTCCCAGTATTTCACACGACATTGAACTAAAATGTCGGATTGGACACTTGTTACATCGTGCGTCAAGATTGGATGACACTTTAGGTATTCTTTCTACAAAATCAGACAATATGGTTAGAAATGGTGAAAGGTTACAAATTTGTGAGTGATAAGCTACTAAGGTATTGAAATTATCTGTCGACATGAATAATTATGATTTTTGAATTTTTGGATCATATGATACCAAGTACTTTTTAAATACAAATCCCTCAGATATTATGCAGATAATTGAATTAACCATGTAATAGTCTTAATTTTCGGATTATTAATCCTCCTAAAAGTAATAATACACGTACCTAAATCAATTGCATTAAGTCCACCTGTTGTACATTTTAAGTGCATAAAGTTTAAATAAATAAATAAATTTCAAGTAACATAATATAATATTAATAAAAGTAAATGAGTACAAAATCTTACTACGTTATAACATAAAACAAAAATATTTAAATTTACCCTTGAAACTGACAGTTTATATACCTACATAATGCAATAACAAAAACTACCCACAATAATGAGCTTAAAATATATGAATATGCACTAAAATTTGTTGAGCTCGTAAACACAGAGAAGTTTGATAGCAAGTTATGCATTATATATTCCGCAAAGTTTGTTTTGCATATACCCAAAGGTTAGCCTCCAATTCCATTTACGTGCTCCAACAGAAACTTGAGGCTCTCGGAACAACGCAAAATTATGCAAATCGCACGAAAAACAAACAAGAATGAAACGAAGACAAACGTTTCTCCTCTTATCCCTTTAATTAAAATAAAACCTTTAATAATTTATGCAACGTTGCGTAAAGACTTGCAACAATAAGAATACTTCATTCCGACTTGACGTCACATAAAATCGTGGGCGACGGGACAGCGGAATATTTTTTTTTTTTAATTTAAAAGAGAGACAATGAGCAAACACAGATGGTAGAATGCAAAACGACGAGTTGACTGCAGAGTTCGTATCCACACTATGCGAAGAACGTTGGCCAAATGTTGGGCCCAAAAAAGCGATTGTAAAACTGTGAGCGGACCGTTAAAAATTACACCAACGACGGGTGCCAATTTTTAACCGTTCGCACGTTCATATTTTGTGCCATGCTGTGTTTGAATTTGCTGGGATATTGAGACCAAGCAGAACTTTTTATTCCAAACAAAATATAGGTGCATCTTTCATAAAAATAGATTTTTTTAACTACAAGTATTAACAACAAGCAACTTGCTTTACTTTGGTATGTAGTTATATATTTAGGCCTTTCTTCTGAGGAGTTAATTATCACAATCTAGAAGTGATTTTTAGTAGCTAGGTAACAAGAAAAATCATCAGTCATGACTATGTGATTTTAGCCCGGCTTATCCCACAATTCTGTTACATCTCAACCGAAAGTTACTGAAGGTAGTCGTATAAGGAAAATTATTAATGAATGGCGAAAAGCATTCATTCCGGCAGATAAGGCAGATGTTGATGCTTACGACATCAGATAAGCAACGCTTACTACGCATTATTGTTACCATTGCCTGTAAATATAGCTCGTTAAGAGATTGCAGATAGCTGTACGTATACCTGATTCATTTAAATATTCATTACAACTGGATATGTAAAATCGAATCTTGCTAAAGATATATTCAGGATTTAAATTAATACCTACAGTTTTATACAACCACTAGATTAGATTGATAGATGAAATAGAGCGACCAAAACTATGGAAGATCTTCCACCAGTGAAACCGTAACTCATGTGGAGTTGAGTGGAGTGGAGGTCTGATAATATTTAAGCAAACAAAGGTTAATAAGGCTACTTTATCATACGTAAGTGTGCCGAGGTAATTGATAATTTTATTATCATCATTATGATAACTTTAGTTGATAGACTTTAGTAACACTAAACACATAAACATTTTTCTTATACATATTTCATTAACAATGTTTAACCAATAAGCCACCGACAGTTCACTTAACATTCGCTTTGTTAATAAATATGTCCGATTAACACGATTCATGGGCAAAACAACGATATTTAGGAGTCAATTAAGAATAAACATGTTGGGACGCCCGGCGTGGCTCGCGTAAAACGCTAATAGCTTCCAGTCAGCGGGAAGCCATGCCGAGCTATGCCGATAAAATATCGAGACATGGAAGTGTTTCTTTTAAGTTTTTGAATCGCATAAAAACTTAAAATAATTAAGCAGAAGAGCTATTCACCATCTTTGATGAGGTGTATGTCCCATCAGGACTTTCCATCGGGACACGGAGTGAAGATAAGACACATGCCTTATCAATGTCAGTAGAAACTTCACAAGACCATAAAATTGAAATAAAATACACATTAGAGCCGTGTGGTTTCTGGCACCAATAAAAAAAAGCGACTAATGCGACCATCAGTCTTTTCAAGACTGTTGGCTCTGTCTACCCCACAAGGGTTGATATGGTTATATGACTGTAAGTACATATTGGGGATCAGGACAAGGGTTTGTTTTTTTAGTTAAATATGAAGAAACTTGAAAGGCATTGCCGTATGAATGTTAAGTAGGTATTGAATGCTGTTCTTATTAGTTGACTGGTCGAGAATGCAATAAGCTTCTTTTGCAGTAACTTATGTTTCATAAGTTTGACAGATAAAAAATATGTAAAGATGAAGACCAATCAATATCAGACCATCAACCTGCAACTCCGTATTCTCACCAGTTTGAGTCATGATGAAAACCTGTGGCATTCTCCTTGTGGCTTGCGTCACTCGCGCCGTAGGAGCTCACCAGTTCGGTCGTGTTAACGACACTCCAAATGTTCTTATTGATTGAATTCACAACAAATTAAAAAAGTTTATAGCCTGGTCTGATGTTGTTGTACTATAAAATAGTCATATTACTTCGAAATGTATATTACATAAAAACTTTAAATGATAATGCAATAAATTAAGATTGTCATATATGGCATATTGTACGTTATTAAACTTGTGAGCATTATTTTAAGGGAGATGTTGCCGGTAGCAACTAGTTTCACCTTGTATAAATTAGTCAGTTATATAAATCTAACCTGTAATTATATCAGAATACAAGTCAACAAAGCGTTTTTCATTAACAATGGAACTGTAATCCTACTACTATTATAAAGGCGAAAGTTTGTATGGATGTATGGATGTTTGTTACTCTTTCACGCAAAAACTACTGAACCGATTACCATGAAATTTGGTATGTAGGTAACTGAAGACCCAGAATAACACATAGGCTACTTTTTATTCCCGAGTTCCCGCGGGATTGATAGGGTTTCCATGCGGACGAAGTCGCGGGCGGCCTCTAGTTATTATAATAAATGAAATTTAAGCACCTTCAAGGAATTCAATAATACTGAAATCTGACACCAACCGTGAAACAG
Source organism: Amyelois transitella (assembly GCF_032362555.1). Taxonomy (NCBI): domain Eukaryota; kingdom Metazoa; phylum Arthropoda; class Insecta; order Lepidoptera; family Pyralidae; genus Amyelois; species Amyelois transitella. The sequence continues at coordinate 3,189,729 of NC_083518.1, read as the reverse complement.
AAGCGAATTCTAATAAAGAGACAATAGTGGGTATTGTGTAACCGATACCTTTTTACGACTTAAGAAGCCGTATAAAACTGACTCGTGTGTCTCAAAACTGCGAAGTAGACGTTAAATCTCGAATTAAAAAACATTTGCGTACTTAATTGATTTGAATGTAACGTGCTTTTGAATCTAAATTCATTATTATAAAAAAGAGATATTTGTAGTTTTTTTTTTTTATTTTCCGTATAGGAATAAAATGAAACACAAATAAAATTTGCCTTAAAACTGTAAAGTTACAGTTAATTAAAGTTTAAAATTGTCATTTCTATTGCAGTAAACAGTTGTTCCATCAGAACTCTTTTGAAGTGGTAACATTGGTCTAAAACAAACGAAAGCAATAACAAAAATACCAATCTCCTCGTAAAGACTCAAAAGACGTGTCAGATACTGAATACTTGAAAGCTGGTACACGTCAATTTGTTTACGAATTACGCATAAATTCGTCTCGAAGTATCTCAGAGACGCTGCGACATTTCAATAAAATTTACGATTGTGACTTAAACGCCGTGTCCGATGAACAAAAAATCCATGTCCCTGTTTTATTTTGGACTTTGACTTCGTTAAAATATCTTCCCAATGATAATAAAAATGTCCGATCCCAATGCCTATAAAGTAAATGTAATCGATATGGAACACAAATAAACTCAATGCTCGCCAATTCAGTTATTTCACGTTGGAGATAAAGGTGTTGCAGTGAACGGATTAAATTTTTACAACTTTCTTAATAAATCTATTTCTACATAAATTTTGTGTTTAATTTTCTTGTGAAAATATTAAAAAAAAAATAAAGGCTTTTGAAAATAGCCGATTTATTTCGGATGAATTTTCTCTAATGTACAGATAATTCGTGCATTTGAAAAATAACAATAAGCTGAATAAAATCATAACATACATACATAGTTGTAATATATTGCAACAGGTTTCATCAAACTCATGCTGTCTTTAGTCAAGAAAGGTACCTATAATAAAATCATCATGCCCTCTATCTGGGGTCAGTTCAACAAGAATATTGATAGCAAGCCGCTCCTGCTGTTCAAACCTATGAAATATTGCGTATCAATTGTAAAATATGATCTCACTACTACATGTCGGGCGCAATGACTGTTGAATTCGATATGTAAAGATATAGATTCGTAGACATGCAGCGTAGGTTGAGCATAATTAAGTTGATTTATTGTTCGATTTGTATAAATATTCACATCTCTGTTTTCACTTTTATTTTTTATAACATCGGCGATTGCTAAAACAAAATTTAATTTAATTAATTGTGAATATATTTGGCAAAGTTCGAGTAGCGGCAATCTCGATTTGAAAGCCTTGTTATAGGTACCCATAATCTTAAGGTTGCATAAAAAAGACTTCCAGAGTGACAAATCATGAACCTATTTTAGAGAAACCAGATTAAGTATAAATTTACTAAATATGTATCACCTAAAAAACAGGAATTCATTTAAAAATTTGGGCACACTCGTAATAGATCATTGTAATATACATATATATAACTACTCAAAAGGAAGCCACCCCGAACATCTGCAGCCAACAGCTTTCAATGCAAACGAATATTATTCTAGCGTTCCCAAATTAGCATTGTGCATAGAGCCGAAGATTCAAGATACCGAAGAGACATTATTGGTGGTGACAGGCGATCCTTCCCCGCCCTGTTATTTCCAGAAATGTTGTTTACTCAGATTTTAAAACGTGATCCGTGACGCTCACGGAAATAGGGGCTGTAGATCCTCACTGAGACAGTCCATATTTACCTATTTCTAGAAAATTTATTGTTTTTGGTTTTAACTTGTAAGTACATATTTACTTTTTAATAAGTAGTGTAAAAATTATAAATATTTTGAGGAAATGCTATAGTTTGGTTGTAATTAGGGTTAATTTATAGTTATCATTAATCCTGACAAGGGTTTAGAAAATAATAACTTTTAACTAAGTTAATAAACACATGTTAATAAACATTCGATCAAAATTAATCTAATGGAATAGTAGGTATTTAAAACGAATTGATCTAAAACAACTTATAGTACCTACTGTTAACTTGGGATCCTAATGTTGTTAACTGTCACTATTTGAATCTCAATTCTATCATTAAGCTAAACAACAGTCTCTGTCTACCCCGCAAGAGATATACACAAAATTATGATATTTATGTGTGTATGACCTGAAATATCTTGATTTACAATTATATATATAATAGTTATAACGAAAAAACAAGTCATTACAAGTAAATTGCCATTTAAGCCTGTTACAACCGCCAAGATATTGACTGGTTCTTCAAGCCCCAAACTCCACTCACTGCGGGTTTTAAAATACAACACTTAACGACTCCCAGAGTTAACATAAAAAACGCCATAAAAAAGCATATTTCATTATTTTTTCCCTCTAAAACAACGGGGTGCCCGTGTTTTTGTTGAGAATGCCAGCGACCCACGCGGCAATCCAATGATCGTTCACACTTTAGGAGCAACACGGTAGTGATATATACTACTTACGCTATTTTTAAACATTACAAGGGATAAAGAACATCTTGAGAGAAATGAGTCGGAAATCTGCTTTACTTTTAAAAAGATAATTAGATTCGAAAGCATTTCCTTTGAAGATTGTAAGAGTACTTCTCAAGATTTATAGGTAGTTGTTTGTAATAGTTATAATATGTGCTAATGGAAATGGTAACCTTGAATGTGTTATAGAGTTCACAAAACATTACATGATCAATTTTGAAAATTTTACGTGTACTTAATTAATATCAGTTATTTTTTTTTTTTTATAAAATGAATCGCTCATCTAGCACACGCATAATAGTCATTCAATCTCAAGATTATTTATATATTTTTTTTGATAAATATGCATTTCTTACAAATTTAACTATCCTTCGAATCGTTCAAAATTCTTCATAAGTAACTCATGGTGGTGTCATTATAAATAACAAGCATTTATATTTGTTGCATACTTGGACCTTGTATCGACACCTCTAGGAATTTTGATCGCCGTATAATAGATTTTAGCTCACGATAAGGTTGGTCCCTCCATCAATTTGGAACAAAATATTTGTTAAGATCGAAAGATGGTTTTTATGGGCATCAAGAGATTAATGCCAGATAAAGAGATTTGGGGGCGCTTTAGGAACGGAATCTTGGAGACACGATAAATTTTGACACCTTTGTTTTTCATAAAAACAAAACGGTACGCATGATTTGTGTGACTTTTTGTGGCGACCCTTTTGTGTATCGTCGGAGACAAACGAGTATTCGACGTTAGAAAAAACTTTCGTGTTTAAATTTATCTATCCCCAAGTTTAAGGCATTCATAAGTCAATGTGACATCTACAGGTATGTTGTAACTCTCTCATTATTTTTTAAATTTCAATATGATAATTTATGCTCAATTAGGGACGTAGTTTTTGTCTTGTCACAAGCTATAATTCTTAATGCATAAAGTTCACATGTGTCAAACATGTGTTGGGAAGGTTACTTGAAAACATGGCAAGTGTGTAGGACATAATGAGTACCCCCTTTTGTGTCTCTCTCTCCCCACTTCGTCAGACTTGCGCGTACGCAACAGACTCCGCCCATCGGCATCCTACAGTTTTAGAGAAATCAGCCAGCCATGAACATTTTCACATAGGTATTCGTTATGATACACGACTCCGGGCGATATAATTATTTGACTATCCATGTAAATTGATTATACACATAATGTAATAAAAACATTCTAATTTCATTGCTGAAATATATGAATAATAAAATTTATATGACTGTAATCCCTTCAAGTACTGAAATTAAATCCCGAATAATCCCTTCAAAAGATAGAGTATAAAAAGGCGGTGTTAAAGTTAGTTCAAATGTTTTTGTGGAAGTTTAGGAGCTTCCGCAAATAGCCGAGGAAAGCGATTAGGCGATCGAGCGCGGGCTCTCCAAATGAAATTTACGGGCATTAAAACTATCTTCATTTCATCGCTGCCTGTAGGGCTTAGTTCGCTGACCAGCTGCCGTAATCGAATCCCAATCAACCCGACTACGATGTAAAATAGTTTACTGAAACGTTTAATGTGTAATCAAAAAGACCGCCCTTAATTAATAATGTTAAACTATTTCATAATACCAATAAATTGACAAAACGTTGTCTAATAAGTAAGAAATCAATAACAGAATAAGAATTCAACTCTACATACTAACATACTAAGTAAACCGGACTATATTAATTTAATTAAACAATATAACTTCTTTTTACTTTACTTCCCATCGTTAGATAAAAATTAAGGTCTAATATAACAAAAGAAACGTTATTTCTTTATATCTTTAATTGCTAGGCACTCGGTAATGATAAGAAAACAAATAAAGGAGAATCATTAATTTATTATTTACTCGGAACAACGTAGGTGTCTGAAAACGGTCGCCGTCAAAAATCGGACGGCGACACAATGGTGGCAGAGGATTAAAAGCGAAGCGGTGTAGCAGTAGCGGACACATCATTTATCAGACAAGATGCTCCGCGAGCTTTACCGACAAAAAAATATATATTTCTCTCGGAACAAGACATTCCTTTTTATATTTCCAATTAAATTATCCGAGCTATCAATAAAACTCAATGCGAGTACACAAATAATTTATTAGCAGTTGTGAATCCCAGCCGTGTTAAGCCGCGATATCCCATTTGTAACGTTGAAAAATTCAATTTTAATTCCCGACTCCATAATAATTTATTCTTCGTGTGATTTATCACTGTATTAATCACAAATAATAATAATAACATCGTTGGTATTGAATTAATGTAGCAACAATTTGTTGTTTTATCGAAACTAATTATTGTAAATTGTAATGGCTTGGTTATAAATTTTAACCAGTTAAATCGAAGATCGAATATTGTAGGATATTCTAAAATCTATTTGTTTGGCATCAATTTCGTCACATGATCTTGACAGCTCGTATTTTCGCTTTAAGTGCTTTATCGTTATATCGCGTGACATAAGACCTTATTTCATATACAACACTAACAGTACGTCATGTAATTTCTGGTAACGACGTGTTCCTTTATTATCACGTATAAGAATGTTTATTTGAGCTCAATAAGCAATTATGATGACATTATTTGTAATGAAATATGGTTTAACTTTGTCAGTGTCTAAATGAATAATAATACTTGTTTAGCTGATGTTATTCAGCATTATCATTACGTTGAGTAAATATAACATGAACAAGGTAAATTATTATAAGTGACACAAGACCATTATTAATGACCTCGTTAATCCTATAGTAATTTTAAGTATAAAGCTACTATATAATTGGTTTATAATGGATTATTGCGGACATGTCATAACATTTCATAGGGGTGACATTAAGTTGATGTCGCCGAAACTACTTCACTTTATATATTTTTTGAACTTGTTATTAACTTAACATTTATGTTAATAAAGTATTACCTTATGTTTTTCAAAAACGAATAATATACTCATTTTCACATTAAAAATATTCCATTAACATTCAAATATATATATATCCAAAAACCTAAACGCGACAGAGATACGCATCAAGTCATTACAAGAAACCTATAACTCCAAACGAGATAGCTTATTGCCAACGAATAAATTCCACTATCTAACATCTTTAAGAAACCCGAAACCGTGAACAAGCTAACTATTCCAAGGGTATTGTACAAAAGGCACTATTTCTCACATCGGGAGATGTAATCAGAGAAGCAACGCGTCGCGTTTATTTATGTATGGAAAGGGGCGAGGGTGTAACAAACAGAATAATATTGATGACACTGCAGGGTCATGAATCATTAATCGTCTGCCTACGGCTTTATTACGAATGCTGGAGGCGAGCTCATGTGAGATGCTCTTTTACGTGGATAATGAAATTTAGTATAATTTTGATGGGACTTGAATAGAACAAATGTGTAACTAACACACACAAGATATTTAAAGCAAAATGATCAAAGAAATTTAAAGACACTTAGATTACCTGGCGGAGAATACTTTTAGCACAAAGTTCCAGTTTTAAATAGCTATACATAAATAATATTATAAACGTTGATAATACAACTTTCGATCGGACCATACATTTTAAGCCCAGTAATAAAAAACTAAATCAGATTTTTTTATGGGTTTGATTAGATATAGATTGTCTGTTAACACCGTAAGTATATAAATATATATATGATATAATGAATTGATAACTGTCTCTTTTTTATGTATATATAAAAAAGAGGCAGTTATCAATTTATATACATAATAATAACGATGTCCCGTACGCTTATGACTATCTTCATATACACCTGAATATGGATACTTTAGAAGTTGCTTACAGTATAAAATAAAAACAGTAAAAACACCTGTAAAAATATTTTACAATCAAAGTCACAAAACAGACTAACGGAACAAAAATATTGGTGGAATAAAACTGAACTACATTTTCAATTATACCAGGCGGCCGAAAGATGGCTGCAAAAGGAACATAAAGCAATCATTTGAAATACAAAAAACGAAGGCAATTTAAGTTAATTCAGTAAGCAGACGTGGCTACTTCCAAATGAACTCAAACGTAACAAAAACGAAAACAAACCGACAAAAACGCAGGTCATTTCGGCTTTGGACTTTCTTCTTGTTTATTTTTTCTAAACGCTGCCCCGGGACGTGCATCCGAAACCTTGAACGAGTTTTTTTTTTATTCCTGTGCATGGCTGAGCAACGATGAAATAATAAAACTAGCTGAATATCAAAAAGGGACCGTAAAGCAATGGCCAAAATGGTCCTAAATTTCTAATCAAGCCTCTTGTTCCGATCAACCTGTTTTTGCAAACATTTCAAGGTGAAACATTTATGATTTTCAGAATAGCATTGCGTAACTTTGCATTTTTTTAAATTTACGCCATAAAATTTGAAATAGGTGGAGTTGTTTGCAAATTTGTAACGGTGCCAAAAATTTGCTAATGGATTCTTTAAAAATATGAAAGAATAGAATTTTTTTGAGAAGTGATAAAAGTAATGTTTTACTGCCCGCACTTTCCAGATGCTCATACAATTATTTTTATACCTTTTTTTAGATGATTTTATTACAGTATTTGTTGGAGTTTCAATTCAAAATTTACAAAAGATTACAAAAAATATACATGTATCTACCTGTTGTATATAATTATGTGGACCCTATTAAATAAAATCAAGAAGTGAAAAACCATGGTCGCCTCATTTAAATTCAAAACGCATAACTATACAGAATACGAGAGAAGAGTGCTCACGACAAATTTATATAAAGGGAAACATAAAATTTACATGACAACCAAACTAACATGCCTAATGTAGTCATAACCATATCTATATCTTGGCACTTAAAGTACTTTTTAAAATTCATCACATGCTCACAAACTGGCATCGAGGGAGGCACAAAAAGTTTAAAAAGAAACTTAAAGAAAAAACACCATCCAATATATTTAAAACCATTCTTGTTCTGGTGACAGTTTTTATAATATGATTTTTAAGACAAAAACGTGGATTCATAAGGTCGAATAATAACATAATTAATTTTCATTAAAATATATATATGTCTATAAAGTTTTGAATATACCTATGTAAAAAGTACACATATAAAGTCTTTGTCTCTTACGTGCTAGAATGGTCTCGAGCCTTGATATACTTAAATAATCTTAGTTCTAAAATGAGCAGCTGGTAAACCTGTTTTCTTTATACTAAAAGTATAAAAAATAAAATTAATAAAACGTTCTGAACATCCATATGAAAATTTTAAGTGTTAAGTAAATGTCGTGTGGTTCCCAGCACCATACCACTTCATCTCTTTCCTATAGATGTCGTTAAAAGCGACTAAGGGATAGAGTCAAAAAACTTTGAATTCTTTTTTTAGGCGATGGGCTAGCAGCCTGTCATTATTTGAATCTCAATTCTATCATTAAGCCAAACAGCTGAACGAGGCCTATCAGTATTTTCAAGACTGTTGGCTATGTTTACCCCGCAAGGGATATAGACGTGATAATAAGTATGTATATTAAAATTCATAATTCTCCTACAAGTAAACCCTACTAGGCACCCAGTAATTTTATACAACTTATAAGTATTAGCATCTGCGTCTGTTAAAAGCTTTTAAGATTTGATTTTTTAATAAATTTCTTATCGTTTGAGAGCCTATTATTAAAAAAAAAATAAAGCACGTCAGGTAGAAGCATCGATTATCATGATCCAAGCTATTTAGTAATTTGCGCATTTCCTCACGATACCCTAATAACTCGAACAAAGCAACAGCCTTTAAATATCCATCCTTCCGCCCCTGGTAACGTCACGCACATTCAAAACCTCTGGCATTGAACCTTTGTCGCAGGTAGTCAAAAAAGAAATCAAAAGAAAAAAATAGCCGAGCAAAAAATTTTGTGCGTGATCCATCGAAATGCCTTGTGGATTATCAACAGATGTCGATATTTGAAACGTAGATGATGTGCATGATATGGGTGCTATTTAGACATTCCTACCTGGAATTGTAAATGGAAATATGGATCTAAATATTATTAAAGAAAATTTACGTATTGAAATTGAAATTATTGGGCTTTGGAATACAATGAATGAAACAGCTACCGTGTGGAAACATCTTTTGTGAAGGAGTGATCATGCAAATTAATTGCGAACAGTAAATTTGATTGTTAGCAGCAAAATTTTAATTGCTTAATTTATAGTAATTTTATTCGCATCATACAACGTAACTCCATAGCCACCGATTTACGATTCCATTGAAATTGAACTGAAAGGATTTAAAGTGGTACATAAACTTGCCCGCACTAATAACTTTGAAATGATTTTACGTGCCGACATCGAGTTTATGGACAATGAATGCCCGAGAAAAGTACAGATGCTGATTTGGTACTCGGTCTACTAAAAATCACATTCATTTTTGTATTGCCTTCTCAAATGTCCCTTGGGGAACAGGAAGCTACAAAACGAATTTAAAAAAACGTAGTACACAATATTTTTATTAGATGTCCAGAAACCAATTAAAACTTAAGATGAGAATTCATTAAGAGACAACATAATTTATCGTTCAATCTTAACCTTAGCAGAAACAAATAATTTTATTCCAATTTAAAGGGATAGCAATACAAATTACATTTATAGAGGAATGGGCAGCGATAACCAGCGGGCAACCCGCTCGGAATGCTTCAAATAAATAACACAACCAGTTTAGATAAATTCTATCGGTAAATATTGGACGATATAAATTGTGCTTATCGTTTTCTGCCGCGATAAATACTTCACATTACATAATTGCATCTTTGGTCTTACAATGTTTCCTTCAATATAAATGGATTAGCTAGAGCAGGACATGTAAAAAACAAAAATATTTTTAAACTATCAACATTATAAATATGCACATTTTGAAAGGGGAGTATTTAAAAAAAATATTAAGTAAAAAATCACAGGACTCACAATAAATGAGCACAAATATTTGAGGAACATAAAAGTAAACCAGACCAGTTTGGCAAAAAGTAATGAACAGTTTTATCGTTCATGATCAAAAACTGTTTATTTTTTGTAAACTAGATAAGTACAATGATGTTACATGCCAGTATGAAACAATATAGAAACAATTGACATGGATCAATCATGATCATATATGGCTACATTGTCAATCACAAGAAAGAAATGTTTGAATAAACAGCAGACAGTGGCATTTTATGATTGATCGATTATCTAAACAATGAAAGAGACTAACTCACCAATACAAACCTAAGTACGAGTATATTCGTGCGAACTTTTACTCTACTCGTTTTGTAATAAAATGTAAAATTAGACATGCATATTTTGTAATATACACAAAAAAGCGTTTGGTTCCCGGCACCAAAAAGAATAGAACTACTCCATCTCTTTATCATAGATATCGTAAAATGCGACTAAGGGATAGGCTTATAAACTTTAGATATTTTTTTAGGCGATGAGCTAGCAACCTGTTACTACTTGAATCTCAATTCTATCATAAAGTCAAACAGCTGAACGTGGCCTATCAGTCTTTTCGGGTCTGCTGGCTCTATCTACCCCGCATGGGATATGGATGTGGTTTTGTGTATGTATGTAAGTTACATGCAGCATGCTCTGATCACAGGTTTGTGTTAGCAGGAAGTAGTTAGGTGTTACAGAAATATCGGGGTCTTATAAGTAACTATGAAATTATGAAATATTTTGATGTGAACCCAAAGCATCAATATTTTTATTTAAACCGTGGAAAATAACAATTTGTATGTATTAATTGACATAGGAATTGAATGCGTTTTATGCTATCTTGAATGATGCGACGCGACGGTCGTATGTCTTCATGCAATTTCTGAAAACGTTGTATAGCTAGGTAAATGAAGATAAGCAGGATAGTTGAAAGTTAAGCATGGATGTGAGTCATATATATAATTGTTAGCAAAGCAATAAAAAAAGCTATGTTAATAATTAAAGTTCAAAATAAAAAATATTTATGTATGAAATTTTACCTTTTCTAAGCATGTTGCTCTACACTGCGCTACACGGAGTGGTGATGAAACCTCCTCTTCGGCCGGCACTCCAATCCACAACAGAGAAAACAGGTAAAAACTATACAAAAACATTTTGGCACACATTTTCTTTGGTATTCCTCCTTCAGTGATACAAGTTTTGGTCAAATCACCTCGCTTATCATAACCGACACATTAATCGCAAGATAGTCATAATAACGTGTGACGATCTAAATGTTACGATTTTATTGACGTCGCGATAACATAACTCAAAGTATTAAAGTTTTGTTCCCGAAGCTTTAGAATTTAATTTCACTGTACTAATATGCCTGTCGAAGAATTCAACTGACATAGAACGTCATCAATAACGAAAATTAATCACAAGAAAAATCACAACTCGAACCGTATCTAGCGAAATCGCTCAGAGATCCTGCCGCCAGCGCGGTCGAATGCGGACTAACTACCCCGCCTGAAGAAGCTCGATTCCGCTCCCCTCTGTTGGTTAATTTTTATTCCCCTCTCGCTCACTCTCAAACATCTCCCTTCCACACCGTACAAAGCTCGTCCATCGCTACTACTACGTATGCTTCTCTCTGTCGCCTCTACTAGTGCATATATATTATTCTATCTCGTTTCATCTCAGGCGGTTTCACGTTGTTTTTCCTTGATGCAGTTTAACGGATGGGAATGTAGTGGTTATTGTTAGACAAAGACGGTGGTAGGTAGTAGAAATTTAGGGTTGATCAAAGGGGTGACAAAGAATCGAGCTAATTCAGGGCTTGAGTTTTTATGTGAGTCCGGGCGGTAAAAAGTATCCCGCCCTCCTCGTTTGTTCAACTTTATGGTCCTTGCCTCGTGAAGCCATATTAATAATATTAATGGCAGCCGCATCAACTATTAATAATTTTTATTGTGAAAGGGTTCATGGATTCCTATTTTATAACTGTTTATATTGTTTGCTCTAGTTTAAATTTAGATTCAGCCATATGAAACGATCATGATTTATTTTAATGCTGACAGTAGTTTAATGTCATCAGTTGCAAGTTTTAACTTTATAAAAGTTAAGGATAAGATTAATATTCTATTATAAAGTTATAAAACTTACCCACAAATTGAGTGATAATTTTCCTTTAGTATGTAAGTAGTAGTTACTTAAGTAAGTATCTGAATCTCAGCTAAACGTAGACTTGAATTTTTTTCGAGACTGTCGGTTTTGCCTAACCTATGAAAGATAAAGACGTGATTTATGTACCTTTTATATGTATGTAACTTTCTTATATTTTTCTAATATACCTAATAGGACAACTCCATCTCTTTCCCATGGATGTTGTAAGAGGCGACTAAGGGATAGGCTTATAAACTTGAGACTCTTCTTTTAGGCAATAGGATAGCTATGTAAGTAAGTACCTGTCACTATTTCAATCTCAATTCTTATCATTGAGCCAAACAGCTGAACATTGCCTTTCAGTTTTTTCAAGACTGTTGACTCTTTCTACCCCGCAACGGATATAGACATGACTATATGTAATGGAAATTTAATTAATTTTCTACAATGGTTTCTTTTAGGAAGCCTATTATTCCATTGAATTTTAGCAATTTAGCATGAAATGCAATTCTTTAAAAAAAATTATAACAGGTAATCAGACAGTTCTCTATTCTATACGTCTTAGTTGTTAATTTGTACAATAGTACAGTGTGCATTTTTAATACATTACTTCTAGGATTCTAAGTTAACTGAGATGTCTTGGCAATAGCCATTAGGTACTGGGGAGAGGAGGCTGTGAACAGTCTTTGATTTCAAATTGGTTGTCGTCTAAATCTTAATAATACTTGAAAGGTTATACAGGGTGACTTTTAATTCAACTGCATAAATTTAACTGTTAAGTGTACTCATCTAAAGGATATTTAAAAGCGTTAAAATAAAATTATCGGTTCATATTTTAGAAAGTACGAAAAAAATAAAAGTATCAAAATCCACGATCCCAAATATGTCATATCACCCCGGCCGGCGGAAAAGTGACGCGTAGCTGAGCGATCTCGATAACTCTGTACTTTACTTAATCTTGATACTAAAAAAATAATTTATTTTTCAGACATTTATTTACATGTTTAGTTTTAATTTCTTTTTGTAGTATTGTTATGTATAAAAGCGTGTGACGTAGTTTTTGAGGGTTTGTTAAATGTGAAAAAGATGACGTTTAATTTAAATAAAAATAGGCTCAAACGGCTCAGAAGCATGGGTATGGTCTATGTTTAAAAGGATGCAGTTGTTTTAAATGTCACCCTGTATATGAATAATGGTAAGTAGTTTGTTTGTTAATATTTTTTGTTCTTGTACTTTACAGAATTACAGCAAACATAGTGTGATAAAAACAGTAATGAACAACGGTGCGGACTCATCCCTAGAAAGTTCCAGTCATCCAAGTGAGTATCTAGGTTGTTTTACATCATAAACATTTCCCATCATGAATTATTTTTGTTTATGTGGAAATAAAGAATTTATAATTTATTATGATTTTTATTGCAAAATCATATACTTACTTACAACATGAAATAAAATACCCTAAATGAATAGTAGATGTAGTCTGCCTATATCCCCGGAAAAGAGGTAAGTTTATATGCTAGAATATATTACTGTCAGTTTTTGAAGTCAATTAAAAAAAAACAATGTTTTTAGGTAAGTATAAGGTAGGATATTACTGTAAGGTTTCATAAAATAGTCGTCATCACAAAGGTAGACTTTCTTCACCAAATAAAAATAAACAAAACAGAAATGCATTGCAAAGTACAATCAACAACAAATCAAGTTTACCGAAGTTTGCAATGTAGCATCTATTACCACTCCAAAAGCGTCGTAACAGTATAGTCTAACATGTAGTTGCCAGTACAGAAAAAAAGATTAAATAAGAAGGTTGTGTAAGAGACAGTATGCAAGGGCTCGTCGTAGGAACTTTCCTTTTTTTCCAAACATCGTATCTTGTGCTGTTTAAAGTCTGCAGCTTTTAGGATTTCTTCGCTCCCCTTCCAATTTTGAAAATGAAAAGCATCAAAGGTTCTATTTTTTAAATGTTGGCATTTGTGTGATGTGCTCAAAATGATTATTTTTTAAATATTAGTTAAGATTTCTTTATTTAATGATTTATATTTTGCAAAAAATGTCTAAAGGCAGACTGACATTCCCTACCAGTATACCAGCTGATCAAATAAAGATAAATAACGAGTGGTTTGATTAAATGTTAATGCACATTTTAATTTTGAAGTAATCATAAACTTATTTATTTATATTTTATTTTTTCCAAAAAAAAAAATACACTTATACTAGTATACCTACTAAAGTTACCACTTTGGCATATTTAATATTACGTACTTTTCTTAAAAATAAAAGCTTAGTTTCTTGAAAATTTAAATAATCTTTTAAATGACATGGATTTTTAAAGTAGCAATTTTTTTTATTCAAAAGTTGCAGTGATGTTTAGTGGAGTATTGTGAGTCTTTATTTTTATCTTTCCAAATTTAACTACGAGTATGCTCAATGTTGTTGAAATGAATTTAGTTCTGAACCTTTTATGTTACTAACTAAAAAAATGTACCCTATCTATGTGTAACCAGCAACATAGGTCTACCAAAAAGTTTATATTGTTTCCTTGCATTCTGATCTAATACAATATTCACAGCTACTGAGCACGAAACATGGCCGTTAGAGACAAAACACTCAGTGGCTTTACAGCCCTGGGTCTCAGTTTATATTGTTGACAAACGCGAACCAAAGGTTTACGAGTTCAGAAGGCACTGATCGTAAAAGTTGCTTTAGCGGGAGACAAATGTGTGGAGCAAGGCTCGGAAAAGTTTACATCAAATATTTCAACTTCCCAGAGGATTTGTATATATATAATTGTCTTTATCCCTTGTGGGGAAGACAGAGCCCGCAATCTCAATAGGACTGGAACGCTACGCTTATCTGTACTGGCTATAATACCTATACCATCTGAGGATAATATAAAGAAACATTCGTTATTTATGTCACTTACTTAAAACTGTAAGTTTAAATATATAGTTAACTCATAGGTACTCAATAATGTTTTCGAATAATGCAATTTTAACTTGATGTAGAAACTTTTTAAATACTTACTTATAATCTACTTTAAGGTGGGTACCAAATGCCTGAACATATTATATATACTTCCTTAGATTCTTCTTACGATAGCTATAATGTATAAATCTATATAGATATAGTATCATCTCTTCAACATATGGGGTAGATATAATAATAAAGTCTCGTTAAAAGACACTTTAAGCTAGATGGCTCAATAATAGGTAACCTGTCACTGTATTTATGCAAATAGCCTTACAGCTGAATGTGGCCTTCAAGTCTAGTGACTGTCGGCTCTGTCAATCAATCTAGTTAAAAATGTGTTTTTTATTTAATTTTTACAGTAGGCATAAGTGTGTAGGACATTTTTTTTTTCATTCATTTAAGCAATCACGTCTATATCCCTTGCGGGGTAGACAGAGCCAGCAGTCTTGAAAGACTGCCACGTTCAGCTGTTAGGTTTTATGAAAAAATTGATATTCAAAAATTGACAGGTTGATAGCCCATCGCCTAAAGAAGAATCCAATACATACATATATAAAATAACGCCTCTTTCCCGAAGAGGTAGACAAAGTCTTGTCACAATCCCTGCATACTTCTTTCGCTTCATTCACACATGTGTGTGCAATAATAAAGCAAAAAAAAAATCTAAATCGTCGAACATTGAGCACAGGCGGGTGTGCTCAGCTTGTACAGTTTATATTGTTGACAAATGCTCTCAGGTTTATGACGCAAACCGCCATAAACCGAATTTCGGGGCGAAGGTTGCCGGACGAGAATGGAAAATCGTGAACAGGAACGTAAGAAAATACGTAGTAAAGGATACATACATGTATACAAATAGTCACCTCTGTTTTCCTTGTGGGTTAGACGAGGCCACGTTCAGCTTGATAGTTTAATCGTGGAACTGAAATCCAAATATTGACTGGTTGCTAGCCCATCACCGACAAGAATCGAAAGTTTATAAGCCTATCCCTTATTCGCCTTTTACGACATTCATTGAAAATAATTTGAATGGTTCGATGCTAAAGTAACGGAAACCACGCGGCAGAGATATAAATATTTAGGTAACATCATATATATAAAATTCTCGTGTCACAATGTTCGTTCCCGTACTCCTCCGAAACGGTTTGACCGATTCTCATGAAATTTTTTGAGCATATTGAGTAGATCTGAGAATCGGCCAGCATCTATTTCTCATACCCCTTAGTGATAAGGGTAGTCCACCCTTAACATTTTTTTAACTAGAAATTACTTAAAGATTATTTATATGGCAAAACAAAGTTTGCCGGGACAGCTAGTACGAGTATAATACAAAATTTACAAATACATAGTACAGTTCCTGCTTAGCGTCAACCTGTAATTGTTTCTGTTGTGAATGGGTTCCAAGTCTTTAAAATTTTAGACAAAAAGAAAATGAGTCATACTGAGATAAGATAAATATTGTATTGTTATAAAGGAACGAAACCTATTGAAAATATCTGGGTAAATTGTTTGCGATGCTTTATGCTGTCTTTGGTAAACCCAAAGTCTTAAAAGAATAGATGCACCTGGGTTTAAAAGAGGTAATATAAAAGTATGTTGTCATCATTTCACGTACCTAGTTGTGTTGTTTTCAATGTCACAACTATTTTATGCGAACCTTTGAAAACCAAACTAAAAGCAATTTAAGTTTTATTGAGATAAGATAGAGTATTGTCATAATTGTCGGTACCTGGGTAAATTGTTTTCGATGTTCTATGCTTTTTTCTTTTTGAAGTCTTTCAAATCGAGAGGCTATTTCAACAAACAATTTTTACGTCTTTAGTGTCTTGAAACGATTGAAAGGCCACGTCCAGGATGGCTTAGTGATGAAATCGAGATTCAGACAGTGACAGGTATCGCATTTATGAAGAATCCAAAAAAAGTTATCTTTCTCTTACCTGACATTTACAATCTCTACTGACCGATGCCAGACGTATACAGAGATGGTGGTGGTAAGTGGAGGTATATTGTCTCTGTCTACCCCCAAAAGAAAAGAGACGTGATTTTATGTATGCACGTAATTTGCACGGAAAGAGAAGATGATGGAGCTGGCACATAAGTTTTATTTTTTTCTTCACTATCAAATTGATCCGTAGCATGGCACGCGCCGTTTTACTAACTGAAACTATCGTTGTTTCGCTTTTTGTTATGACGACAAACGGGACGACGATAGTGTTCGCGCGATAAAAATAACGTCGCGCGAATAATGCTGCGGGGGCTGGACTAGATGAATTTGCAACAATAATATATATATAACTATAGATAAACTATAGTACATACATACATATATCACGTCTATATTTCTTGCGGGGTAGACGGAGCCAATAGTCTTGAAAAGACTGATAGGTCACGTTCAGGTGTTTGGCTTAATGATAGAATTGAGATTCAAACAGTGACAGGTTGCTAGCTCATCGCCTAAAAGAAGAATCCCAAGTTTATAAGCCTGTCCCTTAGTCGCCTTCTATAGGAACGAGATGGAGTGGTCCTATTCTTTTATTATTTATAAACTATAGTATAACGGTAAAACGTGCAAACAAGGTGACGGTATGCCTGAAAAAGTGTAATATTTTAGAACAGTGAGGCTACTTCAGCACGCACTTGAGCCACTAATGCTGAAAGTTTTTGAACCGACGGCCGGGGCGGTTGGGGTTAAGTTGAAAGTGCACTAATTAGTTGTCTTGTTCTCACTTTAGTCGTTGAGTTTTTTTGGTATGGTACGAGTATTTTAGATAAAACATAAAAAAGTAGGTAGTATCTTAAGTACAAGAAAATGAGATGGTACTATCATGTAGCTCTGATGATTAGTAATCTATTAGTAATCTCTCTCTCCCCCTTTCTTCATTCGTGTGTCTTTTTTGTGTAGTAGGTGCTAAAATTATTGCAAATAGGTTTCTATTTGCAATAATTTCATCCGTCATGCTTCTTAACCCAACATCTTCTCAAGAAGTTTATATTATTATTAGAAGGGGTATATTTATATATGTTTCGCTTTCCTTAAATAGATAAAATTATATAGACAAAAAACTTCACTCATACTAACAAAATACTTACGATGAGGGAAAACATCGTGAGGAAACCTGCACATTCAGGAAAGTGAATATATAATCAAGGTCAATCCAATACGGGGTAGGTTCCCGCAAAGCGGTAATAAAAATGTACTTATGTACTTTCATGTCAAAAAAGAGCACAAATATTTAAGTCATAACACAATCATAACAAAAGTTGTGTTAGAAAACAATAAACAAATAAAACCAAAGTAACCGTAACCTGTAAATAAAACTGAACCCAATACAAGTATCGAACATAAATCCGAGATTCCCCAGACAAATCTTGCGCTTGAGCAAAATGCATGTACATAAATATTTGCATTCCACCAGGTCCGCGGATAACAAGCACAGTGTTTTCAGCAGTAACATCTATGCACAAACTGCGACTCTAGGGGACCGCAATCCGCTACTTCTTCATTGATTTTGTGGGAATAGGGAAAGGAGTGGAGTAGTATACTTGTAACAAAACTATAGAAGTATATAGAGGCAGGATTTTTTTCAAAGATTTAAAAAATTATATAGTGTTTTGCTATATATATAAGCAGAAACTGCTTCTCTAGTCGACCGCAATCCACTACTACTTCAGTGATTATGTTGAAAAAGGGACGAAAGTAGAGTTGAATTTGTGTGAGAAATATTATATATTATATATATATATACTGGTATGTTTATGTAGTTTATTACTGTCATTTATTTAATTATTCCATGTTTAATTATGTAAGTATTAGCATGTAGGTTTAGTTAAATATGTTAAATGTTATTTATGCACACGCCATACTGCTCCAAAATTCATCTTTCCTCTCATGGGTCTACTGAAAGAGATTTCTTTTGAAATAAGTAGCACCTTTGTACTAGAATTATTGTAATAAATGCTCCTGTATATAATTTTGTGTACATAAATTAATAAATTAATTCTTTCTCAGTAACAATTTCTTTTATTTCTTAGTCAATTTATCAAATAAGTCTGATAATATTTTTATGGTGGTTGAGAAATATTAACAGTAGCTTTATGATCAAATTCTGTTGTTAAATCCAAAAAAATCAGCCATGTTATATAGCGTGCTTTTTTAAAAGATATTTGAAATGTATATTTACACATCTAAAGTTATCTTAGAGCATAGCTGTACAAAATTGATGAATCGTATAGATATAAATAAATATTTATTTTTCGTAATAAATCTCCATGGATTTCGTTTTAGGATCGTCATCATAATAATGCATACTTTCGTTTATTTCTTCAGTCTCAGCATTTTATTTCGCTCGTTTCGACTACAGACTGCACATTTTCAGAGGCGATGCATTTCAGGTAACAAAAAGTCTTGCATAAGGTAATGCTAAGTTATAGAGTACAGCATTAATGTTTAACGTGGTCATAGGTGGAAAGATTTTATCTCTGCCTACTTTTGGGAATGAAGCGTCAAGTTTATTTTGTAAGATAATTTACTTCACGTTAACATTGATATAATTAGATTTGTTTCCTAATTGATGACATTTAAAGACTACTAAAACAATTCAGGTATTAAGTTTTGAGCTCAGCTTTTAAAACATGCTAGATGAACTTATATACATAAAAAGAGTATAGACATGGTATGGCGTAAAATAGTAAATGAATACATATTTGCAAACGAATGTTATTAAGAAAATCAATTTGTATTTCTGTTTGCAAGAAATGAACTAAAATTTTGCTTTTTTTAAGAAATACACCGCCAGGAGTGAAATGCAAAAATTCCCACGGGAGCGAACTCCCGGAATAAATTAAATTTTCTGATAACGCTGTAAAAATGTAAGTGTTATTATGTTTGTTTATATATGTATATATGTAGGATTATACGAGTATAGGATAAGGATTTGTACGTACTTTAGCCCTATTCAAGTAACTCTCCTCTTAATAAGTCAATGGTTGACTGGAATAGATCCCTAAACGGGATAAGTCCGCTTTTATAAATTTTAGTACCTACATAATAAATCTGGAAACTTCATTTTAAAATTACCATTTAGAAATAATAAGTTCATTTTACATCCACAAATAACAGCAATTGCAACCGCCATTGGCTTTAATTGCTCCATGAAAATTTTACTAGCGTTATTTCATCTTTTAACTGTGTCATAAAGACAATTGTTAAATCTTATTGGATGTTACCATTCTGACTTGGAACTTAATTAAGATAAAAAATAATTGTATTAGGATGAGTATATAAGTGTTAAAATGATCTATCAAGCAGAATAATCCCTTGATATCAAATACCCACTCTCTGTGTATTCGGAGTATCTGCTGAACTTTTGACTCGTTATACCTAAATAAATAAATATATATGGGACAAATTACACTGATTGAGTTAGCCTCGAAGTAAGTTCAAGACTTGTGTTACGAGATACTAACTCAGTGATGCAGGTTTTGTAATACTGCATTGTCAGCTTGTTTGGCCCAAGATTTTTTATTTATTTCTACACCACAATTGACAAAATTTGTACATTTGTATACGTAAGCCATTCGACCACCGATGTTATTTATTTTATTTATTTATGTACACAAAATTATATACAGAAGCATTTATTACAGTAATTCTAGTACAAAGGTGCTACTTATTTCAAAAGAAATCTCTTCCAGTAGACCCATGAGAGGAGAGATTAATTTTGGAGCGGTATGGCGTGTGCATAAATAACGTTTAACATATTTAACTAAACATACATGCTAATACTTACATAATTAAACATGGAACAATTAAATAAATGACAGTAATAAACTAGATAAACATACCAATATATATATATAATATAATATAATATAAGTCTATTTGGAGAGATAATAGTCTTTAACTCGTCGTTTGAATGAAGTAAGAGTTTGGGAATCGCGAATATCATGCGGTAAGGAATTCCACAGTCGTACAGCATGAGCAGAGAAGCAAAAAGAGTAGAAGGAAGTCTTGTGGGTAGGAATAGTAAGAATGGTGCGCAAATGAGATCTGCAAGGATAATTAGACGAATGAAGGAAAGAGAAACGTTCTTTAAGATAGGAAGGAAAGGCGGGATTAAATAAAATATTAAAAAGAAGACAGAGAATGCGAGTATTTCTACGAAAGCGAATGGGAAGCCATTTCAGCTTAGAGCGGTAAATGGAGACATGATCGTATTTTCTTAAGCCAAATATGAAACGAATACAGAGATCACAGATTAATAATACCTACATATTTTTGTATACTTATCAGAAATTTCTTAACTGACATATTTACTAACGCACAACAGAGCCAAAACTTATTTACTAACCGAGATTTGAAATCCGAGACATTAAGGATCTTTATGTCGTCTTATAGTGATTTCCAGTAGTTACCATGGAAATGAAAATAATCACAATTTTATGCGCGTAGGTAAGTATATTTTAGTTTCTGATAAAACTTGACTAAGTTCCCTCGCAATGTTATCATAGTTCAGTGACATCGATGCGGGTACCGCATTTAGCATTTAAACATCTCTGACAGTGTAAAGTAGCTATTTATCTTTGTCATGTACAATTGAAATTGTACGATAAATGTACGATGCATCCGCAATTGGTATTGGAAGGGTTTCAAATATATTACTCATTATTGTATAGGGATACGAACCGCGGCCAATGTTCAGTAAGACTTACGATACGGCTTGTGTTATCTGTGATAAAGTGCTGATGCTAGTAATTTCAACTTGAAAATATGTAAACTATTTCACTTGATAATAATTTACTTGGCACCTTGTATTTGATTTAGTCGGGATCGTCTTGCGAAAGATCACATCAAGAGTATCCATTACCTAAGAGATTGCATGAAGAAAGGTGAGAAATGTAGATAAACCGAAAAAGTAAATAAGCATAGATCATGGCAAGCGTTAACACGTAGTCTCTGCTTACCCCTCCGGGAAAGAAGTGGTATTTAATTAAATATACGAATAGCCATTTCTGGGAAAGACCCCATGAACTTAAAAAATAAATTAAATACTTTTTGTTTTCTTTTGCTCTCAATATATTATAATTAATCTCTAGCAAGATGTCTAGACTATGACATCTTGCCTGACATACTATTAACCGCAAAAGGTCTATAAATATTATTATCAAATTTGATTTCAGACGCATGATTTGGTTTTTGAACTTATCTACCCCTTTTTCTGACAGAGTACAAGAACACTCTTATTTTAATTAGCCAAAACCTACATGAATGATAAAAAATCTGTAAATGTTTTTGAATTCCTCTAACTATTTCTATTATTAGAGCGAGTAGGATTTTTGCGAGGCCCTGCGACCATTCAAACAGTCGAGTCGACTGATTAATTGAAGTATCAAATATGTCCACTACGCAGCTTTGCGAGCTTCAAAGCTGTTATTGAAAGTTTTGTTAGCAAGCTTTCGCTTTGAATTTTGTATGAATGCCCGGATTTTTAAAACATTTTATTCAACTTAGAATTTTTATAAAGTGTATTTCTGATTTCTATGAATTTATTTTTATTTTGATTTTTTTACGTATAATATTGAAAATATAACCAGCCAGGATTATGCTCAGATTACGCACCTCGGCCCCATATGTGGGAAATGAAACATTCTAAAAACAGATTTGGTGGTAAAGAAATTGTATACAGAATAATTTTTAATTTTGACTACATTACATAAATACAATCACGTCTATATCCCTTGCGGGATAGAGAGAACCAACAGTTCTAATAAGATTAAAAAGCCACGTTTATCTGTACGACATAATGAAAAATTGAGATCCAAGTAGTGACAGGTTGCAAATTTATCGCCTACAATTTATTAATATTATTTATTCATTGCTACACGCTGTTATTAACATTTTTGCATTAGGAATTTGTGCCAAGTGAAACATTATTTCCCTTACGGTGTAGTAATTACAATTTAAGCATGTCACTACATTTTACAAGTACAAATGTATATAAGTACATCAAGTACATTTTACAAATACAAAGCAAAGGGTTAATTTCCAAGTATGGCGACTTGCCGTAGCCGTTGTCCGAGAATCGCCTGGGAAGTTTAATGAAGTTCCCTTTACTGCCAAACTCCTGTTTACGATGCTGTTACAACTTTAAAGAGATTTCTCATCACCGCAAGCCATTTTTATTAGGGTACCTTACCAATGACAGATAAACGTGTGTTCACTCTATTTTATTTTTTTAAACTGGAGTTATTTTATTATGTGTCGGTTATCTGGTTTGAAGGCCTCTGGAGCGCGGTATGCGCTTGTCTGTGTAACAGTTGGTCCTGGGTTTGAATCCCGGCCAGAACATAATGAGAAACGAACTTTCTCTAATTGGTCTTGGATTTTTATCTGTATAAGTATTTGTTATGAAATATATGTAATATCGTTGATTATGTAACACAAGTCTCGAACTTACTTCGACGCTAACTCAATCTGTGTAATTTGTCCCGTATAGGTATATTTATTTATTTCTCCATTATTAGGTACTACTTTTAAGCGATGGGCTAGCAACCTAGCAAACTCAATACCATAATTAAGTCATACATTTGAAAGTGCCTTTCAGTCTTAGCGAGACTGTTGTTGGCTTTGTCTTCCACGTAAGGGATAGAGACGTGATTTTATGAATATAGGATAGGTCTTAAATTAAAGTATTCGCTTGTATTTAATTACGAAAAAGAAACTGCTGTCCATATTAAATTCAGTATAATATTAAATTACTACGGAACACACGTTTTATTTTTGACCTGACTAACTACTTTTTAGATACATAATTACAGTTGCTAATTTTAACACTTCTGTACTTTTAATATCTCCTACGAGATTCTTAGGTCGTTAAATAAAATGTATTCTTTGAAGATGTATGAGATGAGATAGTAAATTTGCTATTAAATTTAACTTTTATGATACGCTCTGCCACTGAAAATTTTTGGTTAAAGTACTTTAAGCTTAAGGTATTTTTTGCATGAATAGATATAACAATATTAAAAAGGTATAGCAAGTAGAATGATGAAATTATTATCGAAATTAACATTTAAAATCTTCTGTTATTTATTCTTTATTGTAAAAAATACAATTTGTATAGTTTATTAGGCAGACTTTATGCGGTAGGTATACTGCTAATTAGTTTAAGCAGAGAACATTTAAATAACTGAGTAACAGAAAATTTACAGTTGAAACTACGTGGAAAAGGAAATTGGAATTTTTTCAGTTAGATTCATTGTAAAAAGTGAAAGAGCACATTTAGTGAACATATCTCAAAATTTACACGGGAATGGCAGCCTATAAGACAACTGACTTGCAGTCATACCACTGAAATAATTAACTGGCATACACAAAAAATCTTACAATAGTTTTCATATTGTATTTACTCTTGAGGACCGTCAAAAAAGTGGAAAAAGTTAGTAAAAGTTTAGAGGCTTCATGAGCTACTATTAGCTAAATATCATCTGTAAGAAATAAATACGTGATATGTGAATATATGTATAAAAGTTCAAATGTCCATGTTCTACAATAGCAGATACATTTCTATTACTCATAAAGGGAGAATAGTTTAAACCACAACCAACTGGGGAAATAAGGACTCCTTCGACCGTTAAATTTACGACTTGTCTCAAAACCTTGTCTCTGGACCGAGATCTTTTATAATTTATTTGGTTTGTTACGAGTCCCCTGTTGCTTCCTACGAAATGTATGAGCTCCTGTCTCTTGAAAAATTCACTGTAACCACGAATTGCTTTAGTTATTTGAATTCCTTATCTGTTATGATTAATGTTAAATTATATATATTTGTAATAATGTTGGTATGTAAATTGTTCGACTCGGAAATATCTCGAAATTGTGGAATGCAATAATTTGAGAAAAAATGTTAGTATGAAAGCTGTGATTGAATGTGAGATAAGATTTTTGTGATTGGACATAAATATAACTAATATTTCGGAAGTTAATATTATGGTTAAAATAATTTCCGTATAGTATTGTTTGATTTTACTAATATAAAAGAGGTATTACGATTAGAATTTATAGTAATCAAATCACTCATAACATAACTAGTCGTTTGCCTCGACCTTGCAAATTCTTTCAATTTATGCAAAAATTAAAAAAAAAATACTCAACGTATTTCGATGTCCCACGAATTTTCTTTTGACACATCCTACATATATTTTAAATTTCATTTAAATCAGACCAACGGTTTGAAATTCATCGCGTTACAAACAAACCTACATACAAATATGTTTTCGGCCCAAGTTCATTGGTAGCATTTGCTTAACTCGCTTGATCGATTAAATTTAAGAAAGAAAAATAAACGAAAGTTTTTTATGGTCGCATCCACACTAATATATTCATTGTGGACCCCATATATTAGCTAAGAAGCCGTCATATCACGGGCAAGTCCAATCTTTTAGGACGGGACTATGTTCACTGTGTGTAAAATTTATGGAAATTGCATCCCCGCATTATGACCGGGAGGGTAGGGACGTGAATTCTTTGCGAAATTCCTTTGAAAGATGACACTGCAGCATCTAGTTAGAACATGTCTACGTAATTTAATGTTTTTATCTCCGTTTAACTTTGATAGAATGCAGAATTCATGTTTATTTCGTACTTTTAAAGATACAGGTATTTTCGTTAACGTTCTGGCAAAAGGTAAGGTTTAAGATTGTGGTGTAACGATAGAAATATGCAAGGATCTCGGCAAGTAAACAAATGACTAACTAACTTTCCCGAAGCGGAAGGCAGAGTGTCTGTAGTATGTACTTATGTATTTCTTTATAAATTCTTGCTAAAAATCATCGTATACTAAATGTAAGAAAATCCACAATATCAATTATTTAAGGCACACGATCGCCGATCATCAAACTGCTAAATCCTGTATAATTTACCAAATTCTAATGCCTTGATCAAATCAGGAATATCCTGGCAACCCAAAACAGATGCAGAAAGTGGAAAAATAGACAGTATGACAAATGTGGGTGTGTAACTGTGAACTAAGCGAAAAAATTACGCAGGGATCATGGCAACTAGAAAGTTGTAGTAGTCATGTATGAACTGTTTTCGTCAGTTTAACATGAGAATAAAAAAAAATTAAATACGAAATAAGTCGTTCAAGTTTATTGTCTAAAAAGCAATTCGCCTTTATTTAAAGCGTATGGGAATTTGTGTAGTTGGAACCTAATACTAAGCTAGTAAATTTATTACCGTCTCCCAAACATAGTAATAATGCTCCATACAATCCACGCGCCTTAATTAACCCTGATCTCCCATTCGAAACGACTTCAGTGTACAGAATTTGTAACGTGGTAAAACATAATTACGGGGAATTATGGGAATAATTTAATTAAGACATAACAGCACCTTTAATGCTGATTCGTCACACGACTCGTTTGGAAAAAAATATTTAAGGTATAGAATTGTCACTTCTTATAGCTAATAATTATTATCACTTTTTTGCAATGTAAATATGATTTTGATAAGTCAAGAATAATGGATTATACTAGATTTTGATGAAATTAAAGAGAATAAGAAAAAAATTATGCCGTGTCTTTATTTAAAATGTCTTAATATATTATAGTAGTTAAGAAGATGGTGAAGGAATGATTCTATAGTTAGTATAGTTTAAACAGTATGACTGAATTTAAGGCACCAGAGCTAAATTTAAAAAACAAATATTGGAGGCAATTAAGTGACAGTATCATTATAAATATGTTAAAATTATGTGTGTGTACATATATGTATAACATATAGCATACATATATGTATAACTGTATTTTTATTTTTTAATATCTCTTTATAATATTAGTATACATGGATTATTTACTCGATTCCACTCCATTAAATTTTTATGAGTATTTATTAATCTAAGCACTTCAAACCACTCATTCCACAGATTGCCATTCTAATTCGGTTAAATTTAACTTTTTTATTCACACCTAAAATTAGAGACTTAAAACATACTTGCGTCTTGATTAAGCGATTAGTACTTTATTCATCAGTAACTTTTGACTTTATTACAGTAATAGTAAGAGAAACCTGTCATTGGCCTTATAATAGCATAAGATTAATATTGTATTAATATTTAATGTATACGCTGTTGGTTTCTTTAATAAAATAAAAAATAAAATAATTCCAATGACTTGTATTTATACCTTAATATTATTTATTTAAAGGCAGCCTACAGCCCTAGCGGTTGAAAATGGCTAAGAATAAAGAAGAAAAATAAGAAAAATAATTTATGTAATCGAAAGAATTCCAAGTTTTAATAAAGACGCAACGTTTAGTTTTCAATCAATCAATCAATATATTTTTAATTAGTGGAAATAGGTTACAATGGTATTTAAATGAAAATCTAGATTAAAAAATGAGATACAGGCAGCAGTTAAGCGTGTATGAATGTGAAAGACCCGAGACATTAATACCTGTAAGAATCACAGCGAGTAAGAAATTCATAAATTCTGTCATTCTAATGAAAAGTAGGCATACCTACGCGTTAATGTAGTTATAAGATAGAAAAGATGCAGATTTGTAACCTAATTACTTTGTGTCTGGGCGGTGTGAGTAATTTGAGAGTAATCGGTTTACGTTGGCTCTGGCCTCTCCTACTCGAACGCTGACCAATCAAAGCCGAGCTTAACACTTGTACAGACTCTTAATTTAATTTGTTGTTAATTAATACTCTGTTGATGTGTTTCCTACTTCGAAATCATATAAAAAATATAACTATTATATTAAATAACTGCAAGGAAATCTGAAAACCAGAAATGAAAAATCAACATTATATATTCCTTATTATAGAGCATCACCGGTTACGCAAAATATCAAAGAATAATGCTTGGGATTGGTCAAGTGTGATTCGGACTCTTGCAATAAGTATTCCTTAAAATTCTCAAAAAAGGAATGATTTACATCATCAACTGTCACTATTTGAATCTCAATTCTATCATGAAGCCAAACAGCTGAATGTGGCCTTTTGAGTCTTTTGTTGACTGTTAGCTCTGCCTACCCCGCAAGGTATATAGACTTGATTATTTGTTATCTTATGTTTCTCCTTAAGTGGACATTAGTTATGAAAGCTAAGTAAGTTTGTATATTATAAAGAACGTATGCTAACGGGAATTAATGTGAACATACCGTTTTTTTCCTGTCGTTTCATAAGTGGTATTGTAACCTCGGTCGGCGGGCAAAACGTCAGGAAAACACGGCATGTTTGCATGTATTCCCGTTTGCATGCATTAATAATCATGTAACGCGAAAGTTTAAAGTATTAACTACTAGGAACGTTAGGTAACCAGGCACTTTCTAGGCAAGGCAACGGGTAGGTAACCCGTCATCAGGTGGGAGTGGCTTCATGTAAGAACCTGATGTACTAGGATCATGGCGACATGTAGATTGGATTCCCGGGTCTTTTAATTAACGTCAGAAAAATCATAATTATGGCATAGATTGATGTGATACAATGGGAATCTTTATCAATTGAAAGAAAAAAAGATCCTACCCCTTAGTATCAATCTAGAAACTTCGGAACATTGAATGGAAAGGAAACCCGAAACTAACTTTGAATACGGCTTTAGAAAATCATATCTTGGCATAAGAAATGGTAAGGTTATGTTTGTTTTAAATAAAATAATAATTATATTTTAATAAACTGTAAAAAAATTATAATTTAAAATAAGATCTAACGTGGTAGTTCAAACAGCCATCAAGACATTTGGAACCCTCGCAGCACTGTTTTGTTAAGGAACCCCAAACCATCTTTGAATACGGCCGTGGGCCGACAATGCGGCCGTCACGGAGTGGCCTTTGAGCTGTCAGGCCCTTGAATGAACCGGGGCAATTACATTGAGAGCTGGCAATGCTATCTTATAAAAAAGATGGCCGCGGACTTAAGTAGCTTATTAGCACGCTCAACGTCACTCCAAGCTTTTGTCTTAGCTATTATGGTTGTGTTTTGAATATTCTTGGCAATAATGATGGTATTACAAGTGAAGGGTATCTTTTAATGGCGTGTAAATAATGATACAAAGATTTTGTTTTAGTTTGAAATTTACAATTCTTTGGAGTCAAAAGATGGTTCTCGTTTTCTTTATACATAATAACAAAGTAACAACTTCATGGGTTAATTTTTAATATATGTAAATATTTTATGTGATTTAATTTTGAGCAATTGCATGTCTAAAATTTTATAAAATACAAACAAACTTTAAAAATAATTAAGGACGTTCAATATTTAAAAAAAAAATAATCTCCAATAAAATTTTCTCGTGACTTTATCGATAATTATCTAATATAATATTTAAAAATTTTGTTCAGTATACTCACAGAACACAGAGATCTGAAAGGGAGTATACATGAGTCATTATATACCCTTGATGTACTCGTAAGTATAAGAGTGGACCTTATTAGGTATACAAATTCTAAACTCTTGATTTTTGCCAACTAACGTTTATAACACTAAATGATGGCAAACCGTAATAATTTGTTTATGACGGCGGGACTTCAGGCCCGATAGAAAATGTTCCGAGACCCATAAAACTGAATTGTGGTTATAAAATCTTGTAATTAGTGAGACTAATGGGCGTAATCGACTTCCATACAAGAATCGACGTTATAAATGCTTTTTGAACTATAAAATCCCTAATCAAATTATTAGAGGAATACGTGGCAAAACGATTTGGATACATCACAAATTTTATTATACGCTTGTCCTACAATTTTGACTATCATAGATGTATTTTGAAGAGCGGGTTTTGTAATTTTTTTTTTAATATATTACTGTTTCAGGTAAAATTACGTCCGGCTGTCTGTCATATCAAAACACCATAGGAATTTTGGACAGTTATGAGTAAATCCCTACAATAATAGTCTCAAAAAGACTCTTAGGCCACGTTCATTCTTTAGTCAGCAAAAAGTGACCAGTTCCTAGCTCCTCAAGTTTAAAAGGATTTTCTTGACTGGTTTGTACTTCTTATTTTGTTAAGTTTGTAGGGATGTGTGATTGTCACTCCATCACGCAAAAACTATAAAAGGATTTTCATGAAACTACGCAGTAATGTAACTTAAACAATGGAATAACATAATAAATTAAAATCTTATAGAGATATAAGGCAGAAAACTACAGCTAGTTAAATATAGCATAGACACTATGTTGAAAAGCAAATCCACCAAAACAAAATCAACTTCCTGACGCGACCTCGTTTAAATGGTTAGGTATTTGTTCGTGTATTTATCGTTTTCCCTGTCTTTTATTTTATTTAGGTAAATTGTATGACAATACAATGGCTGCGGAGACCATTTTTTTCTTCCCAAAGTAACCTGATATTGCTCATTCTGTTGTTTTCTGCCTGTTTGCGTATAAGATTACAAAACAATTTATTTCAATATGGCAGTCGAATTTAACGCATGTGGTTTTGATAAAGAGCATTTTATTGTAAGGAATCGTTTATTTTTAGGGCTGAGGTTAACATTCTTATTTGATTTGTGAATCAAGGCTGAATTACAAATAACTTTGAAGAAATTTGGACTTAATATAGAATACATGAAAATGATATCTTACATACATACATACATAAAATCACGCCTCTTTCCCGGAGGGGTAGGCAGAGACTACCTGATATCTTACACTGGGAAATAATTTAGACGTTTTAATAACTTTGAAAATTTGGCACTTCTTTGTATCTTCATGGCTTAAACTGACTCACTACCATATTGAATGTGCAACTGTCTCTAAGATATTTCCCCACGATTATCAATAACCATAGCCGCGTTAGATTCAAACCTGTGCATTTTTGCTTCTCGCCAAGCACCTTAACCACTCAACCACCGACCCTCCCAACAATAGTAAAGGTCAGTATAACCTACATAATCTCTACAGTTTTAAGACCTTATCATCTAACCCATTATCGGCAATCGTGGGCAAAGATAGTAATCTTCTGATGTCCGTTTAATCCGCAGATTTATAGCTCAGCTTCTTCGCTTTAATCCGTAAGAGAAAAACTATCCTATTTACTTTGACAAGATTGCACGGAATGGTGGAAATCGTCGTACGAAGAATAATAGATTTATCTTTTACTAGTATCCGTGCGTGGTTTTACTCGCAATGTAAATTGTAGGGGTTATAAATACATACATAAAATCATGCTTCTATCCCGGAGGGGTAGGCAGAGATTACCTCTTTCCGCTTGCCACGATCTCTGCATACTTCCTTCGTTTCATCCACATTCATAACTCTCTTCATGCAAGCTCGGCGGTTTCGGGTACTCTTGACCTGACCCTTTGCTAGGACATCAAGGGGTTATTCTGATATTTAAAATGAATATTGTGAAGTTATATCCCAAAGGATTCGTAAAATTTTGCGATAAAATGAAACAAATATGTATATTACGATATAAAAATACATTATAAAAAGGTATGTATCTAAAGCAGGTTTTTTAACATACATTTAATAACAACGAAGGAAAGACTATCAAAGAAAGATTACTACATTCCTTTGCATAGATCTTTCAGTTCATGAAAACACGTCAATTTAGGCATGAGTACTATATATATAAATAATAGAGAACTTCAGAAAACGAGGATGTTCTCAATTCGACCGTACTTTTTTCGGACGTTTCGAATTATGTTACAATGATCCATGGTCAATACGCAATTTTAATACCTTTATTATTTAGAAATAGTATAAGTCAATGCGAAAGTATAAAATAAATTTAGGCATAGTCGACATAGTGACAAAGGTGCAAAAGATTTGATAGAAAAACGTCGATTTAGGGTAACATGTTCTTCTTTTCTACATACATACATATAGTTACTTCTATATCCCTTACGGGGTAGATAGAGTCAGTAGTCTTGAAACACTGAAAGGCCACGTTCTGCTGTATAACTTAATGTAGAAATTAAGATTCAAATAGTCACAAGTTGCCAACCAAGAGGAATCTAAAATTTAAAAGCCCAACACTTAGTCACCTTTTACGACATCCATGGGAAAGTAATGGGGTGATTCCATTCTAAAGGGCCGGAAACCACACCTTCTTTTCTAAGGTAGAATTTTCTAAATTATTTATTAAAAATGGTTTTAAGCACTTATTTATTTTGTTTCATGTGAATCAGTTGAACGCTAGACAATGTTCTCACCGAAACCTTATTAGTACTTATTAAGTAAAGTTTGTTCGGCCTCATTAGCTAACTAACTTCATCCGGATTAGCATGTCGATACTAGTAGTAGGTACTATATGTGTTTAGTACACGTTAAATGTTAGGTGTTGATGACGGTTGGATTTTGTGGGAGAATCAATGCTTACTTAGTTTTCTTTGAAGTTGAATAAAATATTAGGTTTTGTTTTACCAGTGATAGTAGAAATACCAGACGATTCATATTTTGTTGCCTTCGAGATAACAGTACTGGATAAAGATGTGATAAGTATAACAAATAAATAAATATATCACGTTTATGAATTATTGATTGAAGATATAGGACAGTTTTCATAGAAATAAAATTAAATCGAGCTAGGTCTTAGTCCTCAATGAATCTATTAATTTTCTTAATTAAAGCAACAAATAAGTTGTTATTCGTGTAAATTGCCTTAATCTTAAAATTGGAAAGAAAAAAAAAATCTGATTAAGGCATATCATATGGTACTGCTCAAATAGTTTGAGAAACTTCTTTTTATTAACATTTATTTAATAGCTACATGCTTTGTTACAAAAAAATACCTTCACGTACAACCTCGGTGGTATATTTTGATGACTTAATAAGGCACGGTTCAAATTGGTCGAGTAAGGGGAAAAGAAGAAACGATACTACTCGATTTACGAGTAAATTTAACTGTTTTGAATCTATTTGTCGATGGAGTGACAGTGGAATAGTGTTTGACAGTTGTTTTTAATAACTATTTAATACAAAATATCAAATATCGGTAACTATTCCTCTGACAACATATAATTTTACGGAATTGGCGCTCAGCTTAGATATTTACAAACTTTGTAAGGTATGGAAGATAACAAAAATATATCTTTCTTTTAGTCGAAACATTAAAGCTTTTATAAATACGTTCCGTGGCAGTTCACTGAACTAAATAAGATAGCCTTGTTAAATATTTTTTAACTCGTTTTAGACTACATTTTTACACTTCTAAATAATATTATAAATGTGAGAACCTTTCATTGAACTTGTTTTACTTGCTCGATTTCACTCGCCTTTTTACTCGCCCAGTGTGATATTAAGTGAAATAAGCTAAGAGCCGATGTCCGGAGTTTAACAAGTAAATTGCTAAAGTACACGCATTCTCTGTTCAAACAGTACTGTGCAATTATTTTATGTACTGCAATTTGGCCGATCAAGGGAACCGCGGGATACAATTGAAAAACGCTTACACGGTTATTTTTACGCAATGGTTTAAAAAAATAATGTAGGTGTATTTAAACGAATTGAGAATTCGATTTTTATATTATAGATTTTGACAGGCTTCAACGAGTCTCTATATTAATACAGTGATGCAAAAATTTTATAAATAAATTTTACATTACTATGGTCTAAGTACAATGATAGGTTAACTTAGTTGTCCCACCGTAACTGTTAAGTAAGAATTGCATACTCTCAGTACGAATACGGATATATTTACGGTTATAGTAAAATATAAAATCATAATTAAACAATCCAAAATTTCATCTTACAAAAGCTTCAAAAGAAAACTATTATCCGTAACATTTTATAAAATTCGGTTATATAATTTTAAAGACAAATACATATATCCTATCGTTGAAAGCAATAAAAACCGCCATAAAGCCTTTCTTAGTTACAATAACATGAAACAAATTTGCTTTAAAGAATCCAAAGTTTTTTAAAGAAAAGTAATTTTTGAAGGTTTCGTAAAATTAAAAAGGAATATTTTAACCCGATTTGAAAGACTGAAATATCTTCGTTTGATTTTATACCTCAATTAGCTTCCCAGAGGTTGTAAGCCCAATTTATCGAATTGATAATTTTATTCAATGAATTCCCGGCTGTCATTATTTCGCCGTAATTATTTTCTTCCGCTTAACTAGCGGTGAACAAAGGGACACAGTTACTTGGGGTGGGGTCTTACATACAGCGTTGTTAACCTTCACTCGTTGTATACCTATAATATACCTATACCAATTGTCTTAAAATTAAGTTTTTTATATTGTTCTATTTAACTTAACTGTAATTGATTATGGTGAGCAATAAACTTATATATATATATATATATATATATATAATACAGTGTGACTAAGGCGCGTTAACTTCTCCACTACTTATCCCACTTTTTATATTGATACGGTAAAGTTTGTGGGATTTTTACAATTTGTTCTTTCATATCCCATGACAGACGCTTCATTCCTGCAAATTATTTTTTTAATTTTTTTAATCTATTTTTTCGGTTTTCTCCTAATTCTTTAATCTTCCACTTTTAAATTTAAAATCCTCTTAGCAAAACGACTTTATTTTTGTCTCATGATGGGTCGATACCAATCAACCTATTACCATTCAGTTGTTTCGTTATTGGCTTTAAAAATTAAACTTATCAATTAGCTACCGGAAATCACCATCACGTATTCCCAACCTGAAGTAATCTCTCTATCTCTTTACGAGATACCGGTCGCACCTTTCACCACTATGCTTTGGAACCGTGGGCCCGCTTAAGTAAGTTTGTTTCTTGGATTATGGTTTGGTTTTATTATGAAAAATTTTTATATCAACTCGCTACAGTTTATTAAAGTTGAAACCACACCCTCTATATAATGTCGCGCGTTGTCCCGTGAAATTGACAGAGATACACAAAATAATATCAAGACGTTCCTCTCGACCGGCCACAAACGCTGTAATTGGTAATTCTAAATCTATTCCTGGAAAACGGTTTTGGTTGTGCGTTGATTGCTCATAAATTGTTATTGAAAAACTAACTGACCTAACGGGAAGCACAGTTATTCGCAGTAAAAATAAAAAAAAAAATCAAAACGGTTTTGAGAGTAAATAAATTAAAATTATGAATGAATGGAAAGTTATTACCACAAAGTTAATGATTTTTTATTGTAAGTAGATTCTATGTAAGACTATTGTCTTATATTTTGATTGTTAAACTTTGCAAATATTTCGTTCTTTTACTTTTTACCTGCATACAATAGAAGCAAATCTTTTGTGGATAGTTGCCAACAAAAGAACCCTGCTACTCTTTGTTAAATGGGGATGCAGTAATACTACGTAAATTTCCCTAGCTTTCATTATAAGCAGAGTGGCGCAGTGGAAGCGTGCTGGGCCCATAACCCAGAGGTCCGTAGATCGAAACTACGCTCTGCTAGTCATTTTTAAAGTATTCTTTTTTATTTTTTTCGGTTTTAAAAGCTTGTAACTAAACAATACTAACTTATACCTAAAACTAGTTAAAATATTACCATCTAAGTAAGGGTACTTAGACGTATTAACTGAAAATAAATCTATACTATACTATATGGACTATAATATCGTTTTTTTAAGCAAGGTATAAACTATACGGATATATTTTGACGATCAAATAAGTAAATCATTTAAAAAAAAATAATCCTCTCTGTAGGTGCGAATGTGTAGGTTAGTAATAAACGGTAGTCATTCCAGATATGTAATCAGAATTATCGTTTGAGTTATATCATTGAAGTAATTTTGTTTGTTTTTTCTGAAAGACGATACCTAGCATTTTAAGACAAATTCCACAATTTTTTATATTAATTAACATATAACATTTTATCGCTTGACGTTACTTTGAAATAAAAATAATGTCGCATCAATAGAGAAGGATTTTGATAGGTATAGAAAGGCTTGATAAAAATTTTGAAAATATACCAATCAGCTAAACTTGTAACATATAATATAACAAATGTTGTATAACAGATTTGGATAAAGGCCCATCTTTGCCTTTTTCAATAAAATATTATTTAAAATTTCATCTACGAATACAAACAAGTTCAATAGTTTAAGTTGCACCATAAAATTCGGACAAAACGCTCAAAATTGTAATCAGAAAATCCAAAACATATTTACATATTTACCCAGAATCAGATCCATTATTCTGACACGGCACTTCAAAAGGTTCCATTCTCTGTTACAATTACGTAACCATGTCGACCTAACAAAAAAGGAACCAAGTTCGAGTCGGTTTTATCCAAATATACATTATCTTTAATCGATATTGACAATAAATATAAAAATAGTATTTTTAATTTTTTCCGGAGGGGTATTCCACATTCATTAATGTTTTCATGCGAGCTCCTCGGATTAGAGTACTCTTGACCTGACCTTACACAAGAACATCCTCGATTTTATCAAAGTAGACGTTAAGGCCTTTCCCATCCAATGTTCTTATTAACTTGATAAGCAAATCCTACTGAAAGGTTCACCCGACATATTCACATCGAACCCTAAAATTACCTGACATCATAGAAGCCGCGTTTATGCTCCCGTAATCATCTTTACGACTACTATTTGTAGGGTAGATTCAGGGAACGTAGTTTGTATAGGTTTTTATTGTTGATTCCAGCAATCCAGTTTTTGCGTGTCTGCCGCCTGTTACGTCACGGGTTTATTGAAGACCACCCTTGGGACACACAGTCATGTAAATTAAAGCGCTTTTTAATAACTTTTAGTGCACTTTTTATATATGAAGAGATATGTGATTTATTTGAATAAATTGCAATTGGGGTTTCAATTCCATTGTAAGAGTTGTTTGTCTGAATCTGTATTGTTATTTTTTAATTATACAAAAAATTATATAAACATATTATACAAAAAACACAAAAATATGGATAAACAAAATAAAAAAGTGGCCTGATATTTGTATTATCTCCTCTCTCATTCTCATCTTATCATGTTCCTAGTTATATTATCCACTACTATTGTTCGGGGCCTGAAGTCCGCTTCCCGATTTATCGTTTTCCATTTGCATATTTATCAGCGACATCAAGTGTTATGTATATCGATCAAACGTAACGCTCTTTGTCATTGCATTGATGATAAAAGTCTTGGCTTGCTGATCTCCGTCACTGGTTCCAGAGCAGTATCACGTACCAGGTATCCTTGATGAATGCAAACCTTCGTAAGAAGACAGCACCATAAAAAGAAGAAGAAGCGTCGAAAAGTTGTACAGTTTTCCGAGCCGTGTGTCCCCGTGTGCCGTATGTTCGTTGGTGGCCACAGTCTGACTATTCCAAATATCTGACAAATTGCGCCGCGTCGCAACGTCACGATCGCATCACGGACCGCGCGAATGTCAGACACGAGGATACACTGAGTACACTATCGATACTCAACAAAGCATTTTTATACATCGCCACAGCATCGTCTGCGGTTTCCGCCACTATATGTCCTAATATGTCCTTCAGTGATATACAATAGAATGAGAAAACGTTTTTGATTCGGATACCTCTTGATCATCGAAGCGGATTAATTAATTAATCAATCATTTACTATTTAATTGTGATACTAATATTTATCTGATAAGTATCTTATTCTTTTCTGCATTTCTTTTAAATGAGATCACATCGGTTAGTTTTTGGAAGCACAACTCTTTCCTGAATATTAGCGTGTTTTAATCTGCTCATTCAAGGTATTTTTATGGAGGCTAATGTTTAGTTTATTGGGGTGAAATTGGGTATGCAAATTGAGAAAGTTTAATTTATAACTTTCTTTTTATACAGAGAATAGAGAAAATAACTTAGTCGAATCGATGATTTTATTGAAACCCTTACAAATCGAGCTTTTCTAGTCTAGCATACTGATGAAAAATAAGTTTCTTGAAAAACGATCTTTATTTTATAAAAACAAATGTACTTTTACCAAAATATTTTCTGTTCATAAATAATATTCGTTGTTGTCAGAGAGAAAATTAACTAGTTTTATAAAGAAAAGACAAATGGCATTCCGAGAATGAGCTATGTTAAAAATCTTCGTCTGCTCCTTACAAAAACGTTGGAGCGCTCATTAAAAATAACATCGAGATTGTTTCATATGTTCGGATTGCTAATTTATCTCATTTGATATACGTTTTGAGAAATTTGACAAATTATGTCATCTGTTCTTGGATTTTTCGGTTCAGATTTTTCGACTGCGTATTTCTATTTGTTTTTATGTCTTTAAATTAGTATGTTTGTGTATGCGCCCCTTTGGTTATTTCCAGAAATTTATGTCTATGTGAGTCCTAAAGATCTCCCTTTTTCATCAAAACAGGTTTTGCTTGTGTGTGTGTTTCATTTTTATTTACGGACACATTTAATATTATTTTCAAATATTTACTGTGGACTAAAATTTAGAAGATACCAAGGTAAATTTCGAAGCTTGGTAAATAACTGTTAAAAGCACAATAATTAGTATTTTTAAAACAATTAAATACATACTAGTAGAAACTAATTTCCAAATTTTTAACGAAGGCGCAATTGAATAAGACGTAAAACTTAAAGGTAATGTAAGCCATTATTCTTAAGGTACAGTTACATTATCTAAGAATGTCGCGGGTTGAATATCTTAAGGGGTAAATGCTTGAAGTAATGGACCTCGATTTTGCAATGCAAATCAGTCGACTTATTTACTTGACACATTTTTGCGACTTTATACTTTCGCTGAATTAATTTGAATATCTGCAAATTTCATTGGAATTATTTTGATGTTGTTAATAAAGTTTGGTATTAGTAGTTTTTTACATCAGAGTTTGACTCCTTTAGTAGAATTAATAGTTTTTTTTCTAATCATTGATGGCAATTTTTAATCATCTTAGTTCGTGACAGTAAGTTCAGTATAAGGAAGCTTTATATCAAAAGATTTATATGGACTGAACTATAGTTGATAAATTATTCGGATGGAGAAGATATTCCGATAGACATGGATACTCAGAACTTCAAGTAAATAATTTAATTCAGTCACACAATGTGTCTCGATCGCAACAAAACAAAAGCCAAAGATCAGCGGCTGGAAATAGATCTGGACTGCATTCAAAACTTTCAATTGACGATGCTCTATTTGTCTTGCCATCCCATTCAGTAATGTCTCGTACTGATTTCGGAGAGGATTTGAGAGGCGAACGGCCGTGGGATTGTCGATTTCAACTTAGTAAGAATGATTGTACTAACTCAAGGAAAGTTAGATATTGTATGTTTATTTTTTATTTATTTACGACAAGAAAATGAAGATAAGCAAGAACTAAGATTTAAGAAAAGCTATGTACAAGTGCACTACCTATGTATTTCTTAAG
The DNA here is from genome assembly GCF_032362555.1 of Amyelois transitella. Lineage (NCBI taxonomy): Eukaryota > Metazoa > Arthropoda > Insecta > Lepidoptera > Pyralidae > Amyelois > Amyelois transitella. Next base: position 3,150,869 of record NC_083518.1, on the reverse strand, counting down.
AAATGTTTAATTTTTTATAGATATGATTTTTTTTTATCTAATTTCATATTTTCTCAATTTTTTATTGAAATTAAATTCAGATGATGTAAAAAAAAGATTATTTTACAAATGTGTCCTGAATGACTAAACACATAATTACAGCAGGGGTAGCCAGAGCCTACATATCACCACATGATCCCTACTTACAATGTTGCTGCTTCCGTTTTCGCAATGACCTGAAATTATAGTAGAAAGTTTACGATTGAATCTCCTACCTCATGTAATTCTTCATTAGTACACTCTTGACAGAGTGGCCGTGGTCTTCATGTTATCGTGGAAGTGGTGGGGGAAGAATCTGATGAAACACTTCGCAAGATGCTTCGCTATTTTTCTCTACTCACATATTAATAATTTCGCAGATGGATAAATCACTTTCGTATCTTTAATTCATTTAACATTTTATAGTAGACTAGACATTGTCAAATGTTTTCAGATATTTGAGGTGCTAACCCAAAAACCGTTTGCATGACGGCCTTGACTTTTCGTCCTTGATCGATGTTTAGAGCCAAGGGGAAAAATGAGGAAAAAGGTTGACCGAAATCGAACTGAAATAGCGCTACATTTCAGTATAGTGAATACTCGATCTTTAAGTTGCAAATGCAGTTAGTGTTGACCCAATAATACATTAAATGTTATAAAGCTAAAAACTTAATACCAACAAAATGAACGCGAAAGGAACGGAATTGCAAAATATATTAGACAGCGGCTAATCTGACCACGTTGCTCAAGGATTTATTGCAAAATAGCTGTTCTGAGTAAGGACGTGCATCCGATGCCGGATCTCTAAAGCTATGTCTTAGGAGTAGTGCTGACGAGAATCCTAGGCGCTTCTTATGAAATAGATCGTGTAGTAACTGCAATCATTGACGTTGATAAGCAATCATTGTTTGGAGCATAGAATTTTGAACCTTGCTAAGCAAATTACAAATATTTCAGAAAAAAAAATCATTGACAACGACTAACATCAGGATATTAATATTATCTACAACTTTAACAATTGAAGTGAAGAATAGAACTTGATACCTAAGTGATGTTTAGAGAAAGTCAAGCTTAGATGACGGAAATCTAAATATTCTCTCTGAAAATAATATTTAAAGACAATAAAAAATTAAGTCAACTAGGCAAAAGATTGTAATGATTAAAAATTTTTGCTTAAAAAGTGAGCACAGGACTTTAAAATTAATGATTTATCGACACCATTTAGTCTGAAGCTTACGCGGGACCAATGGAATTCTGGTTTCACACGCAACAAATGCTCTCATTATCTGATGAACTTTGCTAGGAAATAGTGAGCATAGAGTAATGTAACTTACAGATCCAGATGAACGTCTGTCATTGTTTTTATATTTTCAATTTTTTTAAAGATGTATCAAGGCATTTCTGTTCGATAATAATTGAGGTAATTACTATACTACTCATTTCATACATTTGCTACGAATAAGCAAACCCAAACTAATGGTAGCTAACCTGCCTAACGAATGGAGGGATTTGGCGTCATTATATTATATTTTCGCATTCAAATGTTGTTATCCTTTAAAAACCATTCATTTGCATTAATCTCGTTGTGATACTTTATTTCAGTCCTTAAAGTTGCCAGCCCAGATGATAATTTCGATTTTCCCACTCCTTATTGGTATCGATTAAAACTGCAAAAATCAAGGCTGCCTTATCATTTAAAAAAAACAGCTTTATGGTTAACTATAATAATACATACACTTTTTAAATATGTATCTATTATATGTCTATTAGACTTGGAGGACATGTATAGCTGGATCATTAATGATGGGTGAATAATAATTAGAATTCAAACATAGTGTCAGGTTGCTATTGACACATACAATCTGCCCTGTAAGATGAACATCTTACTCGTCAAATTATGTCTCTTTTATGGAAGTTTACATCATGAAAAAAAAAAATGAGAAAAAAAGGTTTCGTTCTAAAAACCTCTGTCTATTTATGTAATCTGTGCAGTCTGCGTGTCGTCGCTTCCATACCGCGATCACCATGGACGAGCGTTCATTTCAGAGCGATTCCACAAACGTTCATTTTGAAAATGCGATTATTGTTCAATATTGCATTGTGGCTATTAAACCGACGTGCGCATTGTAGGTGGCAATTGGATTTTTATCTGAAATTGCGTGGGTGTTGTTAGAGTGTGTACTGTAAATTTAGAGATACAAATCATGTTATACAAACGTTAAATTCCTATACCAATGCTACACATATGTATATAGATTAACACAAAGTAAATAAGGTATTCATTTATTTATTGGAATTCCTAGTATTTACAAAGAGCTTTTTTCGTCCTTGCTATTCCGGTCTATTTCCGAAAAAAAAATATTCCGGACTTATACAAGCCATTCATATCGTAAATTAAACAAACGATTGAAGAGAAGGTTGTACTATTACTGGTTAATATTACTACCATTTTTTTGGGCGATGGGCTGACTTCCACCATCTTATATAATGCTAGGATAGGTTGAATGAGGTCTTTTTTATTTTAATCGACTTTATAACAGCTACAATTTTCTTTTATTGAGCTTTTACTTTTTATGTTGGTTGGTTGGATGGATATAAATAAGTTTGTGAAATTTTTGATATGTACTTACATACAATTCGGTAGCACGAACCATTATTGGTGTAATTTGCAATTACTCGAGGTTAATTAATAGTGCAATATTTGTTTAATATCCTGTCATATCCCCACAGACCGCTGGTAAGCGATTTAGCTAATTGAAATAGTTTAGGTTGTCGATTATAATTTATTACGGCCATGTCGAAGGACTATGATTAAACTGGTATGGGTTAAATCATACAAGAAGGTTATGATATTGAAAAAAACGACAGATTGCGTGTAATTGTATTAAGAAGTTAGATATATTATAACATAGATAGATAGATAATTATAATATAACATATGATCACGTCTATAACCCCTGCGGGGAAGACAGGGGCATCGGTCATCAAAAGGCTGAAAGGCCATGTTCAGATGTTTGGCTTAATGGGAGAATTGAGATCCAAATATAAAGCTATATTTTTCTTATTTTTGTCCAAAAAAGGCTAACTTTCGTTTCATAATCTCTATTCTAACCGCCTGAAGCCTTTTAGAATTAGATCGGCCAATTTCACCCATAATGATTGCGAACTGAGCAGAACATGCACTTTGTGGGAAAATTATGCAAAATTACCGAAATTAGCTCAAATTATCGTTGCTTACTGGCGATCTTGGTGTTCTCGCCTTGTATCTTTTTTTGGCTCTGCGAGAAAATCTCGTTAGTTCATAAATTGAAGTCTGTAAAACAGTCATGTTTCAACTCTGCGGTGTGGCTTTGGTGAAAAGGAGCAATTGCGGGAGTTGTTGTGTTTTTATAAATGGTAACAATCTTTTAGGCGATGGGCTAGCAACTTGTCACTATTTGAATCTCAATTCTATCAAGCCAAAAAGCTGAACGTGGCCTTTCAAGACTGTTGGCTCTGTCTACCCCGCAAGGCATATAGACGTGACTGTATGTATGTATGTGCCAATGGTGAAGGTTCAGCCACGGTAAGATTTGCCTGATCCAGCTGACAAAGTGTTACTGAGATACGATTTTCCTGTAAATGTTACTTCACAAAACTTATAAATCTGGAGCCACATTATCGAATAATTAAGCGGTGAATACATAAATTTCTGCTGCTGTCCCTACGATTTATGTTTCGTTTGCTTATTCCACACTCATCAATCGCTTCACGAAAGGTTTGATCCGTTCAATCAATAATATTAAAATATAAAATTTGTATGTGCCGTGTGGTTCCTGGCACCAATAAAAAAAAAGAATAGGACCACTCCATCTCGTTCCCATGGATGTCGTAAAAGGCGACTAAGGGATAGGCTTATAAACTTGGGATTCTTCTTTTAGGCGATGGGCTAGCAACCCGTCACTATTTGAATCTCAATTCTATCATTAAGCCAAACAGCTGAACGTGGCCCATCAGTCTTTTCAGGACTGTTCGCTCTGTCTACCCCGTAAGGGATAAAGACGTGATCATATGTATGTATGTATGTAAAATTTGTACATTACTCAACGAAAAACAAAAATAATAATACTTTATTCTTTAAGTCTTACTCTGGTTGGTAGCACTCTTAGTCCCAATGCGAATACACCAAACCCCTCAGTAGCCAACATCAAGATCGCCCCGGGCCCACCTCGCGTGACAGGGCCCAAATACCAATAATTTTAATGCGAGTAATTACGAAAACTTCCATACATTATGCAAATAAATTAAATGCAGCCTGGAACGGTAGGCTTCCATTTTTGAGAAATTGTCGGCTGCGCCTTGGTGGCGTAAGGGAATTTTAGCCTTGATAAATGTTGAATAATTTATTATTCGATGATAGTTTACACCGTTTTCATAAATATTACATACATTTAAGTAAAATTATAATTTGTTTCGAGGAATACAGACCCGAATAAAGTATTAATAAATAATTTTAGGACAATAAACGTATACCACCATTAAAATATTTCGAGTTAGTACCTATTGTGAAAATATGGTATTTTAGAGTAGGACTCTAAACTACGTGTTCCTTTTCGAGGCATGAATTACTTGATAAAAATTCGAATACAAAATTGAATGGCATTATTAAATGTTCATATCTTTTTATTCACTTTTTTCTAAATAATTAAAAAATATATTCGTCACGCATCTAGTTCCATGTGAATACATAAATATCTTTTTTATACAACCATGACATCAACATACAAACATACATATTATCACGTCGAAATCCGTTGTTGGGCAGACAGAGCCAATAATAGTCTTGGAACGACCGAAAGGCTACTTACTTTACAGTGGAATTGAGATTCAAATACGGACAGGTTGCTAGCACATCGCCTACAAGAAGAATCCCAAGTTTATTACCCTATACTCTATACCCTAGTCGCCTTTAAGGACTTTCATGGGAAAAAGAGACAGTAAATGGTCCTATTCTTTAGTGCCGGTAACCATACGGCACTAAATGTGAAATAAAATCAATACGATACAAAAACTTTAAAAATGAAGAAGACATCACGAGTTTTATTTAAATTAATATTTACCGTTACCCTAATATAATTCATTCAAACATGTCAAAAAGGCAACATATTAATAAATTACCGACTAGAAACTGGACACTCGTGAAGTGAAACCTATCGGAACGAAGCTTAACCATTTGTCTAAAGAATATGATATTTTGTGTGGTCTGTGATGGAGGTAAACTCACAGGGATTATGAAGGTATCGGGTGTAAAAAAAGTTTAATGTTAAGATCACTGACAAATTTTAAACAGAACAATGAGTTGGGTAATAAAGTATCGGCTTTCGTGACGGTCCAACGGATGGACCATTCGGGTGTGAATATAGTCACGAAATGTTGCTCACATACTTGTTTAAAATACTCTGTAGTTTTCGTTTAGTCAGATGTTTTAATCCCGGCTTAATTTTATCAAAATCTTAACTATTTAGGTAGAATATTTCGTTAATACAACACAAAAATTGTAGAGAAAGCTACGTATTCAATGACAACTTGTACTCGAGTAAAAATAATCGCCGATTTACAATGCAAAAAAATATTGGATGTTTTATCGTTGTGATAATATTCGATTTCGTCCATTACACAGCGTTTTAGCATAATAATCCCTAGAGTACGTCTACACTCAGACATGAAGATAACTGACATGTTCATTCGTCTTTTTCACTACAAAACCAGTAAAATTTAAAAGAAATAAAATCAAAATGTAAGTAGAATTCCCAAACAGAACTAGAAAATGTGCTACGTAACAAGCAAGAATGTGATCAAAACACGTCTTTTCCGATATGTTATCCCGCTCAGCGTCACTCTCCGCTCCGCTAATGCCTCTCACACACGCAACACTCTTCGCAAACTTTGTGTTCAACATTTGTCTACATTCGGCCAGTCCCTTATTATTCATTTATCGATGTCAAATCGATAGACAAAATAGATTTGAATTATGTGTTTTGTATTTTATTTAATTGATTGTAAATAAAAGCCTGACTAAAAGCTTCTGTCGGGTATTACATGGTGCAAGATCAAGACATGTGGTGCATCTAGACAGATTATACACTAGACTAGTTGCAAAGTCATGGGAAACAATGCCACGATCTCACAATGATCACACTATTTAAATTCATAGGGTTTTGTGTGATTCATACAGTTGTACAGTTCTTACATTGTCTTGGCAGACTCGTTTATACGTACTCGTCATGGCATTTGACTAACTTTTTACATTTACTGTCTTACTGGCGCAATTCCTTTACCAGAATCTCAGCCAGCAGCTGGCTCAATGTGTACGTACAGCAACTCTTAAATGTATCAGGTTACTGAAAGGCGTGGGCATTGACATGTCCGTTGTTTTTTATTATTATTTTTTCGCTCCGACTGTTCGGATTAGCTTAAACTTCGATCGTTGATTAAGTTGAGGAAAATATGGAAATTGTTTTAAGAATGACAATTTGTTAACAATTCTTGTTTCGATAAATTACGTTCTCTTAAAAATTTGGATAATGTTGCTTTGCTACGGTAATCTTTACGCAATGTAAAAAAAAACAGATGTCTTCAGATCCTTAACATAGCATCTCAAATTCCTTTACTATTTTCCTATCACTATTTTCCTTTATTATTTATTAAAATATTTAAGCATTGTTTATTTAATTCTAACTCCTCGCATCTATTCCACGTGCGTTCAAGTCGTGACAACGATGTCTCATAAACACTGGGAGAGTCTATGGTTTTTACAAGATTGAGAACGTGCGTGCGCCGGCGCATTTATAGCACGTCATTAGTTGTTGCGACGTTGGACATACTGATGTATCTATTACCATTTTGGTCTATGGCTTTTATAGCTACAACATATTCGACTTTTTATGGGAAAATCGAGTTCTATTGATAGAGCTCGATTACTTCCTATAGGTGTCGTGGAAGGCGACTATAAACAGAAGAAACCTTTGGAATTCATGATAAAAGTGTTTGTTGCTGGTAGTAGCTGAAATTATATTTCATCCATATTATTGGAAGAAAAATCCAAAGTTAATTATGATGATGAGCTGTTCCTAGGTATTTGAAACTCAATTTCGTTGCTAAGCCTGTTACGTGGCCTTTCAGTTTTTTTGAGATTGTTGACTCTGTCGACCTCATAAAGGAGAAAGACGTAATTGTATAATAATATTATTTTAGACAAAAATAAATCAGTTTAGTTGAGGTCAAAAATTAAATTTGTTATTAAAATTAAAATGTTATCACTTATTACTTTAGTATGTCATAAGTACAATGGCAATCTTAATTCTGCAAAATTAATTATTATTTCACTTTTGTTTCAAAAATAATAAATATGGAGATGTAACTACTTAAAGATATATACTGAAAGCGATTTATTCACAGGTCAAATAAATATTATAAGTCGCGTAAATGATCGCCAAGTAGGGTTTATAAACAATGTGATGGTATTAAAATAATTATTGTGTGCTGAAAAATTTCTAAGTAATAAGAAGGCTGAGAATAGGCCTCCCTTCATTGTAGGTACGTGTTTTGATACTTGTGGCTTAGTGTTAGTGTCTTTATTTATCGTATAATATAAACTTAACACTTTTTTTTAATTACCTCCTAAACTATTTACAATTCTCCTTATCATAAAAGAGTAATCATATTTCCTAATTTAAAGAGAAAAATGGATAAAGTGTTAAAAATAGTTAAATTTCAATTATGTTATTCTTCTATACTTTAGGTATTTTATGCATCAACCAGGCATCAAATTAAAATTGCCATGTTCAAAATTAAATTTTTAATTTTACTTTCTTCAGAAAATTATTTACATTTATTCACTGGCCTAAATAAGCATCGTTGTTAATTTTTGAATTAAGTAAGGAATCGTTTACTTGGATAATATTGATGTATTTTAATATTTTTTTTTTTTTGGGAGTTACTTAGCTGTCTATGATTTGTAAAAAAATTTGTTTATATGTTATTAATCCTGTGCAATTTTTAAGTGTCCTTAGTATTTTCGAGAATACAAAATCATATATTTTTAAAAGAATAACAAAAAAGCGTTCTTATAGCAAGTTTATGGTACAAATATAAAACAAACAAAAAAGTTAATTTATTAACAAATTAATTAAAATTACCTAAGAAAACCTATCTACTTCAATGATAGCTAACACTTACATCGGCTATTTTCGAGTCTTAAGCTTTCAAGCTTCAAAAATATAAAACCTCTAAAATATAAAATGAGAAGACCGTTTAATATGAATACTTCCTTGCTTTGTGAAGTAAGTTGTTATTCGCCAAAATGATCATGAGCGTCATGCTGCGTCGACAAGTCCCAAGAAGATGTTCCACCAACAACGCTCAGCGAATTAAAAAAAAGTTATATCTCCAAGCAAAGCATCAGTCAGAACCCGACATCAGATAATAACTGACGTCTCATTTACCGCTTGTCGATTTTGTTATCGAGCAATAACTTCGACTTTCGCATTCTATTTTTAAAACTCGGAGGATTTGTATTTGTGTTGCAATGTTTATTTTAACTGGCAACATTGTTAACGTTTAACGTATCTGTTATTGGGCGATCAGTTGTGTTTATGTTCTATATTTAAAACTCTTTTTTATTTGATTCGCAAATAGTTTGCTATTAAATAAATATCGGCCATAGACTTTTTAGGGAATCTGTTTTAAAAATATTTGATGTACATTTATTTTACTTCCTTATTTGTTGGTATCAGAATACACGCCAAATGATTTCTTTGGTCTGAAATGCCGATGGGCGAGACGTAGGTCCATGGCGAGACTACAAATGGTTCTTATAGAGTAAGTAGCTCTTAGAAGTGTTTTTTATTATAAACTAATATCTACTAGGCTCACAAGTCGTTTCACGCAGAACAAAATGGCCACTTATGTTAAAATATGAACTGTGATGTTATTAAACTCAGAATTATATCACTTGATTTTGCATGAAAATTATTTGATAACTATTTTTTATTGGGGATTTAAATTATTACAGGTTTTAATTTATCCAGTTGCAATGTGTTCCAGTTACATTTTCGTCTTTTTGGAGAAGAGCACGAGGTGCGCCTTTAGTAATAATGCTGTATTATTTTTGTTCTCTGCAACCTTTGCATGGAAACCTATCCCAACCCATATTAGATCATGGTAAAAGCTTCAATAAATGAGCATAAACAAATATGATAACTGATGTCGTAAAAGGCGATTAGCGCAATAGTTTTTATTCGCCATTTACGACATCTATCGGAAAGATATACCTACTGGGAACTACACGGCACAACTAACTATGTAACATAATCTAGTCAAATAGATCTGTGTAGTAGACCTCCAACACTGTAGGGATTCAATTCCCCTGACCAACTATTTATGTTTAAAACGAGCGTTTGTTAGAAATATTATTTATTGAATTCCAACTATAACTTAAGGCCATTGTCACGGTAACGATAATGAAACCAGACGCAAATAAATTTAGTTCTTAGGCGACGAGTAATAAAAGATATTATTACGTAAATTAATGTTATGGTATTTTATTGAGCGTTTCAATAGCAGTCGGTTTGTTTGTTATGTATATTTCTTGGAAGTTTGACTTTGATGATTGTTGTAATTTTTTTTATTATATTTTTATAATAAAAGAAAATTAAATTATGCAGAGCCAATTTTTTTTTTTTTTATATTATATTCTAAACAATTTACTATATGAAAATAAAAAATTAAAACCCATTAGAATAATCTACAACGTAGTAATATTTTTTTTCGGTAGACCTAAAATATTCTAAGGCCATGTTCATGTGGATGAAAATAAAATAAAATAAAATAAAATAGGATGACAATAATATATAATCGAAATTCTTAATAAAAATTATCCACTGATCTATATTTTTATGTGTAATATGTTTGACAAGAACAAAGTTTTAAAAATAACATCAATTGTTAAAATCTCTCCTATTGTCACGGTAAAGTCGAAAAAAATACCGGTCTAATTGAGAATCTCCTCCTTATTTGAAATCGGTTAAAATAAGACTTAAAATGGCATCAAACGCAGCAACCTTGGAACTCTAAAGCGATTAGTATGCATTTATTATACCGAAACTCCCCAAAGTAATTTGTGGCGTTACCTATGCGTTATTTATATGCAAATACTAACAAATACAGTCCTTTAATCTGTTAGGACTTAATTTTCATTTCGTATCGCTCTTAGAGTATATATGACTTGATTAAATGTATAAAAAAAATAAAAAAATACCATATATTAAATACTTTGTTCAGCGTATCGTCCACTAATTTAAATGTTTTTTTTTAAATATGGAGTTAAGTAAGATAATACCAAGAGATTCAAAAATGAATTTGAAGACCTAGATGAGATGGATAAAATGAAAAATAAATGATAAAGTTATTTAAGAAGAGAGTTGTGAAGTATCTGAGGAAGAATGCGGTGTATGTAATAAACGGAATACTCGTAGTGCGTAAACTGATAACAAAATTAAAAAACTTGCGAGTAAATAAAAGAGAAATTTAAAGTTTTTAAATTATTTTTTTATGAAACTACGGTTTTATTTTTTACATTTTATTTATATGCTCGAAAATTTAATTTAATACATGTTTAGAATGAGCATAGATGTCATTTGAGCTTAAAATAATAAACAAAACTTGAACCTCTCTCACCCTCGTCACAACTTGTAAAAAAACATAACTTTCGGCTCATTGATCATGATCAAGTCCACTAGTGATATGTCACAAACATTTGTCACAAATATTGGACGGCCAATTAACAGCCCACCCATGAGATAATCTGTTTACAAATCACTATTTCTATTAATATAAATATCACATTTGTTTGAGTGATAAATGTATAAGAACGCAAATATTTTATAAGAACAAATCTATTTGTAAATATGTAAATACCATTTAATGATTCTTAGACATGAGTTTAGTTTTTATAATCAAATCTAATCTTAGCTTCAGAAAGCACTTTTTTTATTATCTCAATCTTTTCATTAAATTAAGAACAAAATAAACAATTTCTGTACTGTACAAGAGTAATTTAATTTATAAACTTGGGGCTCAATAAAAGTCAACACTAATTAATTTTATGACAGTATATAATTTTTGATAATCAATCTTCCGGAGAAATATACAAAACTTGATGAAATTACTACCACGTCACATACACAAATGAACATATAATTTAAAATGAATGCAGTACCTAATTTAATTTGCCGAAAATTTATCAAAAAATGTTCCTGGCGCACAAACTTAACAGGTAAAAGGCTAGTAGGTAAAAATTAATATGAAATATCTCGGTGAGAATTATTAAAATCACCTTATAAGCGACGATGACACGGAAACCTTATACTCCTGGCTTCGACCAATCCGTGACATGGCTTATGTCGGATGGGCGAGGCTTGTCATTGTAGTGTTGGGTTACAGCTTACCGGTAGTAAGGCATTTGTATGGTATTCATAGAGGATAAATTCCCATTTATATGCTATCTTTTGCCCGCGGCTTCAAATGAAATGCTCTATGTACTATTCCGTACTCCTCATTGTATGTATTAATTTGAATTTCAGTGTCTTTGACATAAAAGATGGTCAGGTAAACAGTTTAAAACATAAAAAAAATAGCATGAACTCATCGTCCCTCAGGACTGATGTCGCGATTTTGACGCAAACCACTGAGGTAAAATGTAAATATTGGACTGCTTGGGGGTGGATATATGGCAAATGTGTGGTATGAAACCTGTACACGATTATCGTCTAAACTTTATGGTTCATTTTTTAATAAAAGCTACACCTGCTGACACCAACACATCTGAAAGCAAAATATTCATACGTCAACTCTTATTATATACAATAGTGCGACCTTTAACGTCTTAAGTTACATATATGTATATATACAGTTTTACTTTATGATAGAATTGAGATTCAAATAGTGACAGGTTACTAGCCCAACGTTTAAAATAAGAATATCAAGTTTATAAGCCTATCCCTTAGTCGCCTCTCACGACATCCACGGGAAATGTGGAGATGGAGTGGCCCTATTCCTTTTTATATTGGTGCCGGGAACATACGTTATAAACATTTCTAAAATCCATCGTTTTTAATGACCTTTAAGTAATATGATTATTATGTTATCATAAAAATATTTTTTTTTAGTTACTTATAACATTCGTAACGACGGACATAAAAATTCGCAGCCCGATTCCTAGACATAAAACTCTCGCAGAAAGGGCAAGAAAAACAAACGGCCAAGTTGAAGTACAGCGCAAATCTCAAAAGCAGATGGTATCTCTAACAGAATAATACACCCATGAGCGATTTCCTTAATTTCGCGAGCCGAATCAAGGAGCGATCCCCGATCGTAGTTAGCGATAGTGATATTGCGTAAAGGTGGTTATACAATGAGCTCTTTGTTGAACTAAAAGATGGGTATAGATGTATTACACCTACTTATTTTATTCATTCATATGACCACGTCTTTATCGCTTAAGGTAGACAGAGCCAGCAGTCTTGAAAAACTGAAAGGCTACGTTTGGCTGATAGGCTTAGGTACTGATAGAATTGAGGAGTCCCAAGTTGATAAGCCTATCCCTTAGTTGCCTTTTACGACATCCTATTCTGCATAAAGTGCCGAGAATCACCGGCACTATTCGTGGTTATTTGAAATAAAAATAAATTAATTTGTTTCTTTTCGAGTCGTTATGGAAGCAAATAATAACCGGAGATACCATATAATCGAGGTTTATCTAAATCAGTTGAGGAATTTGAAAGTAAAACCAAAATGGAATAAGAAATAATTCTATTCTAAACGATATTAGACATTATTTTATCTCTATAATGTAAAACTAATTGTACTCATTTTATATGCAGTATTATAAATAGAGGGACTTGCTCAGTGTAACATTGCCCTAAACATAAATCTTTATTTCGATCAGCCGGCAGTCTCCCTAGATGTCAATCGTCAATAAGGTTACTGAGATAATGCGAAATCGCACTTTTTCTTGTTTTACGGTGTGTGTCAGAATAAAATAAGTCTGTTTTATTTACTACAAGCTTTCGCCCCCGTTTCTTCCTGTGTAACCTTTATCCTTTTTCGTACTCCATACTAAATACAAGCAAAATTTCATTGAGAAGTCGTTTAACTGTGATGAGGTAACAAACTTGACTTGTCATTAAATTTATATATATTATTTAGGAAATTTTAATTGTAATTAATACGCGCACTTAAAATTATGATTTTGAATGATGCGAAGGAAATATGCAGGGATCGTGGAAAGAAAGATATAGTCTCTGCCTTCCACTCCGGGCCAGAGGCGTGATTTTTTGTATGTACGAATACTTTACATTTTGAACTCCTTATCTGAAACAAGAGAACTCCAGGCTAATCATGCCGTTGAGGGTTCTATCGGGAGCTTGAAAGGATAAGAACAGCAACAGAAATGCTGTAGATAGATACAAAAGCTTGGAAATACTATTTATTATTCTAATCGCAGAAATAAAAGTATTTATTTTTGTATAAAAGATAGAAACATTTATAGTACAAATGCTAAGGTAACCTTTATTTTGTACGAAAAAAAAATAAACTTTTAAAATTGGGACAATAGTAACAGGCTGAAAAAAGATTTTAGAAACAAATCTATTCTTCATCTCACCGACCTGTCAACTTGTCACACAAGTCCACCCTCAGTTGTCATCTTGTCATACTGTCATCGGTGACAAAATGTTCACGGACATTCGGACCTTGGGTGGTCCGCTAATTGCTTGTCCAACATTTGACAAATATTTGTGACGCGTTGGCAACATATAGTCTTGACAATTTGTCATTGACTGGAAAGAGCCACAATCAAGTGTTAGAAGTAATAGATAACTAAAGTAGTAATTAAGTAAAATATTTATTTAATCAAACTATTATTGATTTCAATGTTTCATTTAGTAATCAGAGAAAACCCTTTGGATCTTCGTTACACTAAAAGTGGTATTTTCCCTTACCTCCTTAGTTACCTTGTTAGATTAGGTTACCTTTACCCAGTTTTAGCTAAATCAAATCAAACTAATGAATTTAACTCACAATAAGAGTCATTAGTAAATGGTCCCGGCAGGATTTGAACCTATTCACGTTTCGAATATTTTCCATTTGACCACGGATGCTCGTCGAGTCGGGTAAAAGCGTTCTCTGTCCTGTCATTTGATATGTGGTTATTTGGTACTTAATCAGCAAAACTTTTTCTACAGGAATAAACATTTAACCTAATACAGTTGCAAACGTAAATATCCCACTGTCATATTTTTAGAAGGGCTATTTCAGTTCCTTACATGGAGACAATCGCGTCTTCAGCCGTCAACAGTCCATAGCAATTAGGACTTAAACGACAGTCGAGCTGATTTTAAGCGACAATTTCCAGTATTTCTGTCGTCTGTCCTGAATGGACCACCCTGTCTGGGCATAAACTACGAACGGAGGGAAATACCAATTCAGAATTAATTTCTATTCCCGCATTTTGTGGAAAGTATTATTTATTTGTGCCGTGTGGTTCCCGGCACCAATACAAAAAAAAAATAAGACCACTCCATCACTTTCCCATGGATGACGTAAAAGGCGACTAAGGGGATCTTTTTTTAGACGATGGGCTAGCAACCTGTCACTATTTGGATCTCAATTCCATCATTAAGCCGAGCAGCTGAACGTAGCCATTCAGTCTTTTCGGAACTATTGGCTCTGCCAACCCCGTAAGGGATATAGACTATATATATATAGATAATCTATCAAAATTATTACGAGAGATTATTGGTATAAGGCAAGGTTATATAATTTTTCACTTGCACTTACATGCATACTTATTTGTTATTTATATATGATATACTTTTATGAATGCCCATGTTTAAGTTCCTATTACATTAGAAAAAGAAACTTCAGAAATGTTAAAATATTGAGGTTTAACCCTTAGCATATTTTAGGTTCTATTACAGTACCTTTCACCAATAAGCATAATTAAGAGCTAAACGATGAAGATAATAAACAAAGCGGCAATTTCCAATAATTCTGTCGTTTCAGAATGGGCCACCCAGTATGAGATTACATACGGGCTTAATTTGCAGCCGGGCGCGCTATGTCGCTGTTGTAAGGTGTAATTATTCTTGAAAATAATGTTATTGTTAAATTGTTTAAAAAAGTTTAACATTTCAGAAATTTGAAATATATCTCATTCCATAAAACCCTCTTCAGAAAAAAAAGCAAAATTTACTTTTTGTGCTTTCAAAATGTTATTTCATAAAAAAATTCAATAACACAAATTATTAACAAAATTCTTCTACAAAAATAATAGTCACTCATTTTAAGGGCATGTTCACAATTACAACCCGTATCTTCCAATGATTGCAGAGCGTATAATGAGGGCAACAAAGGGCAAGCAGTCACGATCGTCCTACATGTGCCGAGCGACCTTCAGCGAGGCAGCTGCTATCCTGATGCTAGCTTTTATTACCTTTTTATCTCTGCTGGCAAAGACCACATGAACTGAGACTACGTAGCGATGTTAAGGTATTGTGATTTTGCAAGCTTTTTGCTCAAATTTCGAATATGTCATTTATCCTGCGTCTGTCTTTGAAAAAGTTTGAATGATTGCTTTTTATTTATAGTCAATACCGGTTGTAATATCTCGAATGCCTACTTGAGTCCATATATGTTTAAAATTATGATGGAGATAAACCAATTGTACTTAGCAACAGACCTAGACCAGATAAACTAGATAAATAAAGCACCATGTCAATAGATTTAGAATGGACTTTCCTTATGTGGTCTAGATGTAATTTTGAGACATATTTTGAAGTGTATTCAAAATATTTCTCATAATTACCGCGGTATATTTCGGGAAATCCGCGCGGAAATTAGGGGAACTTTTCGTTTTACGCGAGCGGACCGGTTACAAATAAACATCCCTGAGTCCATGTATGAATACAATTCGGGAAGAGGATAAGCCAGATAATTACATGAAACTTTGAGACCAACAAACGTTACCATATCCTTGATCTTGACTGCATGGGCATTCTTTATACATAGTTTCGCATCGCGGGAGAGTGGTGAAATGCCTCACCTACTTTGGATAACAATTATTGCAGTGATGCAACTCTTTAGAAATGTGAAATTCTATAAACAAACTGTCGTTGCTCCCCCTACCTACTCCAGTCGTTCTGGGAACCTCGCGTCTGTCTGTCACGCGCAATTGTATCTGCGGCCGACGCTCAACATAAATTTCGATCGCTATCTGTGTACTCGGCTTTAGGATCGTAGAGTTTCGTGTGTAAGAGACAAACAATATTTTAACAATACCTATTCCATATAAAATGTGTCCTTTTTAACTTTCTCTTTGGATTATAAGTTATTTAAATAATAATACATCTAAATAGATAATAAAAAAAGCTATATTAACCAACATCTCGTTTTTGTCGCTTACGAAGACCCAACAGTAAAAAATAGAGGAATAAATACATATATATATAAGAAAGAAATGTTATATGAGAAAAAGTATTTCTTAGATATCGTTTTACTAATCAAAAATTTTGATTTTGTAGAAACAAAAAAAGACATACACTCTTACTCTGGAGGTATCTAATTAAGTTGTGCATCTCAATTTTAAATTAACTCTATGGCTGAAAACACAAACACAACAAAAGATATTTAGCGTAGAGGCGCGATTATTATCATCAAACGCTCGGTTTTCTAATTTTACATACATACATAAATATGGTCACATCTATATCCCTTGTGTGGTAGACAGAGCTAACAGTCTTGAAAAGACTGATATGCCACGTTCAGCTATTTGGCTTAATGATAGAATTAAGATTCAAATAGTGACAGGTTGCTAGCCCATCGCATAAAAAGAATCCCAAGATTGTAAGCCTATCCCTAAGTCACCTTTTACGACATCCATGGGAAAGAGATGGAGTGGTCCTATTCTTTTTTGTACTGGTGCTGGGAACAACACGGTACAATAATTTTCTAATATACTTCTAATTTTAATTAACTATTTTAAAAATAACCATTAGGTATAAAATAAAAGTTAAAATAAGCTATTATAATAATTAGTTTTATTCTGAAGATTACTTTAGAGGTAACTTAGGGGAACACAAACAAAAACAAAGTGTTTTTTTTTCATCCATCCATGATCCATGATGAGTTAAATTCCCGTTTAGTCATGATCACGGAGATCGAACTAATAATTTACATCCACTCATAGATCGTGATGATAAACTGGAAAAACGCAGCAGAAAAGATTATTTTACAAAAAAAAAATACGAAACACACCAACACACAAAATACCCTTACACAAATAAATCGGTTAATCAAAATCGACCATTCCTAGTTTACAATTTACGTTAACGTAATATTTTTCGACGGATTGGTTTTAGAACGCGCGCATTCCAAATTCGAATTGACATCTGAGCGGTTCGCCGCTTCGAGCGGAGACGTCTTATAGGGATGTACAGAATGGAATAGATTCCGAGCCAGGCTTACTTCACGCGTTGTCAGACTGAATAAATTTCCAAATCGATTCCGCAGCTGCGAGTGACAACCCTAAGGTTCGTTTCTAGATTTGCATAAAGAAAATGCGGGTGTATCGGTAACGTTTTATGGTTTTAAAATTTTATTCCTATCTGTCAACTGTTATTGACGTTTAATATCGTGGAAGAGAAAGAGTCTAAGATAATCTAAATGTCGTGAGTTTCAGAACAGAATTAAATTTCTAACTATTTAAGTACCAGTAGAAGATGGTAATAGAGAGTTATGAAATTTTTCTGCCAATATTTTTAATGTCAAGCTATTATTTTGAACTAACGTTAAATTTACGTAGCCTTCGAGTCTCGAAACTTAATGGTATCTTTGATTGTAAAAGCTTATTGGTAACAAAAGCATCGAAATGATTTTTTTGACAGATGGCTTCACTCAAACGTAGAATACATTATCAATCAAATTATTTTTACACCAATGAAGCCACAAATGGAGTAAATTATTGATTGTTTTCAATAAAATAAGAACAAAAAGAAATAAGGCTTTCTATCGAAATAATTGTTTACGATCATAAATCAACACAACGAAATATTTACTAAAATACGTCCAATAAAACGTTATAAAAACGTCAGTTATAACACATTATAGCACCCGCAACATTTTTATTGCATCCATACGCGCGCCATTTAACGCATCAAGTTATCGAAGAGCTTTTACACACACTTTGCGTTTTTCCATAAGGCGCCATTCCATTGCTAGTGATTATTTTTAAAGTTTATTGACATTTATGATAATACGAAAATACCAAAAGTTTGGTGTCACTTCTTTATTATATTTTTGCAGTAAAAAAGTCTATGTCAATTCTTACAGAATAATTAGGGAGTTTTTGTTACACTAATCAGTTTTTTTTTCCCCCAAATTTGAACATTTATTTACACACTAGCTGTTGCCCGCAATACCGTTTGCGTGTTATTGGAAATACGAGGGTTAAGGTTATTAAATTAACTAAATCCCATAATATTCTTATATACAGTTAAGCACCTGATTTATTATATGTTTTGATAAACTAGCCAGATTTAAATAAGAAATACATGCATTTTTAAACTAATGCAATGAGAAAAAATATTAAAATGTTTTAATAAGTGAGAATTTTAATGCAAAAAAATACTTTGTCGATAAACATACTATTTAAATTTTAACACAAATTCATACTATCTCTGCATTGAATGTACGCAAAATTTTAAAAAGAAATATACCTAAAATATGAATTTACATTTTCAGGCCGGATGTCGAAATTGATCCAATTTAAAATAACGGCGCCGGGAGAACATTAAAACAATATTTTTAGATTAGAACTGCCAATTTCGTTTTATTTTATATGAAAACAGTGAATTTGGTGACGAGATTTCAGTTTTTGAAAAATTTTACAAGCGAACTGAATTATATCACTAGGTTTTACGTGTTGCTTCGCTCACGATGTTACATTCATGAATATCACATATTATTCCTTCGCAAAGGTAGACCGAGCCAAAAAGAAACAAGACCTGAAAACTAGCTTTTAGCAGGATATAATTAATAATTAAAGATAGCTAAAAGAAGCTGGCCGAAAAGAAGATTGGCCCAAATTGATTAGGAATCCCTCTCCGCATCTCTCTTCCCATACAACTTGGGGATTTTTAAGGCAAGAGTAAATAAGCATTATTTGAGTTTGCGCTCACCACCTTAGGCCTCATCTTACCATCAGGCTGATCGAGGTAAAAGGCACTTAACTATTATATTTTAAAAAATCCCAAGTGAAAGAGTCTGGGTTTTTTTGGGAACTTCATAATATTTGCCGAAAAGGAAGAAACATCTAACACACGGAAATGTTTCTCCTATTACACCAGCATTATAGTACAGAAGCATAGTCTTTCAAATATGAAAGCAAAACACTATTTGTTTAGGAATAAAGAACAACTATGTACTTGCGTGAATAGAGTGAGGAATGTGGATGAAGCTAAAGTATTATGCAAGGATATTGGCAAGTAAAATATTAAGTCTCTGTCTAAGTGTCTACTTCTCCCGGGAAAAAGGTGTGATTTTATTAAGCATAAAAACACAAGCAAAATGCATTCAAAGACAAATGACGTACTATTCGAGGCAAGAACAACATGAAAACACGAAACGCTTTCACAAACAAATTCCACCCATTCATTGCAATTTCACGCCTTATTTTACCCGAATTTAGTCCACAATTGAAAATTTGGAACCCTTTTGTGCCTTGTATTTTTATTACCCACTATTTTGGTGTTTTGGGGATAAATTATAGGCATTATTTATTCAATTTGGTTGGAAAGCTCCGATGTGGGATGTAGACTTAAAAAAGTATAGAGTTTTGTCTTGCTCATTCAAGAAAGCAAAATATCATTAAAGTAAATTTTTCATTGTGTGTTTTTTGCATCATATAACATCTATACTTAAATGTATTTAACTTTGTACATACATATAATCACGTCATTATCCCTTGCAGGGTAGACAGAGCCAACAATCTCTCAAGGTTGTTAGATTTTTTATTTTTTGCACGAGAAAACAAAATAATAATTTAGTCTAAGGAATACTTTGTACAGGGGCACTGCTTATTTTTAAAGAAATTTCTTCTAGCCGGCTATGTTTTATGTTATTTTCGTTGCCAAACCACCTAAAATTCTCTGTTTGACCCAAAGGTTGACTGTTAGATAATGCACTTAGCATTAAGTCCACCCATTGTGCTTTTACAATTGTATTTTGTACAATAAAGGTTAAATAAATAAAATAATTTTCTTTATTTCTCACAAGCTATTATCGTAATACCGCTATTAGTTTCCAAATAAATTATTGCTGAATTTCTCGTTCCATTATATGATGTTCATAGTAAAAACCTACCTAAAATCTTATTATTATTTTCAAACTAAGAATACAGAATAATATTAACTATAAAAATAGTGTGAACTGTACATATTATTATTATTATCCGCCCAACCTGATACACTCTCGAAATAAACATAGAAAAAGTCTTGTAAAGCAATCCACTAATACAATGCGTGATGTTATTTTCATCACACAATTGGACAATCGTCTTATATTTCACAGCGGGCATTTGCTGGATCTCTGGACGACTAAATGATCACACAGTCCATAAACACACGCTGGTGAATCACTACGAAACAGTCCTCTTTAGTTGTAGGTTCAGGGATGGCATGTCGTTGTTTTGTGGAGACTAGAGTGCGCCCCCGGCTTTGCTCGTGTAAAATGTAAAACCTTGTTAATTTCTGGTTGCATGCCTACATGACAAATTTCAAAACTATAAACCCAGCAGTTTGAGCTGTGCGATGTCTTTTTGTATGTCTGTCACTCACTCAATACCGAAATAGTTTTATATAGGTGGATTTAACAACTAGTTTGTAAGTTCATATGTAAAACTCACTTTTTATATACAGTCTCATTTTGATATTTTTTATAGAAAAAATGATAACATACATCTTCCTCGGAGTTATCCAATAGTACTTCTGAGCTAATTATTTATATTTTAAATTTGCCCTATTGTATTTAATTATACCTACAGAATTTGCATTTACTTTACACCAACAGTAAAAAAGTCTGGGTAATTATAACTCCTTGAATATCATTACAATACAATATTATTAGGTAGGGCTTAATGAAGTTATACGCAGCATACGAGTAACATTAGACATATAATTAAAAATAAATATAAACTTGAAAAATCGCACAAATCAAGCTTGCTTGTCTAACCAATTTTAAAGGGAAAAAATAAAGTAATCACTTTATGGCTAATATTATAAAACAAAGAAGCGTTGCGTGTATATTTATTCGTGATAAAGTTAACACCGAATAGGCTTATACGATTCTACCATTAAAGTGACAATGGGTTTTTACGTTTCTTTACATGATATTTCTTTTAAAATAAGATATTTTCTTTATTTTTGTGATATTTTCTCCACAGCCAGCCCTAACGCTGCCCCGGCGGCCTCAGCAGGGCGCCACTTACCCGCTAAGTGATTTTATTCGTACACATGTGTATCAAATTACGCAGACTGGTTGATCGATAGAGACTGGTACAATGCTCAAATAATTATCAGTTTAACGCAGCTTGATCCAGGAAGTAGTTGCAATTAATATCTACCATATACGCAGCTAGCAATTAGTTGTAAACGAATTTAGCAGCTCCTTTTTCGTTCGAATTGCACCTCTCCGTGAAACTGGCAATCTCCTTGTTTATAAATAATGATTGGAAGGTACGAGATATTTATTTTTACCATTTAACTATAATTAAAGAAATTATATTTAGATATTTAAAAAAAAACTTCATCAAGTTTGTGTCTAGGCTTGTTTATTGCAATGTAAGTATAAATAAAATTGTGATAACAGGACTAGTAATCTAAGTTTAACGCGGCTATGTATGTAATCCTTTACTTGCGAAAATTACGAAAACAGCTATACGATTTCTTTGAAATTTAAAATACTTGTCATGACATGACAGTAACAATTACATAGATTTAGCTGGATCTTACGTCAAAATTCGTTAATAAAACCGCCTTCAAAAAAGTGGTTCTCAGTTTGACCTACATGTAGTTATTTTTATTTTAGTTTAGTTAGTTATTAATTCGCGATTATTTCACATTTCGCTGAAACGATTTTGATGCAGTTTTCAGGAAAGTATTAGTGAAACTTAAGAGACGGTTTTAGAAATTGAATCCACATCAAAAAAGAGGAAATCGATTAGAGGCAGTTCTCTTTTAACCAAAATTTATCTATATTTTCACCCTTAACATTTTTTCCATTTAAGACTAAGATTATTGTGTTTTTCTTATGTCATATGAAACCAAGACAAATTATTTATGTTTAAGTTACACACATAAAGAACTACTAAAAACGTACATCAAAAAAAAAATAACATCAGCACCGATCTACGCTCGGTCAACCAGGTGCTTAAATTTAAAACAATAACCATTGAAACAATGATATTAGTTTAAACATGCGCCGTCGCATTATCTTTGACTTCCATATAAGTCTCGACTGTTGACATAACGCCCTATTACACTGCAGTAACGGTAACGACAAGTTATTCCTTTCATGTCCCGGATTACTTCTAAACACGTTACTACGGTTTATCATAATATACAAATATATATTCAACCGATGTCCTATGCCCTACTATCAAACACAATTTTAAGCCTCAATAAACCAATGAATTTTCACTCTTAAAATTGAGGCCTTAAGATTCACGAGGTTAGAAAAAATAATGTTGTTACGGAAATGTCTCACGCACTTGTGGCGCTACGCTGCGGTAGTTTGGTGGAACTAAAAGATTAAAAAACAAAATATCGGGCAAACAGATACATATCGCTAATAAAGAAAGCAGTCGGACGACTATAAAACTAAATTAGGTTACAACTAAACAAGGTAATGAAGATAAAAGAATCACAATATGAAACTTTAGTGCCGACGAACGTAGGTAATATTTTCAACTACGAACTATACCTGCATATGACCTGCATGATATTAATTAAAGAGAAATGATTTTTTTAAGAGTATAATTCATCATATTATTACGTTATAATGTCTACAATATATTAATTAGTGTAACATTATTGTTAATGTAAATGAAATACATTTTTGACATTTATTATTGCAAAAGAATCTTATTTTCACCTGTCATCTATAACAATTTCTTTTGGAATTAATAATTACTAAACAAATTTTGATGTAAAATATGTTGATAGAACATATCGATATTATGTGGGGCATCGAGTACTTTAGTCAAATATCTGTACGTTCCACTATTTGTGCTTAGGGGTTCTTTGCCCTGCATTATCACCTCATAAATGATGCATGCTTTAAAATTGTTGTTTTTATTGGTCGTTAAAACGCTCTCCAACGTTACATATATATAAAGATATAGTACTCCACCTCGAAAGATTTATGTCTAATTCGATATTGCTAAAGTTTATGTACGTTACGTGTTCTGATACGAGCGTGAAAGATGTAAAAAGTAGGTTATTCGTGCCAAGAATTAAGGCTTCTCTTGCGTTATCTCTGTCTTTTAAATTGGCATCCCCAAATATGTAATAAGGTCTGCTCTTACACTCTACATTCAGATCATGGGAAGTTGGATCATTTGGAACTGTGAAAATTCAAAAGTGTAACTAATGTTGTTCTTGCAAAATATATATAAACATACCAAATAATTATTTCCCTCTCATCTGATAAAGGCTTTTGTTATACAAATCCGTTCCGTGGGATGGTACGTTTCCATAAACTAAGTCCATCTGTAATAGACCACTAAGTTTTCGAAACAACTCCTTCTGTCAAAGTTAATTGTTTCAAAATAACATGTGGCAGTTATTTTCCCTGAAGAGTTGGCCACCCGACGTCCTGTAAATTAGAGAAATAATGCAGTCCAAGAAGTTGTGATTGGTTCAAATGAAGTTTATTATATTTAACTAATATTCTGTTATTTTCTGTTGTTTCTTTAAGAGCAGGACAGATATAATAATGATATAATTAGGCCCCGAAGCATGGCACGCGTGACGCCGTTTTTATCGCACGATATATGCGGCGTCGCGCGTACCGTGATATGTAAGCTTTATAAGGGATTTATACATTTACAATCTTAATTTCAATTTATAATGTTTCATGGTACTAGGTATACTATACTTATAACTTATGTGAAAGTCGCTTCCGACAATCAAAGTGGAAAACCGTAGCGCAGCAGTAGAATTTTTTTCTCTGATTTTTGTAAAATTAAAAGACCACCTTTTAGTTATATAATAAACTAGCTTTTCACCGCAGTTACGCCCGCGCGAATATACCGCCATCAACAAAAGAATACAGGTTTTACCCAAATTTCACACGGGAAGTATAGTTTTTGCAGGGATAAAAAGTACCAGGAACTGTGTATGTCCTTGCACTGATTCTTAATTACGAGAGAGAGATATACCTACGCCAAATTTGAAAAACATTGTTTTTCTAGAACTCACTGTCGTATTATATATAAATTGGGATATTTCATGCAGTTAAGTCTGTGACGTGATCCATTATATTATGTTTAAACCTTACCACATAATACACATGTCAGTTAAATGAACGGCAACACAGCACGTTAGTACATAACTTTTACTCGAAACATCCAGAAATTATACCAATCACAAAAGAATAACACCGATGTTTACACAGCCAAATTGGCCGTCATAAATTACGATAGTTGAATTCGAATCGAAGGGCGCACCCTTCTAAATTTCTTCCTCTACCAAATGGTCCGTGACTTTAAGCAGTTAAGCACACTTTGTATAGTAAACCATCTATTTATCTTCATTAGATAGTATTAAATTAGAGGCTTTTAGCGATGTTATCACCGCGATAAATGAATTTGTAGACGTAATGATTTTTTAAAGTCTGTTTCATTTGGTGGCTAATTTAGGCCAGAATCTTATAAAGCTTTTTATTGCAAGCTGATTGCTTACACTTTACATACATAGCTTAAGCTACTAATTGAACATCGCTTAAATTTTGCTCATAGTTATTATGTTCTTCTCTGTGAACGAGGTCCTAAGATTTTTTTTTATTGTATTTTTGTAGTAGTATATGTACATATAAAAGTACTACAGTAGCTAATTTCTGTAGACAAGTTGTTCATAAGGTTTTTTCTTGTAATTCTAACATCTAAATACATAGTGCCGTGTAGTTCCCGGCTCCAATAAAAAATTAAACCTACCACTCCATCTCGTTCCCATGGATGTCGTTAAAGGCGACTAGGATAGAGGCTTATAAACATGGGATTCTCTTTAAGGCGATGGGCTAACAACCTGTCACAATTTGAACCTCAATTCTTTCATTACGCCAAACAGCTAAACGTGGCCTATCAGTCTTATCAAGACTGTTGGCTCTGTCTACCCCGCAAGAGATAAAAATGTGATAATATGTATGCATGTTTATATATATAAAAGGGGACAGTGGTTTACTGAGCCCATTAGGTATTGTGGATTCATTTCATAATTTTTATTTGTTTAAAATACCACTTGCATGTGAACCGGTCTCTTTTGATGATACAATACTTGTAAACGAAACGTAGCAGAAGCGCCACGTACAATTAAAGTCACAATTATTATCTGTTCAGCGAAATCAGCGCTAATTTGCGACTCAAACGATCGTGAAGGCGGCTGTACCTCCCGCAACGCAACATGTGGTTGACTGAAATAATTTCATAAAGTTCCACTTTTTTTTATAGCATGAGTCACATGGTGTAATGTGAGTGTGTTGGAAAAGTTTTGTGTTTGATATCCACCCACTTATCTTTGTCTTCCGAAAAAGGATCCCGATTATATCACTATCCCAATCACATCACATTAGAAGAGAACTTAGCCTGAGAGTGAAATAAGGGAAGGGCCAATAAGTTTTCTTTTTTTTAACTCGATTCTGATTATAATATACGTCAAGATAGGACTAGCAAGAACAAGCACTAATGTCAGAAGGATATGTATCCTTATATATGTATATACATATGTCACGTCTATATTCCCTGCGGGGTAGACAGAGCGAAAAGTGTCGAAAAGACTGAAAAGTCACGCTCAGCTGTATGGCTTAATGATGGAATTGAGATTCAAATAGTGACAGGTTGCCATCACCCACAAGAGGAATCCCAAGTACATAAGCCTATCCCTTAGTCGCCTTTTACGACATCCATGGGAAAGACATGGAGTGGTTCTATTTTCAAGTGAGGGAAAACCACAATGCATGCAAGAAGAGTGATAATGTAAAAGTGAAATATTTAAAATAACTACCTACATATGTAACTTGAAAGGAAGAAAATACAAAAATAAATAAACTAATATCTATTGATTGATTCCTTTAGCTCACAAAGAACATAGAGAATGTTGACAATCTCAACAATCTCCTATCAGAAGGCAAACATAACAAGAATAAAACAAGACATGTGGAGAAACTGAATGGGAATAACAAATAGAGCATAGCCAATTGAAAGATTTGAATGCAGTCCAACACTATTTCTATTTCTAACCACTGATCTCTGACTTTTGTTGTAAGATTTCGATTGAGAGATAACTTCTTTAAGAATTTGTTAAGAATCTTCTTTAGCTTTGCCAAAATAACTATTATCATACACACACACACATACATATAATCACGTTTATATCCCTTGCGGGGTAGACAGAGCCAATAGTCTTGAAAAGACCGATAGGCCACGTTCAGCTGCTTGGCTTTATGATGGAATTGAGATTCAAACAGTGACAGGTTGCTATGCCCATCGCCCAAAAGAAGAATCCCAAGTTTATAAGCCTATCCCTTAGTCGCCTTTTACGACATCCATAGGAATGAGATGGAGTGGTACTATTCTTTTTTTATTGGTGCCGGGAACCACACGGCACTATTATCATTACTTCTAAAAATAGAACATTTCAATTTTGATCTTGTGTATTTCATGAAGCTTAATCGTAACTTTTAATACAGCCTGTCGAGGAGAACAAGGCGCTAGATTTATAGCTCATTATCTTCCGCCAAGTGCTTTAATGTGCTTAGTGTTCAAAGGCGTCTACAAAATATAGGCTCGGAAAAGAAAAAATCTTGTTATTTTAAAGAACAATGTGAACTTCTAATCTATCAAAAAAATTTCTTGGTGTCTAAAGGCATTGTTAAACATACAAATAAAGAATCATGCCTTTCTCACACGGCATAGGTAAAGACTACTGTTTCCAGCTGCAACACACACTTTCAACTTCTTTTATTTTAATTCGCCTTCATTACTTTCTTCTTTCAAGATCGTCGATTTATGTAGAGCGTACTCAGTTAGGTAGTGTATACCTACTCATTATTTGAATTTAATACTTTTTTTTTTCTTATGTATGTATTACTTGATGCATTATAGGAATTCAGTAATTCATATTAACATCTAAATCAGTCTACCCGTTTGCTTTTTACGACTCCACAGTAAGATATACCCTTCATAAAAATACATTAGAGGTTTTACAACCCTTTTCATAGACGGGGGTTAAAAACAGTCTACATTATAATAATCAAAATCCATCGTCTCCCTCCTAATTGGCTCCCACCAACTAATTGTAGTCTTACGATTAGATTGTCAAATTATCTGAAACAAAGGTGACGTTAAATTAAAAATATGCTAATACCGACTTTGTCCGTACTCGTCAGAGTGGAAGATTATAATTATTGGGACATTGTTATGCTTAGACCCCACAAGAATAGGGTAACTGGTTATTAGATGCAAAGAGGCAACTGCTTTGGAGGCGTTAAATTATATTATAGGAAATTTAGTTAATTTATGAATGATTATGGAGCGGTGTGGTTATAATCTAAGTCGTTAAATTATTATTTTTTTAGTTAAAGGACGGATTAGTCAAATGAAACACTGAATTTGTAGGGTTTTCATTATTATTGTACAAATCCTCTATCATCTCTGTTCTTAAAGTAACTGACTCATAAAATAAGTCAGCCAATACTCAAGCTCATCAGGAAACTATAGTTTTTTATCACTAATGGCCTATCTTATGTCTAAGAGGAACACTACCATAACGCCAAATTCTAGAAGAAAAGTCATGTGACAACCGATGTTTTACATTGGGAAACTTCATCTCTTTTGCATGAATCTCGTTAGTGTCTGAGACAAATTTTCAACACTAGACACCTAAAAAAACGGTATAATTCTAGACTGAGAGTACTAGGCCACTTGACCCACTGTGAGCTCTGACGAGCACGTCCCTGCATCTACATTAATTAACTGTATAAAAACCTGTAACAAAATTCATAATAAAGGACTTTGAGTGGTAAGGCTTTTTTCAAAATCTTATTTTCGACAATGACGAGTAAGCGAAGAATGAGCAAAGTGTGTACTGTCACTATTTGGATCTCAATTCTATCATTAAGCCAAATAGCTAAACGTGGCCGATCAGTCTTTTCAAGACTGTTGGCTCTGTCTACCCCACAAGGGATATAGACGTGACCATATGTATGTATGTGCACTGGCACATACATACATATGGTCACGTCTATATCCCTTGTACTGACCTAGGTACTGACCTAGCGTTCATTTCTACGCAGGTTGAGGAATTGAATTAAATGCCTTAATTTGAGGTTTTTCTTTTAGACGTAAGCTAATTACATGTCTCTATTAAATTTAATCTCATGCCATAGTCAAATTATAAGGCATAGTTTTTGTTACAAGTGTAATTGTAAATAAATTATATAGTACACACATATTTATTGTATTTATTTTTTTGTTAGTTTATTTAAAGATAAGATAAGATAAGATATAATTTATGTTCGTATATTGTCAGTAGGTAACTATTTTTACTACCCGCACCAAATTCTCTTTTCATAAAATGATCTTAATACTCTCGAAGAGTTCTCACAAAGACTCGTAGAGTAGTAAAATCACTTCTATACATCACCTTTGCTTATATTTAGGATTGTTGATATAATTTATGTGCAATTTACGGTATTTTCTATATACGGTATCAATGGAAAAAATCCATGAATGATCTTTTTTAAGAAATCGTTTTATGTCATACAAAGTGTATCCTTGCCCTGCCCGTACTAAATACACAGCTTACTCTTAATGAAAAAAGTCAATAGAATCAAGAAAAAGGAATCGTAACCAGCTTCAGATACAACTAATTCCTAACTTTTCATCAGATAACCTTGTAAACAAAATGGAACCTATCCACTAAAGAAATCCAATTTATAACAACCTCTCTTGTTTCAACAAGTTATATAAATGAAACAGATAAAATGTTTTGACGAAAACTAGAAAAGACTCCGAATGTCGCAATACTTCTGAGCAAATCCGCAATAAACAAAAGTTGTTCAATCATAACTGCGATCCAACCTCGCTCCAAGTTCCGACTGGCGGAATAAGGCAATAACATAGATATTTTAACTTAATAGACAACAATTAACCACTATAGTAAATAGTATTCTTTACAACTAGCTTCCAACTTTTTTAGAGCTTAATCTGTGTTATTTAATAAACTAGCTTTTACCTGAAGCGTCACTCGCGTGAGATTTGCGCCATTTCCAAAAAAATACAGGTTTTTAAAATCACACGGGAGCTATCGGGATGATAAAACACTTAATTACATTTACGCAAATTTCAAGCAGATTGGTTCGGTAGACAATGCGTGAAGGGAAAACAAACAAACTCCCTGTCGCATTTATAATATTATTTGGGTTTAAGAAAAATGAACAAAAACAGATTACCTACGTAAGATTATGATGACGAGATTTAAGTGCGGACAATGTAAGAAATCATAAACAATCTTTGATTAAATATTTTGACACTGTACATACTGCTATGGATTGACTGAACTGGCATTTTTTGAGAAGGGGAGAAGAGCGACTAGGAATTTCACTAAATGCTCAATGAAATCTCGAAAAGAATAAAGGAAAGGTCTTATTCCTTCTACCGTTATTTCGGTTAAACCTCACCTCTCTGAAAAGTAAGAAAAGAAATACAAAGATAGTCCTTTTTAAGACTTACTTAAAATTTTACAAATATCGCATAATAAAATTAAGTCCTTCTTTTAAAAAAAAATGTCATCGTATTTTAATACAAAAGCATGAAATAGTTGTTTACGGCGCTCATCTGCGACAATGGCACATTTTATCGATCATAAAGTTTAACGATCGAGTCTTATTGGTTGTCAATTCGCTTCTTTAGAATTAAAGTGGCGTAATTCAAAATTTTAAGAAAACGAAATTCGTACATCAAATGTCTTAAAAAGATGTAATCTACCGGTTTATCAATATTAAAAAGACTCTTTTGGGCCAGAACGGGACAAACGTACTATTTCCGTCTCTTTCAAATCACGCGGTTACCCCGCGCTCCTTGGTTTTGAAGGAGCCCCTTTAGTGTTGCGTCGACAGAGCTAAACGCTGGGTCCTGCGCGGTTGCTCCGTGATCGGCGTAAACTGTAATCCGTCGTTTTAATACAAAACGCAAGGTAAGTTATTTGCACGATATTTATTTTTGTACTGACTGTTTTTGGTTTCGGGCGTTTTAATATTGAATTATAATAATATTTTCTTGACATATTTATATTTCCGTCATTATATTACTAAACATTGCATGAACGAATGAGCGTGATTATATGTTATGGCTTTACTTTACTAACCGATTTTGTGACTACGAAGACGGATACGGAATTAGGCTTATTATTTACTAAATGTTGTGTGGATTAGCAAGCTTTATTGTGATTGGGTCTTTTTTATTTTATTTCAGTTGAATTTTGAGATTAATAATGAAACGAGCAGATCATATTTTACAACTATTAAATAATAACTGTAATGAAAATAAGAGGCAAGAACAGTATGAAGAGATGGGAACCGGAAGTTCTGAAGCGTGTGAGAAGGAAAACTATTTACAACCATTGAATAAGGCGACGGATGAAGGTATTGGTATCAATTCTGTAATTTCACCGCAAGTCGGACTTGAACAGCGGATTTTAGCACCAATGTCACAGAACACGAGAGTTCGGTCTAGTAGTACATCGTCATCCAGTTCTTCCACATCAACATCTTCAAGCTCCAGTTCATCGTCATCATCGGCAGAGGCTTCTACATCGGCGAAACAGTACAAACATGACGTGAACATTGACAGCTCACCTTCAGTCATACCAGGTACTCCAGAGCCTTCGACTAGCAAAAATCGTTTAGATACAGTCATCAACTACCACCAATCCCCTGTGAATTCTGAAGAATCAGACGTTGATCTAAGTGATACTGATCCCACTTATAATATCTCATCAACACAACCACCACGTCGGATTAGTTCATCAACCACCATGTCAGATAGTGAAAATGATATAAACGATGCAATTGTTTCATATGAATTAGTTCCTCAAACCAAAAAATCTAGAAAGCGCCTTCGCAATCCATCTCAGTGGAAACAAAACATCGTGAAATTGCTTCGAAACAGTGGGAAAGCCTATAAATCACTCTCAAAATCTAATAAAGAGGTCCCTGCTAAAAGAGTAAAAGATAGTTGCGTTTGTAGATTTCATTGTTCTGATAACATAACACCTGATAAGAGACGCGAGATATTCGACTGTTATTGGAAGCTTAGTAATATAGACTTGAAGCGATCTTTTATCCAATCTTGTATGATGGAGGTAAACCCCAAATATAAATACACTAATGCTGCCAATCCTCGCAAACCAAATACGGCCTTTTATTTTACTGTTGATGGCAAAAAAATCCGCGTATGTAAAACTTTTTTTATAAATACTTTAGACATAACAGAAAGACAAATAAGAACTGTGAAAATGAAAACTAATTCCACTGGATTTGTAGCAGAAGATCTTAGGGGCCGTTCTAGAAGCCGAGCGCCGATCGATCCAAGTCTTGTACAAGATATCAAAAACCATATTAATAGTATACCGCGCATAGAGTCCCATTATCTAAGATCTTCTACTACAAGAGAATATATTGATGGCAGCAAGAGTATAAAAGAACTATGTAGAGACTTTTACACAAATCAAACCAAAGAAAACAAACCCCACGCTGCATACTGGATCTATTACTTGATATTTACAACTGAATTTAATATAAGCTTCTTTCAACCCAAAAAGGATTTGTGTGATTTATGTACAAGTTATGAATTAGCATTATCAGAAGAAAAGTTAGGTATACAAGAAAAGTATGAAAAGCATATTAAAGAAAAGAATCTGTGTAGAGAGGAGAAGAGAAATGATCGTTCTAACATTAATGAAACAAATATTTGCGCCGTTTACGACTTAGAAGCTGCAATGACTTGTCCTAAGGGTGATGTTTCTTCGTTTTATTACAGATCTAGACTTAACTGTTATAATTTTACTATAGTTGAACTAGCTCCTAAATCAAAAGATAGCAATAAACAGAAAAATGATAGTGACTTAGGTGCATATAAAGATGTATACTGTTTCTTTTGGAATGAAACACAGGGTAATAAGGGGGCTACTGAAATAGGTTCTTGCGTGTTTGATTACTTA
Organism: Amyelois transitella; assembly: GCF_032362555.1. Lineage (NCBI taxonomy): Eukaryota > Metazoa > Arthropoda > Insecta > Lepidoptera > Pyralidae > Amyelois > Amyelois transitella. Next base: position 3,118,263 of record NC_083518.1, on the reverse strand, counting down.
AAGACTGTTAGTGAAAATAATGCAGGAAAAACTTTAAATATTACTTTTTATTCTGACAATGCTAATGGGCAGAATAAAAATAAATACATTGCTTGTTTATACTCATATGCAGTGTTCCATTTTGACAATATTCAGTCAATAACACATAAATATTTAATTAAGGGACATACTCATAACGAGGGGGACAATGCACATAGTTTAATAGAAAAAGAAATTAAGAGAAACCTAAGATCTGGTCCTATTTATATACCTCAACAATATGTACCTTTATTAAGGAGTGCTAGAAAAACAGGCACACCATTTAAAGTAAAAGAGTTAGATTACAATTTTTTCATAGACCTAAGAGCTTTACAGAATGAATGGGGGTATAACTTTAATCAGGATATTGATAAAAATATAGTAGGTTGGCGAGATTCCGACAATGAGATAAAGGTGATAAAATTTGTGAAAGACAAGTTGTTTGTATTTTACTATAAAACTACATACGGCGAAGAAAATTTTAAGGAAGTAAATATGCGTAATAAAAGAAATAAAATGAAAGAAGGTTGTGAAATTACACTATCGAAGGCTTATAGTAACAAAATAGAACTTGCAGAAAATAAACAGAAAGATTTAAGTTATCTTGTTAGAACTATAGCAATCCCTAGTACATATGCCTGGTTTTATGAAACTATTTTGTAAGAAATCGATCTCATTTTGTGACGAAGCAATTTATTTTGTTGTCTTCTAACTAATTTTATTTAGAAAGTGTTTTTAAGTTTTTTTATTTTTTGAGATACTTATTGTTTTATAGCCAAGTTGAGCAGTTTATATGATGATGCTTAATAACTTTTTGTTTATTGTTATTTTCGAGAGAGTTTTTGTTTCATATTCCTTTGTCAAAGGTTTTTAAAAACTTACTTGTTGTTATGTTATATGTTAGCAAAAACATATTAAACATATTTTATTAGAAATTTTATGGTTAATAATAACCATTAGATTATAAGCTGACTGCAGTATGTACTAAAACTGTAACTTGAAGTCTGATTTTTTAATTCTGTATTTTATTATAAATAGGTATTAAACCTAATATTTTTGTGACTGATTTTGTGATATTATAGTAGTACCTACCTATAATTGTGATTAGTAGTGTTTGATGATAATTACTGAAGAAAATTTTCCCAATAAATGTTCATGAAAGCATACTCAGGTTTTCACTTTCCTTTAATTTTGAAAGTCATTAATGTAATAAACTAGCATATTCCTAAATTAGTCATTAAACATAAACATAACATTAGTAAATAATTGCCTGTTTTAAAAATAGACTCATTTTGTATTAGTATTATTCAATAAAAAAAGGACGTTAATCTAAATAAGTCAATTATATTTTTTCTTTTTCAGAAATTAAGTGACATCTTTTTTTAACCGTTAATTATCAAAGGTTCTAATTAGTTATTCTTACAATTTTCGAAACAAATCATTAAAACAACCCCAAACCTACAATTATTAACAATAACTGTAACGTCAAAATGATTAACCTTAATATTACGATAGAATAACTAAAAAATGACCAACACTTCAATCACATTTTTATCGTTTACCAAAATTTAAGAATTTTGGATTGAGTCACTTCAATTCTAAAGGAGCGAATTGATATCAATTATTTTTACACGTTATTTTTGAGAAAGAAGGGCTTTGTGTTTTTTAAAACTATTGTGCCATTTGATTTAAGATTATTTTGCATATATATGTATATATATTTAAAATATTTTCTCCACTTAAGTTTGGTTGTAATATGAATTGTTTGAATAAGTTCGTCTTCTGGAATTGGTCTCATAGCATGTGCCTAATGCGATAACACCAATTTGCAAACCAAATTTTGGACCAATATGTCCAACGACTTGACTAGTGCCTTAGATTAGTCGACCATTTTCTTTAAAGAATTATTGTTTAGTTTTATATTATTCTTCGTTTTGTCCACAGCAGTTATGCATTCTGTTATCTAATTTTTTATCATTTTTTATAAAATTATAATTAAATCAAATTAAAACTAAAGCTAAAACTACTTATAAAAAGAAAGAAAAAAGATACTTATAAACTAATAAATTTAAAACTAAAACTACGAGGTCACGAGATACCTCAATCAGCTTTTTCGACAAATCGAAAATGACGGACAAGCTGATGGGCAGATGGGCCCCACGGTCCCAGAGTTTCCACCCCAAAAGGTTCAAAGGTATAGGTATTACCGATACCTACATAAAACAGTAAAAACAGTAACATATAAAATCATATCATATCGTGTTGCGCTTTATTCAATTGTTTTTTTGCGATTAATGCAACATTTTTTCTTGCGATTAATATATTTTTTATTTAGTTTTTCAAAAGTTAATACTTGCCAGCGAGTTAAGTATTAATGATAATGAAGTAAAAATCTTGAAATTAATCAATTTAAGTTCTCTATTAGGTTTTATGTCGGTGGGAAATAATAACTTAATTTATCTCATTCCGAAGACAGTCGTGACTTAGCGACTCGACAGAACTTTGTGCGATGCTCTGTTTCAAACTGAAATATTTTAAGATAGTAGATATACCACATTAATGTCTATTACTTGATAGTTTTATTACATATAAAACAAAGTTATATATGAATGATTTAAACAGTACATACTGTAATGTATGTACTGTTTGAATCATTCATTTGGCACAGAGACACACATATATTCAAAGATTGGCATAGACTATTTTTATAAATTGCTACGGTAACGAAGCCGCGTGCAATCGCTGATATAAAGATAAGCACCCAGTTCAATCTGCTGCAATTTTCTAAGATCCCTGTAGCCTGGGAACTTGTCTTTTCCTCTGGGAGTACGTAACTAGAACTAATGTCAGGCGAATAACGTAATATGTTAATAGATCTAGGTATTAAAATTTTATAACATCGTAAAACGTCTAAATTGTAAGTAACTCATAAAATGATTTATCTTTCTCAATAAAATACAAATCTTATAAATTAAGAAATTCTGAATTTGACTGATACTCGTATAAAAGAACCATTTAATGAAATGATGGATTGATTAATTTTAAGTAAAACGAAGAGAATCCTTGATTAATACCTCGATTGAGTCATAAAAAAAGCATTTAGATAAATTCAATGAGATCTTACTGTTGTGATTTAGTTGCAATTCACACAGACGTACTGATGTACATATTTCATGATTATATCTATTGTAATAACGTAACATGTACACTGTTCTTTCAGTATACGTTACACTTTAAATAATTTTCAGCCATTAAATTAAGCAATGATTTTTATTTTTCCACATATTTATCAGAAGGAAAAAAGTATAATATTTTTTTGTGATTAGCCTAAAGTACCTTTGTAGATTACCTAATAAATCAGCTTATTATTAGCAAATGCTTATTTTAAATCATTTATTTTTAATCAAAATTCTGTCTAGTCTTATTTATATTTTATTTTTTTAAATTTCGAAAATTAAATCATTAAATAATTAATTTCGGTCCTATCTGCGTCTATCCTCAAAAGACGGGCACATAATCCCTTGAAGATGGCTCTTGCTATTGAATCGGAATTTTCGATTAGTCCCTGATTGATTGAAGCGACTCGAAACGTGCATTTTATGATCCGTTCTAGTTCTCCGTTCAGTTAGTAGTATATGCAAAATGCACAGAAAAAAGGTGAATGAGAGAGACAATAATTATAAAATAAGGCGAAAAGAATGTATGAAAAGTGTGCCGTATGATTTCTGGAACTTAAGAATAGAACCACTCCATATCTTACGCATGGCTGTCGTAAATGGAGACATCTTTTAAACTTGTGATTCCCCATGTAGAAGATGGGCTAGCAATCTGTCATTTTTTAAATCTCAATTTCATCATAAAGGCCTCTGTGGCGTAGCGGTAGTAAGCTTGTCAGTGATACCGGAGGTTCCGGGTTCGAATCCTGGTCAGGGCATGATGAGAAAAGAACTTTTTCTGATTGGCCTGGGTCTTGAAAGTTTATCTATATAAGTATTTATTATAAAATATAGTATCGTTGAGTTAGTATCTCGTAACACAAGTCTCGAACTTACTTAGAGGCTAACTCAATCTGTGTAATTTTTCTCGTATATATGTATTTATTATTATTTATTATAAAGCCTTACAGCTGAACGAGGCGTTTCTGCCTTGCACGGGATAAAGTCCTGACCATGTGTATATATGGAAAGTGAATTTTGGAAGAATTTAGTCTAGTGTATGTGTGGGATATATTGACCCGGGTTTCCTAATTGGGTCAAGTTTGTAAATAAATATTTTGCTATTTTCTAAGAAAAATGAGCCACAAACTTCTTCAATCTTCATTATTTGCTAAAACAAAAAAAGTATTTTTCTAATTAAATGCTTAACTTAAAAACTTCATAACTTTTTAATGTAATAAACTTTTGACAAAAGCGAACGCCGTTAACCTTGTTAAGCCTTTCGGTTGAAGAATTTTTGTAATTAAGTTTTGTCTTTTTCAGATGAAATCCATTTTCACGTGTTTCCAGTTCGAGTAAAATTCAGGCTTCGTGTATGTTTTGTGATCTCAAAATTATTAACAAAAACTTTGATTTTTTTCAGCCATGGCTACATATTAGAACATTAGTTTCTTGTTAATAAATATCATTCAAAATAATTCATTATAAAATTCTAATGTTTGCGTAAAAATTATATCTAAGGTTGATTTGTTAAATAACAAACAAATGGAAGACATGAAACATTTTATAAATTTTATCTGACAACTTTAGATATACTATATTGTATCTACACAAGGTCTAATATGGCTCTAATGCAATTTTCTATAATGCGGCAACGGATCCCAGTACAGACCATGTCACTATAGATACGGTGGCTTCGTTTCTTCTAAATTACTATCACGTTCTATATGGCAGACTTAGATGGGAGATGACTACTACGACTACTGCATGGAAACTTTTTATAATTGAACTAGGTATATTTCGAAACATTAATAGCGTTACGGTTGTCACGCCATCTGCGGGCACAAGGCACGCGAGACAACGTTTTTGTCGCGCGATAAAACGTTGTCTCATTTCATGTTATAATAAAAAGCGAAACAGCGATATTTCACGCGATAAAAACAGCGTCGCGGTTACTATGCTAACCCCGCTCGAGATATGTCACATGATCAAAGCTCATTTCTTTGATATGTTTTTGAGTAAGGAGTTTGAATACAAACGATGTCATTACGGTATAATGAAATACAAAGAAACGTGCACATTTAAACAACATAAAGTATGTTCTTAAACCAAGCTGGACAAGTTATAGAAATGGGGGTCAGGGGAGCGATCGCTTTGATATACTTTTCTATACCTGGATAATGGTTAGGTATTCTCGTAGTGTTACTGCATGTGGTTATTAATGAACTCTTAGAGAGGACCTACCGTAACACGTGATGATGATTAATGCCAGACTCGCAACATACTTACATGTAATCACCCCTTTATCTCTTATGAATAGTCCTGAAAGGACTGAACTGTTAACCTAACATTATATTTATTTATTCTTTATTGTAATATTTACAGTTTGAAAATTAAAATAGGCGAACTTAATGCTAATAGTATAATCTAACACCACCTTGGTAAATAAAATACTAATTCACACATTTTCAAATTACTGACTTCACCCGACCCTAAATTGTTTGTATCTCATCCGGGGACCTCCAAACGCTTTTGACCCGAACATTTAAACATTTGTTCTAGGCAAATATTGGATAGCGTTACTTAAATGTGGGCTGGGAATCCCTTCTGACTCCCGACACGGGATAAAGATTAAAAATGTTACATTTCTTCCTTTCAATACTACCAAACCTTGCAAATGCTTTGCAAAGAAAAAATTGTATGCCAAACAATAGAGAAGAGGTATACTATTACCGTTGTAATTGGCGTAAATAAATAAATCAAACGTATCAACTATTTATTTCATCATAAATTTTATCAACGAAAGAGATGTAAAATCTACACGTGGCGGCTGGCAGGCAGCTTAATAATTTGTTTTAAACATGACCGCATTAACTTAATTGGAGGGTATTATACAAACTTTCCTGGGATTCCCTTTGTTATTCATAATTCCTATTATAAATGAGGCATTTATCTTTTTGTTCCATTGTTCACACTCTTAATTAGCGAGAACTTCGTATTCATATGTTAACATTAACCTTTGGATTTGTGTCAGCTTCTGAAAATAATGAATTACGTTTATTTTCACTGACAAATATATTTTTAAGGTAAAACGTAGGTGCGTAGGTATCTTTCATGTTATTATATTAAGCAGAAATCGCATTTCCTTCTCTATCTTTGTTTAACACAAAACCAAAGTTATTTTTATTACTCAAATAGATTTTGTTTTAAAACAGGAAATATTTTAACGTCAAAATATATATTTTTTTACGAAGTTTTTCCCAGTTACACTCTCAAAATCTTAATCCTTAAAGCTTTGTTTGTTACATACCTACATAAAATCACGGCTCGCTCAGAGGGGTAGAAAGGAACCTACATGCACTCGCCATGATCCGAAATCTGCATACATTTTGCTTCATCCATATTGGTTATTCTCTTCATGCTAGCTTATCGATTTATGACATTACTGACTTATCCTTTTGGAAGGACGTCACTGAGTTGATCAAGATTCGTGTAACTTGTTCCCTTCCACCTTTTTATTCAAACCGCTTTTCTATTTAAACTTGCTTACATATTACTCAGTTTTAATTTGCTTAGTAATAATGTTGAGTATCTTATATGAAAGAGATAAAGCGAGAGAATAAATTGCGCAAAAAGGGAAAACATCAAACACATCCAGCCCAAGATTTACGTCTTACTTTTTCACTAACCTCAATACAATTAATCCTCAGTGTTTCACTTTGATTCGTCCAGTTATTTATACTGAGCATTTTTCTACAAAGGCATGGGTCAGCTTAAGAGGGTGGGACCTAATCTGCTGACTTTTATTTATTCACTGAATTAATCTCGGGGAGGCGCCCCCTCGGAGGTACCGCTGGACTTGGCGATAAAACATCCGTGCGACTCAAGATTTATTAGTGTCATACTTGTGGGAATTAATTTTTAGGATTTCTTTTCATTTGACTAAGTTTCACGGGTCCATACCTTAATAGGTAAAAAATGGTATTCGTACAAAATTACCCTGAATGAAGAAACAGACAGACCCTCAATATAAATATGTCATCTTATTTGTAGTTACAAACTGGGAGGCAAACTGGAGGGCAACTGAAAAAGTAAGGTAAATTTAAGATTTATAAGCTTTTGAAAACAGACAAAAACTTATTAAGTATTTAATACTTAAATCGACGAGCTTACTCGAAGAAAATGATGAACGTATATGTCCCAAAAAATGTACTCATAAATCTTTAAATGGAATTCGGTTAAAAAGGTATACCACTGACTACGAAAGAGGCATTGACATGTAAGATAAAAATCTACGTGTTGTAAATAATCGTTTGTTTAACCATTCAAATAATGATTTTCACACTAAAGTATGACGCTTCAATACTGATTTCATAAATACCTTATTCTGAATGATGATATGAAGATGATTGATATGATAAGAGAATAGAACTTAGATGAAGAATAAATTTAGATATACTTAAATACTCTAACGAGTACAATAGTAAGGGCTATTGCATTTAGCCAAAGTTAAAAAGCAAAATTGAAGCGACAAGATTGCGTGAGCTTAGCGAATCGGAATTTCATTCTTTATTCACGAGGTTTTTAACTTAGCTCGTGCATATTTTATTGGAAATTCGGTTTATTGTTTAAGGTTTACCGGTTGTAAAAAGTAGTTTCATTTTGTCTATTCAAATTTAAATACTGCTATTAAATTGTACTCTTATTTCATTTCATTCTTGTTTTAAAACTTCAGTTCTATTGCTCCTTATTTACATCTTTGAAAAAAGCAATTATATACCAAAAATATGAAAGACGGGTTGTTATCGGGCATATAGTCAGCCAATGTTAAATATAATTTACTTATATTATACCACAGGGACAGATTTACATAATAATAACACATCTTTATTGCATACTATAAAGTTCCAATAGATGCTAGACACAAAGGCTACGTTATGCTAGATTAGAAATTCAAAGGGATATTCTCCAGAGTTGCGAGAATGTTACCGGGACTATCGCTAGGAAGAAGAGGAGAAATTCAGATATGACAAATTTCTAGTATATAAAAAAATGCCATTTATAAGCTGTAATCTTAGAAAGTTTATAAGCTTATACCTTGATTGACATTAACACATAATATAATATATTTTTGTTTGCTTTCAGACTAATATGAAAACGAGAATACTCTATTATAAAATATAGTAAGAATCAAACTGCAGAATACAAATGATATAGTCAAATAAATGCTTGCCACTAGTTAAACTGTTATGGATATTTCGGTAATAAATCTCATTAGTGTCAACATTAAGGCTAAATAAAACACCCAATACCGACACAAACAAAATGGGGTTAATCGTTAAAAATAAAAATACAGATCTGTGAAATTGATCGTAAAATTCCTTGTCTGTTGATATGTTTATTATCAGAAGGAAACAAGGAAATCTATTTCTAGACGGTCATATTCTCTTTGGTTCATTAAACTTTGACCATGGTAGATATAGGTAAAAAAGAGAGGTTTTCGTCAATCTGTTGCACAGTGGTTGCATGGCTCAATGTCAAAAAGCCTCGATGTTTATTCATATTATATGTTAACCCTTTAAGACATATTTTTGTTTAAGCAAAAAATATTTTTAGTTTATTTTTTTGATATTTTTCTTAAAAAAAGGGACTTTTGTGTTTTACTAAAAACTTGTTATTTAAAATTAAAACTCAATCAACAAAATAACTACATATTCTAAAGTAACTACTTAAAATTTAAACTATTTTAAAAAAGAAATCGGATATCTTCAATGAGTCTACATTAAAAGGAAGTACACTAATTGATCTAAGAAGAATCCAACTTCAGACATTAGAACTTTTATAGAAACACATTTATACTCGTCTTTGATCGTGTGTGGTCCTGTTTGTACAAGTCCTTGCTAACTAGTGTAATTCTGGGTAATATAACAAATGTTTCACTGCAGTAGCCCTTTGATTTTTAGATCTGAATTTTTTATTCTGTTTTTCAAGTTTATTTGATATTTAGTTAACTCCAACCATTTTTATGCTCATATTCGTACAACGATCAAATCAATTTTTATATATACATATGTAACAACAACAAAAATGGACGTTTAAAAAAGTTAAGTAAAATTTTTCACTTACAATAATACCTACTTAGAATTAAATTAGCCATGCCCATGATAACCAAAACGCCACCTGCCTTGAGAACTCAACACCGCCCGTTAGAGAGGTTCAATTATCAAAACAGGGACCACTAAGTGGAATTGTTTGTCCCTGAAAACCAAACACGGTTACATTTGGCTCCCAAAACTCCGGATGACATTAAAACTTAAATAAAAACAAATGACGGTCCCGGGGATTGGGACGAAAAAGTGTTGACCACACAAGTCTTCCTGTGTAGTTTTTAGGGTTCGGTAAAAATTTTAGGTTTTTGTCGTTTTTTTTTCTTTTATGTTATTATTTTTCCTCAATGCTGTTTGTTCGAAGTAGTGGACTAGCTACTTCTTTTTCCGTGAGAATTGTAAAATTCAATCAAGGGAATGGTTTTTTGATCTGTCCATAACAATATTGGATGTGGTGTTATTTAAGTTTATGAGGTCATAGTTTAAAGATTAATAGTTTAAAAAAAACATCATTCATTGAACTCTCTTTCGCACATTCCAAGGTTTATATAATTTTAAAATTCTTATATTATTATGTTTTTATTATTGATACTTGCCAATCTATAAACAAATTTAAAAATATATAAATATATTTTTTTCTATTTTTGTCATTATTTTTATCTACCGAATTGACACGGAACCCTCAGATCGAAAATAACGCTCGCGTTCGAGCAATTTATTTAATGTTGCTTTCGAATAATGGAGGAAGTGTTTTGTACTTTTGTAAACATGGTTAACCCATTTGAAATTGTCCTTTAATGTTAAACTAGCTTTTGAAATAGTTTATTTAAGTAAAGCATTACTTTAATTGAGTTTCTCATTACTGGTCTGTGGTCATGAACCGGTCAAAGGTTCCACCTAAGTTTTGACCAGGACAAAGTGCCGAGAACCACACGACATTTTTTATGTTTAAGTAATAATAAATCCGTTGGAACTAACTTACACAGAGAAAATCTTACTAAGTCTATTTCCATAAAACGTAACTTATTGAGAGCCATTTAATAATTTATGAAAAATAATCCCCAGATTCTGTCACAATTGCTCCGGTGAAATCTATTGTTTCGCCTAAGAGTAGCGATTTGCATATCAAAAGTTTCAAAGGAATATCTAATAGAACTTTTTGCATTAGTAACGAACCGCGGGCATCTATGTATAGGAATGAAGAAGCCAGCCTTAAATTTTTAATACTCACCATTTAAATTTGTGACTTTGATATTTTCAAAACTTAATTGATAAATATTTCAGTAGGTAGTGAAGCTGAATTTATTTTAGCTACCTATTATTGGAATTTTAAATGTACATACTAGTTTGCCAAGTGTTTCTTTTTCAAAAAAATAAAAAAAAACCAACACTTATTATATATTTGACAAGATTTTGTGAAGAGTACACCACGTCCTTCTGCGCATTCCCTATACAAAGTTTTAGGTTATTATTACAGTCGATGAGCTAGAAACGATGTCAGTATCTTTATCATAATAATTAGAAAGCTATTTAGCTGAAGGTGGCCTTTGAGTCTTTTAAAGATGGCTATGTCCACCCTCTAAAGGATAATACCCTATAAGAATATTACTTATATGAGATTAAATAAAATAATGTAAAAGCTCCGTGCAAATACTATAAAAGGCTTTTGCATAATTTTACTCGTAATTATTCGAGATAGCTCAAAAAAACTGTAATTCACGAGCGAACACATCTACGAGTTAACATCAATATTGCCAAATTACCTCGATAACACTCACATCAACACTTCAGTGAACATATTCTGGCAACATATAATGTTTTTAAAAATAAAACTGGAGCCAAGTTAATTTAATAATCGCTCTTGCGTGGAGGACAGCCAATAAATACTTTTTATGGCATTTTTATTGTGATGCATTATCGTGAATCATTTTATAACGAGGCAAAGTAATGTTGCCAAATATGTCATTAGCTCCTTGCTCCACTTGTCACTATCTAAATGTTAATTAGCTGTACGTGACCTTCCAGCCTTTTGGAGATTGTAGATAATGTCTACCGTATCCGTAAGGGATGAACATGTATGTATATATGTGTGTATGAGTCTATTACATTTTTAATAAGTACATTAAAATAATGCCTTGAACATACCTACATTATATCTAGATACATACATACATACATATGGTCACGTCTATATCCCTTGCGGGGTAGACAGAGCCAACAGTCTTGAAAAGACTGAATGGCCACGTTCAGCTATTTGGCTTAATGATAGAACCGAGATTCAAATAGTGACAGGTTGCTAGCCCATCGCCTAAAAGAGGAATCCTAAGTTTATAAGCCTATCCCTTAGTCGCCTTTTACGACATCCATGGGAAAGAGATGGAGTGGTCCTATTCTTTTTTGTAATAGTGCCGGGAACCACACGGCACTATATAGATATAAATCTGTTTTTGTAATAAAGAATCATAGAACATAGAATAATTACAAGTGATAAGAACGTGGGGTTAGTCTAGTATACACTATTTTATCTAAAACTGTACAGAAATTTTTGTCTACATAAAATCAGAATAAACAGATTTTCATATTTTGAAAAACAATTGGACAATTTAACAATTGGATATACCTACTCATGAAATTTATCAGTGCATTCAGCTGCACTGAAATAACTCAAATTTCAAATATAACAAAATTAAATATCCTTGTATGTATGTATTTGTTTGATACTATTATTCCGAATATACCACAAAATGTACCCAAATTAAGCGATAACTGTAATTTATGTGAAATCAAGTGAACTGACCTAAAAATGATTTAAACCATAAATTTAAGTAATATAAGCTTCAGTAATTATTAATTAGCATGTTTGTAAATCCCAAACCCACGTGAAAAGTACCGGGTATGATTTTTCGTATTTTACACTAAACGTGTGTAAAATTTCACGGAGATCGGTTTAGTGATGTTGTCGTCAAAGACGGTCAAACAAATGAACTAACATACACATGATGTATTGTTTAAACTAAAGAAAGATATTCAAGGTAAATAAATATAAGAAGCTATTTTAATAAAATAAAAACGTAATGAAGGTTCTTGAGAAAAGGCTGTTACAGAAATTAACAAGCTTTATGTACTAACGAACAAAGGTTATTGCAAAATATTTTTATTTTTTATAGTAAAATATAGTCCTGGGAATGTAAACCCGAGGCAATCTAGTGGAAATAAAATCACGAACTGTTACTTTAGTGGCCATAAAAATAAGAAATCTTTTCTCATTTATGAGAAGTATTGTAAAGATGAAATCAATATTTTTAAGTATAATTGCTGAGACAAAAGAATTATGTGAGCTCTCAGTTCAAACATGTTTGTTTCCATTGTTCCTCTGGAAAATGGCTGCGATTTTATTTTGTGTTACATTAAGAATGGTAAAATAAAAGATTTAGGTAATTTAAAAAATAATTAAGATTAATATGCTTCTATATACTACTATAAAATTTGTTTCATATATATCTTGATACCTAAGCGCCTATTTGTAAATAGTTTTATTTCAGATATTGTAATAATGATGTGTTATCAATTGCCTTAATTTTTTGTAAGTAACTCTGAGTAAGGCGAGATAATTTCAGATTTTCTCTAACACCTAGAGAGAATACACCTTACATTTTTTAGGGAACATATTTGCCAATTTCCAACTTTTAACGCACACTAGCTATCCCTGTATCACTCAACAAGAGCTTTTAATTTACTGATATTACTACATAATATTATCAAATCAAGCTACATTACAAACAGGTAGGTAGTTACCTACATGATAATATTGTGTCGTGTCGTATTAAACAATGGAGTCGAAGCCGATCACTATCTAACTGAGAGCGCGTGCAGCCCGTTCGTGTAGTGCACGATAAACATCTGCCGATATGCAGTTAATAATGCGGCCATACTGAACACCTACGATGTTCCGATGCGTTTCCGAACTGATAAGTTTTGAGGTCTAACAGCGTCGGTGGGAGAAGTGATAAGGTCGCCGAACAGAAAAGTGTGATGCATAGCTTCAGATCCCACACCTTAGAGAACTAAATGCTAAACTGAATACCTATGATGTTTCAATGCATTTCTATAAGTAAATTCCTAGCCTGTTTGACTACCTTCTTCAGCCTTTTATTGAAATTTTCTAAAACTGTAATGTGTATTTCATCCATATACGTATATAATTTATCTGTAGTTTCTGATAGTCTTCACAGATTATCCTTATCCAAATTACTTTATCAATTTTACATTCCAGCCATCGAATTTAACCTAAATCTTAAGACATTAAAATAATTCGTTCATCGTCTCTAAGGACTAGATCCGACTTGTTTCAATATACCCAATATGCAATTTATTAAGCTTTTCTTTGAGTCTACTTTAAAATCAATTCGCCGTCTCAATCAATCCTCTTTCAATCAATCGTCTGATTGGAAATTCAATCGTTGTCATGACTGGAGGATTACGTGACTGCTTTCTTGAAAGCTGTACTTGAAAGAAATGTACTTGGGATTCGTATATTGAGATTGCGATATTTCGGATAATTCGTATTAATGATTATATTTTTTTTATGAAAAGAAAATGAAGATTATTGATTGATGATTTGTTTTATTGAATCTACATAAAAATGACATCAATAGTCACAAGACTCGAAGTCCACAGGTAATGTTGGAATATAGCTGCCAAGTCTAAACCATTAAGTTTACAACATTTTAATTTTAAAATTTCAACAAAATGCGTGCTAATTGACGTATTCAGTGATCTTTTAAATAAGTATTTCTTTATTTTATCTTCACCTTTTACAAATTTTCATCATTAATTATTACAAGTTTATTAAATAAAATAAATTTCTACTTTGCTAGTGATTTCAAACAAATTGTAATTCAGCGTTGTAGAAAGCAACCGATACAATATTTATAACGTAGGGTCTTCAGTTTCCACACGGAGGGTCCACGTTCAGGTGAGGGCTGAATTAACATGAACACGGCTCGTTTAGAGGATGACTACAAGGGTTTAGAGAATACTGGAAGTGGTCAACAAAAAGACGTGTCAAGATTTTTATCTTTAAATCTGTACGTGAAGAAATATACTAAGATAACAATTTTGAAATTTTGTTACATCGTATTCTGCAGAAATTAAAAATGTATGAAAAAATATATTTAAATATTTAAGAGTGAAACCAAGTATATTTGAAACAAGCCAATTATCTTCTTGAAATATCTTTCATCAACTTGGGGTCATATTATCAAATTGGAATCCATTGTTGTCAGTAATTGTCTTGTGCGAATCATCTTCTGACAATGACATTAATTCAAAGCTGCTGTTCATGAAATTTATTATTAAACTGCTATTATTCCAAAAAATGTACTGTCATTACGTCAAGTCACTTGAAATCCATAACTAGTAGGCACCAAGTATAATTAGTTCTTACTTATACTTACGCAATGTTACCACATCTAGGAACTCTAACTCCCCAATGCGGTTACCTCGCCTCGGGACGTGTCCCAATGCCGTAATTACGCGAACACACCCCACTAGTGCAAATAGAAACGAAACCGCACGCATCCGCGAAAGCCGCCAAATCCGCATATGTAAATAGGGGTATGTACCTTTGGGAATACCTTAGGACTTACAACTTGAGGTTTTGGCCCGCATCATTGTTTTTGACTAAGTAATGTGGGGCTTAATCAAAATCTCAGTAGGCGCTTTAGCTAAAGACAATAATAAAGCTAAATCTGATTTTACAAAAGATAACTGTCTCGGAACAAAAATCAATCTTTTGTTTATGTTGTGTGCTTTCAGCACGAAAAGAAAAAATAATAGAACCACTCTATCTCATTTACATGGATGTCGTAAAAGGTGACTAAGAAGATAAGTTTATAAACTTGAGATTCTTCTTTAGGCGATGGGCTAGCAACCTGTCACTATTTAAATCTCAATTCTATCACTAAGCCAAACAGCTGAACGTGGCCTATCAGTCTTTACGGGACTGTTGGCTCTGGTTACCCCACAAGGGATATAGACGTGATTATATGTAAATATGTATTTTTTGTTCGACCCTTCATATCATTAATAAGCAATCTCTTCTTTGTACTTTAATCCCAGAATACACGGTTTTCTTATTTCAATAAATAAAATTAAAAATCTTAAAGGTTCGAGTTTTCGATAAATTTTATTCAAAGATAAAACTAAGAGGTCTTTTACTTTTCTCATTTTTAATCAACTGTGGAACATAACTGTATTTACATTGCAACTAAGTTTATTGAAAATGGTGAAGTAAAATAACGAAAACAGTACGCACACTTATTTAGTATTTATTTAGCGATTGGAGAATCCGCAATCACTGAAGAAATGTATCTGCCTGATTAGATATGTACAGGTACTTTTACAATGATTTTGCATACGGAAGACTTTTACTAACTTACGTGTTTAATTTATTTTCAAATAATTGCTTTATTCTGAATTCACATTGGCATCAAACCAAATATTTAAACTCGTTCTGCTTACCAAGATTCCGTTTTATAGCGTTAGAACTACAGGCTACACTTTGAGTCCTCAAAAATTACTGAATAATTTGCAGATCGAATGAAATAAGTTATTAACACACAAGCGAAAGTATGCATTAAACGTCATATGATACATAATACTTCATTATTATCTAAATGTTTCGCCAAAAACTTCTCAAAACTTTATCCACAACATGTTTCATCAAAGTTTTTGATGAAAATAATGTTTCTGAAATCTTATACTATCTCAAAGTTTGAAATAATTTGCTTGTTATTGTAAACTTGTTCTTGTTACTTTTACCAATTAACGAGAGAGAAAGAACTTGTTAAAACTATAAGTAAGAATAAAAATTCTGTAATATGATTATTAATATAAGTTTTACTTAAGTTCAAAATAAAATGTGAAACTAAAAATTAAAACCTACAATAATTATTAACAACAAGATTAGTCGTTGTTGAAATTTTACGCGTACATAATTAAGGTACCTACCCGTTTACCAAGAATGACATAAATAAACTATAAATACACGCGAGAAAATCAACGAGCAGTAGGTAGTTGATTGACACCTAGAAATCGGAATACTAACATTAGCTTTGCAAGTAACGTTCAGAATAGGACCACTCCATCTCTTTCCCATGGATGTCGTAAAAGGCGACTAAGGAACAGCCTTACAAACTTGGGATTCTTTTTTAGGCGATGGGCTAGCAACCTGTCACTATTTGAATCTCAATTCTATCATTAAGCCAAATAGCTGAACGTGGCCGTTCAGTCTTTTCAAGACTGTTGGCTCTGTCTACCCCGCAAAGGATATAGAAGTGACTATATGTACGTTCAGCCGTTTGGAACAAAACTTAGTGAACGTTGTGGTGATGGTGAACGTTGTGGTGACTGATGGTAGTCATCACCATCAGTTGCGACGTCACATACAACATTACTTATTTCTCTAGTCTGACATAATAATTAAAAACTCTATTATATAATACCGAAGAATGAAATTGCATTATAATGAAAACCATAATAAAGTCGTTAATCAGTAGAAATAATTCAACTCACGTTTAGTCGCACGTTTGTGCCTCTGTCCACCATTACAATATTTAACAAGGCCCACCAATTTATTTATTCACACCGTACAAGTCTACAGTAGCAAACTAAGCAAACAAATAGCCGATACCGTCTATAATTTTGTTATAACTAAATACACAGCGCGGTTTCAAACTTCCCTCCCGGATCTTGGAAAACTAACTGAATTTATTAATGTGTTTATTATTAAGTAGCATGTTCTTCGTTTTGTTAACTAGTTTAAAATTCTGTACTTTATCCAGATATGTTTGATATTGTCATAGCGATGATGTACAGTTTTTGTGCATAGCTTTAAATGCTGTGAATTTTAAGGTTACGAATTAGAAAAAATGGTAATCACACTTGATTTCCATCATCGTTCTCCTCACTTTTGACTTTTGCATCTTTGCAAGTGAACCTGACCCATATAGCATCATGATAACACATCCAGTTTCTCTTTGTGCTTTCCTTTACCGTAAGAGTATCAGATTAGAACTAATGGTTTATAGGATATCTCAACTTCACGACCACCGACGCTAATCCATTGTTATATTATTAGGTTTAGGTGATACACAATTTTAATTCAATTGAGGCAGTTTAAACAATACAGAGACAGTACTTAACATGATACAGTGACAGTGAAAAAATTACAACAAACAAAAAATAAATAAGTAAAAACATAACATAAACAACAGAACGACAACAAATACTTCACAATCCTTCCCCTACAAGTTGTTAACATAAAAACTAGCAAAACTAATAAATAAACAATAAATAGGGTACGATCACGTGCCTGTTAAATGACACGTAACGTTGCTATTACCTATTGTTGTATCATTTGGGGCAGTTTATCAATAGAATATAGATATGCAGAATGTAACCAAAACATAATTATAAATGCGAAAGTAAATTTGTTTTTTACGTCTTTACAGTTAAACTATTTACCCTTTTGTATGAATCTTGCATACATATATCGTGGACTATATTGATGTGTTTGTGTGTATTTGTTAAATAAATACCAAAAATATGCTTTAAGTCTGTAAATAAAAAAATTTATAATGAAACTAAACTAAATACATAAAAAAACTGAATACAAATAAGTTAGTAAATACGTAAAATATGTAAGTTCCAAACTATTTTTTTGTACACTTATTTATTACTAGCTGTGCCCGCGACTTTGTCCGCGTGGAATAGTTATTTTGGGCATCATATTTATTTTTGCAAACATCCTCCTCGGCGGTCAGGCGGTCACGCGTATTAGAAAGAACGCTGGTTCGCCGTATTAAATGTTTCACTACAAATTGCTTATAACGACTATATCTCAAAACCTATTCGTCTGATTTATATACTGTAAATGGCAATTTTAGTCTACATGAAAAGCCAAAAGTAATAAACATATTTATTTGGATAAGGATTAATACTGAATTAAAGAAAATTGGTTTCAAAATAACTTATGTTTATAATGAAAAAATAATCTTAAAAAATGAACATAAAAGTGGTTATTGTAAGTAAACCTTAAGAGATAGATATATGCTCTCGCGGACTTTTTTGTGGCAAAAAATGAGTACTTCACATCTTTAGTACATTGTTTTACTATATCTTTGTTGGTTTGCGCAGCGTTCGCGTGGAAAGCTCGCAGATGGCCGACTCATTCAACTTTCACCTGCATTGTTGACGTTTCCCGTAGGAAATCCGGGATAAAATGTAGCCTATAGCCTTCCTCGATAAATAGACTATCTAACAGTGAAAGAATTATTTAAATCGGTTCAGTAGTTTCTGAGATTAGCGCGTTTAAACAAACAAACAAACAAACAAAACAAACTCTTCAGCTTTATAATATTAGTATAGATATTGGGTTATGGTTGCATAATACCATCAAAACTAAAACATGATAGTGTCATTGGTGAAATATAACGGAAGCATGTGTGATAAAATGCTACAAGATATGTATTAGGGTGAAATAATGTGAGAAGTTCAACTGATAAGAAGATGAAAGGGTTATTTTTTACGCCATACGTAAAAAGCGGGATTCAAAGAACAAAACATAGTTCGTGCCAACTGTTTTTACATTTGCCTATATTATTCAAACCAATGAAGCCTTTTCTTTGAAAATTGTTTTAGAATATTAGTTTTTCTGACATAAATACTTTATTGTCATTTTAAAGTGAAAGTGGCCTTTCAATCGCATCGACACTGTTGGCTCTGCCTTCCCTGTACGAGACAAAGACGTAATCATACGTATGTATGGACATTTTAAAGTATTGTTAGTTGCGCTCGCATCGCCCTCCCATGGTCTATTTATTAAAAACAAAAGAAAAAATACGAGTGTCTGATTGGCTGGGCTTGATCAACCCTTGTAATATCAGATTGCAGTCATGAGAAGCATCGGTTAACAAAAATGGCCGCCGTGCGATGTAATTCTACACCACCGGATAATACACTAGTGTGGTCACCTGACTGCGCCTGCCAGCGTTCATTACCGTAATGATTAAAAAAACATATAATTAATAACAGATTTTTGATGTTCCAGACAGTATTAAGTTTAAGACGGAAATTATCTTTCCTATGTGTGTTGTTAAAGGCGACTAAGGGAACGGCTAATAAACTTGGGATTCATCTTGTAGACGATGGGCTAGCAAATTTTCACTATTTGGATTTCAATTCTATCATTAAGCCAAACAGCTGAACGTGGCCTATTGGTTTTTTTCGAGACTGTTGGCTCTGTCTACCATGCAAGTGATATAGACGTGATTACATGGACGTATGTAAAAAAAATATTTTCTTCAAATATCCTTCAACGTTAAAAAATTCTAATGACTTCACATCGCAACACACTCATAGAAAATGTAAAATAAGGGCGGAACAGTCGTAAAAACACGCATACAAGTGGGGGTCGTACTAACTACGAGTGGATAAAATTCCGCCAATGAGAGCCCTAGGTTTCTAGGGCCCTTTGTCTTAAAAGCACTACTCCGGATTAGTTTTTAAGCGCAGCTCTAAACAATGTCCTAGGGGAGACAGACGTAAGGGTCCTATATATTGTAGGATTGTGACTACATGTTGAGTATATGGAAGCCATTGAATTTAGAAAGACATATAACATCGGAGAATAAAATGTATGATATTTTTTATCACTTAATGGGGAAACACAGCCCGAAAAGTTTCGAAATGACTGAAAGGCTACGTTTAGCTGTATGTATGTGTAATGATAGAACTCCATTCCATCATTACACATACATAACATACAGCTAAATTTGAAATTGTGATAGCCGAAAATAAACATTAAAATAAAAAATATCTGTATAAGGGGAACAGAGATTTATTTATAAGTCGAAAAACAATTTAATATATTTTTACCAAAATTTTAAACAGTTTTTATTTATTTCAAGTATTTATCTAGTGGAACATGGCCCTTCTCTTTTGGTGACCGTTGGCTCTGTCTTTCCGGTAAGAGATAAAGGCGTGATATTATGTATTGTTACGACTTTTAAAGAAGAAATTTCTACGATAACACATCATCTTGTTCAAAGAAAAAAACTGCAACTGCTGATAACAGCGCATAATACGGGGCCAATGTTTGTTAGCAATAATTTTGAATTGTAATTTTAACCACAAATTTTAAATACAAGTTTAAACTTTGTTGCGATATTGTAATACAATACGTGAAATTGCAGGAAACCATAAAATCCTACAAACTGCAAGGCATTAACGAAATTAGTCCAAATTATCCCACAGATGGGCGATACAAGAGTAGGGAGCGTGTTGCCAAAGCCAACAGTTGTTAACAAAGCGTCGGTTTAGCCAAATTATACTGGATTCGACCAAAATTTCTAATGATTGGATCAATTTTTTTTAATTTACAAATGTGAAAAATTTAAGAAGTCAATAATGATAATTATACTGGATTCAACCGAAATGTGTAATACTGAATTAATTTTTATTTTCTAATTTGAAAAAGTACAAAACGTTTAGTCATGTTTATTTTTGAGCATCAAATTAATATACTATACAAACAAAACAAAAACTGGAGGCTTAAAAAAAGTCTCTGTGTCTATTTAGATTTTAATGTAATTCGAGTTATCCATTTTCTTTGAATCATTACATTCTTTTTTTATTGATATAATAATTATATCTAATCTTTAAAGCGATCATCATATGTATCTTGCGCCATAAGTTCTGAAGGTAAATGTAGTTTATGCAAACAATTTTGAAAATTAATAAACTAAGTTAAAAATAAAAGCCATGCTCGTTGGTATAACACCTACAAAGATAGGCAGATAGACAGCCTTTGACATTAAAAATCATGAATGAATAGATTGTTTGATCATCATTTTGATTTGAAATCCAGTGTGTACTTTGAACATTTTCATTAAACTATGCTCATTTTCTTAGCAATTTCTCTGATATTATCTAGTATTCCCTGTACAATGCTGTCTAGACGCTATCATTCCTAAGCACCCTGTACTCCTGAGGGACATTGCGAATTACAAGATATTATGTATTCATAACCTAGCTTGAAGATGTTGGACGTTATATTAGAGTGCTTACAAAGATGTTAGTCTGAAACATTTTGAAGAGAAACTAAATCGTTTTCATCTGTTGCGTAGTTATTTTTTTTTATTGTTTTGGATATTTAAAAAAATATATATATGAAATCTCTGAACACTAGTTCCTATGAAAAAGTCTCGAAATTACTTTGGGAATATCTCAGTTTTTATTCTGTGTACTGTACAGTGCCCATATATTTATTCTACGAAATCCGATATAAGAGAGATCTTTTACTGACTAAACTGGAATCTCGAAATAAGTAAATATTATTGTAATGCTAAAAATTTTAAAAAATATAACTTTTATAAATAAAACCACTTATCTGTACGTTTTCCAAATAAGAAGACCCAGCGGAGCTAGCATGGCACGCGCGACACCATTTTAATAGGTAGATAAAATATCGCTCTCCCTTTTGAAGTCATAATAAAAAGCGAAATAGCGATAGTTTATCGCGCGATAATAACGGCGTCGCGTAGCCATGCTACGGGACCTGGAGTCGCATCGTGTTAATTGCCTGACTTATGCATTCCTGTATACTTGACTCAACTCTTTTCGACGAAAATCGCCGCTGGGAAGTTAAGCTAAATTTTCTCGGTACATACAGCTGAACGTGGATTTTCAATCTTTTCAAGACTGTTAGCTCTGTCTACTCCGTAAAGCATATAGACGTGACTATTGTGACGCGTAAGGAAACTTACATGTTTACATTCGTACATATATACATACATTCGTATGTATGTAAATTTTTTTCGTACTTGAGCCTAACGCTGTGAAATTTTTATCTTTTTTTTTACTTATTTAAATACAAATCAAATCATGACTTATTACTAAAAAAAAATCTCAATTTACTATCTCGATGAAAAATGAAAGAATTAACTCCATAATTCATTATTTCAAACAGTAACCACAAAGCTTTTGAATTAACATGAGTGAACACGTTTGAGACGTAATAAACCCTCATAGTTGACGACTACAGCACCTTAGGGGCTAATTCTCCGTGGCGAGGAGTGATTATGTGCCTTGCAGATGGTCTAGCACAGACCGCAATATGCAAATGAATTTAGCCTTTAGCGTCAGAGGACGCTTCTGTTCTATAACATTATGAAGGTTATTATTATTAAAATTAGAGCTTAAGTGAGGGTTAAGGTTGAGAAAATAGTCAATGTTAGACAAGTATTCTAGTATATTTTCACGTTGTTTTAATATTAATGAAAGGTTGGCTACATCAAGTAATAATATATTGTT
This sequence comes from Amyelois transitella, assembly GCF_032362555.1. Lineage (NCBI taxonomy): Eukaryota > Metazoa > Arthropoda > Insecta > Lepidoptera > Pyralidae > Amyelois > Amyelois transitella. The sequence continues at coordinate 3,095,609 of NC_083518.1, read as the reverse complement.
ATAGCTACCACATAGTTGAACATAGATAATCGCGTATCCATGTCTTACAGGGTATACAGAGCCAGCAATCTTGAAAAGGCTAGAAGGCCACGTTGTGGCTACTTATCACAATTGGGATTCAAGTTGCTAGCTCATCAAAGAAAATATTCTTCTTGAAGAAGAATCCCAAGTTTATTTGCCTCCCCCTAGATTGACTATTTACTATCGGCATAGGGAGAGAACTTCTCACTTTGTTGTTTTTACCAGACCAGCATGAAATGGATGTGCTGTACTGTGCGAGGACATACATATATTAATTACATCTATATGCGGATTATGTAGAGTCTTGAAAAGGCTGACAGGCCACGTTCAGCTGTTTGTTTCAATGATAGAATTGTGATTCAAATAGTGACAGATTGCTAGCCTTTCGTCTAAAAGATAAATCCCAACTGTATAAGGCCCTTAGTCGCCTTTTACTAGTATAAAATAGCAGATGACATGTCTGAAACAAAATCCTATTGATCACTCTCCATGACTAACAGAGATCTTTACTATTATTTGCATTTTTTTTTTTAGATTCAATGTCAAATCACTATTTCGATGTAAAACTTTGTGTAGGTAAAAATACCGACAGTTACCTGCTAACATTGGCAATCGTAGCCAATCCCCGGGAGTGCAAGGGACAGTCATGGCCCATGAAATTGGGAAAAACTTGGATGTCCATCACGTGTCAAATGATACTCCGAATGTTAAACCTGAAAATAATGTGGCTATAGAAGTAACAATTTTTTGGAGGAGTTTTGAAAGTATCTTGTGTAATCACAAAATTATTAATACATTCATACGTACTTAGAATCACGTTTTTGTCTTAGGGGTGACAGAAAAAAACAGTTTTGGAAAGACTGAAAGGCCACGTTCAGCTGTATTGCCTATTGATAGAATTGAGAATAATAAATAAAAATAAAATGAATAATAGTTATTAAACTTGGCTCCTCTTTATCCTGGCTATAGTTCGGTTGCATCTTTTTCACTCTAAAGAGGAGTCCGGGTATGCCTTTGACTATGGATCCTGGATTGGCTGAGTCGGGTTATACAATACGAAGCGACTTCCATCCGACCTCCGCAACCTTTACAAAGAAACCGGTTACATCTTTATCTCCATTGAGGTAATCTGGGGATGCACCTTTGACTATGATCCTGGTTTAGGTAAGTCTCAAAGCGACTCTCGTCTGACCAAGAGTCACTAAGTATCTCAACTTAAAAAAATCGCCATACGAAAAGGTACAAGGTATTTCCAAAATAAGATACAAGGTATCACTTAATGACGTCAATACAACTTATCAACAAATCTACTACCGCTTCCAAAGCTCAAGTATAGAAGAAGCGGCTGAAAAATAAAAAAACAGCATTTTCACCCGACATACTATTTACAAAAGCGCACTAGACCCGGGTTAATTTTAGTCTTAAAACCTATAGTCTATCACACAAAAACACCAGTTTTATTATCATTACAAAACACATGTTATCCTTCTGTACACTCCATATTACGAACAGAGTTAAATCGACGTCCGAAAACAATTAACGCGGAATAGCGAACCGAAAAATTGGTGTAAACAATGCAAAAAAAAATGGGAATGAATGTTGCAAAATTCAATTTCAAGTTGTATGATAGGTGTCAGACTTCTGACCTACTTACCGTTGGTTTACTACTTGTACAAGACTTAAGCTATAGAAATATAAACACATGTAATAAGAAACAAATAAAGTGGAACCTATATGAAAATTTTCGAATCTACTGTATAGGATATATGTTTTCTAATATCCATATTAGCTTTCACTTTTGATTCGCTGGTTGTAAATTTTCGCCAATTTCCTTATTTGATATAATATATTATATATAAAGTTTTATCTAAATTCATTCTGCGAACTTTTTGTGAATAAGAAATAAACAAAGGAAATATGTTTCGCATCCGTAAAATGTTAATGAACTATAACAATAACAATATTCATGTATTTTGGGCCGAAGTAAAAATAAAAGCGAAAAATTAACTACCTTTTGCACATTTTAGCAAGAAATGATTTCGTAATTTCTCAGTAAAATATCAAAATCCAGATATAATTCTGTTATCTCATGACAAGGACACTGATAAACCCAATCTTTCGACATGATCTCTCGCCCGCAGCTAGAAACATGAAACTGGAAGACACTTTCTACATAAAGCTTGGTCCAGATATGTTCTATTACCGTCTTTGTCCGCACTGTAACGAGAGACTTTGGGATCTTTCTGAATTGAACTGTGTTTGTTTTTCTCTTGACATTTATATAGTTTTCAATGTTTATAATAATACGCAAGCAAGAACATCTGCAAAATCCACTGTACAGTTGGACTGGACATTCCCAGCCCATGTCCCACAGCAAAATCCGACCGCTTTCGTTTTTCAATCTTTTACTTTTTTCTAAACCCGTTTTATATAAATAAAATCAATAAGTAAAATCTTCCTTGGAACAGCACCGTACCTGCGTGTCGTGTGAGCGTTGCGATCTAATTATTCTGGACGCATATCATATCATATAAACTCACACAGGATTGGATGCGTACCTTTTTTTCGTGTTGAAATGCCATACAACGGTACCGTGCCGAACGTGCGTCCAAACTAGTGTTCTTTGATCACAATGCTGTTACGAGCCGGAAGTTACGGAACATGTCTGGACCTAGCTTAATGTAACGACGGAGGCGGGATTTTTAAACCTCCCTGGAGAAGCGGATCAAGCCACATTCAAATTTGTTGCGGAAGAACCCGCGGGCGGCCTCTGGTGTAATATAGAAACAAAATGCGCTATTGAATATTACGAATATTCTTTTTTTCTGTTGTAAGCTAATGCTTTCTACGGTATACATTTAAAATATCATTTTTACATTGACTACATAGTTTAAGTTACAAAACTTAAGCTTAAGCCTAGGTGTCAGATAAAATTTAATGTCGCAATTTTTGATAAAATTTAAGAAATATAGATGATATAAGCTGTTGTAAATAATTGCTTAATAATTTAAAGTACCTACAAAGTTACCGAAGACTGTTTGTTGAAAGCATTGAAATTGAGCGTAACGTGACCATTAATATTTTAACCACTTTCTACAGATAAAGACTTCTATATTAATGTAAACTAAACTATATTATAACAACAATAGGGTGCAATTTTGATGGAATGAGTTTATTGTATATGTAGGCATGTATGTACTGTCGGAAACGCATCGCTCGCCGCCCCAAAGTTAAACTCTGGAAATTTTAATACGTCCTGTCTGAGGGTGCTTGGAACACAGTAGGTTTACATGCAGACGTAGTGTAATTAAAGATATATATATAGTTTTTTATTGTTAGTTCCTAAACGCAAGATAATTTATAAATTTTAAATGTCTTTTGTTTTTTTTTTCTATAAGATCAAGTTACAAAATAGTTTTTTATTATGAGTTTCTAAACGTAAGATAATTTATAAATTTTAAATGACTTGTTTTTTTTTTCTATTAGATCAAGTTACAAAACAATTGTTTTTACGAAATATTTTTTTTTATAAATTTATTTGCTGATAGATGAAAACAAATATATTTTTATATTCAAATATCTGGTGGACAATGAAAAGTGTCCATCGAAATATGGAATTATAAGTAAAATCACTCTACCATCCTTCTCGAAATTTTCATGGATATTTTCTCCCTAGACATAAGCCGAGGGTCTATCCAGGAGAAGAACATTAATCCGAAGTCACTTTTGTCTGACTTCCGTAACCCTGGGTGTCAGTTCTTACCTTTATTGTCATTTACTTAATCGTCAGAAGAGTAAAAGTTAGCAATTTGATCGTCAACGACACAAAATAAGAGAAATCTCTATTTACTTGAAATACTTTGACTTAAGTCAATAAAAAAATAGCTAAAATGATGCGAAAATATAAACACCATGTGAACCGATGTTTAAATTAAAATCTATTCCACTAGCGGCCGCCGGCGAAACTCTCGAATGTTTAAAAATTCTCATCGTATCTCCCAATTTGTTTTTTATACAAAAAGACCAGTCCCTTTGATTCTTGCTCAAAAAATTCATATTTCGGGATTAAAATTGAGATCATGGTTGGTTTTAAGGGAAGTATAGTTCCCCTTGGGATTAACAGCGATGTACGAATTTTTCTGATATGAAACATTCGTTAAGACGATAAAAAGATCATGTTGTATTTACCATATATAAATAAACGCAAAATCACACAATAATTTTTTTACTTCATCTATCGGGGACTGTTATTATTTAAAATTTAGGTACCATAAATTAAAACTTAATAATTTTAAATCCCATTAATTAGCATATGCGATTATATGTCACTGATACTTATACATTTAGGGTTGCTTTCAAAATTATTCATACATACATATAATCACGTCTATATCACTTGCGGGGCAGACAGAGCCAACAGTCTTGAAAAGACTGATAGGCCACGTTCAGCTATTAAGATAGAATTGAGATTTAAATAGTGACAGGTTGCTAGCCCATCGCCTAAAAGAATAATCCCAGGTTTATAAGCCTTAGTCCCCTTTTACGACATCCATAAGAAAGACATAGACTGGTCCTATTGTTTTCCTATTAGTTTGTTTACTTATGTACTTGTACCAAGCTTTTATTTTCTTTCATGAGGCATTTAACTAAATAAAAAATCTTTTACTTAAACTTAAAATTTATTAAAGTAAATAATATTAACCAAAGAAGCGCTGAGTGTAGTCTCAAGGATATAATAGGGGCGTTTAAAATTTGTGTTTTTTCAGGGCACAGTTTCGGCAAACGAAAGATTTTGATAAGTGAGAAAGAGATAGAAAATCCCTCAGAACGAGGCCAGAATACAGATTGTGTACTCAAGAAAATTGCTTTGTACAGCTTGAGGCAGTTAAAAAATGTTTCTCTGCCTGTCACAATTCCGAATACAATCATTTCTGAATTCCGACCTCCTTGTTTAAACATAAGATGGTTTATGAAATAAATTGAAGGTAAATTACTTTCTTGGAGTAATTTGTTCCAAGTTAGCGCCAGAGTTATTTATAATGGGTTATTTTCAAGCAGTATTTATTATGAAAAATTTCTCGTTACTGTATCAGAATGTCCTTCGTAAATATCCTAGATATTTTAACCACAGAATTTTCCTAGCGTGCGTGATCCAGGATTTGCCCAAAACCAACGATGGAACAGTCAATAAAACTCACCGATCTCACTTCATAGTATGATACATCTTTTAATATGGCATATACTCGTGTGCTAGGATGTTAGCGTAAAAAAACTGTTGTGTCAAAGCTTAGAGTATCCAATTATAAAAACTGTTTCTTAATGCGTGGATTGTCAAACGAAACGTGGCCTATTGTGACTACCCCATGAGGAATAAATACACACGTGATGTCTGTTTGTCGGTGTATAAATAAATGTACATTTTTTTAAAGACAGTCATTCTATAAAATGTACTTCAAGGTATATTATGAAAGAAGAACTTAATATTAGTATCACGAAACCTAATCGATACTACAACTTCTGATATAAAATGCAAACTGGATGAACTTCAGTGCTAAAGATGCAGTTTCTGAACTCTCGAACTCCTTATCAGAGGTGGTCTGAATAGTTAGTTCTAAAGCGACCGAGTTTAGTATTTTAGCTTGAGATTTTATCTCTGTTGTTATTATTTTAATATCTTCCTTTGCTGTGGGGTATTCTAACAGCAGCTTCGTGTTTAAAACCAGGTTTGTTCATTAAATTATGCTTGTTTTAGTACTGTTTAAGTGGTAAATTATTATTTTTTTCATGTTCAACAATTTATTGGCGTTTCTTGGTTACTTCGTTACTGAGCGACTGACATATAAACGCACAGCCCAAATTGCTGAGCTTAGAACTTTAACATTTGGCATATATGTATGTGATAAGAGAGGATTTACCGGTTGACTAGTAAATAAATAATTTAATATTTAGTTTAAATATATTTATTAATCAATATAGCACTCACACATCTTACAAAAATTTCCATTAGTTAATTAAATAGGTAGGTACTTCACGTAGCTTTGTAAGCATAAATGCTTGCTACTTAAACCTTACGACTTTGCCTCATAAACTTCGTGCTAAATTCCCTACCGCGTTTTTCCTTCAAAATATTCATTGTGCAGCACATTTAATTTTCACACCCGCATTGCATCAACTCCTAAAGCACGTGAAAAATTATATTCAAAGTAAAACTGCAAACACAATCCTCGCAAATTACGAAACCCCTTTCTATAGGTTGCACTTAAAAGGAACATTCGTTATAAGTGTAACGCCACATAGAATGGCGTGTTTGCCAACGATATTTTGTATGGAAGTGACATCGATAAACTTTATGAAACAGTAGAATTCTGCTAAGTTCAGCTCATGACAAAACTTTAGTTTTTGATTATTACTCCGTTTCAAAATATATATATTAATGAGGGAAATGTCATATTTGTTTCTTTATTTATTTCTTCATTAAAATATATAGGAATGATAAACACAAAAATATTGTACATACGTTCTGCATATTTCTAATCTAAAGAAATATCTTTCAGCAGACCTGAGACGGTAGACATGATAGAAAGAGTGACAGGCGTGTACGTACTCCACATAATTCAGGAAACCTGCACTGCACTGTGCATACTCAGGCAGCTGTATGTGTAGCAAATGATCCAAAACGAGTTTTAAAGTTTTAAACGATAGCTGGGAATAGCTACATCTAAGGGAATGGCTAAGGGAATACTTAGAATTCTTCCTGTAGGCGACAGTAGTGATCTGATCGTGGCCTTTCAGTCTTTTCAAGACTTTAGATTTTATCTACCCCGCAAGGGATATAGACCTGATAATATAAACGTTTGTCTCGTCTAGGCAAATACTTCAATGTATTTAACTCCGAAATGCAGTCGACCTAAATTTGACAATGGCCGATGTTTTCGGGAGCACAATGCGTTCGCTGCAGTTTGTACAGGTGAAACGTGCAGTAGTTACGGCTTTCCCTTCACAAATATATGTATTGTGATCGTGTAAAGATTTCGCCTCATTGGTGAAGCAAAGTGATGTATTTTCATCTCAACTTATATTATAATTGCGAAAGTAATTTGTTTATTTAATTGTTTGTTTGTTACCTATTCACGAATTATCTATCTAATTTTCTTCACGAAACATGCGTATAAACGAGTAAGTCTGAAACGGTTCTTTTTACGTTAGTACAGTTGCTCGCGTAAAAAGTCAAAGCAGACACAAAAATTTTCGTTTAAGTATTAAGAATATCATGATATAAATCTTTGCTTATTCCTTCTTACAATCTCTTATCTGGATTAAATCTCAAAATATAGTGAATTGAACTTGTTGTCAAACTCCGTCCAGTAATCCCACAATAGGGGGCGGACATCTTGCGCTCCCCTAACTTAAGTGCAAACTGTAGTCATGTCCCACATTTAGAAGCTCTGGCCAGAGGCTAGAAATATATATCATGTGACACTTACACATACAACTGAACATAGCCTTCAGTCTTTTCACAACTATTGGCTCTGCCCACCCCGCAAGGGATAAAGACGTCTATGTGATACTATACTATTATAAGTATTGAAATTATAATTTTATTATCTTTTGGCGAGATACCTGATATATTTAAAATAACGGCGACGTCGTCAAAATGAGGTCTCTGTGATTCATGTTATTTTAATAGTTAGTTTTTTGTCATAAGACAGAAGCCACATTTAGCAAGTATTTAAATGAGTTAAGCTCTGATCTCAAAAGTTAGGTAAAGTATGCTACATTCTTACTGTAACAATATTTTTTCTGCAAAATCACTCTTAAGTCCCCGATATTATTCATACGTTACTCATATAGTAATAGTTAATTAATAAAAGCATTTACAATAAAAAAAATATACTTCATACTTATAAAAACATTATGGATATAAAACCATACGATATAAACTTGTCGATTGAGAACTCAAATGCATTTATTTTAAAATAATATTTAGTCTAGAATCCTTTGAAATTGAGGAATATACATCGGTTTCAATTTCACTGAAGTCTTATTGATTTAAAAATAAATTGAGGAAAGCTAGGACGAGATGGAACGGTCTTGTAGGATATAAAATGTAATTTTATTTTAAAGAATATTATGGAACTGGACAGCTTAGCGGTATACTGATTTCTTTGAAAAGTAACAACAACAATATGTACTGAAATACAATAATTTTTATTTCAAAAGCTTGTATAGGAGAATATAAAATTGTATATAAATCTGCTTATCTCAAAAAATTGTGAATCAAGGTAACCGCTTATAAGCTTGGGTTTCTTCTTTCTCTCCTTAACAGGGTAGACAGAGTTTTGAACGACTTATCGGACACCGTCAACTGCCATTGTAATCATGGAATTGAAATAAATATTACAGGTTGTTGGATCATCCCCCAGGCAAAGAATACTTAGAATCCTAAATCTAAAAACCTTTCCTTTAATTGACTTTTACCACCTCCAAGAAAAAAGAAGCATCTTCATCACTTTGTATTTGCTCTGATGAAAGTCCCTTGATCGTCTTTGAGTACATCCATTGCAAGCAAAGTGGTCCTATTCCAAAGAGCAACCCCACAGTACGGTACTTTAATTCGCGTTCAAATAAATCATTTTTAATATCACAATTCCTTGTAGTTAGTGTGCTATAGAATACCAGCCCTTCACGCAGTCACCGCGGGCCAAGACAATCCAATTATCTGAACAACTACAAGGGCCAATTAGATAGTCGTGATATTTGCATTGTTGCGTGGTTCCATAGTTATACAGACCAAACGACAAGATAGCATTATCATCTTGTTGATTTTATAAGAATCATTTTTTTTTGTTATGATAAAATGTCGTTTTATGAGGTAATTGTATCCTTCCATCATTTTCTTGGCATAAGTATTGGTTATGTCTCCTCTGGAGGTATTTAAATTAAAAATTAATGACAGGATGATAGCCTATCGCTTGAAAACAGAAGTTCAAGTTAGTCTTTTTCTTATAATATGTTTTTTCTTCCGTGTTCAGACCAAACTTGCACTAAATGAAAGTGCTTCTTCTTCTCATTCTTTATTGACTTTAACGATATCCACAGACTAAAGTGGTGATCGTAAAATGTATCAACTAAATACCAATGAATTGTCTACTCGAAATCAAACGATCTAATAAAGCAATGAATTCATTTGCCCAAAAAAGATAGGAACGATCCTTTACATCGCCAATTGAAATTCATTTATCTACCAAATTGGCCGAACCAATACGCGTAACAGATAGCACTAATTAAATAACCCGACTGGCCCTGTAGTGGAAGATAAATCACCCACACCTCTCTCAAAACTAATCGGTGAATTAAGTAATTACTAGGGGAATTAATTTGATTGAAATAATGGCTGTAATGTACCTAGCTTTAGGATTGAAATTCAATAGTTGAATTGAAAATTTGTTTCGGTAATGTGAATTGTTGAAATGTGTTTATTTATTTTGTCGAAAAGGTAAAAAATTTAATTGAAGTATATACAATTATAAAATATTGATGTAATTAAATGAAAAGTCGAGTGGTTAAAATTTATCTTGTTTCACTTTTTCTCATACATACATACATATATAGACGTCCATATCCCTTGCGGCCTAGACAGCGCCAACAGTCTTGAAAAGACCTATCATGGGAGGAGTACACTACTCTCGCGTTTGCTCTTTAAGAGCGCTCTCTTTCTTGACTCCCTATAAAATCCCTTTTGTAGCCCTTTAGATCTGTATTATTCACCCCCTATTTTAGGATTTTTTTTTATAGATTTAAGTACGCTCGACCTCAATCTGCTAAGTTTTTATTAAGATGATACTCTTGGAAATCCCTAAGTTACGTATGGGGGAAAAGAGATGCAGACCGAACTATATTGTCACTCTGTTTTAAAACCAGCTATTAACTAGTCCAATTATTTAAGGAAAATACTGAACTCAAACTCCAAGCAACACTTGTAATAATACAACCAGGAACACACTGAGATGATTATGTTTTTTTTTAAACGGTTTTATTTAGCTATTATATTTATGAAACCATGATCTAAAAATGCTTATTTGGTCACATATTCGAGTAAGGAATTACAATAAGACCTAACAATCTTAACTTAATTTTTTATGCCTTCGGTAATCCTATTACATAAGTTAATATTATTAGTCACGGATCTTTAAAACTAAGAAGGATTTAGAATCTGAAAATAATCTTGTCAGCCCACGTCGATGTTTTTTATTCTGGAATAAATTTAATCCTGTTAGATACAGTCTGACCCGTCATCGAAGGTTATGATAAAGTCAATAATGTATATTAGTGAGAACTTACAATTGTAGTATTTTTCTCAATTAAAAATGACTTAATAGAGAACATAATGATATAAACTACAGCTACCTATTATCAAGGAAAAAAAATAATAGTATCAAGGAAAAAAAAATATAATTAACTTGCAAATGGTACAATCCCAAGTTGAGAAAACATACTTCATTTCCAATTTCCGATAAAGATATATCCCATAGTCAATTAACTCAAATAAACATGAGTTATATCTAAGTACGAATAAAATATACAGTACTTAACTATAACAAAGCTTTGTATTATTAGCAACGAATTTCAGCCATTTTGAACTTCAAATTTCGTTTCAGCTGTTCGTTCCACTTTTTCGTAAAAGTCTAACTTGAACTTTTATTTTACTGCGCGTTGAAAACCGGAATTTTTCAACTGCTGCCTATCCGTTTCATAGTATTGCTGACAGCGAGCAATCACTAAAATTTAACGCGTGTAGAAAAGTTTGCATGAAAAATATCAAGTGAAGAATACTGTTGTAATATGTAATAAAAAAAACAATAATAAATAATATTCTTTTTAACTGTTGTATCACTTCACTTTGAACATGATTAAAAAGCAAATTAATAAACTAGTTTATGAATGGACTAGCTGGCTTCGCACGGGTAGCACTTATAAATATAAACTTCCTTCGCAAATCCTTTTCCAACATTTAACTTGAACTTAACTTTATGATATGTATTGTAATGATATACATAAAATAAAAAGTCACAGATACATTAAAAAAAGCCCCAAGTTAGTCTGAGTCTACACTCTAGGTACCTATGAATACTAACTCCTTCATTTAGCCACCCAGCGTTACTTCCAATAATTGCTTTTGTCTACCCGCTGACGAATAAAGACATGATGATGTATGTATGTGTATATCGTATATATTTTGTATCAATACATAAGTAGACAAAAATTTAAAACGCAAGCCTATTAGAAAACCTCTTGATTTTTCTCTTTTTTTTCCACTATGCCATAGGAGCATTAGGTATTAATTAATTATATATACATTTTTTATAATAATATAGAAAATCACTGTGAACTCAATCTGAAATAAAGATTATTTTACACTTATTCTACGTAACATCGAAATCCCAGTCGATTTCGGTTCGCAAAAGACCACATAAATGTATTCAAAAATTTACGGTGGGTCCAATTTCAAGGACTAAATGACCCTTGGTCTTTTAAGAGGACACTTGGGCCCTCTTATCTTACCTTTGTTCTACCTGTTTTATGTGATGGTTGAATAAAGTAATGTCGGAATATGTACATATATTTGAACTGTAGTTAGGTAAAAATATTTAATATAGGTACATTTTAACTTCATGGAAAAATATATTCCTATAGAAATGATAGAGTAAATTTTATGTCTAATGATTTCAAAATATCTCTCTAGTCTCCTTAAAATATGGACTAAATAGCTGCTTTATTAATACTTTTATAATACAAACACACACACCCACACACATTCACAAATTTCGTACCTACCTTTCGCTTTCGAAATATATAGAGCCAATAGTGGCTTGACATGTCTCAAGATGATAATGCGTGCCAATGACTTGAGATCTGAAGACCGGAAGAAGTGGAATGAGAAAAAGCAGACCCCAGGTCCCGAGGCTTAATGGCAGAGGGTGTAACCAGGAACACGCCATGAGAGAGAGCCAATACTCACAAGACTAGAATGCCACGTTGACTTCATTGTATTCACAGTCGAAGATACTACATATATACGATAGGTTGCTAGTTCAACGTTAATAATATTATATAGGTATAAGAAATATGTGCAGGCTTCGCTCCTTTAAAAATTGCCAAGTATACACATGTAATATAATACGAGTATACTGACATGAGTAGCTTGTGCCACTTGAAATATGTATCAGTAGTTGTTGAAGTCGTTAAAGCACTCCATGAATAATAAAACTTGGATATGGAATTAAACAAGGGATGATCTTGGAATTAAGTAAAACTGCACTTTGGTTTAACTTGACCACGAAACTTAATGATAAAATAATTATATCAATGCAAAAAGAATCCAATGCACACTTAAACATTTTCTTTTTTATTATACCAGTCAGTTGTAACAAAATCTGAACAAAACAGAAAGAGGTTGCATATTACTAATTATGTTAAACAGTAGCAGACATCATATTATGAAAAAGATTTTGACCTGCTGACCTATCTAAATAAGATAAACGATATCAAAAACCTATTTTAATTCACGTCAACATTCACAAATGTCAACTGCTCTTCGAAAACATTCATAGCTTTCGTAGTGGTAGCAAAAAAAGGCGACACAGAAATTTCATTAACACTGACACACGGATAGACACCACTTCACATTCAGTTAAACGATGACGTTTGTTTTTTATTTTTTTTATCCTTGTATCGACGGTTACGTGTGATGTTAGTTTATTTGTTTGAAATCACGCGAAAATTGGATTTTGTTCGGGTAGGTTTAGGTTTGACGCGGCCACTACAAATACGTGCACATTTTTAACTTGTTTCGTTAAAAAGATGATACGACATATTAACCTGTTCTTTTAAAGTAATGTTTGTCAACGTCACTTCGTTCGAAATTGCTCGAAGTTTACACGATTTTTTTTTCAGTATGTTTTTTTGTATATACCTGCCGTGTGGTTCCCGGTATTTTAGAATAGGACCAATCCATATCTTGTCCGTGACGTAAAAGGCGTAACTCCTCAAAGAATATAGACGTGGTTATATGTTTGTAAGTATGTCTATTTTTACTTTCAATTCTCAGGTATATGCAAGCATCCGATCGACTGAAAACTCAAGCTTACTTAGCTTAGCTTTTTACTGTCACGGATTATTCCTGTATGTATGTCAGGTGACATAACCTAAACCGAAGAGTCGAAAGAAGTATTCAGGGATCGTGATAAGTTGAAGTATATGGTCTCTACCTACCCTTCCGGGACTATTTCCGTGATTTTATGTATTTTATGTTTGATTAGAAAACCTCAAATTTTGAAAGCAAATCGCAAATTATTAACTCGATGTAAGCGTAAGAAATCCGTCAAATCTTTAACCGAGACAGAAATATAAATAGGTACTTAAGCTCCTCATCTAAAAGGAATTACTAATGAAGTTAATGTTCATCTGAGCAAATTAACTAGTATTGGAGTATATTTCCAACATAATATTAGCGTTGAAAATGTTACATGTTACGTCGTTAACAGGGCAAACTAATTAGCCAACCTATTGAATATGAATCTTGTTTATAATTTAATCATTTTAACTCTTGTCGTGTAGCAGAAAGTTTCTCAATTTTATAAGATGTTTTTCATTCTCTCTCATCTTAGCGTGCTTCTAGTTGCAACCTCTACCATTTTGTTGTTGTTGTCAGTTGACTGACTTAAACCACGTCTTTTTTCCGGAGGGTAGGCAGATACTACATCTTTCCACTTGCCACGATCCCTGTGTACTTCTTTCGCTTCATCCACATTCATAACTCTTTTTATGCAACTTCTTCTTGACCTTTTGCCATATTGTCTCAGATTTGAACAAGGTATGTTTTGACTGACATGATTTTATCAACAAAAATTCAGCACGATAATCAAATTATACAAGATTTCTTATTTCACGTGGGCGTAGTCTAGAAAGGTATATAATAAGAATGTGGATTTAACATTAAGAGAAAATAAACACTGTCTACCAGAATTTTGTCCAATACTTACTACGAATTCCTTTGAACCCGCCTCGTATTTATTTAAAATGATATCATTAGACGTTCTTCTCTCTAACAAGCATTGTTGAAACTCTCTCGGTCTCAAGTTCGACCCTTTTCTCACTTTGACGAGCCGACCGTAAAGATTGCTTAGATCCATGGCCCTTAATTTGAAACAGGCTTATCTGTGGATTAATTGAGGGAATTTCGCAATAGACCGACTAATAACTATTGTTTTGTAAAATAAATATAAATAAACTCGATATAATATGTTAGGTATGCTGCCCACTCGGTACCACTTTTTTATCTTTCACTACCCAAAGGTTGGCTGGAAGAGATTGCGAGAGGAGGAGATAATGTATGTCTCTACTACATATGTATTTTTATATGGGCGCAAAAGATAATTTGTATTATATTGTATTGTATAATAGACATTTTTATACTAGTTGGAAGGGGATGACCTAGACAAACGTACCATAGTTTAATCGGGAAAGTCCTAAATCAGTAGTCAGGTCAAGGGTATACTTACGAGTTTTCATGAAGAGAGTGGTGGATAAAGCGAAAAATGTATATAGGAAACATGGCAAGTGGAAAGATATCTACAGTATCTGCCCAAGTTTCCGGGAAACAGGTGTCATTTAATAATCTTTTTATTTATTAATCACTATTAAACTTACTAACTTGAAACTCAAAAACAGAATAAACTCAATGGCGTGCCAGACTTCTTCCCCATATTAAACCGATGTCATTAATTACTCATATAAACGGAATATTACCCCATTTCTCAGTGATAATAAAACAGATACTCACAGATAAGGGTTCAAAACAGCCCCGTTATAAGGGTAGTATAGCCAAACTTTTTAATTAATGGCCGTAAACATGGCTAATTTGTGAAATGCCAGTCGTGCAGAGTTATACCTTAAAATTTATGAGGATATAGTTTGCTATGTAAATTTGTAGGCGTACTTAGTTCTGAAAAATTTCAAGCTTTGAAACTACCAATTTCATTTCCTATGTATTATTTTAGGCGTAATATAAACTGGAATATAGTTTCATATTTTTTTGAGGAAAATATTTAAATGACTTTTGGATATTTTGACAATATGTTTCCCATGTTTTCAGGGAAATATGCCGCATGTATTAATTTTTAATGTACTTTGAAAAAGGATTTTTCCAAACCAATTATTCATTTTGTGGTTAACGCTTAAAAGTTAAAAAAGTAATAATAGAATCGTATCATTTTACTCAAATGAAATCACAAACTAATAGTACCTCATAAAATATCGAAACTTACTTCAGTTACTTTATAATTCAGTTTAAATACTGAAATAATATATTAACTGAATATTAACACATGATAGTGATGGGTTTATGACCTCGTAAAAGGAGAAGGGTTGTAATTTCATGAATAAGTTAGTAAACCCTAATGAATATTCCACTTACAGTATACTAGCTTTTACCCGGGACTTCACTCCCATGGGAACTTACAGAAATCTTGCCTTAGTTGTATTAAATTTCAGCAAAATATGTTCTGGTGTTAGTTGCGTCTTCACCTCTCTGAAGAAGAGCTTGCGGTGCTCCTATGATCATTATTTTAAAGACGAATCTGACCTGTTTCATATCATTTTCGCATGTCCTGTTTTTATATATGTATATTTGTCCGCAATTATATCGTGTTTTGCTAAACCGATTTTGAACCGGTTTTCTGAAAATTATTTAGGTGAAAGTTATATAAATATAACCAGATGGTATTCAAAACTAATGTACATACTTCGAAAATATTCATTCGAGGTCGGATTTGAACCGTATGCGCAGTTTAACCGAGCACCTTATCGCTTCGATAACAGACGCTTGCGTAGGCTAACATTATTTTTACATTAGCTTATTAATAATAATATCCAGGGAACAAATTATTTACTTGTACTAAAAGATAATTCCCACGTGAGTCCAAAATAGAAGTAGTTCAGTCCCTTGCTTCCTTTGCTGTGGTTTATAAAATATGTAAGCCTGTGTTGCACGCTGTATATCCGCTTAGGGGAGCTGAAGGTCTTGAAAATGTATTTCAGAATCTTATTCTTCAATAGAATGATACAAAATAGCTTTTTAATAAATAAATATGTAACACTAAAAATAAATGGATATAAATTTTGTAAAAACAGACTCTTTCCGTTCACTCCTAATGAAATTTCCACATAAAATGCGTTACCTGAGGGTTAAGTTACGATTTATTTTTTTACAAGTAACAAAATCGGGTTTATGTAAGAAATATTCTAACATGAAATAACCTCTAGCAAAATTTATTTGTTTAGCTTTTCAAATTTTTCATAAAAAACATATTTTCCAAGTCAATGTAATGTATTTACATTAATTTTCTTAAAAAATTTGACCTACAATCTCAGGTAGCGCATTTTTTTTTTTGTGGAAATTTTAACAGGAGTGAATGGAAAGAATCGTTTTTCACAAAATTTATATCCATTTATTTTTAGTGTTACATATTTTTTATAAAAAAGCTGTTTTGTACCACTTTTTTTAAGAATAAGATTAATGAATAACATTTTCAAGACCTTTACATATATTTTATGCGAAAATAGATAAATAAAACAATGTGCTTTAAGGCGATCCTCTCATTAATCTTTGACCTTAACACTACAATTGTCGGCTTAACCCTCTAATATTTCAGCTTCAAAAAGCCAAATATTTGCGTCCACTAATCCCACAAACACGCTTAAAAGTCCCAGAGGCAAATCCCGACAAAACGTGATCCGATACAAATGTACGAATACAGAGTTACAAACAAATAGAAGTCCTATTAAAATGTTTCGATGATATTGTGGTCGGATTTTTGGAAATTTAAGTTCAGTGTTTGAATCTCTGCAATCAGCAGAGCAAATATCATAAATTCTAAAAATAGAACTGCAAGTTAAAAAATTGAAAAGATTTTCAGTTAAGCATCAAGCACAATAATTTAATTTATTACACAATTTTTTAATACATATTAAGGTGCGTCCCGGAACCAAAAAGAATCGTCGTTTCGTTCATCCACGATAAAGGTCTAATTTGATTAAGGTCTAGTTTTTAAATAGGCTTATTGAAAGTCATCTGATAAATAAAAACCAATACAGCCAAAAACAAAAGTAGATCAATGGCAAAAAATTTCGCCATAGACAATATTTCATATCGTTCATGGCCCTATTGCAAATTATCTATAGAATAACAGGTTATAGAAAAACAAAATCCACACCTATTATTAAAATGGTGTTGGCTCAAAATCAGTTTTCATCCATTACTTAAACCCATCATGGCAACTAAAAAGAAAAGACAATTTCATTGCCTGTAAAATAAGTTGGCGTTAGGAAAATCCCATTTTAGTTACGGTACGGAGGGAAATTTGCATGGCTGATTGCTGGCCGCTGCTCAATCAAGGATATTTAACAAAATTAACTAATTGAGTGAACGTTCCACCGTCCCTGCTAACTTGCTCGCAAATTTGCCCTGTTCTAAGCCGACAACAAAACGGTATAGGGAATCTAATAATCTCAACTTGGCTAATATACTTTTAAATTTGCCGTAGGGGGAATCTGGGATGTTCTACGTTTAAACTTTAGGTGAAACTTGTCGTATGCATGCTATTTAATATAAGGATTTCTAGATGTACAGATTACTGATGTGACGACACTCAATAAAAAGCGGAACCAAGAATTTCTTATAAAACCAATACAAACAATTATGAAACAAAATAATTCATTTTATGTAACTGGAGAAGTCTACTGATTTTTCCTATTGTTATAATTCATAAACATTTTTATCAATTATATTATTTTTTCTAATTGAAATTATTATCTAAGCCATACGTTGCCAACAGCTGAACGTGGCCTTAAAATTTTTAAGTTAGGTTCCTCTACCCCGTTATGGACAAAAACGTGATTATATTTATATTGAAATTATGAATGATTTTTCCCGCTTCATTTGAAAAGGTCTCAAAGTATCTTAGTTATTTGATATCTACAAAGAAACTTTTTGATCAAATTTCACTTGTGAATTTCCTAATTTTCCCTTCCGCTGTTGTATATTTCCGAAACGACTATTAATTAGTTCTCGAGAGAACCCAAACAAGTTCTAATTAGGTGATTGAGTTACAAATTTTGTTGTTTGGGATTTGTACCCTATTATGTCAAGGCTATTGTGGGAGTTTCAGGCTGATTGCGTGTAAGGGCAGGCAAACATACGGTCGCAGTTAAGATATGATCTTTTGTAATTAAGCCCTTATAATTTCTTCGCCGTGTGGTTCCCGGGTGCCGTGTGGTTCCCGGCACCAATAAAAAAAGAATAGGACCACTCCATCTCGTTCCTATGGATGTCGTAAAAGGCGACTAAGGGATAGGCTTATAAATTTGGAATTCTTCTTTTAGGCGATGGGCTAGCAACCGTTACTATTTGAATATCAATTCTATCATTAAACCAAACAGCTGAACGTGACCTATCAGTCTTTTTAAGACTGTTGGCTCTGTCTACCCCGTAAGGGATAAAGACGTGATCATATGTATGTATGTATGTAATTTCTGCATCAGTATAACATTTTTTGCCACAGTCGCGTCCTCTTTTGTAGAGCCTTTGATCAATATCTAGCACGAGGAGGTTTTAGATCATGACGATCATCATTATAATTAAAGGCGTTATATAATAAGGTCAAATAAAAAATGATATAATAATATACTGTTACACCTGGTCGAATCGGTACGGCGGTGCCCGGTTGAAATGCGTGATGCGCAGAAAGGCGCAGGTTCGAATCCCACCTCGGCCATGTATCAATGACTATTTTGGAAAGTTATGATCATTAATATGAATACTAACTGATGTTCTTTTTGGGTCCTTTTTAGGAACTTGCAAAGTACGAGTAAAGAGGAGGAATCAAATTGCAATGATCGTGGCAAGATGTCTTTACCTGACCTTGTATGTATGTCTATGTTGTCCGCTTTCTTTTCGTACTTCGTAGAAGACAATCTTGTA
Organism: Amyelois transitella; assembly: GCF_032362555.1. Taxonomy (NCBI): domain Eukaryota; kingdom Metazoa; phylum Arthropoda; class Insecta; order Lepidoptera; family Pyralidae; genus Amyelois; species Amyelois transitella. The sequence goes on along the minus strand of NC_083518.1, from coordinate 3,076,549 downwards.
ACTTGCTATCTACATAATAGTTTATTTGTTTGCATGTAATATCTTTATTGCAAAGAAATTTATCCCATGAATAAGTTTTATTTTTCTTTTTTTTATTTAACTTTTTTACTTTGCTTAATGTGCTTTTGATATATTAACTTAACGAAAGGAACTTTAATGGTCAGAAAAAGCAATTTATGAAAATTAAATAATAATTAAATCTCTTTAATGCACCAAATCAACATGATTTACAGAAAGAAATATGTGTATACAGTTCATGTTGTAAAAGGGCGGCCTTGTCGCTAAATAATTTTTTTTACAAGCAACCGGCTGGTGAGGTTTCTCAAATTCTCAAATTGAGTAAGTTCAGTGAAACCAAAAATATTTTTTTCACTATATATAACCTTTACGTAATTCTACATGATTGATCTAAATTGTGCAGTCGTACAAACCTAATACTACATGACTTTAACTGTTAATTATGTTTTAGAGCAAGACGTTATCGAATTAGTATAATTAGGCTGCGTATGACGGCGGTCGCGTGGTAGGGGATTCCGTGATTAGGAACAGTATGGCCCGTGATTTACAATGTGTTAGAAATTTAGTGGGAACAATATTCTGGTTAATTTCAGACATTGTAGAATAATTCTTATTTAACAATACATTACTTATTGCAATACGATAGTCCGCCGTGTGCTTTCCGGAACCAAAAGAAGAAAAACGAATAGAACCACTCCATCTCTTTACCTTGGCTGTCGTAAAAGTATAAATTTGGGATTCTTGTTTTAGGCGATGAGCTAGCGAATAATAGTGATTTTTGTTTCGTAGTACAAGATGTGAACAGTATTAATATGAAACACCTATATTTGTCTTATGTAATTTGATTCCTTTCTTCACACAAGTCTCTTCATAACTCTGATCGATATAGGTAGTCTGTCCACTTCCAAATTACAAAGACGTGAAATTTGCAAGTACAAATACTCTTTCTCACTATGCAATGGACTAATCGAAAAACAGAATGATTCGATAGCAGCAACGACAATAGGAATCTAAATAACTTAGAACAAAACGAGTAGACATGCCATGGCCAAACGTACGCTTCTAATTATTCCAAACGCTCCAAAAAGAACTAATGAAATTTTCCATTCAGCGTCAAACGGACGCATTGGGTTAAAAAAAGTAATTGTCAATGAAAATAAATCTGTTTCCCGTGCTTAGTTTGAATGTAATGATTGGACATAGACGAAAACGGAACAAAACATAGTTAAATGAGTTTTGAAGATTTGATTATATACCTACAAAAATTAAGATAATCTTTAAATAGCAATGTTTTTTGGAAGATGTCTGTCAGGCCGACTGCGCAATAGAACAAATCATGCAAAACCCTAATTTCTTAAAAAACAAAATCCCTAAATGCTACCAAATAGAAACGTTGATAAAAATCGCAATATAGTCGATTGCAATTCAAAAAAAGCTAATGCAAAAATCACACAGCAAATTCTCTAACTCGAACCTTCACATAAGTATTTGATTTCCACAAACAAAAACAAGATTTTATTTCGGCCGCCCTCAAAAGAAAGTGGCATCTTAAAATAAGGGAAATTAATCGCTTGACAAGCACCGGCAGGGTCTGAATGGAATAATAGAGGGCCCTTGAGTGAAGAGTGCTTATTTCTGTTTTTATATTTCATTATTGGCTCTACTCGTATAGCTCTCCATTCGGACGCATAGAGGCCGCTATAAAGGATTGAAACGCGACCGGCTTTCAATGGGGTAATTGCAAATGCACTTTTTTAGGGTTACGTTGGATTAGTTTAAGTATTTTCTTTAAAAAAATGATTTCTAGAACTCTTATTCTGAAGTCTATTATTCGTTTACTCTTTTCGTTTAAGTATCTGTTACATAGTGCATCTTCCAATTCTTCTGAAATATCATTGAAATACTCGTAAATAGGAACCCATATTTTATAATTATCTTCTATATGTCATATATATATTTCCTAACCATAAGAGAACAAAATACTAATAACAGAGGCATTGGTACATGGTCGCGGTAGAATTTGGATCTACCGAAGCTCTGTGTAGACTCCCCTATCTTCTAAATATGTATACTGGACAGAGAACACTAAATGACTGCTAACAACTAAATTAAAAAGCTGTTTATATGGTTTTTAAAATAACAACGGATACGGAATTTAGCGGTATTTTTCTGTACTTTATTTACAAATACAAAAGGCCTACGGAACCCCTGTCCTTTGAAAGGTTTACACTCAGATATGGGTTTTTTTTATGTAGTTCCTGTCGGCACAGGCAAAGCTGGAATGCACTTCATTGATATCGCAATAAAGTAATGAGTTTTTTTTAATAAAAATGGTTTTGCTTTGTTTTTGTTTATTGCAATTTGCATAATTATCATTTTTCAATTATGTTCTAACTAACTTTGTCATGCGCATTTACAGTATTGATGTACGTTTACTTTGTACAAGTTTTTGGAATTCCTCTTAACATAACTTTTACATTATCCAAAGAATACAAATGCATGCTGAGCGTGGATGAATGGATAAATTTATGATTTTCTTGTTTTTAGATGCAACAATATATATACATTATATACTTTTCTTTCTTTATAAAACTACTATTACAAAAGTTCATCTATCTTCTTCTATATCTATATCTATCTATCTATACTTATAATAAATCTGTAGAGAGGTCAATTCTGTACATGGAATATATTTTCAAAATAACTATCAAGGGGTGATTAGTGATCGATACTGATGCCAAAAATGCAATCAGTAAAATTTTTGTCTGTCTGTCTGTCTGTATGTTCTTTATAGAAACAAAAACTACTTGACGGATTTTAACGAAATTTGGTACAATTATTCTTCATACTCCTGAGCAGGTTATAGTATACTTTTCATGACGCTACAATCACTAAGACCAGAGCAGTGAAAGGAAATAGTGGGAAAACGGGAGAAATTACTTGATTTTTTAAGCTTCCGTCGCGTGTGCACCCTTAATGGTTAAAGATACAGCGAAACCATGTACTACGGAAATATTTTACATAAAATTATTAAAAAAATATCCCAAGACAGCATAAGTCTATCTTCTATGGTTGACTCACAATAACACGTGTAATTCCTAATAGGTTAGCAGTTCGGAGATTTCTGATTATATTTCTTTACTCTGATGTTTATAATACCAATAACACTCACACTCATTCGTAATTCTTAAAAAATAATATAAGTACCTATTCAATAAAAAAAGAATCATCGAAATCGGTATAGAAACACCAAACTTATACATGTGTGGCGACATCTCTACGCCACTCGCCGCAACATCAAATCACACAACAACTGTCAATCATCGCGAAAAAATTGACGCGCTCAAACAATAGCAGCGAAGAATCTAAGACGCGATTTCAAAGATTTCACGGATTGGAGCTATATATACAACCTCCGACACGACATCGTCGGAGCCGCGGTTCCCCAGGCATAACACCTAGCCTGGCGGAAGATCTTCCCTTTGGTGGCGGTCGAGCCGAATCATCGCTCCCGCTACACATGAAATAACCCTAACAAGCCATCGCGCGTAAATACTGAATCATGCTATAAGGATTGTTTTTGCGTAACGGTTGCCGCGCTCGACGCGGCTAGCGGCGGCAGGGTATAAAAAGGGCAGGAGGTGAGCGCAAGCTTCATGACCAAGGCAGCCAGGGGGGCACTTCACGCAGTTCTCTTCTCCAGCCTCCCCCTGAGGACGATCGCGCCGCTCCACGCCCGCCCTCCGGGCCCTCGGGTGAAACTCTCCCCTCGCTGCCTTGCGGCAGAAGTCGTCGACCAGTGACGACGCCGCCGCCGATGGGAACTCCCAGTGTATGAAGACGTGAAGACCCAGGCCGTCACGGCCGCCCCATCGACCTGCCTACAGTCGTAGGCAGCGATGATGCCATTGAAGAGGGCCAAAAGCCCTCACCAATCTACTCCGACTCCCCTAAGGGAGTATGGGAAGACCCGAAGACGGCAAGATAGTATTGCACAGGCGTTTCAACTTTATTTTCATTTATTTTTCTTTTGTAAGTTGTAGGTATATATTTATGTTATTAGAATATATTTTTTAGTTTAAATAGGCACTTAGATTTATCTATACTAATATTATAAAACTAAAGAGTTTGTTTGAATTTGTTTGCTAATCTCAAGAACTACTGGTTTAATTTGTAAGATTATTTTTGTGTTGAATAGACCGTTTATCGAGGAAGGCTTTATAACGTCTAGCTGCAACTATTAGTAGCGAAGAAGTAATGGAAAATGTGAAAAAAAATCGGGGAAGGAGCATCCTTGAGGGCTTTAATGATGCCCAAAATAACTATTCCATGTGGACGAAGTCGCAAGCACAGCTAGTCCCATAATAAATATCTCTTATATAATGTAAATTGACATACATTACCTTAACTTCTTACTCGTAATCTTAATCAACTGAGTGTTGAAACTCTAAAATTTCTCATAAATTACTAATTACAGTTTGTTAAGCTGCTTATGCCTCCCATAACGGCAATACGTGTGATCAACTTCTGAAATGAATATTAAAGGGAGTTGTTCAAAGATCAGCTAGTGAAATAGATACTGGAATAAAATTATCTTCTCCTAAATCCCATATGACCACTTTTACGTGGGCATCAAATAATAGGAAGCCAAAATTTTTAGTGTGAAGTAATTTAAATTACTAAATTATCTATCTGTCTATGATATTTATATAGTATTACAAAGAAAATTAAAATGAATATTTTTTTACTCGCTGAGTGGTGAATTGCAATTAAACTTATCAAGAATAAATAGAAATTGAAAAAAATATATATAATATCAGAAAAGAGAACACCTGTTCCGAAGTATAGCATGTTTGTAGTTTAATATATGCAATTGTCAGTCATTATTATTTATGCAGAACTTAAAATAAAAGACGCATTTATCTAAATTAATCAAAATTTAAAGCCATAGTTTCATTAATCTATCGTGGTAGAGATACATTAATTATCTATTTTTAAATACATCAGCGGAGTAACTCTAAGATATGGCGGGCTAGGGAGGATTAAAATTAATATAAATTGCCTTACACTTTAATTGTATTTCGGTATAATTTTCCGTGCTCCTGAATTCTAGCTAGACTCAGGAATCGTGGAGACGCCTCGTGAGATTGTTTTCAAAAAAGTTATGCGAATTTTGTTAACCTTCTGAATAGAATAGCGGATTTTTAGCCATCTATTTGAGGTGCCAATAAATTTCTAAGCCCCGCTAGTATGAAACAAAGTATATTTTTTTGTTTGTTTATCCAATATTCAATACAAGAGTAATTAAGTGCTTATGATTACAAGTTAGTACTAATTACTTAGTAATAAAAAGTACCCGGAAATTTCAGAACGTTCTTTTTTAGCGAATGTCTGCCCTATATCATAGTACCTAACTATCTCCTTGCCAAATTTCACCCCAACAGGTCCAAGTAATGTGGGTTGTGCGTTAATAGCTTGCTTTACCTTTGCTTCATATATTTAAAAAATATATATAAGAAAAAATTGGAGCACGATTTGATACAAAAATGCAGCTATCACTAGGTCAATAGTTTTGAAGTCGCCTGGGATTACTTGGATTAGTCCTCAGATACTTCATTATTTTTCTCTAAACTTGCATTTCGTATCCACAAAGCCCTCTACAGACATCGTATTACAGCATGTTCTAAATCTTTTTTATCTACTTACGGATTTTACCTCAAGCTCGGTAATTAAGTACTTAAATCCTCATTTAAAAAGACTTATCTATATTACCCACTAGTAACATAAAAATAAGGTTTTATATCATGTTTTATCATCTCTACTTACACCGTGTTACCTTAATTTCTTTTCCAGTATTTTCTAATATTTTTTTTTATCTACCTATAGGAACCTGCTTAATTACCTGAATCCTCATCACAAAAGACTATCTTTATTGCCAACTAGCAACACAAAAATTAAGGCTTTACATCATGTTTTAATCCCCTCCACAGACACCGTGTTCCAGCATTCTCTAAATTTCATTAGTCGTTTACCTCGACGACGTAATTGCTCATTTCCTCGTCATCTCGTGAAAAATGCGGGCGCCACGTGTTTTTATTATAATACTCGGTTATCGTGGGTTTTTCAGAGTAATGATGTTATAATTTAGATTTATTATATAAAATCTTACTTTTCTAACAGTGTAATCGTCAATCGTCAATTCAAAACAGTGACGGTGAACCATCATTAATACTACTTAGGCTATTTTCTTTAAGAAATCTACGTTTTCCTCGGGGACCAAGTTGATATGCACAAATAGTTGTGGCATTAGGGATTTTTACCCCCACGGAAGCGAAGCCCCGCCCAAAGGCTACTACATAGATCACAGCTCGGTATTTTGGGATGCATATGGAATAATGTATGTATGAAGATACTTCTCTTAATACAAGTTAAAGAATGGTTTTATGAAACTAATCCAACAATTCATCTAAGAGGGCCGTTCAGATCTAATTATCATCTCAATACTTCGCCAATGGAGTGACGAATCGATTCCAAAATGAATTTAGCGACCCTCCGTTCGTCATCAATCATACGATATTGCCCCCGATAATACGGAAGACGATGAAGAATTCGTCACAGAATAGAAAACTCTTCAGTGTATGCCTGAACACACTGCCAAATTAAGTTTGGGTAAAGCTTCTTCGTGAGTTATCTGTGGCATAGGCAAGGGATAAGAGATTTAAGTTCGTAACATAGCTAAATAAACCTAATACAATTATCAGTCTGAGGTCGTAGTAGTATTTCAATTAGACTGTGGATATTGTTAGGTAAGTTACCTTTGCACCATTTCACATTAGCAAGAAAATATGAAAGGTAATAGAATTGAGATTCAAATAGTGACAGGTTGCGAGCCCATCGCCCAAAACAAGAATCCCAAATTTATAAGCCTATCCCTTAGACGTCTCTTACGACATCCATGGGATATGAGATGGTGTGGTCCTGTTTTTTTTTTATGTTGGTGCTGGGAACCGCACGGCACAAAATTTTTCTATTAAATTCGAAGAATAATTAAGAAGACAAAATTAATAAAAAATGTTTCAAATATTTTGGTAGAAACATCTCAAAGCCAATGAATTGTTTCGTAATTTCAATTACAAGTTAGTGAAAATTGTTTGTATAAATAAAAAGATCCTGAGAGTCTTGGCGTTCACGGGCCGCGGGTCAAAGTGGCCTCAAGTAGAAACAATCTCGACAGCGGCCATAGTAAAAGTCGTATGTCACAGTTATTAAACTTAATCTAGTAATTATAATTTCATGCTAATGTTATTGTGTCTGGATCTTTAAACAGTGTAATAAAACATTATGTACTTATAAGAACATACATACCTACATATGGTCACGTCTATATCCCTTGTAGACAGAGCCAACAGTCTTGAAAAGACTGATAGTCCACGTTCAGCTATTTGGCTTAATGATAAAGTTGAGATTCAAATAGTGACAAGTTGCTAGCCCATCGCCTAAAAAAGAATCCCAAGTTTGTAAGCCTATCCCTAAGTCGTTTTTTACGACATCCATGGAAAAGAAATGGAGTGGTCCTATTCTTTTTGTATTGGTGCCGGGATACACACGGCGGCGCCTACTTTTAAGAAAGTTTACCCATTTTTTATTATATTTTAGTTTTTTTTTTTATATTAGTCATATAGAGGTGCTCTAATGTAATCAACGTTATTTTAAATTTCCGGTAGGCTACAACATATTTTTCTTAAAATACATAAGAGAGCAAAAAATACATAATTGAGTAACCTATCCTAATTAAAATAAATTAATGATATAATAATATGAATATAAAAAAAGTGAATTTAATATTATAAAAGGTAAAAAAGACGCAAAAATTATCATTATAAAAAAGCATAAATATAATAGTATACAAAATATTTTTTAAAAGATTACCAAGGAGACACGTTATATTTAGCCTATAAGATGCGTTTCCACGCTGTACAGCAATATAAAATTGCTAATGTTTTATTGCAAAATAAAATTATTAAAATGTCTATAAGAGTTAACATACGTATGTTTTTGCTGTGATAGCCAAAGAAATTGAAGTCCCAACAATGTCATCGTAATGAAATTCTCCCCGAGTTGTTGTCGCGTTTGCTTACAGCTTGCATACTTTCTGTTTTATCTGCTATGAAAATGTTAAATTATACCAAAGTTTTATTATAGTAGGTAATTTTATTTTTTACGAGTTTAATACATTGAATAGATACACATATATTTTAAAGTTATTGTATTTGTAAATTTTATTTTAGTTTGCAATCATCTTTTTTACAAAGATAATAAATAATGCTATTAAGTTGATAAATTAAAAAATAAACAACTTGATAGACATGATACCATGATTCTGAAGACCCGAACTAAATGTCAGACAACCATTAGTCGCGTTCCTGAAATCGTATCGTATTTGCAATAACATAAGTCAACTCCAATATTTCTCATCAAAGCTAAATATTACGTCGAGTCTCGGAAAAGTGATATTTTCCAAGGCAGCTAGAAGCAAATTTCCTTCGCGGAATTATTAATACTATCGCGTCGCCACGTAAATCATGCGAGAACATGCGATTTTGACGCAGTTATACTAGAAATTGTTTTATAAAAGCATTGGACGCAGAAAGCTTTTATGATAAAATTACACTATTGAGTTTAATATATTGTTGCATTTTTTTACAAGTAATATTTGTTTACCATTTGCCTAAAACCTATCTACTACGTAACTCCTAACCTCTTTACTCAGTACAGAATTTTTATGTCATGATTCTATCAAAAGTCCTGAGAACCACGTGGCTCAAGAAACCTATAGCTTAAATATTATGTGTTCTTGAAAAAAGTGGTTTTCACAATTTTAGAATAGGAAATGTTTATCTCTTTCATGAGGATAGAGTATTTAAATCTTTATCTAGTGGAAAAACCGTTTTTTTACATTTCAGTGAGTTAGTTGATCTAATTGGCCTGATCAAGATGCTCTAAGGTTATACACACAAGCGCAAATGATGTTTAAGATATAGGTATAGTAGGTTTATCAATTTTTTCAGCCAAGCCTTCGACCATTTCATTGCAAAGGCTTAATCATCCACTATAAAATTATTCAATATTATTATTATTTTAGTATTTTGACGTCTGAGTACTAAATTCAGAGTTAAAATCATGAATATAATTTATACAGATTGTTATTCATCATTTATGTAAATAGATATTATCAAAGCGAACTGTGAAATTACTCAATTTGGTTTAATGTTATCAATTAGGGCAAAGTTATGACGTCATCAAGGGCGTCACGTGTGAATTGTGACGTTTGTGGAAAGTGCCTACCTATTATCTTATTTGGGAGAGGGTTTCAAGATCGCTTATCTATATTAATATTATATACTATAAAAAGGAAAGTTTAAATCGATTTTTTTCAACGATACCTTATTTCAAAAACTTCTAGACAGATTTTAATGATATTTGGCACAGTAACATACAAGTTGTATAACTAGTTAAACATCTTTCTTCATAAACCGTCGTCGGTTTAAGATAATCTTGTTCTGATCTTTGTCCATGAATTTAACTGGCAACTGGCAATTGCACGCACATACTTTGTTTTTTTTTATTTTTCGATCACAGATTTGCGCAGATTTATAACACTAAAATCTCTAATCGTCTACAAATTGATCTCATTTGCTAGATGAAGTTGAGAACAAACGCGCAAATTATGCAAGTACCCACTGCCCAGAAGAGCAATATTGGAAAAGCACTCGACTATGCGCTAACGAGATGCGAGTCTAATGAACTTGAAATCCTGCGCTCCCATTTTGTATAATGGACATTGACGAGGAACTACGAATTTTCGGGAGTAAGAGGTTCAATTCAATGAAAATAGTGTCATTACCTGCGTTTTGTCTATTTCATTCCAATTTTCCGAGTAGATAAAATGCAATAAGGTGAAGTGATAATAGTTACTAAATAAATATTTGTCAATTTTTAAATTAATGTGCACTTTAATAACTTTTTTTTTTAATTTTAGCTAGCTCCATAAATAACAGAAGGGTTATGAACTTGCGTACCTTCGGTAGAAGAAGTATTGATACGGAGTGCGCAACTAGAAAGACGCAAAGATAAGAGAGGGAGATCATGTTGGTTGTCTGATAAGGAATTCAAATTCAATTTTTAGAACAGTTTCTTATGCTTCAGGCTACGGAACGTTATCTATGGCGACAGTCAAGCCGTAGAGAGAAATAATGGCTGGCCCATATCCTTCAAATATTTCAAAGTTTCTGGGTGGAAACTTTGAGAGTGAATATACACTGACACTGTGACTTTAAATTATAACCCTAAAGATATCAACGCGAGTCAACGTAGATAAATTAAAACTAAAGTGATTTTGCTCACTTGCATATCCATGCTTCCAATCTTTCGCAGCTCCACGTGCCGTCAATTGTGATGACGCGGCCGATGCGCTTTCCCGATGTAAGCCAAAACGCACTCAGTGGAAATGAGTCGACGTTTGTAAGCAGGATTAAGTGGTTTCCATCGCCGGCAATTAGTTAATGTTCCACACTCTCGGGAATTATTGGCGTTTATGACGTAAATTGTCTGATAAATTACGCTGTTTTCACTTTTCTAAAAGTATTTTTTTTTCTTTAGATAACTGAATATCAAATAAACAATCTCAATTTGCTTATAATAAACTTCACCTTAGACCATGATCCTTATTGAGTAAGTCGAAAGTTCAGTTTAGCACTAAACAATCTTCTCAATATTGGATTATCAATGGTCAAATTGTAGCTTAGAAAAAGGCGAAGCTAAAAAAAAGAAGAATCATGTTGTGCCGATTTCCGGAAATAGTGTCACATCAGTCAGCATTATAATTATGTTTCTTTAGAGCGGCGATTTTAAAAGTGCAGGTGCCTTATTGATCACCAACCTTCGTATGGCAGGTAGCCTTAAAATTAGATATAAAATTTTGAGAACAACATGTTTCTACTTATTCATACATACAATCATGCCTCTTTTCCAGAGGGCTAGTAGACAGACACTACACCTTACCTATTTAAAGTTAATACATAATTCTTCTATTCGTTCAAACCACCGCGGCCGAATTCATGGAAGATATACACGAGTAAAAAAATTACTTACCACAATTTCAACTTTATCCGAATTACCCCAAACCACACACGAAAAGCCGCCCAAATTCACCAGAATGTTAAAATTAAACTGGACAATTCCCCAGAAAATCTGGCATACATTCGAAATGAAATGGCATTCAAAACTGGAGTGACGGATGGTGAGGCCCAGTTAATCTGGAAGCTAACGCGACTGTCTCCCATCTAAATTACTAACCCAGCTTTTACGAACAATGTGTGCCTACAAAATGCAGAAGCGCTTTTAGTATAATTGTGCACACTCTGATACAAAATTACCTGATGAAACACCGTTCAGTGTTTGCGAAACTGTAATGAGGAAATTATCAAGTGCTAAAATATTTATGACTTTGTATCTCCGATTACGCTTGGGAAACAGTATCGTAATACAGCACGGATTAATATCAAAGTAAGTTTGATTATACGCGCTAAGCTTAAGCAGCTTTGATGATTTATACTTGTAAGGATATAATAAAGGAGATGCAAGAATTGCCAATATAAACCCTGATGAAATTGTTTGTTACCTCCGTCAATAAAATAAATAAAATTTAAAGGGGATGTTGGAGCGGAAAGGCCTAGAAGATCTTAATCGAATTCCAAACTTTCTGGCAAGAGGTCAGATCAAGAGTACCCGAAACCGACAAGCTTGCATGAAGAGAGTGTTATGAATGTGGATGAAGCAAAAGATATGGATGAAGCTTTAATCGTGACAAGAAGGAAGATGTGGTCTCTGCTGTCCCCTCCAGGAGAGAGGCGGGATTTTGTCAATTATCTTGTGATATTCTTAAGATATTTTCGCTCTTCGAAAACCAAAACAATTATAACAAAAGAAATTTAATGAAAGTATTTGAAATTGCTTAATTGTTTTTTTTTTCCATTGCCACCTAGATAGCTTAATTTAACACCGCATTAACAGTCCGGTGAATATGAACGTATGAAAAATAATAATAAATTATTTGTTAAAACTATTGTTATTATAAAGTTAAATACTGTGTCTTTTAGATTCATTTATGTGAAAATTACAAGCGGCATTTAAATCAAGTGTTAGTAAATCACACATTTAAGTTTCAAATCTATCTAAGAATGCAATAAAACGTAATTATATTTTACAATCCCATAATCTGATAACAAATGAAGTCTTCACACTTACACGTCATAAATTGTAAATTCAAGCATTTCCATTCACGTTAGAGATTATGTAACATGTAATGGGTAGAATTACCATATGAACTGTGGGTCAACCCGCTTGAAGGATTACGTGTTAATAGTACGTAAGATGTTATATCTCAAGGGTTAATCCCAGTCTAATGGATACAATTCAAAATGTGGGGTAAAATTGGGTTATGATTGGGTTTTGATGACGGAATTAATCCGTACTTTGCACGTGTGTTATGTTTATTGTTCATTAAGGGATTAAAAAAAAAGGTTGTTTTGGTATATGCTTTTGCCATGGCTGTCATGAGTGTACCAAGTACAGTCAACAACATAAATAAGTTAACAAAGTCGACATTTTTGCAAAGATTTAATCTAATAACATTTAAGTTATGGTATAATAATAAATTAATAGAAGTTTAAGTTTTCGGTACTTATTATCTTTTTATGTAATTTTTTGTTTCAAAGATTGAAAATCAATGTACATCAGCCCCCTTGACTTAGTTGCATTTTTGACTATACCAATTTAGTTTGTATTTCTGTTTATTTTAATACTGATATCGTAATCCCAAGGTCTAAAGGTTCGACTGGCAGAGAATGCCTTGTGGCATTAAGTCCACGTGTTGTACATTTTTCATACATAAAGTGAAATTAATAAATAATTTTAATATGTTTGTATTTAAAACAAATACATGCATGTAAACAGATTCTACCCATTATCAAAATAAGTTTTATATACAAAATTTTAATATCATTTTTTATGCGCAATTTATATTTTCTACCCCGGAAAAGCCATAACCATTGACTATTGATATAACATTGTCATTCCGTTTTACGCGCCTATAGCATAAAAGTCGAGGTGTTAGCCAGTTTTGATGAAAACATAAATTTTGGCATTTCACAGCGTTCTCATATTACCTTTATTGTTATTAAAAATAAGTAGGCTTGGAGTAAATAATTTCATGTTACGAGATAGAAAATATTGATAAAGACTTAAAGGTACTTTACGAGTCGATCGAGGCCGGACTTAAGTTGTAGATCTGAACTGTCGTTAAAAGCATCTAAAAAAAAGATAAGTATTAATTTATAGAACACTATAATGAAAAAAGAAGTATAAAGGAACATCAGTATAGTAAAATTACATACATACATCCATATACTATACATATAATCACGTCTATATCCCTTGCGGGGTAGACAGAGCCAAAATTCCCGAAAGACAGATATGCCACGTTCAGCTGTTTGGCTTTATGATGGAATTGAGATTCAAATAGTTGCTAACCCATCGCCTAAAAGAAGAATCCCAAGTTTATAATTGTGTACCTTAAAATATGATAAAAAGATAAGCAAGCATAATAAAAGATTTAAATTCATAATACAATATTTGTTTCATAGTTGAGAATAAGTATAATTATCTATTTAAATGGCGTGAGTCTAAATTCAAAAATACACCTCAATAAATGGTTCAACTATTTTAATTTAAACTTCTAGCAAAAGCAGCTGTGCTTATTATCTCGAGCTAAAATACATCAATTAAACTTAGTCAAAACCCTATTGTTTCGGTGAAATCTAATTAACAGATACCTCTAGTTGACATTGACCCCGAGATAGCTAAGACGACGTTATTAAGACCATCAATGACCCTTCAGTACACTAGCTTGAGTAAAGTTGGGGTCTCAGTGCAAGCTATCAATATATCAAACTAGCTGTGCCCGCGACTTCGTCTACTGGAATAGTTATTTTGGGCATTGAAGCCAAGGATGAATAATTTCCGCCGTTTTTTTCACATTCTCCATTCTTCGCTCCCAATAGTTGCATTTTGATATTATATAGCCTAAAGCCTTCCTCTATAAATGGTCTATTCAACACAAAAAGATTTTTCAACTAGTAGTTCCTGAGATTAGCGCGTTCAAACAAACTATTCAGCTTTATAATATTAGTATAGATTAAAAAAAAATCAAGAAAGAACAAAATTTTGTTAGCAGTTATTTTATAAAAAAGTGATTCCTCTTTTTTGTGGCCATTTTGAAATATTAATATTCTAAGCAAAATTTAATTATGTGTTATTAACCAAGTATAAGTTTACTACGCTTAGTAGTTGGATATTCGGATGAACATTATTTATAGTATATTGACAGGCAATTCGTACATATTATGTGACCGATAGACAAAGTACTCTTTGCACGAGCACTATGATAAATAACAAATAAACAATATAAATATATACCGGACAAATAGCAAGAAGCAAGTAGCAAATGGTAAGAAACCAAGAATTATATTACTTTCCTTCTGAGACACCAAGGTAAGGAGGTTCCTAAAACGTCACTCGTTTATTTAATACCTGACACTGCGCCGAACCCTTATCTCTTTTACGAGTTTTAGGGTGCAAATAGTATACCCCTTGCTGTGTATATACGATACTGCGATACCGAATTTAACGAGACTGCTACGAATATATTGACACTTCGTTTCACTAGCATTTGTGACTAGTTTTATTAAAAACTAGTCACAGATATCATAACATATCATAGTCAATCTATTGTTAGTACATATATTATAACATTATTGCTAATAACACAGCGACTTGCCGCTTTTTTACTTAATTATCTAGTTCCTTAGTTGATTGCCGGTTGACTGAAAGAGATCCTTTCATGTGACAAGTCCACCATTCCATATGATTTTTTTTATGTAGATACTATTTCTTGTAGGAACTGTGTACATTCCTGTGCAACAAAGTTATAACAAACAAACAAACTAATAAATCTCGTCTACGTGTCAAGAGACTACATTTTTACAATTACCACGATCCCTACATACTTCATACTCATACTATAATCTCGTTATAAAGTTATAAAATAATAAATACATTGATAACCTACATTGTTTCCGCCACATTTTTATGTCTATGCCGTTTATGCCTTGTGTGCTAAGAATCGCCTGCTAGGCAAAGAAGATAGTAGTTAATTTGCAAATGATAAATTAAATTTTCATGAAATATTGCTATTTTATTAAGTTGGATAATAGAGCTACTATTATCCAAGATAAACATTCGTTACTATGGCAAAATTTTATCGAAATCCAATGCCATTCTATTGATTTGTTTGGTTGTTTTTCCAAATGTTAACAAATTAAAATTGTTATTTCCATCTGTTATGTTTTAGTCGTGAAAGTGGTGATTATTCTTTAAAAATAAAAACAAAAGAATATCGTACACATACGATATTAATGCACATATTCATACATCAAAGACCTTTGAAATGAGCCTTCCGTTGCCAACAAAATGAGCAAACTCAAAACGCACTACACTTTTAAAAGGCTATTTTGAAGCCTAAAATTGGTGTTTCATTCAGTGGCCAGTCGGTAAGAGGTTGAATGAGTAAAATTTTTGTGTGTGGAACAATGACAAAAAAATAATTTAACGATACAAAGTTTAATCGTTACTTACTTAACCAGGTTTATTCGAACTCATTAAATCGTTTCCTAAAAATTTTATGAAATGGAAAAATATGCGAAATCATCTGTGATCATTGTTAATTTAGATTTTTGCTTGCAAACGAGTATGTATATGGGTTAAATTTCTAGTTGAAAGATATGTTGGTGAGAGGTCTATTTATTATTGTAAAAGTGTATCTAAGTCAGTAGATAAGTAAATAAAATTTTTGTAATAAATCGATAAAGTAAATATTATATTAAACTACTAAGTAGCTCTTTATGTGCGCTCAAGAGTTGAGGGACTTAATTGGTTATTGTATAAAAAAAAGTTATAATAATCAATAAGACCGAATTTAAGGTTATTTTTCGTCAACTTACGAATAAAGGAATTCATGTTAATCAAATCTATGCATCTATCACAAAGATGGATGAAAGAACACCCGCTTCAGCTTATAAACTGTACCAAGCACGCTGTTAAGTCGAAGTAGCCGCGGTCAGCCCTCATGTTGAGAGGCTCAGAGACGTTATGACCGGGACCCTCGTCCGAGGGAGAAATCCTACGTTTTTCCAGCTTTCAAGTGTCCTTGTTTACAATTCGGATTAGCGTTTCTGCGAGGTTTCGTGTTGTTTTCTTGACGATCGTATTTTAGCGCTGACCAGCGCGATAAATATACATACATATAGTCACGTGCCGTGTGGTTCCCGGCACCAATACAACAAAGAATAGGACTATTTCATCCCTTTCCCATGGATGTCTTAAAAGGCGACTAAGGGATAGGCTTATAAAATTGTGATCCTTTTTTTAGGCGATGGGCTAGCAACCTGTCACTATTTGGATCTCAATTACATCATTACGCTGATCAGCTGAATGTGGCCATTCAGTCTTTTCGGGACTAGTGGCTCTGTCTACCCCGTAAGGGATATAGACGTGACTGTATGTATGTATGTCTTTATTTTGATAGTACTGTAACTGCGCGCACTTTATAATAACAAAAAACTTAAAGCTAATTGCATTAAAATCCAGGTTCTAAATTACTACTACTCCTACATTCCAATTATATTCAAACTGATTTGACAACAATAAAACCTAGCCGTGTGTTTAAACTTCATTGTTCTTCTCATCCAATGCATACAGCTACCTATTTTTATTCTACGTCACATCATCCCCTCTACATTTCAGCTCATTACAAAGAATCTCATGTAAAAATGGAAAACGCTCGCGGCCCATACACTCCACATATTAAACACGTCAAACTGTATGAGAAATGAACTTTGAAATAAACATAATTTATTCGACAAAGGCATACACGTTTCATCTTTTCGTATAAATATTTGGAAAGTACTTTATTTAACTTCACTTCGAAAATTAACCGAATGTTGTGTTTCGGTCTCTTGACGTTTTGTGATGAACCGTTGACAATTTTATTTTAGTATGTAAAATGTTGAACGTAACAAAATTACGGTCTATGAATTAATTCTCCTTATACCTATGTGTATAGAAAATAATATTTGCCCGATTTCTTCAAACAAATATATAACAAAAAAAATTGATTTGTTGGTGTTCTTCATTAATATCTAACCATTAAAGCGCTAAATTTCTCTACATCTTTATTTTATAAACAACCACTGGCCGATAATTGAAAAATAACAAAATCCTACTTTTAAATAGAATAAATTCTATGCTTATATGTATTAAAATTCATTCAGTGAAAAAAAAACGCAAAATCAGTTTCCAAACGGTTAAACTTAACGTAATTCTTTAGCAGTTATGAGATTTGGAGTCTACGATTGAAAAAGGAATCTGCAGTGCTTTATTTTGAAAGAGAAAGAATTACGAAGAGAAATCGTGGCATTCAGGCAACGGGATGTGCAACCATTGCAAATCTTGCAGAGGTCGGATCAGATTCACTTCGTGTCACCTTACTTACACAAGACTATGGTTACTGGCGAACCCCGGGCTCCTCTCCAGAAGGTATGGACACAAACAGGACTAAGGCCAAGAGACATTATTATGACGAGGGGAGAGAAAAGCTCAGAGCAAATGCTAGTATTATTCATAAAATTTCCATATGAATGTATGAAACTAGGACAAAAATAATATTTTCATTTGATTAAACAGCGTCGCGTAACAACTAAGAACGCTGTGGAATTTTAAATTTTACACCGCATTTACTCCCAAGTGATACACAGTACATTTAGTCTACATGTTCTTTATACGTTGGCTTATTTTCCAGTAGAATAAAGGACATACCAAAACAAAAGATGTACAAACCTGAAAATTCCTTTTTTGATAAAACAACGGTACCATTTAAAATCTAGACAAGATTTTCACATGAAAACTTTGTCGTTGTCTGGAATTATATTTAGAAGGTAGGTACTACATACATACATATGGTCACGTCTATAACAGTCTTGAAAAGACTGAATGGCCACGGTAAGCTATTTGGCTTAACGATAGAATTGCGATTCAACTAATAACAGGTTGCTAGCCCATCGCCTAAAAAAGAAATTAAGGTAGGTACTAAAGTATGCTTTATGTTGATATGTTTGGCAATCAGTCAGTCAGTCTCCTCTTTATTATAATATGTATAATCCCAACAAATATTATAAAATGTGAAAGTGAGTTTATTTGTTGTTTGTTTGTAACCACTTGAAGGGTTACCTACTGAATTAACCAGTTGAAATAACACTAACAAGAGTCTAGAGAATGACATAAGATACCTTTTTTCCTGGTAAAAACTATAGTTCCCTTGGGATTTGAGAAAAACCTATAAACTTTTGTAGGTGGCACTAAATTCGTCGCTTTTTGAAGGTGCCGTTTGATTGATTCGATGCTTTTTGATAATGCGCGGACGAGTAAAATCTGGTAGACTACATATAAGAATTAATCCATATAGATAAATGTGGCCTTTTAAAAGTCTTTTGAATGGATAAATCATGATCGTATACCTATATTTAACATAACAACTTTTCAGAACAAAATTCCTTTATTCTGCAAACAATTTCGACGTGCCATACTTCACCATCCAATTTTCAGTACACTAACATATACCTTAATGAAGCGTAGTACGAGTTTATAATACAAACATAATTAGCTGAAACTGTTATTGTTGTGATCCCAGCATAATTGAATTCCAGAAGTTTATTCAGAATTGAGGCAATTGGGACTCGCGCCCATTTATTATTTGAGACTCATCTTATTATAATTAAATGCGACAAGCACGATATTAATATATTCGTAGTATTTATTGGCAAAAAAACGTAATGCGCACTAACAAGGTTCAAAATGCGATAGCTATATATTACTTCAGATTTTAAGTTTCTAGATGTTTAATCTGAATATCATTGCCCAGAAGTAAGTTACAAGTTAAATTAAATATGCATGGTTTTTTTATTTTAATTTAACTTAATTTACATTTACAAATAAAGGAACATAGCCTTGTTATTTATAAAATTACTGTAACTTGTCCTTGAAAACTTATGGAATAACCATTAATTTATGACAAAAAGATGAGATGTAAGCGACGAGTGGGTGCGACTAAGGCAATCGGGCAATTTGGGGTCTTGATTAAACTAAACAATCTTCCACGTTTGTTTGGGGCAACCCTTGCCGATTATGTGGGTAGTACAGTGTTTTCAATAGGTAATTGAATTCTAATTATAACTTGATTTTGCCAAATAGAGTTAAATTAACTCAACTAGTTAAAATATCAGTTACTTTAATATATATTTATTTATCAGGAGCAGTGTGTTTATATAACACTGTCTTAATTCACCTGCTCAAAGTTTTAAGACGCGGCCACCTATTATTTCAAAAAGAAACCTCAAAGTCACATTCAACTGGTTCACTTTAGATCCCAGTGTGGTAATGCAATAAAAAAGTAACAAATGTATTACAACCCAATTCCTAAATGGACAGAGAGAAACAGTAACCAACTAAGAGGCTTACATATAGCATATGTGCTGCTGCGCGGTATTTTGTGGTATGATTAATAGTAAGACGTTAGAGAATCGTAATAAATAAGTTTCATAGAAACGCTTGCAAGCTTTTGACACTTGGCTTAGTCTGCTTTGCAAAATTGATCTCCAAATTGAGTGCAATAAGGTATGTTACACGATAGTGCCACAACTAACAGTTGCGATGTCATAATCATTAGCTCTTCAGACTTCTTTAATCTAATTCCGTATGTACTCAAAAACTTAATGCCACAAGTCTAACATAAAATTCACTCTCCTGACAGCACTGTCTCAACCTCCAAGCATCAAGTCCTTTGTACACAACACAAGAAGAAAAACGATAAAAAACGAACTACCCTTGATGTGCGACAGACGGTCCTCCAGACAATGGCGCCCCCTTAATGCCTGTATCACCACCTACTTAATTATTGAGCTCTTAAAATACTACACATAAAGTCGAAAGTCGAATGGTCTAGATTTTGTCACAGTCTAGTAATTAGCCAGACTAAAACTGTTTGCCAGGATACATGAGCACAAAATAATACGTTTCTAGTTTACGTTGTTATGGTCAGGTTTTGTGTAAATTTTTATATTGAATTCTAAAATAACGTATCATATACTTAATAACTTATTTGGCTACCAAGTTTCTTATTTGAATTATTTTTTACCTACATATTTCTGTATATCAAAAATTAAATCATTTGCCAAAAGACCAGCAAGGTTGGGCAGCACAAAACGGAAACATACATTATTATGTTTTGTGTTCATGTGATTTCTCACAAGTTTTGTTTACAAATATAAATAAAGCATTTAATTTTAACCAAGCTGTATCTACACAGTGACAAGATAAAATACCCAACATAAGATCACATCAAGGCTTTGAGCTTGATTGTACTGCTGTCACAAAGCTGTGCTTTGAGGGGATCATTTTGTGTATGCGTCTTTGTATAAACAACATACATACGTATATTAACCAAGATATTGTTAAATGGACGACGGTTTTATTAAATGAACTCTGGTTAATTATTTTATTGAATTCCTAAAATATTAGTTAAAGTATATACTTTAACATATTATGTTAAAAACCAAGTATGATTTTTTGAAATATATTTAGAAGACAACACATTTTAATGTAAAAATATTATTATACAAAATATACTTATAATTGATAAGTCCTCATAACTTAGATACAAACTATTAAACAACGATTATCGGTTTTTCTTTATCTTTGTATATTAACAGACCGAAAATCACAATGCCGAGCAAAAAAATAAAAAAATTAAGTCACAACTGCACAACAACGTGAAATGATTCGTCAAAATGGACACCCCTTTAATCTCTATTAATTCCTTTATAATAACATCGTCCTTCAGATTTTATCCATTTAGAAAGGAAACAAAAGATATAACACTAAACCTGCTTTATTCTTACACAATAACTGTAGATTTCCCGAACGCCCCTAATGCCCAGTTAGAGCATAGTGCTCGTGTGAATAAGTAAACATGTGCTTGACCATAGAATGTAGAAAATAGTGGTTACTGTATTTCTATATTCAATTTGCAGTGAATATTGGCCATAATAGCATTTTATAATAGGATCTCTTTCCTTTGAATGATGTCAGAGGCATTTGAGGGAAGAAGTACCTGTTCTTCAGTGTAATAATTAGTCAAATAGGGTATAAAAGAAATGTGTACATGACAGCTCCATCTGTTTCTCGAGATTGCAAAAGTCAATCATTTGAATGATGTCAAAGTCATCAAAAGCTGATGTTTACATTACATGTACTTTATTATCAGTCTGCACTTTATTGTCTGGTAACTCAAGACTCACTCACATAAGACCACCGTATTCTGTGAAAAATCCAGGGAAAGTGAAAGTTTCTAAGTGAAGTAGTTTAAGAATTTTTCTTAAAAGAAGTTCTGCCAAATCGCTGGCGCACCATACAGGTAAATAGTAACTCAGCATAGATCATAGTATAGCATACAATTAAAGTGCTCATTAGTCACCTCTTATAACACCCACGAGAAATATATAAAATCTTATTCCAAGGTGCCAGGAACTACAGAGCGCTCTTTTCTCACACATACATTTACTCAGAAAAGGTTTTTTTTTTATCTAAATATTCAGCAGTATAGTACCCTAGCAGGGGTGCGCGTTCAACCAATGCCGTCTTGATGGGCGTCGCTTGCTCTCAGCTAAGTGACTCTCCAGGAAGAAATACTCAGAGAGTAGCATTCGAATCGCATACGTAAAGATTTTATTTTCTACATCCAAGTCGCGGTAAAATTGGTAAAAAAAATTTATATTTTTTTTTCAATAATTCATCTATACATACGCTTAACTCATTCATATTATTCACTCTCTTTAGGCGAGCTCCTCGGTTTAAAGTAGGTAATCTTGACCTGACTTTTGGTTAGGATGTCAGGTACCACACACCAAGTAACCACTAATCCTGACTTTGAAAAGTATATCACATTAGGTTAGCCCTAATAGCAACTGTATGATTTTAACATTGTCTTATTGAAAAGTCTTTTTAGATGCAATAGCTATTCTCTCTCTTTGTCAAATCTTATCCCATTTCACTTAAGCTCTACTCTTCTCGTCATTTTTCACCATATAAACACTTCTACGAGTTTTTAAAGGAAGTAAGACGCCAATATCGAAACCTGTAGAGATATTTAATGAAGCACATTATTCTGTCTTTACTGCACAAAATTAAATTTGTTACTATACGCAATGTTTTCCAGTCATGTCTTGTTACAAAGTTTATAGTTAAAGCGCAGATTCTGACAACAGCAATCCATTTGAGCTCGGCAAAAATCCCAATAGATGAAACCCAACTACCAACTAATATAACAAAGTCAGAGTTGCTAGCACGTTCCCTATTCCATTAAACTTGGGATCAAACTAGCTACATTGAAATTAACTTGAAAGAAGCAGGTTTCATACCACGACACGTGCGATGATCCCGTGAAATTGAAATGTAAGGCCACCAATATTATCTTCATCTTATCTAGAACTTTTAATCCATAGATTTTCTGCGGTTGCATGAGTAATTTCTAAGCTATGAAATAGATTGTTTTAGATGAGTTTATACGCCTTTTACAACGTTGACACAATCCGTGTAAGTATATTTCATCATTAAGAAGAAATTCATGTAAACTTTGTGGGTTCGACATTTATGAATTTAACTTTACACTAAATGAAAAATATAATCAATGAATTAACTTATTTACTCTCTATTTTTCTATAACTTGGCTATTTCATAAATGTAATGTAAATAAAAAAATGTTGCAATTATTGATTAATATTACGATAACGAAGATATTACGACCAATTAACATATAAATTTATTCTAAGGAGTGGCATTGTGCCTAAAATATTATGCATCCAGTTTTCTCACAGCTTCAATTCGAGCTTTGACAGCTTTTTGCAAATAAAGACCCAGTGCATTCCCAATAAGAGAAGCTTCCAGATCGATTTCATCACATTTTTTTTATTCTCGCCGTTCTGTGAAACAATTTCCAGCTACCGAATACGAAGTGCCGGCACGATGTATTTGGCTGAATATTTCATCTATGAATGTGCTCGTGGATGCAGTTTGGTATGTAGCTTGGATATTATTTGGGGTTAATAAAATTAGTCATTAATTTTCTGAGAATTATATATGTATAAATAGTAAATAAAAATATATCGACCATTTTCTAGTATTGATTATTCTTTCTTGGTGAAAATGGCAACTCTCTCCGGTAAATATGAATTATTAAGGTAGCAATTTTATATCTGTGGAATAGTGGTTGATTATTTATTATTAGTTATCAAATTTTTAAATATTCTCGCAGTCAAAAAACCATTATATAACGAAGACCTCATTTAAATAGTCTTATGTCGGGTGAAATAATCCGTGTGAAAATAAAGTAGCTCTATGGGTTTTAGTATTTTTTTTCTGTTTAGGTTATAAACATATTAGTCTTAACTATTTTCATGTAAGTTTAACCAATGTTTCTACCTGAAAAATAAATTACTGACGGTAACTTCTAATAACACTTCTAACAACTAAGTCTTCCAATCTCACAAATCATATAATTACTCACTAATATCAGACATTATAATTTAATGAATGACAAAAATTATTGGAACTATTTGAAATATTTTCCGCAGACTACTTACCACACAGCGTCCTCTTCGTCCAGGAACTTGGAACTAGCACTGTAACTTCTCGCAGCCATTATGCTCGTGACTGATTTGTTATTTATTACTCAGCTCGTACATTCAAATGACTTACATGTGCATTTAAAATGAATCGGAGACAATTTTGAATTATTTCACTGGAAGTGGAGACTTCGCGAATCGTGAACTTACTTTTTCTTTTTGAGTTGAGTTTTAGGTACAGCTTCCAACTTTTTTTATGCCTCTTTCATATGAAGAAGTGTGATTAATTAATGGATAATGCTCTCCATATAATTATAAAGCTTTATTGTTTTGATAATCTTCATGGTTGTGTATTTACTTGAAATGTAGATTTAAATTTTAAAATTAAATAGTATTTACTTTGATAATTAGTACTTAATATTACCTCTAACAGATAAAATAAAATTTAAGTTTTACTATAACTAAATCTTTCGTCATTTGGCAAATATTTTCAACAAAAACAACATTCAGACAATAAAATTGTTATAGTTCAAAAAAATCAGTTATGACCTTAAAATTGGGTTAATTGTAATCAGTTGATATGGAGGAAAACCTTATAACTTTAAATTTAAGTTATTCGAAGTTGAATTCTCTTTGTATAAATGGAAAAATATAGATAGTTCCGTTATATTTTAACTTCCAAATCCGAGTGCGAAACAAAACAATGCACTTTCAAAATTAATACCATCCTCGTATGATGAAGTCGATTGAATTTATCGAACAATACAGTAATCCAATTGGCTGAACAAAAGCAATATCGCGATGAAACTAGCATTCGTTAAGCACTCTTTGTGATGCGATTGTGAATTACATGTTTTATACAACGTTTTCAGAATTTGGGGCAATATTTATCATTGCTCCGTTGAGCTTACGTCAATGCAGAAATATCAAAATTTTATCCAATTTTAATCTCACTCGCTTGTTTGACATAGACGGAATTTGTTAGGTATTTTGCGTTATTGCAGAGTTATTTTTATATTGATTTGATGTCTAAATAAAATGCACACACATGCCTGTGACACCCAATTTTTTTTCATACTGTCGTTCATGCCGGCATTTTTATATAACTTGTTTTCTCCCATATCGATTAGCAATCTTAATAAATCCAAAGTATTTACATAACATTTATTTTGTAAATAACATAAAATATTGTTCTGTCTTTTACCAAGGATAAAAGTTTCTTTTTTACGTCGCATTTAACAAGAAAATCGTCTATATACCAGAAAAACCCTGAAAACAAATGGTGAAGCAAGAAACACACTTAAGAATATTAGGAGCGCAGTAAATTGTTGGTTATCGTGATGGCAAATGTCTCACGTGACAAACAGTCTCATTTAGGAGTGCTTTTTGATAAAAATGCTAAACAATGACCTAAAAACCGTTGGTAGATTAATTCGATGAGGCTTATTGCAGAATTATATTTGATCAGAATTGTAAGATTAATTAATAGATCATATTGGGGATATCCTGGCGAAAGGTCAGATCGAGAGTGCACTAAACCGACTTGCCTTAATGAAGATGAAGCGAAAGAAGTAGTTATGCAAGAAAACAAACTATGCAGGAATCGTGAAAAGATGTAGTCTCTGCCTTTTCCGCTGGGAAAGAGGATTTTATGTAGGTATGTAGAGGTAAAAGGGAATTTCGATCAACGCGGACGGAGTTATGGTGGTCAAAAGATAAATAAGTACTAATAAATTATTTTTGAAAATGATAAAAAAGGGAAACAACAAATCCCAAAATGGCATCCAATATTGTGATCACCTGTGTCTTTACCCGGTGCACCTGCCTTAGGTCGTGACCTGCATGCCCGGCCCTTAGGGTCACCGAACGTGGAGATCTCTATCCAACGATTTGGGTAAATCTGATGCATAAATCAAATTGAGGCCGACTTCATTTTATTTTTAACTCACGAATTCTTCGATTGAACTTTTACAATTTTGATTATATAATTTGTGATTTTTGTATATGGAACTGATTATGTTCTTAATTTTTATTCTGTATAGTTAGATCAGATATTATTAGTTTTATCACCGCTCCAATAATTAACACTTCTTTTTACTTACGTTAGTCTCAGTTATATCCTGACCTCTGTAGATGGAAGTCCGAATTGTGCCTTTTAACCATGACCTTAGATTGGGTAAATCAGGTTTTTACACAAAGCGACTCCCATCTGACCTCCGCAATCTTAGAAGAAGATCTTAACCCATATTACATCATAAAAGCCGCACTTGATGATTTTGCCTATTCCCTTAATCACCATTTATGATATTTATAGGAAAGAAATGGAGTAGGCAAAAAAGACATCTCATTATTATGTTAACTTATTACGAGTACACTAAGAACTTATAATAATTACTTATAATTCTAACATTTAATACTTATACGAAGTTAAGCATTTATCTATCATTCTCAAAATGTAAGAAATTATTGGCAACAAGTATTTGGTTTTCGTTTCACGTCATACATTGACGTGCTAACATGTTCTGCCACTTATCGACGTCTACGAAACACGTTTACGCCGTACACGTGACTAAAATGGCGTTGTCAATTGCAACGAGCATTAAAAATTGTCGTACAAGTAAGACACGTAAAACAGCTTGGTGTAGGGACAAAACCAAGTGATACATACATATGTAAAAAATACGCCTCTTTCCCGGAGGGACTACAGAGAGAACAGCTACAGAGACTACATTTTTCCACTTGGGACGGAATCTCAGCATAATTACTTCTTTCGGTCCATCCATATTTATAACACTTTTCATGCAAGCTCATTGGTTTCGGGTACTCTTTACCTGATCTAGACGAACGTTTCTGATTTGATCAAGGTGCGTTCGTCTAAGGCTTCCTCGCACCACGGTTCTCATTCACATTCTTCTTGTATGTTTATATGAACAAGTATTATCGAAATCAAGTAATGGTCCAGACTTGTAGACTAATGAAAAACATGACAATTATTTAGAGAGGTTTAAAATGTTCCAATTTTCAAAAAAATTGAATTTGAATTATGAACATGAAAACAATGTTAAGCACATTGCATTTCACGCAAAAAGCGGAACAAAGACAAAATGACTCACTATTAACATATGTATAACTCACGTTTCACAGGTTAGTCAGAACTTTAACGGGCGACATGTGCCGTTGAAGCTCAGATTACAGCATTCAAATTTATAGCTTATAGTTCATAACCCACGGTCGGCGTATTAGACCGTTTTAATGTTTTATAGTTTGACATAAACGTGGATTTTGCCTATTTGTTGCTACAATGTTGATTCTGTGTTATGCTTTTTCATAACTTCGACTTCAAATTGTAGTTTATAATGCTTGAGGTAACTGGATGTACACCAGCATTATTCAATACGAGTTAGTTTTCCCTGCAAAGGTTGCGGAGGTCAGATAGGAGTCGCTTCGTATAAATCCTGACTCATCCAGTCCAGGATCCATAGTCACAACCTTACCAGTCTGGAGAGGAATACGGGGTATGCCTTTGGCTTACTGCAAAAACCTGTGTACGGCTATCATTATCGACTCGATACTACGCGACGCTGAATCATCGATAAATAAAAAGAAAAACCGTCGATAACTTATAAAATTTATTTCGATTTGAGTTCGATCGAGTTTAATAAGATCTTGTATCACCAAAGTAGTCCAATCAAAAACCACCCTAGCATAATTTCCCCTGTTACGCGGCTACGTGGCAATTTGTCCAAAGTAATGGGACAAAAATGGGATAAAACGGGATAAAGCCACCAAATTTATGTGTCAGCTCATCGGCCCATTAACACGTGCCTGCATAAAACATTAAAACGCCTGCACCGGAATTTATGGAACAGAGCTTACTTTTAATAATTATAATTATGATATGCATTTGCATAATTATGATTAGCAATAAAAAAAATATCTTTCGGAATAATTAAATTTGTATTGTGAGCTAACAATTTTCAAGTTGGCTTGATAGGTGGCAATAAACATTTTCGCTTTTCTAATTCAGTTCTCAATTGACCTTATAATTTCACTTAGTACTCTTCCCAGCGTGATAGTCTCATAAGTAATTCTTTTGTTTTAGGGTACTCGAGACTTGAACTTACAGTAAAATATCATCGATTTGGTGATTGAAATTTCATTCGTCTAGTCTTTATCTCCTTTCATTTTCATTTGCACTAAAATTCATTTTCTAAACGCACATTAATTTAAAACAAAATACAAGGATCCTGCAGGCACAAGTTGTTATTATTAACATTTTCAGCATCAAACTAATGTTACAATGATTGTTATCTTAGCAAATAGCTGCTATAAATTTTTGTACACGAAATATACCTCTAATAGAGCATAATGGCCTTAAAACAGCTATATAGGGGAGTATAAAAGCGAAATTGTCGTAGGCAATGGTTAACTCCCGTTGGACCTTCGACGTTAGATACTGAAATAAAAATTTCGTTATAACGTTTTTTATGAACCGTTTCGGTTCTAATTTCCTCCAACAATATTGTTGGTTTACACTTTATTTAAGATTTAAGAATCTGCCAAACTAAATAATGAGGTACAATACAGGTTCAATTGTGTTCCAATTCAAACTATTAACGCGATTGGCATCCCACCAGTTATTGCACTGATTTCAATTAGTAGTAAGTACTTTTATACGACGCTTCTTGGAAAATATTCTGCGTTTTGACCCTTTAAATTTTGTAACGTTTTTTATAGTAGTTTATACTTTATTTGGTTAATCGTATTTAATTATGTACATTCAAATCATTTACGCTTGTCTACATTATTGAACTAAATTGCAAAGCCAAAGGTAATCTAGAGTTGCCTTCAAGTCAGTTTTTTACTTAATTGAGTTATTCATAGTGAAATTGCCAGGTACAAAACGCGATACACGAAAGGTCGTTGAGCGATAAGAGTGCGCACCAAATAACATAGTGTGACTTAATACTAACATTTTTAAATAATTGTCGAGTAAAATGGATGTCGCTTGTGTTTGGTAAACCATTGCTAGTCCACCACTTAAATGAAGTACCTGCCTAAAAATGTGGATAAAGCGAGAGAAGTATGCAGGAATCGTGACAAGTGGAAAGATGTAGTCTCTGCCTACCGTATCGGAAAAGAGCCTTGATTATATATGGATTAAATAGGAAGCCTTACTGTCTGGTTCATAATTTTTTTGATTGTTTATACGAACGCATATAAGGTACTTTAATCTGTAAGTGTCTGTAATTGTTACTCTTTCACGCTAAAACTTAACACAGAAGCTACAATTTTCACGTGGACGAAGCCGCCGGTGGATGGCAGTAGTCTCATAAGGAAGAAATTATTGCTAAATTAATATCAACTAATATTTTTTATCACGCATTTATATTCCACCATTGAAAAGTTAATGCTTATAACCAGTCATTACTGTTTTATGAGGTAAGGCACGCTTGACCCGAAGATTGAGTCATTACGCTATTTGAAAAATTTACGTGAGCAAATTTTGAACGATAAAGGACAAAAATGTTATAATTTCGGACAATAAACTTAAAATTAATATGTAAGAGAAATCACGTTCACCTCTGATTTTTATTATTATTTTTTGTAGTAGAAGATTTAAGGACAAAGAAGTAACGAAAAGTCGACTAGCCTGCAGGAAAACTTGGCCTTTAGTTTCTGCAGTACATCAAAAAATTCTAACGTTTTGTCAGCCAATTAAATGAACAAACAAACTTTATTTTTCGTCATTAAAGATATAATCGAGAATCGACTACGATAAGAATATTTTTTAAACTCAAAAAGTTACGAGCGCTAATGAATGTTCGAAAATTTGTTTAGACAATTTGCATTTTGTCATAGAACACAAACAATTGCCGAAAGCGGACGAGTGCGCCCCTTCGCACGGCAAATCGGATTTGTCTAATTTATTGCTGCTTCGAGGCACCGACACGGTTGCTTAGCTCGAAATGCAGATGTAAAACCTCTGGATGTTTAAACCCGTTTCACGTCATAATAAAAAAATGTAACAGCAATAGATTCTCGCGCGATAAAAATGGCGTCGCGCGTGTAACGCTACGGGTCTGGTAGCGAAATGAAATTGGGCCCTCGAGTAAGTTCGAGACTTTTGATTTTTTTTAGGTTAAATAGGTAGGTGACTGTTCAATTCGCTTTCGCACATCTGGCCTTTTGGGTTTATATTAATTAATTTTTATTAAAAGCAAAAAAGAATAAGACTACTTCATCTCTTTCCCATGAATGTAGTAAATGGCGACTGAGGCTTATAAACCTGATTTTTTTCTTTTAGCCGATGGTCTGGTAATATTTGAGTCACAACTCTGTTATTAAACAGCTGAACGTGGTCTTATCAGTCTTTTTAAAACTGTTGGCTCTGTCTACCCCGCAAGGTAGAAATCTCATTTGTGGTCCTGAAGTATATCTTTTCACATGTTAAATCCCAAGTAAAGTCCATCATAAACAGATTAAAAGATTTGTCAATATTTTTATTTCGTAGCCTGCCTAAAATCAAAGGGTATTTTGGGAACATGTTACGATTGATATTTTTGTAACTTAATCACGAAAAATTATCAGTACTAAAATTCTCTACTAACTTCTTACTAAAAACCTCTGATTACCTATTACAATATTAAATATAAGTTAAATAATAATATTCTGGTTAAAATTATTAATTAACTAATCTTAACCATCCAGCCAACAGCCAGTATAAAGTTAAATATTTTTCTTGTTCACAAATTCACTTCCAGCTTTTTAATATCCGTCGTCGACACCTTCACAATAATAGGATCCCTAGGGAAGGTTTAAATTGTATCCAATGCAGCACTCTGTATTTAAGTCTGCTTCAAAAGGAGCTTAGGAATTTCCATTGAGTATTTTAGGCTTTCTGAAGTAGGGCGTTTGTTAATGCTTCTGCCGAGTTCAGCGAGTTCCAGTGTTCACTTGAATGAAAAGATTGGTTTTGGATAGAAATTGCCTTGAGAAAACCAATTCTGGTCTGCTGTTTCTCTTCCCGGACAGATTTTTAATTTAATAAAGAAAGATAAGGAAAGATTTGAGGCGATGGGCTACTTAGCAACCTCTCTCTATCTCTGAATCTTGATAATATTCATTTTATGAGTCTTGCTACATTAGTTTCTTTCTATCAAGGGATCTTCTACCTCCTGGCTTTAGTCCCGGTTACATCATCGCCTCTCTGGAGAGGGCCCCGGGGTATGCCTTTGACTTTGCCATGGATCCTGGATTGGGGGAGTCAGGTTTTTACATGAAGCGACTCCCATATGAACTCCGCAACCTTTGCAGGTAAACCTAACCCGTATTTGATCAATGGTCACATATCCAGTTGCCTGAATGTGCAGGTTTCCTTATGATGTTTCCTCTAACCGTAAATTTTCTATCAAGGGATAAAGTGTAATATCTATGTGTGCATGTGTGTAAATTGTATTTTTTACCATCAAGCCCAGGAAATCAAATAAGCACGTTTACCTAGGCAATAAATATAAACCAAATTTCTAGGTTTTCCCTGTTAACAGGATCACTTTGGTACAATGTGGATACATTTTTTTTGTTTTACTAATATTTGTCTTAAAAACTGAACTACGATCAAAGACATAGATCGGCTTATTAAACAATTATAAAGGGCTTTTTCTTTTTTTTTCTATTAAATAAATATTAAAGATTTCACTCAATAGAAATTCTAATTCAAAAGCTTTTATAAATATTAAAACAAACAAACCATCATGCCGCAAGAAACCTATTCCTCAGAATACGCCTCCACCAAAGACTTCAACTTTGAACAGACGTGACCTACAATCATCAAAGGTTTTTAACATAATATTTACCATTAATATTTTTTGCTAATTAACTTACTAACCATTATTTCTATAAACAAAGATGTATTATATTTCCTTTTATCGTCTAGACGAATTTATCAAAGAAAATCTCTCTTTAAACAAAGGGCTTTTGTTTAATAAAAAAAGTAAAGTAGGATATATTTCATTTGCCCTTCAACGATGTATCAAGTGAAGACAAGGGTGCAAAAGGGGCAAGCAAATGAAAATACACGTTGAACGATCGTTTTGGCCCTCCAAACCTCATGGAAGAGGAAAATCCAACGAAAAATATACTGTAACAGTTAAATATTGCGAAATATGTAGGCTAAATTTCTTTACGTACATATTTATTGCCGAGCGGAAAATATGTGTACTTTGAATCTAGAAAAGAAAAGTATATTATAAGAAAAATGCCAATGACAGTGGTGGTGTGGCTAGAATAGGACCAACCACATATTTTACCATGGACGTCGTAAAATGCGACTAAGAGAATGGCTGAGATTCTTGTAGGCGATTCGCCAGCAATCTGCCACTATTTGAATCTCTATTCCATCATTTAGCCATAAAACGTATCGTAGCCTTTCAGTCTTTTCAATACTGTTATTGTTGGAAGGTCGCAAGAGATATAGACGTGACTGTATGTATGTATGCCAACAATCTACTTATCAATGGAAATTTAATACCAATTATTAGATTTGATTGTAACTACCATACAATATAAATCCGATAAGTAGTTATGGTAATAATTAAGATAAAATTCTACGAAACTTCAGCCAGTAATATTTAAAAAATATAGCGTTTTAAACTGAAAAGTGAGAACTTAGTTCGTAGCAATTTCGTTACATACATTACTTGCCATAAATATTCAGGCATTGAAAACTTAATATGTAGGTGGCTGACTATTCATTACTTTTATTGGCTCAGTCACGCTTGACCTGCTTGATTGAGCAATTTCCCTAATGTAAACGTCAACTTGGCATAACACGTTGATATACTAATATACAGGGTGACTTTTAATTCAACTGCATAAATTTAACTGTTAAGTGTAGGGGGAAGTCCCGCAGTGCCGAACACCTAAGCTTAGAGGGCATTAAAAAAATACGAATCGATTTCTATTAATTTATTTCACATTATTGGGTACACAACAATCGTAGACATGTAAGTAAATTAACAAAGAATTAACAGAATACAAATTATTAGTGAAAATTATAGCTAATCATGGGCATTAGTTTTTGGTTCATCATTCTGTGGCACCTAGTACCGAACATACCTAAAAATGGTCCTTATGACCTAACACTTCTAGTAAAGGTGGCACCTGTCACAAATATACATGTCAGAGCACTCTGGAATATCAGCGCATGCCTCTTGAGCCCATTCTTTTCACGAGTTGCACTGATTCTTTTACTTTTACTGAGACTTGTGTTTCTCTTGCAACCGACATTAATGGGCTTTCTGGTAAAATATCCACAACAGGCGCTTGTTCCAGTAAATTTTGAGGAATACTAGGGGCATGTCTATCAATCACTTCCTCAAAATCTGCACGTGAAGAACTGGATGTATAGGCTAGATTTTCATAACGTTCTTCCATTGGAATATTCGTAATATCGCTTGGCAAATAATCTATATCGCCAATCGTGGCGGTATTATAAATAATTATAATACCGCCACGATTGGCAACAGCCAATCGTGGCGGTATTATAGGCGGTAAGGCGGTATTATATATATGTATAGCAGTAACAACTGCTATACATATATATAATACCGCCTTTCCCGGAGGGGTAGGCAGAGAAAACATCTTTCCAATTGGCACGGCGCCATTCTTTTGCTTCATCCACATTCCTAACCCTCTTCATGTGAGATCGTCGGTTTAAGATACTATTGTCAAGTTATGCCACATACCTACAAATTTAATGTTGTTTCACAATAAATAAGAGGAAGAAGGTATGCAGGGATCGTGAGAAGTAAAAAGAGGCAGGCTCTGCCTAAGCCTCCTACCACTTACAAAATGTCAAGAAACACAAAAAAGTTGCTAAATGAGAGAAATATCTATAACTAAAAAAATAGTTGCGTTATAAATAACTTGTTCACTTATAACAACCCAAACATCCAAATTTTTACAAGTATTTTTCTTGGCGTTATATTAAAGGCACTATCAGTCGAAACTTAACCATATTTATTGTATAACTCTCCAATTTAAATTCATTTTGATTATAAAAAACAATTGAAATTTTTCCCTCACCGTCCTATTACGTCATGTAAATCTGGCCAGCGTTTTTTGTATTCGAAATCACTCATCCAAAAGCAGGAAATATAAACCGATTTCGTTCCAAAAAGCCTTCAGAGGATAAAAGCATATTAAAAATAGCCTTATTTCCGCACAGTTGCTCGGAACATTCCAGGGCAAAGTCACAATAAGCTTAAAATAAATACTTTAAGTGCTCCCGGTACAAACATTAATTTCCACAAACAAATTAAAAAAGAAATGAACATTAAAAAATCTCAGCCGATGCCGTCGCGTGGCTCAAATAAGATTTTTATAAATAGGTTTGTTTTTGTCCAAAAATATTTTTTATTTAATGTTAATTGTAATCCGCGACTTTGTTTGATGGATTCTAAAATTTCATAATAAGAGGTTCTTATTTTTATCTTAGAAATAAAAATATTTTTTGCTGAAATCTATGAAATCACTTGGATGTCATTTATAGTTTGGATTTAAGAATCCTTGATTGGATTTACGTTCAATTTTAGCATCTTATATACATACATCATATTGATGAATAAACAGATCTCATGTACCATATGTTAAAAAAGGAAACGGTACTAAGTGTAAAATGTCGTAAATATTGTAGACTAGTAAATTGTTAAACTGATGAATTTAATTTAAATGTGCAACAAAGTATAATTATTTATTAATTGCACAAATTAATCATAGCTATCAAACTCATCAAAGCTTTTGTCCAAAGGCCACGTTAAAAAAAGAACACATTAAATGTCACAATATACTTTGCACACCTCTACTCAAGATACTTATCTACCTAAAATATGTATGATTCAAAATACTCTTACACCACAATACCACAAACTTATCCTTGCCTTGCTTTTGAAAACTCAGAGTGGAAAAATACTTCCGTGAAAATTGAGAAATTTCCCAATGGGTTGCATGCACAGAGGTCAGCGACCACGATCGTATCTCAGATGTGACTCGCGAAAGACGTCTGAAGGGCCTCGCCGAAAAACGCAAAGACTTCAAAGCAAAAGCAGCCTTAATGACGCCCGTTCTGTAATACCTGAGGTTTTGTTTCGTCTGAGAACTAGATAATTTTAAAACCAAGGCTTTTTTGGCTCGTTACCGTGGTTTAAGGAGGACGTTTGGAAATGTACTGCTGTTTTGTAACAGATTTCTTTTCCATGTCTTTTACATAATTACATTTAAAATAGTTAAATGATTTATTTAAGAAATGGCAGTAATGTAAGTACATTGTTAAACAAAATATATTATGTAAAACAAACCGTTCATAGCGAAAATAACTTAGAAAAGGATTTGATAAGTCTTCAATCCTTTAAAAAACTGTAGTTTCTTAAAATGTGTTACTTTGGTTCCAAATGTCTATGAAACAATTAGAAACACTTAAGTTATGAATCAATATTATTCTAAATAAAAATTCTATTTAGTACAATTTCAAGATAAATATGATGAAGATTCCGCTGTGTAGCTTTTTTTCTATCTAAAACAACAGGCAACGTTTGGATCCACATTACAAAATAAACATGCCATCGGAAGAAACGTGATCGGATATTCCGTCACAAGCAGACGGAATGGTGTATGGCACGGGAGTAGCGAATCAAAATAGAGATTGTACAGAATTAACACTTCATAGTAAATACAATCTGGTCTGCAGTACTTGGAGTGATGCTTCCTGGCATGACAACTAAGATATTTGTTTTTTTAATTTTCATTTATGAAAAGTATGTTAAAGTACTTTTGAAAAATAAAATCGTAGGTACTCTATGGTTGCTATAATTATGAAGACGCTTTGGACAAATACTGAGGGATAATACTTGTAGGCAGTCATGACAAACTTATTATCACGCCTCTTTCGTGTTTCTCCTTTTTACGATACTTGCTAGGTTTATTACGAAATATGAAAACATGAAAACTGTGGCGAAAGTTTTACGAAATGTCAATGTATTTTCACGAAAGCTCGGCGTATAGAGTCTTCTTGACTTAACTTTTCACCAAAACGTCCCCTTCAAGATCTATCCGTGACAAATACTGATCTTCAAGAACGATTAGACAATACAATTTTCACACGTAACTCAAATTAATCTTGCCTACTGCTTAGCCACTATTAGTATTATATTGTGTTTTTCTATGAGAGGCCACAATTCTTACCTGAGTTTTCCTTCTGCACCGTCGATATTTTGGTAGCGGGCAACAGGAACAAAATACTTCCATTTGTGCGATTGGAACGTAAGTTTGTGCTAAAGGGAATAGTTTAACATCGCGAAATGTGTGTAAATCTATCGAAGTAGTTTTTCATTCCGTGACAGAATTTTGAAGTGGACTTCAGCCCCCGTAGCCCCTGCGCGAAAACTATCGCTGTTTCGCTTTTTATTACGACGTGAAACGGGACAGCGATAGTTTTTCAACAATAGTTAGTATATTGTTAAAAAACTATCGCTGGTCCCAATATTTTGAATGAATACAGATTTTTTGACTTTTTACTTTGATTCTCATAAAGTTATCAGGTTCACTCAAATGGGAAGTAAATTGGGTACGAAACCACATCTGAGTCCAATTTGGCTTTCCTTGTAAACCACAAAAACAAAGGTGGTAAGTACAAAATATTGTATATAAATGAGGTCATTGAACTTTATACAATGTGATATCTAAATTTGAAAATTTATTAAGATATTTCCTGTTATAAAACGAGAGACAACATTATTATGTTCTTTTTCTCTCGTGTTTATAAAAATATTATCTATACTTAAAACACCAATAGAAAAATTCTAAGGTGCATTAATGCATGCAATGCATCTTATTCGGGATAGGTACTGTTTAAACATAGCCCTTGTTAAGAAAACTGCATTATTTAAATACCAATGGAAACCACTGGAATATGAAATACTCGTCTACCCGACAAAGTTAAAGACAACCACTATAATAGCATTGTTAGAACTAAGGCCGTATCTTAATGGGACGCTACCATAACATACACAATTTTTTTTTATCAATCTATCAATTAATATACATAAAATACTCACAGACGATGTAAAGTTTCTTAGCAAACGAAGGATAGCACTAGAAGAGAATATTCCAAAACTTTAATTCGAACCAAAAATAAAGAACTTAATGTAGTCACGCGGCTGCAGGCATAATCAAGTTTATTTAGTCACCTTCATGACCAAATCTAAGTGCGAATTTAAGTTTAAATATCAAAGTTAAAACTCATACATATAATTATGTCTTAATCCTTTAATGGGATATACAGAGCATCCTTAAAAAGACTGAAAGGCCACGCTCAGCTCAATGGCTTAGGGAAAGTTGAATTTTAATGCAATATGATCCGTAATGTTAACCGTAATTATTATTTTACAATCGAAAGTTATCAATTCAATAATCCAAGAAATAATAATTTTAATATACCATATAATTTCAACATAATTTTTTTAATACGTTTGCTTATATATAGGTAACGTTAACTACGTTAAATATAACACAAATATAAAAAAAAATTTACTGACGAAACGAGTGCTATTTAGGCATCCCAGTGCAATATAACCCCCAACGCCAAGGAACGTCTTTGACCCAGGCGGGGTCTCACAATGCTTGCCCTATTAAAATTCTTTGGCTAACTCCTCAAACTTTATCTCAAATAACCGACCATCTAAACTCAAAAATAGGGGAGGCTCACCTACGTAATTACGAAGCTACCGCCGGATAAACGGATTTTCTAAATTTTTCCCCTTACAAGTTTTGTAATTATATATTTTTTTTCAAAGTTGTTAACATGAACTTTATTTTTTCTTTTGACTTACAGTAAACAGGAAAAGGATATTTTACGAGGTTATAAAATGAAATTACTTTTGGAGAAGCCGTTGAACAAGTCGAGTCAGTTTTTCTTTTTCGATTATCTTTCAGAATATTATTATTTGTAAAAACATTTTTTTTTGCAAATTATATTCTATGTCACCGTATTTTTGATTTTCCTTTGAGGCATTGCCTCCCTAAGAGATTTACATTACGGTTGTACTTATCACTTATTCATGTGATTAAATGATCATTCAAATGAAAAATATCAATCCATTAGTTTCCGATACAATATCACGAATTATATACCGAATTATCTTTAAGTCTAGCTTAATTTGTAATTTATCTGTCATATTAATAAAATATAACAGCAACATATATCTCTATTTTCTAGATGTTTCCATCATCTTAACAGTATGAAAAGATAAAGAAATGGAAAGATCAATTTGTATTCATAAATATAGTGCGTAGGAGAAATTCAGTATATTAGGGGTGGCACCCTCAGGTAATCGACTGACAAATGTCTAAGATATTTTACCAACTTCATTTCGCAGATACTACGTACCCACCACACCCCTTCCGCCCCTACTAGGTATTTTTGTATGGAAATTTTGTTGAATTCCTGTTAGCGCTACAGTTTTCATCTTATTCAATAAACATTGAAGAAGGAAAGGTGATTACTAAATATATCAAAGAAACGAGGGTACTTTTGGAGGAGGTTGGAGATTGTTATTATTATTTTACAATTGAAAGGTTTTTATTAAAATTAAATATAATGCAAATAATGTTTTAAAAAATAATAAACAGAAGCAATGAAGATTTACGGCAAGTATAATTGATAATTAAAATTTAAACATATATACATACATATGGTCACGTCTATATCCCTTGCGGGGAAGACAGAGCCAACAGTCTTGAAAAGACTGAATGGCCACGTTCAGCTATTTGGCGTAATGTTAGACTTGAGATTCAAATAGTGACAGGTTGCTAGCCCATCGCCTAAAAAAGAATTCCAAGTTTGTTAGCCTATCACTTAGTGCCTTTTACGACATCCACGGGAACGCGATGGAGTGGTCCTATTCTTTTTTGTATTGGTGTCGGGAACCACACGGCACCAATACAAAAAAGAATAGGCACGGTA
Organism: Amyelois transitella; assembly: GCF_032362555.1. Classification (NCBI taxonomy): domain Eukaryota; kingdom Metazoa; phylum Arthropoda; class Insecta; order Lepidoptera; family Pyralidae; genus Amyelois; species Amyelois transitella. The sequence continues at coordinate 3,037,663 of NC_083518.1, read as the reverse complement.
AATTTAAATTACGGATTATTAGTCCGAATAAGTTTTGGGTAATCAGCACGAGGAAGATGAAGAACAGGATCGAAATAAGAAACACAAGGGGAACAAACTCGCACCCGGTTGTTTTACATTTTTACTTTATTTCGGTAATGAGCACAGGTATACCTCCGGGAAATGAGGCGCGAATATATTTCTGATGTTGAATTTATTTCCCGAATGTTTCGGAGTCTGTGTGTGTTGCCAGTTTTATTGCTGTGGGATTTCATATTTTTAATATTGTTTCGTATATAAATTGTTTATAAAATAAATTTTAATAAGTGAAAACAGAGAGTGCAGTGAGTACGTAAGTTTATTTCTTGTAGGTTTTATTTTAGATACGATAATAAATGACAGCTAAAGATAGGAGAATTATTAGTAGCTCTCTTGAATTTACCTAAGTACCTTGAAAAAATAGGGCACGTTTTAGTGAAAAGGTAAAAGTACTCAAACGACGAAATGATATTGATAAATGTGGATAGCTAATGTGATCTGTAGATATAGTCTCTACCTACCCCTTCAAGGGAGTAGCGTATATCCGCATGGCGTTGTTAAAAATAAATTACATGAATAAATTGCAATGCACAGAAACGTGCGTAAAAAAAGTAATTATTATCCAAAACGAATAATAAGAAAAAAAAACAAAAGCCCATTTTCCACTCCGCCAAAAGTGACCATCAAATAACTCCAGTTCATCAAGAACCCCTATGTATCCCTGCTCCAAACCTGACGAGAATTTTTAACAAAACCATTCCCACCCTTACAAAAAGGTGCGAAATTAGGAGAAGAATTAGCCCCCTACGATCGTGTTCTGAATCCGCGATGCAGGGTGCAAGACAAAGCCACCCTTTGCAGAAATAATTCATTCCCTATTGATTTATATTCAGCAATGGTATTTCTTCATTCAGCCGGGTAATCTTTCGGTTATTTTGAATCTTGTATCTAAGAGGTAAGGTTGAAGTTATTTTTCGTTTTAATAAAAGGAATGTTCAATTTTCTGTTGATTAGAATGTAATGGAAGGGGAATTATGGAGTTATTTAAAGCGAAATTTTAGTTACTTTAATTTGCATTTCTTGTTTTGTATCTAAACTAATGTAAGGTTGTGTGTACACGGTTGCACCTTTTCGATAAAAGCATTTCTTGATTTTCCTTTAAATTTAAATCCAAAATTTTCCCTTATCCCCAAATTTAAGCTTTACTCATACACATTCTTCCTCCTTGCTTTAGTCCTGGTTACATCCTCACCACTGTAGAGAAGAGCCCGGTGTTTACCTTTGACCATGGATCCTGGCTTCGTTGAGTCAGATTTTTACACAAAGCGACTCCTATCTGACATCCGTAACCTTTGCAGGTAAACCTAACCCGCTTTGGATCGATAATGTTTACACATACATACAGTTGCCTGAATGTGCAGGTTTCTTCACGATGTTCCCCTCACCGTAAGAGCATCACTTAGTATTTAAACTAATGTACATAAATTCGAAAGGTGGATTTGCCCCGATGTATTGCTCTGAAGGGTGCAACCATGCACTACATGTAGTTATAAGTTAAAGACTCTATAACCCAGACTCCATTCAAGTAAGTAGATAATAATCATATTATTTCACATATGAAAATAACAGAACAGTCTGAACTACAACGCCAATATTAATATAACCACAAGAATAAAAATATTTGAGCTTGTTTCCTTCAGCATGCAGAATCCCTAATAAGAGGGGCTTATGGCGTATAACATCTGAGGCTCAGTGCAAACACTCGGAGGACGAGAGAAACATGTTTTTGTTTCCAGATTGGGGAAAAAGTAAAGACGCCATTCTATTGGTCTTTTACGACGATCTTCATTTTTTGTATCAAATATCTACATCATTAATTTTATTATTTAGTACATTATATATAAACATTTAATCACGTCTTTTTTTACAAGGTAGTTCGAGATGGTTAAGAAATGGTCAAGATGTTTGGTACAGATAATGATAAAAAAAATTACGGGCATTAACCCGTCTTGCAGTACTTTAACAAAAGCGACCATTTTGGTGACTGCGGTGCGTGAGACGTGGCCAAGTCTACGTTCATCTTTAGGTTAAACAGCGGTTGAGACGAAACTGGGCTCATTTTGTTCGATTGTTTGATGTTTATTTTTATTAAGGGTCTAGTCTATATTTGTCTCAAAAGTATTTCATTACGTTTAACAAAAAAATTGGCTTGCAAACTTGGGATTCTTTTTCAGGCGATGGGCTAGCAACCTGTCACTATTTGAATCTCAATTCTATCATTAAGCCAAATAGCTGAACGTGGCCATTCAGTCTTTTCAAGACTGTTGGCTCTGTCTACCCCGCAAGGGATATAGACGTGACCATATGTATGTATGTATGTATGTAGTTCGAGATGAGATTGGCTTAATAATTTCTTTGTATATTCTGTCGCTACACTACTGACAGAGTGCACCTTTGCATCTTAATCTGGTCTAGTTAAATTGTTTAATCTGAACCAGTGAAATGCTTAAAAGTGTTTGTTACAATTCACCTTTTATGCTCTTTTTCATAGGTGTGCGAAGCAAGCATTTTCTTAAGCCTTCAATTGTGCTCTTCGCCCCTTCCACGAGGCTTTCCAAAAATAATGCTAAAAATTATATTTTTATATTCAACATAATAGCTGACATAAACCTGCCCGCCGTTCCATATTACTTTAAAATTGCGATGCCCAACAGGGTTCATATTGTACCTATTTATAACCAGTAACTGTAATTCAACTGATGTACTTAATGATATGCAATAAAGATTTAGAATTTGAATTTGAATTTCCAAGAGAGATCAACTTTTATAAAACTTATAAAATAATAAAGTGATTAATAAAATACATATTAATTAGTGGTTTAATAATGTAATTTGTCGCTCCGCCTACAATTTTTACTCGGATTCCCGTATTTTTTCTCATACATTTTCATAATATATTCTGTGCTCGGTTGCCTTCCGGCGGTGCAATATGTTGTAATCATCCCTTCGTAGTTATCTGAAGGGCGGTGTCCCAAATGGCTTATTTATTCATAGAAAAATTTCAAAGTTATCATGAATACTGAGCTATGTATGCGCCTCTCAGACCCGGAACATTATAAAAAGATTTTTTTTTAATAATTCTCAAAATGGTAGAAATGTTGGAATTTTACTCGTTTTGGGTAAAAGATGGTTCAGGTTTGACTAAAAAACAAATTCAAATTTTTATTCATTATTATGGGACATTTCAAACATCACAACATTGGTTAACTTCAAATAAATTACTACTTAGATTACTGCCACTTCCAAAGCGTCAGTGCAGAAGAAGCGGAACAAAGTGCACTGCAGCATTTTCTGCAATAATGTCAACTTAGAATAGAACTGTGGACATTGGATCGTGAACAACAATTATATAGATAGATTTGGACTTACAGGTTACAGATATTAATTTTGGTTCGAGGGCACATTGTTCTACATAGCGTTCTATCAGTGTACGTCGCTTCAATAAGCCGTTGATGCTTCGTTGCCGATGTGAAAACCTTTCAAACGAAAAATGTTGTGCGATATAAGACTCTTACAGAAAATTATTATGATTGTTTTGTAATTTGTTATGTTCTTTAATCTGCAAGAGTTAACAAACAAACATTTTAAGATCTCGTACATTTACCGCCGTATTTTCTACATAGGTATATAATAATAAAATATTCAAATTATAAACTAAACTGAATTTTTTTTTTTTCAATGTGAAACCGAAAAGAACTTTTTTCTTCATAAATTGAAAACTTCGCGAGACTACCTGAACTAATTTGCCTCGGCTCAATACTAAAAACCTCAAGTGGAATCGCTATGAAAAACATTCATAAGAAAGGCTAAAGGATCTTTAACGGAGGCAGAGGTACAGTTGGTCTGCGAAAGAAGCCGTGAAAAAATAAGCATCTTTTTAATCCAACTTACATAAAAATTTCGAATTTTTTTTACGTTTAATTATTGTGTAAGACTTTGGTGTAAAATAAATTATAAATATTTTTACACCAAAATTAAACAATTTATAATTTATTTTAATTTTAAATTAAATCTAAAAAAAAAACATAATACAAATTAAAATAAATTCAAACACACCCAATGCCTTTTTTCCTTTATTCGAAATGAATGATATTAATCCTCATTGGAAAGGAGCCTTTTGTGTACCTTCTTATGACCACGATGTTGGATTGAGTAAATCAAGTTCTTACACGAAACGACTCCTGTCTGACTTGTGCAACCTTTGCACCGGAACTTGCCTCAATGAAGCAAATTAAGAAGCGACACAAATTAAGACAATTGATACAGCTGAGTGTACTAAAACCCGGTAAGTTTCAAGTAACTAGTACAAAGGCAAAGAGCTAGTTAGCCCTGCCCGGAACTTTTATTAAGGTGAGCGTAAGAAAAATAAGACATAACTTTTCTTCATTTAAACTTTATATCTCGCTGTATTTGAGAGAAAAATGCTGTTCGATCCTAGACTTTCCTCTGAAGTTTTTAACATTTATTGCTGAACGTAAAGCGAAATGAACGCACCTGTATTCTGAACTTAAAAGATTATTTCTCATTTAAATCTTTAGTAAAGAGCAGCTCTCTTAAATATTTTACGGATGAGTTTTGCTAAACTTTAACAATAAGAGCTGCGCATACTCTTAAAAATAAATCGATACATGTCAAAATTCCCCGAAATTTACTGATAGGTATTATAAAATGTCTTCTCAAATTAAATTGTTTTCGTGTTGAAGGAGGAGTCAAAGACCATTATTGATTCCTGCAGTAAAATAAAAAGTATACTCAACATCAAAATTCCCGTTATTTTCCCGTCCGCCCGTTTTACAACACAATCAGTCATAACTGGTAGCCATATATTCGGGAAAAATCGGGGATATTTTACGTTCGGTCAGGTGTCGCGCTCCTCAGGGAAATCTAACTTACCCCGAGGCGCAGACACCAATCGATTCTATTCAAATTTATGACAGAGAGAAACGGTTTGTATTATAACTAAATAGAGATGATAATACATACATTGTTATGAATTGAAAAAAAACAAAGTGATGCATGACTATCCGCTTTATTTCTGCATCGTTAGAATCAGATCGGCAGAGACCTTTCTTCTTAGAACAATGCTCTATCTGACATGGTATGTATATTACCTCCCTTTGTGCTGTTTAATCATTAGACAGTTATATTTTTCTTTATCATTATCAGTCGTCAGCCTTTTATGGTGACGTGAAAAACATTGGATTTGTTATCATCATACATTAAAGAAAGGAAAACAGAATCTTAAGGTCATTTATAAGAAATACGTCACGTTGGGGATCGTGTGTTGGACGGAAGGATGGACAGATAGACAGACAGACCCGTCAAACTTATAGCAATATTTTTTTCCGTCGGGGGTTAAAAAATAATTTACATCAATAAAAAATACAATACATAACCAGATCTGGGTCAATCAGCAACTTAACAATTTTAGTTAGAACTACAATAATTTTCCTCAATATAGTTAGTTTTTTTATATGAAAAAAAAATGGTGTTATCATCTCTTTATATTCTCTTAACATTTGGAACCCTATCAATAGCTGTCTGTGACTGGCATCGGGTCGACTCTTCGCGAAATTTGCGCGTTATTTTATTGCCTCCTGGCAAGATTAAACTTGCCTACTTTTTAAATCCACTAGATATTATAAAGGTATCTGATTTAAAACGTACCTATTTCAAACTTCACAAGTTTGACTTCTCCGAAGGCACACATAACACTTTGAAGTACGAACTTCAAAGTGTTATGTGTGCCTTCGGAGTCTACCTTCTTAGACACGAGTCTAATATAACTAACATAAGCTAAAATTGTGATCAAAATGTACAATAAACAACAACGTAGTTACATACATATAATCACGTCCTTGTCTCTTACGGAATAGACATAGCCAACACTTTCGAATAGACTAAAAAGCCACGGAGAAATCTCCACTCCATCAGTTAGCCATACAGCTGAACATAGCCTTTCAGTGTTTTAAAGTTTCAGTTTTTGGAAGGCAAGAAGTTTGTAAGGGAAAGACGTCCTATGTACACCTACCTAAGTAAGCCAAATAAAATCTTTACTCTTTTTAGCATTAGTATGGTAAAAATTGTGCTTATTTAAAGTCGTTAATTCTGCATTCAGAGCTATAAAAATACGCGAATTCATCACAAATGGAGAGATGAGATGACAGCTGAGAAAGTGATCCTCGTTTTGATGTTCGCAGTTTTTATTTTACTTTTTATTGGCATCGTAAATGAAATGCTGCTGATTCAAAGGGGTTATTTTTTTCAAATAAAGTTTATCAGATTAAATGTAACTCAGATTTTTATTCTTGTGGGAATTCCTTGAAATCAGTGCTAAGTAGAGTTTTACACTATATAATCAATTCCATATTCCTTTCGGAGTAGACAGAGCCAACATTTTTGATAAAGCCGAAAGGTTGAGCTTTTTTTGCTAGTGATAGAATTGAAATTTAATAAGTGACAGGCCACTGACAAGGAGAATTCCAAGTTTATTGGTTTTTCCCTTAGTCACCTTTTCATCTATGGGAAAGATGGTCCTATCCTAAAGTACTGGGAATTACATGGCATTTTATACGATTTTTTTGCAATTTGTCTCTCTTACAGTTCAGGCACCATTCTTTCTTATTCCGGTATTCGGCATCTTACGTTTAAAATCCCGATAGAGTCACGAACCAACAACTTAAACTTCTCTGAGTAACATACTAGTTTAAATGAGATGTTCTTTCATTTAGGAAAACATGGTAAGGATCCCTGCTTTATTATGAAAAACTGGTAAATGTCCCTCTGGATCACAGTGGAACTCTTACAGAGGACATAACCATAAAAAATTGCAAAAGGATTATGACGATAAGAGAAATATTAATGTAAAAGTAATTACTAATATCATTCAGAAACGCACATGACTTTGTTTTTCACGGGCTAGGCAGAGTCAACAGTCTTAAAGACAATAAATAAGCGTGAATCTGTGTATGTATGTTAAATAGAAGTGGCAAGTGGAAAAGGTAGTCTCTGCCTAACCCTCCGGGAAAGAGACGTGATTTTTATGTATGTATGTTAAATAGAATATTACATCTTTACAATAATCTTTATTGTTATTGAATTTTTGAAACAAACAACTGACGTAGTTATTTGTTTGGTGTCCTCGTTCCAAAATTGTATTGTATGAAAAGGGATTTTATCAAAAGCAGTTCGTTCACCCAAATTCGGTTAGCGTTTTGTCGTTTTCCCTGTAAACACAATCGTCTATTCTTAATGGAAATTAAACAAAAGCTAGGTTAATCGACTTTTTCGTTATTCAAAAATAGGTGAAGTATAATGTTGTGAACGATATTTCATTTATTCAGTCACTTTATTTTTTTCAATTTTGGTTCATTCACCCGTGTAAATTCTTTGTTTATTTTATTCCAAAAACAATTTAATATGTGCTCGTTTACATTTTTTTAACTATTATAAATAATAAAACTTTTGAAAGTGTCGTAAATAGTAATCTAGAAGATATGCAATTGATACAATATACCATTTTTCCGGCAAAGTATGTAGTACTATCCATCTTCACGTGAATGTGAGTGTAAAAGATTTTCACTTCCTTTTTTCCTGCACTAAGTTTCCCAACCTTTGACTCCATTTTTTAAAGTTTTGATCGAGATGCGCCGTGAAATTGGCGTTTGAACCGAGAAATCTTTTTAACTTAATGTTGAAGAACGTTTTTTTTAAGAATGGAGTAAAGCTCTTATATTTAACTTTTGAAAACTTTACGTCAATTTTTTTTATTTTTTTTATATAGGCTACATTAAAATGCAATGTCTGCTAATTAACCTTTAATCAAACATTGGGAAATAAGTCGAATTTATCAAACGAATTAGACTACAAAATCACAAGTTGAAGTACTTACTTGTTGCTCCACGTGTTTTCATAGTTAATACAAAGCCTAAAGTTACTTTATTACTTCAGGCAATAGAAACTTGAGGTGAGCCTTCAAACTGCAATATCTTGGGGACATTGTGACCTGGTAGTTTCAGACAACTACAAGTAATTATACAGCACTTAATTAAATTCTATGTACTTATACTAAGACTACTAAAACCTCGTTTACACAGTACGACTAGGTATGTCTTACTCAATAATTTTATTGATAAACCGTCCAAATTTTCTTTTTTATTCTCAAAATTTTTTAAATTGATACATTATGTATACTTGCGCCCTTCAATTTGTTTGAACCCTGATTTGTTGGTAAGTAAGTAAGTCAAGTCCTTTATGTGACGAAATCACTAGTCCGCTGTAAGGTGATATAAGTCAGAAAAATAAAACAGTTAAGCAAAAATGGCAATTCCTCTACGATGCTTCTAAAGATACAAATAAATAAATTTAGAACAAATCAAAAAACAAAGAGATTGAATTGACCACAAAGTAAGTTTCGGATCAAATAGTTTTGTTTCAATTTTAACATGCTTTACTATTAGTCATCACGCTTATCTAGCTTATTAAAAGCATTAATTTAAGCTTCCCATATCGGGGCGTTCACACAAACAAACTTATATTAAAAATCTTACTATCTGGTCGTCATATTTTGACCAACCTTCTGTAAGCCGTTCCAAAGTCCAGGTCGCAGCAACTCCACAATAAACTCGAAGTAACCAACTTTTATAATTCCTTTGAAGCGGTCTCTTTGAGAGAAAAATAATGAATTTTACGCACACCTGACCAAACGCGGCGGTGGAAAGTTTTTAAAAGGAAAGTGTTTTTGAAAATATCTTTAAAGATGAAAAGTTTTCTACAGTGATATACACAACAGGATATTAACCTTAGTTCCTTTTACGAAAATTTCTGCAACAATTATACGGAGGGGTAGGCAGAGACTACAACAACCCACATGCATACTGCATACTTATTTCACATCATCAACTACTACTTGGTACTCTTAAGCTGATCTTTTGCCAGGAAGACTTCGATGTCATCAAGGTACATTCGTCTAGGCCATTCCTATTTTCACTAGAAAGATAATCAACTTGTCCCAACTAGGGAAAGTCAGATAGTATCTAGGGGTATGTACACTTTTTACCTACGCATCAAAACCACACAGTGCTAATGCCAGTCGCAGTTTTCCCTCACTCATGATGTTATCTCAAACCGTAACAGCATCGGTCAATAGTCAAATTAAGTAAATGTACTTTGTTAAAGAAATTAATACATGACCATTGACCACGGTAGCCATCATGCTTTTTTTAAATAAACTTTTCCACCACAGACTTTTCTATTAATTGTCAAATGATTTAACATAAACCAAATCATAAATGAAAAAATAAATAAAAACAATACATCTACCAAATAAATAATTTATATAAAGTGTAATAAAGACTGTCAGAAAAAATCAGTTTAAATGAGAACTTAGATAAAACTAGTAGGTAAGCAATAACGATCCTACGTGACCAGCCAATCCAAAAGTTTTGGATAACATTTGCTAGCCGAAAATGAAATGGTCAAAGTTAATGCTAGACCAACATAATGATTCCACTGAAACTAGCTTACCTTGCTTTGTTAAACAGAGGGCCGAAGATAATAAAATACCTACATATATTTCACGACAGACATAGTGTTAGGTACGTTAATAACATCATCATAAACCATTGGGTTTTAGCCAATAAATAATGAAAAAAGCATAGTTGATCATAGAGAAAGAGAGCTTGGAAGCCTATTTCGCTGTCCCGGATACAATATTTGATATATCCTTTAGTCACTTTTACGTTTTGTATAAAATAGGTAATATCATTAAACAGCGCTAGCGTTAATACTACAGGAATTCATATCAAATTCAAAACATTATCTCACAAACGCATAAATACCTCTAAACCGCTTACAGTCCCCTACCATCAGAAACCCTCGCAAAAATATTCATACGCGTACAAAAAATCTACAATCAGTACAAACGCTCCCGCGGGCATATTGCGGCTTTTCCACGGGTTTTCATTAAACAGCGGGTATGTCCAAAAAATGTTAGCCCCAGGTCACGTATAAGGAATGTTGTCCCACAGAAATTAGTTCATAAAATAAATTCCAACTCACGACAGCCTGGGCGGAGCTGATTATTTTTTATGTTCCCCGACGTTTTATCTTTAAATCTTTTTTGTTATATTAGTCCCATGATTTTGTATTATTTATAGCTTAAAAATAAATTGTGCGTTTACACAATACGTTTGTGTTTTGAGGATCTACTGATCTGGTAAAAGTCTTACTTAATTCCTATCTTTTTTTCACTTTGTTAAAGCATGGCAATTTTAATTTATTTAAGATGATTTCAATTATAAAATAAGTGATCAAAATGAAAACCTTCGTGTACCACGATTATATAACACTATGTATAGAAACTAATCATGATTGCGCCGTTATAGAATTACCGTTTGCAATAACGAACATTAAATTTTCAAATTCCCGTTGCTATCACTAATACTTTTCATCGAACAATTTTGATGGAAACCACAATGAGGAATTTAATAAAATAGGTTCGCGTTTCGAGATCACATTAGCCGATTCAGCGCGTCCTTTTTATTGCGTTTCAATATAAAACCACGTGCGGGGTCGGGTAAGTATTACGGGAATAACAGGGACACTTACGAAAATTGCTTACATAGAAAACTAATATCAGTGTTTGCCAGCCGGGCCACGATTGCGGCGGTACAAGCGTCGAGCGGTAGCGTTTCTGAACTAAATGTTCGAGTAATTTCAGAGTTTGTAGCTTTCCTCTTGTATATTTAATTAAGATCTGTTCATAGGTTGAGCTGTGCGTTGAAAGACACATACCTACGTTATATGTATGATTCCTTCATCCTGTCATCCATACTCATGTGCCATTCTACTTTCGATTTAAACTAATAAACATCAGTCATCTGATATTCTAAACATTTTATTGATGGATCTAATTCAATATTTTGTTGATGCTTGAATTGCAGCCTCGCCGCTATTCATCGAGGCCTGGAATCCGCTTGGCGCTATCCCACTCAATGCGTAATATCGTAAACGACGTCAAATGTTAGTCACTAGAAGTAAATTTTTTACAATAGTATAAGAAACATACAATGGTATCAGAAACTAAAGCGTTTAGTGAAATGAAAAATATTCTTAAAAGAACAAAAAACTTGTATATGACTTTATTGTCTCCTTTCAAACACTCGTTCGCTTATGACTTACACCCTCGCCTCTAGAATGAGACCGCTTACCTTATTGTGTTGGACTGCCAGATAGGCGCATTCGGATTTGCCATTCTTGACGACACTTCCATTGTTTATATAGTTATGTGTATACAGCCTAATCCTATCTCTAAACACAAGACATCGTGGGGGAATTGTACGGTATGGCGGGAAACGCGTAGGAAATTAATGTAAATCATTTTTCTTTTAAAAGAAAAAAAAGTAGGTAGGTGAGAATGGAAATAAATAAGTATCTTCACTTCTGTATCTCTTCCGGGTTAGACAAAGCCAATAGTTATACATATATGTAGTCACAAGTCAAAAAGGTTCCGTTTAGTTGTATGGCTTAGTGGTGATATAGAGATTAAGCCCAAAACACTAATATTTTTCACATTAATACTAAATTTTTGACTGACTGACCCGTGACTTCGTAACCTTATAAAACTAAGTGACTTCTTCATATAGGATAGGAGTGGTGGACCCCGGGTTCTGCAGCAGGGTGCTGTGTATGAGACGGGGTGTACGCTTGGATAAAGAACATTTACCCGTAACTTTGTCAGTTTAAAGCAGCATTTTCAGGGTACCGCAACGGCAACATATTCGACACAGAATTCATCATACATAAAATAACGCTTCTTTTCCGGAGCGTTACACAACGACTACTTTGATCCACTTTCATAATAAATACATATACAATCACGTTTTATACCTTACAGCGTAGAACGACCGACCAAAAATTTCAAAAAGACTGAAAGGCCGCGTTCAGCTGTTTGGAAACATAATAAAATTCGTTTGCCTGTTATATTTTCCACAATATTCAGCTTGTTTAAATTCAGTGTACTAACAAAGAATTAACGCTCGCGAGAAACTGAAAAAGTATTAGCACCACCGTTATTTCTGCGCTTTTATTTTGCAGAAATGTATTGTTAGTGTGGGCGTTATCGTCTTTTGTTATTTTGTGTAGTCATTTGCAGAGTTTTACTAAGCTAATGAGCTGCATTCTCTTTTGTTTGCCCAGATTTAGGGAAAACTGAGTAGTACGTATCTATAAATCTGACCTCAATATGAGATTTAATTTTATTTTTACTAAATAAATAAAGATGTACATCGTTAAGTGGTACGTTATTAAGTAATACTTAAGAATCGCCTGCATGGCATAAGAAAGCCGTGGCCTTTCTTTCGTGTTTTTTTAGAGTCATGCGTTCAAATTAGTTTCGCTAAAGTAAACATTGGATATCAACAAAATTTCACCAGAGTAGACACACAATTAATCAAAAAGGAAAATCCGTTAGGAAAAAGATCTACAGTATTTTATCCTTGGTCTTATATCTAAATATATTTTTTCTTTCCAGAAAATAAACACACAAAAAATGTCAGCTCATATTGAGAGACAGTGCTATCAAAAGTAGTTAAACATCCAAAACTTTCAGAAAGCCAATTCCAAAACTCGATCAGGCCAACATGGATAGTTGTCAACGCACATTACAACTTTGGCCATAACTCGAGGTTCGATTCCCAAAACCTAACTAATTTGAAAGCGAGGTGGAGGGAGGGGGGAAGTTTAATCCTCAAACTTTTTAAATTTCTAACGAAGCGTTAAGTTGGCTTAATGAACCGAAGAAACCCCTTTGTCGCCCGGTGATGTAGCCGTTTTGAGTTTCATTAGCTAAGGGGTTGGAAATACGCTGTTATGATGTTTAAGGAGTCAACAGTTCCCGAAATCTTTATCACAAAGTGTATGAGAAACTTACCCATTTATTAGAAAAAATATTTATACAAAATGCTTCCTCCTTGGCGTATTTAATTATTAGTTTGTGATATGTTACTTATAAATATTTGTTGCGATATTCTGTTATAGATTTAACTTTTAAAAAAACGAATATATGTAGTTAAATAAACAGTAGGTATATTGTGACGTTTAGGTAAAACATCGCAGGTAAGAGTGATAATAGATCATTTAAAAATCTATAGAATAATTACAACCTTACTAGTTTAACAATCTACATATAAGAGGGCGTAGGTTTAGCTAAAGACACGAGATGCAGCAAGTGGCCGCCTGAGGATAACGAGCTACTTGGTGGGCGCACAAGTAGACCAAAGGCGAAAGCCAGGGGCGCGCGCGCGCTTGTAAAGGATCCCCGGACGGTGAAGAGGGGCGCGAGACCACAGCAACATGACGTCACAACGTGACAAAACTAAATTTAAGCAAAGTATAGTACCTACGAGATTTTCTTAGTGGCATCCGTCAGGCAGGCGTTTTACAAGTCAAAATATAAAATGCAGATTGTTTTATTCCCCCAGGATCGTTTTGTGCCTGCATTGTTACTAAACACACAACGTGAGGTTATTAAGAAAACAACGTACACTCCGTAACACGGGGAAATGTTTCAAAAGAAAAATGTGTTTTAAGAATTCAGTGTCGCTACGTTCGTATACCGTGTACAGTCTACTATTATTGTACAACAGTTTATACAAGGACTCTCCTGTCTCTCTCATTTCTACATGCTTCAAATCCTACCTTGTCTATACATATATGGTGAAGGAAAAACATCGTAAGAAAAGCAACTGCATTTGTAGCCATGATCACATGTCAGTTAAGGCTGCTTAAGTTCCGGAGATCAGACGGGATTCGCTTCGTCACAAAAATTTTACGTACCCAATCCAGGATCTTGGTCATAGACCTATTTTGGGCTCCTCTCTAAAGTGGAGAGGAAGCAGAATAGTGACATAGAAACCTGTTTTACTCACTACATGATCGTGGTCATAGGCGTTCTCAAGATTCCTTTCCACGGAGATGATGACATCACTAGAACTATCGCTGTTTATAATGATGTGAAACGCGATAGTTTTACGCGCAACAAAAATGGCGCCGCACGTGCCATGACTCGGGGGCAGTAGCGTGATACTAAAATACACCCTTCCGTATATTTTTATTCGCTTATCTATACTACTTAATATAACATTTTAGTTCAATAATTTCCAAAGCAGCGGTCAGCGAAATTCTTAGCTGATAGTACTAAGAAATAAACGCAAGGAGCGGCACAAAGGCTGTCGAGATAAAGAGGGCTTATTGCAAATTCCGGAGCGCACCTTGGCATAATATAGCTACTTGTAGTATTACTGGGGAAACTCTGCCCAATGGTGTTTTGAACGTAAAATGCTTTCCCTGTTTTGGTATTATCCTTCGTTGTTGCGTTAGTCCTGGTAATATCCTTACTTCTCGGGAGAGGAACCCGAAGTGCTTTTTTGACCATGATCTAGGATAGGTCAGGTTTTCACACAAAACGACTTCCATTTGACCTAACACGCGTCGTGGTAAAAAAGTTCCGAATTGCATGGTTAGGTTCTTTTGCAAAGTTGTGAGGGTCCAACGGGCGGCTTTTCGTGTAAAAACCTACCTACCTTACCCATTCCCAATGCAGTATTGTGATCAAAGGTTCATTTTCAATCAGTATTAAAACTCTAACAGATTATAGCAAAATCATCAATTTAACCTCAAGACATGGAAAATTAAACGAAATTAAATTCCAGATAATCCAGCAAGCTTAGCAATATTTTGAGCAATAGCAATAATCGAAAAATTCAATTCAGCATCGTCCAATCTTTAGGAGCGTATAAAACGGTTCAGTTTTATACTCCAAGTTTACGTTAAACCGTTTCCGAGGTCGATAGCTGGATGTAATTGCTTCCCTCAATGTTGCAATCCAATTATTTTTCTAAACCCTAAAAAGATTTACCCAATATCGCCGGGCCGAAGTTTCCCTCATCGGGAAACGATATTGTGTGAGCCGACTTGAGTTGAGGGTTATCGGAAATACTGCCACGGTTAATTGGAATAATTTGTAGTTTTTCGTTTTGAGATTTTCGGGTTATTTTTACCCGTGACGGGCTGGAGACGGTTTTAGTTTCTCGGTTCGTGGCAAAGTAGAATAGAAACGTAAAAATAAAAACTAACAACAGTTAATAATAAGTAATTTAACCAACAAATAATAATAAGTAAATTTACCAACAAATATTCATCTCGTTATTTATTTATTTAATTAAACTAAAAGATGCCTAAAATTTTGCTGGTTCTAATGTAGTTTCCACAAAAATTTGTGGAAATTCCCATTGGAGCGCAGCCCGATTAGGAAGTTAGTTAAACATTATGAAGACAAGACAAAGTTTCGATTCCAATCAACATCGACTGCGGCCACATTAATGACAATCCTAAGACTAATTAATATGGAGAAGAACCCATTTAATAAGGATATTTCAGACTAAAATTACCGGAAACTCTGTTAAGAAAAAAATATACTGTATTTAAAAGGTAGATATACTCGTATTATCGCCGTTTCTTTCCGTTTTATTTGAATCTCGGTTCTATCATTAAGCCAAATAGCTGAACGTGGCCATTCAGTCTTTTCAAGACTGTTGGCTCTGTCTACCCCGCAAGGGATATAGACGTGATCATATGTATGTATGTATGTATTACCGGAAACTCTGTTAAGAAAAAAATATACTGTTTTTTAAAAGGTAGATATGTTACGCCGTTGTATTAGGTGAACCAATGAAAAATGAGGTGATGAAGGGATACTGTAAAACACGGAAAGAAACGGCGATAATACGAGTATATCTACCTTTTAAATACAGTATATTTTTTTCTTAACAGAGTTTCCGGTAATTTTAGTCTGATATATCCTTACTAAATGGGTAACAGCTTCATAGCATACGCAGACAGGGTGTCTGTGTCGGGTGGTGTTTTTCCCTGTAACGATGCTCTTAAGGAAAAAACCTCAGAAATCCCAAAATAAATGTTTTTTTTTTTATATTTTTATTAAGTATAGATTAATTACTAAATAAAGAACTAACTCATTACAAACTAAAACTATAAAAGAAAGCAAATTATTTTATAACAAGCTAAATTTACAAATTGTATGGTCTGTTCTTAGCAGAAACCTACAGAAATGTGCCATGTTGAATGGCAATGTTGATTCTCGAGCCAGATAATTCCTAGCCCTCCAATTAAAAAAAAAACTATTTTAATAAAAGTCCGTCTCCATATTCCATACCCATGTAGCTCGCGACGCACTGAGAAATTGTATTTGAAGCTGAAACTTGGCCATTAGGAACTTTTTCAACGCACGCCTGCCCTCTACTAATGGACTCCGCTTGAACTTCTGCATCGTAAGTTAGTATAAAAAATACATTTTCTTTAAGTTGTCTCTTCGGAGACAAGTTTGAGCCAACAGACTAATCTTAAGGGTGGAGACTGATATATTCATGAAATTAATATAAGTCTTCTTGCGGTCTAAGTCCAAATTTATTTCTTTAATTGGATTAAAGCTGTAAAAAGCACTCTTTTCCTTCTAGGCATCAACTATTCTCTTATTATTCAAAGGCATACATTGTTAGGCTTTTCTTAGATATCTGAGAGGAATATAAAATGTGATTTCAGCAAAGTATCTGTAAAATTCATTCATCAGACAATTCAATACGAATATTAAAGTTTCCTGATTTACACCATTTGATAGATACCAACGTATCCAGGCATACAACATCATATGGGTATGGTGAGGCCTTATCCACCTCCTTAAAGCAGACTGGCCCTTTACATGCCACTAGTAGGCTCACGCCTGCTAATTATGTTATCATTTATAATTTATTTTATGCCGTTTGGATTTTTTTTACACAAGTACACAGGAAGTATGCTTGTTTCAAATACTTTCCAAAAAACTAACCACTCGCATAGTCATGTCCCAAAAGATTTCTAGTTTTACCTGAAATATCCCACGAAGCCAATCCTTACCATAGAAGTACAAGCAATATTTTGTCTAGATTTCATTCCTGCATTCCTAGTTTTCCCACGTGTGCCTCCTCCCTTAAGCGTCGTGTTACATGTTAGAAACCTACCCCTCGGTGATATTAGCTTGCTTGTAGTTCGCGAACGTTCGCGGAATAAGAATCAGAGAGACAAGACGAAGTGACTTATTAGATGTTGGTGGAACGAAGCTGGTATTGATTTTCACCAAACTGTTGTAAGAAGTTTCATTAGAAGGTAACTTGGAGTAAATTAAGCTCTAGGGAGGATGTTGTAAATATTTTTAAACAGAAACGTTACATTTGATAAAAAACGGATCCCGGTCCCGAAGCTTAGTAGCGGAGAGCGCAACTGGGAACACGTCAGGATGAGAGAGAGAGAGAGAGTTACCTAACATGAATATACCTATATTGTGATTTTTTGTAACTTCAAAAGTAAACAGTTATTTGTTTTTAGCATTCAGTCTTGCCTGCTTGCCTTTCGTACAATAAAGATTGTATTATGAGCAATTATATAAAGGATAAATAAATATTGATGAAATTGTCAATAATCAAAAACTTTTATATTAAGGTGAAAGTTCTTTTTATGTTGGATCACAAAGCATTACAAAAAACAACTTTTTTATCGTTCTAATAAAAATAAATTACAATTTTATAAACATGGTAAGTACATTTTATTCTTCTTGTCCTTAAAATGTTAAAATCACAACGTTATTCTGCTACAGTGATAATAATAATCACTCGAACATTGAGTCTTCAACCACATATGAAAACAAGAAACCAAGTAAATAACGCAAACTACTGCAAGTTAATTAACCGACCGAACCGAATAGTAAATAATTGATAGGTGTCGATACTCAAACACGGATCTGAACACTTGACATTTGGGTCCAAGTCAAACTCTACCTCCCTAGAGGTAAATTAATCAAACTTACCCCAATCAATGATTCAAAGTATTACTACCACTTGTGACTCTTTGTGGGGCAATCATTTAGTTTGGTGGGCAAGTTTTGATTTAACGTATTAACTAGACATTCTCAACATATTCATGATGTATGTTTCTGCTACATATGTATTTTTTTAATGGGCAATAAAGGTAATTTGTATTGTATTGTATTCTCTCGCTGAGACATTAAATTTGAACAGTTAAATTTATCAATTAATATGAGTTCCACTTCTTTTCCATGGAAGTCTTAACAACCGACTGATGGAATAAACATATATGTCAATGTTAATGCACATACTAGTGCAAGCTTCAATTCTGATATGATAGCGATAAAAAACATAGTACGTGAGTGACGTCATGCCGCTGCGGTCTCCCCTGCGCCCCCCTTCAGCCGGGAGCCCTATAATCGGACCTTCGGCATTTGGACTGCTACAGCGCTCACCGCTTTCCTTTGACGGCTACTTGCTAGAACTTGTGTCTATAACTAAACCTACGCCCTCTTAAATATTGTAAAACGAGTCCTTATAAAAGGTTGTAGTTTTTCTATGGATCTTTAAATTATCTCTCATCTCTCTTTCCTGGCACGTTTTTCCTAAACTCTAGTAGATTCTAAATTTATAAGAGAGAAAGGCTCACATATGTTCAATTTTTTTTGTAGTTAACACGTTAGCAATCTGGCCTTCGAGTTTTTTTAAGACTGTTGGCTCCGGCTTTCGTAAGGGATAAACACGTGATATACTCGTATGTTAAAGCAAGCTGTTGTTTTTCTTGTCGGGAAAGTGTTTGGTGGGAAGTGAAGCTATTTCCGTCTGACCTTCATGACCTTGCAAAACGGAGCTTAGATCTGACCAGATTGAAAGACACATTTAGTTTTTCTGCAAATGAGCTTCAAATTTTAATAAAACAAGTAGTAGGTAACTTCGAGAGTTTTGTTGTATTGATACTAACTAACGATTCTTTACTGTACTTATAACAGTAAGATTGTTACCGATTAAATATTAAACGTTTAAGACGCAGCTAAATTTTAAAAGGATCATTATCAATTATGACCTGGCCAGTGATCTATCTTAAGCCTCATTGACTCAAATCGAGAACAGTTAATCGTAACTTGCCACCACGTAGACAATTACTCCTTTACGTAACATGTAAATCCGACTAACTCAATTACTTGAACACACTGAGAGCGTTGTCTTGTGACAGGTAACTTGCTAACTCAGTTAATGAGGACGTTGCTATTGTGTCTGTATATAGACGTGTTAGGTAATTCCGTTTACATAATTAATGACTAGTTCTTACACTAACTTCTTAGTTGTGAAAAAGAAAGGCTAATTTAGTCGATGGGCTAGCAACCTGTCATTACTCGTATATGAATCCAGCTCAACGAGACTATTTATGTCTACCACGTAATCAATAAAGACGAGATTTATTGAAGAATGTAGTTAAACAGGTTTTTAGATTGACTCTAAGATATTATATTTTTCGAAGCTGAGATCTGCTTTATAAGACTTTTTTAATAAGGCCTGAACTATGTGTCGGTGCCTAAACCCATATAATTGTATAAGAAAAAAAAATTAATGTCCATAGAAATAAAGTTCAGACCTCAATGACGGATTTGATAATATCACAAGCTACTAATATCATAAGCCTCATGCAAAATCAAAGAAAAGAGAGTACCTACTGAAGATGATGAAATAATAATAATTTAGAACATAAAATTATTAGTTAAGTATTATAAATGTAATAATTTCAAGACTGTTAGCTCTGTATACCCCGCAAGGGATATAGACGTGATTATATGTATGTATGTAGAATATAAAAACTCTTTTAGCTTTATCGTTGTGATATCCACAATTAGTCGAACAAACCACAAAACGAACTTATCAAATTTTCTTATGAATAAATACTCGTAAAATATCTCTAACATACTATGCTGAGAATGAAATTAATTTTGAACAATTTTCAATTACTTTGAACTCTAGCATACTTTCGGAAACTTTCTTCATTTCAAAATCCGTGCTATTTGAAACAAAATACAAGTTCGGAAAACTCATAAATTTCGTTTAAGGGCTCTGCTATACCTACGTAATAGTATTTTATGAAACGAACCTATTTAAAAAAAAAAAATTTTATGTAACTTTTTAGTGTGCATTTTTATCATCATATTACCCTTTGGAAACTGAGTAACGGTATTCCAGTGAGTTCCAAAGATATCTGGGTTCGAACCCAAAAAAAAAAGCACAGAAAACGTTGCGAGCTGGTTCTTCCGTCTAATGGAGTTCAGATGACACCTGATCGATAAACAACTCATTTCCAAAATTAATAACTCACTCAAGCTCATTTTATAGAGTGTATAACATGTGCCATGTTCTTAAGATGTGGGGAATATGTTAAAAATTGGGGCATTAAGTAATGTGGAGGCTCACCCGGAGGCTTCATCCATCAGGCTCGATTGACACCGACGTCGACGCTTAACCCGAACTCGTGACATTCGGTTCACATGTAAGTACATTGTAAAAGATCTTTTTTTCCTTCATACGACTCATGTAATAAATAAAATAATTAAATAATATAAACAAAAACATAAGTTTTTCGAACATTACTTATTAATTTTAAATTTATTTCATAAATCATCAGATTAAAAGCACCGTCGGGCAAAGATTTCTCAACCTAATGTGAGTTTGGTGTTTAAAAAAACTGTCGTAGAGGAACACAATTTCGGAAAATAAAAGGAAAAATAACATTAAAAACATTTTTTATTATTTGTGCGTGTTTGTGACTCTATTAAAGTCATAACATAAACGAGGGCTTACTGGTATAAATCAATAGTTAACCTACACCTTTTGCGATATGCTGCAGTTATTTAACTAAGTTATACTTTACAAAGTACTACAACGTAATGACTACATGTGAACCCACGTTTAATGAAGATTTATGACTCCACGCACACGAGATGACTCCTGTCCATCACTCTGAAAATTGTCGTTTATATTGACGTTTGGGAACTTGTGATTTTCACCACTGGCTTGTTTACTAGTATGAAAATGTATTTACCTGAAACGCTTGTTTTATTAAAAAATTCTTTGAAAGTTTTATAAGCCTTTAAGTACTGTCAGAGTCTGGTTACTTTAAGACCAATCCTGTGATGATCCAATTCAAAAGGTTGTGATAAAAAGTCCTAAAAGAATAATCATGTATACCTACTGCAACAACCATTACCAAAGCAGAGATGTGAGTTGGTAAGTGCTGTGGTTAAGGGTAAGGGAATATTATAAGGGAGGGGTTTCATGTAAAAACCTAACCTTACACGCTTCAGGAGCATGGTAACAGCCGGACCTTAGACTCATATCCAGAGAAGTATAGAGACTCAACTCGAACCAACACCAAGAACATCATCTTCCTGAAGATGATAGTCCGGTTGACGCCCCACTTGATTTACTTACTCCTGGATTTTCGTCATGGGTCAATTTCAGGCCATTCTGAGGAAAATTTATCGGAACAAACGCCAAATTAATGATGAAAAGAAGTTTGCTTCTCTGGGAAATTTTACTGCAATAACGAACAACATCGCGCCAGTATCAACCAAAATAAAATAAATAAGAATTAAACCTCCTTTCAAAATCGGTCAAAAAGTTATTCACCAGAACAAAGCTGACCCGGGAAACTCCACAATTAATTTACAAAGTAAGCCGCAGTCTGGAACTCATTAAAAGTAAATCCTGCATTTCCAAAGACGCTGAATTAAGGCTCCTTTGCGGAATTCCCTTAAAACTGCAGCTGCCTCATTTGCCACTATTCAGGCGAACAGTTCGTGTAGCCACGATATAAGGAAACACAGATTTGTACAAACGTATTCAATGTGCTAACTACGGAGTCCTTATGTCTCGAATTTGTCCCAGAAAATATCTCTGGTTATTTTTTTTTTCTATTTCTATAACAAACAGACAGTTATGTACTTTAATAATAATATTTAGAATACCTACCAAAACCTTGGATATTCCACTTGAAGATTTATTCATTTCATGGTTTCAAGTTTCAAATAAAGTTTATTATTTTAGTTATAAAAATTTTATTATTTTCATTTGCATTGCAAACACTGCATGCTTCTTTTGCTTATTCTGCTGCTTGAAAAATCACCTCTTATGACATTAGCGGGGACGACATGGGTTGTCATTACTTAAAGTGACTAAAACCAAACGTTCATTTAAAATTTTAGGCTCTTTATTCATATTTCACCACTTAAATTGCTTACACTATAACAGATCATTTATTTAGTATGCAACCCACTAGCAACCCTCAAAGTGTACACAATAACGTTTATCGAGGAGACGCGACGTACTAAACAAACAAACACGGAGGCATTAGTGCTATCAGAAGCTTACACTCGCATGTCGCATGTATCGAAATCTGCTGATATTGTTTTAAATTAACATTAATTTACTAATGGATCTGCTTTATTGATTAAATAATGGGAATTATTGTTTCGGTATATGGTAGGAGTGTTGAGATAATAATTATCTTTTATAAATAAGTTAATAGGTTCAGAAAAACCTGGCTCAGTGTCTGGGGATATTTTGGTGTCAATTGTTTTGAGGATGCCAAGACTGGGTTCAGACGGAAAAATCTTTTAGAAAAAGCAGCAAAACATGCAGAAAATGAAAAGATGAGATTGAGAAGCATTTTATAATTGTTGGTACAATGCGACAACTCCAATCAGCACGGGTATCAGAACCTTTGGTCCATAACCAAACTCTATGGCTAAGAAGCGACCAATTCTCATACATATATATATATTTTTATACAGCCTCGCATTCTCTCTACCCAGTCACCCCAATTCTCGAAACGCGACGGCTTGGCAAACACTGATATTAGTTCCAACAGAAGTACTTTCCTTGAGTGTTTTTCGCTATATATCATTCAGGTTTATACCAGAAACAGCTCATATTAAAGTGGAAAAATTCCCTCCGCTTTTCGAGCGGGGGGAACAATAAAATTTTGCAATTTACGAGCGACTACAATTGTAGCTATCATTTTTAAAGGTATCTATTTTTTAAGGAAGACATCAAGGTCATATTTTGTTTGAAAATTAAATTCTGATTTATGTAGATATTTAGTATTATGCTCTCTGCAATAGATTCGCCATGCAAAACTAAAAGATTATTATGGATGGTGCAAATGTGTCATCACAGTTCACATATGATAATACAAATTCAAATAAGACAAAAAAAATTACAATAATTTATATAAAATTTTTATAATATTTAAATCAACATTTAAAATCTCCTAATACAAACCGTTTGATGAAGTCATGACGTCGTAAGTGAAACAATTATTTCACATTTATTATTTAGATTCTATTTACTAACATTAAAATATTTCAACGTAATATTTACATAAATGTCATCATTTAGCGATATCAACCCCGAAAATTTACCATATTCAAATCTAACTACTTGTAAAAATATCTACGGATGAAAAAATCGGCAAAATCCGACGGCCCGCTCAGCGTACCGGAAAATGGGAATCTCCAGAATTAATGGGTATTTTATTGCGTTACAAGTTAAATTGTGCGTGAATGTCAAAAATACCTCAAATACTGGCAACATTGAAGTATTACAATTGACAGGTGCTAAAATATCGTAATGAAATTTGAATGTATGAAAAACTGAAAACCAACGAGCTTCCATGAAAATATATTATAATAATTACTTGAAACTAAGTTTACTACCGCTCTCAAAGCGTTAGTGCAGAAGAAGCGGTAACAAACTGCACTGCAGTATTATCTTCAATAACGTCAACTTCACAATTCACCAAATTTAGAGTTTGAATAGAAATGTGGATTGTTATCATGAATTGATTTAATTGAAATAATAAAATGATATCATTTTCTTAAATGTTGTCTTAAGGCGATCAATAAAAAAATATCTTTCAAATTGCTCCCTCTAATACATTATAAACTCGATGGAAAAGCGCGTTTAAAATGTGTCTGCCAAATGTCAGCGTAAAAAGAGAGTTTGAATACAGTCCTTTGGAAATGGAGAGGCATTTAATATTGTCTTTTATATGGAAAATGTTAGCAAAATGTCAACAATCCGCTTTACATTTTCGATTTTCGTTTGACAAAGGTATTTAATCTTGTTGGTATTTGTTTTGTTTTTTTTATTTTAGGTAATGCTGCTTTAGTGAAATTTTATACAATTTTTGTGAACGGTTTAAATATATTCTTAATGTTTGGGATATTTAGTTTACGACAGTTTAAAATGGAACCACTTCATATCTTTCCCATGAATATCGTAAAAGGCAACTAAGGGCGATGGACTAGCAACCTGTCACTATTTAAATCTGTTGGCTCTGTCTACCTCGCAAATAATGTAGACGTGATTATATGTATATGTCAGTATTAGACTTGGTGCATACCATCCGAAATAACCCCTACATAATTATGAGGCTCGTTGTACTTTTGGTTCTCAAAAGCATCGATTACAAGGCAATCGAGTTGGAAACTGCTAAGTTTTACAAACAAAGGAATGTATTCGACTCGGCAATGTGACTAGGTTCACAATAGGCAAGATAACTGATACAGATAACAAAAGCGAGTTGAGTAGTAAATGACCACTATGGTAAAATTAGGAGAGATGTTCTTATATTCTTAAAAGAAATGTTCTTATTTTGATTCGTATATACAGAGTGCGGTGTTTTTTGTCGTTATCTGTACAAATTTGTTAGTTGATATGGAACATAGTAAATATTTATATTTAATACATATATATCGCGTTTTCTCCCTTAGTAGACAGAGCCAATTGTCACATAACTTAAAGATCAAGTTTGCTACCTTGGGAATTGAAAAAATTACTAGCCTATCGCCTTAAAGATATATCCTCAATTATGACAAATCGACTAAGTAAGCGTTTCTTAATTTTGACAAAGATTTAGTGGACGAGTTGTGGCGATAAGTATACTAGGCGATACTAACTTTAGCCTTGCATCATAGTATCTTACATTTTGCGTTTAAAAATAAAATTAACTCATTAACAACTCGACCAGTGTGAGCAGTTTACACGCTGAAATAAATTATCAATCAGGTGTTACAATGCAGCCGTAGCCGAAGTTGTGCTGGGATGCTAACTAATGTTCCTATTTGAAATGGATTTAGTTTCATACACTTCTGAAATAGGAGATGTAAATTATATTCTATAATTCCTGTTACCTGTTGTATACTGTGGAAAGAGGTAGTCTCTGCCTACCCCTCCGGGAAAGAGGCGTGATTTTATGTATGAATGTATGTAATTCCTGTTACCATCACTTCTCATCCTAGATACAGCTAGCTCTCTGGAGAAGAGGTGCGAATTGTTAACATGATCCTGGATAAAGTAAGATTTTTACACGAAGCGAATCCCGTTAGACCTGCAAAACATTTGCAGAGGATCCTAACTCAATCCATATTGGATTATGGAAAAGCTGCACTAGATGTATGTGCCTATTCTCTCAGTCGCTTTTTAAGACATCCACGGGAAAGATATGAAGTGATTGGATTGGATAATATAGTCCTGGAAACCACACAGTACACTAAAGTGCCTATTATGTGTCTTAAAACACAAATATATTCGCAAAATGAAACTAGCCACATTTAATTAGGTATGCCACGCATTTTACCAATGTCATATTACATGTAGATCGCTCTTTATAATCTTAAATGATTTGTGAAGGTTGAATTAAGTAATCTGAATAAACATAAAAATATAAGATAACGCTAAACTGCTGGTTTTAATTATACTAATCTTGACTTGATCTCTGTCAAATGTGAGAGAGTGAAAAGTTACACATAGATACCCAAGATAACAGACTAAGAAATGTACTGAAAATATTTATATAGAAACAAAGCCAAGACAATTTGCACTAGGTAGTTGAACGGAGGAAAATTACTTGGTACTGCGCGTTACTATAGCACTTTACCGCCTGAACGAGTTAAAATCTCCCACAATGCCATTCGCCAGCTTAAATTCGTGCAAGTGACTGCACTTCACGCGAAAGTGGATGAACAGATATGGAATTCGCAGCGGCACGTTCGCGATATTTGTTTTGCAAAGTTGTAATACTTACTTCTATTTCATTTCCATGATGTTCTTAGAAGTTAGTAAGCCAGCTGTTCCTCGGTTTGCGTAAGACTTGATGAAGAAAATGCATTTTCTAGCTATCAATTTTATTATTTCTCAGTGTTTGTTCCTACTTTGATGATAGAGGCAGGTGCAATCACGTCTATATGCCTTGCGGAGAATGAGCCAACAGTCTTGAACTGATAGGCCACATCCAGCTGTTTGGTTCAGTGAAAAAATTGAGATTCAAATAGCAACAAGTTGCTAGCCGCAAATTGATAAACCTATTCCTTAGGCGCCTTTTACGACATCTATGGGAAAGAGATGAGTGGTCCTGTTATTTTTCGATAGGTGCCGGAAACCACACAGCAGAAGACGAAGATAGCGGTACAGACACGTAATTCTTTTCTAAGCCTTAATACCTATATAATATTTTAGAAGTAAAAGGTTATATTAGCAATCAAAATCAATAATTTGAACTTTGAAGCTCTTTAAAAAACCCGTCACCTAAACGCGGATTTTAACTTCCTCGCCTCATAGCTGACCATAACTGCTCTTCACAAAGGCCCTCTTGATACTCGTAGCAAAACCTTGTTTCTGCTCTTCTCTTCTGGAAATTGGTGCGAGTGTTGCAGTGTAGTTAGTTCCGCCGCTTCTTCTACACATGCGCTTTGGAAGCAGTAGGAGTTATAATTAGATTTAAGTGATGTGACGTCAATAACTGATACCTTGTAACTAATCTATGTAATTTTGAAAATAAATCTATTCTATTCTAGTGTTTAGGTCGTATAATTTTCGTCCATCTTGTCAGTGCTCGAGTTTTTCCTTTTGGTGCAACGGGAAGTGTTAAACTTGCTAACTTTCTCGTCTATTTGGCACATGACCTAACAAAGCAAAAGGTTTTTTAGGTAATCCCGGTCGTGGCATACTAAAGATATTTTAAAAGAAATTTGAAGTCATATCTATACTTTCTATATAGTAAATGCTAAATTAGTATATTTGTGGTGGTATGAAAACAGCTTTACCTATTCACAATGAGCTACGTAAATAAAAATATCTGTAGAACTATTTAGCACGTCTTGGTCACAAACAGACGATTTATTTCGTCCTGAGCTGCAGCACCTCTAGATATTGAAAGCCGATGCCAAACGAGAACATAAAACGGGTACACAAATTATGAAGTAACAGAAAAGTCGCCGTGTGGTTCTCGGTACTTAAAAACCACTTAGGCTCTTTCCCATGGATATCGGAAAAGGACCTTCGTATTAAATATCGATTTGCCCAACTCCTCATATTAAAAATTTAATATTACACACTACATGGTTGGTCCTCGGTTGGTTCTGCGAATAAATTCTTCGCCGATTATCAATTAGATGAAAACTTCGTTCACCTTATCACGTAATTGGTTAGGTAAAAATATTTTAAATATAACAAACAAAGTAATATATAACAAAAATTAATGAATTTATTAAGAGAATTAATATATATTGTTTTGGAGGCTTCTTTTGAGCACGTAACTTTCAGCTTTTATGGAATTTAGGTCCACATAAATCCATATCTGGTCAGCTGAATTTATTTGTTGATTCTTTCTAGACTATAATATATATAAATGATATTATAAGTACTATCGCAATTGCACAATCACATATCATCTAGTTATAACATTATTGCATTTCTTAAGTAAAACACAATAAAAACTAATGTTTCTTTGTTTTACATCTGTACCGTCCTTATTTTAAAATAGGGGTGTTGCCAACAAATAGACCTATAGACAGCTGTTTGGAGCCATTCATTTGACTTGTCAAGTAAATAAAATGTATTGTTAGTGAAGGCTCATTCACAGTTGATCGGATGCGTTCGCTATTGCCAATGTTCTACAGAAAGAGTTAAATAGTACAGTAAAATAAGTATTGAATTTTCACAGAACAAGTCATATACCTACCTATTATTAGTACGGACTGTTTGGCACAGTAAAACTACTTTTTACTTGTACAACGGGCCGGGTTCAATACCGGTTCAGGACATGATGAAATTATTATTTTTTAATCAAAATCAAAACTTTATTAAGAAAAATAGGCCTTCGTAGGAACTTTTGACGTCACACATAGCTACAAACTACCTAAGCACTTAACACCCTTGAGGCTAGCGTCTCCTACGTAGAACAGAACGGAATGCTCTTCAAACGTCCTTTATGTCAAAAAACAAATTGTCCTTACTTTGGTGGTGGTGGTGGTGGGATTATTACTTCACTCAATCCTAAATTTAGGATAGTAAGACTTGACCTGCATGCACTTACCTGTGCAAACATATGTATGTATGTATGCACAGGAAAGTACCCCACAAGATCTCTGTGGGGTGGACAGAGCCAACAGTCTGAATAAGACTGATAGGTTTAAAATTAAGATTCAAATAGTGACGAAATAGTGAGTGAAGTGTTAATCACGTCTATATACCTTGCGTGGTAGACAGAGCCAACAGCCTTAAAAAAAGACGGATAGGCCACGTTCAGCTGTTTGGTTTAATGAAAGAATTAAGATTTAAATAGTAAATAAATAAATATATACGGGACAAATAACACAGATTGAGTTAGCCTCGAAGTAAGTTCGAAACTTGTGTTACGAGATACTAACTCAACGATACTATATTTTATAATAAATACTTGTATAGATAAACATCCAAGACCCTGGGCCAATCAGAGAAAGTTCGTTTCTCATCATGCCCTGGCCGGGATTCGAACCCGGGACCTCCGGTGACACAGACAAGCGCACTACCGCTGCGCCACAGAGGCCGTCGTAATAGTGACAGGTTAGTCGCCTATCATCTAAAAGAAAAATCCTAAGTTTATAAGCCTATCCTTTAGTCGCCTTTTACAATATCCGTGGGAAAGAACGTAGTGGACCTGCATACCACTCATTTAAATTTTAAACTTTAACCGTTTTACCACCGCCTTCCTTTCTCAGTCACAAAGTAATAGGCTACAATCCCATAGTTAGAATTTCTTAGTTCGTTACAGTATGCGATGGTATTGCCAACTTATATATTAGCAATATGTTTACTCGGCAGGGCGTTACACGAACTCGTTAATACACGTCGTGGTGCCGACAAAATATTGCCACAGAAATATAATAAAAGTTTGACAACGTACGAATGTGAAATTTGTACGTTCCCGCGCTTCGGTGCCTTTAGGTGGTCGGTTTTTGTTTTACACGCGTAACTTTTTTATTTTTATTCTTCGAAATTACACCTAATCTCTTTTTCACTTATCGACAATCGGAGTCAGATCCTTGAAATAAAAAGAGTGTTCGTTTTTACCTTAATGTAAAATCATAACATCCAACATCAAAATTAATGTTTTATTCAGATAATAAGCCTTCATAGGCTTTTACACGTCATTTTACATTTCAATAATTTAAATTTCAGCTTTATCTTATAAATAAGTATTTTTCAAAACCCACAAACTACATAAGCACTTATCCTCCTTGAAGTTAGCGTCCCTTTTAAAGAACAGAACGCAACGGTCTTCGCCCAAACATATCGACTACTATACGACATGCACCAGCTGAAGAAACACTTCCGGTATTGTAAGCTTACTCACCAGGACTTTATATTCTTTTCTCATTATTTCATTTACTCTTTCCTTTATACCTACTAATCCTATTTTAGCTTAGTTTTATGACGTTTTTATTAACCACCTAATACGCTTGATCATAATTAATTTTTCATCTAAAAATAAAATGTCAAATATCTACATAAAAAGCATTATTCCATAACTGTAAGTGTTCATGGCCAGAAAATTGTAGTTGTGAAATACAAATTAAACAGAATTCTGCCCCGTATGATAACATTCCTATTTGCACGAGCTTATACCTTCTTTAACGTCTACGCAAAGGTTAAAGCTCCCTTTTTCTATATCTTTAAAAGCTTATTAATCTGTAATGGTTATTAAATGCGTTTCATTAAGTGCTAATCGAAACAAAAGTGTAATAAAAGCTCATTCTTTAAAATATATAGCTGGCTAAAAATAGTCATGAGATTTTAATAGATACCATAATGATTTAATATGGTAGCCGGCTTTAATTTTTTTTAGTTTTAGTTTTTGATGTTCTAACGGTGAAGTACAACGTCGTGAGGAAACCTGCTCATTCAGAACTTTATATGTAGTCGTGATCTAAATATAAGTTACCTTGCGAGGTGACGGAGGTCAAACGGGAATCACATATTTCAAACAAACACATAACGCCAAAAAAAATAATAATATCGTTTTAAAATTATCAATATAAGATACGGTTGAATAAAACATAAACTACACAATATAAATGATACAGACACAGAATGGAACCAAACCGAAATTGTTGATAAACTTGATTTTATAAAACTTTTTAAAATTGTTTCATTACCAAAAAAAGTACGGTAAAACTAGGTACTATCTCCATTAACTCAATCTTAACGACACTTCTCTGGAAATAAGTCTTCTTTGAAACTATTAACTATGCAAATTCAAACGTAAAAGTCTTAGTTCGATTCGGAACTAGCGCCGCGGGTTTGATTGGGAACTTCCACGCTTTCGAATTTGGAATGACGCCGATGGACCAAGTTTCAGGTGGATATTAATGAGAATTCAAGTACTAGGTGTAGTATTGAGGTATGGAATAGTGTTATCGATTATAAGTAAGTATTTTCATGGTTGAGACACTGACTCAATAGCTTAAAATCTAGTGATTTTAATATTTAACTAAAGATGATGCTTTTAAAATGCAAATAGCTATAGTTGAGTGAACATAATAGCTTTAGAAATTATTTCAAAACAGCTGTTTTTAATAAGCGTAACCGTATGAAAGTGATTATATTTACTTCTAACATAAGTAAGTACATACAATTCCTAATTCTATCATTAAGCCAAACAGCTGAAAGTGGCCTATCAGTCTGTTCAAGACTGTTGGCTCTGTCTACCCCGCAAGGACATCTCTATCCCTTGCTAGGTAGACAGAGCCAACAGTTTTGAAAAGACAGAAAAGCCATGTTCAGCTGCATGACTTCATGATGGAATTGCTAGCCCATCCCCTACAAGAAGAGTCCCAATTCACGGGAACCACACGGCAATCGTTTGAGCAAAAATAGAAGCTATTAAAATTCTCTAGCAAAACCGGAATAATCAAAAATAAACGCTTTGAATTCCAGCCCTCGTTACATGTAAATTATAACCAAAGTTTCAATGTTTTAAAATTATCGCGCCACAGCCTTTTGTGCCCCAGAAGAAATTCCGCCGTGGAACGAGAATTAATATGAAATATGAAGTAACGACCTAGTTTTCTGCTTATCTTTTATTCCGCAGCCTTTTAGAGTTGAGCAACACTGGAACAATGCGCCTTCTTCTGTGAAATTGTTACTGAATAACGTGGCGTTATTAGTACGCCTTGTTGTCTTAATTTATAGAATAGGTTTTTCAGGTAGTAGGTTCCTTAATCGAGAGCTGGCATGAAAAGGATTATAGCAAGAGGAATGATGGCTCTGCCTACCAGACCCCGCAGAATCGGGGTGGAGAAAACAACTTAATGCGTAGAATTATGGACGTAGGTATGAACCAAATTTTTAAATCGATTTTACAAAGACCGTGTGGTTCCCGTCACCAATATAAAAAAGAATACGGCCACTCCATCTCTTTCCCATGGATGTGGTAAGAGGTGACCAAGGGAGAGCCTTATGAACTTGTGATATTTTTTAGGCGATGGGCTAGCAACCTGTCACTGTTTTGTTTGAATCTCAGTTCTATCATTATGCCAAACAGCTGAATGTGGCCTATCAGTCTTTTTAAGACTGTTGGCGCTGTCTACCCCGCAAGGGATATAGGCGTGACTATTATGTACAAAAAAATATCTCGTGATAAAAACATTAAAAAAAATCTTATACAGTATGTTGAAAAAAATAATATTATAAAGAAACCCGCATTACGAACTAAACGCAAAGAAAAACAAAAATGGCGTAGCGTAAGTATATAAAAGCGGCTCTTGCTCGGTACAACTGACATTAAAATGCAATTAATATTGTTCGCAGCAAGTGTTGCACAATTTATCGCAGACACTAGTTCTAGTGGAAGGACGGTATTGTTTACTGAGATAATTAAACGTAGTTAAGGTATTTAAAAGAGCCCGCTGAATACTAAAGCGTATGCATTTATTCAACGGGCTGTGTATTAAACAAGATTAAGAATAGTCGTAACTATTGCGTGTTAACTGTTGCACGAGGTTTTATTTACCTGGGAATTCCTGAAATCTGGAACAATTTTCGAAAGGTTTGTTTTTGCATTGGGATTAACAACTCGACCTAGACATCAGTCTGATATATCTTTAGAAACAATTTGTTTGAATTTTTTTCTCTACACAATAGTTGTTATTTATTTACACCCCGTAGGTTAGGATCAAATCACTAAAAAAGACAAAAATAGTTTAATCAGATGGCCAACCACGGTCGTAGAAATATAATGCTTTAAAAAGATATAGAAACACCGAAATATCCTAACTCTATTTTTAATAGCAATAAAAGTAACATCAGAATAAGCTGCTTAACAGAAAACCATTACGAGAGTTATCAGATATTGACACATTTCTACATGTTGGTATATAATTAAATATCTACGTGATAAATTCATTATTTCCTTCTTAAATAATGTATAAGAAATAACTGAATTATTTTCTATTCCACCTGTAAACACGCCCTAATGTATAGGGTCACATAATACATACAAATTACATACGAGGACAAGCACTTTATTGCGTTAATAATGTTGACCGTACCTGCATTATGGGTGGAATTAAATGGCGGCCGACTGTTGGTTGGGACAAATTAAATAAAACACAAACAGGATGACCTTTATGAGTTATGAATGTTTTGTTAATGTAATACTATACATACTTGGTCACTTTATACACTTGATCAAATATTTGTTATATACATATAATAAAAAAAAGCTCCGATAACTGTATTGGATTGGGTAGCAGTTGAGTAGTAAGAAAGTCTCAAACATGATTAATGTATCAATAACTGATTTTGAACTTTCGTGTTAATAATACAGGCATTAAAACGCGCACATAACGTACCTTTTTTGTCTCGGACGTTTCAAATCATGTAGAAATGATCCGTGGTTGCTCGAGCGACTGAAAATCAGCGGGCTACGAAACGACCGAGACATAATAAAGGTGCATTACGTGCGCGTTTAATACCTGTATTATTTATAACGAGAAAAAACTAATCAATTCAATTTCAATTCGTCGACTGTCAGACTTTGAAGACTGCAGGCTCCGTCTACCTAGGCGTTATTATATAAATAAATAAAAGTAAAATCTTTTAGATAGTTTACTAATAATTTGATTTTACTATTAGGTACCTCATAAATTCTACTAATTTAAGTTATGGAGGTTAGACGGGCGTTGCTTAAGTTAAAACCTGACTAATCCAGGAACACTGTCAAACGGCGCAACCCTCGGGCTCCTCTTCAGACAGGTGACGATGTAACCGGGATTAATGCCGAGGACGGAGCCATCCTATACTTTTCTTATTTTGCATTTGACGGTTGTCCGGGACAGTGGGACATTAAGCAAATATTCCTGTAATTGCGTTGTCTGAAAAATGTGAAGATAAATTTTTCTGTCCGAGACCCGCATACGAAATGAGTAGGGTATTTGAACATCCTAATTAACGTGTCTTTCCTTTTGTTCGATTACAGGAATAAAATATTGTGCCTAAACTTGAATACTATCTAGATTTTATGTAAAACTTGGATTTCGTTTCTGTAGGTATTTTGGTCATGCCATGCTAGTATGTATGCGCCAGCTGCCTACAAGCTGATCGTAAAAGTCGACCAAAGAAAAAGCTTAGAACTTGATTTTTTTAACTGATGAGCTTTTATCATATAACTTTTATTTTCAATACCCATCCATATGACAAGCATATGCTTAATTAGATGAGTATTGAAATTAAAGGTTTCCAAAATAAAAGTGGTCATGGCCTTCGGGTCTTAAGACTCCTTATTGGCTCTGTCTCTGTCATATATAGGTACATGTCATATGTAATACATAAGTTAAAAGAACGTAATGTTTGTATCAGAAATTTTGCACTTTTCTACTTTCTCTAAGAGACTTAGCGTAAATTCGAGTATTAGTTTTCTACATTAATGTTACCCTGTACGTTGCCTATCTGTCACTCAATTAATAATTTAAAAAATATATGGTACCTAGGTAAAATATGCAGCCGATATGTATTAAAGCAAGATGAGTTATTATAAGAAGTCACAGGATGTAAACTGCCTGTATCCAAATCAAACCCACTTCCTCTTGTGTTAGACGTGTGAACTAATAACTGTCGCATATTCTACAATGTGTTACAATGTTTTTGAAAATAATCTTCTTTTACGAACCTTAGTTTTATAAGGTTTAAATTTTGCTCTTCATCATATAGGTTGTTGCTATTTTGATATAAACAATATATAAGTATATTTAGCATTCACTACATCCATAAACTAAGTTTTTTGCTAGCAATCCAGTACGGTGACGTACCTTATAGAAGATTAATATACTTATTCCCTTAGTCGCTTTTTACGACATCTTTGCAAAAGAGATGTAGTCGTCCTATCCTAAAATACGAGCATCAAATCACCACGGCACGTATAATTATGTCATCCAATAACACAACAAAAAATCCTTTGAAGCGAACAATGTCATTACGACGCTCAAAAATACAGCTGACACGACGCTTTTTGCTAAAATTCAAAGCACGTGCTCAAAGTGTCTAGACTGTTATCAATACCCCTACAAGACCCCACATGGGCCGAAATACACAAGTGCAGATTACCATGTCAAAAGAATTACGAAGAGCTTACACGTTTTTGTCACCGAAAAATCGAGGTAGCGGGTAAGTAGAAAATCCAGGCTCTTGAAAGAGTATGCATTATTATCTGTGTGACTTTTGTGACGCTTTTATTTTTAGGTAAGTAAGTACATATTAAAAATATTCATTCATATAATCTCACGCCTTTATTCCTTGCGGAGTAAACAGAGCCAGCAGACTTGAAAGACTGACAGTTCACGTTTAACCGTTAAAAAGTAGGTACCATAATATCTATATATAATAATGAAGAAAAAAAGGCCCGACTCCAAAATTATCCTAAATCACTACATAGTATAAAACAAAGTCGCTATTTTAGTCTGTTTGTCTGTAGGCTTAGATCTTTAAAATTACGCAACGGATTTTGATGCGGTTTTTTGTAACAGGTAGAGTGATTCAAGAGGAAGGTTTTTATGTATAATAACATTTATAATTTTGCACCCGTGCGAAGCCGGGGCGGGTCGCTAGTAATAATATAAATTCTTAAGTAAGTTTGTTTGTATATTACCTCTTCACGCGCAATCAAACTAAACTTCTTGAAATTTCGCGTAAGTATATTTAAGAGTACCTACCAAACTCTTTAATTCCAGTAAAAACTATAGTTCCCGTGGGATTTGCGAAAACCTTTCTTTTAAGGTGGCGTTAAATTCGCGCGGGCTAAATTCCGATGAAGTAAAAGGGTACATGCGCTGTTTCATTAATAAGTAAGTATAAAGTTTCTTTGTCGACGTTCGCTTTATCCCTCTAGGTTTTGGATATTATTGATACCTAACTAACATGAAGAATTTAAAAAATATTTTTGTTTATTGCAGTCTGCAAAGTAAAGAGCAACTTATCCTTTTAAGTTGAAAAAAAATACATTTTATTACATACCTAATTCAGAATGGTATGTTTTTATTCTACAAAAAAAATCGTCCATAGGTACTACATACAATTTATTTTTATTCCACTATTTCACCTAAAATCGAACAAACACACCGTACAAATACCTTTTTATCCCTCATTCATATTCCCAGGTTTGAACCATAAAATGCACGCGAACCAGATCAATACCACCAGTTCATATTGGTCGAATATAGATAATGCGAGTGAAACTACTAGCATACGGTGTTATTAATAAAGTTGGCCTACTAGAACGCGAATCTTGTAACATTAATAGCTTATACCCGCGTCTTTGCACGCGCGAATTTAGCGTCCCCTACAAAAGAATACAGATTTTTCGCAAATTCCACGGGAACTTAAGGTTTTACCCAGATGAAAGACACCATTTATGTCCTTCTCAAAACTCATAATTAAATAAAACGCAAAATTTCCA
This sequence comes from Amyelois transitella, assembly GCF_032362555.1. Classification (NCBI taxonomy): domain Eukaryota; kingdom Metazoa; phylum Arthropoda; class Insecta; order Lepidoptera; family Pyralidae; genus Amyelois; species Amyelois transitella. The sequence goes on along the minus strand of NC_083518.1, from coordinate 3,001,378 downwards.
GAAGATTGGTTCATTAAAAAACGCACAAAGAGTTATCAAACAAACAAACTTATTAGCATTTATATATTGTTAGTTTGGATAATATCATCGGTGATCGAACGGTTATGATGCCAGAACAAAAAGCATGATGCTTAAGTCGATGCAGTATGACTTATTTCAAACTAATGTACGTACAGTTTGAGTGCCAACCGAAGCTTTAACGGTGACGGAAACATTGTGAGAATTTAGATGACACTATGTGTACCTAACCATGATCAAATTGGTCATGGTTCCCTTGCGTTATTCAGAGAGATGAGCAAATACTCTCTTTATCCTAGAAGGAGCGCAAATATAACTCTTTATTTCCACACACTTTACTTAATAAACATACATTTTATCACATCTATATCCCTTGCCGGGTAGACAGGGCCCACAATCTTCAAAAAACCGAGCGGCCACGTTCAGCTGTGTGGATTTATAATGGATTTACTTTAATTATTTATTTTTATTTTATTTATTATTCTATCATTAATATCAGTTTTTCATGCAACGCTTGTTTTGTTATACGAGTTATAATGAAAAAATTACGATTGACTTTCCTACACTAAGTTCCAACTCGAGTAAGTATCGTCTAACTCGACCACACTGAATTCCCGTCTATAGCTCAGAATCTCATTTTCTTTTATTCGGGCTCTTGAGAACCCTTTCGAGGGCTTTCAAGGGTGCAGTGGATAGTGGCAATTAGAGGTTGGTACAAACAAGTCTGTTTTCACTTACGAGTAAGTAAGTACTGGCTTAGCGAGATTGTTCTATAAAGATATTTGCTCTCACAAAACACTGAAAATATGACATCTGTTTTCTTGTTCTCCGGTCTTGCCTAATCCAGAATTCGAATTTTAAAGAATATATTATAATGTGATACCCATGTCTATCTCAGTCCCTTTGTCTGTTAGTAGGTACCCTATGAATTTGTATCTACTGAAAACTAGTAGGGAGTATGTATCTAATTTTTTTTTCAACACAATACTGCATATGCTATCTTCAGTGTGCCCCAGAAGAAAATTACTAATAAGTTAAGTTCAAGCTTAATTTATTCTTACATACATTCAATACATATAATCATGTCTATATACCTTGTGGGGTAGACAGAGCTTAGAGTCAAAGCCAGTCAAATAAGTCAAACCAACGAAAGACCGATATACCTAGTTCAGCTGTTTGGAAAATTGTAAGAATTGAGATTTAAATGATGAAAGATTGCTAACCCATTGTCTAAAATATAGAATCCCAAGTTTATTACCCTATCCCTTAGTCGGCTTACCTAAACGACATCCATGGGAAAGAGACGGAGTGGTCCTATTTTTTTCTATTGGTGCATGTGTCCACACGGCACTTCATTCTAATTCATTCTTGATGTCATTATAACTTCAGCCGGAAGAAAAAAAAATTACGTTTCGAAGTTTATATATTATAATAATATGTTTCATTCCTATTTGTTTTGAAAGCATTTGAGTTCTTGAAGAGCTCCGATACCTAAAAGACAAAAAATAAAGATTTGAAGTCGTTTATTTTTACCTATAGGTATAACTAAAAAAAAATACCGTTTGAAATTCGAACCATAAATGCAGATTGAATTGTGCATATTGAAGAACACTACAAATTGTAAAAGCATAGAAGTTTCAGAGCGCCTTTCGAAATGATGAAAATAGCTTCGTTTCAATCAAGTCACGTCTCGGGCTTTGCCCCTAAAGACGTCTAACTTTGTTAGCGTGAACAACTGATTATAATAATAATAATCTAGTTAATGTTCTGTAATTGACGTCTCAATACTCTCAATGTTAGCTAAACATGTCCTTTCAGTCTTATGACGTTTTGGCTCTGTTTCCCCCATAAGGAATAGAATCGAAAAACGGGTATCGAGTGACTTAGCCAAAAAAAATATTATCAAAAAAATCCAATTTTTAAATGCGGGTACCTATCACTTGGGAATGACAGGTCAAAACAAATTGAATATTATTTCGATTGATGTGCTCGTGGTAAATATGGTAGATATTGCATGCTTTCGTAGGAGGCAAAAAAGACCTAGGTACCTATACCTAGATACTTACCTATCTATTTCATTTGCCCACACTAAAAACAAATGCGGCGAACTATATTTTGGCAATGGAATACCTACTATGTACTTATAAAACCTGTCAAGGGGAAAAAAATTATTGGTAGGTCACATGTTACCATGACAAGGTAGCAAAATGATAATACAGACAAGAATAAAGGAATGATTATGTAGTAGGTTTAATTTAATTACCTTACCCGTATTTACAAAACACGACAGCTTGTCTCAAGCTCTCATTTGACCAAAAAAAAATTTTCAATCTATAGATGTCAACGTCAAACAGCGGATGTCGATGATTCGGTAAATTTTACAAAGGTTTGTTTTTGTTGCGCGAATATTCAATCGTTAATTGGTCAAAATAATTGGTTTTTGAATAACGTTTTGTTTTACATGGGCTTTCCATATTTTTTGTGACAAAAGAATATAATAAAAAGTCGTAAAATTTATTGCAACTTTAGTGAACTTACATAATTTACAGTAGTAAAACACAAATTAACTTTTATTGTTTCATTTATGACTTTACATCTGACTCATTAGTGTTAATATTGAAGGCAGACATTTTGAAAAATTGTTTCAACTACATGTTAATAAAACGCAATAGCAGCTTCTTCTGTCAAAGAGAACACGCCAACATCAAGTTTGCTTGTCATTGCCGCCGAGTACGGTAAAAGAAAAAAGAAATATTTTAAAATTTACATCGATAAATGAGTTTATGAGTAAATATCATCAAATATATATACAGTTAAAGTTTATTTAAAGTATCAGAAATAGTACAGATCATGAGTTCAATCGGAACTGGGGTAAGTAACTGTATTGAAAGGTTATGAGATTTTGTAGTTTGTTTGCATTTTCGCCTATTAATCTCTCCCTGCCTGTTTTCTGAGGATCTCTTTCTTGTGAGAATTACTGTTTACAAAGTTTAAGTGACAAGTACAAAGTTAAACCACACATTATTAAATAATTATAGTTCAAAAAAATTTGCCTATTCATGTTGTAATATTTCTTTTCCAGTATGACCTTTCGGCGTCACAATTTTCACCAGACGGCCGTGTTTTCCAAGTAGAATATGCTGCTAAAGCTGTGGAAAATTCAGGCACAGTCATTGGTCTGCGAGGAAAAGATGGAGTTGTATTTGCAGTTGAGAAATTGGTGACATCAAAACTGTATGAGCCTGGTGCTAACAAAAGAATCTTTCATATTGATGAACATGTTGGCATGGTAAGTTTACATACTTTTAAAGATGAATTTATGATACAATTTAAGATTGGATTTATTTTTCATTTATGTGTGGTATGAAGCAAAATATTATGCAAGGATTGGCCAGACAAAAGATATCTAACCCCTCTTTGTTGTTAAATTTTTATAAACATGACAGCCAGTTAAAAGGTATGCAGGGGTTGTGGAAAGCAGAAAGATGTAATCTCTGCCCACCACTCCAGAAAAGAGGTGTTATTTATGTCTATATCAGTCAGTTCTTCACCATACCAACATTTTAGGACACTTATCTACCTATAAGAATTTTAGATAATTTTCTTTTTGTCATTTTCAGGCAGTTGCCGGCCTAATATCTGATGCCAGACAGATTGTAGAGACTGCCCGTTCTGAGGCGTCCAACTACAGATCTCAGTATGGAGTCCCAGTGCCGTTGAAGTATTTAAATGAGCGTGTTTCAATGTATATGCATGCATACACACTGTACAGTGCTGTTCGTCCTTATGGCTGCTCTGTCGTCATGGGAACCTGGTCTGATTACGAAGGACCACAAATGTACATGCTTGACCCTAGTGGTGTCTCATTTGTGAGTATTTTTTTTTTCATATCATTAGTAGCTTATGACCTTAAACTGTACCCCTGAACATGAGATTAATTAATAGCATCTGTAAGATTTAACATTTGTGGTCAAATTGTTTTTTTTTTAAGAAGCTAATTATTTTGTGTGTTAATGCCAGTGTCATAAGGAAATTTAGAGTGAAGTGTTGACATCTCGCAGAGCATAACATCATGGCTCTCCAAAACAAATAAATAAATTTTTTGATCTTCTCTCCCCATTTATATCATTTAATTTAAATCCAATGTATAATTCATATTCATACAACAAAATATAATAATTTGGCTTTTTCAAAATTCAAACATAAATATAAAAACTGGTATTATACAAAATAAGGCCTATACATGGGGGTCAGCTTTATATTTTGTTACTTTAGATTTTGTTTTAAGGCGGACCAAGTTGGGTACGAGTAACAGATGGTTTGAAAATACAACCCAAAGAATGTTTGTATTAAAACTTGAATCATGTCAATAATTCTTAAAAATATAATTCCAGTCCTATTTCGGCTGTGCTGTAGGCAAAGCGAAGCAGGCTGCCAAGACTGAAATTGAGAAGCTGAAATTATCCAACCTGACTGTGAAGGACTTGGTGAAGGAGGCAGCTAGGATGTGAGTATTTACTTCTTAGTTGATAGCTGTGTGGTTCGCCGCACTTCAGAATAGGACCACTATCTATCCCATGTATATCTTAAGAGGTGACTTAGGAAAAGGCTAATAAACTTGGGATTCTTCTTATAGGTAATGGGCTAGCAACCTAACACTATTTGAATCAATTCCATCATGACACAACATGACACTTTCTCTTCAATGTTGACTCTGTCTACACCGCAGGGAATATAAACTTGATTATATGCTGTATGTAGTTAATGTGACGTGAAAACTGTACTAGATGAATGTGGCCCATTTTACGACGAGACTGAAATGAGTAAAATAACTACATAGTTACTTTATTTTAGAAGTAAGATAATAAATGGTATTTATTTACTTATTTAAAACTATTGCACAAAAAAACATGTACAAAGGGCAGTCTTAATGCTGTTTGGCATTTTCTACCAGTCTACCAGCATATCGCATATGGTATGGTGGACTTTATTATAGATCTATTAAGACATGTATTTTTGTTGTACATTGTATGCGTATATATCAACCATGTGGCCAGCTCAGCTAGAAAATATTTTTGGAAGCGCCTTTTTCCCTCAGATCACTTTATAAACTTTGATTAATCTGTCTGAAATCTAATTTATTTCAAATCAAATAGGTATATGCCGATTGCATTTTCTGATAATGTAGCTTTCTAATAGTGTAAAAATGGTTGAAATCAGTTCAGTAGTTTTTGAGTTTATTCATTGCAAACATACAAAAGTACAAATCTTTTCTCTTTATTAACAGTTTGGATCATTATCAGATATTTGTGCCGAACAAAAATTCATATCCATTCTTTGATGAATTAAATAGTAATATCTATTGTTTCCATTACAGCATCTACTTAGTCCACGATGAGTTGAAAGACAAGCAGTTTGAGCTGGAATTGTCGTGGGTGTCAGCGGCTACCAAGGGCCGTCACCAACTCGTGCCTAAAGAGGTTGCTTCCGAAGCGGAGAACTTGGCCAAGCAAGCCTTAGCGGACATCGAGGACTCTGATGAGGGTGACATGTGAATTTAGATAATACATTTTTTATTATTAATCGGTGTTTTATTTTTTGCGTAGTACCTATGGCACGCGCGACGCCCTTTTGATAGCTTGAGAAACTCCCTGTTTCGCTTTTTATTATGACGTGAAAAGGGACAGCGATAGATTTTCGCGCGGTGAAAATGGCGTCTCGCGTGCCCATGGGGTGGGAATAGGCTAGAAACAAGTTTTTTTTTTCATATATTTTGTAAATTTGTAACGAGAATGTTACGTGATTTTACTTGAAGTAATTGACTAATTAATAATAAAAACATCTTCTGTTTTTTTTTTCTAAATTTAAAGATAATTTAAATATGTATATGGAGACAAATTTATTATTAATAGGCATACTTTAAAACTGTCTAGCCATCAAATATGAAAACATTGTGTGATATATTTTACTCTCTTTCTTAATAGCAATTTTGTCACCCTGACAACAACCCGCTTTGGGAACTTTAGGCATTAAGTGTAACTTTTTTGTCATATACTTACAGTAGAACTCTGCTGAAAGTAACAGTGAAAATATTTCGAGTTCATGTGTGTAGTTATAATACCTACTTTAGTTTATTGTGGTTAAAACTCATATTTGGCAAATTCCGCGCTCCTAGAGACTGAGAACGCTACCGGGATTAAACCAGGACGATAATGGTTGTTATAGTGGTTTACATACATACATATAATCACGTCTATATCCCTTGCGGGGTAGACAGACCCAACAGTCTTGAGAGGACTGATAGGCCACGTTCAGCTATTCCAATTTAAGATAGAATTGAGATTCGAATAGTGACAGGTTGCTAGCCCATCGCCTAAAAAAAGAATCTCAAGTTTGTAAGCTTATCCCTTAGTCGCCTTTTACGACATCCATGGGAAAGAGATGGAGTGGTCCTATTCTTTTTTGTATTGGTGCCGGAAACCACACGGCACCAATATAAAAAAGAATAGTGGTTTACATAATTGTTTTTCTAATCTCTTTCGTCAGGAATTAAATTCCTGACCTTATGCACCCACGGCAGCGGGGCTAGCATAGCACGCTCTATAGCTGTCCCGTTTAACGTCAAAATAAAAAGCGAAACAGTTATAGTTTATCGCTCGATAAAAATGACGCCGCGCGTGCAATGCTTGAATTATAATGGTCTGTTATAATAATTTACTTAATTGCTTGAATATGCTTAACTCTTTGGTCACGGATTTATATTTTTACCCGGAGCAGAGTGACAATAGAAACTGCCCTGCAAGATTTATCAGGGCAGTTTAAACTATAAAGCTGTTCTATTCAGCCCCGTAAGAGAGACTGCTTAGTAAGTGAAATTATTTTCATAACATAACGTAAACCACGCCTCTTTCCCGGAGGGGTAGGAAGGGACCAAATCTTTCCACTTGCCAACTCTCTTCATGCAAGCTCGTCGGTTTCGGATACTCAAGACCTAGCAAGAACGTCTTCGATTTGATCATGCATATAATTAATTTTTCGTCTTATAACTTAATAGATATCTAGATTTTATGAAATCCAACATGCCTAGTCTTTCAGAGGAAATAATCACCAACAATAAAAGACACTCAATAGTTCATGATTTATTTGTATTGTCAGTTTAGAGTTATATCTCACAATATTCCAGACATACTAAGAACAATATACAAACTCTATGACCAATATTTAATTATGACTCGCGTATTTATAAAATGTACAATATAATCTCATTCGTTTTGAACTTATTTAAATATTTACAAAATATTCGATCTGATAAAATTGTATACAACACTATGTCCTTTAGATTACAGTGATATAAATACATAAAAAATAAAAAGAGCTAACAGTATTTACAAGATATCAGGTCATATGTAAGCTTCTTGATTCTTTATTCCTGCTGTGTGGTTACCCTCGGATATAACTGAAAAGAAAAACTACGATTAGATATAGGTCTTCGAAGCATTTTTAGGAAAGAAATGAAAAATTATAAGTTTATGATGTTCCTATTGCTACTATTATCATAAATCAGCCGGATTATTTTCAAAAACACGCTGTAATGATTAGAGATATAGCTGAATCGTCAATTATTAGCTTAATCTTACTTCTCCCAACGAAATTAAAGTTTTTTGGACGCCAATAACATGCTACAGTCTCCTTTGCCCAGAGAGTGGCAAAGCGGCTAGCGAATCACTTGTTTTCCAAATTATCAATAACACTTAGGCTTAAGCTGTGTTAGTGGTGGCTAATAAATACCACTCCTGATCGCTGTTTGCGAACTTTTAACCTCTACCAATCTTCGAAGATAATCTTCTGGGCCCATAACCTTAGTATTCTTATACGCCTAGTTATAATATGCTACAGTCACCACTCCCTAGCTTAGTGGACGATTTCGTCGCGCGATAAACTATCGCTGTTTCGCTTTTTATTGCGAAATGAAACGGGACAGCGATAGTGCTAGCCCCGCTAAAACGCCATCGACTCACGCTCTAAGTAAAGGCTTGCAATTGGTACTTACCCCAAGCAAGTTCCTGGGCACATAGCCCTCGTGTCCCTGATCATCGCGACACCACCACCACTCCCGCTCGCTGTCGTCTCCCTTCCTCAGCACGTGTAGTCTGGCGCCCGTACTGAATGACAGCTCGTCGCTTCTACTAGCCGTGTATGAAAACACGGCGTAGACTAAACCGTTGTTCATGATGCCCAGCTTTTCTTGTACGCCTGTAAGATGAGAATAGATTGATTAGAGACTAAAATCATTTGGATTAATAGTAACAAAGTTTTTAACGTCTTTAATTTACTTATTTGGTATTACCTCGACATTCTGACATTTAGTCAACCTACATGAAAGTAACCAACGTAAAGTTTCGCAAACTTCAAACTTAAAATACCTATCTGATAGATTTCTTTCTCTTAAATAAGGGCCGTTCCGGTTGGCATAGTAATGGTACTAAACACAAAAATGTATTTAAAAAATTGTGAACTTCAGTAGGTAGGTACTTACTATAGAGGTACTCTGAGCAGCCGTCGAAGCCTTCCTCGTCCTCTTCGCACTTCTCCGCCGCTGTCTCGTGGTCAGACAGCGTCGTTGCGAATATACAAGCTCCTGGAAATCACAGTTTTAATTCAGAATCAAAATGGGTATAATCCAAATAGCCATTCGTTCTTATATTAATATTGCTTTTACCCAACATACCCATCAGGTCTTATTATTATCCTACAAAGAATAATAGCCACTCAAAGCAAAGAAGTCCCGGTCAGGTGGCTCAAAATAATCCTTTACTTTTGTCATAATTCTAGTCTTCTGTGACAGAAAGTAAAAGTTGATGTTACGTGCGACGCCTAAATGAATTGAGAACAGCAGGAATAATGGCCTATCTACGGAAACCAAGGAAATTCTAGAGTTCGAAAGGAGACCAAGTAAGAAATAAAGGAAGTTCTTATGTCAATAGATTCTAGATGTTGTTAGACCAGGAAATTGTCGCTATCTCCGAATCATAGAACCATCCAGCTAAACGCGGTATTTCACTGTGACTGTAGTTAACAGTTAGAGCTCGTTCCCACCTGTCGGGTGTCGGATCCGTATATTAAACGGAAGTTCTAGTGGCAGAGCATTATATATGACGCTATTCACACTTATCGGAAACCGATTTTGTGTCGGCTCCGACAAGAAATGTCGGGTGTTTTGCCAGCCCTCTACGCCCGGAAAAAAATCGTGTCGGATCTCGCTCGCCTATGATTAAGAACGGCGCTGTTCACATTTGTCTGATGTCGGAGCCGATAACCCTCTCCCCGCTACCCCTCATTCCGTTCGTGCGTACGTCGTACCTGCGATCGCGCACACACACATCGCGGCGCGCAAGCAGAGTTGTTGTGTTTTTATTGTACGCACGTTTGGTGATTCGTAGTAATGGAAAAAAATATCAACCCCGAACAATTGATCACACTAGTTCAGGAAAGAGGTGTCCTTTGGGACAAAACTCTAAATGATTATAAAGATAAGAACCTGAAAATAGCTGCTTGGCGGGAAGTTTGCTGCCTACTCATACCTAATTTTGACAATTTGGACGAAAAAGAAAGACAATCATGTGGTAAGTGTTTGAAGTTATTTATTTAATAATATACGTAAAATTCAAAACATAAATATTAACCATGCGCTTCTGGTTGCCAAGGCACCGAGCCTATTGTTGAAACGAAGTAGTTTGCAAATTCAGACCGTATATAATTTGCAATAGGACCACCACGTGGATTACAGTTTTGCAGTTGTACTTGTTCTTGCATCGGATTTTCTGCCGCATAATGAATATCTTCAAAGTTCAGACCGTCCTTTTCTCTTACAAAATTGTGTAATACTGTACACGCTTTTACAATTTCGATAGCCGTGTCTGGGTGGACATCCAGTGGCCGATGAAATATTCTCCATTTATTGGCTAAAATACCGAATGCGCATTCAACGTACATTCTTGCCCGACTTAAACGATAGTTAAATATTTTTTTCATGTGGTCTAAATGAGTGCCTCCAAAAGGTCTTAACAAATTTGTTGACAGAGGGAAAGCCTCATCGCCCACGAGAACATAAGGCATATCATTTTGAAGTGTTGCATGTAGAGGCCTTGGTTTTGGTATATTTAAACTACCATCATTCAGTTTCTTCCATATAGTTGACTCCTTGAATATTGAAGAATCGCATTCTTTTCCATACGAGCCAACACTCATAAAAATAAAACGATATTCTGAATCAACAACGGCTAGTAAAACAAATGAAAAATAATCTTTGTAATTAAAATACATCGAGCCAGTATTGTTTGGTTTCACCACTCTTATGTGCTTACCATCAACTGCTCCAAGACAGTGCGGAAAGTTGGCTTTCATATCAAAACCTTTTGCAATTTCCAACCATTTACGCTCATTATCAGGAATTTGCATGAACTCGTCTCTTAATACATCCCAGATAGTGGAACTAATTTCTTTGCAGATTTTACTAATAGTTGACACACCAACTCTGTAACTATAGTGCAATTCTTTGAAGGAACAACCCGATGCGCAATATCTGTAAAATAATTAAGTAGGTAAAATAATTAACATTTCTATATGTACCTATTGTAATTGCAGGTAAATTAGTATCTACAAAGTGGTCGAATCTACGAGATGCCTGGATGCGAGCAAATAAAAATGACGTCAAAAAATCCGGAGCAGGGGCTAAGTTTTCAAAGCCATATATATATAAAGAACAGATGAGTTTTCTGCAAAAAGTGGCTGAGCCTAATCGAACTCATGATTCTGTCAAGAAGCGTCCAACAGATACATGTCCCGAGGCATCAGCGGCCAATACAACAGATATAAATTCAGAGCTGCTATTACCAAGCACTTCCAAAAAGCCCAAAACCTCCTGTCTCGATGACAAAATGAGCCAGTTTTTAGATAGCAGGCTACAGTCAGACAGAAGTAACGAACATCCAATGCTCTCTTTTTTTAAAGGTGTTCTACCGAGCGTTACGTCTTTTGACGATAATGAAACTTTAGAGTTTCAATCAGGCGTGCTGTCACTGATTCAAAATATTAAAAAGCAGCGTGAAAGTCGTTTATACTCATCAAACTATGGTTGGCATTCACAATCAAGAGATCACGTGCAACAATCTGTATATTCGTCACAAAACCAGAATGTGCACCCACCATTAAACCAGAATAATATCTTCCCTTCAAGTGGATATGGATATTCGACACGCCAACTCGTTGAACCAGCATCACCTACTTTGTCACTACATTCAAGTAATACTCAAGATTCGGACTTAGATTTTAGTAATATTTAACTCCACTAATTTGTTTTCGTAATTAAAAAAAATTAAAGTTATTTCTTTCAATAAATATATGTGAACTAAAAGTGACTGTTTTATCTCTTCCTTTATACAAATTAATATGTATAATTATATTACCTTAAAAATATCGCCAACCTTTCTTCAGTACAAATGCAGTCTCTAAATCTCGTATTTTGGTAGTTTATGCTCACTGATATTTGAGCCAATAGATGGTTGAATGTAGTTATCGACATTCTAAAATAATTGAAAAACTTAATTTCGTCACTCCTCAATTCTGTTATTAAATTCTGAAATGTTCCCAAACTAAATCTTTCTCTCAGGATTGGGTGCACCCAATATTTTCTTTCCTTGGCTGTCTTTCTTCGTTTTCTTCTCAAATAATAATACATCACAACAAGAGCTTCGTCGACGTCCATCGTGCACAATCGCCTCGCGTAGAGTGCTTGAAATTGGCACTAGCTTCGACCGTGGCCGACAACCGATCGTGTGTGTGAACAAAGGCGCCGACATCCGATTAATATACGGATCCGATAGCCGACAGGTGGGAACGAGCTCTTAGTGAAATACCATGTTATCCATCCGTATAATAGGGATAACGACATGACATGTGTGTGATATCGAAATATACTTAGAACATAGAATTGCGTACCGTTGTCAACGAGGAAGCGAACCATCGGCAGGTTGTTGCAAGAAGCCGCGCAATGCAGAGGAGTCCACCCGTCGGAGTCCTGTGCGTTCACGTCGCAGCCTAGCTCCACAAGGAATCTGTAAGTAGGGTTAATGTATTGGTAATATTTTTTACACAAACTCTGACACACACTTAGTCCGCGATATCTCATCTCGGGAATTAGTGCTAGATCTAAAAATCGGGAGATAGTGCTAGATGTAAATCCGATATCATTATTGGGGGCATTCATTTTATACTTACATGAAGATTAATAATGCCAGTGATTTTTAGTCCAATCCAATTAGGTTTGTATGATGCCTGGCATTTTATTACCTAACTGTACCTAATGATGAAAATTTTAACAAGAAACTTGAGTAGTTGTAAGTTTGTTTGGTAGAAATCAACCCACCATTTCTTCACTCATATGTCATATCCAGGTTTTTTTCCATTACAATAAATAGTTTAGAAAACAATAATAATAATACCCAAGGGAAAATATTTTTTTTTATAAAGTGTCATCTATATAAAAATCCCGGAAACAATATCAACGAAAATGCGCTAAGCGTGTGCTTTATACTCACTTGACAATTTCGAAATGGCCGGCACAGATGGCGTTGTGGAGGGCCGTGATTCCTTCGTCGTTTGCTGCGCTGGCATTCTGCACCTAAAATATGTTTACTTTTTATATTTTACAACAATTGAAACAAGACAATGTTCTTCTAGTTTGTGTGTGTAAAGCTTTCAAACGTATGTTTGTTATAGCAAGCAATATTTTACAGCTCTGAAAAAGTTTATATAGTGACTCTTAGAAGGTAAGTTTAAGACTATCTTTTGCTTGGAAATCCTGCTTAAATTTCCAAAAAAGAAATAGCGTCTGTTTTATTTCGTGCTTATTATATTAATATTAGTTTAGACATGAAAGCGTAACATACAGATTTTTCTATCCTAATCAAGAATTAGTGTGAATTAATATAATGATAATGATATGATTATATTTGGGCCTCATATTTACCTGTGTCGCTGTTTTCTTGACCAACTCCAATTCCCCCTCTAAACTAGCGTCAAGCAGCAGCGCAAGCGGATCAAAACTAACGCGCCTGGCCAGCGGTGCTTTACCCCCTTGCTTCAAATTGCCTTTCTTTGACCGCCTCAAAACATTCTCAGTGCCCTGAGAATCCTGACCGTTCAAATCGACAGAACTGATCTGCTCAGCTACATCCCCCACTTCATCCTTTTCACTACCCATCGATATGTTATTATTTAGAGCCTTATCTACTTCATCTTTCTTCGTTTTATCTTTTAGGCCGTTCTGCATTTCGCTAGGAACGGAATCTAGAGTCAGTCGATCCATTTCTGGGAACAAAAACGCTGGTGGCATCTCTATACGACGATTGATACTGACGCTTATTCCGTTCTTAGCTGTATTTAGATTTCGTAGTTTGGGTTGCTCGCTCATGGGTGGTTTTCTTATTGTAAGTGGACGTGCTTTAATGATCATTTCATTGTTGCTGCTACTATTGTTGGAATCTTTTTGATTCTGCTGAGTTTCATCGGATTCTGTTGAAGGCGTGGATTCTGAATTTTGGTTGAAACCTACATCAGTATTCACTGACTGTCTCGGTGGTGTCTGAAAAATAGAAAACTTTCTTTTAATTTCTATGTCACGTTGTCATTTAGATATGTACCTGCTACCATTTTATCTTACTTTAATAGCTTATTATTTCTGAGAACTACAAATAGTTTACCTTTATTGTAGGCTTCGGAGGTAAGGCTGGTTTAGGTGATTTATCTGTACCGCTGACATCGGGTGTTGATAGTGGCGTGCTGGCACTTTGTGGTGGAGACAGCAGAATACTTTGTGATGTATTCTGTCCACTGAAGTTGCTTCCACTGGTCGACAGTCCTGACGCCGTGTTTCTAACGATCTGGGGTTGGGAAGTTGCCACGTTACTAGCTACATGTATGGTTGATGGTGCAGTGATACTTTGAGTTTGAACGGTTTGCGGTTGGACCGGTTGGATCTTTGTGGATGATGTCTGATAAATGGGTGATGGTTTGCCACTTGCTACCTGAACCGTTGTGGGTGCTACACTTGATACAGGTTTCTGGAATGAATTAATGAATGATATGATATTTTTACAAATGTAGAATGAATAGCGAATGGTGATGTAGAGATTGTCTAAGCTGAAGTGACGCGCCCCACCTTCGTATTTACGCACACAAGCAAATATCAAATATGGACGCAATACACCTAAACATCAATCGTTCATTTGCCGGTTAGGCTCAAACTGTTTTTCTCAAATTTGTTGAATTTTGTTGCCCAACTAGTTTAGTTGAACTTAAACGTTCGAGAGGAGAGGACGTTTTGTTTCATACAATATGACGTCGCTGCTCCATAGAGCGAGCGTGGTCGGATTTATCGCCCGACAAGTCGACCGTATTGTTCACGTGCAGATCGTAGTTCACTGAACAATCGACGCTACCACACAGATGAAGTGTCGTCATTAATATTTGCACTCACACATCTAAATAAACTAATTAAGTAGTGGGGCGCGTCACTTCAGCTTAGACAATCTTTAGCTGAATATTTCAATGCTAGATATTAACTTACCCCAAAACCTATAGAACTGCTAGTAGATGTTGTATTAGATCCCAAACTCGGAGAACTGCCTTTTATCGCGTTACCTTGTTGGTTTTTGTTTGAACTGTTCTTCGAGCCATCAGTGCTATGACTATTACTCTGACTTAGCCTAGAATTCTGAAGATATGCTTGGTTCTCTTTCCCCTCTTGATTACATCTACCCGAGGAGTCTGATTTCTGCAACTGATATGTTTGTTCCTGTGGATATGTCATTTCTGTTTGACTTAGAGGTGTCGCCAGACTCTTGTTCACAACCGTGAGTGGCGTAGAATGTACTGTCATATGATTTATATTTATGTTAGGGTTTTTATCATCGTTGGTCTTTCCGTTCACTTCAGCTTTAAGTTTTCCATTTGTACTTTGTGGGAATTTGGTGTTATATGGCAATGTTTGATATTTAGGGTCTGATTTACTTGCAGCAAATTCTGGCAGGAATTCCTGTTCGTTAATTTTAAGCTCTTTACCAGTTTGATTACTGTTCGAACTGCTTGTACTATTAGGACTATATTGTGGTTGTTTATTATAATCTGGATATTTCATGTGATCGAACATCCCTTTTTGATCATAAGCGTTGCTGATACCCTGTTGGACGTGACTAAAAGCGTTATTCTCGTGTTTGTTTGGATACTGATTCTGATATTGGTTTTCACCAGGTGGTATGTGTGGGTATCCATTGTACAGCGGGTTCATCATTTGCTTCTGCTGCAAATAATGGGCTTCTTGTTGTGTCAAATGAGCTTGTATGTTGTCACTCTGAGTGAGCTGTTTTAATGGCACATTGTTTTGTATAACATTCTGTTTCATTGCCTGGAAAGAAATTGGGACCACTTTAAAAAGACATTGTTGGTGATTTGAATAAATAAATTTACAATAAAAACAATAAGCTGAAAATCTTCTTAATTTATAAGTGATGTTTTGAAACAAAGTAAGTACATCCGACCGGTTAGATTGGAGAACCATAATAACTAAGCAAGTAACTTTTCAGACTTAAATGTTTCAACATATCTTAAAAGAGTTTTCTATTGATTAATTTAAATTTTTATTATATTCATAATTGTGATATAATCGGATATATTTCTGCAAGATTCATGAGATGATAAAGCATTTACCTGGAAATTAGCATTATGACTGACGCTCTGCGCATGAGGCACATGGTTGTAAGGCTCCACCGCCGCGACGTTCCCTCTGGCTTGCTGGTTCTTTGGTTGGCTGCCGTTGTAGTTTGAGAGCTGTTGCATGGGTGTCGGGTTGTTGGTTCTGAAATTTAATATAAACTTTTATTAGAAAGGACAATTTTAAAGCAATTTGACAAGCTTGTTTTAAACATTTTTCCACGGAATTAACAGCACTTAATGTGATTTTAGGTGTTATTTTTCTTAGATACTTTCTCATTTTTAAATGGACGCGATTGAAAGTTTATGAAAACCTACTGCAGCACTCATAAGGGACAAGCAAGTTTTGATTGCTTTGGTAAAAATGGCTTTTTTGTCAACATATGTACGAGATTCAATTAGTTTGTCCAATGAACCATGATATATGATTTTAAATGCTGTGCTATAAACAAATCTTCCTCTTTAGATAGTGTTAATCCTCTCAGGAGAAGAGCCTAATGGTCATGCTCATGGATTGCGTAAGACCGGTTTTCACACGATATTGAATCATGGTTTAGTTGAGTATTATGAATTCTCATTTTTTGAATTGTTACTTTTCGAAACGGGCGTTTTGGACAGTTGAAATTTGAGGTCGAAAGGCAATACAATAAATAACAGCTTTGTTGTTATTGCTACGGGAGTCTACACGAGGCAGCTAGCTGTCTATTGAGAGCTCCCTTCCGACGCAAACTGACCTGAAGTTACGAAACTCTTGTTCGATGCTTCTACTTCTATTATTACCTAAGTAACTTTCTTGATCATTATTGTAATCCCTAGAAAACTTATCTAACAGTACCTCTGTTGTTGCTGCTGAGGGTGTCTATGCGCCGCCGCTAGTTGTCTATTGAGGGCTCTCTTCCGAAGTAGCCTGGCCTGAAGTTCCGACACTCTTCGGTCGATGCTTCTCATCTCCTCCTGCCTCGCGCCTAGCGCTGCTCGCTGCGCTGACAGTCGTCCGTTTTGTTGCTCATTCAGCTTGTTCCGGTACTGGAATAGAAATTAGTGTAATTTGAAAATAAGTACCTACGTACATACATATGGTCACGTCTATATCCCTTGTGGGGTAGACAGAGCCAACAGTATTGAAAAGTCTGATAGGCCACGCTCAGCTATTTGGCTTAATGATAGAATTGAGATTCAAATAGTGCTAGGTTGCTAGCCCATCGCCTAAAAAAAGAATCCCAAATTCAAATCTAAAGTAAGCCTATCCCTTAGTCGCCTTTTACGACATGCATAGGATAGAGATGGAGTGGTCCTATTCTTTTTTGTACTGGTGCCGGGAACCACACAGCCCCAGAAAATAAGTATGATGACATTAATGGCGCAGAAGTTTGGGCGTCGGGTTACCCAAGCGCCAGGGTACCCTGATTAAGATCAGCGCGGGAAAATATTTTCAAATATTATTTGTCCGTGTTTGGCAACACAAGAGAGCCGCGCACTCGTCATAGCAGTGGTGCGTGACTCTCTTGCGCTATACTATAACTGGAAGATTGATACAATCATGGGTGGTGGTGGAATGGATTGTCTGTGATCTTGGGTTCTATTCCTAAACGCTTTTCGCTATTGCTTCAACTGGATTTACGATAGAAGTCGAGAGATTCATTTTGCTTGTTGCCTAAATTTTTCCTTGTCGATGACAATTACTACATTTTTCCATCCCGGAACAAAAGCTGCTCCCGTAGGATCTTAACGATAAACTACAACATACGCGAGCAAAGCCGCAAGCCAAAGATGAAATAAAATTAAATCACAGACATAACTAACACATTCTTAATATTACTTTGTATGGATTAAAAGGATTTTAACAATGCATTCATTCTACGCAAAAAATCTAAATTAAAAGTTCATTCAGAAAAGTAGATTAAAATACGCCATGTTAATTAAGTGCAGCAGTAGTGCACTCTCACGTCATTTGCGCTAATTTAAAATGCATTCGCTTGGGAAAGCTGACACCGGGGTACAGTGTATCAAAAGAGACCACGCAGAAACAGGGAATAGACAAACATTTTTAATCCACCCACGTAAGGTAAATCTTCATTTCGTTTTCAATCCTCAGTTTAGTTTAAATGTTGTTATTGTTTAAGTGTAAATTCAGTAACAGGATGCAAATTGAAGAAATTAATAGATTTATGATATTAGATTACCTTGATAATATAAAGCATAAAGTAAAATATAAGTAGAAGAGAAGCGAAAAAGTAATAAGGTTTTTTTTATGTTGAAGATTTTAAAAAGTAGGAGTAAAAATTGGTTAATACTCTATGGTTCCTAGAAATCTCAGGACAACAATCTAAGGACTGTATGAATAAAAGCCGTACACTACATAAAATACATAATTCAAACAACTTTTTCCTTTGAACATTTGTAGTGTTGAATTTTAAGACACATTTGGCATACACGCAAATTTTTAACCCATTCACCGCCTAAAGATACTTTTTAGCACTCATACCATCAAGGATTTCAAATCACTCGTGTATGAAATAGATCCACCGGCGGGAACAACTCTGTACGTTAGTTCCTATTAAGTACACTGTAAAAGAGACCTCACAAAATCTGGAAGTAGCTAAACTTTTGAACTACACCCACGTACGGTGCATCAAGGTGCTAGTGTTACTTCAGTTCAGCCGAAACTTTGGATACTTTGCATGAAAAGTTTTCAACAGTATACTATGAATATATAAAATAAAGAACTAAGATACAATTGGATTTATTTTTAATATTTGTATAACAAAGATATGATTATGCTTTCAATTTATAAAATTACTGAAATAGTAAAAAAGAAATAGTCTTCATCTTCGTGCTTAATCAGAAAAAGTAGTAGTTGATATAAATGTGAGTAGATAAATTAAGAATTAACAATCAAACAGACAATGAAATCGATTATACTCGTATGAAAATTATATCACACTTATTGTCGCCTTATATACCTATAGAAAAGAAAAAAATCTAACCTTGATATATTGATCTATATTCAGAATTCTGTATGAACGCGGATATTATAAGAGCAGAATATATCGATAAAAAGTTTTAAGACATAAAACCCTGATCACTTTTAGATCAAATCATCCTAAGATCAGAAGTTGGATTAAGGGGAAAACTTTGCCAGTAATTCTTCCGTAAAATTGGCTGGTTATAGAGTGTCATTTAAAACTCTTCAAAGCTTTGAAGAATTTTGTGATCTGACTGTCTACTAATAGATTTATAAAAAATAGCAATTTTAATGTAATTAAAATTTCTGTTTATAATAAGAAAATAAACGGCCTTGTTTTAAAATTTTGTAGGTATTTCTGCGATTGTGTAATTTAATAAAAACTATAAAAAAAATATGAAATTTAATATATTATTATAAGACTAAAAGTATAGTATATATGTATATATCTTTAGCATAGGGTGTTTGTGGGTCTTGACCCACCAATGGCTAAGATCATAAAAAAGACACCTTCGGTGCCCTATGATTCAATCATACAATACCCCTAACGCAGAGATTGCATACCTACCAAATATTAAAAATCATTTTTTATAACCCTTTCGGGTATCGGCTTTAGCAGACTTGCTACTTGGTATCTTTCAGGGATGCGAAACGTCTCTTTCGCAAAATGTCCCTTTCGGAAAATGTCTCTCTTTGCCTTAATATAACACTACTCAACGAAATTTAAGTGAACTTTAAGTAAAAGAATTTTAAATGATGAATGTATTCAACATCATTAGCTCTTTAGGTAATGTCAATATGTATGATACATATATGTATTTAGATACAAAATCAAAACACAATAAATAATATATAATGATGAATTTTAAAATTTAACAGCTGTCCAAAAATAATAACGCGAATTTGAACTACTTATATTCCGTTACAACAATAATAGTCTACATCAATTCTTTGAAAATTAATCTAATAGGACAAAATTTTGGATAAAAATTTGGACTGCATAGGTATTTGTGCGCTAGCCCTCAGACTAGGGTTACAGCCATTGAACTTTATCATAATAGAGCATTCGTTCAGCAATATCCAAGCCCATTATATCTACCCAGTTTATCTCACCGCGAATCCATTCCTGAACAAAATCAATTCCATCCGAACGAGTTTTTCCATATCAACGGTTTTGACCAAAATCAAGATTTTCTGATTCGAAGCGTTTTTCTCATGTGATTTAATATAATCGAAATAACGGCGAAATATATCGAAATTCATTAAAAATGGGAATGTTTGACCAAGATATGAAATTTATTTGAACGTTCATCTTTCCCAATAAATGTGTTACCAATTTTTTTACATTTAATAATTTTTGCTTACGTGATGTTCCGTTAACATTATTTTTTTAATAATATGTAAGTACATTTTGGGTATCAGTGTTTGTAATAGTAAGTTAGTCAGTGTATCATAGTTCAATAAGTGCGGTAGATAGGCGTTGACATGCGTATAAATATTGTTTTAATAATAAACTTTGTTTAGTTTTAAAATACTGGGTAATTAAAGATTTCCTTCATTACCAATCAATTAATTTTCGCAATCTTGTCAAAATTAGTTTAAAGCTTTTAAGTGCAATCAATAATAACAAAAAGCATTAGGTCAAGAGTACCCGAGTTTGCATGAAGACATAAATGTGGTTAGTTGAAAGATGTCCTAATCTCTCCCTACCCTCATAAAGGTGTAATTTTATGAATGGGTGCATAAGCAAAGTATACCTACATATTCAACAATCTACATACATATCGAAATTCCAAAATACAAAGATGTTAACGAGTTGAACACAAGATAGCATGATATGACAAAGAGGTGAATATCAAACGTCGTATCACTGGGGTTATCAAACAGCCCTCTACGGAAATTGGAGAAGTGTGCCTCGTCGAACTGCCTTTTGATCTACCTCGACAGTTATTGAACTTCGACGAAGATTACATCTTTATACTTGTAGCTAAGCGTAAACTTAAAGTTGCTACGCATCGCCGAACGAATCACGTTAACATCAAAAGTTAGAACTATATCAATTTCTGATTTGTACTTTGTTATACTTATGAGTAATTTAATTGAGTGGTAATATGTATCGTGGTTATTGTTTCAAGTTTTCCTACTACGTTATCTTTTCTCACAGATATTCTTTATGTACGCTTAAAGGATAACGTTTGCGCTAGTGTTGTCAAAAGGTTGATTTACTTTTACCTAAAGTTAATTTTCAAATTATAGACAAAGGATATTTATAGACAAAGAGTATCTTTACTTTTACAACGCATTAGTCAGCTTTTATATTTTATAAGGATAAAAAATCACTCTTTAGAAACTTAAAGGTCAGTTGTAATCTTTTGCGAAAGTTTCTTTCCGGTTTTAATGTCAACTATGACATAGGGTCTAGTTGAGGTCTTAGCGCGGAACTATCCAAGTTTGTCGGGGATTCCGAAATAAACGATCTTGGTAGGATTCTTTTCACGTGAAGTGGCAAAGTTTTCGAACTACACAAAAATTCTTCCTCTCTTATCTACCCTTGCGGAAAAGGCACCGATATTCTCAAAGCCTTCAGGATTCTTTTTTTACACAACTTTGTAATCTTGAGGTTTTCATACATATAAACTTTTATATAATTACGTCTTTATCCCTTACAGGGTAGTCAGGCCAAATAGTGTCAAAAATTATCAAAAACCATGTTTAGCTGTTACGAATTCAATCAAGGAAGACACTAATTAACTCGGGATTCTTCTTTTAGGCAATGGTTAGCGACCTATAACTACTGAATTTCAATTCCTTGACTGAGCCATACAGCCTAACGTGGTTTTTAAAGTTTTTAGTATATTCTCATATTGCAGTAATTTTATTGTTATCATATGTTTCTGTATGCTTATTTATTTGTAGTTATTTTATAACTTAATCAATATATTTTATTACTTGCCTAAATTAAGACAATAATTTTGTGTACGATTTATGTAAGTTTAATATGTTCAGAAGGTACCTAAGTTTTTTTCCTGAACAAGGTAGGTACCTCTTAGCAAACCTTTCACAAGGCAGAGAAATATTTCCATTTACCCAACCAATTTATTTTTACACCGTTACGTGTTAGAATTTTATTTCCATAAAAATGAAAAACTGTTTAATTTTGCGAAATTAAAATTCCGACACGAGATCTCGACATTTCACAAACTTAAGCACTTATTTCAACATGGATTCCCTCTTGCATTTATTTGCTGTTTGCTGTGAAAAGGAATGTGTGAAATGATTTGGGAAATCTTGGTATCAGGTACAACTTCAGATTTTTTATGGATTTCGTACTTGAAGACAAAACTAATAACTTTCTGCACATCTTAATTATGTTTTAGTTCTTTATTAATACTCGTATCCTGTCGGGTACCTCGTCTTAACCTTACTTGGGAACCAGCACTTACATACGGTAATTTAGAGATCTTACTTTAATATACAACAGGAACTTCTTCATTAATTTAATTAAGCATCTCAATAAATTTATCCTTTAGTCGGATAATATTACCTCTCTTGATTTTTATATCACTGAGCAAGTATCAAAACTTCACAAAGCATTCCCAGGGCGAGCCAGTAGATTGGCGCCGTAAATTCCCACCAAATTAGAAGAACGGAACGTGATATTAATCCAGGCCTCATGGGAGACTCATATCAGGCGTTTCTGTATCGTCGCGGAGCCTTTTAGGGTTATATACTTTGTCTTTATCTGTTGGAGTAATTATATTTTCTAATTAAATCGTTTTGCAATAGACTCACTCGGAAAGAAACATATAAACATAAAAAATAACGCCTCCCTACTAGAGGGATGGGCAGAGATTACATCTTCCCACTTCCGATCTGTGCATACTTCTATCTCGTCATCCACATTCATCGCTTACTTCATGGAAGCTCGTCAATTTCGGGTACGCTTGACCTGACCTATTTTATAACTTTGTTAGTACAAATATGCAGAAAATGTAGTATGTAGTAGTTCTTAAAAAAAACAAGTTAAAGGTAAATAAGTACAAAATCTCAGAAATAAAAATATGATCACAAAAATACTACTTTTTATTTAGTTCTAAGTAGATGTTAGGTCTTACAATGCTGCCTACGAGACGTCAATTCGATTCTATTCGTATCGTAACACATTTGAAGTCTAGACTCGAGTCGTAATCGATACCGTTACTAGAACATCCGATCTATATAAGACCTAGCTTCACTCAAGCAACTTTACTTTCGCATAAATGTGTAGGTATAATTTTTGTACCTACATTTTTACAAATAGTAGAGTTTAATTTTAGCTATCGTAAGATTATGTGTAAAAATGATAAACAATTAGTGCCTCAAATTTCTTAAGTAACTTTAATATTGAACCGCCGTTAGTTAAATATAAAAACATTACCAAATCTACGACGTGTAAGGTATAAAACTCTATGAAAAAAATGAATCTTAATGAATCGGTATACGAAACTAGTTTATCTTATAATACCTCCGGTGACCAAAGTTTGTATAGACAGTGGGTCAAGTTCTTTTCCCCCGAATGTTCCTATCTAAACACTTGATGACTTTCGAATATTTCTCTCTGTATTATCGTTTACCTAAGTATACTAGTAATATTACTAATGAAACGTTTTTCCAATTATACGTACGCGCTCCTCAAATTTAACAATCCTTACAGGGTAATAACATGGGCGTATTGTTAGTTTTCTAGCAAACAACGTAGTCATCGTTATACGCAGATATTAAGAAATAGCTAAGGCTAAAGAGAACATTAACACTGGTGCTTTTATTATGACGGAGCCAGTAGAAGTTGACTTAAGTAAATAAAAGAAAAATAATTTTCATTATAAGGTATAAAACGTATTAACTTACACCCATCACATTCTATTCAATCGCTTGTACAGATGGGGAGAGCGAAATGGAAGATGTTTTAACGTAAAAATACTTTAAGTTTTTTGGTAGTAAATCGTTAACCATGTTATAATCAGACGTTTTTACGCGTTTACGATAGTTAAAAGTTTTATCCTAGTTCATTTTGTAGTTTTTACTTTAAACAGTCATAAAAATACTCATTCATTTATACTTCGTATTGAACTGTCCATACGAAGTACAAATGAATTCACTTAGTCGTTTAGTTACCTAAAAAATCTAAGGCGAAAATTATCTCTCTCTCTCCCTCTCATTTCTGCGTGTTCCCGGTTGCACCTTCCACAGAAATGTTTCGGGGTCCGCCTTCTGACTTTTAAGGCGAAAATTGTATCTAGCCCTATGTACTTATTCAAACTGCAATATATTATATATAGATACACTGTTGCTCGTGAAAATGAAAATAAATATTCCATATTTTCACCTTACTCCTTACATTTCAAATCAAATTCAGTAAACAAAGTTGCCCTCGCGTTTTTCCCGCTCAGGTTTATTTGCGTAGTCAGCCGTTCTCACAATAAACCAGGCAAATTAAATATCAAAACCAATTTAATTTCCAGATTTATGCTTACTTTTATTCCTCTTTTTTGCTGGCGTAAAGTGGACCTTTTTTAATTTGATTTATTGTTAAGTCGAGAAAAATAAACACTTTGTAAATATTAAGATGAGTACCGCAAGATATTTAGGATTATTATATTGTAAGAACGACAGAGGCTTCTTATTTATCGAGTTGTTAACTTATAGGTATCATAAAGTCAATGACTCAAAAGTGGAAAAATCAGATCCTGTTAAAAGGAGAATTCTACTGTAGCTTTCATCACAATAACAGTTTTCCTTGCTATATTATTAGACTTGCCTTGATTGCATAGACAGCATTTAAACTAATCTAATGTAACATAGAAGTCATTGGCAAATACTGGCAGTATGGTAACAGCTCGCCGCCATACACCTTACCAACTTTACTCTTAAGCTAGAGAATATAATCTATGTTATAGCTACCTTTTTCACTTTCAATCACCACTCAGTCAACAACACTAAAATCACTATTTTGTTTACCACGAGGCCACTGTGTTATGCGAGCAGCGCTGTCAACTTGGCGTCTGAACCAATGTTGGCAGCGCACACGAATGCATTTAGTTCACAACGTGTTCCAATATACAGGCTGATACGTACTACATACATACATATGGTCACGTCTATATCCCTTGCTGGGTAGACAGAGCCAACAGTCTTGAAAAGACTGAATGGCCATGTTGAGCTATTTGGCTTAATGATAGAATTGAGATTCAAATAGTGACGTGACAGATTGCTAGCCCATCACCTAAAAAATAATCCCAAGTTTGTAAGCTTTGATACGTTCTGGTCGTATGAACTTCATTGATGATGTCAAAGATAAATTTTAGGCTAAATATCCTGCTAATAAATATCCCTTGCGGTGTTGGCGAAGTCAATAGTCTTGAAAAGACTGGAAGGCCACGGTCGGCTGTTTGGCTTGAGATGGAAATGAGATTCAAATAGTGACAGGTTGCGAGTCAATCACCTACAAGAACAATCCTAAGCCTTTCACTTAATTAGATAAGTATTATTCTCCTGGCGATCATTTACTGCATGTGTAAATCTTAAGAGAGTTATGAATGTGGATGAAGCAAAGGAAATATGCAGAGATCGTGGCAAGTGGAAAGAGGTAGTCTCTGTCTACCCCTCCGGGAAAGAGGCGTGATTTTATGTATGTATGTAAATCTTAGTTTAACGTTGCTAAATATTAAGTATATGTGAGTCAATGGACTTAAAACTAAGCCGAATATCGGAAAAGCGAAGTGAAAAAAAAGCGAACCGCGTGCTTTGAAGAATAGGCGGAAGGTACTTTTGAGAATAGGTCCCGCTGTCCCGTTTCACGAGACACAACGATAGTTTTTTATGCAATTAAACAGCACAGATCACTCACTGACTGCAACCAAGGGCTGGACCAGATGCAAACCTTTAGATATTTTATTATTTATCAAACAGAAAAACCTAGCTACAAAAATGTGCTGAAGTATAGTCTTTAATCTCAATGTTTCATAGAATCGAAATTGTAGATATAAGAAAGAATACGGCAAAAGGATATCTACAAAATAGTACAAAAATAGTATTTCGGAGAAACTGTAATTGGAACACATGTAGATAAACAAGATTTTTCTCTTAGTAAGTATAAGACTATTTATTAGAGCGTGATATAGCAATATTGACCAAATAATCGTGTTTGCGAAACTATATTTGCTCAGTTCTGTGGAAGAAGCAGATTGAAAACTTGACTTCGTTAAAGATTATGCTTGTCAAGTGTCATAAAGCTGAAGACACTGCAGACTTCATGAAGTAGGAAGGCAAATGTCGGAAAACAAACACCAACTAGGAACCCATTCAAGAGTAAGAGAGTAATAGATTAAGTATTTTAAATAATAAATTTAGTATTTCGAATAATAGATTTAGTATTTCGAATAAGAGATTTAGTATTTCGAATAATAGATTTAGTACTTCAAATAATAGATTTAGTATTTCGAATAATAGATTTAGTATTTCAAATAATTTTAGATTTTCCTGTATTTTTTGGAACGAAGTAGTACAAACGTAGTGCCAGCCGTGACAATTGTTAAGAATGGAAACCAAATTAAATTCCTGACCTCAAAAATCTCATTAAACTAAATCGCAATATTGCTTCTTTGACAACTTTTAGCCAAAGCTCGAGTTTATACAAAGGATTTTAATCATTATTCTAAGGAAAGATTGCGCATTTATCTAAAGTGTAAGGTTTTAATTATTCCTTTTTATCATCTTGCCGAATGAAATGAAATCTACTTACCTACAGACTTTGACCAAAAGTCTTAGAAATATGATACTTTAGTTTGATACCAATATAATACGCCAACATCTAAGTAATGGAATCCAAGTAAATGGAAAATATATGTATGTTGGTACGAGAGCCTCATATATCAAACAATAAACATCCCCTTGAAGCGTCCTATCAAAATGTACCAGGGGAACATAAATTTTGAAGAGGTTAACCACATGTGAATACGATATGACTCCGAGCCTTAAAAGTCACGTTGAGACAATTAAACTTTTGCTTACTGAGAAAGTTGCGAACGTACGTTGTCATATGAAGATATTTTAAATAATTATGTAGGGAAGTTTATAATTTTTAAACATTATTGAAATATGTTTAAGAAACTCTACGGTAGTACTCTTGATTTAAGATGTTTAATTATTTGATTTAATTTTAAGAGATCCTACAACAACACTGATATAATATTAGTTAAGATAAATTGTTACTTTCCGACCAACCTTCCTTTGCGTATCGGTTCAAATGATGATTTGAAGTGAATTGAATTCAATTATTATGACAGAAATTTTTTTACACACTTTAATCAATAATTTCGGTGCATTGATATATATATTATTTACTCTTTCCTTTCACTATCTTATGAAGAAGTTTCATGTTTAATAGAAATAAATAATAATAATTATTTCTGTAAAAAGAAATACTTGCCTTATTCGCTACAGTGTATAATAATTTTCATCATTTATTTGAAAGTGTATGATGCAAACGAAAGCAATTCAAAATGTTTCATAAATTAACGCCTTATTGTTTACGAAGAGTAATTAACCAAGTTTTGTAGTCTGTGTTAAGACTTACCGGCTCCAAAATTAGGCCAAACTGCAAGCTAACTAAATATAGCCAATAATTCAAAGCTGTCACGAATTACATTAAAGTTAAATTGAATTGTACATTATATAGTGTGAATAAGAAAATTTAAAGGAAGGCCGAGACGTGCGTACCTCATTCAAATCGGGGACATCCTGACGACAGGTCAGGTCAAGATTGCCCTTAACCAACTATTGCATGAAGAGAGTTATGAATGAGGATGAAGCGAAAGAAATATGCAGGTATCGTGGCAAGTTGCCGTGCGGTTTTTAACACTTTAGAACAGAACCACTCCATATTGTTCCCATGAATGTCGTAAAAGAGAACTAAGGAATAGGTTGCTACCTAACACGATTTGAATCTCGGTTCCACCATTAATCCATACAGCTGAACGTGGGCTTTCAGTCTTTTCAAGACTTTTGGCTCTGACAACACCGCAAGGGATATAGGCATCACTATATGTATGTATGTATCAACGTATGTTTCATGGCAAGTGGAAAGATGTAGTATCTACCTACAATGCCTACAACTTTAGATAAGACAAGACTATATCTAATAATTACCAATAATAGTCTCATATCAAGAAAATCTATGTTTAGCTAATTGAATATAGGTCAATGTCTAAATCGAGTCTATTTACATAATGTGATCGCGCCCGAACATTGATTTTGTCAACACAACAATAATAAATTGATATTATCCAATAGGTATTTGAAACAGCTGAATAAAATCTATATAGCTTAGCAAATTGGCAAGACGCTTAGCTAACGGCATTGATTGTTGATACATCGATATGTTGTACGTTAATCGATAAATCGAATGATTAGGACTAGCTGTGCTGTGTGGATCCCGGCACCAATATAAAAAAGGAATAGGACCACTCCATCTCGTTCCAATGGATGTCGTAAAAGGCGACTAAGGGATAGGCTTATAAACTTGGTATTATTCTTTTAGGCGATGGGCTAGCAACCTGTCACTATTTGAATCTCAATTCTATCATCGAGCAAAAAAGCTGAACGTGGCCTGTCAGTCTTTTTATGACTGTTGGCTCTGTCTAGCCCGCAAGGGATATAGACGTGACTATATGTATGACTAACTTTAGTCCCGGTTGCATCCTCACCACCTGGAGAGGAACCCGGCGTAAGCCCTTGAAGATGGAGCCTGGATTGGGTGAATCAGGATTTTACATGAATGTGCAGGTTTCCTCGTGATGTTTTCCCTCACCGTATGAGCATCGGTTAGTATTCAAACTAATGTACATTACTTCGAATTACATTCTTCATCATCCTTATTACTTGATACGATTAACTTTTAATTTTTTTATTAATGTATGTTAATTTTACTTTTCAATCGTTGCAAAAATCTATGACAGCCCAAAGATTTTTGTAATTAAAATGATTACATTTCTGTTTTAGATACGACCCTGATCTACGGAAGTTGGGACGTGCGGTCGTCAACAATTAATTACGAGACCACAGCGACGGGACCCTGGGTTCTTTTGAAGTAGGCTCCAGCGTAAAACTAATTAAGTTTAAAGCCAGCTTTAATTGTTAAATGCGACTTGTTCTTATCTCGTCCCACATTTTCGTAATATTCTCATCACGACCTTTTAGTTTTTGAATTCCGGTTTTATCTTTTTATTATTATTTTGTAAATAGGTACATTGGATTTATCACAAAACAGAGATATAAAAAAATTTATAGAAAAAAATCCAAGCCATCTTTTCGTTATCTTAAGATCTCTCTTTCTCCAAAAGAGATAAAATTACTAATCTGTGACAAAGATTCAGATCAGTTTTGAATGTAATATTTTTATTTTTACTTATAAGTAGATATCAGTTTTACTCATAATAAATTTCTTCATTTCTATTTAATATTTCCACTTACAGACGAATAAATAATATTATTAAAACTTAACCCAATGTTAAGCTGTTAGGTAATGTTTAAAGTATTTAGTTTGCCTTTTGTTAAAAATATTTTATTTAAACAATAAAATATAAATATATAGAGAACACTTACCATCAACTCCCTCCTAAGCTTGTCCAACTCGTGCGCAGACGGCGGCGCGGGCTGCGCACGACCTCTCCTAAGTTCCTCAAGCTGCCTCGTCAGCTCTTCCACCTTGGCCACCGCCACTGATAGCTCCTTCTCTTTCTCATTGAAGAGAGCCCTGATAGACTCAAGGTCACTTGCTGTGAACAATAGAATAAATATTAGTATTGCGAATTTAACAAAAACTACGTGGATTTGGGGTAGATATTGTAGCCATCTATCATCTTAACCTCTTTAAGAATATACTTATTTAATTAATTTTGTAAGTAAAGGAGAAATTACTTAAATAAAAAAAAACAAACATGACTACCGTCTTTTAACAATGATACAAATTTTCTACTCTGCTTAAAATGAAACAAAGTCCTTTTGTAGCAACGCTTCAAAATCTTTGTCAGATATGCATTTATATGTACGTACAAATATCACGTCTTTATAATTAATATAGCAGCAGATAAAAGATACGAAGGCCATCGTTTATATCCAAATTGATATGCAGTAGAAATAAATAAAATCCCTTTTAAATAAAACATACCCTGTAAGTAGAACATATAAATAAAGCTCCGTACAGTCCTTGGAGTTAATTTAAACAATAAGAATGAAAATCCTGGCTTGACACATGCTAAAGTATCTAATCTTTCAGGCAGATTACACACGAGTGTGAAAATACAAAGGAGAAATTTTATACTAAGTTTTATTTTGTCTTCAAATAATTTTTTAAAAGTGGTGTAATTTTAATCTAATTAGTCGTGGTACATTTCACGCACTTATTCAGTGTTTTACATTTTAACAATAGAGGAAAACAATGTTTCTTTTTTTCTGTTTTAGTACTTTTTTCTTCTTTTTCGGAAAAGTGTTTGTTCAACAAAACAAAAAATAATTGGATCCGTAGGTATTTTGTAAATACAAACTTGTAACTATCCATGAAACGAATGTTCCATAGAGAATAACTTATTTACTATACTATACTAACTTATTAACCATAGTATGGCAGTGCCTTTTTTACGCGACTTTTCTTTGATATTCTTATTAATCATATTCTTGAATTGTATGATTTGCCAAGAAAGAAATAGTCTTGATTAGAGCTTTTCATGGAATATAATTCTGTAATTTGGCCTCCATGTCAGCCATCTTAGGAAAATATAGCGAGACGACGAGTCTTCATTACTCAGTCTATTCTGTGGAGAATACCTCATTTTAGAGCGCGGTCAAAAAGTTGCGTTATTAATAATGTATAAATTATTCTTATTTTTTAAGATTTAATTTAAGAATTTAAATTATTTAAAAACACTGAAAAAATAATTTACAATAAGTACTCGAAATAAAAAAAATAAAATTAACTATTTATTGATTTGTAAATGACAAAAGTAACATAAAGAATATCGTGGTAAAATACCGAATAGTAATTAAAGCCTGTAGAAATGCGAGGTAACAAAGGGTTCCCTTTGAGGTTTCTGGGGTCCATTGTCTGTTATTTATTTAGAAAACGGCACCATGGGGAGAAAATTATGCCATACAAATCAAATTATGGAGTCTAAACTTTTTTATTCAAAAACTTTGTAATCGTAAATTCTATTTAAATACACAAGAGATTTATGTCAAACAAAAATAAAATGTTATATTATCTAAAGAAGACCTAATATAGAAAGCAATAAGGGAATTCCTTCTCAGTAGTTACAATTGAGAAATTGCAACGCGTTTAGTAGCAAAATGCCATTTTACGCTGAGCGGGCCCAGCTGGGCACATTTACTGCATGGATACTAAGAGTAGCAGATTTTGTTAGAACGCGTGCTCTTAATAGGCCAAACCAAAAAAATATGAAGAATAGTACTTGTAGCAACATCGCCAGATTTTTGGCATCAAAATTTTCTTTGTGTTTCCGTAGTAAGTACATATGTGTATTGAATAGTATTGTGTAAGTCATTTTTATATATTCTTTTGATGGATTTTAAATATAGAACATATTTCATAGTGTTTTACTACCAAAACATCTCCCTCATTCCTGAATAGATTTCAATAAAAGAAAAAAAATCTTACACGCGCTCTATATCTGAAATTTACTAAGAGTAACTCTCAGGGCCCTTTCAATTACGGAAACAATAAAGGTTTCATCCGGGCTTTTACTTTAAATATTCTAAATTTAACGAAACACATGACTTCTAAAATCAAACGACTAGATATTATTAGACCAAGGGAATCTCTTAGAAAGTCTTTGAAAAATCACTTTTACAAATAAATTATTGGGAAAATACTGACAATGAAATTCTTTTAAAAGTAAGGGATTTTAAGTATTTGTTTTATTGGACGCAGATCTACTGCGTCCAATAAAAAAAAATACTGGCTGATTGTTAATCACTTTTGCACTCAACAGTACACACCCAAATAAACCTCTGTTTTATATTAACCCAACACATCAGTCGCTGACGGCGTGTTTTTGTTGGGAGCATTAGGGGATAGTGTTACTTAATGTTTCCCTCAGTTAGGCTAATCGTTTTACGGCACTCTCATTAAGTAGGATTCGATGTAAAAAAGACTATTCGTATATAAGAGTCAGCTCGGGAAATGTTCCTTTTGTTGATGTGTTGATGTTTTTTCAATGTTTGCGAAATGACATTTACACTAGTATCGCATTATTTAAAAATTTTTTTCGCGGTGAAGTGACGAACGAAGTAAGCCGAAACTACTAGGAGTGTGAAGGTAAAGTCTGCTTCATGAAAATTGTATGTGAGAAAATAATAGAGGATATCCTAATATTTGACGGAGCTGTAGGTATAACGTTGTTTTCCATACACTAATATCCATACATATAATAAAATTGTAACTGTCCCTACTTGAAATATATTGGAAAAAGATTATATAGGGCACCAAAATAAGAGCAGACTAACAGAAGCCTACTAAATTTCTGTCTGCCTGTCTGTCTGTATGTGTATAATTATGTTTGTACTCGCATAACGCGATAATTACAGCGATTTTGATGCGGTTTACTATGCGGTCCTATAAGCCAAGCTTTTTTGTATTGAAATTGTCGGCGAACGAAGTCGCGGGCAACAGTTAGTTATTACTGTTGGACTTGCAATTATTTTTAGACATTCCACCAATTTATAAGAACCAGAAATTCGTTTGGTCACGGTTATTCTACCATAGTGAATTTCAGGAAATTCTCACTTTTCCATTTTCCACTTTCACAGCTATCACAATAAGTACTTTTGACTGAGCATTTATCGATAGCTTCTTCTTTTATACAGATCATGTTATATTTAGATTGGAGATTGATGATGATCGATTATCTTCATTATATAACTGGACGTCCACCCGCATGTTCAATCTCTTAAAAACACAAGCATATCTAAAGTCACGCCTCTTTCCCGGAGGGGTAGGCAGAGACTGCATACTTCTTATTATTACTAAACTTTACTTCACAGCATGGTAATAAAACGATACTTTGCTTTCAATAACAATTACACGTATGTATAGATAAAAATCAAAGACTAACATGAAATTTAAAAAAAGTTTATTTTCCACGATGACCCGATACTGAAAATGGAACCTGGGACCATGTGTTTCAGACGCAGCCACTTCGCCACTGGGATAGACAGGTCGCTAATATCAGAAGTGCAAAAACACCGACGGAGACTAATGTGTAGGGACGAATGAATTGGACTCTCAACTGCGCGATTACATTGAGATATTGCCTCAAATTCTCGACAAAGTAATAGGTTTAAAAGTTCTTTTTGCAAACCAAAATACTCTTAACAAGCTTTAAATTAACTGTTTTTGTACTAACTGTTCTTCGTATTTTCTTCTTAATACCGTATTCCCAGTTGCATTCAGAATCAAAAGATCTTCAGTATTTTTTTAATATAGGGCAGTAGTATCTTCCCTTTAGTCACCTTTCTTAGAGTTAGCAGCAAAAAATATATCATTAAAATCATGTCTGTGTAAAATATCAGGTAATCAAAATTTTCAGAATTCGTCGACTTCTTTAAATAAAACGGCTATGACAAGAGAACCTTAATGGCGGACATGACAAAACACCAATATTTATTGTTATTCGGTTAATCATACTAAAAATTATGTCTAACCTAAAAATTCACTACTAAAGCCTAAACAACTTGCGGCAAAAATTACTAACACGTACTCCAAAGCATATGGTATTGATTTTCCCAGTTGGTATGCGTCATAGTGGGTGGTACTCGAAGACTGGTACGGCCAGCACATACATTATGTAGCTATGGCCTTATATTAGCGCCGTGACATTTGTAGCGCAGGGTATTACTTCACTTTTTACCGCCGAGCCGCGGACGTACACTAGTTTCGTTTAAACCTTAATAAAAACGAATTAGGCTTCGAAAATAAAATGCTTTCTTTGGACTAAAGTATTTTTTATCCTAGTTTCTCCAAGAATTGATTTGTTTATCTCAATACCGCCTTTGCTTCACAAGAAACAAATCAAGTTTCAATTCGAAATACCAATTGCGTCTCAAAGAATAGATTCCTTCGGATCCTAAAACCCTATCGAGTTTATTTTATTACCGCTGTAACGATGTTCATTGGAGGAGGGCACTAAGTAATTGGATATTTATCCGTATGTGAAATAAAGCTAGTACTTTCAACTGATTCCAGGGATTTTTCTCACTGGCGGAGGGAAGCGGCTTAGTAGCAACTTAGGGTTAAGTTCACTTTAGTCCGGTTTAACTGTGCAATTTCATTAATTTTGCAATGTATTTTAGATATTCATTCTAGGAGATAATATCATTAATTGATTCTAAGTTTTTAATATGATTAATTAGGTGTGTACATTTGACCTCGCTCACGTCGTTTCTGTCTAAACACTTCTTAATCATCTTATTAGCAAGAGATTTGATATAATCTCAAATAGCCATCTGGCTGCGCCATTAACAACCTTATTTCAGATTTTTAGTTAAATTGCCTAAGCTTTTCAAGACTGTCGGCTCTGTCTACCCCGCAAAGGATTATATGACGTGATTATATGTATTTATGTATGTATGTAACTTGCCTGAGCCCTAGAACATGTTTCGTAGATAATTTTATGAAACTACAGTAAAGGTTTAAATTGATATAGAAAATATATTAAGTCATCTTTTCTTTTTAGTATTCCTATGATAGAAGTTTTAATTATTTAACTGATTTATTACTCCTACTTACTGGAATTATTTGCAGTGTCTACTGATTTAAAATCTATCGTAGAATATTGTGTAACTATTTCATTTAAAAACAGTAACAGTGAAAAGTAATACATGTAACCCCCAATTCAAATCATTTGTCATCAACGAAATGGGAATAACTCAAATCATGGCAATGTATGCAAACGGTTTAAATACATACTGAAGGCAAATCAATTTTATTGTATTGCTTGTTTGTTTCTTAATAAAACTTAATTCAATCCTATATGCATTGCTGTTGGGATTGCATTTTTATTTTGTCACAAGCGAAGAAAAGTATTTATATTTAAGTTAAACTTTTTAATTATCTAGTTCCTTTATTGTTTGTGGGTCAACTGGAAGAGATGCCTTCATGGGGTAAGTCCTCAATTGCAAGTGATTTATTTTTACTATATTTTGTAACTGTGTTAATTTCTGTGCAATAAACATATTTTAAACAAACAAAAAAACAAACGTTTTTTTCAGTATTAGCTTAACAGAAATAAAAACGTGATTATATTTATGTCAAAAGCCATAATCATGTGTCTACATAATTATTACGTACGAGTATCAAAAGATATGAGTTATTACTCACAAGATAACTTCGTGAAGTATATACTCCATCACTTTCTTGGTTTACTCCCCATCCATAATGATAAAGCGGCGTGCTATTTTTGTAATGTTATTTAGAAGAGACAAGAAAATAAATAACTTCGTCCCAACTTGAGAATATCATATTTGTCAAGCATAGAGTTTAGTACGAGTAGTAATTTGTTTTGCGAGAGGGGTTCAAACTTTTTATCTGTTTGCTATTTTCTAAAGGTTAAACTGGTAGAGAAATCTATTAGCATTAAGTCCACATATTGTTAATTTGAAACTCAATAAAATTTTAAATAAATAATTATTTACATTTCTTTTAATATTCATTACACAAGTTTTATATGACACAAACTACAGATTTATCGATACTGTGGCCTCAGTTCGTGACACGATATTAGATCAAGTCCGTCTATTTCAGGAAGTTTGACATTGCCCTTACCAATCGTCTTTCGGGAGTGTTCTAAACTTTATTTATTTGCGATTTATTTGGATTTAAAAAAAGATGACTTACTATATTATATAAAGAAATACATTTCTTTTTAATTAACACTTATTTTGAAAGCAATAACGTATATTTTAATTCAATTTACGTTATTGATTTCAAAATGTGATAAAGATTTTTGACTGTGTATAAACAAATTCGAAACTTTTCAATAGCATCGTTTAACCAAACAACAATCAGAGCAATCGAATAGTTTTTGCAAAAATCCTGAACGAAAATATAAAATTGATATTTTCACTTCACTCCGTTCAATATTGACCTTTCTAAAAATGTGTTCGAAATATAGCAAAAAGCAATCGGTCCTTTGACACCAATAAAATTGTAAAGAGTATATTTGTACCCGTGGTATGTATTTTCATGTGGAAATTTATGCTTTTACACAATTTGATAGTAAAATGAGAAATAACATTATTAACAAGGTTTTCTACGAATTTATACTCTTGTATTTGAGATTTACTATCAAAATGTGGAAAAATCCATATTCTTTCTATAATAGTAAGATACCAAACTTTCTAAAAAGTTAAAAAAAATAAAATTCTACGACATTTAACCTTAAGTTTCTTTAAATAGGTCCGTGCTATTCTCAGTAAGCTACTTGTCTGACATACAAGCCAAGTGTATATAGGAAAATAGCAACCACTACTGACACAATTTTAATGGGAATGTCATGCTACGATATCGCAGTGGAGACGGATATTGTAAGGAAGTTACAAATTGTGTCAGTTGGAAAGTTCTAGCGAACGAAACTTCGTAAAAATGATAGCTTGTTCGATGGAATCTGGAATCTTAAGTGATAGAAATCGGAATAAAATGAGACAATGGAAATTATATTTAGGGTATTATTATTAATAGATCGATGTAATGTAATGTAACTATAGCATTTCTATAATGTATTATTCCGAATTCTATGCATTAAACGGACGGAGGCGGACCCAAGACACACACACGCAGAGTTGAGAGAGAGAGAGATTACGTATTAAAAAATATACGGGCCGCAAATTTGATCAACAAGACGCCGTTACCAATAATGGCGGGCGCTTCAAATCGTAACAACAATGTCTAACATTCCATAACATCTGGTTTCCAATTAATCCTTGCTATTCGAGTCTGCTCAGCAATTGCCGTTCCGGTAAATATTTGCAATGGCTGCCACAATCGGGGATATCGGCTAAGATGAGAAACAGTAGTAATACTGTAATACAATTCGATTGTGTAGTACCGTTAGTGTTTGTGATTAGTTCACGATTACAAATTCTGTACGATTATTCAGGTTTCAATTTGATCAGTGCAAGATTAGCTCTGATAAAGCTAGCAAAATATGTGAACGTCAAATGAATAAACATTTGTAGAAGCTTGTTGGTGGACAGTACAACAAAGAATATATCATTTTTGCC
Organism: Amyelois transitella; assembly: GCF_032362555.1. Classification (NCBI taxonomy): domain Eukaryota; kingdom Metazoa; phylum Arthropoda; class Insecta; order Lepidoptera; family Pyralidae; genus Amyelois; species Amyelois transitella. The sequence continues at coordinate 2,964,297 of NC_083518.1, read as the reverse complement.
GATATCCGGACTGGACAAACGCACTACAGAAATTTGTTTTCCATTCCATATACTACAAAAGAAGTAATGCACGAATGAGAGAGATTTTAATAAGCTTAAGCCTACCAGTTTAGTGTCGCATACAAAAATATTTAATATCCATAGTTACGTCTTTATATCTAATAATTATTTGATGGATAAGCTTTAAAACTAATTTACATAAAATTTCCATTGGAGTTCGAATTAAAAACCCGGTATCAAAAATAGGCTAGATTTTAACACACATAGTCCGAAATAAAAGCAAGTTATTGGATAAACAGAAGCAGTCGCGCAATAAACGAATCCAAAAACAAAATTGCGAAAGAATTTTAATATCCGCGGTATTAAAGAGTTATCCGAATGACTTTAATTAAATTTACCCTGCCCGATAAATAAGATGGCTCGCCGTTGATTCCCCTGGCAGCTGACACTCTTCAGGTGCGCTTAACAGTCCCCTGGCCGTTTACCTCGATTTTTTGAGTTCAGTAATTTGCATTCTGTTTTATCTTATAGGGTTAATAAGGAATTGACAGATTTGGAGATGGGACAAAATTAATAAAAATTTATTTTAGCTGAATTAAAAATAATATAGGTAGTTATTATTATTCTCAATGTGGTTCTGTTTGTTTAATGTCCATTTTAATTATGTATTGTGTGATGATGAATGAATCCTAAATAATTCAATTTATGTATGCCATTTACCTTAGTAAAGAAAAAAGTTGCAAAAAATAAGTAGTTTTTAAATGGGCATAATTACGAGCTGAATTTAAATTAATAAATGTTTATTTTTTTCTATATTTTATTCGATTATATTCTTGTATACTTAAAGTCAGTTGGGGACATATTTCTTTAAGTACTTAGACATCAGATGTTTACCAAATATACTATTATTGATCAATGTTTACGTCTTTCACTAAAATAGAAATACTTTACGTGGAACTGGTCGCTGGCATTCGTTGGAAAATCAATAATTACTCATTAAAAATGGAGGAGAGGACGATCGAATGGCCCAAGGGTTTCATTAGGTTGGTTTACATTGGTCGATAATATTTCTGAACGGCACTTCATTATAGAAGCACTCGTTCTCTTTCTAATGGACGATTCATCTAGTACCTTCCTACGAATACTATGCACCAATATGAGGTAGGTTCCATGCAAAGGTTGCGGAGGTCAGATAGAAGGTGCTTCGTGTAAAAACTTAGCCGGGATAAGTCCCGGGCTCCCCCTTAAAAAGGTGAGTATGGCTTCTTCCTCCTGGCTTTTAGTCTTGGTTGCATTCTCATCACTTTAGAGAGGAGCCCGGGGTATGCCTTTGACCTTTGACCTCCGCAACCTATACAGGTAAACATTACCTGTATTAGATCGATCATGGATACGCATCCAGTTTCCTGAATGTGCAGATTTTCTCACGATGTTTTGCCCTCACCGTAAAAGCATCGGTGAGTATTACTATAGTCATCGGTACATGACCGAGGTGGAATTCGAACCTGGACCCTTCTGCGCATTACGCATTTTAATATTACAAAGTATAACGAGTATAAGACTCGCCCAATATAAGTCTTTCTCGATACCAGGACACTGCCAGCCTAATTTAAAGGGACCTTGACGTAAATTTAAATATACTAAAACTGAATGCTAAATAACGAAAAGGCGTTTGGCAAGTTTAGTAAATATTTTACAGTAACTAAGGTATATAGGTTTAACAATACTGCTAAGCTTCGCACTAGCTTCAGCCGTCAAGGTGTTACTTCGAAATTGAAAAATTTGAGTTATTAATATTTTTTTTCTTTGTTTGATACTTTCTAATAGTGGAATACTTTAAAATTTTTTTTTTACCAAAAAAACTAAACTCTTTATTGCACAAATAAAATTGAAATCATTCGTTCTTAGATATATAAATAAATAAATAAATATATACGGGACAAATTACACAGATTGAGTTAGCCTCGAAGTAAGTTCGAGACTTGTGTTACGAGATACTAACTCAACGATACTATATTTTTATAATAAATACTTATATAAATAAACATCCAAGACCCAGGCCAATCAGAAAAAGTTCGTTTCTCATCATGCCCTGACCGGGATTCGAACCCAGGACCTCTGGTGTCACAGACAAGCGTACTACCGCTGCGCCACAGAGGCCGTCAAATATATAGGCGGACTAACCCAAATTGGCTTATCCAAGTTGTTTGTTTAAGATTTAGTTCCATAAAATATAACAAATTTTTAAATTGTTAGTGTTCTTGGACTTCCAATTCTCAATTCCATCGTTAGCCATACACCTGATAGTGACCTTTCAGTCTTTTTGAGACTTTTGACTCTATCTGACCCGTAAAGTCGCGACATGATTATATGAATGTAGATTTTTAACCATGGTCTTCGATACTTGTGAATATTACTTCTGTCTATCCCTCTATGTTTAATAAAAGCTTTTTAGCAAACCAAAAAGAAAGCTTTCAATTACTCCATGTGGATTCTATGAGCAATATAAACTTTCTAACGATCCCAGAAGCTCGGAACATATTGTTTAATTACTTTCTTGGAGTTTGCGATTCCCAATTGAAATAATATTAGGGGGAGACAACAAAGTAATCAAGTTTAATGACGCGACTATTGTCTGGAAAACAAATTGTCGCCGTCAACTTTTTGGCACCGTGTCTGAAATTAGTATAGTTGTTTTTTTTTACATATATATATGTTATGACGTCTCTCGTTGCTCGATCGACGCTCAGCAAATGATGGAACGGCTTTATAATGGAATTGAGATTTAAATAGTGAGGTTGCTAGCAAATACTATATAAAAATTATTGTAGTTGCGATTAAATCTGAAAAAATTACACATAAGTGGAACATATCGAAGGATTGACGAAATTCACATTCAGAATGTTAAGCCTAATGGAATAAATTTTATTCTTCCAATATAGTAGAAAATGTGTTAAAAAAGTTCTTTTGCATTTCGTAGCTTCGTAGACCACAAAATAATCTTTCGTAGAGATTCTACGAAGACACTCAGCAAAGTTATACGAAAATTAACTTTATATTGTACTCACTTAGGGCGATATTCGCTTGCTTGTTTCTATCTAGCTGGCCGCGTAGCGCTCGTAGCCGTCGTAGCTTCAACTCCTGCGCCTCTACGCGTTCTCGTAGCCTCCGTAACCGCTCGCCTTCTACGGCCACCTGTAAACAACAGTAAATATATTTTATGCATTCAAAATATTATGTTATTAAGTATTATCACACCTGTTTGGCTCGCTGACTTTCTCTCGCTTCATCTACGCTTATCACATATAAATTATTATATATTCTTACACGCATAGAAATTAAATAATAATATATTTAAATTAGTTTAACACAAACATAAAAAAATGTGATATACTTTCAACATGCACAGGTGATATTTTATATATCTAATTAACATTGATGACTCCTGAAAATTTGTCAAAGAAATTTTCTCTCATAAATAAATCTGAAAAATTCCTTTCGGCCGTCATGGCAACCAAACTTCGCAACCGGTTGAGAAAAGAAAAATTTGGGTTGATAATGAAAAAAGTATTTATAGCATCTACCAAAATTATCGCAAAATCGTTATTAGGAACATACTTATACCTCTCTGGCAATTCTCCTTTTCACGGCTAGTAGGCACCGAACAAACAATTTATAGCGACATTTGTTACGCTGACCGGATTACCGGTAAATAACTTTATAGAAGGCTGCGGGAAACTCCACGAAAATACTCTTATATATCTTTATCAGAAGAAATAATGGCGTGTCGTTGGAGGTGAGTGTCGCGGGAAGAAAATGAAATGGTTTTGTTTTTTTTATCTCGACAATAAAACAAGGATCAAATATTTTAGATCCATAAATAGCATCGGTGGTCGAACGGTTAAGGTGCCTGACTAAAATGCGTAAGTAATGCGCGTGGAGGCGCGGGTTCAAATCCTACCTCAGCCATGTACTTACCAATGACTCTTTTCTCAATTATTTACATTATTTTGAATACTAATGGCTATTGTTACGGTGAGGAAAAACATCGCGAGGATAGCTACATATTCAGGCAACTAGATGCATATAACTATGATCGAATATGAGTAAGATTCTGATTAAGATTCTATATCAGGGCTGCTGGAAGATATTTCTTCAGTAATAAGGAGAACCTATGTCATTTTGCTTCTTGTTTTTCATGACACGAGGCGTTTCGTGTAATAGATAAATATAGACTGAATATTTATAGAGCAATATCGATAGTAACCAAGAGTCATATATTAAGGTAATATTAAGGTCATAAAGTAAGGACTCGGCTTCAACTTACATAGAATAATTTAAATAGTGACCAATCGAGTATAAATTGATCAGAAAATATCACTCACTTTTAACGTACCAATACCGCAAAAATAAAAACAGTTCTCTCTGAAATATTTGATTCAAGAACATAAAAGAAATCACAAAGCTAATCCCCCGAGACGAAGCGCCGGAGTAACGTGCCTACTTTATGATCAGTCGGGAAGTCGGGAGGAAATTTATGGCAACATTAGCTAGTTACATTGAGGAGAATATTGGAAATATTATAGGTAAATACTTCAATCGTGAACCATACAGCTGAACGCGGCCTTTCAGCATTTTCGAAACTGTTGTCTCTGTCTCCCTGTAAAGGATATAGACGTAACTTTGTGTATATATGTACTTCGATTATATAAATAGGCCGTGGTATTGTTTTCTTTTTGCGAATACGTAAATCTGCTTTTATGTGAAACGTCTTGGCGATGCTAACAACCTGACAGTATTTGAATCTCAATTCCATCATTAAGCCAAACTGCTGAACGTGGCATTTCCATCTTTTCAAGACTGTGAGCTCCGTCTACCCCGTAAGGGATATAGACGTGTTTTATATGAATGAATGAATTCACTTAAAAAAAAACTATTAACACTCTATATAGTATTTAATAGCTGAGAGTGCTCCAGGGCACTGCAATTTATGGAGACATTACCCAGGACAGGTAAATAATTATCGAGGAGCTTTCCGTGCAAAGATTCTCGTCGATTGAAATTAAAAGATAAGAGATTTAATGTCTTCCAAAGTAGATCTCGAACAAAGCCAAATGAACTTTTCTTTTAAGTACATGACACTTCAAATATGTGCTAATATTTAAATCTCTTAAATTGTGGTATTGCTTGCTTTTAAGTATGCCGTGTGGCTCCCGGCACTTGAAAACAGGAGAGGACAGGAGGTCGTAAAAGGCGACTCTGTTATAGACATGGTCGAGTAAAAATGTCTTAGATAAACTAATATGAACCCCAAACAAATATTGTTTTTACCAAAGTAGGATTATATTTGGATTGATAAAACTTTGCGCCCCCTATATTCCATATTGATGTATCTATACAATGTAATGAAATTATGAATAAAAAGAATATTTATTTATCTTTATTAGGGAAACAAACAGTTACATGGTTGCCTATTAATATAATCTTATACTATGATGCATAAACCAAAAAAGATAGATTAAATGAGTTACGGCCGCTGTGTTGACCAATGCGCTATAAGGCATTGTCAATCTCCGACAATTTTCTTTTAATCTCGACAAAAGCCAATTCAATTTGCCAAATTTATAAATGCCTCATAAGAGTCATTACCAAAACCAAAACAGCGCGAAATTCGACCTACTCATGGAAATTAAATCTTAATAAAGCTGAAGATAGGCCATTTTGTTTATTTTACGGTCGTTTTTATTGCGTGCGAAGAGTTTATTTCTTTTATGGTCGATAAATATCGCATTAGGGTAACAGGAGAGCAGATACAGGATTCGACCGCGTGTGCACTTGGTTTAATAATAAGGTGATTATATATACATGTGTTTGAATATTTTTTTCGTTTAAAGCAGAAAATGGCGTGTTGTACGTAGGATACAACGTTTGGTGTAATGCAATAACATTTTCATTTCTTGCCTTTTTTTGTTCAATAATTTACGACGACTTTTGCAAACTAACGTTGGGAGAATTATTTTAATTTTATCATATTTTTGCAGGAAAACATACTTCCATTAGTTTAACTAACTATCTCTGACACTTCCCGTACAGATTGAAGTAATGTGATAAATGTGAAATAATGTGAAGTAAAGTGATGTAAACTTATAGTTCTTACCTAGAAAATACGCAGAAAGATTTATTTAAACAAATGTAAAGCTTACTATCCAAATCTAAAAAGTTTAATGTAAACACAACATAATAAGTTACTTTCGATACCAATCTATTTAATACAAAAAATAAACAAATTAATACACATAAAACAAACTAGATAATCAAATCAAAAAGGGAGATCAGAAATAATATAAGGCACCGACGACACCGGATGAATTATACCAACCAAAAGACTGACACCCCAAGTAATACCTTATAAGATGCGGGAGAAATTTAATTTCACTCCCCCCTTATCAGCATTCGCAATTCCCAGGAATTCGGGGACACTTTCCCAACAAGCGGGCAACTTTCCTTGGAAAACAATCGGATTTGGCAAGATAATAAATAAGTACAACAAGAAAAACCAAACTTGATATCTGTATTTTTACACGGCTTCCACGCAAAGCTGATAAAAAAAGAGGATTACTTTCAGTATAAATAAGGTTCATTATATTTTGCATATTTACACACATATCAAATGTTTATCCTTTGCGAAGAACTTCAAACCGATGGACTGTGGACTTAAAGAGACTGTTTTGGACGAAAAACGTCCCTTCAAGTCTGCTGATCCAAAGATGGTTGCTGGTCCATCGTCTAAAAGAGGTTTATGCGATGGACTAATAGACTATTGTCATTTATGATATACCTTAAGTTGGAGATACATACTTTTGCGTGACCACAAACTCAGACGAGATTCGCTTCGTGTAATTAGCTGACCCACTCGTGGGTCTGAATTACAGAAACCCAGTGAAGAGATATGTATATATAATTATATGCAAATGTAAAATTCGCCAGAACGATTCTATGTATAAACAAAATTTTCTGTTCCATCAAGCAGGAAAAAATAGCAACCTAGCCAAGGCGTTTTTAATTACTCTTTGACTTAAGATTATCAGTATTAATAAAAAGCAGCGTCTTTGACTTACTTTCTTCTTTAACTTTGAAGCAGTCTGATCGCTGATTTTATCTCCATTTTGATCAAATTAGTTTTAAACAGACTTAATTTGGATGAATCGACCTACTTTTTTTTCTTTTAAAACGATGATAGATCGCATTGGAGCAAAGTTTAGAACAAATGGAACACGTTAAAGTGAACTTCTTCATACTTTTAAAGATTTTTCTCTTCTAAGATTTTAGTTTCTGCATTTGGAAAAGATATTTATTTTAGTTAAAGAACTTTCTTCTCTTAAAGTCGCTTTCTCATAAAATTTGAAACATTTCGTATTTTTCACAAATTTTAATCTTGAATTTGGGACGTACTAAGAACGAAGAAGAAGAAAAAAACTAAGAAGAAGGACGTAAAAACAATTGTATCAGGTTTGTTTTCTGCCTTCGGAAGTACGATCATATTTCTGAATACCGTTCTTAGCTAAAATGGCTCCCCATCCGTAACCGTAGAAATCTTCACATTTTATGTCAGCTCTATACCATTCTCATTAATCAGCTTGCCCCAGACTATCTTAAAAAAGACTTCCAACTATTAAGTTCTACTCACGAAAAAGTCCTACGTTCTTCAAATAAGTTAACTCTTGCTATCCCTTTTCACCGTACAGGTATTGCCTCCAATTCTTTCGCCGTTATGGCTGTTAGGCTCTGGAATTCACTTCCTGAGTCCATCAGGACATCCCCAAGTCGTTCTAGTTTCAAATCGCGGGTATACAGGTTTTTCCTGAGTCGCGAGGGTATTTAATATCGCCTTTTCACTCATTTCGGTAATCGCTGCACCTATTTATTTATGTATATTGTTTATCTATTGTAATTTTTATGTATATATATTATAATCATTTTATTTTATTTTATATTTTGTGTAGGTATAAATATATTTATTTAGTTTAACCCCACATTAAGTTCTCTGTAAGACCCAATGGTTGACTGGTAGATAATGCTTCTAGCATTAAGTCCGCCAATTGTGCTATACATTTGTATTTTGTGCAATAAAGTTTAAATAAATAAATAAATAAATAAAAAGAAAAGTATTACTAGATCTAAGAATGCAATCGAAAACACCTAATATTTAAATAATTATATACATATATTATATTCTATAATTCAATATTTTATTTAAAAATTGACTAACACGTTTTTCAGTCTGGTGTAAAATTTTGTAAACGACTCGTATAATGAGAGCTTTGGAAGCTCAAAAGCATTCATTAAAAATCTCTTTCCTTTGTAGCGGGGGTGTAACGAACCTTTTTTTTACACAAATTCATAGCTCTAGTTACACCTCCCTTGTTCATACGCGTCATTGTATTATACATTTCAAAAAGGTTTTTTAATTTAAGCGACAAAAAGGGTTAATGAAAAATTTAATTTAATTTTGCGCTAAAATTAGACGTTTCATTTAAATAAACAATACCTTGATCACTGCTTGAAGAGAGTGCTGAATACTGAAGATTAGTGTAAAATATATAGCCTCCACCTGCCCTTCCAGCAAAGAGATGGTATTTATATAGTGTATGTAAAATATTTGTATTTACAACAACAATGCAATATAGCTAGCTCCGAATAAGTTCTGAAACACCTCATTAATTCCAACACGAGTGAGATCTATTTGTCCACAACCTCAACAAATAGCGGTGGGCTGTCAGACTGTACAAAGATGGACGGTTCGTCTTGTATGTTCATGTACGAGTATATAAGTACCTATATAAGTAATTACATATATCATATTATCTTAGATAACCATAAGTTTAACTTCGGTTCCTATAATATATTTACAAATTATTATTCCATGTACTAATTTCATAGATTTTTTTATTGATACTCCCATAGAAATCAAAATGGAATTTTTCATTGGATTTATTTTATTTTGTTTAATAGGGTCAGCAAACGATTACGCTCATTGACATAATATACAAAGCTAGTATAAAAATTAATAATGAAAAAAACATGCATTTGATTCATCTAAAATTTAAGGAAATTGAGTCAAACTGATCATATACTTTTTATTGTGTGTAAAATCTCATAAATGACCGTAGCACCGGCGGGAAAGTTTCATTTAACTGAAATAAATTTTTATTTTTTCTAAGGTTTCTCATTACAAAAACTTCACTCGTGTAGCCAACAAATAATGAAACTTCTAACAAAGTTTTCCACTATGAGATTCACAATCTCATTGCCATTATTTGCTCAGTGAATAGTCATAGAGACATTAGCTTGTTGTTGTTTGTTTGTAAACTCTTTATTGCACATTAAAAAGAAATATAACAAATTACAAAACAATCGTTGGATTTAGGAGCATTAAACAACATTTTTATAACATCAATTAACTTCATTAGGTCGGTTTATTAAATACTTACCTAATTTTCAGAATAAATCAATGTGACAACAGTTTAGTTTCATCAACTAAAAAATCTGAGTGGGTATCTTAGAAATTTTGAAGACATTATTTTCAACGAGTACATAAATCATATTTAAAACACGCCTCTTTCCCGGAGAGGTAAGCATAGCGGTCTTTGCCATGATCCATCCACGATACCTTTATCGCAACTTTAATAAATATTTTTTATTTTTGAACTCTGACTTTATTAATTGTTATGTAATAAAAGAAATAACTTACAGGAACATAATTCATTTTTACCTTTAACTATACCATGCCTATAAATATATCCCCTCTTATAGTCGCTACGGGAATCCAATCACGTATGCATTAGTGCTAGAACTACCTCTGCCTAATAACGCGAGTTAAATATTAATGAGAAGTGAAGGAAAAATTAGGACTAAAAGCGTTCTCTTAGCAAACAACCACAGGATGTATTATGTTAATAATTAATAGTCATTATGTAAGCAGCGGAGTAAATTGAAGTGTTAAGTAGAAACTTTGATGCTATGTTTCATATTACTCTTTGAGCTATAAAAACTGATTATTCTGCATAATAATTTGCTTAGCTTTGGTTACTTTATTGTTCTTCCTTCTTTAGCAGTGGTAGGTTAGTAAAACTATTTACAATAAAGTAAATTTGAATTTACATTATTATATTTCCTTAACTAATGTTGCCTTGTGCCTTATAAGTACCTTAGCCTATTTTCAGTGAAGCTCAGTGAATGGCAATTAATGCACAGAGTGTTATTTCTATCGAAGTTAGTGTTTCATTGTTTTACTTAGCCGATGTTACTACTTTCTTTCTGGCTATTTTAGATATCTACCTAAATCTGTACAATAAAACTGCTGGACTTAATAATATGTCTCATTTTATTTTTATTTGATGTTACATCGCTTCTTGCTGCTTAAGGTGCCTCTGCTATTTAGCGAACAGCAGCTGATGCTGCGTGTATATCTACTATTGCTTTCAGAGGTGGTTATATTGTTGCCTCGTTTCATCATATTTTATGTGCCTTAGCCTTTACCGCCTACAATTGATTAAACATTTGATTTTTTACCTAATGTCGTCTTACTGCTTTAGGTACCTCAACCTGTGCTCTTTGGCGCACAGCAACTAATGCTGCGTGTCTATTTGGTGTTGCTTTCAAAACTGTTTGTATTTCATTACTTTCCTTACTCAATGGAGCTTCAGTTCTTGCTGTTTCAGGTACTCCAGTCTCTATTAGTACCCAGCTATAAATTTATCTTAATTTACTGTTATTACCATCAGAGTAAATTTTATTGTAATATTGCTCTTACCTGGTGTTGTCTCGCTTCTTGCTGCTTCAGGTACCTCAGCCTCTGCTCTTTAGCGCACAGCAACTGATGCTGCGTGTCTATCTGCTGTTGCTGACGGAGCGCCATCGCGCGCAGCTCACCCAGGGTCAACTCCACCCCTTCCCCCAACTGTGGACAAAACATTGCCTTAATTAGTGGGTGAATTACTGACTTTAAAATAATAAATAAAGTCGGACAGTCAATGCGTCATGGTGGAATGGTGTGCAATGTCGCTTAAAATGGCAATAAGAAGGGCGCACGGAAGGGTTTTGGTTGGTAGGTTTGTCCATTAGGTGCCAGAAATCCCACACACTCTCACAGGTAAAGACTCGAGGGGTCATTCGTAAAATGAACCTTCGATTCACGCCAAAAAAGATTAACCGTTGATGGGACATATCTTACCTTAAAATGTAACGTCATCCGAAGTGTTAGAAAGAGAGAGATGATAAGTCATATGAATTCAATTGCTGGTCGAAATAATGTTTTCTTTGAATCATGAGAAAATTATTGTATCAGAAATAATGGACTCAATACTGCAATAGTATTTCTTATCAATATTAAAATACTTTTTGTAATTTTCGATTTCATAATATAGGATTTTGACAGTCAAATCTAATGATACAATCCAGTAGAAAAAGCTGGTTTTATAATACTTATTCATTTTATTGATTTAATTTGACAGTACAAATCAACTCCATATTATGATTTCCGAAATTCCCCTGCGTTTAGAGGGATATTCTCTAATGGATCCAAGGGATTTGAGGCATCTCTCCATTACTGAATCTAATTTTAACCTCATTTCAACAGTATTGGGTCCGATAATGTTATTTCGTGAAGGATTTGAAAATAATGAATTGTTCACCTAAATATTCTTTCTCTATAATCAAGCAAAACCTTATTATGACTAACAGTTCTTCACAATTTTATTATGAATCGAAATATTTAATTCATCGTTATCATAAAAAAAAATCTTCTACTCAAACTCAGATAAAAGCTGATAGAGGCATATACAAATAAAACTACCCATTACAAAATCACAAACTGTCACATTCCATAGAAATTATGCTATTATAAAGAGGACAATTGCAAACTATCGCGACCACTAATGCTGAAAGCTGACCTCCCGCTATCTCCCCGAGGCAGGACATTCCTGGCTGTTCCCGTAATCCCCGGATAAAACTGTTGTATGCCCGTGGGAAGTGGTGAGAATTAATACTACCTTGCCGTTTCGGTCTTTACTCTAATTAGTAACAATTATAGGCCTCATGTTAATAGTTTAGTTTGTATATATAATATATAATATAGTGTGTATAAAAAACAAAAAACATTTTATATTAACGATTTTCAAATAAATAAATTTAAATGTTGTAGTGAAATCACCTGGATTCTACGAAGAACAGTAGTACAAAGTAATTTATAGTCATAGAATTTACAGCAATTTTTATATCTGTCTTCCTTTATGCAGCTCAGCGCAAAGAAACTCGCAATAAATATGAAGAAATCTTTTAGTTTTCTACGTTAAATGAGCGATGTGGCAGTCTGAAAGAAACATTTAGGCATAGTATAACTTTTTCGTTTCTTTTACTCGTTTAGACAATCAGACTTCTTCGTGAGCTTATTTTTACCAGTGTTAAGTTTAAGTCCGTTCTCGTCATAGAATATTATTCTTTATGGCCATAATAATATGTGGGTGCTTTACCTCGCCCTTTTTCCGGACTTTTTCTGACATCATTAAAAGTCACTAAAACCTGTATAGTAACACTCTGCAACACCCATACTTGTCAAAGAATACTTACGTAATGATAAATAATACTATTGATCATTAAAACTTGGGATTCCTCTTTTAGGCGATGGGCTAGCAACCTGTCACTATTTGAATCTCAATTCTATCATTAAGCCAAATAGCTGAACGTGGCCATTCAGTCTTTTCAAGACTGTTGGCTCTGTCTACCCTGCAAGGGATATAGACGTGACTATATGTATGTATGTATGTAATAGTAGATCAAACACATTATGAACAAATATTGGAAAGGTCGGAGTGGGAAGACCTAGACGAACGTATCTTGAACAAATTAAGGACGTCCTGGTAAAGGGTCAAGTCAAAAGTACCCGAAACCGCCGTGCTTGCATGAAGAGAGTTATGAATGTGGATGAAGCGAAGGAAATATGCAGAGATCATGGCAAGTGGAAAGAGGTAGTCTCTGTTTACCCCTCCGGGAAAGAGGCGTGATTTTATGTATGTATGTACAAATATTACAGTACAAATTACGATGTTTGTGTTTGAGACCTTAGAACTCAAGAACCATAGAGTATTTCCCTATGATTTTGTAATCTTTATGTTTTTTAAGAAGAAAAATATTACAACGTGTAACGAAATCATAAGACTCATAAAACATAGAAATATCTTGTAGTTCGTACACATTTTTAATTTCTGTAGTATATCGACTTAGAAAATACCATAGAAATAGAATAAACAAACAATTTTTAATTTATTTTATTATTGAAAATAATACATTTCATATATATTTTTTTGTGCAATAACAAGAATATAAACAATAATTTTTTTTATATAAAAAAATATATCAGCTTAGCTGAAGTCCGCATATATTTCTAAACTCAATAAGTCCACCTTAATTCAGTATGAAATATCCAAAAGTAGGCGGTCACCCACCTTATTTAACAAAATATTTATATAACAAATAGTCTTCTCTAATATATGCATTATAATTAACGATTATTGCATAATAGTTTATAAAAAAACTGGCTAATCTTAAAATTTTTGAAATAATTATTATAAAAAATATAAAATAAATAAAAAGGGAACCACTGTCTTTAGTCAAAAATAAATTCAGACGAAAATCTTACTTTATTAACGTAAATTGTCAAATTCCATATGATTTAGGTATTTTTTTTTTTTTAAAAATGGAACTGGTACAAATGCCGCTTTACTACATACTTCAATTAGTTATTTCTCTTTGAAAAGAAGATTACCAGGCACGTAGTTTAAAAAAAAATGATTCCTTTTTATAAAGCACTTTTAGGTATCCATTGTTCTTGGCAGTGAGGCAAGTTGGACTTTGGCACTTACGTACGTACAATTAGATCTTTGTTCGCCAAAATGACAGCTTTGCGATGACTGCTAGGGCACATTATATTTGTTCGTTGTCTTAATTCAGCTTAATGAAGATTTACTGGCCTAGTGATGGGGTTTATTATTTTATGTACCTCAAAGTGGAAAAGGGTCTTCTACTAGGGAACCCAATATTTGTCCGTTGAAAAACGTTTTCTATCTGTAAACATCTTTAATTTGTGTACCGCCGGTCGCAAGCCAACGAAATTCAAACAAATGAAACGTCTTATTTCATCCAGTCTTCACAGATCTGGGGATTAAGTATCCTTACATTGAAATATTGCAAGAAGTGCTCGTTTTATAAGATAAAATTTTCTTATCCAATTTACATTTTAGTTATTTATTCAATTTGTGCATACTTCTAAAATTTGTATTTAAGTCACGCTATTTTTCTAACCTACCTTGAGTGTTTTTAAAAATGTAAAAAGACAATAAAAATTTTAATTTATGTCGGGTGTCGGTGGACAAAGAGCAAAAGGTCAAACAGTGCGCGTGAGAGAGCGCAAATAAAACGTGTGGTGCGAAACATTCAGGCAACTTGGTGTATAGCCATGATCCAATAGGGTAATGTTTCCCTGCATAGGATGCTGAAGACGGAAGTCGCTTTATGTAAGAGGAACTAGAACGACGAGAGATTTTAATAAAAGGAATTCATCAGGATAACACTCACATAATATATCGCTTACAGTAATGTTATGGGAGACCAAATAAAATATATGTAAATCCAAGGAACTTCTAAAAGCAGTATAATAAAACAAAAGGAATATCAATAAAATCCTACTAAATATTCAGTTAGGAAATACGCTCCGGCCTTCGAGGTCGTATCAACGAAACGGACCGTGGATTTATGTGATCATAAGACACTTGTTGATAGCGCCCGAAGTATTGGCAAGATAAATAGCATAAGGGCTGCTGCACCCACATCGAGCAAGCTACTGGTCTAGTCGATAGGCCAGTGTGTAGAAGACTTAAGCTTGGGTAACTAAAGCATAAGAATTACTATTTAGACTATTCCAGCGGTAAACTTTCTTTTCTCTTTAAGAATGGGTAAAGTATTTCTTTATTTATAGCCATTCCTTTTAAAGATGAATTTTAGAAACTATTATTATAATAGATTCAGAAAAGACTGTACGGAAGAGGCATGTTTACTCACATAACCGACATCAAAACAAGAGGTAGAGTTTCCTTTAGTTTGCAGTTGTAACAGAAATGACTTTTGCAAATGAAATGGTATTTTATCTGGTGCATTTTTGCTTCTGTAAACTACTTTTATTGATGCATCGTATAATGGGCCAGCAGTTGAGTGGTTAATACTGAACTACTATTCACAGTATATGATGACAAAAACAGGAACCGATGACGAGGTACCGTAAGAGAGAATCTCGTCCCGCGGATAGTTTACTCCCCTTAAAACGCAACATGACACAAAGACAGAAAAAGAAGGGAAATATGGGCCAGTCATTCAAGCCAGCGCTTAGCTCAATGTGAACACGTGTCTTACCATAACGAAACCCGTTTGAGCGTTACCGTAGAGCCTTTTTGATGGGAATGTCATTGACATGAATGGCTGTTCCAAGTTTGGTATGATCCTTCGTGGAACTTTTGCGTTTGATTAATGGTGATAGATAACGGATAAAATTGCTATGAACATAGCTTTGTTAGAATTAGTTATTTTCATAATGCAAGGCATTTAATGGGAGACCTCCATTTTATTTACATTGTAGCAATTTTAAAGATTTCAAGATAAACAGTAATAAATATTCATTTGTAAATAATGTAAGTTATAACTGAAGAATAATAATGCCCATAAAAGTTTAAGGCCATATTTTTTCTAGTATTTCCCACAGGAACTAAACCCCGCTAAAAAGCTAGTAACAAATAAACTTCTAGTATAGCTCTTATCTATAGCAATTTGACTTTCGCTATACAATTACACCAGCCACATTGCTATTATCCACACATCGATCATCAAAATACAAATCGTTTTCAAATTAGTAGTGAAAACGGCAGTACAATAAGGCTAATTGCCTATAATTTTGCTAATAAATCCGTCATCTGTAATGTGCATGGCCGCCGATCCGGAAAATCTGTGAATAATTCATGAGCTTTCGGGTCGGCACATACACACATTTTTACAATGGCCAACACAGAAATCCACTCCACTTTATGTCCCCAAGAGTTTGGATATTCTGGTGCGAATTTCAATTGTAATGGGCATTATTATATCTCATTTCTACCATTTAGAATGAAAATCATTCCATTGGGATTAGAACGGTTCACGGACCAAACTCTGTCTTCGAAAATTTTGCATTTGTTGGAATATTGACATTATATTAATCACTTACATATCTTTACCCTTAATTTACTCCACTATACAGAGCTTAAAGTCAGAATACTCGAGGGTTAAATTTAGCTTTTGAAATAATTATGTTGGTTAATCATTGTTATTATTTTACATTAGTAAGTATTAAATGTTGGTTACTACCTTTAATATCATACACGTCATTCCTTAGCCATAGCCCCAACTAATATAAGGGTAGAACATAGTGTAAATAATGAAAGTACCTACCCACTGTCATCCCGATTAAAACTAGCTCACGTAGGGCTTCCGAAAATTATGTATTCTTTTAAACTCACGCAAGCGAAGCTGTGGGATTTACCCGTTAGTTATACTACAAAATTAAACAAAACTGTGGCACAAAGTATATCCTAATTACATACGCAAGTTTGGTTTGCCTTTAAACTCTCAGCAGACGAGCAGTACAAACACGATTCTTTACTCTTTAAGTTTACTCTGTGACTCTGTTGCAGAAAACTTGTATACTAAACATTCCGCTGGGCTTAAAAAGACGTTAATTCGGTTGAAATAACTCATGTGTTTACTGAATGCTACACACATTTTAGCAATTAGGATTTATTTTCACATGTAAAAATATGCAATGAAACATACTGTGCTTTTAGAACAAAAAGCGTCTAAGTAACTGTGAGGAAGAATAAGTTAAAATTACCATTGATGAAGAAATGACTAAAGTATTATAAAGATTTATTTGGCTAATGCTTTTAACTTTTATGATTTTCTTATATCCAATGCAATTAGTAAAATCATGATTTAAACAAAATAACGAGCTATTCTAATTTTAACGACTCACAAAACTAATGTATAGCCATTAAACAACTTGTCCACTACCAACATAACACAGACAACTTTAAAAGAGCAATTCTCGATAATCGCAAGATCATTACAACTTCTCCAACAAATTAACAAACTTTGTAAAATATCGACAGCCCCAAACTTGTATTTTACCTGACAAGCTTCATTTATCAAATGGCTTATGGATTAATAGTTTTAATTTGAAAATTAAGATGGTGGATACAAGAAAACAGCGTTTAACACATGCTGCCAGTTTCGTTTTAAAATACAGTTATCAGAATCCAATAGGTAGGAGTAGGCAGAGACTATCTTCTTCTTTTTTTTGTCCATTGACAATAACTTTATAAATTTGATCCAGATACGTTTATCTTGGAATAATGGCCACTAGGAATATAATTGTATAAAATAAAAAACAAATCCATGCAAAGACTTCTTTATCAAAATATATTTTTTTCCCAAATAAAATGTTTCCCAAGCGATTGTTACCCCAGTTTACAGAACTCAGCAGTTTTGCTGCCACAAATACTCCTCTAATGGCCATCAAACACAAATATTGAAGGATACATCTACGGATTTGATATCGTTACTTATTTTTATATTATTCAGGTTTATTTTTATCTCAGCTTCACATATTTGTAAAGTAAATTAAAGCTGAAGATAATAAATATAACGAGACGATATTGATAAGTTTCTGTGATCTTAAACTTATATTATATATATATTATATTATATATCTACCTGTAAGTTGTATTAGACATAAATTTATAAATTATTGTAAAATTTAATAATAACGCAGTTGTAGTTTTTTTTACCAAAGAAGTATTTTTATCTGTCTTCCATTTCGCGTCAGCTTACATGCTAAAATATCTAACTATATAAAATGATGAAGAAATAAAAATTTTCTATTGATTAACGAAGTTTATTCTAAACTTAACAAAGACTCTTTTCAGCGACCGGTTTGCCGAAAGTGTATATTAAGGTCTATTTATTTGTCTTCTAAAACGTGCTTAACACTATGTGTGAGCATAATTAATGAAGTTTGAATTCGCAACCACACGTGTTTGTTGTTTATGTTGGACTTTACTATCTGAATTATAATATGTCCTTATTTTAAACAAGATTATGCCTGGAAGTTCGCCCGCGTTATAAAGGAAATCTCGCTTAAATCTCATTACAATGAGAATTTCGGAACATTTTCACTCAGTGCACTTAAGCTCTAAGAAATCTACTAAATTTCAAACCTGTGCTATGCGATGCAAATCAGTTTTATAGTCACAAGATTAATTCGTGAACTATGAGATAATACGTTAGCACAGGCCACTACTAACTTCACTTCACATACTTTGATACTTACTATCAAAGTACAATTATTTTTTGATGTTGAGTAAACCGACCGACGACCATATACATACCTACGTCTATAAAACCCTAAAACTTTTTCATATTAAAATTAAATTTGCTTTTCAATTTTTTCCATTAATTAAGGCCACACGGCCCGCAAAAGGTCATTTAGCGATGCATACAGTTTGCTCGGCGTCTATGCGACGTAGTTTTGCTTAAGCAGTAATTAATTTTCAGCTTTCAAAGGCTCGTGAAAGGCGTTTTATGTGTATACTGCAAATCGAGTTAGACGTGTGTGGGTGTGTACTTAAACCCTGATTTTAATCAGGAAAGGGGAGGAGGCTGGATTGCGTGTGGTTTCCAGCACTCTGGTAACGAATTCTTTCTCTCATCTTGGCGAATTCCCAGTTGCACCCTTTTTACCCTAACTTCGGGGCCTGGGCTTGAAACGAATTATACTTTTTTTTCTGTGAATGTCGTGACAGATAACTACAGAACCATTTTCTATTAAGTGGAATAGGAATGTGCATATGTGAGTTTATATGACCCACTGCATAGTAAGGAATTTAAAAACAAATAATATAGCCGACTTAGCAAGTGAAATAAGTAAGGCCATTACCAAGAAAGTAATTAAACGTATTCAGAGTACATTTCGGGCCGTTAAAGAGCTTTCCAATGGTTGATGAATAAAACATGTGTTACTACACTTATGTAGGCGATGTGGTGTAAGATACAAGAGCTTTGTAGGTTATTACAATAGTTTCTCTAACCGTTAAGAGTATGAAGATCTAAGGATTCCAAAAGTAGTACAATTTGTTAAACAATGTCAAGGTACTAATACTAATCTGTGTGAATTTATTTGAATGTATAATTTATAACTCTCCGTCCTACAATTAAGATACATGTAAAATATATCAGCCCTTTTAGTAAAATATAAAAATGGTTTAAAAGATTTTTTTTCAGGATGTCCATATTGCAATAAACCCTGACAAAAAATAAGTTAGGTACTAAAATGTTTGGAAAATGTTTTAAATATTTCTGGTATATTTTTTTAAAATTCCATTACTTTATTCCATGCACTTCTAACGGTTAGTTTCAATAAAAACAAACCACGAGAGGAAAACTAATTAACTTGGAGAGGCGAATAGTTGCAGCATTTTTCTATGTTTCATCATAATCGAAGTTATTTTCATATAATTGTTTAAATATTTGCATTTTATTATTTGCAGTATTAATTTAAAGTTAGAAAAAATTATTGCTCACATAATAGTTTGGCTCTTGGCACTTTAGACGCGAAGCTGCTCAAGACCGTGTGCCCAAGCGAGAACAAAAGGTAGCCATTCTTAAGAGATGGAACATCATTTTGTACTCTTCGATGGTTTCTCAAACCGTCAAGAATGGAGAAGATACGAAGAGACGTACGTGCAAAACTAGACACTAAAACTGACAAAGATAGAAACCACACTCGTAGCTAACAATACATCTAAATTAAAGCTTCTCATTTTATTACAAAAAAGCTTGTACAGGTAAAGTAACACAACAGTTAATATCTGGCTGTCTTTATGTCTTTCATCGCGCTTTCATTTGGTGCGGGGTAGTAACCCTATAATTACTTATATTAAGCTACATACATAATATATACTACCTTAAGAGTGCAAGTCAAGAAAATATGTTGCTGAATAAACCACATTGTTGTAGTATTTCTACCTTACGCAATGAACTTACTCAGTATTTTGTACTTATTTAAACTTTTTTGTGTACGTGCGATCACTTTTCTTTGCGGTAACACAGTAACTTTCCTACTTTTACTACTTTCTACATAAAGGACTATACATATTCATAAAATCCACATCAAAGGTTTCCTTGTAAAATTGAAATGTTGATTCAAAGCGCGTAAACATAAATAAACGGGTCAAGCAAAGTTGTTGAGAATCGACCTCTATTCAGCATTTTTGTGGTCCTGGCATTGTGGGACCCGCCATTATCCGGTTATTTCGCGTTATAGCCGCATAAAGATGGCGCTGGATAAAGTGAACTATGGCAATATGGCGGGTAATGTTGGCGCGAATATACAAATGTTTGGGAGAAATAGTGCGATGTGGAGACCTTTTCTTGACGATTAAATTGCAATTGTAATAATTTTTGAAAGCTTGGAAGTCCTGTACATGCAAAGGTCTAATGTTTATTAGTGTAAACTTTTTATGATCAGAACTTTTTGGTTGGTTAACTGGATAGGACTGGGCTCTGTTAATTCTGTTATAAAGATAACTTGTTTTGCCCGGGAAATTATACCTACATATATATATGTATATATATTGTCCTTCTATCTGTTTTGCCAATTTTTATAAGACTACTCAAAACATGGGTTTGCTGTTCTATAATAAATTATTTTTATAAATTTCTCTCTTTAAACTTCATACGATAATTAATGACACCTTGTTATGAAAATAGCTCAATCATATTAACATCACCTAGGTACATCTAATTCATGAATATTTATAGCAAATTGCATGTCTGGAGCAAACTTTATCAATTAATTTCCGAAGCGTCGGCGAAATACGCAAAAACTCTCGTGTATTCTAAACATTTTCTAATTACTACGCGGCACTGTATTATACTGGAACATTTTAGAAGTATTTGCTGACAGAGCACGCACCTTACAAAGGGACATAAATTAGTTTTATGTTGACAAGTTGTAAAGAAATGACTTTCAGATGTAGTATCTAGTAGCATTATATTAGAAAGGTAAGTTAAAAGCACTTTCTACTAGTAGAACACGAATCCTGCATACTTCTTTTACTTATTCCACACTTATAAATGTTTGTGCTTACACTTGTAGGGTAAGGGTAATCGTGACCTAACTATTTCACAAAGGAATTTTAATAAACGCGTATTGGATCATGGTTGCATACGCTGAAAGTGCAGGTCTCCTGGCGATGTTTTAATCCGGGTTGCATCCTCACCTCTACAGAGGAACCCGAGGTACACCTGTGGCCGCTTTTGGAGTGGGTAAGTCAAGTTACATAAAGCAACTCCCTTCTGATCTTTGCAACCATTGCAGGAGACACTTACCTATATTCGATCGGAATTACACAGCAAGTTGCCTTAATGTGCAGATTTTCTTACAATGTTTAACGTTTAGTAAAACAAGTAGGCCCATTGCGGCATTTCACTTAACTTTTCTAGACCGGGAACGTGGGTGGAGACGTTAAATCGATATGGCCGATCAGCTGACTTGGGGCTGCCCCGAATTCGGTGGCGATGAGATAAGAACGAATGTGATCTAATGCGATTTGGGTGAATTGTCATTTTTATTGACCTGGATTGAATTTGCTCGGGCTTGAGTATCTCTTTACGAACAAAATAAGCCGATGTGTGTTTTTTTTTTTTTCAAAATGCCTAATCAGCCTAAATGACTATGGATTATATTTACCAAGACTTCAGATTTTTATAGATTTAAATTGAAGTAGCTAGTGCCTATATCGAGACATAAGCAAAGTAAATTACAACACCTTTTTTTAAGTTGATCTTAATAAGGAAATATTACATTGATTATTTCATTTCATCAAATTCTAGGAGATGTTTAGTTTAAAGAATAAGATAAAATTACCATTTCCAAATTTTTGTCTTTCTGAATTCTGAAAAACAGACTGCATTTTACCCCTATTTGTAAGGTCAAGAACAAAAGTATGTTGAGAATAAAAACCTCAATAAATACGTCGAACTGTTGACATTGGGCAGGTAAACACAAAAGGGGTGAAAAGTTCAACTGCTATACTTGATTGATGTCCCAATGAGCCGAGTCAATATTTAACTTACAACAATATAGGTGAAAGCGTCGTTAACCACTCATATATCTTAAGGTAAGTGTGCAATTTGTAACTAGAGTGCGCATTTGTTTTAGTCCATCTCACATAGTAAGAAAATATCGGTATAAAGAGAATATTTATTCAGTTCAACCTTTAAACAATACACAATGAAACCTTAAAAGATTTTTTTTTTAATTTAGATAATGTAGTTATGAGTATAGTATAGTTGTAAAGGTGGGCGAGCAACCTATCACCATTTGAATCTCAGTTCCATCATTAAAAAGTACCCACCTTAAAGTAGAATATATAGTTTATTAGAAAGAGGAGAAGATCCTAAGAAAAGAGATAAGTGCACCTATTGAAAACCACACAAAATTGGACACTCTTAACACAAAAGGCGTTTCATACCATCTCTAATGCCTTAAGTAATAATGTTTCCTCATCAGAGCAGACATTAATCATTCGAGAGCCGACAGCAGCTAATCTGATTTAGTTCGCGGAGTGAACTATATCGCAAGTGACTCACGAACCTTAGGTGCTAGGAAACCAATTAGTATTTCTTGATATAATAGCTTATTATTTTGTTGAAAAGATATAGGACTGAAGTTTTGAATAACTTTATCGTGTAACTAACGTACATATTTTATTTTCGATGTGTTTTATTCTTTCACATACAAAAAAGGTATTACAAACAAACATACCTACATACATACAAAAAAAAAAGGATTTTTGGCCCAAAAAAACGGTGTGAGGCTTTACAAATGTATTTTTATTAAACGCACGTATTTACCAGTTACGTATAGACGCATAGACTGAATTTTGTTGAAGCGGTGACTTAAACTTGAAACAAAAAAAATAAATTGATTACTTAAAAATCTCTACAGAAAAAGTTCTAAAGCCAGGAATATATCACAAAAATAAGCAATAGTTTGTTTGCTTGTAAAATAAATTTCTGAACACGAAATGTCTCATGCTTTTCACCGTTCGTGCAGTCAAATGGTAAAGTAAAATTAACATCATAAATATGGGCCAAGGTCCCCATTAGTGGTGGTACGAGGCATAGTGCGCGATAAAGTCACACTTTGGCATTACTACAAAGAAACTTGGTACTTTTTGTATTCAGTTTAATTGTTCTTTTGTTTCTTTTGATAGTAACAGTAACAGTGCCATATTTTTGTCTAGGTACACTTTCTTTTCATAGTTTTTAAATTTACGTCACTGATGAAAATGTAATTTGAATCTCTATTCTATCATTACGCTTGACTGCCGAACATAGCCTGTCAGTCTTTTAAGATTGCTGGCTCTGTCTACCCCACAAGGGACGTGATTATATGAGTGCATGAAAATGCTACGGTGTAGTTTGTTCGCTTGTTTCATACTTCGCTCTGGAAGTAAATTTTATTATAATTGGTACGTATTTGACATCATCAAGTAGGTAATAACTTGTTTACTATTTCGAAAGTTAATCTTATTTCTATTTCAAACAGCTATGGGAACCTTCGGACATAATAGTTCTTCTTATGAGAATACTAAATAATGACAAATTGCTTATTTGTTGCACTTGCATATGGAATGTACACAGTTATACGCTCTTCGGAGGTCGATCTCACTTACCTTTCACTTTGATAGCTTAGTATATTAATATATACATATATTATAATAAGTCTATAATTTATTATATAAAATAACATATATTATATTGAAAAAAAAAACACGAAAGGTACAAACAACATTTATCCCTCAAATACGCGCCTCCATTTATCCGCCGCACGACTTCAGATGGCCGATTTTATATAAAATATATAAGTATATAAATGGGTCAGAGTGCAGAAAATTGTAGCGGTTTTCTCCACGCCACAAAAGGCGTTTCAGCTTTTCCATAGGGCTATTCGCTTTTAGATTTAAAACGACTTCAAGTTGACGCCCGTTAAGTTTTTTGTTTGAAATTTCCTTCCTTTGGATAAGTGTTCGGGTTAGAATTGCTTTTCGAATGTATATAATAAGCATTTTAAAATCTTTTTAAATCTTTGACAAATTTTGTGTTCTAATTTCGACGAATAATTCTGACTTCTAGATTTTAAAGGTCATCAAAATACCTGTATAAATTTTTTTTTCTTTTAGTTTATAAGCAAATGTAAACCTATCTGAATTCAATTTTCTTTGAGACTGTTGGCTCTGTCTAACCGTTTGAAAGAAAATTAAATACTAATCAAGAACTTCATTAACTAAATCTTGCATATATTGCATATGCATAAATTGCGTTGCAAATAACTGCAATTACATATAGAAAAGAATTAAAACACCACATTGTCATATACATATTATACCTACGCTTTGAATAAATACCTATTTAAACTGAGAATTTTACAAATCCCATTACGTACCTAAGCTTGTTTGATTCAAGTCGAATGCATTAATTCCTCAGTTCTTTACCCTCGAAAATTTACGTACGTCGGATTTCTTGTGAGAGGATAATTATTTTGAAACAACATTTATCTAAATAAGGTGTGCTGGTTCATTATTCTCATTATAAAGTAAGAAAATAGCTTAGGGTGTAAATAGCTTTAACTTTGACTTTGTAATGTGGGTTTGTAATCTACAATATTGGTTGAGTATGTATAAAGACCAAACATTCAATCAAATATATATATATATATATTTGATTATATATATATATATATATATATATATATATATATATATATATATATATATATATATATATATATATATATATATATCAAAATACACGATTGTGTTTTCAGAATAAAAAAAGTATTATTTAAGCTTCGTTTTTTATTATTTTAGATTTCAGATCTTTCAAGTAGAACTGAGAATCCTCCATTATTTACAGCCTCTCATTTCTTTTTCCTATTTGTTCAGAAAATTCTAGTTATAATTATCTGCATAAATATAGCCGTTGTAATTATCCCAGACAAAGACTAGATGCTCTCACTGGAGGGAGGGGCCACTCGAAATAACATGCTGAAATTCATCTTATCTGATTAAACCACCTTATCGCTTATTGCGGAAAAAATTAGAGAGAAAAAAAAAATACTGCCTCTGTGGCGTAGTGCGCTTGTGGCACCGGAGGTCCCGGGTTCGAATCCCGGCCACGGTATGATGAGAAACGATTTTACTCTAATTGGCCTGGGTCTTGGATGTTTATATATTCATTATAAAATTATAGTATTATTGGGTAAGTAAGTATCTCGTAACGCAAGTTTTACACTTACATCGAGGCTAACTCAATCTGTGCAATTTGTCCCGTTTAAACTTATTAAAAAAGAATATTTTTGTAGCATACTTCTAAATCATATTTTTACAGCTTCTTTTCAGCGTAAACATTTCCTGGCAACTATGAAGTATTTTTTTTCATCCCACACAACCTACGAGAACAAAGCCGTAGAGGCAAAACCAGGTGCTAGCGTAGTCTCGGGGCTCAAGTGGCCGACAGCTATTGTCACGAGCTGTATTCAGAGATAAAAATGCCTGTTTTTAACCTATTTTTTTGTGTTTTCGCTTGTGACTCCATGTTAAATAATAAGAAGTATACCTACCATAGAATCGAAATAATATAAGACAATTGAATTCTGATTTCATAATATTTTAGTTTTTTTAAAGAAGGCATTGTCCTAAATATAATTGCTAGTAAAATAGTTACCGTAACACATATAATAATTTGATTAGAACCTGCGGTTGTAGTACCAATTTTTTAATAAGGCCTTCGCTTTTTTCTCTTTGCTTTCTCTTCTAATAACTCAGTCTTAGGTATTTTTAGATTTATTTTCATAAGTTCGCTTAATCATAGACAATTTTTGGTTCACCAGACTCCTTTCCTAAGAGCGCGGATGCTGATGTAACCAGAACTAACGCCAAGAAGAAGTAGTGTAGTGATTGGTTAAACTCTGCGTTACCTAGTATATACCTTCTCAATATCTGCTAGAACATAAAAACCTTGTTTACTCTATTAGCAAGCCCCACCTTTCGTTCCGCAAACAGTTGCCTCAATAAATTTTTACTGCGACCTTTACAATCACGCCTTTGTGAGTTGATACTGGGCAAACTTTCCATTTACTACACATACGTCTTATTAAATAATTCGCATATAGTATATACTTCTGCTAAGCAAAACTTAAATGTTTAAAGAATAAAATACCGTCTTATCCCTTAGACGGCCTCTTCCAGCCAACCCTGAAATTAGGGCAGTATATTTAAAATAAGTAATTAAAATAAAAATTAAATTTTGAAGGGAAGTTTTAGTCCTAGCGGCAATGAACCTCAATAAATTAAAAAAAAAACTACCATATTTTTAGACTATGGGACATTGATAAACCTGTATTCTTAATTTTGTCAAAGAAAATTAAAATACTACACACATACATTACACATATTTTTATTCTTTGATTTGATTTCTTAAAAAAGAAATCGCTAACAATTTCATGCTGAAATTCGCTGAAGCAAACTGTTTTCCCCTTTTTCCCTCGGGAGTAGAGGTGTGTGGAAAACAACGAAAAACAAAAGTCTTTACACCGGCTAAATGGCTGTGCTCAAACCATTTCAGACGGCAATAAACGTAATAAACTTTCGAACGGCCAACATATTAGATTAATGGTTTAGCTTTTTCTATCCCACACATTGTTGATTCTAAATCAAATTCTTCGTTGCTCAATACTTGATACAGTATTATCTCTTATCTAACATAGTGGGCGAACCATTAAGGTGCAGGAGACGCGTACCAAATTATTAGGAATTGCGTTGAACCCCTGCTAGTGCAGGTGTTCACGGGACTAGAATAGAATAGATTTATTTTCAAAATAGGTGTATGTATGAAATCAGAGGTTTTTATTTAGTAATAATTTATATAAATAAAAAATGTATTTTATAAATACTATTGTATGACCATCAATAAAAAGGGATGAGTACAAAACAAATGGTTGTAACGATAACGAGCGAGTATTTATAACAAAAATGTTTCTACGCTATTAATCTTCGAATTCATTTGATGCCAGTAACATGACATTCCCGAATTTATTTACAAAGGCGATTAATTAAAACTGGGGGGTTTGCCGCGAACTGAATTAATTGCAGACATAAATGATACTTGGTGTTTAGGTGCTTGAGGACACTAAGGATGGTAAAGAAAAATGCAATTAATCGTTGGTTTTATTTAATGCTACTTTTGTTAGCGGTTAGGTTAAGTTATAACTGATATTAAATGAATTTATATCTGTGTCACCGGAGGTCCCGGGTTCGAATCCCGGCCAGGGCATGATGAGAAGAGAAATTTCTCTGATTGGCCTGGGTCTTGGATTTTCATCTATATAAGTATCTATATATATAAAACTCTTCCGTTACTGAGTGACTGACTGACAGACAACGCACAGTCGAAACTACTGGTCGTAGACAGCTGAAATTTGGAATGTAGGTTCCTTGGGATATGTAGGGGAGCACTAAGAAAGGATTTTTGGAAATTCAACCCCCAAGGGGGGGAAAAGGGGTAAAAACGTTTCTATGAAAAATCTTATTCCTTGGGTTTATAAACTTGAAACTTGGCATGAACACGTACATAGGCAAGTAAATATGTTTGACATTATAAGTTTTTTCAAACTACCCTCCAATCGTGATTTAGGGGTGCGAATGGGTGACTGATTTATTAACGC
This sequence comes from Amyelois transitella, assembly GCF_032362555.1. Classification (NCBI taxonomy): domain Eukaryota; kingdom Metazoa; phylum Arthropoda; class Insecta; order Lepidoptera; family Pyralidae; genus Amyelois; species Amyelois transitella. The sequence goes on along the minus strand of NC_083518.1, from coordinate 2,936,372 downwards.
ACAGCCGAAACCGCTCGGTATAGGAGTCTGAGATTTTGAACAGAGGTTCCTTTAGTAACATAAGTGAGCACCAAGAAGGGATTTTTGAAATGTCAACCCCCAAGGGGGGGAAACGGGATAAACTGAGCCGGGGCTGCGGCCCCGGAACGCAAAGGGCAACTGAAGGAACGAGGTGGGTTTTAGTCAGTAAAAGTCTGATACTCCCTTCCGTTCCACCCAGAGCGGGAGAGGTCATTTGATGATTTCCCATCCTTAAAAAAAAAGACTTTGTATGACAACTTTCAGTCGTCTCTTTAACATACATAATAACATACATAATTATGTACATACATGCATAACATTAATAACATCACGCCTTTAAATCCCTATTTTGTGTTAACACTACCCATACAAACAGCTACGAAATTTGTCCGCATCCATTTTCACCTAAATTCTTAACGTTAATGAGATTTACTTTTTATTATCAGGTCAACCTAATAGCCTCACATGTACGTATAACTTCGTAAGAATTTTCTTTCAACTCCTAACCGTTGAGGAGTTGTACCTTCCATCATCAGCTCATTCACATGGGATGATGACTATCAGACGCAAATACTTAAACAGATCTATGAAATTGTCAAAAACGTAATTGCCTGTAAATTTGAGGTTTGCCCTTGATTTCCCTGGAATACCATTATCAGATCCTGACTAGGTAACAACGGGACCAACTTGAAAGTATACTCTACCGAACAAAAAAAGAATCACGTAAATCGGTCCATAAATCTCGGCGTAATCGGTATGCATAAATAAAACACCCGAATTTTATTTTCTATTAACTATCACGAGTTGTCTCGATGCTCGATAGATGGCGTTGGCATCGAGATAGATCGCGCTATTGTTTCGTTACCGTCATTTAGCTAGGTAGCGTAAAATATTTTAATTTATCGTGTAATTTTAGCAGCGCCCTTAGCGGACATACGCGAAACTACATATAGTATTACACACTACAAATATTTTGATTTGAAATTATTATTCGTTTGATTCATTAACTTTTAACTTGACTTATTTAACTTATTTTACTCTCTATTTCAGTTAATTTTTGATTTGTTGATTAGATTTGATATTTTTGATAGTGATAGGTGTCGAAGTGCGAAAAGTCTTAAATATTGGTTAGTAAAAAATACGTATCAGTTGCGGAAAGCAGGATGGCACTAAATAGGATGGGATGGGACAGGATAGGACTGGACGGGGCAGGACGGGACACAACAGGTTGGGACGGGACGGAACAGAACGAGAAGAGACGGGACAAGACGGGAGAAGCCATATGAATTTAAACCAAATATAAACATAAAACAGCCCCGCACGATACGGGATAAAAAAAATGGGTGAAATTTTATGGCGTATCCTTATAATATAAATACATTTGCGCGGGCGAAGCCGCGGGCAAAAGCTAGTTTATTATAAAATATAGTATCGTTAAGTTAGCATCTCTTAACACAAGTCTAGAACTTACTTCGAGGCTAACTCAATCAGTGTAATTTGTCCCGTATATATTTATATATTTTATTTATTAAACTTTCGCTTTGTATGTACTATTTAAAAAATAAAGATACGTTACTTTATAAATAGTACATTCAACTTAGATAGAACTTAGATAGTTGAATGTGGACGAAGCGATAGAAGTATGCAGGGATCGTGGCAAGTTGAAAGATGTGTTATTTGCCTACCCCTCCGGGAAAGAGGCGTGATTTATATATGTATTATTTATACATAAGTTTAGTGTTCATTAAAGGGGGGAGAACTATAATATGAATATCATGATCACAGATCACAAGCCATGCATGTCAATAACTGACTATACTTGCTTAATTATAAACTCTGATATACTTTCTCTATCTTCTGTTTAGTTCGTTTATTAGTTGTCAGTAATAAATTATAATTAAGCTATCGTGAATTAATTGGAAGGGCGTGACCACAACCTGTCGATTACACGAACGCGTAAAGAGATTTAATTAAAATTTTAATGGCTTGTGCGGTAGTGACAAAACGGAGTTTCATACAATCACTCATTAAAAGTTTATTTGATAAATTAAAATATTCAGAGTTTATAGTGGGAAAAGTAAATTTAATATATTAATTAAAGAATTTAAGCAAATTTAAGATTAACTTAATATATTGTCACTAGAGAGATTGTCGCAAGACCCTATAGCAAGAACGTAGTATAGCAGGTAAAACCTTTTTTTGAGTAAAAGTGAAACATATCCTATACCCTATAATGTTAGCAATATTTGTAAATATCTATATATATAAAACTCTTCCGTTACTGAGTGACTGACTGACAGACAACGCACAGTCGAAACTACTGGTCGTAGATAGCTGAAATTTGGAATGTAGGTTCCTTGGGATATGTAGGGGAGCACTAAGAAAGGATTTTTGGAAATTCAACCCCCAAGGGGGGGAAAAGGGGTAAAAACGTTTCTATGAAAAATCTTATTCCTTGGGTTTATAAACTTGAAACTTGGCATGAACACGTACATAGGCAAGTAAATATGTTTGACATTATAAGTTTTTTCAAACTACCCTCCAATCGTGATTTAGGGGGTGCGATTGGGTGACTGATTTATTAACGCACAGCCGAAACCGCTCGGTATAGGAGTCTGAGATTTTGAACAGAGGTTCCTTTAGTAACATAAGTGAGCACCAAGAAGGGATTTTTGAAATGTCAACCCCCAAGGGGGGGAAACGGGATAAACTGAGCCGGGGCTGCGGCCCCGGAACGCAAAGGGCAACTGAAGGAACGAGGTGGGTTTTAGTCAGTAAAAGTCTGACACTCCCTTCCGTTCCACCCAGAGCGGGAGAGGTCATTTGATGATTTCCCATCCTTAAAAAAAAAGACTTTGTATGACAACTTTCAGTCGTCTCTTTAACATACATAATAACATACATCATTATGTACATACATGCATAACATTAATAACATCACGCCTTTAAATCCCTATTTTGTGTTAACACTACCCATACAAACAGCTACGAAATTTGTCCGCATCCATTTTCACCTAAATTCTTAACGTTAATGAGATTTACTTTTTATTATCAGGTCAACCTAATAGCCTCACATGTACGTATAACTTCGTAAGAATTTTCTTTCAACTCCTAACCGTTGAGGAGTTGTACCTTCCATCATCAGCTCATTCACATGGGATGATGACTATCAGACGCAAATACTTAAACAGATCTATGAAATTGTCAAAAACGTAATTGCCTGTAAATTTGAGGTTTGCCCTTGATTTCCCTGGAATACCATTATCAGATCCTGACTAGGTAACAACGGGACCAACTTGAAAGTATACTCTACCGAACAAAAAAAGAATCACGTAAATCGGTCCATAAATCTCGGCGTAATCGGTATGCATAAATAAAACACCCGAATTTTATTTTCTATTAACTATCACGAGTTGTCTCGATGCTCGATAGATGGCGTTGGCATCGAGATAGATCGCGCTATTGTTTCGTTACCGTCATTTAGCTAGGTAGCGTAAAATATTTTAATTTATCGTGTAATTTTAGCAGCGCCCTTAGCGGACATACGCGAAACTACATATAGTATTACACACTACAAATATTTTGATTTGAAATTATTATTCGTTTGATTCATTAACTTTTAACTTGACTTATTTAACTTATTTTACTCTCTATTTCAGTTAATTTTTGATTTGTTGATTAGATTTGATATTTTTGATAGTGATAGGTGTCGAAGTGCGAGAAGTCTTAAATATTGGTTAGTAAAAAATACGTATCAGTTGCGGAAAGCAGGATGGCACTAAATAGGATGGGATGGGACAGGATAGGACTGGACGGGGCAGGACGGGACACAACAGGTTGGGACGGGACGGAACAGAACGAGAAGAGACACTAGCTTTTGCCCGCGGCTTCGCCCGCGCAAATGTATTTATATTATAAGGATACGCCATAAAATTTCACCCATTTTTTTTATCCCGTATCGTGCGGGGCTGTTTTATGTTTATATTTGGTTTAAATTCATATGGCTTCTCCCGTCTTGTCCCGTCTCTTCTCGTTCTGTTCCGTCCCGTCCCAACCTGTTGTGTCCCGTCCTGCCCCGTCCAGTCCTATCCTGTCCCATCCCATCCTATTTAGTGCCATCCTGCTTTCCGCAACTGATACGTATTTTTTACTAACCAATATTTAAGACTTCTCGCACTTCGACACCTATCACTATCAAAAATATCAAATCTAATCAACAAATCAAAAATTAAATGAAATAGAGAGTAAAATAAGTTAAATAAGTCAAGTTAAAAGTTAATGAATCAAACGAATAATAATTTCAAATCAAAATATTTGTAGTGTGTAATACTATATGTAGTTTCGCGTATGTCCGCTAAGGGCGCTGCTAAAATTACACGATAAATTAAAATATTTTACGCTACCTAGCTAAATGACGGTAACGAAACAATAGCGCGATCTATCTCGATGCCAACGCCATCTATCGAGCATCGAGACAACTCGTGATAGTTAATAGAAAATAAAATTCGGGTGTTTTATTTATGCATACCGATTACGCCGAGATTTATGGACCGATTTACGTGATTCTTTTTTTGTTCGGTAGAGTATACTTTCAAGTTGGTCCCGTTGTTACCTAGTCAGGATCTGATAATGGTATTCCAGGGAAATCAAGGGCAAACCTCAAATTTACAGGCAATTACGTTTTTGACAATTTCATAGATCTGTTTAAGTATTTGCGTCTGATAGTCATCATCCCATGTGAATGAGCTGATGATGGAAGGTACAACTCCTCAACGGTTAGGAGTTGAAAGAAAATTCTTACGAAGTTATACGTACATGTGAGGCTATTAGGTTGACCTGATAATAAAAAGTAAATCTCATTAACGTTAAGAATTTAGGTGAAAATGGATGCGGACAAATTTCGTAGCTGTTTGTATGGGTAGTGTTAACACAAAATAGGGATTTAAAGGCGTGATGTTATTAATGTTATGCATGTATGTACATAATTATGTATGTTATTATGTATGTTAAAGAGACGACTGAAAGTTGTCATACAAAGTCTTTTTTTTTAAGGATGGGAAATCATCAAATGACCTCTCCCGCTCTGGGTGGAACGGAAGGGAGTATCAGACTTTTACTGACTAAAACCCACCTCGTTCCTTCAGTTGCCCTTTGCGTTCCGGGGCCGCAGCCCCGGCTCAGTTTATCCCGTTTCCCCCCCTTGGGGGTTGACATTTCAAAAATCCCTTCTTGGTGCTCACTTATGTTACTAAAGGAACCTCTGTTCAAAATCTCAGACTCCTATACCGAGCGGTTTCGGCTGTGCGTTAATAAATCAGTCACCCATTCGCACCCCTAAATCACGATTGGAGGGTAGTTTGAAAAAACTTATAATGTCAAACATATTTACTTGCCTATGTACGTGTTCATGCCAAGTTTCAAGTTTATAAACCCAAGGAATAAGATTTTTCATAGAAACGTTTTTACCCCTTTTCCCCCCCTTGGGGGTTGAATTTCCAAAAATCCTTTCTTAGTGCTCCCCTACATATCCCAAGGAACCTACATTCCAAATTTCAGCTGTCTACGACCAGTAGTTTCGACTGTGCGTTGTCTGTCAGTCAGTCACTCAGTAACGGAAGAGTTTTACCCCTTTTCCCCCCCTTGGGGGTTGAATTTCCAAAAATCCTTTCTTAGTGCTCCCCTACATATCCCAAGGAACCTACATTCCAAATTTCAGCTGTCTACGACCAGTAGTTTCGACTGTGCGTTGTCTGTCAGTCAGTCACTCAGTAACGGAAGAGTTTTATATATATAGATTTGCGCGGGCGAAGCCGCGGGCAAAAGCTAGTATACTAATAAAATGCATTTTTTTCATTTTATTTAGTCGATAAATCACAAATTTAATAAAGAAATTGTACTTCCGTGTCTATTGGCACCCGCCAAAATTCCTGAAGGAAACTGACATTCTGTGCCGACACCAGACTGTACCAAAGAAGAATAATAGACCACTGCCCATTTTGGTTACGAAAGCCGTAACTTTTCGGCATAAAATTCAAAAGTAAGTAAGCAGCACGTAATATAAAACTAGATCGTGAAATTACCTTGTAACTTTAAAACCCAAGTTGCGAAGTTGGTGAAAAGGGTCATCCCTTCGGTTTTCGACGGCAGGTGTTAGTTTAGGATGGAGATGGGCCGAGTACTACATTTACCGAGTAACCGAATACCGAGTATTACTCGGTTTTGCCTTTAACTCTGAGCACTCGGCCGTTGAAGGCAAAACGCGCGAAAAATGAATTTAAAGTTTTTCTCATTATAAACCCATAAAACTTAACACAACCGATTAAAATAACCACAAAATTTAACACAACCGATAAAATTTAAAATTTTTTTCATTATAAACCCTATGAACGGCATCTTGGAAGCATATTATGAGACATGCGTATATTGTGTTATATAAATGTATATGTTACACTCGACCGCTCTTTTCAACTGCCGAGTTTAGGTTATTTAGGTTTAGAAATACTCTTAAAGTACAAAAACAAATACACGGCAGTTGAGCCGAGTCATTCGGCCGAGTACTAGTACTGAAAAAGGTGCCGAGTACTCGGCACATCTCTAGTGTAGGATAAACCATTTCGAATTATATTAAAAGTATTCATTTATGTTTCATAAATTAAACCGGATGAACATTTGAATTGAAATTATCATGAGGTTTTGTTATCTTTGAAATTGATACCTTTTATTCGAAATTTCCGTGATACTGTTTTAAATTTTCATGCGAGTTTCCATAACAAAGATTTGGTAAGCATTTTGTCTTATAATTACATACTTATGATTACGTCTCTTTCCCAAAAGGGTAGGGAGAGATAACATTCTCCACCACCCATTACCAGTTAACTTTTCTTAATTCATCATACATCATAAATATGTTCATGAAAACTCTTGAAAAAAGCATTCATGCCTGATCTTAATCGCTTAACCGATTTCATAAAGGCATACTATGTTGTTAAGGGTTTTCTCTTCTGACATATCCATTTACATTACATTCGCTTCATTAATTTGCTTACTTAAAAGACAGTGTGATTAATACGCTAACTATTAAATAATTGTAAGAACAAATTGTCACCGCTGTTGTTAATTAATTTGATTATGACAGGGAGCGGCGAAGCTCCTAGTAGTTGCAATCCGCAATGCACTTTAATAGTGTTTGCAGATTAAAACTTGGCGGGTCATGAATAACAATTATGGTTAGACAATGCTTTTTATTTAAGAGCCAAGTGATTTTGTGTATTACGCTTATATAAATAATGTATTTTAGTATTTTCTAAATTGAAGGTTTTAAGGTTGGTATCAACCAGTAAATAGGTAACTAGCTGTACTGATTAATTATTTTATAAATGATTATTCATTGGGTTAATTTAAAAAAAAATGTCCATTGTTATGTTTTTCCTAGTAAAATAAAAAACTGGTATTAATTTTCCACAAAAATTTCTAATTATACCTCTTGAATTTCTTCTCCCATTCTGAAATCAATACTAAGCTTTTTTTTTGAAACGTGACTTGGAACGCTTTTTAAAATATTCCTTACAAATAAGTATTATGCAGAACTTCACGGAAACCTCTAAAAGTCAAGTTCAACGGTCACTCGCTGAACTCTAAAGTAACTTTTTAATTGAAAAACAAAATGCTTTTGACAAAGGCTTCATTTTTTGCCTGAGTTTGAGAACTGCTTTGTGAGGATTCAGAAGCTCAAATGAAAATGACTGCTTGGGAACGATTCTTATTTTTCGTTCTTATAAATGAGGAGTTTTAAATTAAATACAGAGCATGGTTCATCTTAGAGCGTTCCCACACTTCGTCGACGTATACGTCGATAAGAAGCCGGATGAAGACGAAATTTTTTGTATTATCAATAGAAGAGATAAATAGCGTAGTAGCCATGCACTCAGCGCCTAAAATGGACACTTGCGATGGTACGAATAGGCGCACAACAAATAATCTGAGATTCTACACGTCAGAGGTAAAAATAGGCAATAGACACTATCAAAAACAAGGCCACGGGAACATTTCAACTTTGACACAGCATTTCTAGGCCGACACACAAGTGTCGTACAAACACACTCAAAGCGAGAGAAGTCTGAAAGACGAAAATATTTTTTTTTCCATTCTGACCAACTGAGGCCGCGACCTATAAACACGAGTTGCGTTTGTCTACGCCCCTTCACTTTTTGGGGACCCTCGGGAAATATAAACTAAACCAAATGTTTTAAACGACAAATCATGATAATAAAACGTTATAAGTTATACGTGGTTTTCATCAAATATGTAAAAATTACGTACGTACGACATATTGTCACGTCTATACCCCTTGCAGGGTAGACAGAGCAATCAATCTTGGAATTGATATTCGAATTTCTACATTTCTACAATATGAAACAAAATTTAGAAGTGATATGTGTACCGTGCTTTTTCAAATGATACCTCTTTCAAGAAAGCAAATATTTATCTTTGCTGACAGGCACTCGACTTTAGGGTTAGTTATATGACTTTAGCTTTCTTCTTTTTGACTCATCTTAAACTCATTTGAAACTTGATTAAAGAAGCCTGTCAAGTGCGTGTCGGGTCACGCTTATAGTAGGGTTCCGTAGTTGCTAATGCCAAATTTGAATTCACTCTCACGAATATGTAAAAACGAGCTTCCAAACTCTGCTGGAAAAGTTTTACGTTTGTGAATTTATACAAAACGTTTATAAAAATACTTCGTACCGTGAAAAAATAAAAAGTATCATGTAAATATATCACAAACGCTTATCGTTATAAAAACTACGTTAATTAGTATTTATACTACTATCATAAGTGAATAAATATTGACATGCTTCTTCAAAATCACTACGCGATAGAATCTTCGGGAAAATGCCGTGTGTTTCATAATTTTACCTCTGATTCGGCCACGACCTCGACTTAATCTCTTACCTGAAACAAAAATATTAAATTGTTATTAGCGAAAAGTCAAAAACAAAAAGTTCCCCCTTTTTCTCTGTTTATATGTTTGCGCTCATCTCAGAAAATTAAGGACGGATTTTGTTCCTGTTTGAAATGTTGGCAAGAGGGTTTACTCAGCAATTTACAAATGCTACCCTCTGCGAAGCCAGGGTGGATCGCTAGTGAGTAAATAATCCTATGAATACGTAAATAAAACTATTTCTACAAATAAGCACATATAGAACCGCGCTTAAGTAATAATGGCCCATTAGGTATGTTTTATTTTTACTCGTTTCGCATAAAAAAGAACCTTCTCTCAATCTCAATACCGCTTCAATGACTAATTAACTCATTATGAATCGACTAAGTAACCAAAAAGCTAGAGTGACGTTAATTTCATCAAAAGAAAATAGGTCAGGTAGAGAAAAGGTATCCCAATTAGATAGAGTGTCATTTACATTAGTGTGATTATACGTTATGCTAATGTAAGTAGGGCACCTCCGTTTTATTGTGAGGAAGAAAATAAGTAATTTTTGGTAATAGGCGATAACGACGACTAAGAACTTACGAAGTGGTTTGATAGCAGAGAAAAATCATACTGTGTAGGTAATCTTCACGCGTAGATACATATATGTATATACTCACGTCTATATCCCTTGCGGGGTAGACAGAGCGAGGTCTTGGAAAATCTGATAGGTAGGCCTCGTTCAGCTGTTTGGCATAATGATAGAATTGAGATTCAAATAGTGACAGGTTGCTAGCCCATCGCCTAAAAGATGAATCCCAAGTTAATTAGCTTATACCTCAGTTGCCTTTTCACGAAATCAATGGGAAAGAGTGAGAGTGGTACTATTGTTTTTTTATTGGGACCGGGAACCACACGGCACTCGCATAGAAGTAAATGACAATTAAGAGTTTGACGTCGAATCTGCGTTTCGTTCCGTTACTAGGTAAGCTTATTGAAAAAAGCTAAAAAGCTTTTTGGGCATAAGCCTAGCTACTTGCTGCTATATCTAAATTCAGTTATTTCATTAAGCCAGCTAAACGTATTAAGAAGCTTTTGAAGTTTTACACTGTCTACCACTGGATAAGGACATTATATGTCTCGTATGGGTGTTTATATTTAAAACATACTATTAGGCTTCCAAACTTTGGATTCTTTATTTAAGCGATGGGCTAGCAACCTGTCACTATTTGAATCTCAATTCTATCATTAAGCCAAATAGCTGAATGTGGCCATTCAGTCTTTTTAAGACTGTTGGCTCTGTCTACCCCGCAAGGAATGGAGACGTGACCATCTGTATGTATGTATGTACATACTATTATTTATTACGAGTCGCTGGAAAATTGAAATCAAAATTAAATGAAAGAATGCTTGAACGGTAATAATAACTTAATTTGTATACGGGATTGTTCATTATCTGTTCTGGATGCTCAATCTGTATGCTAATGAGATTCTGAATGCTGGAGCAGTTCTGTCTCCTCATTATCACTTGATGGGCCCTGATAACGGACACTATTTTAAGATGTTATACTTAGCTTCCAAATTACATTGAGGTTACAAATGTATTGTTACATTTAACGATGTGGTATCGTTCTTGGGACTTTGGTATATGACACACTTTCTTGTGGATGTCGTTAAAAGGCGACTAAGGATTTGTCTAATGCGAGTTTCCGTGCTCGTCGGGTAGAAAAAAGTTTTTTTTATGTAATGTTATTAACTGAAGAAACTAATGATCCTTTGTTTCACTCCTTATTATACTATAATTTTGGGAAAATACGACTAAAGAAATTTGATGATTTATATATGTATACTAGATATTATCTGCTCTTTTATTTGAGCAAAACACTCCAACACATTTGTTGATGATTGCTCCGAAATGATGATGTTACAAACATAAGTATTTGATTGAATCGGCAGTTCAAAATGCTGTGAATATCATTTACATGGTACAACAGCCTTAAGCTCCGTCTTGTTAGCGTAAACAAAACATGCTAAATCTTTATTAAAAGCTCAGCATACAGTAAGCGTTCGGAGCCCCATTGTACTACAGTAGAGCCTTAACTTAGCCTTGTGCAAAGTATCAGAGCTATATATATATTGTATATTCTGATAATTAAAGCTTTATTGCCGTGTGGTTCCCGGCACCGATAGAAAAAGAATAGGACCACTCCATCTCTTTACTATGGATGTCGTGAAATGCGACTAAGGCTTATAAACTTGGGATTCTTCCTTTGGAGATGGGATAGCAACCTGTCACTATTTGAATGACAAAAAGCTGAACGTGTCCCACCAGTCTTTTCAAGAATGCTGGCTCTGTCTACCCCTCAAGGGGTATAGACGTAATTATATGTGCGTCTGTATAATTAAAAATAGACAATATAAGGTACATCCGTAAACTGTTATCACGTCTTCATCCTTTACGGAGTAGACATAGCAAACTCGCAAGACAAAGGTTGCGTTTAGCTAGATGGAAGTGAGTACTTCCCTTGATTGTCTTTTATAATCTACGCGGAAAGAGTAATAGCTGGGATACACTATGCTTTTTCTCAGGACCAAACAAGAACGGAAACCTTCCATAGTTGGAACTAGTTATTCCTTTGTCGAATTTGACAATATCCATTGAAAAGACAAAAGCGGTTATTAAAAAAAATAACCAATAAGGCATCTATGATCAAAAGCATATATACGATTTCATATCGCCCTTATCTCCATATAAGTGAAAGAAGATCCAATACCTTAGTCAATATTAAAAAGAGTATTGTAAGTTATTACATACATACATACATATATAAACTCACGCCTCTTTCCCGGAGGGGTAGGCAGAGACTACCTCTTTCCACTTGCCACGATCCCTGCATACTTCCTTTGCTTCATCCACATTCATAACTCTCTTCATGCAAGCTCGGCGGTTTCGGGCACTTTTATAATAATTTGTAAGTTATTACATTGTTATATATTCATATAGTCACGTCTATATCCCTTGCGGGGTAGGAAGAGCCAACAGTCTTGAAACGACACGGTCATAATCAGCTTTTTGGCTTAGAGTTGAAATCCAAATAATGACAGGTTGCTAGTCCATCGCCTAAAAGAAGGATCTCTGGTTTATAAGCCTATCCCTTAGTCGCCATTTAAGAAATCCATGGGAAAGAGATGGAGTGGACCTATTTTTTTTTAATTGGTGCCGAGAGCCGCACGGAATTTTGGCACACGGTTATATACTTATTGTGTATTATTATTTCAGCGGTTAACTTTAAACATTCTCGCGATAACCGTATGGTAAGGGAACTATCATTAAAATGTATAACATTATCGTTACAATACTAACAGGGTTTACATGGAAATTCCCTTGAAATACATTTAATCCGACATTTTGCCGGAGTTGCGACATTGTTACCCGTCGTGCCGGCATTCCAGACTTAAGTCCTGTCGACAACACGTGTATTGTACACACATAACAATGTGTAATGATAGCCTAAGTAGTCTTTAAGGGTTGGTAATAGCTTCTAAATTGGCTAGAATTGTAAATTCGTGCACACAACTTATTACAAAATTGACAACGTAAACTTTTTTTAACATACTTTTTTATTTTTTTCATTCTTCTGCATAAAAAACACATTGAATGCAATGTGCCGTGTGGTTCCCGGCACTATTACAGTGCCGTGTGGTTCCCGGCACTATTACAAAAGAATAGGACCACTCCATCTCTTTCCCATGGATGTCGTAAAAGGCGACTAAGGGATAGGCTTATTAACTTAGGATTCCTCTTTTAGGCGATGGGCTAGCAACCTGTCACTATTTGAATCTCGGTTCTATCATTAAGCCAAATAGCTGAACGTGGCCATTCAGTCTTTTCAAGACTGTTGGCTCTGTCTACCCCGCAAGGGATATAGACGTGATCATATGTATGTATGTATGTTGAATGCAATGACTTGTTAATTTGTCGACACCAGGCAACAAAAATCTTTTTTTATATTTAGTAAATTGAATATCCGTCTAATAAAAAAAACCGAAACCGCCGTCTTTGCCTACCCCTCCGGAAAAAAGGCGTGATTTTATGTACGTATGTTAAAAAAAACCTTTAATAGACAAATATTTCTTTTTTTTTTTAATTTAAGAGCGAATTCTTGTCGGTGGAGTTAAGTAGAGCTTTATCCATCCATACAAACAAATATATAGATTGTTTAATTTTCACAAATGAACGTAAGAAATTAACTTAGCCAATTGCATTCATGTAGCAATTACAAAACATTCAAACTAAACTACACTTACCTCTTTATCCTTAACCGCTATGTCAGTCTTTTTCGTACCAAATTGGTCATTTTTCAAGTCATCCGTCATCGTGCATTCATCGACAAGATTCTCTTTATTTTTTGTATGATTTATAAGGTCTGGTTTATCTACATTAAGATTGCTAGCATTTTCGTTGCTACAATTCTCGCCTCCAGATTTTCTGTCATCGTACGATTTTGATTTATCGTTAGAGCTTTTCATTTTAAAACATGATATCGATTTCTTATCTTCTCTTTTAGCATCTCGTCTAATTTGATCATTCCTATCGCATTTTGCGTCGTCCTTTTTGTGATTTCTACCATTCTCAGTTTTCAGTCGTTTCTTCTTGCCGTTCCATTTGTTATTAGCAGTTTTTGAATTATTGCTATCATCACTCGTTCCAACATCAGAACACGCTGGATTAACTAGTATTTTCGTTGATTTTGCTTTACGTTCGATCTTTCTTAGATTTAATAAGCTTCCAGAAGGATGAATATATGAAGGTGATGAAGTTAATGATGAACTGTCTTTAGTGTCTTCACTCAGCCTTCTTACAGACTGTGATAATGGGTTTGTGGTTTTCATTAAGATTGAATTTTGTCGTAATTTGTTAGAGCCTAGTGGTCCCATCACGACCGGAGGTCCTCCTTTGAACAATAATGCTGTTTCTGTTGGTTGACATACACAAGCTAACATTGTTATTCATTTATCACTTAATACTATATCACTCACATATTTGGTGTATCAGTTTCTATCAAATACTTAATATTTTTTTTTTTGTTTGGAAACCTTTGGATTTAGGAAATGATAAATGATAAGTTTTAGAAGAAAAACTGCGAAAAGTATTAGAAATATAAAAATATATTGACATAAAACATAAATTGCAGAACACTTTCCCTAACAATGATAAAAACAAAACAAACATAAAACCATTAGCCCCAAGCACACTTAAGTGGTGTCATCGTCAGATCAGAGTCAAAGTAACATCTTAATAGCAAAGCGGAAATATTTGCTGAGCTATCATAGAATGATAATAATACGTCGGCTGTATTTGCATTATTATTACATGTTAAGTAGACATGTGCTTAGGAACGTAGCCTCGTCTTATATTAAACTTGTAAGCGAGGGAGCTTTGTTTTCCAAATGGGATAAGAATTGCCCGCGACTGAGGTTATATTAGCAAGAAAAGGAGGATAAAGAAGCGATAATAAACGTAAAATTATGTAATTTAAACCAAAGATTTAAAATAACAAAAAAAAACTTATAAAATATATCGTCTTTATCCCTTACAGGACGCTGGATTGTATCACTTGATTTACAACTGACAGAAAAATAAGATAAATGTGGCAGAAATAGCTAAAGAAATTAATAAGTTAAGGTATTTTAGGTACCAATTTTCCACAGTTTAAAAAATTATTTGGTTTGTTTTACTGTCTTATCTAAGACTTACTTATTCGAATAGATAATAACTTTAAACTAGCTTCTAGTCTAAGTAAACCATAGCCTATGATCAATAAACAACTGATCCAAGACGTTCATGCACATTGAAAACCGCTTCCGCGCTCGCGTTTTCTTCTTGTCTATATAAAAGGCCTATTCCGCAATATTTTAGCATAACAACTTAGCTGACAGTAAGTGAATGTAACGAGAAGGATACGACGTTTTCTTGAGTAGAAAATGGGCGTGTTTCTTGTTATTGCCGAGTTGTAAAGTGAGAAATTTCGTGTAATGATTGTTTTAATTCTACATCTACAAACTGTGGAGTTGTTTAACGACAAAAAATTATTTAAAATTTAAAAATATAAAAACTAAATAAGAATAAATTTAATTTTGTTATTAGTATTACATATAATTAGGAACGAAAATTTGTGCAGAACAAAATATTTTCATACTTTAACACCTTCATCGGTAACGCCAAATTTGATGTTAACCAAAAGCAAGAATACGGTGCTATTCCCACAAAATGTAATTTATTGAGTAACAGAATCATTACGGCTCAAAATCAAAGGCTCTCAAATTTTCTATGAACAAAAATGACCTGGCTATATACGAGAAAAACGATAGCCTTAATTAACGCCTTCTTTTATTACTTGATAGTTACACTCACAAACCATGTTAAGCATCTAAATACCTATCAACTTTCAAAGATAGTCTTGGTGAATTGCTACAAAAAAATTAACTTTAACACCTTAGAAATAGAGGTCACAATATTTTGTTCTAAATAATGGACTCCTGGTGCTACAAGCGGCAACGGAAGCCGGAAACACTTCCGTAAGACCCTTTCCCTTATCAGTGTGTGAGTATGTGTCATTATGTATGTAATAGTACATAGACACATATTTGAGTTAGATTTATATCTAAAAAAATTGTGATTTGTATCTTAAGTATGTGTAACCTCAATAAACCTGAACTCATAAATCTCTTGCGTTACTGAGTGACTGGTGACAATGAAAAGGCGTAGGAAGTTTAAATTTGGCGCTTAAATCTCTCGGGTAGTAAGGAGAAGGAGAGAGGATTTCCCGAAATTCTTGTAACAGGCAATAAACATGATTTAAAATCTAACAAAGTCATCACAACAAAAATAAAAATTAAATTTAAAAATAAAGTTATCGAGACAGACTTCAAAATAAATTTCGAATCAACTAATAATTGAAAAAATAATAACTTGAAAAATAATAATAAACCCTTTAAATCAAGTTGCAAAGAATGATCAGAACATGAACATACAGAATTAAAAGGTACACAAAAAGATTATAAAAGAATTAAAAATCGAACTCTTCATGCAATTCAAATGTCAGAAATATTCAGAAAGATAAAATGTTAAAACAGTTGACGCCGCAAAAAATACCCCATCTTTTATAAGGATCATATTATGAAGGCGTCGCATAATTACGCAAAAATTGTTGAGAAATAAAAAACTGGAGAAACAGAATTAAAAGGCGTTATTATTCCACTCACGGTGGCGGAAAATTAAGAAAAACGCCACAAACAATACCTAGGAACGCAAACTGGAATGGGCGGTTGAAACGAAAAGTTGACTCCTTAATTGCAATTTACTGGAGGAAATCTGAATTAAAATCGAGATGACAGTTTTAAATAATACTTTTCTCAGGATACAATTAGAGTTAGAAACGGTTTCAAAAAAGGATTATACCTACGTGACTAGGCATCGTATAAACAAAATTAGTGAACGCGTTTACTATTTATTATTATTACAATGACATTTTTTAGGAAACATTTATATATTTCCTCGTTATCTGAGATTAGTAATTTATTAATTCACAGACAAATACTGAAGGGATTTTACTGAAGAACTCTTTATATCAGTAATTTAATCATTAAAACAAATTAAGCAATTTTTTATTCTTGGAAATTTGGATATTCTCAATCTCAATCACCATTTTGGTAACGTCATAGAAAGAAGGAATTACAATGTTTTCTAAGACTTCATAGTTCGAGGAAGTACATTTATTTCCTAGAAAATAAATAAAAGATTTCTGAAAAGGGCTAAAGAAAATGAACACCTACTCGATAAATAAATAAGGATAATACACGCCTTTAATATCGGCTGCTAACGCGCAAATTGTGAAGGGCAAAAGACTCGCAAATCCAATTTCATAAGAATTACTTATGTATATGAGAACGCCGCGAAAGCTGTGAACGAGCCAATTTTATTTCTTCAAGAATCGTGTTCCACTTTGTCCCAAGTAGAATATTTATTTAATTAAAAATTGCAGCCCTTCAATTTTTAAAGTTCATTTTATTATTTGAGAATACAACTCAATACTTTTTGTTAACTGTCTAGTATATTAAAACGTTTCAATAGTGAGTTTGTTTTTGTTAAAAAAATATCATTTCAATTAATACCTTTTTCATTTCTCACGCGATTGGATTGAAACCTAGAATTAGCTATACCGACTACTATATAATCGGTGCGTACAAGAATACGCGTAAGAAATGATTTCCTAGACCAAGTAAATAGCTTCTTATTATCAAATACTGATTATCTTTACCCACACATTTTTTCAAATATAGAACAAATGAAAATGTACCAAAAAAATCAGTGCGTGTAACGCATTTCATAACGCGAGGTAAGACGCCAGCACGACGCGGCACAAAATTTAATCCCAGCCTCCCCAAACGTTCCTGAGCTCAAACCATCGCGTTTACGTTAATACCACCCTACATTGAACAAGGAGATCAGGAGCTAACGCAAACCATATTTTTTGTTGAAGAATCTCAAGACACGTCTTAATAAAATATGATAATACAACGTTGATGGGATTTGTTTTGGCTGAGTGTTCAATTTATCTAGTACTTTAATGAAATTACTATTAGCTAAATGTATTTGTCAGTAATTTTTTGAGCAAATATATTTCATTGTTAGGGTAACTTCTTTTTTTACTAATGCTGTTTCGTGAAATAATAAAAAGCGATCGTTTACAAACGAATCAGCAACATTTAAAATAATGGCCCACGCAAATACATTAAATCGTAGAACAACATTTAGAAAATGTAATAAAATTTGATAGCCTTCAAACAAGTGGAATTTAAGTAATTTCTTCAAGAGGGAGTGAATAATTGGCATAACTCATAAATTAATTATATTCCAAAAGTTTACGCGGGACAGACCGGGACGCGATGGCGACACTGCCGCGGTACTTTAAATTGTTTTATTTGCTTACATACTAACTTCTGTTTGTCGTGTATTTCTCATCACAAAGCTGTACGGTGAAAAAGTTAAGTAATCTGTATAAATCTTCATTTCCTAGGACAAATATGTAATTTGGGCTAGGCGTTAATTGATAGAAAACATAAATCTTTATTAACCGTACTCACAATTTATGGTCTCGTGCAATGTCAAGGTTGATATTAACCGCGGTTTGAGAAAATTGCGCGACGGGATTGGTGTTAGTTTTGCCCTCTTGATGCCGGTAAAGTTGAAAAGGTTAGGCCTCCAAATATAATAATAGGTATGTAGGCTTGCCGTTTATAAACAGTAGTAAAAAGTGGAGGTTGAAGCGGAATAAGAGGGAGCTATGTGTCTAAGATAGTGCTACGTTGTATGTGCAGAGTTTTGCAAAGAAGAGAATGTTGGGGAATTCTGCATTTAGTCCATGCCCATGATATAGGAGAAAAATACCAAATTTTAAATCCAGATGCTATTGATGGCTAGTTCCTGTCGCAGAACTATAAAGGAAAGAAATGTAAAGCCAGGCCGATTCCCTCTTATAGAAAATGCACAAAAACAGAATAAAGAATTCTTCTTGCTCTGGAGACATCGGTACCCTGATACATGGCACATTTTGAGTCAATGTCATGTCGCGTCAATCGATAAGCCCCAAGGCGATGGCGTGAATGCGTAGTTCAGTGGTATAAATGTGGGGGAGTCGCGTGCCGTAGTTCCGATATATTGGAATCATTTTAAAGTAGAACTTTGTATATATATACATAATAAAATAAAAGGCATTCAGGGATCATAAATATAAACAAAGCTACGCATTACTAAACGTTCATATTCAGATCCTTCTCCTGTATTCAATAAACCGTCTGATAGACACGCCGATAAATAATTCATTTCGCACGTTCAGAGGCATCCGATAATCTTCGGACCATTAACCCAGGCCGGCTCAGTTTTAAACTGCAGTAAATCAATTGGGACCCACCGGAATCGAGTTGGAAGATACGTGATACCACGCGCCTTTAATTTGGGTGTTATTGGACGATTCAATTGAACAGTTCGATTAATCGATAGGATGGTTGGGAAGCGCCTTTTCGTCATTCGTAGACAAATTTGTATTGGTTTCATTAGTTCCTGTTAAAGGAATGTCAGCTAAGAGACCTTAAAGAGGCAGTGCAGTAATATCTTATAATCACTAAGGAATTATAGGGCAAGAATTAGCATTGATATATCTAGCTGGTGCATTTTTTGATTACCAAATCGGATAAAGAAAATTAAGAACTGTGCAAAGCACTCATTATAAGTGTCAAGACAGTGATAATTATATCCCTAAAGAAGAGCCCTGGGTTCGCTCATGTAGCAGTGCTTTCTCCCTTAGTCGCCTCTTATATATAAGTGAAAGATGGAATGATTCTAAACTTATTTATTTTACTTATTATCAACAAAACAGATTAAAATCACAAATAGGTACAAATATATACAATGAGGAGTTCAAATCTTACGCCTGAACTGTTTCACAACATATGTGTGCCTAATAGCACAAACTAACTAACAAACAAACGAACTAACTAAACTGCATGGAATACGACACATTTCTGTGAGAGGGTTAAAATGAACAGTATATTCCGATCAAATTTGATTTCTAGTTGGATTTGATTAGGCTATTGATTTGTTATTGGTTATTAATTTTAGTTTATGGCTTCACGGCTCCCGGTTAGGATAAGATTTAATAAAGAGAGGCATTATTATGATTATGACTTTAATTAATACTGTTTTGGTTAATCTGTTTGATAAGGCCAAACACCTTGAATTATGAAATAATAAGATAAATTCTTTTTATTTTCGATTTCATTATGTATGTCTATTTTTTTAACTAATTTTTACTATATTTTCAAGTTATTATAATTTCACACCTTTCTCCTTTTTCTCAATCAAGTGGGAATTCGGAGAAATACTTTGTCACAAATCAGATAGCGTCAATCTATCAAACTGAAAAATATAGTTTCTCAAATTTACCAGACAGGACATCGAACCCGTCACATGTTCGATCACCTACAATGACTACTACTAAGCACAGAGGTAGCTCAATTAGTGTTCTACCCTTGTAAAATTGAAAAACAAAATTATGTAAAAACAGTACCTACCCAAACAAGCAACGAACCGCAAATCAACATGATTTACGCTCTCAAAAAGTCGCTGACAGAAAAATATTCCCTGAATTGGGATGAAGGGAAAACAACAAGGGTATTAGGCTGAGTCCAACAGGTCGGGTTTCAACCCTGATCGATAGGGTGTGGGATACGGGTGGGATTAGGAATGTTATCCAACAACGGTGTTATATTGATGCATATGCAATTGAACGGATCTGAGCACTTAAGAAAGGAAGATTCCAACTCGTTCACTTGTGTGTTAGAATCGACGGTGGTAATTCCATTTATAGTCATTTTTAGTCATAATAGGACTGCAATATTGACAGCAACTTCAGTCTAAGGTATTTGCTTTTATCATGTTGCGACCTATCTTAGACTTCATTGCATTTGTATTAAGACATATATCTCTCCGGTGTACATTATTACAATAATTTCTATGAGAAAATTCAAGAGATAATCATTGTTAAGATTGTTGGTTGATGGATAAAAGCTAATTGGAGCAGCCTTTTAAATTTTTAATAAAGTTTGTCGTAGTTTATGTGTGTCGAATAGTATGTGCGTGTTTTTTCTGTTTTTCTTTTTCTTATGGTGCAATATTGTTTATCTATCTTTCTATCGTCTAAATGTGCACTTTATTTTACACATTTGTTGTGCTATCTATTTTGTTAACCGTAGCTCCCAAAAGACAATCACGGTGACACGGCAGGAGTTTACAGTACAGTTCCATCGAAACTTGTGCCAACTTGCTCTTGTTTCGCGATTGTAACCCCAAAACTAAATACGTCGCGGCACTTTCTTCACACCCCTGACTCTCAACATACCTACATTTTGTTTATGAAACTTTTCTCCAACTTTGCTCTACGAACGTTTTATCAAATCTTTAGATCTCGAGCGTTTAACCGTCATTGTTTAACTTGTCATTTTAGAGCCATTATTTTTGTTGAATCTATCGTCCCATATAATTAAATATCACATATGTTTATGTTTTTTATAAAAAAATATATTGAGGTAGATCACACAAATTTATTTTAATAATTGGGACTACATACTTTATCAATTAATAATCTGTTCATTTTTTAAGATAAGCTATTACGAGACAAATTACATATGTAAATTAAGCTTGCCTCAAACGATACTAACTAAACGAACAACGCATACAAATCCTTATTAAATAAAAAAATAATATATTCCAATTCAATTACACATAAAATGTACATAAATTTTGAATTAATGAATCTATGAATGAAATAAATTACATATTCCGTCAAGTTTTCAGAAATGGACTCATAACTTTGTTATCATATGAAATGGGAACACATATTATAAAGGTTCTGAATATTCATGGACTTTTAAAACTGTTTATCATAACATTTTATATCAACCTGTAATAATGTTTAACGAGATTTGAGAACCAGACGATGAAACAGATTTCATTTTTACTGGAACATACAGATATAATTATATTTTTAGAATCTTGTCTCTACTCGTACCTACTTATATCGGATAAACTAAAAAAGTAAACTGAGGTCGGATGGGAGTCGCTTTTTGAAAAAAACCTGACACACCCAATCCAAGATTCATGGTCAAAGGCATACCCCTGGCTCTTATCCTAGAGTGGTGAGAATGCAACCGGGACTAAAAGCCAGGAGGAAGAGATTGGTAAATGCAGAAGAAGTAAGTAGGGAATCACTGTCTATCCTTACGCCAAAGGGAGTAATCGTATATATGTATATTCTTTATAGCTCACCAACATTTACATGTATAACACATAAAATTGAATTTTCCCGAGTGATTCCGCCGGCTCATGTCGAAAATATATGAGGTGAAGACCTTTATGTAAATCCGATAAATAGTTCCTTCTAGTGAAAAGACGAAAAGGGGATACCACGTTCTGGATATTGCATTAGTCTGGAATAAAAAGTATAATAGTGTCGGGCATAAGTCTAGTATTTTTGCTAAGTATTTACGAATACGATTTTAATAATCCATATTGTCTAAATAATTTTATCTGATTGAATTTTAGCTCAATTCTTTCAGCAAATAATGTTCTTGAAAAGCGAAGTAAAAAAATTACAAAATAAAAGTGGAGTTCAACTACAACATCGAATGCGATTCAACAAAAAAAAACTAAAAACAAAATAAAAAACCTCCGCTTAATCTATCTCCATGTGCGCACGGAATTTCTAGAGTTCCCGATGGGCAACTAACATTCTCACATCGTATCGGAAACATCGATGATTTTAAAAGCATTCTTGCTCACATTTGAACCGAAAAGCATTCAAATAGAATTCTGAAAAAGTATAGAGTTTTATTTTAAAATTTAAATTGAAAACTACGAGGGAAAAGCGCTCTACGAATCATTTTTTGACACATTTTTCAATACATCCATCATACCTACCTATAAATTTAAAAATTCAATGCTTAAAATACCCGTATTTATTTATGGTATTTCGCAAATATTTCGAAAGGTGCATTTAATATTTTATATTTAAAATTCGTTCTAAAATAAAATTAAATAATTATTCGTTTATAATATACCTACCTATAAAATTTTTCTATTATCAAAAAAAAAATTATGACATCGCAGTAAAAACAGCTGGTGTTAAATTAAATAACACAGAGCATTCTTAATTTTAAAAAGAAAAAAAAAATTGCCTTATACTATCTGCCTAATAAATAAAAGGCACTACAAAATTAAAAGCCGGCCGTCGGTGCTGTAATAAATTGCAATCAAAGAGCAGTAAGGAGCAGATATATAAGTCAGGGCGCGAATATCGGCGACGAAGCCGTAGTATTGGCAGCGGCAATTCTATTACGAAATTAATTTTCATAGGCAGTATTTACTTTCGGACGTACCTAGATCGGGAATATTCTGGTATAATAAAGTTGGTGTGGATGCAGCAAAAGATATGCAGCCTCTTCTCATTACGAAACGAAGGCGTGATTTGAAGACGTATGTATCCTCGTATACTTTAACTAAATTCAATGCTCAAAATATATTGCTCAATTATAAGATTAAAATATTTTTGAAAATACATAAAAACCAAACAAAATTAAAAAATATTTTTGTTTTAGATAAAATTTACAGTACATAAAAAAATTACTGATACAGCGCACATCTTTTACAATATTGTAAGAAAATATGCAAATTTTATTATGTCGAGCCTAAGAAGTTTCGTTAAAATCTTCTAATTACCGATTAAGGGATGATTAATTGCCGACCGGGAACAAATTAGGGCTTTTGTCTCTTACATCACTTTATACAAGTATTCTTCAAAAGGTCTTCGACAATAATTGGGTCGTGACGTCATCTAAGCTATTCAGCTAAACGGGGCCTTCGTATCTGGTGACCATTAACTTAGCCTACCCCGTAAGGCATAAAGACGTGATAAATTTGAAAGGAGCCCAGGATACGCCTTTTGGATATGATCCTGGATTAGGTAAGACTGATTTTTGTGGTTTAGTTCCCATCTGATCTCCGCAACATTTGCAGGGGAATCTGTCTCATATTGGATCATGGTTGTCAACTTTAACGACATCCATGATGAAGAGATGGAGTGGTTCAAAAGTTTGGGGAACCACACGGCATATATGTTTATTTAATTGAAATATATCAATAGCATACACAAAATAAGCATGTATCCAAGTAAAAAGAAAGACCCAATATTCACTTCAACCGTGAAATATCTGAATACAATAAATTGGACCCGATATCTTTTACTCGGGATAAGGTCAATTTACCAAGATTCTGAACGTATTTCTACCTTACGACTGGTAATGAACCGAATGTTGGAACGCTAAAAGATATTTTATTCGATGTAGAATTTCTTACTACTTGAAATGAGCAAGTGTACTGTGTCCTTTACTGTATAAGTTAATTTATCATTGACTAATAATAAATTGAAGGAAAAACAATTAACAATATAATATTATTAAACATATATTACTTTAACATAAGGTCACAAATATTATTGTATTTCAATTAAATATTGAATTTGATCAAATCCGATGTGGTGAAAAAGGTTTTGCTTACTCCTTAAGAAAAGAGGTGTGTAAGTACTAAGGTATTTATTTTTTTATTTAGAATAGGACATCCGCGCTTATTGATACTATACGCCTGGCAAAAAATATTATAATGTGATTATGCTAAACTCTTTACCTACAAAATAAGTACGATATCACTTGATCTCAAAAACTAATTATACGTACTTCGTACTAATGTATTTTTACAAATCTAAATTATACAAAATAAACAAATAGATACGAGTTATATCAAGGGTTCTGAGAATTCAATACGCGCGTACAAGAAATTGACGGGATATCCCAAACTTGACCTTCCCAGGTAAACGGCTTGAGGGTATCTTTACACTACATGATAAAATCTACGTAAATATTTGTAAAACTTTACGGATATCTCAACTTTGGGTTTTAATCGGATACATTTTATTCTTCACGAACTTAATGTCTGATTCAAAATAAGCCCTTATAAATATTTGAAAATATTCGGACAAAAAATCTCTTGATAGTAAATCTTAGGAGTCAGCTTCGTAAATTTATCCAATAATAAATTATATGTATCAAAATTATAATTAACTAATTAAAATTTCTCCATATTTCAATTCGAAAGTTTTTATTGGTGTAATTGCAACTTAGGAAACTGTCATTGTTTATATTTATATTTGCCTTGAACTGTAATAACACCGTAAGACTAATTTCAAATAATTGAAAAAATTAAATGTATGTAAGTCTTAAAAAATTAAACCTTGTTGTTTTATCGGCGCCTTAAATAAAATCGCATAAAACATTCAAGTGTTACCATATGTTTACACTTGAGGGATGAATAGAGGTGTCTTTCATATTTCTCTTTAGATAAACAACTTACCTACTGCTTGGTTACCAAAAGCATCAATTAGGGTAATTAAACTTTATTATATATCTTTTATTAATAATTCCTCTACGAAATATATAAAAAAATCTCGATCGTATACGTAAGTTTGTATAGAACGTAACCCAATATATTTGTGCCATATGGTTTCACTTCAACCCATAACACCGGCTCTTATATTATTATCATGACACAGCGAGGAATATAAAGATTTTTTATAACCTTCGAAGAAATAAATAATAAGTGGTTTTAA
The DNA here is from genome assembly GCF_032362555.1 of Amyelois transitella. Taxonomy (NCBI): domain Eukaryota; kingdom Metazoa; phylum Arthropoda; class Insecta; order Lepidoptera; family Pyralidae; genus Amyelois; species Amyelois transitella. Next base: position 2,911,148 of record NC_083518.1, on the reverse strand, counting down.
TAAATTGTATATTTAACAAAAAATTTGGTAATTATAAAAGTTAACTTCTAATTGTTCCTAATCCCAAAAAACAATCAAAATGAATAAAAATTGCCAATTAATTGGACGCGTAAATTCCGAGAAACAAAATTGAATTTCCATACACTTAAATTTAAAACTAAAACCAAAGGCTTCCAGATCACTGACGTACACTTAACTTCACTTCGTATTTTTGGAGGGGCGACGCGACCTACCCCCTCTGAAGCCGGGAAGCTACTGAATAAGAGACTGAACTGCCGCAGCCAACTCGCACCCTCAACCCCCACCCTAACAAAAATGCAAGTATTATAAGAAAAAATAGTAAGGTTTGCGTGGGTGTCACGGAGGCGAACTGCGCTCAATCGGTTTTGGAAACAGGTAACTATGATAGGTCACTGTCAATTCTGTGTATAGCGGTTCTCTTTTGTGTCATATGTTAACAATGTACCCATATTATGAGAATAAAAAATTGACTGATCTATTGTGATTGATCTTCATTATAATAAAAAGCGATTTTTATTAACGTTTCGTTTCTCATAGTTTAATGTATAGTTTCCGGTAGAGAAGAAAGTCCATCTCATCATCATCAATATGTAAATGTCAAAGGAGATAAAAAAGTACTTAGCCGAGCGACAAATCTTGGGCGAATATTTAAATAGAATTTAAAAATCTTCTCAAACAATCATTCGATCTACAATCGGTTTGGTTAAAAAGAGAGAGATAAATTTAATAGAAGTAAAGAAATATTATTTCAGTGTTTTAAAACTTACCTATAAAATGCTGATTAATATTGTAGGGTCTGATATTGATCAAAGAAGTATTGTATTAACTTTTCTCTAATTTTCATTATAAAATACACGTATCTATATACACACAGGTTGTGTTTTAATTAAATTCATCCCGAAGGCCCGAATTCCAGTCTCATTTCCAGAATTCTTCCCGCCCAATAAGTTGCCTCTATTTACATTTTCGTAATAACTAGTCCAGATCAATAACATTTACACGATTGCGAATAATACAATATTAAACTTTGTAAATATTTCAAATGTCTATATGCGATATATGATACCCAATAGATATATTATTGATTTTATATTTATCGATACTAATCGCAATCGTAGACCTCGCCAATTTATATCACCGATACATCCATGAACAAAATCAAAACACATATAATATACACCTGATTTTAGTCCACAATAACAAGCTCAAAACATCCTTTTTAGGAAGTCATACAGAAATGTTTTCAACAAGTTACATTTGGTTCTAAAAGCCATATTCTAGCAGAAGACTTGCTCAGAAAGGCTTGAAATTACTTTCTATGGTTCCCAATACGTTCTAATCTCGGCGGCACTAGAGCGGCTAAAGTTGGAGGTAATGGCATCTTCACTTATCCAAAAACTTGGCTTTTTGTCCAACTTAGTTCGCACCTGTGGAGCGGTCATAGAGTTGTTACTTGTAGAGGGACCAACTTATCATTAATCGTCAAATTACGACAATTTAAATATTATTATTTTTTGTTATTTAATGTAGAAATTACGGATTAATAGTTCTATATCGATCTAAAATTAACATTACTTTTGAGTACGACCAACAAATGATAGAACATTATCTTTAATAATTTAAGAAAATTAAAGAAGGATGATTTAAATTTTGTCTTTATCGCACTCCGAGTTCATATAATGAACAATACATTAATAATGAATAATTAAAAAATAGGAATCTACAACTGCATTAGGTTTATAAACGCCATTATAAGCAAGCAGTTTTAGCTTTTTAGCTGACAAATACCGCCAACTGTCAATTTGGCTTACTGAATGGTCCTTCTAGGGTCACATTCTATATCACTGGTTGGGATCTAGGATTATCTCCTTTTAGTTGAATGGGGGTGTAATTAATCTTTTCAATTGAAACTGCGGGAAGCGGACAACTATTTTTCATTTCGCTCTTAATGGCGGCTCTGTTTACAGATGTCTCAAACGTAAGTCAAAGAATTCTACTTTTAAAGTAAATGCGCAAAAATAATATTGGAGACATCTTGGAACTTTTTAAAGGCCATGTTTTATTGGTCTCAGTTTATATGTAACAAAAAGCTTAAAGCAAAGAGATTGTCAATATTTATGTCTCTTTTTCGATTTGTTCTATTTTCTTTGCTTTCGTGTGCTCTTTTATGTTACTATTACAAGTACTTACTCCAGTAAATTGGAACCACTTCATAACTTCCTCTGTATGCATTTATCCTATCTTTATATATCAGATCTCGATGAAAATTGACCTCTTGAAATAATGAAAAAAAGTCTCTATTTTGGAAATCTAGGCACAAACATACAAAAAAGTCCTTTTTTAAGTAGATTGAAAATATCATGTAAAACACGATGATTTAATAAAAATGTAGCTCTAAAACAAACAAATCAAAACGCAACCGGCAACACGGTATATTGAAAGATACAGAAGATATAATACGACTATTTTAAAGGAATCCAAACACCGCAACGTTTCCCGAATCAAACGAAAAGTAAATGTTTGTGGGAACGTATATTGGACGTTCTCCAAGCGCCAATCTCATTTTGCCATTCACCGGTACCGTTCTGAGTGCACTTTATTGACTGCAATATTTTAAGTGTTTCTAACAAAGTGGAAAAGAATATTGCGTCCGAGTTGCTTCAAGTTCTATTTCCTGAAAATTTGGGTCTCAATATCCATTGAATGTAAGTACACTTATTCTTAAGTGTGTTACCCACTTGAAAACAGCTTTACAATTTATCCTTTGTTTTGAGTAAATTGAAAGTTCGTACGAACTGACATTCACACCTCTTTTCCGAAAACTACATTTTGTTAGTGCCACAGTCCCTACGCAATTCCGTAGCTTTATCTAAATCCATAGCTCTCTCAAAAAAAATTATGTAAGAGGTCATACTCGTATAAAGGCCTTAACGGCTTTAGCAGAGACCTAAGCAAACAGTACTTATACAAAACCTATATCGTTATTGATTTTTTTATGAACAAATTAAAATAATCATATAAGTTAGATACAATATCCGAAATAGATACTTAAAGATTAGTTGAAGTGTACCCTGTCACTGGATTTATTGCACTTATTTCATATCAAGCGCTTGAAAATAGCATATTGGATTTTGCTACCTCAAGCGAAAAATTCCGAGCAAAACGGAACGGAGGAGATTATTTTACCTTCCAAAGTTTAGACTTGTTCCACCCTGGATTTTCAATAAATCTATACGCTGACAGCCTAGAGCGGCTAGAACGCTGCATTTTCTGAATTCATAATTCAATGCGCGGGAAAGTGGTAAGCCGATTGCATAGTTGCGAATAAGTTAAAGTTCTGTTACCGTGTAAATTGTTGAGTCTTAAAAAGGGGAACAAAAAAAGGAGGAGAAAATAATAGGGTTACCAACTGATGTGTAATATCTTCGCCTTGACTATACAAATAGAAAATATGATGTGGAGAGGACAAATAAAAGCAGGTTGACCAATGGGAATATTGGAAATGAAAGATCTTATCTTGATCTAATCGTAAATCTCCTGCTGAATACAGGTTAATAGTACCCCGAACCTACGAGCTTGCTGAAAAAGTATTGTGGCAATTATAAAGATGTAGTATGGGAAATAGTCTTAATATTATTTATGAAATTAATTCATCATTTTAACAATTGTGTTAAATGAATATATAATATAATGTATAATAAATCGGTTCATTTCTTTAAAAGATACAAACTGGAATAAAATTGTGCAAATCAATATTATCAAAAATGTAAAGAACACAAGACGAAGTAGGCCTACTACTTGTTATTCTACAAAACTTAAACTTAACCTTGATGATGGATAAAAAGTAAAAGCCGCTATGGACACAAATTCAAACCAGAGAGGTAAGGAAATGAATACATTTGACGAACTAAGGCGTCTAAAGGTGTCCCATTTTGTTGCTTTTGAATGGGTATAAGAGACCAGCCTTGATCATAAATCAGACTTTTATGTCAATGCTCCAAAGTAAAAACAACTTTAAAGCAAATGATGTAAAGATGAAAGTTGTAGAAAAGAATTTACACTTTGTATCTTCGGAAGAGCCAAGAATGCTATTGAGAAAAGGGTGCTCAAGATAAGGCCTTTATCGGTGCATAAAGTATGTTATTATGAAGTTTGTAAGCTTTTAGTAGTCCCCAAATTGTGTAAGATATTTGAAGAATAGTAAGAAATGGAAAAAAAGTTACGTTTCACACAAAAGAATTTCAAAATTGATTAAAAATAATTCTATGTTTAGTTTGTTACCTAATGTCACAGTATCTGGGTGGATAATTACCTGAAAATATGAAAATAAATTATCAATACACAATAATCCAAATACTTATTCTATTAACATTTTGATAGACTATTTATCTTATTATACTCGTATCTTGAACTTATCTACAAGCATGATATATTGGGTCGTTTTAAATCGTTTACAAGAGGTTAGAAGTTCAGAATCCATTTGATTTTGAGATACTGAAAACTAGACTAATAGCTACTATTTATCGTGAAAGAAAATATTTATATTTAGGGTTACTAGCAATCATTTAAATATTTTAAACCTTTTCATTCGCTCGCGGCTTCGTTCTTGGGTAATTTGTTGACACCCATAATAACTAACATATTTTTTTTACATCCATGACTACTGTTAAGTTTTCATGGTACTTCTCACGATAGCGATCTCAAACTAGTGGTGGACTTTACTCAAAATAAAGGAAAAAACAAGCCCACTTTCGAGATTTTCTTTCAAAAATATATCACGTCGGAATACATTATTGATTAATTACCATACATTTAATTGTATTTAGGCTAAAGACCTCAAAATTCCTATACATACGAGTAGCTTTAATGTAATGTATGAAATATTCCGAATAGTTACCCTTAATTTTGCTCTACCTTCCAGTAAATAATTTAAGCTACTGGAGACTTGCCAGCATCGAGGTAGCAAATGAATAACTAGCGAACTACAAGCTTATGAGGTTATCACAAATTCCTGGTCGTTTCATTATGCTATTCAATAACGCCAGGTAAAACTTTGGGGAATTATGTGTGAATTAACTTTTGAAGAATTTCCTTCAGTAAAATAAGCACGATTATTTAGTGCTGGTTTCCGAAACTTTAGAATAAAACCACTCTATACATATATACATACACATGGTCACGTCCGCAAGGGATATAGATCCCTTGCGGGGTAGACAGAGCCAACAGTCTTAAAAAGACTGAATGGCTACGTTCAGCTATATGGCCAGATATGGCCTAATGATAGAATTGAGATTCAAATAGTGACAGGTTGCTTACCCATCGCCTAAAAATGAATCCCAAGTTTGTAAGCCTATCTCTTAGTCGCCTTTTACGACATCCATGGGAAAGAGATAGAGTGGTCCTATTCTTTTTTGTATTGGTGCCGGGAACCAAACTATCTTTTTCTAAATAAGGGATCGACTTATAAACTCGGGATTCGTCTTGTAGACGATGATCGGTCACTTTAAGCTATATGGCTGAACATAACCTTTCAGTCTTTTTAAGACTGTTGGCTCTGTCTAACCCGCAAGGGGTATTGACGTAACTATATGTATGTTTATCAAGGGAAAATCTTTTAAAAATTGTTGACTCAATAGAATCCTATAATAAAAGCCTTTACGAGGTCTACTCCGTAATTATTCTTTTAGGCGGTCTTTGTTATTTCTCCATTGCACCCACTACTAGGTCTTCGGAACCTAGGGTCGGCTAAAGAAGACGTAAACATCTATATGCAAACAAACCAAAACCGTGAACAATATAATTTCTATGAATATTATATATTTGACCATAGACTTGAGGAGAGTCCGTCCATCCCTCGGGACAGCTTTCAATTAACCCTCTGACGACGGTAGATTCGACCCCTATAAAGAATTAACATTATGCTATGGTAAATACAGGATGCCGAAGTATTTGCATTATTTTATACACGGACAGAATTTATTGAATTTTATACACTGGCAAGATCTTTATTTAAATATCTGTGTATGTGGATAGATTTGATGTCGTCATAATTATTACCAATGCAACTATAACCATTAAGTTTCAAAAAACTTGTTCGTTTGAAAGGTTAATTATTTATTTTTATTAAACCAATTAAGTAAATAATTTCAAACACTTCTTACTATTCTTTTAAAAATAGTCAATGTAAGAAACAAGCATTAATAACCACCATACAATGACATCCAAATGCACAATTTGGCTCTAAATTCCAGACGTTAAAATCCTAACTCGTTTTATAAAAATAGATTGTCTATTAAAATTCATCCGGTATTTTTTAATACCTAAACCCAATGATGCGAATCGCGTATCGATATCGGATCTCGTAAGGGTTAAAGGTTGCAAATCGTGCGTAGTCCTCAATGTTTGCACGTCATTAGACAACGCCACTTCGCGCTACGTTTAAGGGATGATACTGACAAGAGCGGGTATTCTTTACTGCACTTTATTTCACCAGGTGTAAAACAGGACACTAAGGTCATCTCGGGAGTAATTTTAGAGTACCATGGACTTGCGACACGGAAACCCGGCGTTGCTAAAGGGAGTAATTGGTTTAACTGTAGAACTTCTGAATATGTAAAAACAAACTAAATAGCAAAACTTCTTTTTAGCAAAAATTTTTGCTTAAAATAATAGATAAACTGTGGTACGGAAATTATACGTACTTATGTGTAACTGATTATACTGGGCAAATGATAAAAAAAATAGCATGACAAACAGAAAAAAATATACATTCGAATTCAGAATCAGAGAAATTTATGCTAATACGGCTTTCAAAATTTCAAATGGAAAAACAAAACGCACTGGCTAGTTTTAGAGCTGTCAAACAAAAAAAAAACGCTATCTAGGTACCTACTATCCTTCCTTCGGATTGCAACATATTCGGACTGAACACGTTGAAATGTGTTAGTTTTTGCCACGCACTTTAGTGGCCGAGTTTTTATACTTTTGTTATGAGCAAAAAATCCTCGACGCGTTCCACAGCCGACAGTCAATGTTGTTTGATGACTCTTATTGTTTTAGTAAGTGGTTGTTTATCTTTTATTTGGCGTCTTTGCGTAAAGCATTCTAATAGGTCTATTATGTTTTTGTGAAAGGTAGGTGTTTTGATTTACTACATTTTTGTGCTGAGATTTGACTACTTTAGAAAGCGTCTTTTTTCATGCCCTATTACCTTCATTGTCTAAGAAATTTAGTACAAGAGGTAAGTACTTTCTTTTCTCCACTAGGGAAAAGGCTAATAAACTTGGGATTCTTCTTGTTAGCGACAGGCTAACAACCTGCCACTTTTAAGTTTCAATTACATCACATAGTAATACAGCTAAACGTGGCCTTTCAGTCTTTTCGAGACTGTTGGTTCTGTCTGCCCCGCAAGAGTTTTTGTATGTAGGTATATTTTCTTTAAAAACATTAGTGTATTTTAAAACTCGAAGTCAAACTTAGCTAAAAAGAATGTAAATAAGTACCAATCAGGGCGTCGAAAGAGCCTCAAAAGAATAGTTTTTGGACATTTTGTCATCAATTACTAAGGTATTCAATTACTTTAACGAAAGACTAAAACAATTTCACTAAGCCTCTATCGGTAGGTACACATATTTTTTACTTACTTAACCCCCGGGCTATTCAGGATTCCTTTAAAAGTAGAAGAACCCACAGATTTAGGTATGTATAAATTCCCTAGCGTAGTTGGCCCAAAAACTCCTTTACCTAATCACAGCTGTGCCCAGTAATTTCCTTGACCCGGCCATATTAGATTTGTGTCTGCCGCCGACGTTTGGATCCTTTTAAACCCCAAGTGCATTATCGGAGGTCCTTAAGTGGTATGTCTGTCTGTCTGTTTAGCATAAGGTGCGATAAGGGAAATTTCGAGAATTCCTAGTTCGAGTTTCGGATGTTTTGGAGATAAAGATAGTTTGTGAATTTAACATGAACTTCGTATTTGTATCGGTTTTTGACACTTCTGAGTGGTAATACTGATAATTTAGATAACCAAAAGTAATTAAAATAGCAACTTACTTATTTTCCGTTCCCACTATAATAAAGTTGTAATAAATTACCAACATACATAAAACGTTAGTAATTTATTTTTAACGATACCTTGTTTTCATTATAAAACCTAATTTGAATACCAAAATTAAGTGAAGACCACGTGTAAGCTATAATGTCATCTCCTAAAACATTGATATAATAAATACATTATGTTAATACGAAGATGCCAGGCCACATTTCTGAACGCTATTTAAATTAAGAATCCGGAACTACGAAATTCAAAAAGTTAGGTTCGGAATTTAAAAACCACCATAGAGGTATTGTGTGGCTGACGTCGGCTTGTGGAATTTCACGCCTCCTAATTTATATTTCCTCGTTTAGACTGACAAGGACCTTTGTCCTTTGCCGACCCTGGACATAAAAAAGGACTTAGCTAACGCGATTTATGTGTTCCTTGATACAACTTTTTTTAAGTAATAAGAATGTATATCTTGAACCTATATAATTTTTTCGCGTACTAAGAATTTGGTATTACTTATTAAAGATAAAAGTTGAAGATAACAAAATGTCCCTACGAATGTCACAGGTAATATCAGCACCAAGAAGTTAGTAAAGTACAATACATGTTTGTCTCATTTTTTAAAATTTTATGTATATATGTATATTTTTAAACTACAAACAAAATACGATAAACCTAGGTTATTATGAAAACAATTTGGTTAAGAAAATCGGATGGCCATAAATCATCGGGATGTGGTTTAAATTTCGTATATTAACAAAAGTAGGGTATTATGGGAGATTATTATCTGGAATGAACAGAAGCCTTGTCGTTAAGAACCTGTTCACACATTGCAAGTGAGAATTATGAGGTAAGTTTTTTTAAGGAAAATTAAACTTCAACATGAGCTGGGTATAATAAATACTCTTTTTTGGCATTGACTATTTATATTTCTGAAAGAAATACAGAAACAAGCTTACGGCCCACTGAATAGTGATAAAAATCGACGTGGTGTATCTAATAATGGATCAGATTCCCCTGCAAAAGGTTGCACATTGGAGTCGCTTCGTGTAAAACACTGACTACCCAGGTTTGTGATGAAATTGGCACTTCGGGCTCCTCTCCAGAGAAGTGACTACGCAACCGGGACTAACGCTAGGAGAATGATCAGCTCACTCGCATGCTTTTAACTCCGTGCTCACTCGTCTATTTGTAAACTGACCAAATCTGACGTGAGAATATCTGGTACACATTTTATAGCCAAAACTGGGATAATAAAATACGGTTTACGTTTGTCGACGGCTTTCGGTATATTATGGTATCTAATGTAGCAGTATTAAGACAGTTATAATTCAATTTTATTTCTTTTTGTCAGTCGATAAAACACAATATTTTTTAGTTGGTGATTTATTATAATCTGACATAACGCTATTAAATAAATAATAATTAGTTTTACGAAAGCCTTTTTAACACTTATCTATGTGTATTTCGAGAATTAAAGATTTAAAAAATCTTTAAAATTTTCACACATTAGTTTTTTGGGTTTCATGTAAATCCTTTTGTAAAGTGACTTTCTTTTATTTGCCTATTTACTGTGGTGATAAATTTACTACAAATAATTGAAAATTAATATGTACATCTTCCTTCCATTTTATAAACGTTTCAGCAATTCTACAATCATTTGATGAGTACCACCCTATGCCACGAAATGTAACTCATTAAAAAGAAACTGCTTACACCAAAACATCGTTTAACGTAACGCTATTAAAATGACATTAGTCGCCATTTTGTTTGGCGCCGGCATTATCAGGCCGTATTGACGTTGATTTCAAGTGTTGGTAAATTTACACCAGGTGTGACGTCACAGGGTTCAAACTCTATGAGTTTTAGAACAAAAATTTTAAGTAAATAAGAGTGCTTACTTTATCAGTTTATATGTTGTTTAAGTTTACTTTAATTACCTATTAAATGAGAGTGTTAAGCATGGCAGCAAATAAAATACTTGTCTCATTTTAAATAGGCCGAAATAAAACGAGGTTTTACTTTTATGCGAACATGCAAAAATACTGGCCACAAACAATAGATTTCAGCAATTAGAAGCATCTACTATCAGAAAAGATAATTGCTATCTTTTCTATAATCTATAATGTTTACTAATACAACGAAATAAAGCAATATTTGATAGTGGTAGTTAACTATCGTCTTTAATATCCGTTGAACGTAAATAAACAACCAATCTCAGCTAATGAAGGAAGTGAACTTGTCGATTTGCCAAAGGAATCTCAATTTATAGGTTTCTTGATGAAGTAGAGGTATTTAATGAGTAATTTATTCACAGCTAGTTGTTTCTCGGTAGTTTGCTTATGTTGGTATTTGAAATATAGCATTATACCTATAAATATTCCATGTAACTTCGATTCAGTTCTGATAACAAGAAAAAAATACTGTGAATGTTCTTTCCGTGCAAATTGTAAAAGTCAATTAGGGGAAGGATTGGTTGAGATTTTTCTTTTAGGCGATGAGTTAGCAACCTGTTACTATTAAAACCCCGATTTATCATAAAGCTATACTTTGGCAGCTGAACATGGCCTTTCAGTCTTTTCGAGACTATTGGATTATACAAATCTTAAGATTTTATTTAAGATTGTTTTCTATAAACAACTTAGCACAACGGATGCTATTAATGCGAAAGAAGGCAATTTTATATATTTGTTACCGTTTCTATGCAATTTTGCATTCTTATAGTGTTAGAGTGTATGGAAAAGGACATATAGGGTACTTTTCACGGTACGAAAACAAGTATTAAATCATCATGTACGTAGGTATCTAGAAAATTAATTGAAAAATTAATAAAATCACTTGAAGCATAAAGACGTCAATTATGAAATTGACACACAACCAACAAGTCTTATTTGAATTAGAGTAATTTGAGAATGCGGTTTATTTGCTTGCGGTATAATGACTAATAAGATAAAAGATTTGAAATTAAATTATATATGTATTTATACCTCAATTCTATAACCCTTATGAGGAAGACAGAGCCAATAGTCTCGACAAAACTAAGGCCTTGCCTACAGCTGAATTTATGGTGGGGTGCGCGGTGAGAAAAACGTACGATATATAAAATGTCCCATTAGTTTTTCTCCCATTTGTAAGTTGGCAGGCATTTTTGCCGCAATGCGATTGTTCTTACAATTTGGTGTAACTTATGTCATCTCGAGCTCCTCTCCAGAATAAACGTAAAAAAGAGTAACACCAGGACGAAGAAAAAAGGGAAATTAAAAAGAAATAACTTACTCTAATTTAAGCTTTAAATTCTAGTACTTAAAGGAACTCCAAAAAAAACTTGTGCTTCTTCTTTTAGGCGATAGGCTAGCAACCTATCACACTATTTGAATCTCTATTACATCATCATCGTTGCTGAACGTGGCCTATCAGTCTTCAAGACTGTTGGGTATATCTACTCTTTAAGGTATATAGATGTGATTATATGTTTGTACATAAATCCTAGTACATACATAGACAAGTGCAATGTACTGTTTGCAAGCTAAATGATGGTTCGCTAATCACCGCTAATTATGCTATGCTCACACCGGCTTCAGCATGTTAGTATGCAGAGCATGGTTCGCGGAGTAGTTGTTATATAATCTGGCACATTGTATGATTAATAATGCCCTTTAGACATGTGGACAGTTATTGTTATGATATAATCATGCCGTTTGGTATAATGTGAACAATAAATGACTTGGTTGTCGTGAGAGTAATCACTAAACTAATCCATAATTAATTAATTTTATGTATTTTTAATTCATCACGTTCTAATTGTAAATTACTGTCTATTAAAATGGAATGAAGTTTCTCCTGCTACCTCTTCATGTCAGTCCACAATTTTTATATTTGTTCAGTTTGGACTCCAATTTGATCAAGATATTATGTAATTTGTGCCCAAATAAGGCTAAAAAACAACCAATCACTTAAAAAGCCATTGGATTTTGGCGAACAATTGTGGAAGAATAATTCTAACTTAAAGCTCCTAAATTTATTGGAAAATGTAGTGTGAATATAGCGTTTGTGTTTAGATCAAACGCACTGATTCTAGTAAAATCTAGTCTACAAAATAGTAATGAAAAGAAAACCTACTTTTGTTGCTTAAACTACCATACATTTTACCCGTTCAAACATACATTTAAAAAAAAAACACTTAAGTTAATAAAGGGAATACAAGTAGTTGAGACGTAGGCGCCAATCCCAGGCTTAAGAGGGCAATATCTCAGAATTTGGGTCGGAAGTGGAATTAAAGTAATAGTGAGGGACAACGATTATTGCATGTTTACATACAACTTCATACGGTTAATGTTTTATTTGTGCAAGTAAAACTGTTGTTGTTATAGAATTTTTCTTCTACTTCTTATGCGTACATAAATAAAATTGGCACAGTGGAAGAGTGCTGGACCCATAACCTGTAGTAAAACCAACAGGCACGTGACAACAACTAATTTTATTGACCGGAAATACATCCTACACAAGTGACGCTAGAAAATATATTTTTTCTGTGGCATTATTATACTTAATCATTTACTCTACACTTTTCCCTTACTGACTAGACAGGGCTAACAAAAGTCTGAAATAACACGTTCAGCTGCATAGCTTAATGATGGAATTGATATATTATAATCTAGTTTTTACTATGAGAGTTATGAATGTGGATAAAGCAAAGGAAGTATGCAGGGATCGTGGCAAGTGGAAAGAGGTAGTCTCTGCCTACCCCTCCGGGAAAGAGGCGTGATTATATGTATGTATGTAGTTTTTACTATCATATATGAATGGTGGTTGTCTACCTCGTAAGGAATAAAGATGTGATTTTAAGTATGTATACTTATTACAATGGCATTCGAACCTTGGTAACTTCCGATTAAGAGCCGCATATTTTAACCTCTCGACGAGAAGCTCCAGGCATAGAGGAAAGTAGAATATCTAATTCATTTAAGCTATCTGAATAAATAATTTCACGGATAAGAGGCAGATAAGTGTCGCGTATTAAGGCCTAAGCGCCTATCTTTGAAAATCCCTATAAATAACGCGAGTTTCACTACCGGATTTAGGGAATATGCGGACGTGTTCATCGCCTTATTGGGACAGCTTCTCAAACTTTTACAGATTTATTTTTCTTCTAACATCATTGTATGATAACAAAAAATATATATATTTTTTATTTTTATGTTTTGTTTTTTAATTGCTTGAGTTCAATACTAAATCTTGTTTTACTTATTTTAATAGTAAATAAATAAAATTATCAAATAGCGCCCTCCTAGTTATTATAGTGTCCTTGTAGCGGCAACACTTAATGCAATCAAGTTATGCCTAAGTAGGCTGACAAAATTAATGTTTTAAACCATCGAAATATATTTGCATTTATTTGTTTCACCGTTCCAATTTCAGAGTTCAATTCCACATGTTCAAAACCTAAGAAGGTGACTAAGGTGTTAATGAAATTGAAGCATAGTTTTATCGCAAATCATACCGGAACGGTAAATTAGGCAGTACCTACTAGGTCGTTGTAATTTCAAACATTTTTCTTTATAATAAATTTCAGTTCGCTTCACCTATTATCTGTTTAGTTAAGAAAAGTACGGAGAAGTAGCAAGCAATACACAATTTCTCTAGAAATAAGTAGAGGTCTTGTACTAAATTTCTCTTTAGTTTAACTTTTATTCTTATTTTTTGTCCTTGATATACACATATGTATAAATATTTAAATAAAAATAAATAAATTAATATACATTCAAATTATTATTAATTGTATGGAATCCGTTAAAAATTTATGATACATAATCTATATGTTTAGAACCACAGCCTGTCGCCATGCCCTCACTTCTATCGCTCACTCGGAAGTCCAAGTTCATCAAAAATGGAGGCGGCACTTTGCTGACGCAGCAACTTGGTCGAGTATCAACATAAACATGAAGTTATTATGACACTTGCCTAATAAACCTACCAAGCGGTTTAGACTTACATACATAAGTATATATAGTCACGTCTATATCCCTTGCGCTGGGTAGACAGAGCCAACAGTCTTGAAAAGATAGAAAGGCCACGTTCAGCTGTTTGGCTTAACGATAGAATCGAGATTCAAATAGTGATAGGTTGCTAGCTCGCCTAAAAGAAGAATTACAAGTGTATAAGCTTATCCCTTAGTCGCTCTTTACGACATCCATGGGATAGAGATGGGGTGGTTCTATTCTTTTTTCTATTGGTACCGGGAACCTCACGGCACTAAATAAAATAATTAGTCATAAATTTCAATAAATAAAGGGGATTCCGGTTCCATTCACCTCTTTTTATAAAGGTAAGGTTGAGGTCGACGTATTTTCACTTGCCACGATACTTATTCAGCTTCATCTACGTACCATCAATATTTTCATGCAAGTTTGTTGGTTCCGAAGTGGTTTAGAGTCCTCTTGACCTAACCCTTCACATCACATGATCTGACATTTCAGATCAGAACGGTATAAATGTAAATACTTACATGGATGTGAATTTTCTATTTTCTTTAGAATGTAATTTATGTTTGTTTGTCTCGTTTTCAAGACTTTAGTTAGACTATTGTTATATTATGACATTATACAAGTCTATATATATTCTAATGATCTCAGAAATAAGGGTCCTATTGTAATCTAACTGCGAAGTATGCAGATACTCTGCATGAAACTTACTTACATACATATATTATAATAACGTCCAAATCCCTTGGAGAGTAGACAGAGCCAGCAGTCTTGAAAGACAGACCACGTTCAGCTTACATATCCAATTAAAAAAACTTTGATATAACGAAAATTACACTGACGATGACTTGATTTTTTTTCATTGGCGCTGTTGGCTCTGTCTACTCGCAAGGGATATAGACGTGATTATGTATGTATGACTTTTCTATTTGGTACGGTTATGGCCTTGAAAATTGGACATACGAGTATAAAGTATACATAACATAGGTATGCCGTGTGGCTCCCAGCACCAATACGAAAAAGAATAGGACCACTCCATCTCTTTCCCATGGATGTCGTAAAAGGCGACTAAGGGATAGGCTTAAAACTTGGGATTCTTTTTTAGGCGATGGGCTGGCAACCTGTCACTAGTTGAATCTGAATTCTAAAATAGCTGAACGTGGTCACTCAGTCTTTTCAAGACCGTTGGCTCTGTGTACCCGCAAGGGATATAGACGTGACCATATGTATGTATAACATAGGTTAACTTACGGTTTCCGAAAGGTACCGTTGTCGGAGCGCCATTGTACTGGGTAAATTACATTTCTCGTTAACACTTTAGAAAATGTCAAAAGGTTTCATTGTTATTTTAGGACACTAAATCGTCCCGTGCATGAAATAGGATGAGTTACAAACGAAACTAAGTATTTTATCATGAACAAGTTTTGTTAAATCCACCGACTTGTTAGGGCTTCTTTACTGAAAATAATATGTGTTTATAATAATGTAAGTAATATTGATAATTATATTTAAAAAATCTAAATAAAATAATCAACATTCATATACAAATGGTCTTCATCCCTCACGGGGTAGACAGAGTCAACAGTCTTGAAAAGACTAAAAGGCTAGGTTCAGCTGTATGGCTTTATGATGGAATTGAGATTCAAATAGTGGATAATTTGCTAGCCCTTTGCCTAAAAGAAGAATCCCATCCACTAGTTGCCTTTTACGACATTCATGGGAAGGAGATGGAGTGATCCTAAGTGCCAGAACTCATCAAGCAACAAGTCAATAAATTTTACTACGAACATCATTTTCTATAAACAAAAAACTTATTTCCATGTCATTGCTTCAGTTATAGTGCCTACTTATACGTGAAAAATGTTACGTAGCAACAATAAAATCAACTTCAAAAATACACCCAATAAAATCACAGCGTGGCAAAGCAGTCAATTCTAGAATGGAAATTCTTTGGCTACATTTTGCATCCAATTTCGCCTTCACGTTTCACGCGAAGCTCGAGAATACCGTGGTAAGGAAATGTGGAAAATGGTAGATCTAGAATTCTTGAATACTCGACAATTTTAGTGTTAGCAAATATGAGAATCAAAATAAAAGTTATGTTAAAATGGATATTGCAGTATTATAGTTAGCAAGAAAAGAATTATTCCAATCTGGATTTTAACAATTTCATACGGAATTTCCTCTGTTATCAGTTAAAATATCGGTTTTGAAGTATTGATGTCAGAGCAATGTATGGAGTGAGAGGGTGTACATATAGTCACGTCATTATCCCTTGCATGGTAGACAGAGCCAACAATCTTGAAAAAAAAAGAGAATGCAAAATGAATATGTAAAGATTTATTAACAAGATAAGCAAGGGAAAATTTTACAAGTGAAGATCACGCTTCACGCCAGACCAAAGTCTGCAACAAACAAGCGTGATCTTAGAAATCAGAATAATATGCCCCATATTATTCCAATTACTTCAGACATATTGATACATACCATTTAGGAGATATTATCCAAAATAAACATTTGTTTTCTTTTTCTAAACATATTTTATCTCTTTATAATATTGGTGTAGACATAGATTCACATCAGCCCCCGTAGCAGAACACGCGCGACGCCGTTTTTATCGCGCAAAAAACTATCGCCGTCCCGTTACACGCATAATAATAAGCGAAATAATTATAGTTTTTCATGTGATAAAGTCGGCGTCGCGCGTGTCAGGCTTCTGGGCAGGAAGCAATATTAAGGTAGATATATCTGCTACATGTTATAAGTAATTACGAATATAAGTACGTTCAAAATGTTCAAACTACAAGTTGAAATTCAGTTTACTGAATGGTGAAAACTTAAAGTCGCTAATTTAAGCGAACGATGAAGTAAATGGGGTAGAAATTGCAATAACACGAGTGAGTATACTGTATTAGACATGGTCTCTGTCTACCCCATGATATAAACATACATCATGTCTTCATACCTTACGGGGTTGATAGAGCCAACAGTCCCGAAAAGTTTTAAGAGCTAAGTTCAGCTAGACGTCTTAATGGTAAAACCGCCATGGTTGATTATATATTTGTTAACTTTATTAAGTCTATGTTATTAAAATAATAATTCCATACTTTTCAACATTTTTCCTCCATATTTTTTTTTCCTGCAGGCAGTAAGCAGAGATAACATCTTTCCACTTGTCACAATTCCTACACACTTCTTTCACATTGAAATAGAGTTAAGAAAAAATACCACTAAGTTTATCGTAAATCAACGCTTTCATATATTATATAGAAATCGTCTAAATAAAAAGCCAAACTATTACGAACATTTCACAAATTTAATTCTCTCGCCTCATGTACTCACTCATGCGTAATATAACTACGGTGACTGAGTTTTAATTGATATAAAGGGGTACCAAAAGCAAGTTCTTGAACTACCATATGTTTAGTCATATATTTGTAAATAGCGTGCGATTAAATAAACAACCTGGTATTAAAGCAGATGTTTGTTTGCAACTATCGCGCCGGAGTCAATAAATCACAAGGAGATTGCTTTTAGGTAGGTATATGTGAAAATGTTTGAGCTCGGAACTTCGTCGTGTCGAAATTTGCAGCGCATTTTTACATGAAATTCTATGACATGTGAAAATTGTTTTCAAGCTGTAACAATATAAATTCAATTTGAGAGGGCGAGGGAATCGAAAATTATACAACAGATTTCTAAAGCTAAATAAATTTTGTATCTGCTAACATGTTTCACGACTATTTCCCGGATGGATAGGCAGAGACTACAACTTTTCATTTGTCACAATCCCTAAATCTTTTGCTTCATAAATATTGATCAATTATGTTATGAATGTTTGAAGCAATTTTTAATATTTTTTCATCAAGTTAAATTTATTCGCTTTTTAACATATGTTATTAGACAGTTAAAAAAAAATCGGATGGTTCAAGGTTTGTTCGCATAAATTTTATAAGGCAGTATTTAAAAGAGTCTTTTTAAAATTTTATCCATTTTTGAACGCTCAAAATGAAAATTACAAAAAGAAGACATATCTGACATATATTATAACATATCTAGGTATTCATTTTATCATTTCTGTGCTTATGTATGTGTCATGTGTATCACGGCTAAACTCCGAAATATCAGCTCAGATAACTTAGTGCAGTCTTGGAAAGTTAGTCAGTTAGTCAGAGTCTAAGCCAATAACGTCACTTGACGCCAAGTTGTGGGTAACAATTACGGAATTGTAGCTTTGGTAGTTATATGAGGTATTAAATCTACTTTGAATGAGATAGATTCGAACTCATCACTCCTGTGGGACTTTGGGGGAAGAATTCCACGGGAACGGATACTGAATCCGTTTTTTAGACCTAGTAGATTTTGAGTTTATTCATCACAAAAATAGAAAACTTTTCAGTCACATTCGTAAATAAACACCTGTTTTACAGAGCGGCCAGGCAGAGACTACATTTTCCATTTGCCACTATTCCTGTCCAAGCATAAAGTTTTGTTGTAAGTTTATGGACTCTTTTGATTTTTGGCATTGTTCGGTTGCTAACATGGAGGAATAAAATTTTCTTTTTTAGTTTGCCTAGGATACGGTATTTTTACTTAATTGGACCCTTATTGAACAATTCCTAACACGCTTTTCTCACAGATGATTCATGTTGAGTCTTTTTTAGTAAACTTTTTCTTTTAACCTTAGTTCTGATTTCTTTGTTTATTTAACCTAATCCGTGACATGAAAATAAGGGTGCTTGAAACTTTACCGAATCCAAATTGCTTACCATGAAAAAGATCAAACGATTTTTCACGTCAAAATCTCCCCGTATTTTCCTTACCTGAAACGAAACAGAAAGATAAATTAAAAACAATCTTTCATAAAATAAGGATGGAGGATACATTTTTTCATATACATATGTAGTTTAACAAACTTTAAAGCAGTTTGTTTTGCCTTTAGTTTAACGTGTGCACAACTTATCATTAAAAACTAAATTCAATTTTATATTGTTAATGTACTCTTTTATTGAACAATTAAGAATTTACTTACTTAATTTTTAATTCGCCGGTTGGAATTTCCAAGCTTCTGATAGGCAGACCATTACATCGTTTTAGTAAAAAAAAAAAAGAAACTCAATGTAGTTTTGGTAAAAGTAACTCAGTTAACAAAGTTACTGAAACGCGATATAAAAAAGGTGAAGATTCGGAAGTTATTTCACGGTCGGAGGCGCTCAAGGGCATCCTCTAGGGTTGAATAGGGAAATTCTGTAACAATTTAAATTGCGAATACCAACCTACCAATTGTTTCATTATCATGCCAAATTAAATTATAAGCAAAACTAATGTAAGTGAGTGATTTAAGTGTGGCAAAAAAGGCATGATATCAGATTTAAATGTGTCGAAGACTGATGTTAAAATTGAGTTACGGAAGAAGAAACAGCGTCATAAAGGTAATGATGTGGTTTAAAATAGATGTAGTGAATGCTTAGGTGATTTGGCCATGTGAATAAGATAAATGGAAGCAGATTTGCAAAGGAAAATACAAAGACTGTGAGTAATTTAAACATACTTATGATAAGGATGAATATCAAATAGTTCGCGTCGCGACCGTTAAATATTATAATACTACATGTATGTAAGAAACCGATATATCTTGCTGCCAAATTTCATGTCACTGATAGATGGATTAGGTATATTAAGTTATTAAACAAGGGTATTTTCTTATGAATGGAATGAATGGCGAAATTTCTTTGCAAAGGAAACGCTCTCGAAGAATTTGATTTATGACCATTTTCACATTTTATTTTATCCTTAACCGTTAGTAAAAAGAGAATATTTTTAAGAGAGAGCAACTTTTGTATCATTTCCCTAATTTCTTGGTGAAAGCATGGATTTAATTTATCTGAAATTGATACTGAAATTTCTGTAGAAGTTGATACTGAAATTTCTGTTAGGTAGGCAGAAACTACATCTTCCTACTTGCGATCTTTATCTATATATACTTCTTCATCCACATTCTATTCCCAATAGTTTCTTCAAGGAAGCTCGACTATTTTGATTACTCCTGAGCTTTAGACGATTGATTGTATTAAAGAAGGTTGGATTCCCGAAATTCCCACCAAAGCACAGTCACTAGTAGAGAGAACAATTAGCAATGCAAAACTGGCTTCAAATTCTACGTATCAACATTCAAGTATCAATTGTATTTGCAACCCGGCTATCTGCAGAAACTATCTAAACTTGATCTAAGTACTGCAGTTTCCAAGACTTGCAGATTTGATAGGGTTAACTTTGCTTTCAAGTCTCTTGTACCGTTATACTGGCCAACTTATGAAAATTAAGTTAGTTTTGCGCTCATCTGTGTCTATTTTGAATTTAGAATGAAGTTTTATCTATAGGTTAATTTGATAAAACATTAAAAATATGAACATTACACAACACACGCTACACAACAACCGCTCGCGTGATGTACCCAACATCACGCGAGCGGAACCGCGGGCTAATGTTAGTAATAAATAACTTAAATTAAAAACGTAAAGTCACATATCTGTCTTCGAGTGATAGGTAGGGACCACAATTTTATAATTGCCACGATCCATTCTTTTGCTTCATATGTAATTATGTAAAGATTATTACACAAATTACATTCTCACAAAAAATAACGAAGATCCTTAAAGCTATACACTAAAAATATTTTTTTTCTTGATTATTCAGTTTAAATACTTGCAAATGTAAATACATATATCTTAAAAGTAAGAGATCACATTTTTACACTCTTTTCTTTTCCTAAATCATTTAATAGCTACATCGAAGTCTGGCAGCATTATGCAACCTCTGTACAATAATCTATCTCAAGAAATGACGAAAATAGACCCGTACATGAGACGCGACACGGGACGTAAGCAAATAAATAGCATGGAGTATCAAGTCACTTCAGTCTACAACATGTCTGGCATGTAAATGAAAAAAAAGAAGTCGAGCGCATTTAAATTTAGAATTTCCTGGTACTATTTAGTATGACAAAAAAGTTATAAGCGTGTTTAAATTTAGATTTTCTTGGTACTAGAAAGTACAAGAAAATGTCACATTTTCTTTATTCATCATTAGAATTTCATGAAAGTAACTCTGTTGATTAAAAGCCTCCTCTACCCATCTACAGGTAAAAAAGTGACATACATGATTAAAAGTGAAAATTTTAGGCATCCCCTGAAAAATTTTAACAGTTTTAAACGAAATATCTTGACCTTTCTTGTTTGTACCTGTGTAGTAAAAGCTTTTGCTATTAATTTACTGTTATGAGAATTTCAAAACATTCTTCGATATCATAATGCTTTCATTATACTTAAATATTTGGCACATAACTAAAAATTTCATAAATTCTAAAATATTTAATTTAATAAAGATTATTTTTCTTCTCACCTAAGTGGTAAACAGGGCTTATAGTCACAAGATTTGAATTCTATTTACCTTTAAAGCTGAATATATTAATTATGGAATTAAGATTAAAATATGTGTAGATAGATGCTAGTCCATTGCCTAAAAGAACAATTCTATTTCAAATTATTTACAAGATATTTTAAAATCACGAAAACCTCTAAAGTTGAGCATAAACAATGAAACTTTTACGGCATAATTAATATCTTGATTTAGCAAACAAAATCCAATTAACCGGCCTAGCGAATCGCTGCTCCTTTAATACTTAAATCCAGTCACGTGTAGGCTTAACGTAAATATGCTAAAGTCCCCCAATAATTTCACAGGCACATCCAAAAAGTTCTAATCTCTTAAGGAATTTGAATGAGGAAGATTACTGGATGAAAATGTTATCTTAGGAAATACGTTATGCTGTTGTTACATGCTTTACATTCAGTGCTTTGGGACATGTTTTGCTGAGGCACTGTTCAGTACATTAGTTTGCTAACTTATTATATTATGAGGAAAACATCGTAAGGAAACTGGATATGTAATATGGGTTAGGATCCCTGCAAATATTGCGGTGGTCAGGAAGTCGTTTCGAGTAAAAACCTTACTAGTTTATTTTTGTTTTCCAATAAATTTTTAGCACTGATGAATTAAAATCCAGAAATATATATCTTATTTAAATTCCATCATTAACATAAAAATAATTTACTCCAGATTCGCGTCAAATGGGACGTTACGTCCTGTGAAACGCAAATTTTATTCATATCGCGTAATAAAACACATTACGTACGCACAGACAAGACATATGTCTTACTAATGTTAACATCAGACACGTAATTTAATTTATATATGCAAATACACTGTATTGTATTTAAATGTCTTCATACCAGCTTTCGGCTACGGTTCACGATCTACCTTTCTTATCTTTTTCTTATAAACTATTATTTCTTTTCAATTTATGCATCGTATAACCCAAATAAAATGCTGCACTCCGCTCCAAGTCACATCTGGATTGCCATTGAAATCAGCGTGGAAATGCCGCCAGTGTTTTATGGACCTTTGCACCAGATAAATACGTTATAAAATAATAAGGTAGATAGAGCCAACAGTCTCAAAAAAACTGCAAGGACACGATCAGCTGTGTGACCCAGTGATGGAATTGAAATTTAAATAGTAACACGTTACTAGCCTTTCGCCTGAAAGAATCCCTAATTTATAAGCCTTCCCTTGATCGACTTTTACAATCTGCACGGAAAGAGAAGAAGCTGGTGCATACTATGTATTTCCCCACTACCAGAAAGCCATGCCAGAAACCATACGGCGCTGAGAGAAATTTAATTCCACAAAGTTAAGATCTCATTATATTTTCGATGGAATACAATTCGTGCCTAACTTTTTTTAATATCTCACATCACTCAAAGTTATCTCGCGTAATCTCCGAAGCGGCATAAATTTCAACGTGGAGGGTATTTGGAGAAAATATTTGCGACGCGGTGTCAACATTCGTTATGTTTATGAAAGTTTGTTTTTATTTTATCATGAAAAAGTTAGCCAGAATGATGAATTTGATGGTTTTATACTTTTTTAGCCACTGGTCTGCTAATACTACTAGGTAATAGGTATAATACTTAGATACAAACATAAACATATTACATCTTTATCTCTTATAGGTTAAATGACTGACGACTGTCTTATATATACTGTGAAATCTTTGGGGTTAGATAAAGTCAATAATCTCGGAAAGGTTCAGCAATATTGAAAATCAGATAATGTCAGGTCGCTAGTACTTTGCCGAAAATAAGTTTATAAGCCGATGTTTATGATCGACTTTTACAACCTGCGGAATAAAAGAAGCAGCTGGTACTCACTTTTTTGGTACCAGACTAGCATAGTACCTTGCAAAAGATAGATAAATAAGAGTGTTTTCTTATAGTACTCGTATTGGCTTCTACTTACTTAATATGCCGAGTAACACTTTACTGTTGGCTCTGTCTACCCCGCAAGGGATATAGACGTGACTATATGTATGTATGTTTGTAACACTTTACAAAATGTAGAAACATTCTTACCTCATGCTACTAAAACGAAAGCAACCGAAATCAATGAAAAAAACATTTGAAATTAAAGCGTATGAGTATGGAACACTGATGTGGTAAATACTTTAACGTTCATAATCACATGAGTCTCTATAACACGTGGGTGCGAAGGGGATCACATTCTGTTAAATCTAACTTCTATATTGGATTATTTCCTCTTTATGTTAAGACAAGCGAATTTGATTTAGGAACTTTTTTGAAAATACTCTTTCTCGCTTCCTTGATTAGATCCCGATAATATGAAGATAATCGATACCTTATATCAATCCCAGAATCTAAAGTTCAGATGCGAGTGTCATTATCTTCCCATTGTGAGTCCCTAATTGCATACTCACCACGTGTGGCCCAAGGATCCCGAGGTCTGCGTGTAAGCATGATCTCTAAAATGGACAAGTTTTTACACGAAACCTTAACAAGTTTAGATAATGAGTATACATCCACTTGCCTAAATGTTCAGGAATGTGCGCGAACGCTATTACAAATCAAACGCCATCTTAAAATAACCTTAACCGTTAATTTCTGCCACCAAAATATCCCAACTGAACAACTTTCGTAACAATTCGTATCCATTTCAGTTTCAAGAGGATAATCGCCCTTCATGTCATCGAGATAAATAAGATATAACAAGATGTCACATCACAAGACAGACAGCACCAAGTTCCGACTTCTGACGCGCCATTTTGTTCAAAGTCTTTACAGGCAATAATAGGCATTATTGCGAAGACAGTAAGGTCTTCGTGAAAGGAAAATGAAGTATGTACTCTTCACTCAACACGGAAGCTCGTATCAATTTTTCTCGTGTATTATGAAGTTCTAAATTGGCTTTGTTAGTATAAGTTCCAATGAAACTCTGCGGTAAAGCATACTGTTAAGGTGTTAATCGGATTTGATTCTTATGAAATAGCGGTAAGGCAGCTTTTGTGTTGAATGACGATTCAAATTGAAGAACATGTTACATAGTTATCGTACACAGATAGAGTACAAGAATAGGTCTGTAATAATACCTTTTTAAATTTCAAATTAACATTAAGAAACTGAGTCAAAAAACGATGAAAACTTTGAAAAAATGTGATTGCTTCCTCCTCTCTATGACCCTATAAGAAGAAATATCAACAATGTTTCCAGATTTAAAAAAGTCCAATATAAACTGCAACTTTGGCGTGCACCCAATATTCCAACGATAAAAATAAAATCATCCAAATAATGCACATCGGCTTTCCAATAACAGAGATACTCGTATTGACTAGAAACCACACTTTTAGTACTGATTAATTCACACCCAGTTCACGATAGGTACATCGGATAATTACATTATATTGCAAAACAGCCGTTAAAAATGATAATATTATCTGCGAATTATTTGTTTCGCCTAAATATTTGAGCGAAATTTCACATGCGTTTTCTATCTCAGTGAGTCTGAAGGAGACAAAAAGTATACGAAACATTCATTAAGCAAATGTCAAGAAGTTTACTCCACAGAAATTCAATATTAAAAAAATATTCTTAAATCTAACCGGAACACAGATCGTTATTCACACATTAAAACACTGTTTTCAGCAATTATGACAGCGAATTTCGACCCCTTTTACGAATGAAATATAACAAAAGAAACGGGGCACATTCGTAGTCGCGTCGTCCAATTAACATTTGATACAGTGAGCCGTGAGGCGCTTTGTCCTAGTTAGCATGCCAGTCATATTTCTTCTTTTTCACTCTTTTAATTGTTCGTTATTTTGAAAATGGAATATGTTCAGCGCCAGGCACAATTCATTTTTTTTAGTATTTTTAATTTAGTTGATTGTAAATTTTGAAATTGGACTAGAGTCGAATAAAAATCGAAGATTCTGCTTTTGAAAAGTTAATTGCACATGTCAAAAATTTTTCCCTCCATTTCGTCAGATTATTTATCAAAAGTACTGCTAGCAGCCAATTTTATTAGGAAATGTTTCTAAAATTCGTTTTAAATATTTACTTCAAGCATTAAAAAATAAACAGTTTTTTTTTTATTAGACTTTTAACTCAAAACTTCCTATTCAGTTTCAGTTTCCATAGCGCCCATTAGCACGCTATTACCGAACGTATGAATTCTGACCACAGTGTAATTCTCCAAATGAGTTTTCGACTGAGTAATGCAAGAGCCGAAATGTTACTGCAGAATTAGACCAACTCCATATTGAGTGGAGTTTGTTGTAGGATGTCTATGATGAAGTGTTATAGGAAAAAAGATCTTTATTTTTTCTAAATTTTAAAAAAAAAAAGACAATTTATAGAGACTGAGCTAGCCTTAAATTATGTATGAGTTTTTATTATCAATTACTAACAGAAAACTAATAAGCTTTGTGAAGAGCATCACTCTTAAACATGAATAAATCAAAGTTACGTTAATAAATTTAATCTACATTATACATTGACCATTACATGCAATAAAATTTCTGAAAAGAAAATAAATTGCAATTGTAAATTTAATAAAATCCAAGGACTGCATAATTTGTAAATTAAATTTTAGTTCGTAATCATATTTTATTTCATAAGTACATTGTTTTCGTTTGTAATTAAAGTTATTAAGATTTTTTAATTAATTTCTAAAAGTATATTTAGCCATACTTATATAAGTTAACAGAATAATAAAAAACCTTATTGTTACGATTTCATACTGCCCCTACTCACATGCGGCAAGAGATATTAACAGCATTTATTAGTAATACGCTTTCCACTAGTCTAGAGCTTTTATTGCAAAGGCTTCAGCTTAGTGTGTCATATTGTTAATTTAATGTCAGCCAGTGGCAGTAATTAATATAAGTTGGTTAGTTATTAGAAAATTTTAATGCATGTATTTCACAACTTTTAATTGGATTTTATGAACTCAAATTTCCGAAAAGCTTATTTATTTAGCTTATTACTAACATTTGTGTGTTGGATCTAAACTCGGGGTAGTAAATAACGCTTTCGTGAAGTGAATGAAAAAATAAAATAAATTTCAAAACAGAATGCAAACGATACAATTTTAACGAAACTGATATACATGTGTACAAAAATATATCTCTTGCGGGGAGAGAGAGCCAACCATCTTAAAAAAGACAACCATCTAAAAAAGAATATGATGATGAGGATGAGATTCAAAAGTGACAGGCTGAGAGCCTCTGTCTACAAGAAGAATCCCAAGTTTATTACATATTTATCTGAAAAAAAACAATTAATAGATCCAAACGCGGTCAGGCGAAGTATTTATGTAATGTAATATACGAATAATTACTTGGTCAAAAACAAAACGCTCACCTTTTTATATCCAGCTAGTCGCAAAGTCCTTTCCAACTTAGCAGCTCTACTAGTCGACAAATATACTACTGGGCCTTCAATATCTTCATTAATGACCTCCATATCACTTATTTCCTCTAAAATCACTGCAGGCACAAATACAGGATTTTCAAATGTTACCTTTTCACTAGAGTCATCACTATCTGGATATGTTATGAGGTATGTATCATGTGTTTCATCATTGTCCGTATCATTCACTTCAATAAACGCACTCCATTTGAGTCCACTGTTGAGTTGGCCGCACTCCATTCTGAATGCTGTAATGGCTGATTTAAAAAGTGGGCGTATTGGGTGTCTGATTACGATCTTATCAAGCAAAACATTAATTTAGAATGTATTGGTGTTATTTATAAGGATTGTGTTGTCAATTCGGAAGAAAAATCATCGTTTTTGATAGATTTTGTTGTAGTTCTTTATTTGAAAATGAGAAGCATGTAAGCGAGCACTGGTATGCAAAAGTATTATAGCACTGTAATCCTCAATTTAATTACAAGCACTAATAGGATACATGGAGCATGGAAATGATACTTTACACGAATTGATATTTTACAGTCTTTATATGATATTCTATGAAAAATTGCGTTCAGTCTATATTAATATAAAAAGTTTCACCACGTTACTTTATCGGATTCAAATAAAAAAAACGAAACCGTATACAAACAAAAAAAGAACAAATGTTTTCTAATTGGCCACTAGGTGGAGCTACTTTGTTTTCGGTCGCAGATTCATCTTGCTAGCTAGAACTGGAATCAAACCTTGATTGCGTGCACCTTATGAATTTTAATTTGTCCGTTCCACTCTGTTCGAGAACTGAATATCCAACCTCATTTTGTCCAGTGAACGTCAAGCAGAAGGAACGTTCCGGGCGTAACTTTGCTTACGTACAAAAACAAGTAGTTAATCTTCAAAACTATCATAATGAAAAACTAAAAAAAAATTTATAGAAAACTCCTTTTTTACAATTGAATGCCTATTTATATGATTTATTAAGTAATCAGAAAAATACTTGTCCATTTTCTATCATACCATCAAAAATTCTGATTCATAAAAACATAATTGACTGCGCAGATTTGATATTTGTAAATTCCTCAATACTTTATATTTAAATTTAATACTGAATTAAATCTGACAATTTAAAATTAGGGTAAAAAGGCACCAGGTGGTGGAGACAAGGGTCATCCTCTTGCGTCCAATTAAGCAAAGTCTGTTGGGAATGTCGGGGTGTCGCATACGATTGACCTAATTTATCTGTGGATACTTTTTTCATTTTCCAAAGTTGACTAGAAAGTGACGTGTTGAAAAAAATTGCGTGTTGATCGTAATCGTAACATCCAAATGGATGGGCCAATTTTGATTTATTTTTTACATTTATTGTTTGCTATTTATTCAAAGTTTCCAATTTGTATGTTAAAAAGTAAAGAATGCGTGATACTAAATTTAAGCACAAGAAAATATTATCTAACTGACTCATTCTAATCAGAAATATAAAAAAAGATTTTAATATGCAAGTAAAGCATTATTATTTATTGTGATTGCCATATGGCATTTTTATCTGTTTTAAAATCAAAAAATAATCACTAAAAAAAGTTTGAATCAAAGTCAAAATCCCTTTTTCAATCATTAATAATCATAATTCCATTTAAAGACAGCTCTTATTATCTAAAATCCAGTTGTAACCAGTACCATAACCAACCTTCTCAATGGCTACAGTAACTGGCGCGAAAGTTGGAATGCAATGAAGTGGCTGAGTGCCAACTGTATGATTTATATAGTCTGTCCAAACTCATATCGTCTGCGCCAGTATCAAATATAATTCGAGAAGTGCCAATTTGTAGTAGTAAATTCAAGAACTTCCGGTCATAATTTTTTGAAGAACTTCCTGGGATCAACATTTTATGGAGCAACGATTTTATCGTAAAAAGAAGTAATGTTGAAGCAATTTTTAGCTAAAAATGATCCAAGGTTGACAATGCTCTAAACACCGAAGAATCGTATAGAAAGTCAGGAAATATCACTCGAAGTTACGTAGTTAAGGCATGTTTGTCATAGTTTTTATAGATATTTTGATAAACGCATTATTCAGTTCGAGATATTGAGAGTCATGATTTTAAAGAAATTTTGGGTGTAAGTGCAAATTTGTTGTGCAAAACGTGAAGTTTGCAGGAAGATAATGAAATTGGTGAAACCAAATTATGTTGACAGAAATGAATGCGTGCGTATGCAAATTTTTATTTAAGATCTCAAAATTATTCTTTTTAAAAAAATCTTGGCTACCTTTAATAATCAGAATCAGATAAATAGATACCCAGAACGAAAGCAGTATATTTATTCAATGTTATAATACAATCTCCATTAGAATTTATTTTATCTGTGTGAGCTATGTTTAATCTGTTTCGAGTTCAGTGACCGATACTTTTGTTTCGTGACATTTGTATGCAACTTGTTGTGTCGCTTGGGATTTATTTAAGCCATGTTGTGACTGCGATTAGCACGGATTTGAATGTTGTGGACGCAGGTTTAGAATTGGTGAAGTAACTGATATTGCAGTTTTAAGCACGAATGTCTAATAAAATTCCCTTTACGTCCCTCATTTATATCCTTTACAACCCAAACCTCTGGAGGTAGAGATTTGAAATTAAGCATTATGGATGATCTATCTTAGGGGTACTACCCTTCCTATCCTAGAGAGAATTTCCTAAAATTCTACGATTTTTAGTTTAATGAAGGCGGAAGCTCGGGCGTACTTTAGTTGGGCATGAGGACATCATAACTAATCTAAAACTTAAGTAACGTAGGCATTACTTTGTTTCAACAAGACTGAAAAGGAAGAAATATCCTTTCCAGTCTAACACATCAAAGGGTTTACATATTTTTTGTTATGACATACTTTCTTTGTTTCACTTTTTCATACAATTTTAATTGTTTCAGTTCTCGCATTGAAAGTTTATCATAATGTTTGATTGTAGTCAATATTATCAGATCCCAAAATTGTCAACATTGTTTTTAACATCCGATAGACAATGGGTATGTTTGGCAATGTTTTCATAACATTAATGAAGTACTGTTGATGTTGTATTTTACGTTTGTTGCGAAGCAGTTACCATGTTATGACCATAGAGTGTCGTGTTTTAATAACAATTTAGGTTGCCTATGTGCGAAATATGAAACTGGTTCATAAATATGAAAACAAAAGACATGGTTTTTCAATTAGATTTAAAAATAAAAAATTAAAAATATTAAGTGTACAATGAAAACAGTCATGAGTAATTCAGAAACAGTAGTTACATGTTGTTTTTGCTAAAGTTTTAAGGCTTAGGGAGATAAATGTATAATAAGTACTGCGTTTTGTTTTATTGAAGTATAAAAAAAATCTTTAAGTGCATATAAGCAAAAGGAATTTATATCTCAAAAAATATAAACAAAAAGGCGTTAATTTGTAAAATCACGTATTGTTCAACAGAGAGTGTTGAACAACATAATTGTCAGTTCGGTTGATTGTAGTAGAGCAATTTAAAAACAGTTTACTTGGACTGATAAAATGTAACAGTAAAGCCGAGTATCCACTAGCAAGATAATAATTAAACACGTAGCAAAGTTTCAATAATTTTTACATATTTAAAAAAAATCTGATAATCTTATTTGGCATAGACATGGAGAAAACTGAATTCTTATTAGATTTTGAGATTTCTTATTAAAGAGTTAAATGTATTACTTTTGGTAGTATTAATATTAGCAATGAAACTTTATCATCTTATTACTCATTCTATAAATAACAACAAAAACACAAACAATCTGAGTAAATTTTACGTTTGATCTGATCCAAGATAAACAAACACTAAATTCACCCACAAAATTACTTTAAATTGTCAAAACTATTAGAAGTTATCTTACAAATTTCAAATTAATTTTTAAGTAAATATCAATTTATATTAACACCTTACAAATTAAAATTATTTTCTGATTTAAAATATCACTGGTGCCAAGAAAAAGAAAATTGTATTCGAAATTCGAAAATGAATGAAGCGACGCGCGCGCTCGCTCTGTTTGTCTCAACTGACCGTTCTAATTTTGAAATGAAGTGGATTTAATAACATTGCGTACATTTTCCCAGTTTTCAGTGGCGACAGTGACTCAGCCATTCATTTTTATTAGTTTTCGAATCTTGGAAGTCTTGGCACAGACATCAGACACTATTCGATGTTGTAAATATGCTCTTTCCAAGGTAAATTATGTATGAGCCATAGAGCATTGACTTTTTGGCAAATGGATAGGTTAAAAATTGTATTGGTTTCAATTATTGTTAACCTTACGACGCTCATGTTTTATTGCTAGATATTTTTGAGAATTAAAAATTGAATTATTGATCAAAATAGAAAATATGTCAATAGTGGACAACAACGCTCCAAATGAAAATTCGACTCTTTAAAGCAAAGAAAGGTACCCTTATTTGAAACACTCAAAGAGTTTCACTTGTTTTGGTTTAATTTTTAAACAGTGCTTTAAAGCCCACATACCTACCTACTTTTATCTATAAAAAAGTATGTGAGTTAAATGTGTTTCCTGAATGAAAATATTTATGTATATTACTATTAATAAACATAAATACTTTCATACAGGAAACACATTAAGCTTAACGCTTAATTAGTAACACTAATGTTATTGACTGACGCCAGCTTCGCACAATAAGACGTGAAAACTGCCAATGCTTCGGGACTATATTTTCATAAGTATGTATCCACATTATTTCCGAAGCTTAGCCCGTGTAAAGCTGAAAACGTCGTTCATTGCTCGTTCCTTGTTAAAATTTTGCGATCAATTTATTGGTAAGAGTATGGTACGAGAGCCACTTGCCAAGGAACAGAAATGTCAAAATATCTTCACCCTGTCGTTTCAACCACTCAGATTATCGGTTAGTGAAATCAAAGTTTTGTTTCAAAATTGTATTCTTCGATTTAGTAATCTTATACCTCACACATTTTGTATAAAGTATAAACAAAAAAAATGTTTTTGTATTGCAACCCATTTTCCAAGCATTTAGTTATCAACAAGCCTTGAACTCGCAAAACATAAAGTTTATCGCGAAATAAATGTTGTTTACATTGCTGCGGCCTTGTTCTACAAACACGGAGAAAACTATTAATTCAATAAGAAATGTTTATTTACATTACATATTATTGACAATGGTTCTTTACTCTTTTTCATAGTCAATCAGTTATTTTATTAAATTAAATTTTATAAGAATTTTAAATTTTGTATATAAAAAACTTAACTTGAAATTTGAAAATAAGTACCTGTTGTAACATCAAACACCACAATTCCACGTATCTATATAAGCTATATGTTTTTGTTACTACATCTGTAACAAAAAAGAAGAACCTAAAAAATTAACAGGAGCTAATCATAAAACCACAGACTAAATTACTAAGTCCGCACCACAAATACGTACTAAGCTCAGTTTAGTATTTAGTATTCAATTCATTTGCGTATGGATCATCTCTAAATCCGCCATAATCTTATTGCGCACATATGCTGCCCTCTGGGATTTTGTTGGAAGATCAAATATTTGTATGAAAACATTCCCTTTTATTTGCACAGGCGATAGACGCCATGCGGTCTTTTTGTCGTTTTATTTTTTGCTGTCTAGATTAGTTAAAGTAAAAACTTCAGTTAATGTCATTTTTCAACGAATTTATTTAACGAATTAATTTGATTACAAATTCATTATTTTCTGTTAATTAAATGGTTGATTTTCAGTTGAGTAGGCCCAGTACGTATGGATACATGAATCGCCTTTATCATTTACGAGGCAGACACTTCTAAACGCAAAGATCGAAGAGCATTATTATTATGTAGGATTTATCAAGATGGAATTAAGTTTTACAAGCCGAGAGTCTTCATCGATGGATGTTTATTGTTTATCTTTACTCAAATAGTATTTTAACCAACTAAACATATTACATGTACAGCAGTTCCGTGTAAAAGAATAATATCTCATTAATTGCCTGTTCACTGTTCACCTGCACTTGCCACACAATATACACGTTACACACCTTTTTTCAATAATTTTATTAAGACAACGTTAAATAAGTTTTTACGACAAAATAACATAAGTACGATGTATTCTTTTTTCCCGAGTTGATCGATAGCCTTCCCTTTAGTAAAACTATCGATACTTCAGCCGCACTACTCAAAGCGAGTGTGGAGTGCCCTCGCTACATGCTTCAGCCACTGAACGCCACTCGCCTTTATCTCGAGAACCTAGACTCCGATGCTCTATTAATACTTTACGTTTTTCTTCTGATCTTATTTTCTTTAATTAGCTTTTTTTAAATATGTTGTTTTCTAGGAATTTTGGAAAATATAGAACAGGGCACTAAATGACTGATTTGACTGACAAATCAACGCACGGACCAAACAACTAGAGATTTGAAATTTGATATGTTGATTTAGTGCAAACAGACAAAAATTTCCTGCTATTCTTACAGGAAAAAGACTTTTCGATTAACACGCGCGTAAATATAATGTCAAATAAGGTTTTACGACATAATTTTAGACTAACGATATATTCTTCTTATCTTATATATTCTTATATATAAGCGATCGATAGCCTACATTTTGGCAAAACTATCGATTCTTCAGCCGCACTACTCAAAGCGAGTGTGGAGTGCCCTCGCTACATACTTCAGCCACTGAACGCCACTCGCCTTTATCTCGAGAACCTAGACTCCGATGCTCTATTAATTTTTTTACTTTTTTCTTTTGATCTTATTTTCTTTAATTAGCTTTTTTTAAATATTTAGTTTTCTAGGAATTTTGGAAAATATAGAACAGGGCACTAAATGACTGATTTGAGTGACAAATCAACGCACAGACCAAACAACTAGAGATTTGAAATTTGTAATGTTGTTTTAGTGCACACAGACAAAAATTTCCTGCTATTCTTACAGGAAAAAGACTTTTCGATTAACACGCGCGTAAGCTACTAGTAAACATAAATTAATGTCAAATAAGTTTTTACGTCATAATTTTAGACTAACGATATATTTTTCTTATCTTTTATACTCTTAGATATAGGCGATCGATAGCCTACACTTTAGTAAAACTATCGATTCTTCAGCAGCACTACTCAAAGCGAGTGTGGAGTGCCCTCGCTACATGCTTCAGCCACTGAACGCCACTCGCCTTTATCTCGAGAACCTGACACCGAAGCTCAATTATTACTTTAGTTCTTGCTTGTGCCTTGTTTCTACTGATTAAAAGCTTTTTTCAAAAAACTTTAATTTTGGGTAATCAAATTTCAAATGAAAAATTCATGAACATCATTAACGCGCACTTATTCTAGTATCTGGGTCTATCTACCCCGTAAGAGAGACTTGATAATGTGTATAAGTGTGTAAAAAAATCTTCCTGAGCAAATTGTAAAAGACGATCGGAAAGGGCTCGTAAATTTGGGATCCAGCTTAAAATGGCTTCCTGGTATTTTTAAGACTATTGGATATGTCTGTTTTGTAAGATATAAAGACGTTATACGAGTACATTATGTAGGTATAATATAACTAAAGATATATTTTTTTTTTAATTATACAAGTATGTACGACGAGCTATTACCCGCAGCTTCGCCTATCTGAATTTAGCGCCACGAATAATTCAAGAATATATTGAGGTTAATATTATAATATAAACCTAAATATATTCTTTTGTAGGTGGCAAATTTTATGAAAAACCTATAGGTATATAATTTTTACCGGAATGAAAAGTATCCTTTGCCCTTCTCCAGATTCTTAATTATGAATAAATACGCAGAATTTCAAGAAGATAAGTTCATTAGATAATGCATTAATGAATTACTTACCTAAGATTAGTTCTTGTTACGGATCGGAAAGAAGTAGGCACTTGTATCAACAGATTCTATCAGCTCGCCCTATGTTTTAAAATAGAAATGCTTCTAACAGGAAATTCCAAACATTCACTAAATCCAGTTCGCGCTTGACATATTGATGTGTTTGTCAGTTTTTCTAATTTAATAGAGTCATTTTGATTCGCATTTCAAAATATAACATAAATTTTTAAGACTTTGACAACATCTTCATCTGTTTTTAACGTCTTACTAGGTTAAAGTAGAAATTAGTTGCAAAATAAATATTGATAAAAATAAATTCATGTTAGAAAAATTTATTAAACAGAAAATTCTCGAAAGATCTCGTATCTGACCCAAAGGCTACCATAACAAAACTCTAGCAGCCATTGCCTATAAAGCCAAAAAAAATTGGATGAGATAAGATAAAACTTACAAATCTGTTAAAATAACGAATAATGTTCAGAAATCTGTTTAAAGTCAAGAGCTTTTTATTTCTTCTCGCAAATAAACACGTACAATTATCCCTTATCGCATGTCAAAAAGTAACCTCAGAATAACTCTTCTACACGTAATAACCCCGTAATAGTTATTGGAATAAGTTTCAATAAAAAACAAACTGGTGAATTTGCCTCAACCTTGGCTATAATGATGCTTTTGCGTGCGATTTCCAATTTGAATACATGGTTGGTTTCCAGACGGTAGCAGTTAGGAATTAGGCTGGTATTGTGGATAACACGCAACTTGTATGTTCCCAGGGTAGCAATGACTCATTCTTATCCTCCTGGAGAGAGGTTAGGTCCTTTCTCTGAGAAAATGCGAACCAAACCAGAAGATGCTTACCAATTCTTTGCTTCGGCAACAATTGCTTTAACCGCCGAATAACAAGAGATGGCCAGACCAGAAAATAAAAGAAACTGGTGACTGGTCAATACTAGTAGCAGACGTCCATATAAATTTGAATTCTTTCTTGGCTAGCTGTGATCCCCATATATGAAGACGAAACAGTGGAGAATCATAAAATTTGGTACATATATTAAAACCAAAATTCTGTGGTCTGAACTGCTCCTCGGCTTTTCTGTGCATTTAATATAGTTTATGAACGAGCACCGCTATAAATGGCCACTTGCATATGCATGCGGTATGGATGTGATGTACGAAATAGGGCTGTCTCGTTTTTTAATTCATCGACGGAAATCTTTTGTTCCACATGTAGAATTTTTCCATACTCTTTGGATAGATCGTCGTTTCATTAATTTATTTCTACCGCATTTTCCGGTAAGCTTAAAGTATCCAATACTATAAAACATTTTTTAGAAACTAAAATAGGGCTGTTGCTAACAGCTAAGAGCTCATTAGGTCGACACTTTAACCTTAATTTTAATTCAAGTTTGGTTTTCTTCAATTATAATTCTAGGATACAAGACTTTAATTTAATAACTGCCCCAAATTATCAGTTTGTCATTAGTCTTGGAAAGTGGGATAAATTATCACGTTTGGTTTAGAAGTCTGAATCTCGCTAAAAATTCCAAAAAGAAAAAAAAACAATATTAGCACACTATTTTAGGGTTGAACATAACCATTAACCGTATAATGAACATATCCTGACTAACTGCATATCATATAGAAAGCAAAGTAAAACAGTTATTTAGGAGTATACTTACAGAACTTACACATAGGTAGTCCTGAACTGATTGGACAGCGGCGCTAACATTCTCCTAACAACTTTCCGACGACTTTAACCAAGAAATCATTGAATTTTACGAAACCACTGATCCAGAATAATCCACACGAAGCGGCCAATAGCAATTTAACACAGCTGATCTGTCAAAATCAGAGGCTAAACGTTGATTCCCATTTAGAAACCACAAAGGATTTGGGCTTGGGTAAATTCGTGTTTCATTCAGCCAAATATTTAGTAAAACTATTGACACAGTATTTAAAGACAACAAAATGTTTGATAAAGGTTTACGAAACAATTTATTACTGAAAACAAAACAATTGTATTAACTGTATTTTAAAAGATTAATCAATTGGGATGATGACACAAATAAGCAGTAACTTACTCGTTTTGATTTAGGTTATTACGATATAAAGAAGATAAATAATTCTTCGGTTTGTTGAGATTACTAATTGCAATAAGTAGTTCATATTGTTAAAATACGCATTACAACAAATTAACATGATTTTAGGAAGTTGAAGCTTTGAAATAAATTGACCTAAATATATGCAATTTTTATAACTGTCATTAATATTTAATTTTAAGCCTCAAAAAGATATCAAACAGGTTGTGAATACCCATTGTAACCCAAAATCGGTTTAGGAAATGATACAATTACAACCCTATTTGTACAGGCGGGTACAGTGTCAGCACCGCGTTAACGCAATCAGTGATCGGTGAATTTTCATGTAAATATGCCTAACAAGTGACTCTCACTCACCATTTGGGCATCACATGCCTTTTCATTTCAATATCAATCCAAAACCTAAGACGGAAAGGTCGAGTTTTGATGAAACAATTTTGTTGTCTCTCGAATTTTAGTATCCCCTGTATTTGTTTATGCGTCATGTATATGGAGTTTGTTAGCTGGTACAATCTCCTTGATTGAGAAGTCGTAAGTAACGTTGGGGACTTAACGACGGTATTCATATGGTTTGCAGTCTGTAATCTTATTGTGATATTTATAGTTCGTAGATTCATGGCTTTGCAATAAACAATTTTATAGCTTGCTCTAGACACATTGAACGAACGTGTTCGGAATTGAAATCAAAATCTAGAAACGAAATGTTAAATTCTTACACTTTGACTACTTTCATAATACAAGTAATCATTATAATTTACATTCTCGAAAAATTTATCACATCCTTAACCTTTTTAAAGCGGAGCCTTGAGTGGGCCTTCTTGCCTATTCCCTATCAAAGAGAAACGTTACTCGATTTATATAAAAAATAGACGTTTCTTCGATATTCAATTTGTTTTAGATAACAAAGTATCTACACTTTAATACCATCAAAGTCTGGCGCCAGTAAATTGTATGTGGGTGCGGTAATTCATTATTTCGACATCTGACGGCGACAAAACAGGGATTATGCTAACCCATAGATAACTTACGAAATTCCCCTGTGACTCATAGCGCCAAATACGGGCACTCACGCGGCCCAAATGCCAGAACCATATTCAGGGTATGCAAACGTGCAAATGGCTGTAGTAACACCTAAGCTACTTTTGGACACGAAGCCTTTACTTCGAAAATAGTGGAAAAACTAATAAACTTTACGGTTAGTGAGTCACAGCCTAAAATATAACGAGACCGTATAAGAAAAAAGTAGGAGTAACCAAAAATAGACATTAGCAAAGTTACTTTTTTGAAATCAGAATTTGCTATTTCAAGTTCACAAATGTTGGAATTATAGCCTCATCGGAGTAATTGTACCGAGGATGCATTTTTTTTTCAATATAAAAAGTAAAAAGTTTTTCTGCAAACATTTATACTCATTGATAACTTCTTTCTGAAATTCTTCTTCTGTAGTTCAAAAGATTGTTGGAATGGAGATCATGCGGAATACGTAAAGAGAAAAGCCGCAACTTGAGCTTCTCCTTTTTGACGTGGGGCTAGCAACCTGTCACTATTCGAATTTCAATTCTATCATCAAGCCAAAAAGCTGAACGTGGCCTATCAGTCTGTTCAAGACTGTTGGCATTGTCTACCCCGCAAGGAATATAGACGTGACTATATGTATGTATGTAAAAGCCGGAACTGAGAGAGAAAGACAAAATTAAGGATCCATGGTCAAAGACATACCCCGGGTTATTTCCAAAGTGATAAAACCTGCAACCGGGACTAAAGCCAGAAGGAAGCAGAAAAAGAATAAAGAGTATTAGCGTTAGTTGAGTAGAGCTGAAAAGAAAGAGAATTCTATCAACATAAATAATTACGTTCAATACAAGAACGAAGTATTCCACGTCAACATCGTTGTCCTACTATCTACCTGAGAACCTGATACAACGCCTAATGTATGTCGGTCGGTACTTAGTTTCCGTTCTCATTCAACCTGCCCCATCCAGTTTTTCTATTTGCATGCCCACTTATCGCGGTATTTCATTAAAGCAAGTGCTTAGATGATAGCGACCACCAATTTTCACTTACACGACAATTTTAGAACTGCAATTATTGACATATGTATATGGCGTGATTATCAATGTTTAGAAATGCAGTGTACGTTGAGAGTTTGTCTTTAAACTTCAAACTAGCGCGTCGGTAGCCACTTTGACTACGAAATTACGACGTGTGCAAAGTTAACTAAAGATAACTATGAATAAGTGGCATTTGTTCATATACTCGTAAAACATATCAGAATGATAAACAAGAATGTAATATATCTACTTATACTTACTACTATACAAGGTTGTTTTTAAAAAGAGCTTATGATTTAAATGTATCACTTGTCCTGACTATACCTCTATTTCCTTATTCTCTTTATTGTTTTTCAAATGCTTTCTCCTGATCGTCTTGACATGTGCTATCTTCAATTAATTTCCTATCACATACATCCGACTTAGATGCGGTCTTCCTATACACTTATCCTTATCGGGTATTCCTTTGATCTTCGCTTAAAAGATCGCTATCAACAAAGCGTTAGTTTGAACGCGTCTCGTGTGACACCGCGATCGGGGTCACACCGTTATGATGTTTACGCGAGGCGTACGCGAAGAGATTGCTACAAAATTATAACGCGGGTGAAATGGAATAGATGACATGTAACGATTTTTGTTGTAAAAGGCAATCAGGGAAAAGGATAATAAACTTGGGATTCCTCTTTTAGGCGTGAGGTAGCAAACTGTCAATATCTGAATCTAATTTGTCCATCATTGGAACATTAAGCTTAACGTGGCCTTTAAGTCTTTTCGGGGCTTTTTTGGGAAAACGTTAATTTTAAATAAGTGGCTTATTATGTCATTAACTAACCTTATTGCTGCATGAAATTATACAACATTAAGAATATTCATAATTAAGTCAGAATAAAGACTCATAATATTATGAACATTTTCGAATAGAACCAAGTTTTTCCTTAAATCTACGTCCCAAACGGAATAAAGTATGATGATGTCCGTTTTACCTCGGCTTAACTTTTCACGAGAAATGTTTCATGAAAAATATGTCCAGTTTAACATCACAGGTGAGTAGAATATTATCATAACATATAAATATATATCATACATTATCGCACCACCAACATAAAGTTTTTCTATTTGATCAGCTGGTAGACTGGTAGAGAATACCAAACAGCATTAAGTCCACCCTTTGACTAATTGAAGGACAATGTATTTACATGAATCTAGATATACGGAGTTAAAATTAAGCAATTTGTTTGTCCTTTGAAAATGTATAAATTATCAAGAGACGACTCTGAAAATCCTCACAGATACGACATGTTACGAGGGCGGAGCTGCGGGCGTAATGTAGTTAAAAATATAAAGAGAGGATGAAACCTTCAAATTCTAATTAAACATCAAAACGTATCGTCTATTAATTTAGGATTTCGTAGGTAAAATTAAATGAAGGTAGCTCAATAAAGGAGTGAGGGTTAATGAAAGTTATATTAATATTTGCAGGAGCCATTTTGATAGCCTTGAACCTGCCTTTGAAAGATATTTTTTTAGAAAAAAATGTAATAAAAAGTATTTCTTTTTGGAAATTAATTGTCATTGAAAGGAGCGAGGCTTTTTGATACTGTGTTACTAACAACGCCTGTGGCTTAAATGAAAAAAAAAATGTCCCTTTTATTCCCGTTTCCTTGAGAATTTTGGGAAATCCTCTCTTAATGCTACTAAAGCTAAGAATTTGGCTTGTGTTGCCAATTTTTTCCTACCTTTAATTTTATGATGTACATCATCTATTACACACACTTACACAGTTACTTAGCAAAGCAAAATTTTATACATTTATCAGTGGAAAAACAGGCATAAAGCCTTTAGCATAGTATGAAGTTGTTGCAGAGTGTGATCGCTCTTATAATACAGCTCATACTCGTCTCCGGCACCTAAATGTGTACCTCAGTACACTTAATCCCGAAAAATTACCGTTGAGAGAAAAAAAATCATATGCTTTTCTGTGCCGTGTGGTTCCCGGCACCAATACAAAAAATAATAGCACCACTCCATCTCTTTCCCATGGATTCTATCATTAAGCCAAATAGCACAACGTGGCCATTCAGTGTTTTCAAGACTGTTGGCTCTGTCTACCCCGCAAGGGATATAGACGTGACCATATGTATCATTATGTATGTATGTATGCTTCTCAACCTATTTATGAACCTCGGCACAAAGATGGACTTTTAAAAAAGTACTTACAAAGATTTGAAAATAACTTTTTTTTAAATTCCTATAGAATCGAAGCCGCGATCAACAGTCTAGTAATAAATTAAGTCAATTAAAGAACATAGTAGAAAATGCAGTCGCAAAACGTCGTTTACCGTAAAGAGGGATCTATTTATAACTGCGATGGTTGGCTCGCATCCAACTGTCCGGAATTCGATTCTGTGAATCTGATACGGCGAGTATCGACTTGGAAAATAATCGATTTAACAGCTGTTAATTAAACAAACTAGGTGCAAAGTTTCAAAGGGCTTCGTATTTGAAAGTAATCAGTTTGATAGAAGACGACTCGAATAGGATGGTATAATACTAGCTCCTCGATTTTGGTCTCTTGAACTAACGTAGCGCCAGAACATACCCGATTTTATCAAACAAGCTCGATTGGAGAGAGATAGAATAACTTAATCTACGTTTAATGACAGAAGGAACGATCAGTCATAGTCACAATCACAAATCAGCCGATGACAAATCTGCAACAGTACGCACAGATCGCATACATCATATATACATATAATTGTAAACCTACAATCTAAACTCCTAACTTGCTTTTTACCATCTTCAGTTCTTTCTAGTCTTGTGATTTAAAAAAATATCTATAACTAGGTAATAAAAATAATATTTGAATGATTTTAACCGATCAAATATAGTACAATATAATATTCATTTATACTTGTTTATCCCTCACGGGGTAGGCAGGTCCGACAGTTCCAAGGGGACTAAAAGCCACGTGTAGCTGAATGGCATAATGACTGAATCCAGAATCAGAAAGTAACAATATTATAATCTGTATTTTTATTTATTGTTATCACAAAAAAACGGTATATAAATTCGATTTCTGTGTTTATTGGTAAATTTATTACATACATATACAACATACATAACAATTTTCCATATATAACAATTTTCCATCAAATATTTTTTTGTTTGTATTAAGCACATTCTACTCGCATTCACTGCCACTACTTTAAATCTACGAGCTTGCATGAAGAAAACAAAACCATTTAAAAATAGCGATACAACCAATTTGAGATCAAATCAAAACCTAGCTCAATAGAAAAAAACGTGACAATTTGCCGAGCCAAGCATACCCTCTTCAGAGGAAATCTCGCCACAAAGCGACTGATTTTACCTTTAAGGATTCCCGAAAGGTCAATACGCCGTGTGTAACGCGATCGTGATCCGCACTAAGTGAATGAATAAAAAAGATTTGTCTTGAATGTTTGTCATTCTTTTTTAAATGTACAGAACTCTTTTAAATTTTGTTTTAAAAGATGAGTGAAACAACTAAAACACTGGAACTGAACATTCAATTCAGATACAATAATAACATAGGTGAATCGTGACAAGGAAATTATGGAAACCATTTCAAAAACAGTATCCCGAGCAAAAGCTATTATGTATACTTTTGCTATAAATATGTATGTATATGTATTATAAAACTGATAATCTCAATAACCTGATCAAATCGCGGACGTCCTGGCATCAGGTCAGGTCAGGACAAGTACCCTAAACCAACGAGCTTGTCATGTTACAAAAGAAGAAGTTAAATTACCTATGTGGTATAAAAAAAGCCTAAAAAAGGGAAGTCGGTAAGGATGAATAGTATATTTTACCATACCTTCCTGTTAAACCATAAATCAGCCTGAAATCGGACGCCTTTCAAGTTTTAGCAAGATAGAAGACGAATCTTAGAATATAAATCCAATATCCATGTTAGAATCCCTTGTAAATTGTATTGCTACCGGTCTTGTAGAATGGAACGTATTATTCGTAAATGGTTCGGAATTTATATACCCTGATGATAAGAGTATTATGAATACAAAAGAATCATAATTTTTTGTCTTTTACTTAACTCTTTTAGTGTACCCGTTGACTACATACCGAATTTATGTACCTACATGATTTTGAGTTTCTAAAGTCAGTTAAATAGTATAAAATTAGATTGTGAAGTGTAAAGAAGATGGATGACGTCGTGTAGTGTGCAACTGCACTTAAAAACTAACGAATTTATAAAAAAGAAAAAATCAATAATGTTTTAAAATGGCAACACCGTTCTAGTAGGTGCATAAGAGAAAATGTAACAATTTACATATAAAATTAGGTCGATACTCTAAGATACATAACTTTTGTGCCATATGTAATCTGCTCAAAAACATAACATGTATCCAAAATTTAAGTGAATAAAAGATTTTATTTGTTTTATTTTTCCGCTGAAATCGACTTTCTTCTGACCCGTTAAGGTGAAAATTATAAGAGACGGATTTTGTCCAGCAGTGTGCTTGATAATTAAAAATAAAATAACAGAAATGTTCGTAAAAGACATACCAATTCCTCAGGTGATCCCGGTTCCTTCATACCATTGCTCTTATCCGTACTCCCCGTCTCTGGAACAAAGAAATTAAGGTTATGACATGTAGTTGTACTACTTATGAGATGATAAAGACAACAATTAATAAGTGTTACCATCAGTTTTAGTAGAATCTGTTGGAATTGTGGTCGACGGATTGCGTCTTTTAAAATCTTTTTTGTTTTGTATTTTTATTTATTTTGTATCTGTGCCGCCTAGTATTATTATGACTGTTTTAAGTATAGAAGGATTCATCGTAAATGCGATTTAGGACATATTTAAATGTATGTATATAGTAACCATACTAACAAACTAAAATTACAAATGTGAAAGTGTGTTTGTTTTTATCTTATTTCACGTCAAAACCTTTGAACGGATCTTCTTGAAAATTACTAATAGTGTTGAAGTAAATACGAATAAGTAGATAGTGTAAAATAAAATTACCTGCGACCGGGTCAAGCTTGGCTTGGCTGAGTGAGTGTGTATAACAATATTCATAATCATGTTCATTTATTGCAAATCCGCTCGATTATAATGCAAAAACTAAACGAAAATTCAACACATCAGATAATTGAGTTCATTTTCGTGCAATTCAATGGCGACATTATTGCCTCATTTCAATGTTTCAATTTGGATAATCGAGAAATTGCTCGTAAAATCCGGCTTATTCGTATCTGCATTCATTTACAGGCGAAACAGTAATTAAATGCTTTTAATACCTTTGCTTTTATTACTATTAAACACATACAAAGAGTGAAAACATCGCGAGAAACCTGCACGTTCAGTTAATTGAGTTAC
The DNA here is from genome assembly GCF_032362555.1 of Amyelois transitella. Lineage (NCBI taxonomy): Eukaryota > Metazoa > Arthropoda > Insecta > Lepidoptera > Pyralidae > Amyelois > Amyelois transitella. The sequence goes on along the minus strand of NC_083518.1, from coordinate 2,866,911 downwards.
TAATGTACGATCGCGTTCATATCTGCAGTCATAGTTTTAAAATTCTTACGGGTTAAAATAGCGTGCACTGTGGTTCCAATAGATACACACACACATGCATATTTAAAAAGAATAAATATTCCATCAAATGAATACGGTCTTTAATACCAATGATTACCAAGTAAAACAGTTTATTACTCTATGACATATAACATAACAAAACAGAAAGAGACTGTAATCAACGATGGCCGAACTGGGCCCGATAATTGTCGATCGAGATATCATCGTCTCTCATTATTTGCATAAGATTTGCCTATAGAGGGAAGCCTACGACTGCCAGACTTATGACATTTCAATAAGGTTGAAAGTTTATCTGCACACGACCCTAACATAGGTAGTGGTTCCTTTGAAAGTTATTGGGTAGCAATTTTATTACTTCGTGTGAGCAAGTGAGATCTAAGATATATTAGATAATCTCGCTTGCTGACACTCGCTTGGTCTAGTTACTAGCGTTACTTGGATTTCGAAGTTATTCAAGGATTTTTTCTGCCTATTAAAAAAAAATTGTGTTACTGACAATTTATAATGTTTCAAGGTGCCATTTGAACTAAGTAACTGACTGACTAACTAACTGATATCTAAGAATTACAAACACGGAAAGTTGTCTTCAAACACGGAAATCAGCAAGAAATATTAAACAAGAGGGAGAAAATAAAACATTCAATAATTAAAATTAGTAAATTTTATTGAAACAGTTTACCTATAGTTTTGTTTACATATTGATGATTATATAAAGCTATACATACAGCATATTACACTAATTGTATCATCTACTTATCTCCTGTTATTAAGGTTACAGCTTAATTATTCGTTTTCATAAAGAAAAGATATTGAAGCTGTCCTTAAATACTATCTAAGTAATTACTTAGTAGTTTTAATATAAACTGGCAGAACCTTTCACGCACTATAATGGACTCGATGCACAGGACACAAATGATATTGTTGGCATATTATCAATCGGATAAATATACCGCACAGTTGGTAACATGGTTTCTTCCAGCACTTGCACATAATGAGCAGCTGTAGCGCATCCTGCTATCCACACCTGTTCCCCAGGTCAGCAGCACTCATCCAGCCCCACATATTTACAGATATGTGTCCAGACTCCATATTTGGCACAATATTTTTTTCTTCATACCGAGTTGCATTTCTTCGCCATAAATGAAGCCTACCGTGTAGTGATGACATAAACGAACTTTTCGTCCGTAAATATCGCTTCTTTCCAGGCAAAATCCAAATACTGCCCAGCAAATTCTAAACGTCTTTGCTTATTTATTTCGGATAAATACGGCTTTCTTGCTGGCTGTCTGTGGTGTAGTCCCTCACGATGCAAACTCAACGAACAGTAACCACTGATGTGTCGAACTGTTCCGCAAATATTCTGGTCGGTATGAAGCCATTATTTTCGTACTGTTCCACCATGGATCTCCGCTGTGTGGCTGTCGCTGTGTTGATTATTAGCGGACGACGGTCGCTGCGCGGTCGACTTTTTACACTACCCTCTTGATGGCGCGTCACCCAACGTTTCACCGCTTGTTGTTTATTGTGTTATTTGTGTGAATGTGTGAGTGATAGCAGCGGTGCAAGCTATAAAGTTTTGCGAACTATGACTGCAATTATGAACGCGACCGTACAAGGCCATTCATGCATTCATATAGTCTATATTCTTTGCGGGATAGACAAGGCCAACATACTTGAAAAGGCTGAAAGGCCACTTGTTATCACAAGGGTATAAATTTTCAAACCATGGGGTCACGTATGTTAGTTAGGTCAGACATTAGTCGCATACTGACTTGACTTTCTTTCTCCTCATGATCGTCATCATTGATGGATTTCGAACTCAGACAAAACTGTGAGAAAGAGCACAGTAGAAAAAAATACCATCAAATTGAGAATCTCTTTCGTTTTAAAGTCGGTTTAAAACAATAAATATGCAACCATAAAATTATTAATTTTTTTTACAGAAAATACGAGTACATAGTTTATTTTGCATGCTATTTCGTCGTGTTGCGAATTAGTTGCATTAAAAGCAGTGGTGCATCCGAATTACTGTGTGTTAATTGGGATTTATAATGAACCGAATTCGGTTCACCGAAATGTAGTGAACGTGTTATTCGGTGTCGAAACTTTGCAAGTTTCGAATTTCAATATAGAGTTGCCACGCGTTTGGAATTTTGAGGAATTTTTGTACGCCAGCAAGATAAATTAACTGAGCAATGTGACAAAACTGGAAACAAAATTAAAAAAAAAACATGATTTCTTATTTTGTTTTACCCTACCAATTATTTTACGAAGTTGAAGTCGCAGGCAACAGCTAGTAAATCAGTGAAGTCTATAAGGCTTTGCATTACTAGTAAAGTAAGCGATATAAAGCTATGTGTGTGACATTACTGCTTCTTCTGCACTGACGCTTTGGAAGCGGCAGTTAAATTAGTTTTAAGTTATTTATTTGACGTCAACCACAATGGTTGGTTAAATATACGACTTATTATTAATACTAAAATTTTTTTTATTACTAAACTCATTTACAAAAATGTAAGTCCTGGCTGCTTGGAGTCCCGAGGTAAGTCTTTATCGATCTGAATCTCATTACTTCACATTTCCATGAGAAATCCACTTTGTATTTTTAATATGGTTACCCTACGAGTATACACACATCGTAAATTTAAATACATATATGTCGTTGACACTTCGCAATAGTTCCAAGTCGCCGAATAGCTTGTGAACATAGCTTTAAAACAATGAACATAGCGCAAGCTGTTTATGAAAACGTAGATGGAAGCTGCTTAAACCTTAACCAATTGCGAAATTTTTAATGACTTTTTAATCAATTTACTTATTACTAGAAGGTTGACTAGCAGAGATTACATAAGCGATAAGTCCGCTTTATACTATCTCTCTGTCTCTTTGTGCTGTTTCGTATGTTTTACTCTTATGGTGCAATAAAAAATTTATCTATTTATATAAATTTTTAAAATTAGTAAATAAGTACAGTATACTTAATTTATTTGTCTTAAAAAAATTACCTACATGGTCATGTAACATGGCGCTAACACGTTTAAATATGGATTTGTATTTTGAATTTTTACCTCATGCATAAATATTTAATATTTTTTTCTAAAAATCGAGAACATAGACCATAAATATATAAAGATACGCACTATAGATAGGTGCAATGAAAAAATCCTTTTAAGTCTGTTTAATATCAATGTTAATTAATTTTATGGACTTACACAACTCATTACGTACTACAATTGTGATAAAATCGAGTCACTCGCCTCTCACTTGACGCCAGCAAAAGGACAAAGAAGTACATAGCCTACTCGGAATTCGCATCCCGATTGTGATCTTTCCCACGGCTCATGCACAGACAAAAATGAACTTTAAGTCGAAAGAAAGGGTTTCATATTCTGTTGCCAACAGAGTTTGTTATAACTCATAGAATTGACACAGTAAGGGACACGTTGAAAGATAATTTAAAAATGATCTGTTTATATGTATGCTTTTTACTTCAGTAAGTTTTATATTTTATTTAGATCGTCAAGTAAGAATCAAAATAGAAACGCGAAAGCCTGAAATCGTCATCGTTTAATCATCATATATATTTTTTCTTGCTTTTTTACTTTTTTATTATAAACGGCCATTTTAATAATACTCATGATTAAGAATTATTTACGTAAAAAACGAAATAGAAATAATGACAAAAATGTAAAAAGGCTATTCTGCAAATTATTCTCCCCGCTTCGGTAAAAAGTTAAAAACACACCTTTTTGAACTCCCTCCAGCGCTGACCGACAACCGCAAATCTGATTGAAGTTACGTGAGACCTCGCAAATTATATTATTTTAACGGTATTTAAAGGTGGAGATCCATTGTTGTGTAGCATAGGTTGGGTTTTGTATAAATATGAAGAATCTTCGCACTTTCCCGGTACTTTTTGGGACAGCAACAGAAGTCTACTTACTGTTCGAATACCTTAATGATAAATATTAACAGTCTTCAACACTTACGCTTGTCTACATAATGGTCACAATTTTGAAGTAGGTACCGTAGGAAAACAATAATATAGGAGTATTTACGGAGTTTTTCCAGTGAGAGCAGGTCCCTTTTCGATATAGTCTATGTTCTTATTCTATTACATTCTGTTCGAAAAATTCAAAACTTAAGACGGCCATCATGTATTTATAATAATTTTCACTGCGCGTCGAAAAAGTCAAAACAAAAGACGACTAAGTCAAGTTAATTTTAATTAAAGGTTTAAGTGGACACAGTAAAAATAACACAACCCTTAGTAATGTGATAAATAGAGAAAGTTTTAGCGCCAGTTCAACTGGACAGCTACTGATGAGTAGCGCTCTGTCGTTAGCTGAGAAAATTAACTGTCCTGCAAACAGTTTGTTGGATGTGTTGCTTGTTTAATGAGTCTATAATGTTATACAAAGTTTCAGCAGAGTTCCAATAGTTGTATTTTGTACGTATGTTAGTTTTGGGGCTGTGGTTTGTAGGAAGAACACTATTATTGAAATGAGTAATTAACTACATTAATTAAATCACTAAATCGATTCAGTGAAACGTAAGAGACAGACTTTTGAACTACATATAATAGCAGTTTCTTAAAGTATTGGAAATATCAGCTAAAGCAAACCACCTACGCAAGCGCCATACATTTAGTCACGTCTTTATCCCTCGTAGGGAAGACATAGCCAACAATCTTGAAAAGACTGATAGGCCACGTTCGGCTATTTGGCTTAATAATGGAATTGAGATTCAAATAGTGACAGGTTGCTAGCCCATCGCCTAAGAAGAATCCCAAGTTTAAAAGCCTATTCCTTAGTCGCCTTTTACGACATACATGGGAAAGAGATGGAGTTGTCCTATTCTTTTTCTTTTTGTGCTGGCAACGACACGCAAGTGCCATACCTTAAATATTATATTATTGTTCAAAAAGTTCAGTAGGTATGATGCAAGTTTTTGGGTTTATTTGTTTCAAACAAAAATTCAAATCTTATGTTTAGGATTAAACTTAGCTTTTGCCCGCGTCTTCTAATAATAAGTAAGCATACATTTGTGCTATCATATTCTTTGACCGGAATAAATAATCTCTCTTCCCCGATGTATGTATCGGTAAGTTGTAACTTGGGGATTTTCAAGGTAACAGTGAATAGGCATTATTTGAGCTTGCGTGCACCACCTTAGGCCTCATCTTGCTTACCACCAGGCAGATTGGGGTTCATCGTATTCATATCTATTATAAAAAAGATACCTATTTAGGTATACGAGTAGATACTCTTCATAATGGTAGCCACATACAAAGTTTGCCTAACATACTTTCAACTTTCCCTTTCGTTTTCAGCCGCGACGTGACTGCTGTTACGCAAATGGACCATTGTTTACGAGTTGACATATCGAAGAAAGTAAACTAAGCTGGCTACTCATTATGCGACTAATTATTATTACAAAAAATATAAAAAGTTCAAATTCAAAATATTCAATAGATATTTAACAGATAAATAAAAATTAACAGACACTCAGAAATCAATTTAATATTATTTATTTATATAATTATTTTATTCTCGTATATATAAAATCAGCAATATTTTATTCATCGAATTATAATTGGAACAACAATAAATTATTTACACGCAAATAAGTTATTTGGTAACATAGGTAATCGTTTACTATGATTACTTATTGATATTTGGAATAATAATTGAAAGATGAATTCAAATTCAAAATTTTTATTAATTATTATTAATATGATGAATAAAATTTTTGAATTTGAATTTGAATATGCTACGTTGCGATGCATACCTACTAAACGTTTCTAAAACATTCTATCTCAAAAATACAATACTAATACAAAAAAAAAGGCCATTCAGAGCGTAACGCTTCTACATTATTCGTATGCAAATTAAATACGTTTTTTCCACTATCATGTAATTTACCAATTCAGTTACTTATTTTTCTATTTATCCTTTACAAATTGAACAGAGTCAATGGTCAAAATATTCGAAGAACACGTCTAGCGAAATGACAGAATTGAGAGTCACACAGGGACAGGTTGCTAGCCCATTGCCTAAAATAAGTATACCAAGTTTACAAAAATCTCCTTTGCAAAGGACTTTCCTGAGGGAAGAGAAGCATCTACCATATTATTAGTCGGGCGTAGATTGATTCATATAATCACGTCTATATCAGGGTACTTAGACGGAGCCAGCTACCTTGAAATACTGAAAGGTCACATTGCCATAAGGAAGAATCCCTAGTTTATAAGCCTATACCTTAGTAGTCATTTGCGACACCTTTTTCCATTGGAAAGAAATGGAATGGTCCTATTTTTTTTTTTTAATATTGCTGCCAGCAACCACGGAAAACACACTTATTAGTACACAAGTAAATATTCTTATAACTGCATTATTAACGAGTAGCACGCTTTAACTGTTATTAACGACAATACGAGTAAGAGTCGTGATTGGACTATCCAACGCTTATTAGTTGTCACGTCGTTATTTTGTCTTTAGTGACGTTTAGATGTCTTAAACTACAAACATGGTCACGATTATGTGACTTTCTTAATAAGGAAGCCGTGTAATCTTTGCGTATTATAGTCAACTATAACTTTCACCCGCGTCTTCACTCGATTAGGTAGTCTTTCGAAGCCAGGACTCTTTGTCAAGGAACCACACCATATTTTTTACCAAATGTAAGCTATTACAGGAGAGGCTTTACATGGAGTCATTCAGCTTAACGTGACCTTTCAATCTTTTCAATACTATTGACTCTTTCCAGCCCGTACGCGATGTAGACGTGATCATGTATATAAATGTGCATTACAAGAGAAGCAGATGACTTAATACAGCCCTGATTATAGTTAACGTTATCGATAATTTTATAAGAAAATTACATAAAAAATTTGATTATAAAAAAAATTCTTTCACAAATTTATGTTCACAAAAATGCATAGAAAATAGCGTTCTTTTTCTTCCTACATTCCACAAACTATATCCCATTACATTGTACCGGGGACTGAGGCGGGATAATTAAGTTCTTCCCGGAGACGTTAACAAGCCTTAAGTTTTAATTAATATAGGTGTCTCTTTGAAGGTTTATTGTTTTACGTGGCTTTTGCGATCGCTAATTGGGAACCAGACGAAATTGAGCAATCGATGTCATCGTGTGAAATAATTATGTTATTAATTTGGGAAGAAGAAATATAACTATCTAGTAAGATAAAGGAATTAAATCAGTAACATTTGCAATAAAAATTAATTAATAAATTTCATTATTAAAGACTAATGAAAGATCAATGTGGTTCGCGGCACTGTAGATTGCGCTCCATCTCTTTCCTTTGGATGTCGTAAAAGGGGGCTAAGGGCAATAAGCACGACTTTGATTCTACATATGCATCAGATATCTATATCCACGTAACCGAATATGGTGGACCCTTGACAACAAAGGCCATAAGGGTAAGGGTTAATTAAGGCCCTTTATGCGGATTGTCTAGTTGCCACGGGGTCGTCAAATTAGATAGAACGCATGCCTATGCCTAACCCACCTAACAGACACACATACGTGTTTATCACGCCTTAATCCATTGCGATGAAAAGAGCCAGTAAATAAATAGTAACACAACATTGAAGGCCACATAGAGCTAGGAAGATACAGAACAGTCAAGGGTTACCAGCACATTGTTCTAAGAAAAAAAACATCTTTCTTCGAAAGATTTCTTCATCTTTCTTTCAAAAGTCTTTCCATTGATTACTGTACAATCTGCGCTGGAAGTACTGTTTTTCTTCACTAAGCCAGCCCCGTAGTATGACAAGCGCGACGCCGTTTTAGTCCCTATCGTTGTCCCGTTCCACGGCATAATAAAAAAACGAGACAGTGATAGTTTAGCGCGCGATAAAAACGGCATCAAGCGTGCCGTATGCCGGCAGCATGGCAGTTGCTACGAATATCAACATGCAGTTTAAATTTGAACGTCAAATTAACGCAAATGCAAGTTTGTAAATAGTTTTCAAATATTAATAACATGTTGGCCTTGGTATATGATATTTGGAGCACTTAAAAAAATCCAAGGTAACTAATACAAGTTAAGGTATCATTAAATACTTTGAGGTGTCTTAGTGTGTACAGGTATTTTACGTACCTGTTTTAAATAAATAATGAAAAAGAAACTGTCGTTCGATCGATATTGATTGATAACATTCAGGGCGTGAAGTGTGTAAAAAAATAATTGACATATCTGGTAGTGTTCTATAAAATCGGGTTTAAAGCAACTCGCCAACTTAAACGGCTCTCTTACATTTTGTCTATTATATCACGGACGTATAGGCAGCCTAAAATATGGGAGTTCCTCCCGTGGTCTCTCCGTGAAACTCCACACATCCAGCGCAGCATTGTCATCTCAGTGAAACCAGCTACTGCTAGTGCCATACCAACATTGGCTACATTTCATTACTATATATCAGAACAAGCCTAATGTTAGATTATCGAACTAGCCGCTGAAGCCTTGCGTATAATAGGCTTCTAAGTTCATACATACATATAATATCATCTATTTCCCTTGCGAGTAAGACTGAGCCCACAGTCTTGAAAAGACTTAAAGACCACTTTCAACTGTTTGGCTTAATGATGGAATTAAGATTCAAATAGTGACAGGTTGCTAGCCCATCGTCTACAAGAGAAATTCCAAGTTCCATAAGCCTATCTCTTAGTCACCTTTTACGACATCCAGGGGAAATATATGGAGTGATTCTATTGTAAAATGCTGAAAACCACACGGCACTACGGCTAATAAATTATTGTCAAAAACTATTTCACTGAGACTTATCTGCTGCACTGCTAGTACAATTATTTTGTACAGCATGACCCCTATTGTGTTGTTTACCTCGAGTCACTTGGAAACCGGTTGGTACCAATACAACACTAGCAACACGATCCGATTTTGCGCGAATAAACGTTTTGATAAACAGCTCTCAGCCTCTGACATTGCTTACATCACGATTACTAGATATCCTAATACAGAATCAAGCAATCAGACCGTTGGAAGTAAGAACAAACAGACAAGTCGTATAAAGGTGTCAATTCTATCATAAAAGCCTGATAGCTAAACGTGGCCTGTCAATCTTTCAGTCTGCTGGCTCTGTCTACCCCACAAGCCGCCGGGAATCTTGCACTGATTACATGTGTTGCTATTAACTTAATCTCCTTTTACGACATCCATGACGAAGAGATGGAGTGGTCCTTTTTTAAAGTACCGAGAACCACACAAGCTTTGGTTTATATAGATTAATTAATCTGTCTTCGACTACCTATACATTGAGGTAGAAAAACAAGATCAGAAAACAAACAGACTATTAAATGTCGTAAAAAGTAGGTACATTTTTAAAGTCGGTTAAAAACAGAGAGGTTTAATCTCGGTGCAGTCTAGCTGGTCTAAGAATGCTGCTCTGGCCGCTTCATAAATATGGAGTTGCTGATTAAAGGATCGCAGACGCAACCCAAGACTTGCTTTGAGCTGAGCGTAATGTCAGGTTAACCGATTTTCCAAAGGAAAGTATTAGAGAAGATTGTGATAATTATTCTCTCTATATCACCTGGTTGGTAGACTGCTGAAATGGCCTTGACACACGTTAAACTAGCATCATTCATTATTTATACACCTCACTATATTCCAGAAACCAATAAAGATTTTCTCTCAAGTGTATTAAGAAGAAGCTTAGTTACAATTACTTTGATAAAAAAATGCAAAAGGCGGACTTAAAGCCTCTTAGGCTACCTAAAGGCATGTTGCTTAGCTTATAATATAATGATAAATTTTAAAATAAATTCACCACAATACATAATCTTACAAAATGATGTATATGTACATTCACTTATTCCCAAAATTTCAGCCATGATCAACCAATAACAGAATTGGTTGAAACGAAATTAAATACCATAATAATAATATTTTCATGATCTTAATTACTTGTTTTTAAACTTTGCCGCAAGGAGAGTGGAGACAGGTTGAATTACGATGTGCGGTTTTTTCTGGTATTTATAGAGTAAAACTGGTTACCCTAGAGGTATTGGGCGATTGTGGAATGTGAAATAAACAACTCACATCAGCATAGCATTACTTTTTCCACAATCAAAAGTTTCATGTTTCAACGACGAAAATAATTGAGTTAGTTCCAATTACAAAAACTTATCTTTTTGGAAATTTGAAAGTTGTGAATTTATTCTAATTTCAAAACTTTTTTTTTTTCAAAAATAGTAGGAATTTTCAGCTGTGAGTTTAAAATAGAAAAACTAAAAAGTTAGAATAAGAGACGGCAACTTTCAAACTAAATCCATCAGTTTTACCTGTGGAGTCAAAAGCATAAAAAGTACTCAAATTACCGCATCATAGAGGTACAGTCCCTAGACTTGATATGCGTTTGACTGTACACCCAAAACCCTAATATCTTTTTTGCGTAGTCGCGTAAAAGGAAAGTGACTTTTTTAAATGTATTGAACAGACTGATCCAATATCAACTTTAGTTCTGTCTCGTTTTGTCTTAGTTAAATAACTATAATGTTATCTAGCAAAATAAGACAGACGTCTCGTCTCAACACCCTTCTGAGTAAGGTGACCATGGACTATTTCAGACTATGAATAAAATCATTATTCTGATTAGTCTGGTTTTCGTCAGAGACAAATTCATGGGAAGGTGATGAAGGTAAAACTCATAAAAAATATGGATGGACAATAAAAGTATGTGTGTCAAAATGTTAATCATAACATTGCATAAAGTAATTATCTTTTCCTAATCACAAATACACTGGAGAATATTTTTACTAGTAGATTAGATAAAAACTGATATGACAAAAGAAAAACCAATACAGTTACAACTTTTATTCGTTCATATTGATCAAAACAAATACTAAAATATACATATATAGCAATATAATTTTCACCTTAGAAATTCTTCCTCGTGTGTACCCTAACACGATTGTCCCCGGGGGCTCGGACCGAAGAATCCAGATAAGATTATAGCGCCGTTCACAGTTACATTCCGAGAAAAGAAGCCGAATTTACACGAATTGTGACGAAATGACACCTTCGGGGTATTTAATTATAATACCAATGTTGTTGGAACGGGGAAGACCCTTTTTATGTTGTCATTCTTTGATTAAGTCCGTAAAAAAAATAACCTGTCTGAAATGGTATTAGCCATTAAGACTGAAATTATATTTGACAATGTCGCAAAAAATTAAGCTTACTTTATTTACCACATTTTTTTCTTTACGCTATCTTGTCTCATTTTATGTTTAAGCCGGCTGTAGAATTATTTGCAATCTCGCTATACTTTTTCTAATTTAAGACGACCACATGTATAATTGTAAGTACATAGACATTGTGACTACCTTAATGAGATAATTTTGACCGATACAATTTAATTAACACAACAAATAAGTATGTATATGAAATGAAATGATTTTTAAAATAATATATAGCTTAAAATTTTAAAATAGTCATACTATTCGCTTCCGTTTTCTCTGCCTGTGGTTGTTCCTTCATGTCTGAAGATTGTCCGTTCAATTCAGGATATTTGTAATGTTCTACCAATTATAATCGAAATATTGAAAACTGCTTCTCAATTTATACATTTATTTAATTAATTCTTGATTTTTATTGTTATTTTACTTTTTCTAATATTTCATCAATACATTGTATTCTTGGGTCTTCCTCACTTTCCATAAATCTTTCCTTCCACTATTATTTTGGGTAAAGTACACTCCACTTAACTCCACCGAAAACAATTAAGCAGAAGAAGAATTGTTTCATGAATACGTGGTACATACATACAAACATAAAATCACGCCTTTTTTCCGCAGGGGTAGGCAGAGACTACATCTTTCCCCTCGTACAAATAATAACCTGTTTATAACCTATTCAATAAATAATAACGAATTTAAAAATGCAAATAACAAGGATTAAGATACTAAAATTCTCTTTTCTCGGGCAATACTGAATCATTGGCGCGTATGATATTAGAAGCCTATTAGTTTCTCCTAGAAAAACAACATTTCATTAACATAAGTTCTAACCCGATATCTGAACCATTATTATCATAGGACAAAGAAAATACTAACCGCTTGATGAGTAAAAGAGAAAGAAAATACTGACTATTAGATCCTACAATGGAAGTTTTGTAATCAGCGAACGTATGTTAAGACTTCCAAACTATACTCAGAATTTCGTTGTTTTAGAAAGGGACGCCTAATTTTAGTTTCGACCAAGTTTTTAGTGAAAGTCCGAAGCAAATGTACTAATGAATGGAGTTAATGGTGAATTTGCTAAGGTCCCTTAAGTTGGCAAATGGAATGTTCTGCCATTGTAATTTATTAGACGTATCAAGATGGTATGAATGGTTCTTTTGCATACCTATATTTCTACATTTGAAACGTCTCAGAACGGTGATGGTGATGGAAAAAGTGGAGGGGAAAATACTTAGAGGCCGCAGTTCAAGCTGATCTGAGCTCTCAGCGATTTGATCCGACAGATCAGATCAGCTTGAACACCTCGAGGTTAGAAAAACCAATCAGCGCCGCTGTCGCAACCTGTGGAAACGGTTGATTAACAAAATCGGGAGTCACGATACTCAGCAATGAGTGACCGATTAAGAGGAAAGATTCCTATATTTATTTTTCAGCCAGAATAATAATAACCCCCGTAAAACGAAATATCTCGTTTGTTTTTCTATCCCCGCGAGGATTTCGGGAAATCCTCATGAAATGTGATCTGTTTACTGTTTTTAACTGGCTTCAAAAATATACGAAAATATCATAGGAAGAATTCTTGTCTTACCCACAATAAAACTCTGCTTATAAGCGTGTGAAAATAATAATAGACCAATATTTCCCAGAATTTAATCATTCATACTGCTTCTAGTATTTACAATACAATGTACAAAGATTAATTAATGAGAATTTTCCCTTATTTGGATATCGTTAATTCCCATATCGTAAACAAGGGTATTGTTTGAAATCCTTGCATTATTAACGTTACCCTTTTATGATCATCTGTGTGGATTTATTTCAGGTTCAGGGAAATCATTTGCGAGTTAATGGATAAATGGATTTCTCAAGAACTCATCTTTTTGTACTAATCATTAATATTTAATGCCTGTGAATATTTATATATATTCAGATTCAACTCTTTCTAACCAACTAAACTTAAGGCGTTCCCAAAAAGATATTTATTTTCAAAAAATTATAAATTCTCTTTTCTCAATCATTCGCATGTATTCGCTTACATAATTAGTAATTTACAGCTGAAAATTCAAACACCTTTTTTCCGGACGGGTAGGCAGAGACTACATCTGTCCACTTGAAAATACAAACACGTACTAATCTCACTTTTGTTAACAAAAATATAGTTTCGTTTCTGCAACTGTACCTCTGACCAAAAAATGCAACATCTGAGATGACAGCTAACTTTTTCCTCACAATGGCCCATATATTTAGTTTGTCCTTGAAAGCGGGGTATGCCGTTGGCCTTGCTATCAAGATGCAGAATTGTGATGTATCCATTGTCTTTTTGCAAACCGGTTGGCCGGAAGGCTTTTGTACTTGGCCGGTTGAGGTTTGAAGGTTGGCTGTAATTCTAGGAAAGCGCTTTTAGTGAGACTAGTTTTGAGATGCATTCTGCACTTAATACTGAAGGTATTACGGAAAGTATAATGTTCATTGTCTTACCGTTTTACGTACTTGCGTTACAGTAATATAGCATACACTATTGAGATTTTTTTAAATATATTTGCACAACAAGGAAAATAAAAAAAAAACATAAAATAAAGAGAAATTCAGTACAAGGGCACTTCTTATTTCTAGAGAAATTTCTTCCAGCAGGTCCACGACAGGAAAGTGTAAAGAAAGGCATTGGCTTGTGTACATAATAATTAAGATATAAACTTACTTACATAAACTTACTGATATAGTTTATTTTTGTAGAGAAAAGGAAAATTAACATATCAACACAAAGTCGAAACTATTTTAATGGATTTAATGAAGGATTATGCCGTGTGACTACTAGCGTTAAAGAATAGAATCACTTCTTATCTTTTACATGGATGTCGTTAAAGACGACTGAGGGATAGACTAATAAACTTGGTATTCCTCCTTTAGGCAATTGGCTAGCGACCTGTCACTATTTTTATCTTAATTCCACCATTGAGCCAGACAGCTGACCGTGACTTTTTAGACTTTTCAAGACTGTAGGCCCTGTCTACCCCGCAAGGGATATAGACGTGATTTTATGTATGTATGTATGTATATATCCAGTAAGAATCTATTAAAACAAAATTAGTTATTTAAAGCAGGACGTCTTTGTGATTCATATTTCTTCAACTTTTTAAATATTTTATGATTAATATTATTTGAACTCTTATTTTCTGCATACAATTAGAATATAAAGATTAAAAAAAACATAGGTAAAGCATGTAATCTTTATAGATGATAACTTCTACCATATAATTTAGTCCAATCAATCTAATACGGTAAGAACAGTGTATGTCCAGTATGAAAACCAATGTTGGATTGATCAACTAAGTCTTTTGTAATCAAATCCCACATAATATACCGTAAACGCCCAACTAATTCAGATCTTAGTTCATTGACTTCTATGCATGTTTTGTTGTAATGGTTAGCTTGCAAAGATTACTCAAAATACGAGTTACACAAAATTACTTAGTTTCCTCACTATTCTTTCTGTCACCGTAAGAGCATCGGTTAGTATTCAAACTAATGTATGTACAATCATAGCTTCGAAAATAGTTCATGGCCGAGGTGGGATTCGAACTTGGACCTTTCTTCGCATCACGAATTTTCTCCGAGCACCTTACCGATTCGACCACATACATATAGTCACGTCTTTATCCCTTGCGGAGTAGGCAGAGCCACCAGTCTTGAAAAGACTGATAGGCCACGTTCAGCTTTTTGGCTTGATGATAGAATTGAGATTCGAATAGTGACAGGTTGCTAGCCCATCGCCTAAAAGAAGAATCCCAAGTTAGTCGCCTTTTACGACATCCATGGAAAAAAGATGGAGTTGTCCTATTCTTTATTTTTATTAGTGCCGGGAACCACACGGCCAATTCGACCACAGACGCTCTAATGGATAACTTAGACGTTGCTCTTAATGTTTTGTGCTACCCATCACAATGCATTCGCTCCCAACTGTTCATTGTCTAGGCATATCCTGAGAGAAATGCCTGCCTTAATCGAGTGAGTCACAATCAAAAGTTTATTGCACTTTAGCGTGACTAATATGGTGTATGTATTTCTATATAGTAACGATTCATAAGCAGGGTTGCCAGTTAAACATAAAGAACAAATTTAACCATTTCATAAATAAATAATAATAATAGTAAATAAGTCATGTTTAATGAAAAAAAAAGGTTTAGAAAATAAACATTTCACTGTTTATTTCATCAATAGATTTGATTTTAGTTCAGAAATAACAAACATTAAATGCAAAAATCCACCAAGAACTCATAGTAACAAGCTTTCGCGTTAATAATAACATAATCATACTAAATTATCTGCGAGAAAGTCTTCAACAAACTCGTTTCGAACTCACCACCTAGTTAGCTTCTCAGCCAACTCACACATAACTCACCGCCATTACTGTCAAGGGGCAACCCTAACAATAATTGGCGACTTGCGCAACCGCCATATTCAAATAACCAGTAATAACTTTCGTATAGAAATCGCCGAGTCACGATTGTACTGACAATCGGATCTGTTGAGAGAATTATATCGAATGATTGAGCACTCGGAATGATATCGATTAGAGAATGATTGACCTCTGTGTTGGTAACAAGACGAGTGTTTGGATCAGAATCGCCTGAAGGGATTATTATAATCTGTTTAGGATAGGTTAGTGACCCTAGTTCATTCGTTCTCGTATACCAAATCACTATTGGCTTCTGATCGTGTTGAAAATTATGAGAATCTGTGACACAGATTACACTAAATTCCATAGTGCTGTTTTATCTATCAAAATCAAAGATTATTAAGTATTATGCAAACATCGTGAGGAAACTTGCAAATTCAGGCAAACTGGTTGTGCCCGAAGTTTCCTCACGATGTATATAGTAGTAAAAGTTTTTCAACCGTTTCACTTAACAAATTCAAAAACGTAATTTTAGTTGGAATTTTCACTTAAAATATACAGAAGGGAATAATAGAAAGTGTTAATTAAGTCGAGTACAGGCACACAGAGTAGTTCTTTGTCGTAACAAAGGAACTTTCTATGAGACTAGTGTTACTTTCGTACTTCGTACGTTCCTGTGGTGTTACTCGTTAGTTTCAAGAGAACTATGAATATTCACTTTACATACATCTCATAGTTTACAAGCGAAATAACTACAGGTACAGTACACTTTTTATGGTAATTAACTTGTTTGTGTGAATTGCATAATCACTTACATAATTACCGTTTTTTACCGTGTAAATTTTCTTTATTTTGTACAGTACAGAATTAATCTCATTAAGTATAACTCAATGTACAGGTAGATTTTTCAAACTTTTTTCTAATAAGCGATGGGCTAGCAACTGTCACTATTTGAATCTCAATTCTATCATTAAGCCTTACAGCTGAACGTGGCCTATCAGTCTTTGAAGACTGCTGGCTCTACCTCGCAAGGGATATAGACGTGATTATATGAATGAATGAAAGAATTTTTCAAAATTAAAAATAATTGAAAAAGTATGTTTATTCTTATAATGTTAAATTGATAGCAACATTGGTAGAGCGTACTTTTATTACGATACCGCCTGTTTAGAAATTAATTCTTAATTTTAATCTTTAGTATAGTTTGAATAAGAAAAATGTTTTTTTTTATTATAGTGTTTACTAAATAGATATCAATGTCGTTGAAAAATAACACTGACTATGTAAAAAAAACATAGTAATAATATTAATCGTAGTAATCCCCTTGGTATATAGGTGTTCAGAAATCGGATTACTTCGTCTCAATACATGTCTCAATTAGGTTCAAACAATGCTTGACTCCAGCGCAGACACTCGAATCAATGTATGTTGGTTAATTCTACAAATCTCAAATACACAGTCTCAAGGGAACACTGACACGAATATTGCAACAATCTGTCTAATCGATTTGATGACCTATCATTGTGAATGCTGCTTTGAGTTCATAAATCTGTATCCCTTGTGGGGTAGAGAGAGTCAACAGTTTTGAAAAGACTGAAAGGTGGTTCAGCTGAATGGCTTAATGATGGAATTGAAATTCAAATGTCACTATTTGAATCTATTTAAAATAGGTTGCTATCCCATCGCCTTCTAGAAAATCTTGAATTTAACAGCCTGTCCCTTTGTCACCTTTTACGACAAGCATGGAAAAGATATGGTATGATAATGGTCCTATCTAAAGTGCCGGGCATAACAGAGTTCATAATTTGTAAATATATCACGTCTTTCTGCCTTACCGGGTTAACAAAGCTACATCAAGCTCAATCAAGCAAGGCTGGTTAATTCAGACATTCAGAAAATACCATGTATTTAGCCCATCGCCAAAGTATCATCCTAAGTTTATAAGTCTTTCTCTTGTCTAATTTTAGAAACATGACTAGAAATAAACGTTTAAAGATATTCTTCTATAACACAATAAGATGGACAACAGAAGCTTCAAACCTCCACTATCTTCACCGTCCCAGTAAAATCAAACCTAGAATTTGCAGACAGAAATCCCCTGCCACGACAATCTTAAGACGCAGGTCGAGTCAGGTCAAGTCATAACATTCCTGACCTCAAATCTGGAGCACGGCCGGTTTAATTGGCTTTGTATGGCTCGTGAGCAGAGAGCCCTAGACGTCTGTCACGAGTGATAACAGGCTTGTTTTGCTAATAAAACCATAAATACAAACTTATATTTTTATTTTGAACTAGCTTTTGCCCGCTAATCTGCCCGCGTTAAACTTAAAAAAAAGAACGAAAGATACACTATGTTTTGTTATACCAAGTTTCACCAAATGGTTCTTTTTTGTGTTAAGTTGGAGATAACAAATAAAAAATATTAACTTTTAAATTTATACTAACTATGCCCGCGACTTCGTCCGCGTGGAATAGTTATTTTGGGTATCATTGAAGCCCACAAGGATGAATAATTTTCCTCGTTCTTTTTTCACATTTTCCATTACTTCTTCGCTCCTAGAAGTTGCAGCGTGATGTTATATAGCCTAGAGCCTTCCTCGATAAATGGTATATTCAACACAAAAAGAATTTTCAATTTGAACCAGTAGTTTCTGAAATTAACGCGTTCAAACAAACAAACAAAGTCTTCAGCTTTATAATATTAAGTAAAGATTAAGAGAGATTGGATTACTTATTTTTTATACCGAATTAAAGAAAATTTGGTACTTTAGAAATAGTCTAGACTTTCGAGAACAATATATCCTGGGGTTTTATTAATTTATATTTCTTACGCCATTCTCTCAAATTAAAAACAAACTAAAGGTGGACTTGTATGTTTTATTCGCTTACAAGGCCTTATTTAAAATAGAACTGAAAATAAACAAGCTCTTAGCATTTCACACAACTCTCACAACCTCTTCCCTGGCAGACACCAGTGTCGGCTTAACATGTCGTGGACAGCGACACCCGCCCCTTTTACCCTGGCACATGACCTAAAAGAGCTTTAATAAAAATGTAAATTTCTGTAATGGCTTACATTTTAAAATAGTTAATTTTTATTTCTCGCAGTCACGTTAAGAGGAGAACTAAGCGACTAACGCGATAAAAACGGCGTCGCGCGTGCTAGAAGCCCACGTGATTAAAGTTATTTTATGAGCACCCTGTAACCGACGAGTTTGCATAAAGAGTATCCAAAAAAATTAATTACGTCTACATCTATTGCGTAGAAGACATAGCAAAGTCTTGAAAAGACAGTAAGACCACAATAAAGAGTGATGAATGTGGATAACCCGAAAAAGGTATGCAAGGATCTAGACAGACATCTTTCCACTTGAAAGATGTTTGTCTAGAATATGTGTCCGGAAAATGGCATGATTTAATGTTCACAGGTTCACATAATGGCTATATATTGCATTAAGTCCGCCTTTTGTATTTTTTTTTTGCAATGAAGATTTAAATAAATAAATAAAATAATACTGGACAAAATAAATAATGAAAGAAAAATAAAGCATTGTGAAAACACTACAAGTCTGACATAAAAGCACAAAGCATACCGTAGCCGCCTTCTTAAATTTTCACAAAGGCAAGACTCGCCCTGTCTATATTTACTTACAACAGAGGTATTGTTACCGTTTTATGAAAAAGTATACAACTTTTGATATAAAATAATTTGACAGCTTCAGAACTGCACAGAAAACTGCGAGATGCAAAACGGCATTCAACTATATAACGGCTTTTTGTCTCAAATTATTCCGGGACATACATAATTATAATCACGTCTCTATCCCTTGCGTGGTAGACAGAGCCAACAGTCTCGCAAAGACTGAGAGGCCACGTTCAACTGTATGACCCAATCATACAATAGAATTCTCATCTATAAAAGAAACCCAGTATTTCCACCGCTAAAACTACAACGTATAAACCTAAGCTATATTAAAGGATTCGCAAATTTAGCTCCAGAATCCGTTTAACCTAGCTATTGTCATTCTCTCCTGGCTCCCTGATAATTAGGTAGTTCACTATTAATGGACTAAGCTCTAGTTTGTATTCAGTTTAATTTTCTGCTTGTTAAACTAACACTAAACGAGCTTTAAGGTACTTTAGCTGTCTTGTTTTTCGCTTACAAAGACTTATTATGTTTTTCAAAGGTGACATTAAATAATTATAAAGAATATATATTTTTCAATAACTTAATAATAAAATGTAAAGGGCGTGCAATAGTTCTCGTTATAGATATTAATTATCTATGGATGTGAGCTTTTTAACTTCGTATGATCCTACAGTTCCATTCATCCATGTGATCTTAATATAGGTAGTTATATTACAAATATAGAATATACAGATCACAATCGCCGTATTATTATTATTTTTATCATTTACATTATACGTCACATATTAGCAAAGTCATTTCAAAACTGAATACTGTTTAATTGAATGTAATAAAGATTTTACATCTCGTCCTAACTAGCGATTGAATCCGGAACTTCCTGAGCTTAGACTCAAAGCCGCCATAAAGGCAGATGATTAAATCATTAGGTATGTCTTAATACTTTTCTCTGAACACACTTCAAGACAAAATGAAATACATAATAAAAGTTATAGTAAAAAACCTTATCAAAACTAACTTATTGATACTTATTGATCAAACTAATACTTGTGGTATGAGACTGACTTCTATGTCTTCTATTCTATCAAGCTATTCAATTCATACAAAACTTTCAAAGCCCAAGAACCAAGCCATTGAACTTTCTGCAATTGCTTAATTTTTGTGCCATCGTTAAACATGCTACAATGTACATCTAACGAGACTTCCACGCTTACAAAAAATAGAAACACGAAAAATTAAAATTTCATTGAATGCTAACAATTTTAACACGGCATCATTTTTTTCAGACTGCCGTCGCCAAACGATGTATTGAGTCGAGTAGTCAAAGGGTTCAAATATAAAATGTGTATCGTCAATTCGTCAGAAGCAGTGAATCATTTTTCCCTTTTTTTTAGTTGTTCGTTTTAGGCATCAATTTTATGTAAAATCTTTTTTTTACTAAGAACTTATATAAAATAATACTAAAATGTAGGTAACTACTTAAACTTACTTAAAGTCAGCGAACAAAAAACCAACAATATTTCTTATATATTTATTATTAAAATTCTTACAAGCGCTTTGCAATTCACCTAAGTACAATAAGCTCCAATTATTTCGCAAACCATTTTACCAAACAAAATAGCGGTTTGTATGTATATCTTGCAAAACAATAGGAAATCTTTGTTTCAAAATGATATTTACGTGTACGAAACGGAACGTTCCAACCGAGGTAACTACCTTACGGAGACGTCATGGGCTGATTGCAAAACGGTGTAACTATGGGAAGCGCCTTACAGAACTTAAATGTAGTGAAACGTTACAATTACAGGCTTATAGTGCCTTGTGATACGTGCCTATATAGTGGCTTAACTGAGCTAGTCTTTAAATAAGTACGATGTTCATTCAAATAAAAAAAAAATAACACAGATATTTTACACATTTAAAAATAGAACCAATATCTTTCCTGTGGATGTCGATTATAATAAAATCATTTTTGTTTAGTAGATTAGTGCAATAATCATGCTAGACTGGAGTCAAGCTAGGTCAGGGATAAAGTCAGACGAACTCGGACGTAACTAGTGCAGAGCATAGAAATTTATCGTATTTACTAAAGATTTGTTTCTTAGGTAATGTATTTTAGGAGTAATCCGTAAAGCTATACTTTTTATTTTCTTTTTTTGCTACATAATCGTCGACTGTGACAAATGAAATCTCTTCAAGATAAGTTAATAAGCGTACGCATGAATAAAGGTTTCCAAAGCTGTGGACTGAACTATTTTAACATATAGTCTTGACACTATATAAATTCAATCTTGTCATCGATTCATTTTCTAAAATCCATAAACAATATGATGAATTTGAATACAATGCCTCATGATCGGATGCCGTGCCTTCGGGTGAAAACCGTTAGTACCGACAGAATAATTCCATTGTCATGCGTTTTATCTACCAAAGTACTATCAAACGAATAAAAGTAATACGAAAGTATATTTTTATTTTATTTTTTACGTTGGTGCCCACGAAAGACCGGGGTTGTGGTATATACAATGACAAAGTTTTGTTGCAAAAGTTGTTATAGGTTAATGTTTCTGTTTTTTATATTTCAATGTACAAAATAATCATTTTTTCTTTCTTTCCAAGTCTTCATGAAAAGATAGAAAGATACAGTATAGAACTATAAGCCATCTTTTGTAATCCTTTGATAACAACAGGCGGACTTAATGCTAATAGCATTGCATTATTTAATAGTATACCATAATAAATACAAAAATACTTTTCAGGAGAAAATGAAAGTTTAATATTGCTTGTTGCTATAGTAAAAATGGGTTCTTGGAAAAAATGCAGCATTGTAGTTTATTCCACCGCTTCGCCTACACTTGCACTTAAAATGCCGTAATAACAACAGCTTTAATCAAGAGTACTTTAATTTTAATAAGCGATACATTGTATCCAATGATGAGAAATAAAGATTCTAAAGTCCTATCAACTCGTCCCATCACATTTTTGCTAAAATTCACGTTTTCTTTAACAAAACCAATCGGAATGTCCCCAAATGCGGTTAAGTGGCCAATTGGACCTTTAAGGAGACCATAAAGACTCCAAAACAGCGGCGTTGCTCCCCGAAATGATTTTTATGACGTGCCAATTATATTTTGTCAGGAGTTTTACTGATAAAAAACCCAATCAACAGGATCCTCAGTGCCAATTTAGGGCCAAGTGTTATTTTAATGATTAAAGTAATGACAGTTAAAGGTATGTTTTAATTTGTTACCGACGACATGATTTTTATTATTAAAAGAACGCAAGTCAATATTTGTTAATATTTATTCAATAAATATGTATATAAATTCATGCGTCTTTCCTGGAAGGCCCAGCTGAGACTTATGAAATACTAGCTGCGTCCGCGACTTCGTCCGCGTGGAATAGTTATTTTGTTCATCATTGAAGCTTTCAAGGATGAATAGTTTTTTTTTCACATTTTCCATTATTTCTTCGCTCCTAATACTTGCAGCGTGATGTTATATTGCCTAAAGCCTTCCTCGATAAATGGTCTATTCAACACAAAAAGAATTTTTCAATTCGAACCTGAAGTTCCTGAGATTAGCGCGTTCAAACAAACAAACTCTTCAGCTTTATTAAATTAGTATAGATAAAAAATATGATGTTTATGTTTTTGTTATTTCAAGCTATTAAAACTTAAGTCGCACATTTACTGTTTAGTTAAGGTTTACTAGACGTAGGGGAACATACATATTTACATACATATTGTCCCGTCTATATCCCTTGCGGGGAAGACAGAGCCAACAGTCTCGGAAAAGATTTAAATAGTGACAGGTTGCTAGTCCATCGCCTACAAGAGTAATTCCAAGTTTATAAGCCTATCCCTTGGCCGCCTTTTACGTCATCCATAGGAAAAAAGTTCTATTCTTTAGTGCCGGCAACCACACGTAGGAGAAGATGTTATTAAATTATTGGACATGTTTCTTTTTAGAACTTTTATACGATTTTCCAAAATTTCGAAAGGGAAAAATTATTAGATGTATTTTCCAATGTGGGCGAAAAGTAAAACCATGCATAATACACGCATGATTTCATTCATATCCATTCAACATGATTGAAAGGCATTTCCAATGATAATATTGTTATGTTTAGTAGGAATGCGCTAGTTAACATTCCGTTCAATGGATCGAGTGGGTGCGGTATGATTTTCTAATTGAAGTATTCAATTCTGGGGTGCTATACTAATCTTAAAAAAAAAATTGTGTTACAAAAGCATTTAATAAGGATCAGATTACTTAAGCAAGATTCTATCATATTTATTAACATTCAGTTATACAAAGTTATTTATTTGCTCTAAGGAAATTAATTCAATTTAATGTTGTAATAGAAATCTCAGAGATGAGTACTGAAATTAAAGCGTTTTCATACTATCGCACCTTGCATTATAGTATGGACAGGTATAGATCATATTTCACCATAACCTCACAAACCGCTCGTCATATTGTTCTAACTGCACCGGAAGTGCGCTTGCTGCGTCTGGAGGGTCCGATGACGTCACGTGACATCCGGTTCCGCATGGGGTGAAATCATAATAGCTAAGGTATAAATTAAATATGATACAAATGAGGTATTTGGTAAGTATTGATAAAGTTTACATTCCAGGGGATGCCCCGGTTACTCTCTCCCTGGGAAATATTTGCTACCTATTCCCATTGTACATGGGTATGGGTGCATTCCACATCGTATGGTAAAATCCTAACTAACCTAATCCATAATCACGGTGAAAGGGCGCACCCCAGACTCCTGATATAATTGGGACTAAATCCAAGACGAAAAAGGGTATCCGTTATTTAATTTTCTTTTTTATTTCCGATTCAAAAGCTATCTCTTTACTGTGACAAATAAAAAAATACTGTTATTAACGTTCTTAATGAAAAAGACAATTTTCAAATAATAAGAAAAATAAATTTCCCCAATATTAAGAAAATCAACACTGACGTCACGGAACTAAGTTGTATTTTTCTATATTATTTTTATTTTGTGATCAAGTGAACGACATAATAGTAGTATGCGAAGTTAGCGGTATTTGTTTGGGAATTAATTCATGGTTGTATGAATGACCGCGTGATATTATTATAGCGGACAGTGCAATGGGCCGTACAAACGGAATTCTGGAAAGTTCACTGCCTTACTTTTCAATTATTATTATTTTTTTTCAACTTATATTGTAGTTAAATTAATAAAGTTTATTTTTAATTGTAGTGAGTTTCATGCGAATTCAAAGAGAAAAATTCTCTACCTTGGCAATTTTAATGTATTATTTGTACATTAACCGAAATGTCATTATCATGAAAATTACTTATTCCCAACGAGTTTAATTTCAATAAACTCGGACTTCAAAATTTAAAAATCAATAGCCGAAATACATAGATTGCAGGGTAAAATGGTGACTTTAAGTGTTTTCTTCTGTAAACATTTCGGTGCGATAAAGATTCAACTAAACTAAAATCTAATATACAGACAGGATAGTCTTAAATTCGTGCCGTGTGGTTCCCGGCACCAACACAAAAAAGAATAGGACCCCTCCATCTGTTTCCCATGGATATCGTAAAAGGCAACTTAGGGATGGGTTTGCAAACTTGGGATTCTTTTTTAGGCGATGGGCTAGCAACCTGTCACTATTTGCATCTCAATACTATCAATAAGCCAAATAGCTGAACATGGCCGATCAGTCTTTTCAAGACTCTTGGCTCTGTCTACCCCGCAAGGGATATAGACGTGACCATATGTATGTAGTCTTAAATTCCTGTCTCATATCAGCGATGCTCATTAAGAGATCACCCCGGGTGCAGCGATCCCGGTGCAATATGCAAATGACTGCTTTGTTCTGGGCGCTTCCTGTCTGCCTGTTTCCGGTGGCACTCGGATTTTCTAGATTCCTAGGCTGTCACAATGTGCTACCGATTTGTTTTATATACTAGGTTTTTACTCGCAGCTCTTCCTGAGTTTAATTAAACCTCCTCATTAACCCTGTCTTTAGAATACTTAAATCAATTCATACAAACTTCGAAATCGTTGAAACAGTTTGGCTGTGAAATTGTAGACAGACAAATATTTTAAGAAGCAATGAATGGATTACGAAAAATGGTTTAACTTAGTGATATAATCTGCGTAAATACATACTTTTAGAAGCAAAATACTTAAGTATGGATAACAATAAAAAGTTTAAGTTAAATCTTGCCATAACCATCATTTATTGAACACAAACAACGTATAACACCATTAATTTAAAAAAAAACTCTGTCAGGTTTAACTATAATAATTTAAGTATTTTAGCGCAAGGAATTACCTATATTAGCCCGCCAGCGCGCATGCCAATTCCCACAACATCTTCACTTTATGCATACTGATAAATTATTTGAATTCCGGCAATAGTGTTGTTCCCTGGGACCGAACCTGTGCCCAAACGGATCGTGACGACGCGAACGTGACCGCCGGTACGTTTGGTAATCGCTCGCTCGCAAAGTAATTGCATAAAATCGCTATTGCTGGAATTTCGCTTGCCCAACGGAGAGCATTTCCACCTTCGACAGTTTTATTGTTGCATCTTTAGAGGCAGCACAGGACAAGGAATCCCGGCTTGTTGTCGTGAAACTTTATATACATACATATAATCACGGCTTCTTCCTTGCGAGGTAGACAGAGCCAACAGACTTGAAAAGACCGATAGGCCACGCTCAGCTATTTGGCTTTAAGATAGAATTGAGATTCAAATAGTGACGAAGTTCAAGTAGAGTGGTTGCTAGCCCATCGCCTAAAAGAAACATCCCAAGTTTATAAGCCTATCCTTTAGTCGCCTTTTACGATATCCATAGGAAAGAGATGGAGTGTTGTTATTATTTTTTCTATTGGTGCCGGGAACCACATGCCATTACCGATACTTATTATTTATTTATACCTATACATATTTATTTATTTATTTAAACTTTATGCACGTAAAATGTACAACAGGTGGACTAAATGCCACAAGGCATTCTCTGCCATTCGAACCTTTGGACCAAACTGAGATGTATTTATGTACATCAAGGAAAAACAAAATTAAAAATTAAGCTAAAGAGAAATTCAGTACTTACTTCTACTGTTCTATTTATTTCTATTTTATTATTACTAATATTGTTTTATAGCTAATCTCTTCTGGTTGAGTCTTCCTAGATGTCGCCACCATATTTTTATAGCTACTTTGTGCACCATAATGCAATAAATCCCTATCAAGAGATAAGCCCAGACATATTTCACTTTCTATTGCAACACCGACGTGCCTCGCTTTCTAAGGTTATTCTTACACTATTTTCTTGGCATCTGTGAAATTAAAGCCGACATTTTTTGATAAATTCCATTACTAAAATTCATTCGCGTGGTATCAATGTACTTTATAGTTATTATCCCTTGTCAATATTTTATTATACAACCTAAAATTAAGCTCGGTATTTTATATAATATAAACACATTTTAAATATTTATTATTGTTTGAACAACCGTCGCATGATCATCATCGCCTTAAAAATATAAGGTGACAATGCCTGCTTCACATTTTCAGGTAAGTGGGTATTCTTAGTTTCATCCGCAGATAGGCAAAGCTTAGGGTCGAAGGTCAAAATTAAACATTTTCTACATTATAACATTTACAAAATTCGTAATAAAATCATAATAATATACATTCTTAAATGATAAGTTACCAAATAAAATAACAGATACAGAAATAGCAAAAAATGCATTTGTTCGTTGTTACGGTACCTCGCGCCAACACCTAACAAATCGTTTTGAACCCGCGTCTGCAGGGTCACGCCGAGTCACGACCAATGTTCGGATAGTACCCTTGACACAACAATAATGTTATGTTTAATTTGTAAATTAACAATTATATTTTCTCAAATATCACGAGAATTTCGTAATCTGTAATAATTGAAAGGTGGTTTTGGTTATTAATTCAGCAGAATAATAAAAACCGAGGAATAATTCAACATATATATGTCTATATCCCTTGCGGGGTAAACAGAGCCAACAGTCTTTGAAAGACTGATTGGCCATGTTCAGCTATTTGGCTTTAAGATAGAATTGAGATTCAAATAGTGACAGGTTGCCCATCGCCATAAAGAAGAAACCCAAGTTTATAAGCCTATCCCTTAGTCGCCTTCTACGACATCCATGGGAGAGAGATGGAGTGGTCCTATTATTTTTTCTATTGGTGCCGGGAACAACACGGCACCGGCAATAATTCAACGATGGCAAGTTTTTAGTTGCTTGGGCGTATAACTCAAAATATAAGATTTTTTTTCACAAAATAATATATACATATAGTCACGTAGGTATATATCCTTTACAGAGCCGTCAGAACTAAAAGCCTCGAAAAGAAAAAATTAAACAATCGTAATCAATCGAAAAATGTCAAAATTTAATTTAATTTCCTTGACATTTCAATCTAATAAAACATTTGGAGGTCTATTCATATCACGTAGAAAACTTGTACGGACAAAAAATAGCTATACTGTAACTGATAACAATATTGTGTCACAGGTGTACAATTTTAAGTACTCCGTTATACGAGTTTCATAGTATTGCTATTTATTTAATATTTCTTTTGCTCGAAGAAATGAACCCGCAGGGGAAAAGTTGTAAAATTTTACGTTTATATTTTAAGAAATAGCAGAGATTGTATTATTTTTCTTTTGACAATTATTTTCTTGTTTTTCTTTATATTGCGTTCTAATGATAAAGAAAATATTTTGTTTTAGTGCTTTAAATGGGATTAATGTTACTTTGTTTGTTATCATCTTATTTAAAACTGCCTTCTTATATATTAACTACTTTTATATTTCTTCCTCTATTTATTTTCGTTGTATAGTTTCCTTCTCTCATTGAACTTACGTCCAAAAACAACTAGGCTTGTATTTTTTGTACAATTTATGAAAGAATAGAAATTCTATCTAAATAGAATACGCATCACCGATTCATACATAATAAACTGCACTAAAATTATAGTATTTTTTAATAATATATTTACTCCAAATTAAAAACTTAGATTATTGTTCACAATTCCTCCTTACGATGTGACATAAGTTAATTGCTTATTCTTACTCCAAAAATAGGGTACAGGTGCGAAGCCAGCGACGCGTGCTAGTCATCTGCCAGCACACCTTGGCAGTACTAAGAAGGGCAGTTGTTTAACCGGATAATTGTACACACAGACCAACCCTTATTTGTTTTTTTTTTTATAGTTACATCGTTTAGGGTTATTACGACTATTAAAGTTTTTACCGTTTACGTGTTAGTCATACATATTAATCAGTTTAAATGCTACTTGGCTTCGACTATTACCTGCGTAGGGGTTCGTTCCCATGAAGTGGAAATACGTGACCTTTATTCATTTTAGTAGATACGTGATAACAATTCTAATCGATCGTTGTAAACAAAAAGTTTTTGTACAATTTGATATGTTTCTCTTATTCCTCCAGTTTTCTAGGAAAAGCCACCGTAATTTGTCTTTTTGTGAATACATAAACTATGAATTTCCTAACATATATTCCTTACTTATAAAAGTTAATTTTCCATCATGCTTCATCTGTAGTGCAGTTTGGTTGTTTGGTAGCAAGAACAACAACATGTTGTCTCTCTTACTGCGTGGATCGTAAAAGTCAACCAAGGGAATGCTTTTACAATGTGATTCTCTTTTTGGCGATGATCTAGAAATATATAATATATGTGTGTGTTTTTCTAATATGTGTAAAATATATTTTATTTCTAACACTCAAACGATTCTATCTGCTTTCACTACACATGACGCGTGCTCCGCTGATATCCTATCAGCCTATCACGCTGACCGTCACCGGATTACATCAATATGATGGGATTACCGATCTGATATTCTGTCACAGATTACACTTATTTACATTCGTTGAGCCGTGATTGGAATGTTGTGATTGGTGTTTATTTTCTGTTTAAAACAATCGTATTTTAATTGACATCTGTTAGATTTATAATCTGTATATTTATAAAAGGTGACTGATATGTGGATCAAACATCCAAATTATTTTCAGACTTAAGGTTTTTGTTCATCATTTACGAACAAAGTAGACTAGTCTCTTGTATTGTGGCTAAAATATTGTCAACTTCATATTTATGTCAGCGGTTTGAACCGCCAGACCATTTAAATTTGAAAGTAACGTTACATACATACAAACATACTTAAAATCACGCCTCTTTTCCGGAGGGGTAGGCTGAGACTACCTCTTTCCACTTGCCACGATCTCTGCATACTTTCTTCGCTTCATCCACATTCATAACTCTCTTCATTCAAGCTCGGTGGTTTCGGGTACAATAAACCAAACATAGTTGGTATTGCGAGTTACAGTAGAGGATTATTTGGACACCGTGTAGCCAACACAAAGTAAACTAGACCATAGAAAAGTATCTCACCTTAGTATCGAGATGGATACTATCTGGCTCACTGTTTAATCTTGTGGTATAATTGTTTCTGTTGTCAAATCGTTTCGAATTTGGTTATAAAGTCGTATTAGTCCTGTCATTGCACAAACACGTGTACAACACACATTTCCCAACAGAAACACACTAAATCAAATCCACGTGGAGGTATGACACAACCAATAGATTGCACCGCTCACATAACTCATTTATAATTGATTGTGACAGTTTGATTTACTATACAGAAACAATGCCACGAAATCGAAACCAAATGCAGTGTTATTTATGGAATATGCGGCCGTGATGTATTTTGGTAATCTTGAAAATAAATGATAGGTTAAAACTACTGGTTTTACACTGCACTGGACTCGGAGTTATACTTTCTTAATACGGTTACCGGATACCCGGCGTCTTGACCATTTAGTGTGCACGCAATAATGTTAAGATGTAATGACAATTTATATTAAATATTGAGAAAAATGTATGTTAAGCAATGTATTATTGTCTCTATTCAATTATATTTGTCATAATTAAAAAAAAAATCTATAACATGTACAACGTTCCCGAAAATCTAAGTATCAAGTGTGAAATATAATAATAATAATAATAAAGGCGTCGGAACGTGACGACCCCATCGCCCCCTGGGTCACCTTCCCAGTGCAATCAGTCTCCGCAGGGCAGCTTGTGGCGAGCTGTTGGGGAGTAGCGACCCCACGGACCTGAGTGCTCCCAGGGGAGGCCCCTGTTCCTCGCCTCCGATCTTCCTTCGCCAAGGTCGGAGTGGAAACCGATGAGGGACAGGACCCCTACCTCTGGCTTGCCTTAACCGGCCGGTCAGAGTGGAGTCGCGAGAGCTATACGCTCGAAGGATGGAAGTGTAAAATGTCATAACGCCGGGGGTGCCTGACTGGATCACCACGATTTCACGCCCCGCAGTCTCACCTCTCGACATTCTTAGCCACCCACGCCGATGTTGCCCCTTTGTTGCCAATCATGGTGACTGATTTGAGGGGCCCATTTAGTGAGTGGCGAGTCACCACCTGCCACATAATAGTCACGTATTCATGATTATGGCAGGTGTCCGAACTTCTCCAACAATAGCCCAGTTTAAATCCATCCAAACGTCAACTCCATAACCCATAATCCTTTTCCTTATTTTGTAATAGCTCCACCTCCTGCCGAGACCTGTTCATGGACATATCATCTATTGATATGCCCGGGAACGGGTTTTGGCAGGAGAACAACATAACATCAACTTCTCCAAAGGGCCTCTACGTGTTGGATTTATATCCCCACGCAAGCCTCTCAAAAATCCGGGGTGTATAGACCCGTGAAATCTAAGAGGAGAAACATAATAATAATAATCGTTTATTTCAGATAAAATCCATATCAAATGTTAGTACAATGTTCTTAAACCTATGTTAGTAGTTTATTTAAGTGGATATTGGTCCAGTGTTTAAGTATGGGCCCATCCACCCTGCCAGCAATAACAGTGAGAAGGCTGTTGGAGCTAGCGTCCACCCCCCGCATCAGGGAGGCTACCCTCTTCCGCACTATGGCCTGGAAGGTGTCCACGCGCGCCTCCGCGAACATGCCTGACGCGGAACAGTGTTTCGGTAGCCCCAACAGCGCCCTCAAGCCGTTATTATATTGGACACGCAAGGCGCTGTGTGCTTTCTGTGTATAATCGACCCATAGACTGCATGTGTAAAACACTTGGCAGTATGCCTTAAACAATGTAAGTTTTACACTTTTAGTGCATTTGGCAAACCTACGGGCCAACATATTACACCTGACAGACAGCGCCCTGCGCTCCCGTGCCATGTCCAGGTCATCACTCAACGTGTCCGTTACCCAGTGCCCCAGGTATTTGAACTGCGTAACTCTTTTTAGGGGCGTGCCTGCAAGTGATACAGGTGGCACCACAGAGTATGCCCTGCCCTTGGCTTTAAACATTAAAAGTTCGCTTTTCGTTGCATTATACCTGAGGCCATGGGTCTCGGCGTAACGCTCACAGACGGAGACAAGTCTTCTGAGGGCACTGACTGATGGGCTCAGCAGCACCATGTCGTCAGCGTAACTGATATTATTAAAAGATGTACCGCCTACAGAACATCCCAGCATAGTGCTGCTGAGCTCACGAATCAATTGGTCCATGTACAAGTTAAATAACGTAGGTGACGTTAATCCCCCCTGCCTCACCCCGCACTCCATTCTGTACTCGTCAGATAAAGAGCCCGCCCATTTTACATAATTACGCTGATTACCATACCAGTACTTGAATATTTCAGTGACCTCACTTGGTATGTCCGTCTCCTCGAGTTTGCTCCAAAGCTTATCGTAAGATACAAGGTCGATAGCTTTGGAAAGGTCTAAAAAGCAAGCGTAAACTGGCGTTTTCCTATCCGTGTAGTATCGGACGGTATGCTTGAGACAGAGAACTGCTGACTCAGTAGAAAGTCCAGGCCTAAACCCGAACTGGGCGTCATGAAGTGATATATATTTATTTAGCTGTTTCTCAAGCAGACCGTCCAACACTTTAGCAAGAATGGTTGCTAGAGAAATCGGCCTGTAGTTATTTTTATCCGACCTGTCACCCGTTTTATTCTTTGGGACCGGCACGACCAACGTCATCATCAACTCATTAGGCAAATATGAATGGCCCACGCATAGTGTGTATAGCATGGATAATACGCGAGGCAGGTGCGCACCCGCATGCTGTAGGTGTTCGATACTAAGTGAGTCATGACCCGGGGATTTACCACGAGTCATACACTTCACCACAGCTGCTACTTCTGTAGAAGAAAAGTGTAAGTAGGCCTGCCGATCCTGTCCATCAGAAGACAGACTATTTGGTCTTGTCGGTCCCAAAGGTGAGGAGACCTGGAACTGCTCTTTAAACATATTGGCCACCGCGGCCGGCTCACTAACCCCTCCAACGCTAGCAGGTAAACTCGAAAGGTGATTAAGTCTATTTGTTTGCTTCCAGAATTTATCAAAGCGCTTGGATGTATGGTGAGCGGCTAAAATGTTCATTTTAATATTTTCCTGGTTGTTTTGGCACCATTTTAATTTAGATTTAAACACCCTTCGCGTCTCACACATGTCATAGTAGATGGGCCCAGATCTAGGTTTATTACAAAATACCCAATTATTAAAACTATTTCTCGCCTCACTGTGGGCATGTCTAACATGTTTATTCCATCCAATAATACATTTTCGTCTATTTTTATTAATGCTTTCATACGACAATGTGGATGCGTCAAAAAGGACTTGAACAATTTCATTATATAAATTATCAATTAAAATTCTATGCATTAAATTATGGCATTTATTATGAAAACATTTTTTTAATTCTAACGGAAAGTCAATATTTCTTAACCTATCATTACAAATTTCGTTGTACACGTCAATTTGGTGAGGTTTTCTGTTCCCCCAGATTATTTTATTAACAGGGCAATTACTACCTATTTCAGACACTGTTTTAATGAAATCACATTTTATTTCTATGTATATGGGAAAGTGATCAGACCAGAAAACATCGTACAGTACCTTAACATTGGAGATAGTCTCGTTTGCCACTTTGGTTACGATCAGGTGGTCTAACCAGCTCGTAGTGCCATGTATGTCACTTACATATGTGTATGTATTCGATGAAATACCTAGGAAATGCCAGTCCGCGCAGACCCACTGTTGCTCATCACAGAAACTAGCGAGTTCCTTGCCGAACACCGTACTGTGTTGGGCATTAAAATCGCCTAATACATACACATATTCGGCACCACACTCATCCACTACCGCACTAATTTCACTTAAACGTTCTGTAAACTCGGGTAGATTATCGTCCGATACCGTAGGCATATACACTGAGAACACTAGAAATTGCTGACTATTTATTAATATTTTAATGGCCATTATACGCTCACTTGCACATTCTACTATAGAAACATTCGCAAAAACACTTTTACGCCTCAGTATAGCGAGACCGCCGTATGGACGTCCTCGCAAAATTCCAGCCGATGTATCCACAGCTGATTTACCGCAATAAGCGAACTCAGTATCGATAGTACCTAGATACGAGATGTCGTGCGGTAACAGCCATGTCTCCTGTAGGGCCACTAAATCCGCTGTCTTACACAACTCGCGTATTGCGTCAACAGATCTCGTGACGGACTTGCAGTTATAACTTACAAAATTAAGATTTGATTTAGTATTATATTCAGGTTGTAAATTCATAATCGTAAATTGTTTTTTCTATTCATTTCTTTACTATCTCTCGCCTGCTGATGTCCATGACATGAAATGCGCGCCGACAATTCGTAAGACTTTTAATGCTCTATTGATTTTATAAAAAAAAATTGTTGAAAAAGTATGGACCAAATTTATTTGTATTTCTTAATAAATTAATAACAGTTGCACATTTACAGAAATTTATTAAATGTGCAATAATAGTTATTGCTATTATTAAAACAAATCGAACTATCCATTCCGGCAAGTATCCGACGTCCGGTAACCGTATTGTTTGTGACGGACGCATTGTGTGGTGTCTCAGTGTCTAGTAGCTTATCGTGTGTGGTCTCATTCATTCATTAGACAGTGCCAATACGTAATATAAATAATAGTCATGTAATTGAAGAAGCCCATACGAATGTATCTATGGAAAAAATCAATCACTGACCGGGATCATAAATTTTAAATAACTTGACAAATTGACAAGGATAATCTCCAGTGATATTTTGTAAATTTTTTCACTGATATTTGTCTGCGGTTGTAAGTTTTTTAAATTTTGAATTCATCGAAACATGACATAAATGCAATGTTCTAAAAATTCTACTCTAACTTACTACCACAACCAGTCCTAAGAGACATTGCACAAGAAAGTTGCTATCCTACATACCTAAAAAGTTGTGACACACTTTGATACGTAATCAAAAAGCCAATATTTACAAGCTACCAGCAATGCCTACTGAGCAAATGTACACTTACTTCCGTTTTAGTTCTGATAAGCAACGTAAGAATGGTGACACATTTAGGTGATAAAAAGTCGAAATTTCAAAAAAAAAACGCAACATTTTTCTGTAATTATGTAATGCCATGTGATTCTCGGCACCAATAGAAAAAAGAATATGACCATCTCTTTCCCATGGATGTCGTGAAAGGCGACTAAAGGACAGCCTTATAAACTTGGGATCCTTTTTTTAGGCGACGGGCTAGTAATCCGTCACTATATGAATCTCGGTTCTATCTTTAAGCCGTACAGCTGAACGTGGCCTATCAGCATTTCAAGACTCTTGGCTCTGTCTACCCTGTATATGTACTGTAACATGTATAACTTTTTTTGTTTGTATTTATTTGCAGAAAATTCTGTTTTTTTTTTTTCTTTTTTCTGTGCCTATTTAGTAAACTCCTATTGCACACACTTACCCCAGGAACCAAACAAAACATAAAGGATTAAATTATTTCTGATTTTTAAGAGCCGAGTAGCTCTAGGTAGTTTCATTTTTTGCTTACGTGAATAAGTCCAAATTTAATGAATCTTAAGAAGGTCCTCCTAGTTAGATTACCAATCACAAAAACTAAACTTGCAAATATGGAGGTACATCATACTTATCAAAAGTAAGTTTTACAAACAGAAAACTGGTATCTAGTCAATTAAAATACTCACAAAATTCCACTAGCATATACATCAGTCTTGGAAGTTCCATGGCGACCGTTAAACGGCCAGAGTATGGTAATCGAGTGTTGTATATTTATACGAGATTCTGCCGACCTTATTAATTTTATGGAGCCGCTCCAATGAAACTGGTTCTCACGAAAGTAGTAAGATAGTGTGAAGCTATGTTGAAGGATTTTTTAATATTCAGAATTGGTGCTCAAGGTTATATATGGTGACTGCAAGTTAATGTTAGTCCAGGATATAATTTCTTAACATTCCACGTGGAAGGCAACTTATAGACAAAGTATTTTCATTGGCATTTGACACAGTCTCTACACCACTTCTGCTAAATAAATTAGAAAGATTGGGAATTCGAGATATTACTCTAAAATTATTTCAAGATTATTTGAGCGGTAGGCGGCAGAGAGTTAGAGTTGGAGAGTATAGAAGTGACGATCTACTAATTAATTATGGTGTGCCGCAGGGCAGTGTACTTGGTCCCACACTTTTTCTCACTTTCATAAACGATTTATGCAATTTAGATCTCTCCAATGGTAAAATTGTAACCTTTGCTGACGATACAGCATTAATCTTTCATGGAGACACTTGGGACCAAGTATACCACTACGCCCAACAAGGTTTCAGTAAGGTCTGCTCTTGGCTCTCAGATAACGCCCTGACACTGAATGTTGATAAAACTAAATATATTCCATTCTCCATTAGAAATACTAATAAGACAGTACATGATAACTACTCCATTCTAGCACACTTCTGTTCTACGAGTCACTTCTGTTCTTGTAGTAAAATTGCTTTAACCTATAGTATTAAGTATTTGGGCGTTATGTTGGACAACACTCTGAGCTTTAATACTCATTTGGGAGTATTGACTTCGAGAGTACGTAAACTTATCTTTATTTTTAAAAACTTACGCCATATTGCTGACTTCAACATAGTAAAGATGGTATACTTCGCCCTTTGCCAATCGATTATAGGCTACTGCATCACAGTGTGGGGAGGTTTACCAAAAACTAATATGCTCTTACTTGAAAGAGCTCAAAGAGCGGTCTTAAAGGTCTCCCTTTTCCTGCCCTATCGTTTTCCTACTGAGGATCTGTACCGTTTGGCTAATGTTCTGACTGTAAGACAATTATTCATACTCAACCTTATCCTAAGACAACATTCCCGGCTTGACTACAATCCAGCAGCCCTTGCTCAGAGACGCCGTGTTCACAAAGTCGTACCGTCCGCTATGTGGTCCACTGCATATGCCCATAGATTTTTCGGCTATCTAGGCACGTATTTATATAATAAAATCAACTCAATCCTGACTATATATCACCTATCTAAATACAACTGCAAAAAATCTACCACCACCTGGTTAAAATCTCTCAGCTATGATGACACGGAAAATTTACTGGTAGTTCCTGTTTAAATAAGTACTTTTACTTTTTTTTGTTATTATCTTTACAAATTTTATTATAACTAACTTTGTTTCTTGGATTTGTGATGGGTATAAATTCGCAATAGATTACCTCTGTATTGTCATACCGTTGTATTTATCATCTCATCTCATTTTCCTTTAGGTATATGTATATTTTGTTCTCTTTTTTGTATTTATTGCGATGGTATACACCTGGTTCAGTGGTGGAGAGGCTGGTAATCTGTCATACAGGTTTTCCTAGTACAGAGACCAGTCTCTCACATAGATCATTGTCATCATAATTTTTATGTACCTATTCTCTTGGTTCACCTACTTGTTACCTAGATTTAATTTCATGTGAGAGAAGAAATAAAGATTATTATTATTATGTTGGTACATGTAAAATGTGCACAGGCCCATAGGGACCCGGTCATTTGGGAGGCGTTCATGGGGCCGAAGCCAACATGAAGAGGCCCTTTGGTACCTTTTGTTCTAGAGTGAGATGGCTGCAGCTGTGGAGATCTGTCCCTTGATGAACCATTGGGATACACCAACGGACAGCCCTCCCCAACTGCCAAACTATTGCCAGGTAGGGATTTACTTAGTCTGGGTCATGCGGATGGGATGCTAGTGGATTGGATTACTGGACTATGGAGTGAGATACGGACATCTGCCTCGAAAATCTCTCACGTAATTTTGATTAGGCAGATGGTGACTCGCTGCTCATTGGCTTTACAGCAGCCTGTGGGCACCCTAAATAAGCCACCATGCGGCGGCCAGGGCGCAACACGTTAAAAGCAGCTATAGGATGCCGAGAGGTGCGGCCCCGGTTTCACGAGCACGAGGTATGACCCCGTGCTGGTTTCCCCGCTATTACGCCATTACGTGCAATTATTATTATTATTATGTTTCTCCTCTTAGATTTCACGGGTCTATACACCCCGGATTTTTGAGAGGCTTGCGTGGGGATATAAATCCAACACGTAGAGGCCCTTTGGAGAAGTTGATGTTATGTTGTTCTCCTGCCAAAACCCGTTCCCGGGCATATCAATAGATGATATGTCCATGAACAGGTCTCGGCAGGAGGTGGAGCTATTACAAAATAAGGAAAAGGATTATGGGTTATGGAGTTGACGTTTGGATGGATTTAAACTGGGCTATTGTTGGAGAAGTTCGGACACCTGCCATAATCATGAATACGTGACTATTATGTGGCAGGTGGTGACTCGCCACTCACTAAATGGGCCCCTCAAATCAGTCACCATGATAGGCAACAAAGGGGCAACATCGGCGTGGGTGGCTAAGGATGTCGAGAGGTGAGACTGCGGGGCGTGAAATCATGGTGATCCAGTCAGGCACCCCCGGCGTTATGACATTTTACACTTCCATCCTTCGAGCGTATAGCTCTCGCGACTCCACTCTGACCGGCCGGTTAAGGCAAGCCAGAGGTAGGGGTCCTGTCCCTCATCGGTTTCCACTCCGACCTTGGCGAAGGAAGATCGGAGGCGAGGAACAGGGGCCTCCCCTGGGAGCACTCAGGTCCGTGGGGTCGCTACTCCCCAACAGCTCGCCACAAGCTGCCCTGCGGAGACTGATTGCACTGGGAAGGTGACCCAGGGGGCGATGGGGTCGTCACGTTCCGACGCCTTTATTATTATTATTATGTTGGTACATGTAAAATGTGCACGGGCCCATAGGGACCCGGTCATTTGGGAGGCGTTCATGGGGCCGAAGCCAACATGAAGAGGCCCTTTGGTACCTTTTGTTCTAGAGTGAGATGGCTGCAGCTGTGGAGATCTGTCCCTTGATGAACCATTGGGATACACCAACGGACAGCCCTCCCCAACTGCCAAACTATTGCCAGGTAGGGATTTACTTAGTCTGGGTCATGCGGATGGGATGCTAGTGGATTGGATTACTGGGCTATGGAGTGAGATACGGACATCTGCCTCGAAAATCTCTCACGTAATTTTGATTAGGCAGATGGTGACTCGCTGCTCATTGGCTATACAGCAGCCTGTGGGCACCCTAAATAAGCCACCATGCGGCGGCCAGGGCGCAACACGTTAAAAGCAGCTATAGGATGCCGAGAGGTGCGGCCCCGGTTTCACGAGCACGAGGCATGACCCCGTGCTGGTTTCCCCGCTATTACGCCATTACGTGCAATACACTTCCATCCTGGAGCATAGGATCTGCTCTTGCGACTCCACTCTGGCCGGCCGACTAAGGCAAGCCAGAGGCGGGGAAAGTGTTACTGTGTGTATGTGTGTGTATGGCGCATGTCTGTATGTTCCCCAGGAGGTAGGGTCCGTGGTGTCGCCACTCACCAACGGCTTCGCCACAAGCCGCCCCGCGGAGACTGACTGCACTGGGAAGGAAACCCTTCCACAGAGGGCGGTGGGGTCGTCATGTCCCTACGCCTTTATTATTATTATTGTTACATTGACAAGTGTTTTTTTTCCATGGTATCCACAGACTGTTGTACTGTTGACTGTATCGCAGAAATCTTTACGCTAGACAACCGTTCTTTCCTTAGGAATATAAGAGATTCGGTGTCCAGTAAAGATCTTACAGTGTTTACAACACCGAAATTTAAATAGCAATATTATGAAGAATATACTAGAGTGAGGGTATCTGCTAGAAGCTTAGATTATAGCAAACCGTAACGCCAAATACCAAGTAAGGGCGAACCGCCCATGCGTGCCACGATGATAGCAAGACTAAGCATCTTTCACCGATCAATCATAAGCCACGACGCACGCTCCATGACTACGAGTTCCCAATGCGCGCGTCCCCCATGATGAACGAGTCGAATCTCTTCCTTCTTCTGCGCTAGCGCAAGACACTGCGTACGCATCTTTCCTTCACACTGTTTCTTAAATGCCCTAATCAAGGCTAATTTATTCTAAACACACATCCCTTATTATCATACAGTTAAACTTTTGAATTTTGTTAAGTGTAGTGTACCAATAAACGTACCTACTTACAAACATAGTGCCTCATATATCATATGATATCACATATTATTTATTACATAAGATTGTAATTCATCACATGATGATTTACAAGTCAATACTAGAGTAACAAATATAAAATTAAGCTACCAAATCCCGATATAATGCCTACGTAACTCTTTCCCAAAGCAGTTTCTAAGCATTTGAATTGGACTCTCGCCGACCCATCTATCGCGATAACACCACAATGAGACCTCGACAATTAAAGGAGATTAGAACAATACACGTGAGAGAATCGCACGTTTTTACAATAGAACCATTTATTCACAGCCTCGGACGTAATCTATGTTGTACCACTACATTGTTATGCTGTATATCGCCTTGGTACTCGTATAAATAACAGTCTGATAACATTCATATGGCATTTGATAGGTTCTTTTCAACTCGTTACGTGATTCGTCAAATGGACATCGGAAGAAATTTTCTTATGCGAAAACTGCTTTAATTGCTTAAAGATGATCAGGAATCAATAGTTAGCTATTTCCAGGCCATGCTATTGAAAAATAATTTATTTATCTATTTAGGTGATCGTCTTTTCCTAATTTTAAAGGAAGAAATCATATAAAATCATATTTAACACAAGTAATTTAAGTTCAAATTTTTCATGCAAATTTAAAAATGTTTCCACTTTCCATTGATGGCACTTAGCTTTCTCGCAAAGTAAATAAAATTATACTCCTTTCATTTTAAAGCAAATTTAAAAATTATCCAAGAACATTCTTGCTGATTGTCATGTTAACCAAACTATTAAGTTTTCTTTTTATTTCTCGCAGTAGAAACAATAATTTTCTGCTACGTTACAACGAATTTTATACCATTTCTACAAATTGTTTCTAGTTTTCTATGCATTTAAAATGCAACGTAAGATTCAGTTTTGACGAAATATTTGTTGTCTTGTTTGGCGCGCCAGTCTGTTGTGGCTTCCCTTTGTCTGTTTAATTGGGATGGTACGTGATATTAATTAACATTGAAGATATGAATTTCTTTGCTCTACTGTTTTTGTTTACATTTCCTGAAATTGGAAATCTAAGAAACATGATAAATTTTTGGAAATAAAATTAACAGACAAAAATATAATGAAAGAAGAATTGGATTCGATTTTTTTAAATTGTTCTTTGTTTTAAGACTCAATAAAATTGCATCATCCAGTAATTCATACCTCAGCGCTATTCACCAGCTAATATATGTATTATGAGAATTCACTTATTTCTACTTTATCGCACATGAAAAATTAACAATAGGTGGACTTGCCAATGACAGATTCTCATTTAGACTTACACTTTATGCCTATACTTACATTATATACGAAAACAAGTCATGCATTTAGAAACTAAATGCAGCTAGACACTAAAAATCTTTTAACTTTCGCATTACTTTAAGTAATAAATAGTAAAATCAACGTCTACAAATACATTGCGATAATACTTCGACTTCACTAAGCCCCGTAAAGCCATAATATTGAACGTTGATAAATAATAATGTTCTAAGATACAATCTTAAATGATGTGGAGGGAAATGACTACAGAAAAGCACACGTTACCGCGCGTGGCCGAGTGGGCGCGCTGCCATGGAGTATAAATGGTGGATATGCTAATTGGTTAATGAGCTTAAAGCTTAAAAATTATGTGGAAAGACGTGTCGGATGACGACAATATTAAAGCTAATATTATAGGTAGGTTTTTAAATGAGAGAATTTTTCGGAATTCCTACGG
Organism: Amyelois transitella; assembly: GCF_032362555.1. Lineage (NCBI taxonomy): Eukaryota > Metazoa > Arthropoda > Insecta > Lepidoptera > Pyralidae > Amyelois > Amyelois transitella. The sequence goes on along the minus strand of NC_083518.1, from coordinate 2,825,320 downwards.
GAGGAGAAATCAACGGTATTTTTCCGTGCAGTGGGGTGAATTATGAAAGCGCTGTATAGCAATATTACTGCATTACATTAGCAAAACCTAAGATCCGGCAGGAATATACACTTGGTAGTTGGATCAACCACGCAGCTTTAAACGAGGGCCAAAATTCATGAAACTACAACTTGCCCTCATAGCATGGCATTTTTTTTTGTGCAAAAAACTATCCCTGTCCTGTTTCACGTCAAAATAAAAACCGAAACAGCGATAGTTTTTCGCGAAATAAAAACGGCGTCGCGCGTGCCATGCTGCGGCGGCAGGTTGAACTATGTTTAGCTTAATTTAAACTAGGTTAATTCTTCCCACGTGAGAATTTGTTGTTTTTCAAACATCATTTTGTACGCCTGTGTTATTCTTTTTTACATCGTGTTATTCTTATATACTATAATCTAGCGATTCAGGGCTTTTAAAGAATACCACATCCATTTATTCATACTCGGGTCAGTACATACACTTGCCGATTCACGAAACTGGTTCCGGCTGGCCACTTGATCTCCGCGGCTAACTTTCTCCGGATTCCGAGCCCTGATCATCTGACATTGTCCACAATTGTACTCGATGACAATCGAATGATGCCCTATACACTTAAAGACAAATTGGGGTGCTCATTTTTCGTGTACCGATTTGTACGACTGTCAGGAAATCGTTTGCAGTCAAAAGTGTTATTTAAAACACATATATGCCACTGCAAATAAACCCTCTTTTTTATTTTGTATGAGAAGGGTCATGTTTCGTATATTCGACCCATTCGACCCGTAGTAATTCTACTATTAGTCTGAAATCGTTCTGATAGTGTATTCAATATCAGTAATACTAATAAAATTAGGACAGGGAATGGCACGTGGCTCCCGGCACCAAAACAAAATGAATAGGACCACTACATTGGTTTACTATGGGTGTCGTAAAAGGCGACTAAAGGATGGGCTCATAAACTTGGGTTTCTTTTGAGGCGATGGGCAATATATCATTAACCCGAACAGCTGAACGAGTCAGTATTTTCAAGACTGTTGCCTCTTTCTGCTCCGCAAGGGATATCGACGTGATTAGGTATAGGGAAGATATAGGGATATAAACTCTTTATTGCACCATAAGAAAAATAAAAACAGAAAAATGTATGTACTTTTGGTGATAAGACCAAGACTTACCACTTTTTATTAACAGACTTAACATTCGATTATACGAATTTATAAGTACCGATACCACCTCTAAATAATAAATTAACTAACTCTAGATAGAAACGTAGATATGTCAGCATTTTTCAACATACCCGCTTTGAAACAAGATAAACCCTGTTCTAATCAGGCGTATGTAATTAACAACTCGTTATGTGCCGTGGGACATTATCTGCTGTTTCTTTCTAACATGACTGGTAGCTTATCTTTCGTCTCGCTCCAACTAGTTCTACTAGTCCTGTCAACCTTCTAGTAGATACAACATAAATGCCCTGTTTGGATCTAGACTGGGGTGTCCAGAATTTTCAGAGCCCTGACAAAAAGCGCGACTTGTGCAAAAACATACTACTAAATTCACACACACCTACACACGTTTACCTCATATAATATTAAACAATAGAAATGCAATATTGTTTATTTATTTATGTACACAAATTTATATAGAAGTATTTGATACAATAATTGTAGTACAAAGGTGCTGCTTATTTCAATACAAATCTCTTCCAGTAGACCCATGAGGAGAAATGAATATTGAGCAGCATGGCGTGTGCATAAACCTCAATTAGGTACAATAAATTCTTAACGCCTGGTCACCCTAAACTAGACGCAATATTCTAGCGGCAATAAAAATACTTTGCTTAGTACAACTGCTATTAGCGGTTGATACGTGCTGGTATGAAAGTAAATAGTTAAAATTCTTAACAAGTAAGAACTTACAACCAATAAGGTCAAGGATTCAAAAAACGTAGATAAAGTTCTACTTAAGGTTTGTCAAAGAGCGCGTGACATAGCTAAAGTGTGATTTCTGTGAAAAACAAAATTCGTTCCAGATGCTTTTCTGCCGCGCAGGTTGTAAAAGCCGATTGGGAAAAAAGACTTTTGGCAATGTGCTTACTATCTAGAATAGTATATTAGGAAAGGCGATATAGTTATGTTCATAGCGATATTGTATATATTGTATATATTTGTTGTAATTGAAATTTACATCATATCACGATTCCATGTCAACTTTATTCAATGCAATCTACTCTGGGTTAAGGATACCCTAAATATTTTTTTGATCTTTACTAGATGGTGAACATCTTATAGCTCAGTAACTAATACTCTTCTTGACTTTGTAAGAAGATAATTTTACCTATTATAAAATAGTTTTTTTTGTCTTAACGGATTAGATAATAATTTACGACTACAAGTATATTGTTCTCAAGAACTCTTTTGTGGACTTTAAAGTGAAATTATATCAATACTTTTTATCAAAACAGTGTGACGTGGCAATACAATTCGTTCCGGGACCCGGCCGTTACCTGCTCAAATTGGGAATTTCGAGAATGCGCCTGTTCATTTACAATTTACGGGAGATACAAATCCTTAATCAAGGGATGTGATAGTCAACATTAAGGGACTATTGTTTCCTTGTTTTTACAATCATATTAAATTTGATTTAAATTTCTTTATTATTATTTTTTTTTTAAATTGTCGAATGTCTTCTGGAAATTTCGTTACAAATAAGGTTTATACAAATTTTTCTTCAGCTTTTAAAATTATTTTTAATCCTACAGTATATTACCGGTCGGAATCAAATATGTATTAATACTGTGACAGGCATGTTTGAATAAATTACTGACTTCGACAAAAATGAAAGAATAACAACAGATTTAAGTATAATAAAACTCTTAAACTTAAACTATAATAAAAATAATTAGTATCTGCCTAGTTACGGAAACTTACTTCCTTCATAAATGAGGGTGAGTTTTTATTGTAAAAATAATGAATAAGCACATAAATACAAACTTTACGACCAGTATCTACAATACACCATTTTGTCATTGACTTTTTAATTAATATGTAAAATAAGTATAAGTCTCTGCCATTAAATGCTCAATTGTAATTAAACACATAAGCATTTATAGCTAATTAAGAAATCTTCAAGTTGCTTGCTCAATAACATAAAAACATTACATATGTTTAATTATTGCAATCAGTAACTTTACGACAGACATTTGATACTTATTTACGAAATTACGCTGATACGTTTTCGCATAAAATCCACATAGGCCATTGCCCCGCTTGTTTTTATAATAATATGTAGTAAATCCCTTGGAATTAATACTTTATTTTGTAATTTAAGGCAGTTTGACTGGTTCTGAAACAAAATAGTTTATGTGTGCGAAATTTAATAGAAATCGTGAAGTATAAAGTGTGAAAATATAACAAACTCACATAAGCCATAATAATATTAGTTTTCAACTTATTTTGTTTCTCTCTTCTCTCTCTTATATATATCTCTACACGATTTATATTATTTAGCTCTTGTAAGTAATCAATTAGAACAGGATTCGAAACTAAACAAGATACTATAAAACTCTTCTAAAATTCAATATTTTTTAGTTTATAGCTTCAGGAACTTAATTTTTATTTTAATCTGTAATGTCCACAAGTTACTTAGTTCTATTTTTAGTGAACTTTAGTTGAATTCATATTTAAATTGGAAAATAATTCACTATGTCCCTGTCGGTCAAACTTTATCCCTTTCGGGGTAAACAGAGTCAGTCTTGACAAAACTTAAAGCACACGTTCAGCTGTATGGCTTTAGTTATGATGAAATGGGAAAACATGGAGTGGTTCTTATCTAAAGTGCCGTTAACCACACGGCACAAATTTACTATATTCATTCAATGAAAATCTTATTCAATAAAAAAGTATATACCGTCAACAAAACTTTTACTGTCGTAAAAGGCGACTAAGGGATAGGCTTACAACCTTGGGATTCTTTTTTAGGCGATGGGCTAGCAACCTGTCACTGTTTGAATCTCAGTTCTATCATTAAGCCAAATAGCTGAACGTGGCCTTTCAGTCTTTTCAAGACTGTTGGCTCTGTCTACCCCGCAAGGGATATAGACGTGACCATATGTATGTATGTACCTACAACAAACGAACGTGTTCACTTTTTACCTATGTCGGTTTGCCTCACAGGTTTGCCTGCTTTGTGTTCACATGTACCGAAGCTCGTTGAACTCCTTTGAAGGCGTGTTCGTTCACGCGGCGAATCTAATGACGTAGATGCTCGTATTGTTTATATGGCACGTTGTATGCCCGCGGTATCGCTCGCGTTTGTATTGTGCCTTATATGTTGTACTGATAATAAATAAATACGGGACAAATTACACAGATTGAGTTAGCCTCGAAGTAAGTTCGAGACAAGTCTCATTGATTACTTACAAGAGTTGTTGTTACGAGATACTAACTCAACGATACTATGTTTTATAATATATATAAATATTATAAAACATAGTATCTTATATAGATAAACATCCAAGACCCAGACCAAACAGAGAAAGTTCGTTCCTCATCATGCCCTGACCGGGATTCGAACCCGGGATCTCCGATGTCACAGACAAGCGTATTACCGCTGCGCCACAGAGGACGTCGAAAACTGATGTGTAAGCTATGTTATTGTTGTGTTTATGTCCGTGGGGTAGTTTTGTGTGATAGTGATAGGGTTATTCTACTCATAAACATTCTCATTCGTGATATATGTAAGTATGAAGTTCGAATAGTGAGATAAAATGTTGCAATTTGTTGCTTAAATTTAAATTATTTTATGTGTAAATTGAAACTTGTAAATTTTTAACCCGAAAACGTATATAGATGAAATAATGTAACATTTTTATTAAATAATTAACTACGTATATATTTTTTATGGTTTAACTTGTAATGATTCTGGCTAGGGTCTAAAATTTACATTAACGACATAAATTTCTAATCTTTATTTATTATTAGTAAAGAATCAGATACTTAGTAAATAAGTATTTCATAAATACCCTGATTAGCTTTTAATTTTTTTAATTTTCTTTGTTTATGTTTGTTAAGTTACAGAATATTCTGTGGACTGGTTGAATAAGTATTCAAATGAAAGTTTCATACACCGAAAACTAGTAAAGATCGAACCTACATTTCAAAAATAGGCGCGGTAACGCGTGGGCGTGTAACGTGAATATAGCCTCCACGCAATTTCGTGTCAGTGACATATGATATTTATTAGGTACTTTTATAATAAGAATATACTTAATTTATGCAAGTATGCGAATACTATGATTTTATTAAACGTCCTGTGAATTTTGATTAAGTCAAAATTTTTGGCCAACTCAAAAGCCTTTACATATTATTTCCGTCCGGCAAATACTTAATCAACTGTTCTTAAAAAAAGTCACTATAACATTTTTTGTGTCAAATACCAAGATCCTCACAGTCAAATATCGACCTTGACAGTACGGTTTACAGTCGAATTTCTAACATCCAAATATCAGTATTACTTCATCCAAAAATGCCTACAAAAACAACGTCGAGATGCCGTTACATACAACTATTAGCACATACCCTTTAGCTGAAGATCACGAATCAATACTTGGGCTACACTTAACACAAAATCACTTTCACAAACTGACATCCAAGTAGGCTTCACTGCACAATCTTCTAAAGCACTGAAGCTGTGTTCCGATCACCATCCGAGATGAAGGCTTTATAACTACACTATCGTCACTTAACTCCGAACACACTTCACTTAAACAACAATAACACGACACTAAAACCGTTGATAATTCAAACGTGGTACTTTGAACGACATATCCAAAATTTCGATTCGTTTCGCGTAAAACACTCGCTTTGTATCGGTGTTAAGTTGGAACTAAGTTAAACCCGCTATGAACGACCGTTGGTCCAGTTTGAAGTCGGTTAAACAGCAGCGTTGCTTTATCGACGGTCGAGTTGTATAGGCATCTCGCTCAAACTTGATTGGTTAGACGGAGATGACGATATGGCGTAGAGCTACAACCTGCGCCCGCGCAAAGCCTCGCTGTACAACCATAGGAACAGGTGAATCGTGCGTTTGTGTGTGTGTCGCAATACTTTTTTTTTGTGTGTATTTGATTGTAGTATATTGATAACGTAGTATTTTGTGCGTTGCTATTTTATCAAATCTTTAATATGACTTGGAGGCTGTACAACATTACAGATAAAATTATGTTTACCAAAAGATCGCAAAAGCGACTACTTTTTACGTTTTTATAATGCATTGGATCAGATATAGTTTTTGGAAGAAGCTTAACAACTATAGAAACTTCATAAAATCCTTCCAATAGTGTTAACTAGGATATTATTAATGTCTCGCAAATTACTTTGACATGGTTGTTTTTTATCGTAACAAAAAAAAATTTACTTGGCCGATCAACGTAGTAACATATTGCAAAAAATAAGGTTAAAATCGAAAATTCATAACATTCATTCAGTCCTGAAATACCTACTTAACATGAGTACTTACATTACTCTTTTGTATAATGAACTTTGAGTGCAAAGTTGAAAATACTCATTAGTAATTTACTTAAGTTTAGTACAAGTAAAATACTCACTAATAATAGACGAGAGTCGCTTCGTGCAAAATCTTGACTTAACCAATCCAGGGTCATGGTTATTCCTCTCTTAAGATGTGAGGTATCCGCCTATTACCAAGAGGAAGAAGATAGTAGTGCCAAGTACTGATGTGTGAGTAGTGATTAATTTCATTTTATGGCACCTGCAATTATCTGATACGTTGTAGAATCAAATAGGTTACGAACAAAACCTAATGCCTAAATGGGTACCTCAAGTGAAATACATCTAAGATGATAGTGACATAAATTATTGAGAAGAAAATTCCACCATAAGAACATCGTTTCATAGTAGCATAGAATTCGGAATAATGTTAAACAATAGAAGTGATAAATAATGGTGAATGAGACACCTTAACGTTTGAATATTGCTATAATATAATTGACAACTTTACATTGTATGCGATGCACGAAGACAACACATCATCCCGATTAGTTTCAATACATTATGGTATTTATTTACTGCCAGATATTATTCTGATTTCTATTCTAGCAAACATGAATCCCGGCTAACTTGCAATGCAACGAAAGTGCAGTTTATTTTTATAAGACGATAAGATTAGCATTCTGTGACTCGTACATCCGGCGTCGTCGGTCTTGCTCACAAATTGTCTCAGAGTTTACGGTCTTGGGCAAATAGTTTTAGTACTAAAAGGTAAAAAAAAGGTATCATACTTAGGTAGGTACCTGCGTGAGGAGAAAAAGCAAATATTTAGTTGGTTTTGGTCATAATGCGAGGCCAATTTTTTGGTGCAAGTCCAGTATGTTTTACGTGAAAAAATAGAAGAGTAATGAATGTGAGAGGCGTGATTTTTTAAGGTAATTATGTATTAAATTTTAAGCTGCTTCCATGTCTGATTGCGAAGAGAAAATATAGACTTGCAATTCTTCTTTTAGGCGATGGACTACCAATCTGTCGCTATTTGAACCTTTCAGTATTTTCGAGACTGGCTCTCTCTACCCCGTAAGGTACAAAGACGTGATTGTTCTAATACACATATGTATATCTGTATGTATGATCAGCATTCTTGAGAAAATCTTCCGAACAGTAATTCAGAATTCGATTTACAAATGTAGTATTATCACCAAATTAGATTCAACGGGTATCTATTGCGAGTGACATTTCAAGGGAGAGAAAAACTAATAATCCTGGGTCCCAATTCGAGGAAGTGACGTCATTAATCTTGCGACGATTGGCGGTAGTGGCAAGCAATTACTTAGCGAGGAAAAATATTAAAGTCTATTGTTTTGTTTGAGAAAGAAATTAAAGAATTTTGTAGACCCCCACTGTTATAACTATTGTGGGGAATATCAGCTTTTTATAATGGATCCATAGCAGAAACAGCGCTTATAGCTCCAATAGTCTGGCAATACATCAGAATTATGTGATTTAAGCTGATTTAAAAAATAACGACTGAAGGTATAGCACAGAGGTATAGTTTGTAGGTACTATTATATCATAATAAAAAGTAACGTATTTTTCCATTTATACACATAAATTAAATAAATATACAATATCCTTTTACGCATGTAGAAAAGAAAAATATAAGCATGTCGCTCACATTTCTTAAAATATTAGCTTGTAAAGAATGTGTTATCGCTTACTTACTACAAATAATTATTACAATTAATACGGCCTCTAATTAAGACGGCCTCTGTGGCGCAGCGGTAGTGCGCTTGTCTGTGTCACCGGAGGTCCCGGGTTCGAATCCCGGCCAGGGTATGATGAGAAACAAACTTTCTGATTGGCCAGGGTCTTGGATGTTTATCTATATAAGTATTTATTATAAAATATAGTATCGTTGAGTTAGTATCTCGTAACACAAGTCTCGAACTTACATCGAGGCTAACTCAATCTGTGTAATTTGTCCCGTATATATTTATTTATTTATATTTATTAATGGGTGAGACTCACCAGAATCCACATATTTGAGGACGAACTGCACGTCTGGTCCTAACGCCAATGCCACCTCTAAGGGTAACTCTGTGTCGCGCAGCACATGAACTGAAAGACGAAAAATCTAATATAAATATCGATTGTCGCACCATAGGTACCACAAATGTTTCCTAGCTGTTATTTGGTGCATAAATACATGCATTATTAATTGTTAAATATTTTCAAATAGAACCTCGTTGTTGTTTTTTTTTTTTTTTTTTTTTTTAATATTTTTTTTTATATGCTTAAGCATTGTGTTGGCTATGGTTTTCTATGATTCGGTTTTCTTGATATATTATAAACACAAGTCGCGCCGATGGGCACCTGCTATTTGATACAGGTAGAACCTCGTTGTTAAAAAAAAAAAATATAAACTTTAATATTTCATAAATTTTTCCAGTAATGGACTTCAAGCTGCTTGAATCAACAATACTAGGTTATAAAAATCCGGAGTATTTTAGAATAAGCCCGCGAGAATTTCGGGACATCTTCTCTTAGTTCCCCCCGTAGAAACTCCAATAAGAATCTTTACCCCAAATTAAGTCTCTCCACACCCAGCGGTTTGGGCTATGCGTTGTTTGTCAAACAGCCAGTTACTCAGTAAAGAAAGAGTTTTACATAAATAGATTTATTGGATCAATCAACAAATTTAATAACACAGTTTTTTTTTTCAATGTCTACTGTGAATAGAGCATAAAAACAATTGTGGATTTATATCAACATGTATTTATTATTGGTAGGTATATGTATTCAATTTATAACTATATCATTTTAAGTTATTTATTTTTGAACGAAAATAAAAAATTACGCACAATGTCAGAAAATTTCGATACTTCTTTTTTATATCACTTCAAAAACATTTCCCTATCTTGACGTACAAAACAATCGTCATTGTGTTATCGTCGAAAATTATTTGGCTAAAGCTAAAAGGAGAAAAATAACTTGACTGTAAATTTATTCCCTTTATATCTTGCAAACATACATACATATCATCACGTCTTTATCCCTTGCGGGGTAGACGGAGCCAACAGTCTTGAAAAGACTAAAAGGCCATGATCAGCTGTTTGGCTTAATGATAGAATTGAGATTCAAATAGGGACAGGTTGCTAGCCCATCGCCTAAAAGCAGAATTTATTTCTTGCTATATATATTTCCTTTTACTCGAATAAGTGAATTATAAATATTTTTTTAATATTATACAATTGTAAGTCAATAATAAAGATTATTTAATAAAATTACAACGAAGTCTTACATCTCACTCTTTCTAACGTGCTCATCATGTCTAGAAATTATTTGAGAAAGAAATGCTATACTTAATAAAGAATAAAATATAATTTGAGGCCAAATAATCTAAGAGGCGGCTCGAAGTAACAAAAGGGAACAAATCTTTAAAGCATTTGAATACAGCCCATTATGAGGGTCACAACGGCACCTACTCTTTGTGAAAGTAAAAGGATCGTAGTCAAAACAGGGGGAATCAGTATTGTGACAAAACAATAAGCCAAGTAATGGTGACAAAGTTGATTTCCACATTTGTTAGGTATTTATAGAGGGTTATTGGATAAGAGCAATTTTATATTCACGTCTAACTAGTTTTCTATTATACATACATATGGTCACGTATAGACGTGACCTCTGTTTACCTCGCAAGGGATATAGATCCCTTGCGAGGTAGACAGAGCCAACAGTCTTGAAAAGACTGAATGGCCTCGTTCAATTATTTGGCTTAGTGATAGAATTGAGATTCAAATAGTGACAGGTTGCTAGTTTTCTATTACTTTATTTACTATTCAGAAATGCCGTGTGACTCCCGGCATTTTAGAAAAGTACCACTCCATCTTTTTCCCATGTATGTCGTACAAGGAGGCTTAGGGATAAGCTTATAAACTTGACACTCTTTTTTAGACGCTGGACTAGCAACCTGTCACTATTTGAATCTCAATACTATCATTAAACCAAACAGCTGAACGTGGCCTAAAAGTCTTTTTAAGACTATTGGCTCTGTCTATCCCGAATGGGATATAGACAACCCTATGTACTTACGTTTGCATGTCTTACTACTTATTGGCGTTAGTTCCGGTAACATCCTCACCTTCCTGGAGAGGACAGACGCATAATAGCTTGAAATTTTATCTAGGTATCTGTAGGAGACTTTTAATTGACTCTCTTTTTCTATTATTTCTATTCTGACTTTTAACTTAGTCTTTTGCAATATGTGTAGAGTACAAATTTATTTTATTCTTTTTAGGATACATGAGTGCGTTTGACCTCAACATACCTAAAAATAGGAAGAACGATAATGTCTTGTTATATTCTTCGGTTATTATCTCTAACACAAGTCTCGAACTTACTTCGAGGCTGACTCAATATGTGCTATTTATTCAATCCGCCAAGACATTCCATATTTAAAATTAATAGTAGCCTTGCATATCTTGTAGAGCGATGGATTCATGCTTTAAGTTCGAAAGCGCCCTTGTTCAGCAAACAGTGATGATTAATGCTTATCTGTGACTGCAAGGAATGTAATTACAAACTATCTAACTACATATTTCATGTTTAACAAGAAACCAGTTACAAGCCCAAACAATATAAATTGGCGTCCTGTAGGTGAAGGATAACCTTGTTTTGCGAAATATAGCAGTTTGGGATCTACAGCCAATTTCTTTAGTTATTTGAAACAATGTCCAACAATGTTGAAAAATGCATTTATTTTTATATATTAAGAGAGTATGCAGTGATCGTGGTAAGTGGAAAGATTTAGTATCTGCCTACTCTTCCGGGGAAGAGGCGTGATGTATGAATGTATGATTTATGATGAATTTCACAAACTACAATAAACTTTATAGTGTTATTGCACCTTAAACCCTATGGCAGTGTTCTCGTGTAATGAAAATAATATGAACTTCAACAAACCTAATAGGGCTGCGTATTCCATCTGGTAATCCAAATTACTAAGAATCAGTCGGATTACTCGTATCACGTCTTTCAATCAATAATTAAAAATTAAGAGGACCCACTCTTCTACCTATTTATACATACACGAAAAATTTCTTATCCTTAGTTAATCTAGATTTTTCTTTATGATTAGGTCAATATGTGTTTATTTTTTATATATATTTTTGTATTTTATATTTATGTATTTATTTATATTTTTATTTAATCTTTTTATTGAGTTTAAATATTTGTTGGAACAGAGAATCATAGACATCCCTATCCAGAACAATTGCATGATCCCTGTATGTTTGTCTTATTCACGATCGCATAAACATTTTACAGCTTCGTAATAAAACGTCTCTTAACTAATGATTAAGACAACGAAGCTTCTGTGACACTTACAACTGAAGCAAGTTTATAAGACTAAGATTTTATTATTTAAGCATAATAGAGTCAACATAACTTAATCAAAAACTACTCGTATAATCATCTAAGTACATATTCGCTCGCTTAATTATAAAAAAAATTGAACAATTAATTCATTCATTCATACAATCACGTCTTTATCCCTTGCGGGGTAGACAAAAGCAGCAGTCCTGAAAAACTGATAGGCCACGTTAGGCTACGCTGTTACGCTTAATGATAGAATTGTGATTCAGATAGTGAAATTTAAACAATGAAGACAAAAAAAATAATTGAAAGATCGGAAAACTAGTGAGTTCAATTGATCCTTACTTTCAAACTAATATTATATAAGAGTTTGAAAAGAATTTGGTGTTACCGAACGATAATTAGAACTTTTGCATGAATTTTACGCATGAATTTAACAGGAATCTAAAAGTTTAGCTACCATAACTCCTGTCGTAAAAATCGGAGCAAATAATTATTGCTGCATGAGAAATTACGTGAATATTTTTCGCAGGTACTCAACAAAGTTGCAGGCAGGTCATAGATTTAAATAAAGATAAAATTAAAATAACAAAAGTAAAATGAAGGTTTAATTGGAAAAGGAAAGAGTGCAAGGTTCTCACGAGAATCATAATATTAGCTCCCCTTCGCTCCCGTCGCGTGCTTCTTTTAGGCACTAATTTCGAACAAACATTCCATTATTCACGAAATTATAGTTATTATGTAGGTAGTAATTTGCAGTGCAGTCCAGTGTATTAAGGGGATGCTATTCTTAATGATATTTGAAACTTTTTAGGAACACGGCTTCGCATTGAGTCAATTTCTTCAAATCCTCTCTTAGTTCATGCCTGCCCTGTAAAAAAGAATCTTCTTTCTCCTAGCGATAATCCTAGTTACTCCTGACCTATCTGCGTTTTGTGACCAATTGTGCTGAATTGAGGAACTGAAGTTTTAACTCTACTACATGTCTTCAAAGAGTTCTATTATCTCACACAGATGTACCGATGTACACACTCCAGGAATTGCACACACGTATTAATATAATATCATGCGTCTTTTGAGGCATAGCTACCTATTGCAATACTTGTTTAAATTACATATATTGCTTCATCTACAATCAATCTTCTTCATGCAAGCTTTAGGTTACTTCAGGATAAGGCTGACGTTTCGCCAGAACTTCCCCGATTTGATCAAGGTACGTACTTTTTGACCTTCTCATCCAATATTCCCATTTACACGCGCCTTCTTCTTTTTGGACTTCGTGTCGATGAAAATCAAATTTTTAGAACCGTAACGGTGACTGTCATCAGGTAAGTATGTAAATATATTTGTTGGATTATATAACCAAGAGGGACAAAAGTCATTTTAATTTAGTCGTTTAATTTAACATCATTAGAATAGAATAGATTTATTTTCAAAATTGGATACACTATATTATTGGATATATCTATAATACTGACGTCACATCACTTAAATGTAATCATAACTACCACCGCTTCCAAAGGCACATGTGTAGAAGAAGCGGCGGTACAAACTACACTGCAGCATTTTCACCGGACGTCAATTTACAAATAAAGATCTCTTTAATCTAAATAGTGAACACATTGTCATTTGCAGGAAGATCGTCTGCAAGGGCTCTGTAGTAAGAAATGACCTCTTAAGGGGCAGTTTCCGTGGGTCGGAGGGCGCGCAGATAGCAATCTTGATTAATTTCACGCAAAAACATGACCCGTTTGTTATTAAGTGCTGTTGTTTGTGCAACTTGCATTAATTAGGACCGTTTCATTTTGCTAGCTGTTACCCGCGGCGCCATTTACCCGGGAATTATCGAAAATGCGCTAAGTTTCAGATCATGTCCGATTGATACATAGATACACATATATAATCACATCTATATTCCTTGCAGGGTAGACAGGGCCAACAGTCTTGAAAAGACTTATAGCCACGTTCAGCTGTTTGGTTTATTGATATAATTGAGATTTAAATAGTAGCAGCTTGCTAGCCCATCGCTTAAAAGAAGAATCTAAAGTTAATAAGCCTATCTCTTAATCGCGTTTTACGACATCCATGAGAAAGAAATGAAGTGGTCCTATTCTTTTTTCAATTGGTGCGAGAACTACACGGTACCTACATATAATTCAGAAAAAATATTTCTATGGATTGACAGAAGGTAACGTAAGGCCATGAGGTACTGTTAACAATTATCGTAGGGTGATACTATTAAAGAGTATGCATTTTTCATTTAAATTTAATTTCAAGTTCACGCTAAGTAATTTCACAAACTCTTGCGGTCAATTGCATACGTGTATCTGCTAAGGATAGCATTCCTATTAGAATCAAAATGTAACCTAAAGCTAGTAACTGTATTATTTATATTTTGCACAGGACTTAAAGTTGTACAATACAAAATGAGATTCCCCAAAAAAAAAATATATATATTCACTCTCCCCTCTGTTTTACTTATAAATTGCAGATAATATTGATAGATAAGATAGAAGAAGACAGAAATATATCAACAGCAGCTGCCTACAAGAACCAATTTTGATTAACTCCAGCAAAAACGGAGGCGTTTGTTTTGACAGCTCTTCTGTTTGCGTTTAATTTACCGGCGATTTTCGGCGGTTTAATTTGTGGCTTATGAGCGATGATTAATATGGGAATAATTTGAACACAATGCCGTAATTTAAGCACATTCAGCTTCACAAAAATAACTCGAATCTCTCTCTTTAAAATTTTCCTAGCGTTTGTACTAGTGTTGTCGTCAATATTTAATATCGATAGCGATCTCAATTTTTAAAGATTACAATTATGGAACATGTTAGCTTAACTTGGGACTCTTCTTTTAGGCAATGGGCTAGCAACCTGTCACTATTTGAATCTCAATTCTATCATTAAGCCAAACAGCTGACCGTGGCCTTTTAGTCTTTTCAAGACTTTTAGCACTGTCTACCCCGCGAGTAAAATAGACGTGACTATATGTATGTATGTACAATTACGGATTCGGCAACACTATTTTACCGAGTTACGTACATATGTATGTATTGACGCAGCCAAGAGTTTATGATCTGTCTCATAAACATGAACATTTGAATAATATAATAAAATATATTGAATAATGAAGAAAATGCTGCAGTGCAGTTTGTTACCGCTTCTTCTACAATGACGCTTTGGAAGCGGCAGTAAACTTAGTTTTAAGTAACCAATGTTCTGAAACCAAACGTTTCGACAATTATTAAGCGATATGTAGTATCCTATAATAATTAATAAAATTTTAAACTTGAATTTGAATAAGGTACAATTAGTATACAAAAATGTACAAAAAATCTTTAATTTATATTATTTATGTCGTATGTAGCCGCAAGCCGGGATGCTGTTAATTGCATAAACCAGGTGATTTAAAGAGGTCACTGGTTCAAAATTTACATAAGATAATAATCGTATATATAAACACAAAACAATGGGGCCACATAAAATTAGTTATGGTCATATTGACCTCCAGACTCAGGGCAGGGTCAAATAGTAACGACAGTGAGTGGCCTCACGTCTTGTACGTTGTTTTATTGTATACTATATTTTGGCTGTGGTTTTGCTCATTTGAGAATTTCCATTTACTTTTGAAAGTCTATTCTATCTCTGTGCTATATTTCGTCCAAATCGGTACTGTATTTTTTGAGTTTATTCGTTGCAAACATAAATGCAAAAACACAAATCTGTTCTCTTTATAATATAAGTTTTAACTATATTTTGTTAAGAGATTTACTTCCATGTTCAGAAAGAGTAGCTTGTATTAATTATCTATATCATGTTATCATTATCTATATACATTAAAATTGAATTTAAATCGGTCATTTTTAATGTACGCACTACGCCATCGGGCAGCACAGCACCAAATAGCTGAACGTGACCTATCCTACTATATCCTGACTATATACCTATTGTGGTCAAATGCACTCAAATTGCTAATAATAAATAAATTGGGAGGTTACAGACAGACTTTTGCATTTATAAGAATAGATTAAAGGACCCAAGGCAGGAGTTAATATATACATACAAAAGTTAGCTATGAAATGTTAGTAAAGCGCGTGTTACAGACATAAGTTAAAAAAAAATAAACGGGAAAGTCTCGAATACTACTCTCATACTGTATATAAGTACGTTTCTTATCTGTTGTTATTTTTAACCGCTGTATAATAAACAAGCCAGGGCTGCAATCGATCAGACGTCTTGTACCTTAATTACTAAAGATAATGTACAGTGAACAACAAAAGTTCGGTACACTAGCTTGCCTGCAGCTTTGCTCGTGCGCATTTAGTGCCATCTACAAAAGAATACAGGTTTTTCGCAAATCCCACGGGAACGAAGTTAGTTTTACTAAGTTATTATAGGGTCTAAATAATCTGGTAAATTTCACTTTATTACCCAGTTTTCACTAGATACGGTACCCATTTTTGGTGATACTAGTTAGACAATTCAAACAATTTACAAACATGAACAAAACGACGCCTTTTCTTGGAGAAAAAGAAAGAAACTACATCTTTCTACTTGCAATAGTCCAAGCATACTTCTTTGTTACAAAGCGATTATTCAAAAATTTGCGCTACTGCATTTTTAATTTTAAATAAAGAAAAATTAATGCGTAAACAATTATTTTATTGTTAAGAAAGCCAAAAAAATATATTAATAAGAGTAAGTATTGTAACTAAAAAATCCCAAATCCGTCTCTGTTGAGGCCTTTTGCAGTGTTGTACACGCACTGTAAATATTTATGAAGGCTCGATAATATTCCCCTCGCGAAATTGAGGCCAGACAACCCTGAAATACCATTAAAAGCATGTGCACACTAATGTTATCGCAGCCATCGCTTCATACACATGTTGTAAATAAATTGTAAATGTAGAATAACCTTTATATAGGCATTACATTCGTACATAGAATTTTTAATTTAGATATTAATTCACGAAATTGATCATACTGGTCCTTTAAATTTTCATATGATGGCATGTGTATGCGTAGGTACATTCTTTCTCCGATCTTTGCGGTTTCCTGCAGGCACTATCTGCTACTATACTTCGGTTCCCGTTTACCATAGCGCAACCATATCAATATACTTATCCTTTTGTTTGTAAACCATTAACACACACACATAGACTACTTTTTTCGCGGAATTCATCAGGAGCGGAGTCCCACACAAAAACTAAAAGATAATACATTGCTTGTATAAAATTAGCTTTGCTTTTACTGTGCACAGCCCTTATATATTTACTTTTACTACCGAAACGTAACAAGAACATCCGCACTATGAAAATAATGAGGTAAGGAATATTTTAACAACCCTTTTTATACCGACTATTAAAATCCTCCATACGCATAATATCTGTTCTGTAAAATATTATCTTGATTCACTTTTGAGTTTTATAAAATAATATTAAATACTGATCAAAGGAGCGGTAGACTCTCTTAACTGCAGTTAAAAATTATTTATAAATGTGTATATTTGTTTGTTTGTAACTTGTTCATGCTTTAACTGTTTTTTTTTTATTATAAACGAATTTTCAATTTTTCATCCACGTTCAGCTGCATGGATTTATGATAGAATTGAGTCGCCTTTAACGACATCCATGGGAAAGATATGGAGTGGTTCTATTCTGAAGTGCTGGAAACCACACGGCTATTACAAACATTTTTATTCAATTTTATCATAAAGCCAGCACAACACAACAGCACAAAACAAAACAGCTTAACGAGCCCTTTCAGTCTTTTCAAGACTGTTGGCTTTGTCTACTCAGCAATGCATATTAGGCGTATGAACATTTTTATCAACACTATTACAAGAACAGATGACGCAAAAGTACTATAAACGAGATGGATATCACATTATAATCCCTTCATGGGTAACTTTAATGTGCTCACCGATTAATTTCATTGCACAGATTATATATAAACCGATTTTAATTGACATTGTCAATACCACTCTACTGAAGTACAGTCGTTAACGGAATTGTTATTGAAATTATTACTTTGGAAGAATTGTTTTGCTTAAATGTTCGCTGTAAAAACTGCAGCGCCGTGATGATCCAGTTAAAATATAGGGAATGTAGAAATGACACCTTAACAAAATCGTTCAGCCACGCGAACGAAGTTGTGGGCATCAGCTCAATTAGTCGTCGGCTTCGGTTTGGTTAAATTTTTATAGAATCAAATCACCTATAAGGTGAAGATGCGATTGGGAACACACTTAGATGACCAAAATGGTACATTTTTTTTAAATATCTGGCACTAAAGCTTCTTCATATAAAAGAATATTATGGAAGTACATACATACATATAATCACGTCTATATCCATTGCGGGGTAGACAGAGCCAACAATCTTATAAAGACTGATATGCTAAGTTCAGCTGTTTGGGTTATTGATAGAATTGAGAATCAAATAGCGACAGGTTGCTAGCCCATCGCCTAAAAGAAGAATCTCAAGTTTATAGTCATATTCCTTAGTCGCCTTAAACAACATCCAGGGGAATAAGACTGAGTGTTCCTATTCGTTTTTTTATTGGTGCTGGTAACCACGCGGCACTATTTTGTAAGTACTTTTTCTTTTCCTCCTACCTTTTATATCTCCTTTTTCGATATTTCTGTGCAATAAAAAAGCTAAAAGCTATTATTGAACATTAAATATCAAAACTTTTGTCCGCCATCATACCAAGCCGGCAAGGTAGCGATTTATGCTCAACGCGTGTAAGAGTGAAAATGACATTTCGGATGGTTTCCCACGGGCGGCGCGCAATTACAGATACCAGATGCCTACTTTTTGCGTCGCGCCGATCAAAGGATCGAAGGCCGAGCAACAGATACGCTATCTGATTGACTTTTTCGGATTTTTGAGCACCTTGGGATAACTGGTGTCTCTGTTCCATCATAACGTATTCTCGGTAGTATTCTGAGCACAGATTGCAGAAGTCAACATTGAACATGAACATTGGAACATGAACAACAATTACTTTTAATCCCACGTGGTGTTAGAGCCTTGTTACCATCGGCTCTGTCTTCCCCGTAAGGGATGAAGAAGCGTTGTATACCTACATGTATGTAGATGGTCACATCTCTTCTTCAAATTCTAATTGTAAGTTATTTGAGTACTGTTCACTATCTTACAAAGTAAAAAAGCAAGAAATAACGTTATTACTGGGAGAATTTTATCTAAAACCCTTTAATCTGAATATTGACTTTGTAACTTCAAAAAGGTAAGTCATTGCGTCATAACGCCATCAAGAACAGCCATCACAATTTGTCTATATTACCTGAACTCATGGTAGCATTAGAAGTCATGCAATCTGCGATTGTCAACGCTTTGACACACTGGCATGCCTAATGGAAGGGTAATGCCCAATACCGCTACATTGTGCAACAGCCCTATCTTATTTGCATCATCGAGTTTGACGGAGATTTTGTAGCAATAGTTATTTTTTCAATCACTATTAAACTCCGTATCTTTCCTTTGGGTGTTGTTTATAACTTGGAATTATTTTTGTAAGCCACATAGGTTAGAAAACTGTCACTATTTGAATCTCAATCCCATTATTGAGCCATACAGCTGAACGTGGCCTTGAAGTCTTTTCAAGACTGTTGGCTCTATCTCCCGCGCAAGATATATACGTGACTATATGTATGTATGTATGTATCTTTATACTATTAAATGCTCCCATTTAATCTTTGACTTCAAAAGGTAGAAATGTAGCAGAGTGGCGCAGTGGAAGCGTGCTGGGCCTATAACCTATAATAAAACCAACGGATACGTGACAACTACTAACTTTATTGATCCGAAATACATCCTAAACAAGTGACGCTAGACAAATATTCATTTTTTTTATTCCTGAGGCATCGTTATACTCTTTATATTATAATCATTATTTCTACAGTTTCAGGAATCTCGTTTACATACATACATACATAAACTCACGCCTCTTTCCCAATCTCGTTTACCAATGACAATATACTCCTAAACTACTAAAAATTCCGTTAATTTTCGGTCACTAAGTAATTTTCACCTGAACGTCCCCGATTTGTTCATGACACGTTCGTTTAAGTGCAAAAGTCATTTAGAAAAATTCTCAACTTGGTTCATCTGTCACCGCCTACGACATTTTCCGAAATTATTAAGTTCCTATTTATGGATTTTTCTATTTTAATCTGTCGGAAAGCACGAGTCTGATATTATAATAACCAAATCGTTTAAAAGTTAAATTAAGTTTGAAACTGCACTGAAAAAGCAGCACAACAAAGTCCGACGTAACATTTTCTAAATAAACGTCCCACGGCATAAAATAATAGCGATACAGAGAAATAACTTATGTCTTTTCTTATTATATAGGAATCACTTTTTTTTAAGAATGTTGAATTTGAATTAGTAAAAGTAAAAGAATACTCGTAAATCCCATTTCAAGTTTTTGAGTATCCAAACAAAAATAAATCACTGATTGTATTGATGATTTATTTCTTGCTTCCTTTGAATAACGAAAATAAAAAAAAGATACGTGCCAACCACGCCGGTTTCATGTTTTCCCTGTGCGAGCAACCTTCTTTAATGATAGCTTTTGCTTAAAAGGGGTACTAATTTGGACATCTTTATGGTATCTACTAATAATTACGATTTTGTTGACTTTTCTTCTCACTGATACAGGCGTGAGCAAGAACGCATAAAATTTTATGAAACCAATTCTGTAGCGTGCCGTGTGGTTCCCGGCACCAATACAAAAAAGAATAGGACCACTCCATCTCTTTTCCATGGATTTCGTAAAAGGCGACTAAAGGATAGGCTTACAAACTTGGGATTCTTTTTTAAGGCGATGGGTTAGCAACCTGTCACTATTTGAATCTCAATTCTATCATTAAGCCAAATAGCTGAACGTGGCCATTCAGTCTTTTCAAGACTGCAGCCTCTGTCTACACCGCAAGGGATATAGACGTGACCATATGTATGTAATTCTGTAGTCTCCCTATTTTGCATCCCCCGGGCAGGGTTAAGCCCATCAAGTACTGTTAGTGAATTAAAGTGACATCCAGTGTAACGGAGACGAGTTTTTGTGGCCGGGGCCAGGCGGGCCGGCTGTTTATTGGGTCGAGTAATGATAGACTTTACGAAGGCGACCAATCAGTCAGTTGCTGCGTTTTTTTTATCGTCTTAAAGTCAAAGAACGCTGGTTTGGACATGGTAATTATTTGGCATGTGATATTTTGACTGTTACTGTGTGTTATAGCAGATGCTTTGATGTTAAAGTTAATTGAAGATGTATAAACTCCTAGCCCGAAAGATTGGATAAGAGCTTAAATACTTTCGCTACGTGATCGTGCAAGGAATTCGAAAATAAAAGATAGATGAACGTCATAATAGAGATAGTGGGTAGGGCATAAGCCATTAGAATAGACGACCAAAAGAGCTTGAAGTTACCTTAATGGTAGCCACGTACAGGTGGCTAGCGACACTATCAATCTCCAACTAATTGGTTTCACACCTTTATCGAGGTTGCGTGTAGATGCTGAATTCCGGCTGCTTCCAACCATTTAAGGTATATCTATATATGTATCTCTGTGGGGGGTGTTTATCCAGATCCATAGACGACGTTTCTATCGCTGTTTCGCTTTTTATTATGTCAGTACCTGGTTGACCGAGCTTTGCTCGGTTTTTTGTTTTTGGTAGAACGTGTTTTAATATTAGTCAAGTTTTGCAATAGTATCGAGTAGAAAGAGTTTTTTTATTTTTATACCCAGTGTGGCCCTCATCAGTCATGGTGTTATAGATGGCGCTGATATAGTTTCTTAAAACGCGGTTTTTTAAAATGTTTATATATCTTAGGAACCGAGCTTTTCTCGAACCTAGGACCTTGATAAATCGATTCCTTGAGCCGAAAAGCCCCTAATCTGTAACTTTCATGAAAATCGTTGGAGCCGTTTCCGAGATCCTGGTTATATATATATACAAGAATTGCTCGTTTAAATATATTAGATGAAACGAGACAGCGATTTTTTTGCGCAGTAAACACATCGCACGTGCTTTGCTATGGACACTGCATTAATTTTGCAGCTGAGATGTTTATGATGAAGACTCACCTCCGTGGTGAGGATGGACGCTGAGCAGGAGACAGGGCTCGTCTCCTGGCTCTCGGCAGCAGTCCAGCACGTCTTGGCACGTGGTCTGCGGGGTCACCGGCACGTGAGTGGGTGCCCAGCCTGTGCCGCTCTCGCACCACACTCGCACTATAATCTGAAAAGTAATGCGCATAGGACAGTCCTTGTAGATGAGAAAGCCAGTATGTTTCAAACAATTTGCTTTGTGACGTTGTGAAAGTTGAGGTGTAAATCAAATATAGTAGATATCTTACCCGTAGTAAGACTATTAACAAACTAACATACATACATATAATCACTATATCCCTTGCGGGGTAGACAGAGCCAACAGTCTTGAAAATACTGATAGGCCACGTTCAGCTGTTTAGCTTATTGATAGAATTGAGATTCAAATAGTGACTTAGTCGCCTTTCACGAGATCCAAGGGGAAAGAGATGGAGTGGTTCTATTCTTTTTTTCTATTGGTACCGGGAACCACAGGGCACGGCAAAGTAATGCACTTATAGTTAAAATGCAATGGTTATAAGGAATTTCATTTTATTTAGAATAATTTTGGATTTTTGATGGCAAGAGATTGGATAGGCTTTCGTTTTTACTATACACCTCATCCTAAGATCGAACGCCTCTCTCAAGTACCAAGATATTTTCACAAGTACTTATTAATTAATCATAAATTAAGCTGTCAATTTTCTTACAACTGGCTGATTATTGTTAAATTCAGTAGAAAAATAAAATAATGCAATCTATGCAATTGGCACAAACTAAGTCATATCTCAAAAATACATATAGCTTTTATATATTTTGTTTTTTCGTAAAAATAATTACACTTTTAACTATCATTTTTCAATAGTTAATAGATAAACTCTGTTACAATTTAACTTGTCCTAAATTTCATCAATATAACGAAGAACAAACGCAATTAATCTTCATAACCAAACTTGCAACGTTGTGTTAATTTTGAACTTCCAATCTCCTTTCAATAGAATTTTCAATAAGTTCACAATTTACCCGCCCAGGTGGAGGCGGCGCTAGTGTGCTAGTTTCCAACTTGTTAGATAACAGTACCCTCTTTCTTGTAAATTGCATGTCCTCCGCAGTTTTCCTCACAATTCACTTTGCGTTTAAACTTTAGCGCGATTTTTCATACTGTTGTTCAAGTTACATTGTTGCTGTGGATAATTTGATTTTTCATTCGTTTTACTCTGTAGGAGGTTACTATTACAATGTTCACGGTTGCTATTGCTCATGAGCAAAAATTGGAAATAGAAACAATATTTATAGGCATACATAAAAGAATTAAAGACGTCCTGGCAAAGGGTCAGGTAAAGAGTACCCGAAACCGCCGAGCTTGCATGAAGAGAGTTATGAATGTCGATGAAGCGAAAGAAATGTGCAGAGGTCGTGGCAAGTTAAAGTGATTTTGTGTATGTCTGTATGTACACATAAATATATAAAATCATGCTTAACCGCGGGATAAGCACAAATTACATATTTCCTACGTATTTTACTTGCCACGATAATATGTGTTTGTTTGCCCGTCACTCACGCCAAAACCACTGAACCAATCTCTGTAAAATTTTGCAACATATAGTACCTATGCAATACGAAGAAGAACATATGACATTTTCACGCGTGCACAGCCGCGGTCTTAAGCTAGTCTAAATATAAATCTCAAAAGGCAACAATGGCGAACACGATAAAGTAATAAACAAACCTAACAGCAATATAATAACACCTCCCTTAGGATATCAAAGTTATCACAGCCAATTGTTTTACCGATGGGAATTAACTAATTAATATCTCAACTTACTCCCATTAAGGTAAGATTATGCATTACAGTGCACTGAATAGTTCATCCGACATACATCTCCCATGAAATATGCAATTAGACGCAGAAAATCACTGCACTAATTAAAAATATAATCCCACGGACCACGTCGGGAATGCAAATGAGTCTTTTCCTACATTAGTTTACACAAACGACCTTGTAATTGCGATTTTATGGAGAGCGTGGTGTGAAATTTTACTATCTAGTCGTTCGACGCGACTAAGACCTCGCAAACACTTTAAATTTATACAATTCATTCATATTATCATCACGTCTATATCCATGCGGGGTAGACAGAGCCAGCAGTGTTAAAAACCTGATAGGCTACGTTCAGCTGTTAGGCTTAATGTCTTCCACACCTTTGCTGGGAACCTGACCCATATAGAGCCATCGCTATAATATGCAAGTTTAAACACGATATTTACCATCACAGAAACAGAATATATCGGAATCACTCAAAATTATGTGTGATTTGCATTACTCTTCTTTATACCACATACATATATATGGTCACTTTTATATCCCTTGTGGGTTAGACAGAGCCAGCAGTCTTTTTTTTTACCAGCTTAATAAAAACGCTCTGACCACTAACGATTTTTCTAACACGGATATTACTACGTTTGTAGTAGTCCAATTAGTTACAGCAGCCCGAAGGTTCTTCGCATCCTACTTCTTACGTCCTAATTACAGTACAAATGCCATGTTAAGACTTCCTCGCCACCTCTTTTTCTAAACAGCGGGACGCCTGTTGGTTATTCATAAAGTTCTCACTATATGTATGTAGAGCGCACATAGGTCTTATTTAATAATATTAATATAAGCGTGAGCACGTATATATAATTTTAAAAAAATATTACTTAGTTTAGTGAATATAAAATTATTAATATATTCGCGTAGTGATGTGTGGTTCCCGGTACTAATATAAAAAATAGGACCACTCCATCACTTTCCCATGGATGTCGTAAAAGGCGACTAAAGGTTAGACTTATAACTGGGGATTCTTCTTTTAGGCGATGGGCTAGCAATCTATTTGATTCTCAATTCTATCATCGATCCAAACAGCTGAATGTGGCCCACCAGTCTTTTCAAGACTGTTGGCTTTGTCTACCCCGCAAGGGGTAAATACGTGATTACATGAATCAAAATGATTATGTATTTGTTAGAAATGTTGATCCAGTTTCCATGTTTTAACTTTATAGGAATACGACCAGCTTACCTAGCAATTTCGAATCATATTGCTAAATAAAAAAGATTATAATTTACAATAAATCTATGTGAATAAATATATGTTCAAAATTCGCACGATAAACGCACTTTTGCTGAAACAAATATATTCCACACTGTCTCTAATGGATCCACCGCTAACTTTTTACAACCACGGCGCCGTATAGAGATATATGATTTTCCGCCATTTGCGCATGCGCTCGTGATCAGCACTATATGTATGTGTTTACTAATTGATAGTTATCGTATAAGTACACTTGTACTTACTGAGTTTCCTACAGCAATTTATTAATTTACTAGCTTTTGCGCGGGGCTTCGCTCCCTTGGGAAATTCTTATAAAGCCCATGTCACTCCCGAAGGTCTACTCTATATAATTGCCAAACTCCGTGAAAATCAATCAATTGTGTTTCTTCGTTAAAAACATACAAAAATCCTTTTATTTTTTCTCTTTATTATATGTGTGGATTAGCCGTTTCCCGCGACTCATGATACTAGTTTTTTTTTTACTGAAATAGTGGCCTCCCAGTATTGTGAACATTTCATCTACCCCATACGGGATAAAAAATATTAATTTAACGTTTGAACGTGTGCACACATTTAATTGCCTTTCTTTTGGCCATATCAATTAATTTAGAAGTTAAATTTTTATCTGTCACGCTTTTTTTAAATAAGAGCAAGACATCTTAAGTAATTTCTATTCCTATATAAGTAAATTTTATGAATTTGAATTTGAAAAATTCAAGTACAAAATTCCATATAACGTTTTCCCGTTTTCCGTTCTACAATTTTTAGCATAAATTAAAAGTTTAACGCGAGCCAGTGACTCGATTTAACGTTATTAGTTTTGAGATGAATCCTTCGTCCAGCGCTTGCTAAAGATTTACTTCCAATGGTACTACGAGTATACTGCATAAATTTTCCTTTTTACGTAATAATAAAATTTTATTTAATTACTATTATTTTTCGTTGTCTCTTTTTAATCTTTATTCTATTTTTGAGTCAACGAATATTTTGTAGTGGTTGAGTATTGTGACTACGCATTAAGGGGTAGAGATCTGTGTATTCCTAAACAAAATTATTTTTTACTCTGTCAAGGAAGAGACTGAAAAATATTTACGCAATAACAAAACAAAATTTAATATATTTGAATCCTGTGAAATAACAAATCTGCTCTATTTAATAAAAAAAATCTTTTGAAATACGGAATTTTATTTTTTATAATAATACGTATTTTCAGTTCAACCAACAAAGCTGGTTAAAAATGTTTAAGTTACAGGAACAAAAAAAAGTAGTGTGCCAAAGCAGAACATACCATCAAGTTCCGAATACTCCAGTCCACTCTGTAAAAAATATTTCCCTACAAATGTGAACGTTGCTTCATAATTATCTCGCGCGCTGACGCGAAATATTGGACGCTGAAATTTTATAGCGTGAATAATTCTGTAAATTGTATTTATTCAAATTGCAGCTAAATTTTTAAAATTTATAATTATTTCTCAGAAATGTCAGTTTAATTTTAAGTGTGTCCATTGAAGAATAGAAACTCAAGATTTAAGCAACAGTTAAAGAAATTTCCAGGGAGCTATTTAATTTCACAAATTTTTAACTCTATATCTATCTCATTGCTGGAGAATTTTTCATATTTCCTACATACACATATACATATAGTCTCGTCTATATATCTTGAGGGGTAGACAGAGCCAACAGTCTTGAAAAGACTGAAAAGCATGTTCAGCTGTATGGCTTTATGATGATGATGGAATTGATTATTCAAATAGTGAAAGATATTCCTTAATATTTATTAGGCCGTGCCCTCTTCAGAGATGTGAGGATATAACCAAGATTAACGCCAAAAGGAAGAAGATTTATTACTATTATAGAACATGTATTATTAAAAAATTCAAAAAACAATAATATAATTCAAGTTAACTAACGAATAACAAATATAATAAAATAACGAATAATAAAATTTGCAGACTTCACAACTACTGCTAGTAAATGGCCCATTAATTATTTGAATATAAATTGCATGTCTTTATTCGTGCCACTGCGCCGAACTAATAAAGGACTTCCTCGCCGCAGGAGCGCGGAAAAGCATTGAAAGGTGTTAGTACAAAAAGTGGTTTGAATAAGCCGTCTCGCCTGAATAGGACCTCGTCACATGAGTGAATACAAAATCATCTACATATTTCTGTAATGTAAATTGCTGATCGGCCATTTTATATTTATTAATACTGAGAAAAAAATCTAACGTGCCGTGTGGTTCACGGCACTTTTGAATTGGACCACTCTAAAGTGCATGGACCACACTATAGATGTCGTAAAAGGCGACTAATGGCGACAAAGTGACTCTTGTACGCGATGGGCTAGCAATTTTTTTCTCATTTGAATCTCAATTTTTTCACAATTCACACATTTAGCTCAACGCGGCTTTTCAGATTTTTCAAGTCTGTTAGCTCTGCAAGTAATATAGACGTGTCTAAATAATTTAAAAATTGCAACCGACGGCAATATTTAAAACAAAAACAGGTTTTATATCTGTAGTAAAAAACTAATTTGTACATACGACCTCGCATATGAAAACCACCGTTTTAATGGATATCAGAATAAAACAATAATATATTTTTTATTTAGAAACTATAAAGACATAAAACAACTTGACAACACTTGACATAAAACAAATATACATACTTTCCAACTTTTATAATTATTATTTTTACTGTTCTCTCTCTTCGGAAAAATAATCGGAAGCAGGTCTCTGCACGGCTCTTTACTCATGTTACTTCCGTTGACCTTTGACCCGGCCTTTGTTTTTTTTTTTGTAAATAAATAATGCGCTAACTCCGTATGGGCTTTAAGTAGGCATAATTATGAGCGGATAAAAGATATTTATTTCATTTAATATTCCCTGTGGAATGGCCATTGTCAGAAGGGATTGGTAATCCTCATTTAAATAAAGTCCTCTTTGAAATTAAAAAGCAAATTTAAATGAATGAAGTTAAATAACTAAACGCATTGTTTTATGCGATCACTAGTGTAAATAACAAGAAGACAAAATTTAAAGAAAATGATGTATTTTTCAAATCTTAAGTTTAATGATAGAATTTATTATGCATAGTTGGAAGTAAGCAAGCCCATCGCCTGAAGTAGAATTCTAAAATAACATTATCTTATGAACATATTATTTGTCAAAAAAATAAAAAAAATATGCAAAATGCAAACTGACTCTCAACGTTTGAAGTTTTCACTACAATGTTTCAAAATTTGTATTCGCCTTAGCGGATTCTTGGAAAAGCTTGTAAAACTTATGGACTTGTCTAGAATATAAACACGCTAGCTTCGCTCTCAAAATCGTATAAACCTTCTGAGCTGCCCAATACGTAATAGTATCAAAATGTTCACATTGGTGTAGCGTGATCGTGCGAGTGGAGTATTATTGGTTATACCAGTGCTGTCTATAGTGGATCAGTTTCACGGCTTTTTCATTGGTCAATGATGCATGGACAAAACACGGCGGATCCCAGGCCTCGAAACATAGTGGCTGAGGGTGGGAAGTGAGAACATGGAAAGATTACAAGTGCCATTGATACATGAATACTTCTCTTTCTCTGAGTTTACATCTTTAAACTAGCCACGATTCCTGCATGCTTTTTACGCTTTATACAAATATACATAAAATCACGCCTTTTTTCCGGAGGCGTAGGCAGAGACCACATCTTTCCACTTGACACGATCTCTGCAACTTCCTTCGCTTCATTCATATTCATAACTCTTCATGCAAGCTCGGCGGTTTCTGGTAATCTTGACCTGACCCTTTGCCTTTTTTTCGCTTCATCCGCGCTCTTGATTCAAGCTTGCCAGTTTAGTGTAAAGAGATTTTCTGGTAGAAATAGTTATATTCTTTTCATTTTAAAGAGAAATCGTTTTTTGTTATTCACTGGGGTGTGTTCATTCACTTGAACGATTACTCTGCAAGCCTACGCTACGGAAAAAAAATACCAACGCTATAAGGAAAATTTTAGGCTTTAGACAAACATGCCGTTTACTGGCACGATGTAATATATACTTGAATGCGTCTTTGCGAGACGCATGATATTACTGTCATCTGTACTGAATACGAAGTCAAGTGTCCATCAAATAGAATTATGTTAGATACTGTATCTAAATTTTAAATGTTATGCTTACATTAACCTTTTAGAGGAAATTTTCTTGTTCGATGCAACGCAGTTTGTTTGCTTGTCTTTGAGAGTAATCTAAGTTACTATTTTACTACTTAGGGCGGTCGTTGTAGATGAGAAAGCCAGCATGTTTCACACAATTTGCTTTGTGACGTTGTGAAAGTTGAGGTGTAAATCAAATATTGTAGGTATCTTACCCGTAGTAAGGCTATTTACAAACTTACATACATACATATAATCACGTCTATATTCCTTGCGGGGTAGACAGAGCCAACAGTCTTGAAAAGACTAATAGGTACGATTAGCTGTTTGGCTTAATGATAGAGCTGAGATTCAAATAGTGACAGGATGCCAGCCCATCGTCTAAAAGAAGAATCCCAAGCCAGTTTATAAGCCTACCCCTTAGTCGCCTTTTATGACATCCATGGGAACAAAATAGAGTAGTCCTATTCTTTTTTAATGGTGCCAGGAACTACACGGCGGCTTGTTACTTAAGTATCTTATATGTCCTAAAATTATTTTTAGGCTATTTCAATTGTCTTTATATTAATGTTATCTTACACAATTTCTTCCATAACAAGAGTGTGT
This sequence comes from Amyelois transitella, assembly GCF_032362555.1. NCBI lineage: Eukaryota > Metazoa > Arthropoda > Insecta > Lepidoptera > Pyralidae > Amyelois > Amyelois transitella. The sequence continues at coordinate 2,795,463 of NC_083518.1, read as the reverse complement.
TATTCCGTAAATACACAAAGCCTTATTCAATAACGGCTCCTTTATTAGAAGCTACAGCTGCGCCAGATGTATGCCTTATAATTGTAGGCAGTAATTTCCTAAGGGCCACCGGGAAACTATAACGTATTTGTGTAATGTAATGATAAAATAATTAAGTCTGTTTCCTTTTCTTTTTTTTTCAAAATAGGGAAAAAATTAAAAACCTTGAATGTTTATTTTTATAAAAAAATATCTTTTTAAAATTTGCGACCGCATTAGATTATTTTTTATAAAAAAATAACATAGGTAATTTCACTTATATTTTGCAGATTTCCCAAAAAATGTCTGCTTTCGACGGTAAAAAAATTTTGACTAAATATTTTCTGTCGGTCTGTCACAGATGATAAATTGATGAAATAAGTTTATAAGTTACCAAATTTGACCTTACGACTAAAAGACTCAGATTTTTACACGAAGTAACTCCAGATGTAGGTACCTCCGCAATCTATGCAATGTAACCTAATTATAATAGTGGCATTCATATTTAAAAGTGGGATTCATAAACTTCTTAACATAAAGCTAGGTACACATAACTCCAATACAATGTTCATTTACCCTGCCCACTCACCGGTATCATTTCTGGCACACATGTGTGGACGCTACCTTACACCGCGCCTCCTGCAACAAAGGCATTACACCATTAACATAAAACTATAGTTACAATAAGCAATGTAGGTCACCGGTAGGTAGAGACACCTACGATATATGCTTCGAATCCTGCGCAGAACGGGATATATTTTAGACTAACGACTCGCCCCGGCTTCGCACGGGTAGATTTTATTATAAATGCATACAAACTTTCACCCCGAATTAGATTCTTGAATAGTAGAGTTTTACCTAAGCGCGGATTTTTAACTATCTTCATACTAAATTTTATTCGAATCGGTCCAGCGGTTTAGCTGTGAAAGCGGAACAGACTTTGAGCTGGTCAGAAATCTGACTACCCGAGAGAAATGGGTAACTGTTTATCAAATACGGGCTTCAATAAAAGCTGCTTCTTTGGTGGAAGGTGGTGCCGCAGACTTCTGTTTACTTCAAACAATTCTATCCACACAATCACCACCTTTTAAACCTATGTATATGAATAAAGATAATATGCTCGCAGTTTCGCCCGCGTATAGCGGGAAATCTTTTCAATACCTGCTTCCGTGGAAATTTCTTGAAATTCCAAAATTAAACTCAACAAAATTCAAATGTAGATCTTGCGAATTGGGCTTTTCGTTGATACGAGTATGTCATTCAATCAGTGAGTGTCCTCTTTTGTTTGCTTAAAATTTAGCATTGCATGCTCTTAATATTGACCACCCGAGTGAAATCGGTAACCGCTTATCAAATTGCGGGTTGCAATAATGGCCGCTTCCTTGATGAAAAGTAATACCAGATGCCGCAGGGACTGCGAGTAGACGGCTTCTGTTTACTTCAGTCAATTCTCTAAGGTTCGATCAACAATATTTTCTGGCGAGGAGAATGTTTTGTTGCTTTATGAATAAAGAAATTATTTTCTACATTAGAATAATAAATACCTTGAAAATAATACATAAAGCGGTCATAAACCACGTTGACTCAATATGGATCAAAAGAAAACACAGCGCAAAAAATAATATTTCCAGTCAATCATAAGCTCTGTGCCTACAATTAAATTAGATTACTGTATTGAAACCGCTTTTATAATAGAATAAAATATATGGTCACGCCTTAAAACGAACCAACGTAACTAAATATCACTAACACACACCAAAAACTAATACAACCTACTTCTTTTATCTATGGTACGAACCTCGAAAATTGCGAAAATATTTTTCCCGATTTCACGGTTGGTCCCATAGTAAAATTGATTGACTGATTCACCTTTTAAAATGATGCCAATTAATTAAAAATATCCTTTTATATTTAGAAAAAAAAATCTCATTAATCATCAGATGTGATCTCGTAAATGATATATACGAGTATCAGCCCGTATTACTTGCTTACCCAATCGGCCAAATATTGGAGTAACGAATTGATGTTTGCAGCACCCGTATTTAAACACAAACCGCAAACTGATTGTTAAATAAATCCTTGGATAAATAAATAAAATCGCATTATTTATATTAAGTACTATTTTGAGAAACCTTTGTAATAAACTCTCTTTTATTGCTTGCTTTGAGATCTTTGGTTCGTTATTTAAAACTGTTTTCACTAATTTTAAGGAATGAAAAACGATATTATTGGAAGACCTAAACTTACGTACTTACCTTGATGGAACCAGATACGTTCTGACATATGATATCTATGGCACTCTTAAACTATGAGCTTGCATGATAATATTTATGTAGGCGAATGAAGCAATTTAATTATTATTTATGTTGATAAGTGGAGCGAAGGGGTTATAAATGTTGCTCCTCCTACCTCATACCTCTCTGGAGATGAGCCCGGAGTGCGCCTTTGACAATCCTGTAATAGGGAAAATCTTTACACGAAGGGACTCCCGTGCGGTCCTAATCGATCATGGTTACACATCCAATTGTCTGAATTGGCGTAATTGGTTTAAATCCCTGGTAACAACACATTGAGCAGCAAATGTTGCAACATTTTAAAAATAGAACAAGGTGTGTTCAACAAATAAATACTGGCCATTTGTGTGGTCCCTTGTTTGACCAGGCCCGGGTTCACACAATATCGCCATCAAAATTTTAACTATGACATTGTGCTAGCACTGGACCGGCAACATTGCTCAAGAAATTGCTTTCCTTTGTGTAAATAAATCTACAAGTTGAATAAAAGAGCGTAGGAATTTTTGAAACCTACATTTCACCGTAGCACCTACTACTTCTAAAATTATTATTTTACTATTTTCTACTAACAACTTATATATTTATTTCTTTTATAACAAAAGTCAATATACGACATTAATTGAAAAAACTCAACATAATATGTAAATAGTTTCCACTAATAGAGAACTTTATTACTTTAGAGCAATAAAATTGACTTTATTTAAATTATCTTAAACCCACTGTGGCAAATGTTTGATTCGCCTTCTTCTAGCTTCTAATTAAAAAACGAAACCCTACTGATTAATGTTCTTTATAAAAGATACCATTACATAGAAAGCCTAAGAGCGGATAACATAGAAATGACGAAAAGCAGACACAAATACTGAGAGGAAAGGAGAGGGAAATTATCCGTTGTCAATGTATTTTAGTTACGATTATTTATCTTATTTTATATCTGTAATCTTATCTTCATATTAACACACCTTTCACTTACTCGCAAACAGTCCAGCAGGCAATAAACTTGTTGAACCAACACTCCATTGTAGAAATTGACGACTTCTTCGCCGACGCTTAGACGGAGCTGTTTGAGCCCGTTGCAAATATTCAAATGCCCCTTTCAATTGAAGCTCTGTAAGGTGGAAACCTGGGGCTTGATTGCGAGCGAGCGATAATTGTGTATTTTTTATCAATATAAGATACAAATAGGTTCATAATCTGTTTATTCAATTTTAAATCATACATTATGTAACGTTAACACTTCAATTACATATCTACATAAAAACTTTTCAACATGTAGATTTTCGATTTTTGAATTGTCTCCTGTCAAACTTTGTAAAACGTTTGTGTTCACACTTTAAAACATGCAAAGCGTATAATTGTAACACTCTCGGTATCATTTTAACGTGTCCGGTAGCTCACTCTACCGCAACCTAGGACGTGACTATATCCCTTACGGAGCATATCGCCCGCGTCTTTGTCTGCTCTGTACATTTAATTGTTAACACGTAACTCGCTGTCAGTAAAACCCGAGCCGCGATTTCGTCGACTTCCAGTGCTAAATATTCATAAGCACAAACACTCTTAAGCGTGGGCGGGTTATTATGACTTCAGTGCCGTGTGCCATCAAGACCAACATTACGTTACCCTACGCACGAACTTTTACCTAAGTCAGACAAAGCTAATGTTTATTTGATCATAAATTTGGTGATACTTAATTTCAATTTGCCGATTTCTGTCGTCAAGCATATAAATTCGGTTGTAAAATTTAGAATGCCATAATATAAGGATACAACAAAATTAGCCATACTTAGTGATAGCCGTTTTATTCTCTTTGAGTCTGAGACATTGAATCATTACTTCAAACAGTAATTGGACTTAAATTGGTATGATTTCAATTTTATATGATATACTAAAATTACTTGGACTTTCATGGTTTTCTAAGTGATATGCTTGTAAACTTGAGATTCTTCTTTTAGACGATGGGCTAGCAACTTGTCCCTATTTGAATCTTAATTCCATCATTAAGCCAAGTAGTTGAACGTGGCCCATCAGTATTTTCCAAAATGTTCGCTCTGTCTTCCCGCAAAATATCAAGACGTGATTATATGCATGTTTGGTTTTCTACAAAGTTACTCGAAATTTCTGTCAGTTAAACCACGTCCTATATCATTTCGGAGCTCACCACTGAAACCAATCGATCTCTTCCGGGACACTGGTTAACAAACCTCAAACTGATATGTCTCGAGTCGATACCAATCAAATTTACACATTTTACTTATATATTTCACGTTTCTGTCTCTTACAGGGGTAGACAAAGTCAGTAGTAGTAGTCAGCTAGTTCTACCAGGGAGTGTTTTCTTTGCAGAGTAATTGCACTTCTTTTGACATAGGTACTGTATCTAATAATATACTGTTGAACTATCGATTTCCATGGCCCCAATTCACATCAATTGGCTCAGTTTGAGGAAAATCGTACATACATGACAAAACAAAAGCTCTTTTGGCGTCATTTAAAAGGCAAATGCTTCTCTTGTCGCGTCAACGTTCAGATACTTGTCGTGCGAATAGGGCTGTCTCACTGTCAGGAACATGATAACAATGTTAGATATAAGATCCTGGTTAAAAAGCGCATCACCTGAGCGTGGTCGAAGCTATCAAATAAAGCTCAGAATTAAGATACATACATATAATTGCACCTTTTTTTTCGAAGATGTTGGCGGATACAATATCCTTACATTTGCGACGATGCGTGTGGTCGCTAGTACTTAAAAATAGGACCACTCCATCTCTTTCCAATGGCTGTAGTAAAAAGCGACTAAGGAAGAAGGGATTATAAACTTGGGATACTTCTTTTAGGCGATAAGCTGGCAACCTGTCACTATTTGAACCTTAATTCCACTATTTAACTATACAGCTGAACGTGGCTTTTCAGTCTTTGCGAGACTATTTTCTGTGTCTACTCCATCTATACTAATATTATAAAGCTGAAGAGTTTGTTTTGTTTGTTTGTTTGTTTGTTTGTTTGTTTGTTTAAACGCGCTAATCTCAGAAACTACTGAACCGATTTGAATAATTATTTCACTGTTAGATAGTCTATTTATCGAGGAAGGCTATAGGCTACATTTTATCCCGGATTTCCTACGGGAAACGTCGACAATGCAGGTGAAAGTTGAATGAGTCGGCCATCTGCGAGCTTTCCACGCGAACGCTGCGCAAACCAACAAAGATATAGTAAAACAATGTACTAAAGATGTGAAGTACTCATTTTTTGCCACAAAAAAGTCCGCGAGAGCATATATCTATCTCTTAAGGTTTACTTACAATAACCACTTTTATGTTCATTTTTTAAGATTATTTTTTCCTTATAAACATAAGTTATTTTGAAACCAATTTTCTTTAATTCAGTATTAATCCTTATCCAAATAAATATGTTTATTACTTTCGGCTTTTCATGTAGACTAAAATTGCCATTTACAGTATATAAATCAGACGAATAGGTTTTGAGATATAGTCGTTATAAGCAATTTGCAGCGAAACATTTAATACGGCGAACCAGCGTTCTTTCTAATACGCGTGACCGCCTGACCTGTAAATATGATGCCCAAAATAACTATTCCACGCGGACGAAGTCGCGGGCACAGCTAGTATGGGATAAAGATTTGATTGTATGTAGATATGTATGTATTGCCACGATGCCTACTTTACTTCTTTCGCTTCATCCACATCCTTCAATATCCTTATACAAACTCATTAGTTTCGCTCATAAACATTATACGCATAAGAAAAGTATATCCAAGTTATTTAAAGGAAATTCATTTTTGTGTGCTTTTGTGTTTGTTAACTTTTATTTAATCTTACTCGGTACAACCCTATACTCATAGCATTCTCTTCAAAGTCACTTGACAAGTGTAAATAAGATGGAAAATACTCATTCAAACGTAAACGAAAGAGAAAAGAAGATATGGCGAGGTTCCCAGAGAAAGTGTTTGTTAGCATACACAATGACGTTTACAATTTTCTTCTGACGCGTCATTTGTTTTGTGTTTTTCAAAGGAAACATGACATATATGGCTTCATTGAGGCCCTTATATCATAATGTTGTAGCCATTATCTTTTGAATGTGCGAGTAAAAATCATTTTTATAAAAGACAAAGATGACTGTAGTGTATGCAAAACGACTGGAAATAAATTTTCTCCAGCACTTTACGATATTTTATATGAAGCTTATATAGACTAGATACTTATAGTTTGAATAATTGTTTTTAAGTTTAAAGTACCCTGTCTTTCTTCAGACTCGTTAGGTATACACACGAGAAATTTCAAGAAGATTGGTTTAGTACAAAACGAGTGAAGCAAGTTAACTTACTATCTGCTTACTATCCATAATCTCGATGTTAGAAAGAGACGAAGAGAATTCAAAAAATAGATCGATGCCCTCGACCATCGACGCAGAAGGGACAAATTGGGGTTGGAACAGTTCACGAGGAACTGCGATTTTCAGCGGCCGCTCTAAATTGATTATCTATGGAATCGGCCTCTACCGCTTTGTAATTAGTTTTGGTGGGGTCTATTAGGCCATTAATGTCACCTTGGCCTTGATACAGATTGGGCCGGTTAATTGAAATCGTGGAGAAAATATTAAATTTAACATTGTTAGAAATATTTTACGTGTAGTGAAATTAATAAAAAATTCTGTTTTTAAAATAGACGGTTCTCGTTTTTCCCTTCCCGAATCGTCTCTTAGTAGGGTGTGGAAGTGAGGTACAGGCATAAGTTAATTTGCTTATGATACTAATGTTTAATCTAAACTCAACTATGTGGGCTGTGTGTTGATCAAAGTCAGTCAAACAGTGAGTCAATAGTGTCTTTATAAAAAGAAAAACAAATAAATAAGATCATATTCAATAAAAAATTATCTAAATAAAATTTCTAAAGCCAAATGCCTTTTCACGCAGCTTCGGTTAAGATTATCTACGATATATCTTAAGATTATCTACATGACCCGACTACCACTATGTAGTTCTTTAGTAAATCTATATCCTACAAAATATCTTATAAAAAATTTAAGGTCAATATAGAAATCTAGTTGGTGATTATATTCAGATGTCTGTTGTTCTTATTTACATTTTTGTTTTTTTTTTTTTGATAGACTATAAAACAAATTAAAGCAACTAAACAGTGTTCAAGTTAAAACAAAAAATTATAAAACAAATTCACCGAAATCCTTCTTTCTCAATTAAACAAAAACAAACCCACAGAGCACCAAAGTCAATGGCGCGAAAAAAAATATCTCTTTCTTTTTCATTACATTTATTCCCGAGACGCTTTTACAACTTACAATTCCTTTATTAGTCCATCAATCGTGAGGGCGACAGGGACGCATCTAAATTGTATCGATGTATCTAGAATGTGGGCCACTTCCGAGGCCCTCCCTGCCATTGTATGGTAATGCGACAACAAATATTTTACAGGCTTGTCTGAGGCAGGACGGTAGTGGGCACAACAGCTATTTATGGTTTAATCTAAATCCATACCTCGATAATTTTTTCAGTGGAAGATTTTGTTTTGGATGTAATAAAAGGCAACTTAGGGTTAGGCTTATAAACTTGGGATTCGCTTTTCAACTCAATTCTATAATTAAGCCAAATGGCTGAACGTGGCTTTTCAGTCTTTTGAAGGCTCCATCTACTTGTATAAAGTATATTAAAGAGTTTATGCGTAAAGAATATTATTGAGTTGTATAAAGTGTATTAGAAGCCTTGTCACTTACAGAAATAGACGGATATTACTTCTAAATTCCACATGGACATTATTATACTTTATCTTAACCCAATAATATCTTAAGTCCGTTTCATTAACCGACACTCAATTAGGACCTCCCAAATGCTCCCAAAGATCCTTAGTCCCAAAGTGGGATTAAATGTGGTATTAACGTCACTTAGCTTCTATATACCACCCACAGTGTTTGACAGCTCACCGAAATAATATAAAGGAATAAATCAGTTTTTTATCAACTAATAGGTATGTTGTTCGTAATGGATGGGTCCGTGAAATAGATAAGATTTTATTGATTGTTTAATGTCAAATATAAATAAAATACATACTTACATACATATACTCACGTCTTTATCCCTTGCGGGGTAGACAGAGCCAACAGTCTTGAAAATACTGTTAGGCCACGATCAGCTGTTTGGCTTACTGATAGAATTGAGATTCACATAAAGTGACAGGTTGTAAGCCCATCGCCTTAAAGTTCTAAGTTTCTAAGTTTATAAGCCTATCTCTTAGTCGCCTTTTACGACATCCATGGGAAAGACATGGAGCGTTCCTTTTCTTTTTTCTATTGGTGCCGGGAAATAAAAAAATTACTTGCAAAAGAATATTTTAGTATAGTCAAAGACAGAGAGACATGACCTCCGTAGAAATAAACCTAGTGTCTCTGACGTCCACTATACGTACAGTGTTCAAGTTAAAAAACAATAATTGTAGATTGCAAATGCTAGTTTTACAATATGGCAATGTATTATATTAATAGGAATATTTTTTACCGTCCCGTTTTAATCTTTATTTTAATAAATATTCCACCAGATATAAAACATTATTTTTATTTTACTTACCTTTGGCCAAAAAAAAACCTAAGTAAATGTACAACCTGAATGTATGCTCAGGATCAGCACGCTCTCACGAATGTAACAGATGAGAACTGCACTTTATTTCGCCGGCGTAAAAACAGTGATAACATAGAATGGTTGCTGTTAAGACAGCAGTCGCTTGTGGCCCGAAAAACGCTGATATGGTTGTAAATTTCTGATCAGCTATACTAATATTATAAAGCTGAAGAGTTTGTTTGTTTGTTTGAACGCGCTAATCTCAGGAATTACTGGTTCGAATTGAAAAATCATTGTGTTGAATGGACCATTTATCGAGGAAGGCGTTAGGCTATATAACATCACGCTGCAACTTTTAGAAGCGAAAAAATAATGGAAAATGTGAAAAAATGACGGGAAAATTTATTCATCCTTGAGATTCTTCAATGATGCCCAAAATAACTATTCCACGAGAACGAAGTCGCGGGCACAGCTTTACTAAATGTAAACGAAAAATCATCTAGATTTATTTAGTTACAAAGCATACTGTTCTGCCCCGTAGTATGGCACGCGCGACGCCGTTTATATCGCGCGAAAAACTATCGCTGTCCCGTTTCACGTTATAATAAAAAGCGAAACAGCTATACTTTTTTTGGCGAGTAAAAACACCCGTACATCCATCTCAGTTTGGTTCAAAGATTCGACTGGCAGGCAATGCCTTGTGGCATTAGGTCTACCTGTTGTACATTTTACGTGTGAAAGTTTAAATAAAATAAATAAGCCATGATGCGGGGGCTGGTAACAAAGATAAAGGATAAAATACAGCTTCTCTTTCCGTGCCTGGTAATCGTCAGTCAAATGAGCTGATACATTTTAATTTTGACATTTATATTCAAGCAACCTGTCACTAGGTTTTTTTGAATTTAGCTCTGTCTGTGAAAGATAAAACTTGATATAAATTATGTGTGTGTGCTTTGTTGAAAACGTAAAAGACTTATACCTGGATATTCCATGTTTTATATCCTTGCAAACCGACAAAGTCAGTCACTGCACAATCAAGTTGTCAATCCGTCGGTCGGAACACACCGATGCTAGGATACTGAGCTTTTTATGCAACTACCTTATTAAGAGCAATTACCTGTATGTTTTGCTGATGGTACTATTACTCACAAATTTTAATGTTTATAAGGGAATTTTCAACTTGAAGATTGAAAAATTGCAAGAGATAAATTTAGTTAAGCAAGCCAATATAAATTGCGAGGGGCTTCGCTGCCGTGGGAATTTTTAAAAAGTAGCATTTTTTATTATTCCTTGTAGTCATTATATATCTGTTTACCAAATTTCGTCAAAACCGGTTCAGTAGTTTTTAAGTTTATTCATTACAAACTTACAAAAATACATATATACACAATACGCGCAAACAAAGAAAACATTAGAAAGCAAAGGTGAACGAATCTATAGAGCAGAACTTTCCCGATATGATCAATAACTTGCATAAATTGGTCAATAATTATTATTCAGTTAGTTTAAATTATTAATATTATTTAATATAATATGCCCCAAGGAATGGAAGGCGACCTTGTGTTGTTGACAATATTTATATAAAGAAAATATTCACACATGAAGTAATAAAAAACATTCCATAAATACTAACTCAAGCCACGAACGACCAACAAAAACGCTGACTCATCAAACTCCAATAAATTGATTGGCCAAAACCAATAACTGAACCATAATTGATACATTGTACATTTACGTGTATTAATGATTTCAATAACTAATAAAAGCGCGCAATCGAACTCGTAAGAGATGATAATGAAGACTGACAGCTGTATGCCTTTAGTTTCCCAAGCAATTTGTGTTTGCCATGTCATTATAAAGGCAATTTTGGAATAAAATTATACTTATTAATTATATATATACCTATAAATATATAAATATATATACATACATATGATCACGTCTATATCCCTTGTGGGGTAGACAGAGCTAACATTCTTGAAAAGACTAATAGGCCACGCTCAGCTATTTGGCTTAATGATAGAATTGAGATTCAAATAGTGACAGGTTGCTAGCCCTTCGCCTAAAAAAAAGAATCCCAAGTTTGAAAGCTTATCCCTTAGTCGCCTTTTACGACATCCATGGGAAAGAGATGGAGTGGTCCTATTCTTTTTTGTACTGGTGCCGGGATAAACACGGCATTTCTAAAGAAGTGTACGAAACATCATGGAAACATCAGTATTTTTAACGACTTGATGCCTATGTTCAATAAATAAAAATATTAGAAATTTATTAATACTATACTTCATTTTTGTAGTTAGTGACATTACTTTAAATTGATATACATAGTTTATAAAAGTACGTAAAAAAATTGTAATCATTTCTTTAACTCATAAATGTAATATTAATTAAATTTGGTCCAAAAACTAACCAAACTGATCTCAACATCGATTATAAAACGCTTAAAGCAAGAAAACTGGTTATAAGACAAAAATCATTTGAGAACCTAAATTCTTGTGCGATTGAGCAAAAAAACGGTCTCATAGTAAATAAGCACATAGACTGGTATGTACTCGCGTAGATAATTGAGGAAACTGCTAAACTTGACCCAAGGCCATTAGCCAATAGACAAAAACTGGGTTCAAGGTGCCAATGACTCAGAAAAAAACACGAAGCCTCTACAAATTGTGATAATACTTGAAAATTTGTTTGCGGTAAAGATCTGTTCTTGTAATTTAAAAGTAGTTAGTAATATTTTGAGAGGTATAGAGGATTCAAGATTCAAGATTATTTATTTGTAAAACATGTTACATTACATGCATATAAATGGGTACATACATGTATTGCAGATGAAGAAGCATATTGTTGTGACTGGATCTGAAGTTTATACACTTATGTTATTATACATACATACATATGGTCACGTCTATATCCCTTGCGGGGTAGACAGAGACAACAGTCTTGAAAAGACTGAATAGCCACGTTCAGCTATTTGGCTTAATGATAGAATTGAGATTCAAATAGTGACAGGTTGCTAGCCCATCGCCTAAAAAAGAATCCTTTCCAAATCCACTTATTATAATGACGAATACCATAAAATTAAATATAATTTTGGATAGGAAATAAAAAAAAATTGTACATAGATTCAGGCAGCCAACTGTAACCCACGGCTAGACCTTATCCATACAGGCCCTTTTTCGAGAAGGAAGGAAGGAAGAAAATTAAGACTTCGAGACTGTTGCCTTGTCTACCACGTACGACCCAAATAAAATAGCAATGGAAAAAGAGAAAAAGGCCAAAACGCCCCAATTTTGAACTGCTGTTAGAATTAAAAATGTAAATGCAGACAAACGCAGAATGCAACTTTATTTTAAACTGTTAAGAGATATTTTTAAAGAACTATTGAGATATTACCTCTTTATAGAATTCGCAAAAGGTCGCGACCCCACATTGTTCCAAGACGCACCTAAACGCTCAAAGCGAGAGGTGAACTTTTCGTTGGGGCAATGTATCATTCTGATCTAGACGTAAATGAGAAACTGGCTGAAAAACACAGAAGAACATAACAGTTTTATTGTATGGTTAATAATGATAGGGAGAATCTTCTTTTAAGCAATGGGCAAGCAGCCTGTCACAATCTGAATTCCATCATTAAGCCAACTAAGCTGAACATGACGTTTTAGTATTTTTGAGAGTGTTAGTTCTATGTCGTAAGTGATAAAAATATTATGTTTATACTAAATTTGTTCTTCGACTTTGTTGGCTTGTAATATCTTCCTTTATTAGTAGATCTTTTTCATATGAGAGATTCGAGTAAGACTGAGAGACATATTTTTAAATAATTATTTAGAACAGATATACGAATTATATTTCCTTTACGGTCATACAGCGATTTTATACTTACGCAGAGGAGCCCGGGGTACGCCATTGACCAGGAATACTAGGTTAGGTGAGCCTGGATTAAAACGATGCGACTCCCCATCTGACCTCCGCAGACTTTGCAGGGGAACCTAAACTCGTATAAGGATTATGGTTACACATCAAGTTGTCTAAATGTGCAGGTTTCCTCAGAGAAATTCCTAATAACAGGGATAACTTATCCAGAGATATTGCATGTTCAGTAAGTGTGATTTAACTCGTTATACCTACTCAAAGCTGATCCTAAGCCGCAGTTGGTGACATACTGTACTGTAATTTGCGTATTGACAGATTTATGTCGTGTGTTATTGGAACGGATTCACGTTTGTGTATTGGAAACGAAACATGGATGTAGAATAACTAGAAGTGTCTAACGTATACAGTCAAAAAGTTTTGATTATCTCCTCGGCTGGTTGTTTATACAAACTCTCCATTAGAAATTTTGTTAGAAGATGGCCTAAAGCGAACGAGTGCCTTGATCAATCGTTGTTCATTTTATGAAATGTCACAATAAAATTAAGGCGTCTGATTCCAGGCAGTTCCTCTTCAGGTCAGCTTTTCTTAACATACCGCAAATGGCGACTTTAGCAGATTTTTACACTAAATATTAAAAAAAACAAGTGTCAAACAACAATGGTCTACCGTTAAATTCCTAAACGGGTTGATGTTAGTCAATTGACCGTATATGTTTGCCAGTTCTAGTTAGAGAACGTAAAATAATACTTCATCCATACAGCCTTAATTCACTACATAATGACTCGCTTACATAAAAATCTACCAATCCTATTACGCAAAGACTTAGAGGAACATTATAGTAAATTTAAAATAAAAGGTTATCTATTCTTCATTCTAATTTGATTTTTTATTGCATAACAATGAACTTAGCACCAACATTTGGGGCACCATATTCGTGAATAACAACTTATCAAACGACCACAGAACATAACTAAAATACGATAATTTATGCTGATTATTTATTAATTTCAATAATGTCTATGTATAGAAACTAGAAAAAATATTTTTGGTAAAAGCGTTCTTAGGCGAGGTTCCGTAGATTTGGTTGCAGGAAAAACATTTTTAAATCTTTTGTTTGATTGCTTATCAACATATGTTTGAAGTTAAATTGAAATATTATAAAAAAATCTGATGCAAGACTGCTTCAGCAAATCATTCATTCATTCATATAATCACGTCTTTATCCCTTGCGGGGTAGACAGAGCCAGCAATCTGAAATGGCTGACAGGCGTTCACCTGTTAGGCTTAATGATAGAATTAAAATTCAAATAGTGATAGGTCCCCATCGCCTAAAAGAAGAATCCCAAGTTGAGCATATCGATTTAACAAAAATTCTTTTCCGTTAAAAAATTAGGGTTTTTATTCATTTGATATACTTCAGTTTGTTAAACGTATCACCTCATAGGGGCAAGCCTACGTTTTATCAAAAAAAAAACTTCTAAATATTTCACTCCACAGAACCCTACAATCAGAATATTTTTGTCTTCCGCATGTCATCAATTAAGATATTTGCACGTGGCCTTCCATATCGAGATGTGTGCCTCAGCGGACCGGTTGGGAGCGCCTACTGACCTCGCGGCGATCACAACACTGGCTTCAACATCTTAGACATCCATGGGCGCCTTAAATAAATAAATATATACGGGACAAATTACACAGATTGCGTTAGCCTCGAAGTAAGTTCGAGGCTTGTGTTACGAAATACTAACTCAATGATACTTTATTTTTATAATAAATAAATAAATACATATAAAGATAAACATCCAAGACCCAGCCCAATCAGAAAAAAATATTTTCTCATCATGCCCTGGCCGGGATTCGAACCTGGGACCTCCGGTGTCACAGACAAGCGTATTACCGCTGCGCCACAGAGGCCGTCAAAACTAAAGAATACTTACAAAAGCGTTCGCCCGCGACTCCACCCGCTAAAAACTCCCATACCGTTAAGCTCCCATACCGAGAGACAGAGAAAAATCCTCTCTTATTGCACCCCTAAAATAAAACTTAAGGAACATGCCCAATCTTAGATCTCTAGATCCATCGGTTTGGGGTATCGTTTATATGTCAGTTTATATCATATAATAATATAAAGATACGTCGCAACCAGGACATACCCTATACATATACATATTCCTAATATAACATGACACATATTTTTTACTGTCAGACCAGCCTGGAATTATTGCACTAGATAGGAAAGGCCTTAATCGCCTCTTACGACATCAAAGGAAATACGCCTTTTTTATACAGGCTAAAGTATACATATAGAGATATTTTGAAAATGAAAATATACATATATTTATGTATATCTATTCTATTTCATTGTATCATCAATCATATAACAGTTGGTTACAGATTTGTTAACATTAACCAAAAAAAATTTAAGAATAATTTTGGTAAAGCTTGGTAACACTGGTCTACCATATAAGATCACGTATTTGCCGTCGTGATCATAAGATGTAAGTGCTATTGTTACAGAGCTCCTAAAAACTCGATTCAAGGCGACATTGCGTATACATTACTAAGTTTTTGGGCTTCATTCAAGGTCGTGTGATGATGGATCGAAAAATAAGTTTTAAAGACGGTTAAACCTTGAATGTCTTTGATGAGTATTGAAGTAGTAAGCATTCATAGTCTTGAATATTAAGGTAATTTGAGAAAGATTCACTAACAACTTATCTCAACGTTTAAGTTACGGCGGATGTAATACCCACCTGTGGCCTATCAGTCTTTTCAGGACTGTTGGCTTTGTCTATCCCACAGGGGATATAGACGTGATAATGTCTTTATCCCCTGTATGTATCTTAAATATTAGATTTAAAATATTTTTATTCTTGAATAATTTAAAATGGCAATGCTACCAGTCTTCTGGGCATACTCCCCCAGGTTGATGCTATGCAGAAACTATACATTTACTTTTACTATACATACTACTCTGTCAAGAAAGTAGCGGGAAAAGATCAATAATACACAAACTGTTTGTTATTCATCCAAATTTATTTTATCACCTTCAAAATATGCTCCTTTAGAAACGATACACTTACGCCAACGAATAATCCAATCATCAAAACATTTTTTAAACGCTGTTTCCGGAATTGAGGTCAGTTCTCGCCGCGAATTCTCTTTTACGTCTTCTACCGATTGAAAACGGGTGCCACGAAGTGGTAATTTGAGTTTAGGAAAAAGAAAAAAGTCGGCTGGAGCCATATCTGGTGAATATGGTGGTTGCTCGATGGTATTTGTTGAGTGTTTGGTTAAAAATTCGTTCACAATGATGGCCTTGTGCGAAGGTGCATTATCATGGTGCAAAATCCAAGAATTTTCTTTCCACAAATCTGGCCTTTTTCGTCGGATTTGCTCTCTTAAACGCCGCATAACACTCAAATAATATTCCTTATTTACCGTTTGACCTTCCGGCAAGAATTCCGAGTGCACAACACCGCGATAGTCAAAGAAAACAGTCAACATGACTTTGACTTTTGAACGACTTTGGTGTGGTTTTTTCGGTTTCGGTTCAGTTGGAAGGCGCCACTCCGAAGCTTGTTGACTAGTTTGCATGTCAAACTCGTAAACCCACGTCTCGTCACCAGTAACAATGCGTTTCATGAATGTTGGGTCGGAATTGACTCGTTCTAGCATGTCCTCAGCGACTCTCATGCGATTGAGTTTTTGAAAAAAATTCAGGTCTTTTGGGACTAGCCGAGCGGCAACATGTTTCATACCCAAATTATTAGTTAAAATGGTACGTATCGACTCGTGAGATACAGAAAGTTCGGTGGCTATCTCTCTCAAAGTTGAATGAGGATTTTCAGTCACTATTTCCTTCACTTTTGCGATGTTAACTTCAGTTGCAGACGTTGATGGCCTACCAGAGCGAGGCAAATCTTCCATCACATCTCGACCGCTTTTGAACGCTTTGTACCACTCATAAGCACGAGTTTTTGATAAAGTCGATTCACCGTAAGCCTTCTGTAACATTTTCAGTGACTCCGAACACGATATTCCATTGGCAATGCAAAATTTAAGACAAACTCTTTGTTCGATGTTTTTATCCATTATGAAATTAGCAATACACACTAGATATGATATAACTAAAAATAGCACTGTATTTAATGTAAACAACAGATGCAACTCAAACTCCGCGCCAAAATGGAAAACAGTTGTGCCAATCTAACAACAACAAAAAAAACAAAAATTTGAATTTGGAACCATAAATAAATAATCCATTCCCGATACTTTTCTGACTGAATGTATTACTTTTATAGAATATTTTTAATAAAAGTAATATTTTAATGAATACTAAGATACTAGCTATTGTAAACATTTAGAGTAATTATTATAAGTCTTGTCTAATTTTTTTGATGAATTCAAATAGATAATAAGTAATAAATATATCAAATATTATAATAAAAAAGCCTGATACTTCTACCAGAATTACGATCATGTCTTATTATCCAGCTAAACTTTATCCGCGTTAGTAGTTCAACGACTCTAAACACACATATAGCATTTTGAACTCACAATCCGCTGTCACAATCACAATTGAGCTGACGAATGACGATAGTATTATCCACAGCAATGTCCTAATTTGTCAGGCAAACACGCTGAACGGTCGTGAGTCAACACGAATGTCGGATCATATCGTAGAATCAATTCGTTTTGTATTCGAAACGCTTGCAAAATATTTTCTTAAGGATTGTGAACGTGTGTATGTGAATACACACAATTATCACGTTTAAATACGTTACGGGATAAACAGGGCCAACTAAGGTGAAAATTACCTATACCCCTTTTCTATGGGTTGTTGTCTTTGTAAATCAGTCGGAAACAGAATGTTGTCATATACTTAATAAGTACTTCATAGTTTTCAAAAGTGGACGAACTCTCAGAATATTAAATTATACTTTATTTTTTTTCAGTTTACTGTGAAATTGAGACAATCTGGTAGAAATCCAAGCTGAGTAAGGTTCCCTTGCTTACACGGTCACGGACGTCACAAGGGCCTTATTTCGCTAAACAGTCTGACTTTTCCGCTCCTGAATTGAGGTTACAGGTGGCTACTCTTCAAGGACGCAATAAGGACTAACATCAGAAAATTTTGAAAGTATTTAGACGTGTCAAATAAAAATAATACACAATGTTGTTGGTCGCACTTTGTAGTTAGCCAAGTCAATTAGTAGAATTAGCAATGCGAAGCGTGTCTAAATCAATACTGTAGGGTTCTCGTACAGTTTACAACCGCACAAACTACAAATTCACACGAATTTAGCTACTGTTACAATGGTATAGAGGTTAACCCTATGTTATTAAGCTCAACGTGCTGTTGTCTCTACTAATCCGGCACAAAACCACACAGTATAGATGAATGGACGCCATTTTCACACAGCTACCTGTGAAGCAAATTCAATTTGTTTAATTGCCCCGGCTTTTTGTTTGCCGTGTAAATTATTTGATTTTATTGCGTCTGGGAATTTCAGTGTAGTGAACTAACGATCATTAACATACAAAGTGACGTCAGACATACACGACAGAGGCCGCGAGGGTTTTTGCTTTGAAGTTTTTGATGAGCACTAATTTTAAGTTCTCCAATTACCTAGGTAAAGTAACAATGATCCTAGGCACTAAAGTAATAGTCATTGGTAACCTATGTTCGAGTACCACATAACCCTTCCCATGGCTAATCGTGACTGGGCGGGGAGACGCGGGACTTCCCACGCGAGTAAAATAAATAAAATATTTCAATGTTTTCTTGAAAACCCGCATTAATCAATCGGTAAATGATCAGCCCTGACTTCTAGATCGACGTCATAGGCGGTTATGATGAGCCTAAGACGGCAACGGGACAAACCCAGGATAATACTCGTTAACGCATCAAAGATTTAGGTATACTATGTCAAAGAGCATTTTCAAGCAGGTATGAGTACCTACGGACTATAAAATGTACAGTGAATTCCGTTTTCAAAGGGAGTGTGTTTGCAATAGCCTCAACGGTTATATGCTAGCCGACCGGCCAGGGGGCCAAGTCTGTGAAAAATAAATGTGCCAGTAGACCACCAGTTAAATTGTAGAAGAACTTAAGAACAGCTTCAAATGTTTTTAGTCATTTTTGTCACTGACAGATAAATAAGTCTAGATGTTTTCATTATATTATGGCAGGTTATCTAATACGAGAATAGTAAGGCCATACATAAAATTATTACTCTTTCCCAGAGGGGTAGGCAGAGACTACATATCCACTTGCCACGATCTCTGCATACTTCTTTAGCTTCATCCACTTTCATAACTTTCTGCGTGCACGCTCGTGCCAGAACGTCCCCGGTTTGATAAAGATACGTTCAAATAAATCTTCCTACTCCAACATTCCCATTCACACTCCTTTGCCTAAGTTTCGAATAATTTTTACTGAGGCCACAAAAAATATTCCTTCTCAAAGTGGATCATTAGTCCCGCGCTCGTTAATGAGACAGAAATCCAACACACTGATCCGAATACCGACCGCTTGACGCGGATTACGAAGCGGGAATACGGGAACAAGATCCCAATCCCAACCCACTCTTGTTTACATTCATATTTTTCCGACTTTGATGATTTGCACGCGGTTTTTCTATTTCGAAATAACACTTTTTATTGGAATGAACATTTTTACGTTGGTAAAGGAATATTTTTTCGATCAGTTCTCTTTGGCAAATATTTTCGTAAGCTATTTAGGGTTTACTTTTTGGTCTTAATCATAAATATTTTTCTGTTGTTGATCACGGATAGGGCCTCAAATATTCCTTGCATAAATTGTTTTTATAATGTAATATTTTGTTAATCTCAAATAACAGAAGTTATCCTTTTCCGTAAGATTCAGTAAACAATAAAGTCCTACTACATACAATCAAAATAATATCATGTTATTAGTGTGATCTTCAAAGCATCAGTTATATTGTCTTAGGGGTTAACTAAGAGAATATCCCAAAACTACTGCAGGAAAGGTAATTAGCAGATTAATAAGAATTTTCCAGGCATATTCTAGTCTAACTTAGTACTTATATAAAAGAGGACACTGACATTGATAGATAGAATATCAACGGACAACCCAAATCGCTGGTTTTAAAGCTTTGAACCTTCCTTATGTGGAGAAGAAGAGGAATAGCATTCATTCATTCATTTAATCACGTCTATATTCCTTGCGACTGACAGGCGTTCAGCAATTTGGCTTAATGATAAAATTATGAATAGCACATCTTCCTAAATGAGAAGATTTTGCAGATATTAGGAAAATTTTCTAAATGGAAAGAATTCGGTTATATTTTTTACGCGGGCGGATCCGCGGTCATACTCTATTGTACTCTATATAAGCTGAGCAAAATCGCAGTGAATAGCCGTCTTATTGTGGTCAATCTGTCTCCCTGACAGGTGGTCAGGTGGCGAGGGCTGCGGCTGTAGTGCCGGTTACATCGTCTCGCCGCGATCAAATTACTTTGTGGTCGGAACCAACTAGGTTTAAATACACGTTAAATTTAACTCGACCATGGCTATTGATATGTGCGTCAGTTTCATTACAGTACGTAGTAAAGAGCTTCCATGAATCCTCATAACTTTTAAGCCCATATCGCTTTATTATGTACAAAGTGAACTATAATTTTTAACAATGTTGGGGAAAATATAATGTCTATAGTATTTGAGTAATAAATAATAACTTAAAAAGAAATAATTAACTTAAGACAAAATAATATATTTCAAATTGTTAACTAAACAAATTAATATTTAAATTTTAAGTAATTAAATAATTGTGTTAATAAAATTACTTTCTACAATTCAAATTCAAATGAACAGATACATAAATCTTTCGATTGAATTTAATAGAATAGTCATTCACTCATTTCTGCCAATTTTGGATCCCATGAAGAATGGAGACATGAAAAAGAAAAATACCGTATAATATTCGCTACCAAAATTCATGTTATTGACTCAGGACATTTTAAAAATATTCTTCTACAAAACTATGCTCGGAACAAAATATCAATGCAAAATATTCTCCAAAAACAAATATACACTTTGATTCGTGGCACAGAAAGAATCTAAACGGAGTAAACCGTTTGCTAACGACCTGAAATATTTTACACTGGATAAATGCAGTTTTTTAAGACATTATAATATTTTCGATGTCTAAATATTACTTATCTATTTTCAAAATTGTAATTTTTTACAATCAGTTATCTGCATTTCGCATTCGCGCATTATTTTTCAGTCAACAATAAGTAATTTTCAGCGAGTTAAAATAATATCTTGAATAAATTATACAAACACAAACAGTTTTATCGTTATATTTTAATCCAGCATTCTTAATAATATAGATGTCGTTGCGGTAAATTCACATTCGAATGAAATAGAGCTCTTTTCACTGGTCGACGACCCACGTTCAGGATATGGTCAGAGACAAAAACAGAACACACAAAAGGTTTTTATTCATATGTTTACTTGTGGTTTATTTAGTGATCAACGCATCGACATTCAGCTTTTATTTAAGCATACTTTAAAGTTATACTAGAGTTAACCGCGGCTTCCCCCGCGTATTATAGGAAATATCGTTGATATTTGTTCCCGTTGAAATTTCAAATTTTAAAAAAACAAGACCACATCAAACACGCCAAATTCAAAATCTCAAAACTGAGTAGTTTTGGCTATACGTTAATGTCATTCAGTCAGTGTCTATTATGTATTAACTTTAGAAAGACGAAATTTCTGTATTGTATCTGCTTGATACTCTTCCACGATCAATCGTCTAAACATCGAAAATCTACTAAACCGATATAGAGAGAGATGAAACTTAACAGTAATATAGAACGTACATCAGCAAGACACTTAAGCTTTACAACTTTAAGCTTTTTTGGTCTAACTTTTAACTTAATTAATTTTCTTACATATCAAATTGATCCAATGCCAAATCTTAAACTTTTATCTTAAATCAAAGCTATCAGCGGTCAGTGGAAATAACCCAAAAATAAATTACCCATTAGGTACCTAACTCCGGCGATGCGGGCGTTTTGGTACACGTCTATCTGTAAGTGCCACTTAAATTAAGTAAATGCCACTTAGATGGCAATTCGGCGCTTTACGTCGAAATTATAGTGAAGCGTGCCAATGAACTGTTAGGTTTATACACATATTACAAAGTCGCTACTGGTTTTGCGTGCGTACGCGAATCGTGTACCGTTATGTTCATAAAAAAAAACATATTTTTGGATAGATAGATACATAAAACTCTTTATTGCACCAAAAGAGTTAAACATACAAAACGGATAGAGATGGTACAAAGGCGGACTTATCGAAGCGTAAGAAATGTGCAGAATGGCGAATGGAAAGATATAGTCCCTACCTACCCCTCCGAGAAAGAGGCCTCATTTGTACATATGTCGCATACGCTAGTTTAAAAACATGTAAAAAATGAGCCTTTATAATAAGTATGGGGACAGCCTGGTGTAATTCCATCTCTGCTTTTTGTAGGTCGTCACGAGGTATAGTTTCTACGCGCGTCGAAGAACAGGTGGTATAATCTTACTGCAGGAAGTAGATCTCATTCTGTAAGATAATATGAATTTTACTCTAAATTTTGAAACTTGGAAAGGAGAAAGTGTTTTGGAGAATACATATGCTATATTAAGTCTATATCCCTTGCGAGATAGACAAAGTCAACAGTCTTGAAATCACTGATGGGCCACGTTCAGCTGTTTGGCTTGATTATAGAATTGAGATTCAAATAGTGATAGGTTGCCCATCGCCTAAATGAAGAATCCCAAGTTATATAAAATTCTATGCCTTAGTTAGCTTTTACAACATCCTTGGGAACGAGACGGAGTGGTCCTATTCTTTCAGGAACCACATGGCACTGCATAATCCAAAAAAAATGAAAGATCGAATTTGCTATGACCTTTTTAGACAATAGCAATGAAAAAATAATGTGCAATCTCTACCTGCGCATATTGAAAAAGTCGGTCAAAGGTTCATAAACTGAAATTCATGTTATGGAGATAAGTTATCTAGTCTATTTGAGTAAAAATTGCTAACCCTGCCACAGGTTATCTGCATAAATCAAAAACGTAAAAGCCCTAACACATGTCCAGTATTGTCCAGCCCCCAATAGAGTGTGGTCACAATTTGTCATGGACGTCACGTTCCACCATTCAATAGATTTTGTGCAGCAAAATTTTGTACGCTAAAACAGAATGAAACATTTTTTTCGCACGAGCCTTAGGTCATGGGTCCACTTGCCGAAACATACAGGTTTATTTTTTTTTTACTTAAAAGTTCGGTTTGAATGCTAACCGAACTTTTAAGTAAAAAAAAAAAAACTAAGATAATTTATTTGTTTTATTTGAAATTATAAGGGTTCTCTTGATTCAAATCCCTTAACCATTCAAAATAGATATATCTCTGTAAATAGAACACATACATACATAAAAACACGCCTCTTTCCCGGAGGGGTAGGCAGAGACTACGTCTTTTCACTTGCCACGATCTCTGCATACTTCCTTCGCTTCATCCACATTCATAACTCTCTTCATGCAAGCTCGGCGATTTCGGGTACTCTTGACCTGACCCTTTACCAGGACGTCCTTAATTTGATCAAGATACAAATAGAAATAAATAAATATATAAATAGAACATACATACATACATACATATGGTCACGTCTATATCCCTTGCGGGGTAGACAGAGCCAACAGGGTTGAAAAGACTGAATGGCCACGTTCAGCTATTTGGCTCATGATAGAATTGAGATTCAAATAGTGATAGGTTGCCAAATTTGTAAGCCTTTCCCTTAGTCGCCTTTTACGACATCCATGGGAAAGAGATGGAGTGGTCCTATTCTTTTGTCTATTGGTGCCGGGAACCACAGGGCGATTTTAAAACCAAACTGTTCTATTTGTAATTTTAAGGGTACTCTTGAACTGTTTCATTTGAAATTTTAAAGGGCACGCTTCTCTTGATTCTAATCCCTTAACCATTCAAAATAGATATAATCTCTATAAATAGAAGTATGTAACATTGAGCGTCTACACGAAGGTATTAAGGTACCGCATTACGTATATTGCATTACATGTTAGCGGTGCAATTGTGAAGCCTCCCGAAGCCCGAGCGTATAATCGGATATGTAACACTAGTATTGTAATTAACTTATTTTGACGTGAAACTATACACACTTGAATATAGTTAAACTAGCTGTGCCCGCGACTTCGTCCGCGTGGAATAATTATTTTGGGCATCATTGAAACCCTCAAGGATTCCTCGTTTTTTTTTTCACATTCTCCATTATTTCTTCGCTCCTAATAGTTGCAGCGTGATGTTATATAGCCTAAAGCCGGTCTATAATATAAATGGTGTATTCAACACAAAAATAATTTTTCAATTTAAACCAGTAGTTCCTGAGCTTAGCGCGTTCAAACAAACAAACAAACTCTTAAGCTTTATAATATTAGTAAAGATTAATGGGATTAAAATTAGCTGCGGTAGGATTTAAACCTGAGCATAACCATTCAGATCATCACCACTCTGTAATCTATATGCCTATGAGTAAAACACGTGTCGATATATAAGAATTGAATGTAAAACGGAATGCCGACACATGGACGGTTGGAAAATGGAGAATTAATCGAGTATTGGACTATTGGACAATCCGAGCCGTCACCTGAAGGACTTGAACACTAGGGATGTCAATACCTACATTGTAGAATATGACCACGGATTTTTATGTATTATGCGAGAGACATTTATTTTTCCTCTAAATTAAGGTGACAAGTACATTACCTATTTATGACAACCTTGATCCGAACTGTGTTAGGTCCTGCTCGTTTTTTTTTCATAATTGTTATTTATTTACATGCCTTTTAGTTACCTCAATGGTACTAATAGTGCAAGTGGTCCGAGGAGATTTTTTAATGTATTTTGTGGTACTGGTGTGGTGTGGTTCAACTTCTTCTTCTTCCGTCCCTGGACCCATTATGTGGGGTCGGGTCTCGTCACTTTTCTGCGCCAAGACGTTCGGTTTTGGGTTATTGATTCTGGCAACTGATGGCCTTTTGGATATTTGACCACCAGGTCGATGGCGGGCGGCCTCTTCCTCTTTTTTGTTCTGGCAACCTTAGCGCAATTTTCACCACGTGGTGTTGTTCAACTATTTGTATTTTAAAACGTAGGAACATATGAAAGTATGATTAAAATTAATAAAACATGAATTAAATTACGACCTCTCGTGAACACTTTAATTATTTATACAACTTTTACTTTATATAAAGAAATAGACCTAAACTAAAGCATTAACTAATGAAATTCTCTTTATTAGACGTCCTCCGTTTGAATTTATGATCGACCTCCGCATCACCGCAATCTAAAAGATATATTTTTTAAAGGCGTCCGAAAATCAAAAGTGCTTGTTTGTATGATTTCAAATGAAAGTTAAATAGACAAAAGGTATTAGGGCAGCCCTACATGGGGCCGGCCTGCGGTCACACCTCGTTTTATGACGATTTAATAGCCTATTCGCTCGGGCACAGGCTTTTGAAGTATGTCGCTTCCATATGCCAAATTATTTGCCGAACCATGGGAGATTCTAAAAAGGTTAAACATGAGAAATTCCTCGAATGCCTGGTTTTATAATCCTGACACTCTCACTGCCTTCCCAGATACAATAGGAAATTTATTGTCTGTGAGACTAGAATAGACCTACGCGGCTGAAATTTTTTGCGCCTGGTCCCTGAAGCAATTTCCTTTTTATACTATTTTCTGTAGTAATAATGCCAAAATTAAAACAGGTGTTTTATGAGTGGTCGTGTGGTTCCCGGCACTTATTTATGAAAAGAATAGGACCACTCCATCTCTTTCCCATGGATGTCGTAAAAGATGACCGAGGAATAGGCTTATTATAAGCTAAGAATTCTTCGTGTAGGCGAATGACTAGCAACCTGTCATTATTTGAATCTCAATTATATAATTAATCCAACAACAGGTGAACGTGGCCTATCAGTATTTTTGAGACTTTCGGCTCTGTCTACACCGCAAGGGATGTAAACGTGATTGTGTGTATGTATGTGTATGTGTTCTATGATAAAACAATTTAAATACATCTTAGAAATAGTTCTTTAAAACTTTCACTTCTCAATAGAAATACTGTAAATAAGAACTTTGTCAATAAAAAGATACGTGAACTTTGTTATTATACATTATAACTAGTTATAAAAATACAATATTTCAAAAAAGGTCAATCCCAATAAACTGATGTAGTTAGAACAAAGGAGATAAATGAATGACTAAGTGATCGATATCAAACAATTCACATCCTGCTGATAAATTTAAGCTCGAATCAACAGCTGTCACGGATCGCCGGGCATATTTGCATCGAAAACGGCTTTGCATAAATATGGTACACGCGCCTAAAGGCGGCAATCCATCGTTGCGCACAGGCACCTTTCATACCAGGACATACATTTAATTCCCAAACAGAGACGAATAGAAAAGGCCGGAAGAAAATTGAATGCGAATAAAATGTCGAAAAAATAGGACCACTCCATCCCTTTCCCATGGATGTCGTAAAAGGCGACTAAGGAATAGACTTATAAACTTCTTCTTTTAGGCGACAGACAAGCAACCTGTCACTATTTGAATCTCAATTCTATCATTAAGCCAAACAGCTAAACGTGGCCTACGCTATATAAAACATGTTATTTATGTAGCAATAAGTATAATTTTCTTTGATGATAGTTTGTACAATAAAGAGTTTACATAAAAATGCCTCAATTCTCTACGAACAGAACATCACTACATAGTATAAAACGAAGTCGCTATTTTAGTCTGTTTGTCTGTATGCTTAAATCTTTAAAATTATTCAACGGATTTTGATGCGGTTTTTTGTAACAGGTAGAGTGATTGAAGAGGAAGGTTTTTATGTATAATAACATTTATAATTTTGCACCCGTGCGAAGCCGGGGCGGGTCGCTAGTATCATATAATCGGACAATGCTTCACCATGCCTACGGTCGTGGGTGCCATGTTGATCAAACGACGCTCAGCAAAACGCACTTTCTCGATAAATCTGAAGCCTACACGCAAAGGCCACATATCATCATAACTACAAACCTACACGAAAACATGCGTCTATTTTATACAACAGTCGTAGAATTATAACAGCACACAATTAAGTTATGTAAGGCTAATTTGAGTGAAAAAATTCTCAATTGTATCTTCCTTATATAATTCCATCGAGTTTAACATGGTTAATCGGTCTTTTTATTTTAAGCTCTGTCTTCTTTCTAAAACCCGTCTACTAAAAGACGCAACCATGCTTATATATTACTTTCTGCTTCTCTAATTTATGAGAAACAAAACAAAATGAAGTTACGTTTTGTTTTGTGTCTTTGGTATCCTGTCTCATTTACGATTAATATAACTTTATCATATAGTATTGCATTATATCTTACTCAAGCTAATATAATAATAAATGACCGTGTTGGTAGTTTCAATTAGCGGTCAACATAATACAGTAATTGAAAGTAAAAGTGTGCACTTAATATGAATTATCGTAGAGTAATTAAATGTCTCCATACCACACAGTTTCCAGTGGTTTTTTGGTACGAACTTATCAGTTTCATTTCTATTCAGAATTCAATTTTAACAACGATCTCTTTATCTATTTACCTTCCAAGGTATACTCCGGTATACCACAAAGTAATTATGCATGAGCGTTTGCGCGCCATTTTCGGAAATTCCAATTATGCGCCCGTTGAAAGTAGATTTCACTACATGGTATGGCCATTGTTTACGAAGTTGATATATAGTCCCTTAGAGAATGGATCCCATCCACAGTAGCGATTTAATTCACCTTATTTTAGATCGTAAACCAACACAACACTTTACTATAAATCAAATATTATTACGATATAAGTGATAACATTATAAGTATTTTAAGAGTTAAAGTATCGTACTTATGTGTACGTTGTGTTATCTGCCTAATTTCCACAGGTGTGAATAACAGTTTGCTATTAACGTACGCGACTGAATTAGGCTAAGAACTAAAATTACGGTTTTAAATTAAATTTTAACAATTTACATTTAAAACCGAAATTAAATATTTAAACAGGAAGTTATGAAATTCTGCTATTTCCAATCCGATCACCGGGACCGTCATAAAATACCTTTTCAAAAATAAGTCTAGCAACGGTCGCATCTTAAAATCATCATCTTAAAATATGCGCAAATATACCCCATTTTTTTAAAATATGATTTAATCGAATTCAATTAATAAATTATAAAAAAAGAACCCTTTTAGACAAGGAATATTAAGTCAAAAATAAATTGTTCTTATAAGAGAAACTACAATACTAATTAGCCATCGAACAACGCAACAAAGTAACGACTAACGCCACTAATTTCATTGTCAAGTAGTATGCCACGGTAATTTATCTAGACAGTGCACAAAGCCGAGCCTGGGTCAACGATAAATACGACAACACATAATTCTGTTCGTTTTCCAATTTGCAAGATAATATTCAAGTTCGACGACCCCGATTTCAATATCGGAAAGGGCAGACCAAGTTAACAAGCCAAGACAGATCGTAGAATAAAATTAATGTGTTTCTATTCTACTAATGATTTTTTAAAACAATTTTCTTTTATAAAAGAAATTAAAATCTTCTGTAATCGTCTAACGAAGCATGTTGCTGAAGAACTTATGTATTAATTCGACGAAGCATGTTGCTGATAGCGAGATGTTAAACCACACATTCTAATATTAACTAAGTATAATGATTGTGATAAATAAATCAAACGTTCCATATATTGTATACTCGTTAAAATATAGAAAACATAAAAATACCATTTGTTTAAATGTCACGTAAGTAATATAGGTTTTTTTTTTCTTATCTAAATGTTTATCATTTAAAATGCTTAGGTTTTATGATAGTAATGTTGACCCTAGACTTTGGTACTTCCCGGATGCGCAGTAGCAATTTTTCATATAAAAATAAATATTGTTATTTTCCACTTTGTTTAGTTTAGCTGCAAAACACATCAGTACATCATACTTCGCGACTTTTCAAACTTTCTTTATTTTAAAAAAAACTCGGTGCCTTTACTTGCCTCCAACTGAAAGGCCAGTGGGATTTTCAATTTTCTTAGAGCAAGTCTCTTCCGCCTGATAATAGAATGTCGAAACCCGTCCGCGTGTCACTTAGCGCGGGAAATCTCTCTGCCATTTGTTTCATCGTTATATCACAAAATCGAGGCTCCTTTTATAGTTTATTTTTATTTAACTTAATTTTAATTACAGACACTTGTATTTTATTGTTATACTAGCTGCGAGGGTTTGCTCCCGTGGAAATCTCAGAATAAAAAGTACTCTGTATGTTATTCCAGGTTATAGGTATTTTACCTATGTAATAAATTTTATTTAAATGTGTCCTGTAGATTTTGCGTGAAAGAGAAACAAACAAACATTCACACCTCCTTTCAATAGCATTGATAATATATTAGGAAGGCTATTGATTTTATTTATTTTTTTGCATATTCAGTAATAGAAAATTTCCAGTAGGTATACGTTCAGGACGAAATTGAAATAGTTTTTCAAACAGATTTCATTAGAAAAAGTAAGTTCTTCAGTTTTAAGAAAACCTTTACTTAGTAGGTACATTTAAGCAATGAATATAAATTGATTTCCATCTTTTTAGAATAGCTTCGAACCGCTTATTTGCCAACCTGTGTTACGTGTTCATAAATTATGTTTCAAATTTCAGTTTCGTTAATTTTCCATCTAGCCAAAAGTGGCCTTTTGTCTTATTTATTTGTAAAAGATAGAGACGTTTCTGTATACGTATGTCTTAAATTTGTCGCTTGATTTAAATTCATATCAGTGCATCTATGTCATTAGTCTAATCGGCAGCTCACGTTAAGAGCAAACGCCTACGCCATACAAATCTGCAGTGGGTGAGGTACTGCATTGTTCTAGCATCAGAATGAAGCTTGTAGGCGCGGGCGTCATCGTTCAAACCCAATCACTTTGATCATAACGCATAGACCAATGATGAAGTAGATATCTTAATTCTTTTTATAAGTTAGGAACTACCAGCTAACTTATTTAACACTGGTTGTTGATTTATTTTACTTACTTCTATAATAAATTGTGCAGAATTTGGAAACCAGTATATTTTCGTAATGGCGGTTATATAATTGGCACACAGTAAATACAAAATATACATATATCTCCTATTCTCCTGAACAACATTTTGATACAATTTTGAGAATCGTCAATTTTGATTTCACTTCAATGATTACCTAAATCTAATCACCACGATTTTTCACTTCATATCGCAAATTATATGTATATGCATAAACTTCTCTTTCATTTTAAACACCCTTTTCTCTTCTTCGTTCCTGTGTGTTATTTTATGCAGCTTTTTTTCTGCATTCTTTTAAATGAAACTAACTTTACCTAATACATCATCCTCTTCCATCGTCTATTTATAAAGTTGGTCTATGACGTTTATGTAACCGTGTCTTCATTGTAATTGAGATTGTGACGCATGAACACGTGTTTGACAAAAATGGTATCGCCGAGCCAGTTCCACTGCGGGAAACCCACGCCGAATTGGACAATGGTAACATTCTATTGTTTGGCAATGTTTGCGGTTGTTCTATGGATTTAAGGCATGTCACCTTAGAAGCAAATGTATTGAAAAGCGGTTAAAAATCTTAACATTTAATTTGTGCAAAAATTTACAATTTAACTGTCGAACGAATAGCTGAACATTGAACAACCCTAATACTTCACATGATAATCTAAAATCTGAAATACGCCTTCACGGGCTGTAAACATGTTATAACAATGTTTTTATTATTTTTTACAGGCTCATTTCTCAATTAATCTCCATCTTAGATGAAAAGAGAGCTGGTTACCGTTTTTCAACGGATAAGTAACGCATTACAACGAGGATAAAGTTTTTTGCAAATCCCTAAACTGATCTTTGATTTGAAAATTATAGTAATTTTCTTAATTAATCCACCAATGAAAAAATTGAATTCTTAATAAAGACGTATTACGATTATACAATATAGTTTCAAATATAGTTCATCAAAAGATTGTGATACTTCATACAATAAAAACGTCCCTAATCACAAAGACGACCATAAACCTCTTTATCCTACTTTACGAGTTGTGGAGAAAATTCTCCGCCAAGCTACTTTAGAACTTGTAACGAGCCAAGACAAGTCTATCCCATATCCTCTGGCTATTTGAACCGGCGACCCGCGAGAAAAGCAGGGGACAATGTTTAAAATTACTAACTTTCTTAGACATTTAAAACTTTTTCTCGTCTCCACGCTGCACAAAGAAAAGTTTTTTAACGTTTCGCATTCGCCCATGAAGGTAAAATTATGTATTTTTTCCCAAATGCTCATAATATGAGCGTATCTATAATATAATGTTTATATTGTTGGTGTTTTATGGATTGATTAAATTCTTCAACCTATATATATCTTTTAAATCTACTTTGATAACTACATAAAAGTTACCAAACAGTGGCTATATAATGTCTCTCTGGATTACGAATTCCTGGGCACGGATCACAGATACGTCAAATTATTATTTTAATTGACCTGGACATAGGTCTAACGTAACATTGAAATACCTGAATTTGAAAGAAGTACAGAAAACATTCATATGTGTAATCACGGTTTTACCTGTAAAGGAGTAGACAGAGCCAGCAGTCTTGTAAAGACTGAAAACTTAAGTTAACCTGAAGTTGAGTTAAAGTTCTTTTTTAATTCTTTTCTTCTACAGTATTAAAGAAAACTTAATGTAAAGTAGTAGTAAAGTTACCTCATTGCAATTTATCGCCCTTGATTTTGATAAACTGATGTTGAAAAACACAATGCAAAAATTAATGCATCATTGCATTTGCAAAACGCAGGAAAAAGCGAAATTGATTTCATCCGACGTGTTCATTGGTGTGATAGGTCGATAAGTTTTTGTTTTGTACAATAATTTCTCTATGTATATCTATATATTATCTATTTCGACTTTTGAACGAATGATGAGGCTATCTAGGTTAAAATTTATAATCAAATGAATAAGACGTAAAAAATAGATAGACATGGAAAAGTTGTATAGAATATTATAAGGTATGGGTACTTGCATAAACATTACAAAATCTATAGAAAATACTATAAACTTTATAAATTCTAAGCAAACAATATAATTTTATTGGCGATGTCTACAAGAGCATGACTTATGGTTATAAAAACTTGAAATCTTAAACACTATTAGAAATAAAGACGTGATAGTATGTTTAGTCCTATCATTGCAATCTTAATATCTATTTGGCTTAAACTGTAGCTAAAGTGAGATACAATCTATTCTGGGGCCCAATTAAGAGGCACTAAGATACCTCCTTGCGGTGCTCCCATACAAATGCCAATTTTGTAATATGCTACGTGTGTACTTGGCTTAGCTTCATTACTTCATACGTTTGAACTCCTGATTTAATATTCTCTCTAAAACGTGAGGTTAATTCATTCGAGTAAATTAACGTTGTGATATCTTTATTGCCCTGAGTCACGGAGTCAGAAGCATTTATAAATACGTATGTTATAAATAGGTGAAACCGAAAGTTGATTCTAAAAATTTGTATATTGAAAAGATTAGTATTTTTTTGCTTTTTGTGAACAAGACATTTAAGTTTATTATGCGGTTAGATATAATTGATTAAATAATTCACATGGATTACCTTTCATATATAAAATACTTCATAAACAATACAATACTTAACACGAATACTGAGCAAGTTGTTATAAATCCGTTTGGACATTTCTATTGCCCATATCGCGTGATAAAAGTAATAACAAAACGCGAAACCAATTGGTTTATTATAACAACAATATACATACAGTGTCAATGACCTCTAAACTACTCGAGTTACAGTTACCTAATCTATATATATAAAACTCTTCCGTTACTGAGTGACTGACTGACAGACAACGCACAGTCGAAACTACTGGTCGTAGACAGCTGAAATTTGGAAAGTAGGTTCCTTGGGATATGTAGGGGAGCACTAAGAAAGGATTTTTGGAAATTCAACCCCCAAGGGGGGGAAAAGGGGTAAAAACGTTTCTATGAAAAATCTTATTCCTTGGGTTTATAAACTTGAAACTTGGCATGAACACGTACATAGGCAAGTAAATATGTTTGACATTAAAAGTTTTTTCAAACTACCCTCCAATCGTGATTTAGGGGGTGCGATTGGGTGACTGATTTATTAACGCACAGCCGAAACCGCTCGGTATAGGAGTCTGAGATTTTGAACAGAGGTTCCTTTAGTAACATAAGTGAGCACTAAGAAGGGATTTTTGAAATGTCAACCCCCAAGAGGGGGAAACGGGATAAACTGAGCCGGGGCTGCGGGAAAGTTCTAACGAGATACCGTGGCCCCGGAACGCAAAGTGCAACTGAAGGAACGAGGTGGGTTTTAGTCAGTAAAAGTCTGACACTCCCTTCCGTTCCACCCAGAGCGGGAGAGGTCATTTGATGATTTCCCATCCTTAAAAAAAAGACTTTGTATGACAACTTTCAGTCGTCTCTTTAACATACATAATAACATACATAATTATGTACATACATGCATAACATTAATAACATCACGCCTTTAAATCCCTATTTTGTGTTAACACTACCCATACAAACAGCTAAAACGAAACAAGTGAAGAGACGAAATTTGTCCGCATCCATTTTCACCTAAATTCTTAACGTTAATGAGATTTACTTTTTATTATCAGGTCAACCTAATAGCCTCACATGTACGTATAACTTCGTAAGAATTTTCTTTCAACTCTTAACCGTTGAGGAGTTGTACCTTCCATCATCAGCTCATTCACATGGGATGATGACTATCAGACGCAAATACTTAAACAGATCTATGAAATTGTCAAAAACGTAATTGCCTGTAAATTTGAGGTTTGCCCTTGATTTCCCTGGAATACCATCATCAAATCCTGACTAGGTAACAATGGGACCAACTTGAAAGTATACTCTACCGAACAAAAAAGAATCACGTAAATCGGTCCATAAATCTCGGCGTAATCGGTATGCATAAATAAAACACCCGAATTTTATATATAAAAGCGAAAAACACTCACTTAGGAATCACGAAATCTCAAAATCTACTGAGCCAATAAAGATGAAATTTGACAGGAACGTAGATTTTAATTAGGAGGGATACACTAAGAAAGAATTTTTTGGAAATTAAATTCCTAAGGGGGTAAAATGGGAGAAATTTTATGGCGTATCCTTATAATCTAAAATAAATTTGCGCGGGCGAAGCCGCGGGCAAAAGCTAGTAAATTAATAAAACAACGGTATTCACTCAATAGCCAGCACGCGATCTCGAGTACGAAACACATAAAAGCATATAAATATTGTAATATATCTGTAAAATAGGAAGTATACCCACGAAATATACTATAGAACCTCATTACATATACTTTTTTAGCACTCTGTTTATTCTTTTAAGTGGTATCATTCTACATACTGTAGCGGAAGCGATGATTCGGCTCGACCGCCACCAAAGGGAAGATCTTCCGCCAGGCTAGGTGTGATGCCTGGGGAACCGCGGCTCCGATGATGTTGTGTCGGAGGTTGTATATATAGCTCCAATCCATGAAATCTCTGAAATCGCGATTTGGGTTCTTCGCTGCTATTGGCTGAGGGCGTCGATTTCTTCGAGATGATTGACAATTGTTGTGTGATTTGATGTTTGTGACGAGTGGCGTAGAGATGTCGCCACAGTACTCCCCCCCAAGACCGGAGGTCTGAAGTCTTGATCTTGCTGTGCAATCTGTGCTTCAGTAGCTTGCAAGTGCCAGTTGTCTTCCAGTGAGTCGGAAGTTGCTCGAAGTCCTAGTGAGTCAGGAGTGAGCTGTTGCGTTGCTCGTAGTCTGCGGTGAGTCGAGACAGTAGAGAGCGAAGTCGACTTGTTGGCGCCGGAAGATATCGTGCAGAGCTGCCACGCTGGAGAGAAGAGCGGCCGTCGAAGAGATCCAGGCGTGGGCTGCGGTAGATGCGTCGGTCGCTGAAGTCGATGAGAGTGAGTGCGGGTGGAGACAGGACCAGGAAGCTCGGTGAGTCGGCTGCGATGGACCTGCTGCGATACCCAGTTGCTGGCTTGCTGTGAGACTGCTTGCAGAGTGAGGAGTGATGCTGAGGATTGGAGTTTATTGATGATGGAGAAGGTTGCTTCCAATCACGTCGGGGTCACCAATGTAGCGGGAGCGATGATTCGGCTCGACCGCCACCAAAGGGAAGATCTTCCGCCAGGCTAGGTGTTATGCCTGGGGAACCGCGGCTCCGATGATGTTGTGTCGGAGGTTGTATATATAGCTCCAATCCATGAAATCTCTGAAATCGCGATTTGGGTTCTTCGCTGCTATTGGCTGAGCGCGTCGATTTCTTCGAGATGATTGACAGTTGTTGTGTGATTTGATGTTTGTGACGAGTGGCGTAGAGATGTCGCCATAAAAACATAAACATGTTAACCCGTCTATATTATACCATATTACGGGTTAGGCAAAGTCAATCGTTTCGCAAAGATTAGAAGGCCACCTTCAGCAGTATGTCTTTATGACGGAGTTAAGGTTCAAATGGTGTAATAGACGTGTCCGGAGTATCTGAAGTAGGGAATACCAGTGACCAAAATTCAAAATCCAAAATTTTTATTCATTATTATAGGATACTATATATCGCTTAATAATTGTCAAAACGTATGGTTTAACAACATTGGTTGACGTCAAATAAATTACTTAAAACTAAGTTTACTGCCGCTTCCAAGGCGTCAGTGCAGAAGAAGCGGTAACGACCTTCTTTGCATTACAAGGTGTTTTTCAGGAAACTTATTTTAAACTAATGTATCCAGATAGGTTTGTATAGAATAAAATTTACTTCAATGATCCAACGACCACATGATACATCAAACCAGTCACCATACGCATATTATAAAGCTACTGTAAAAATATGAAGTTATTATATAGCCTTACAGCGAATCTGAAAAGTAGAAAGATAAAATCTTGTGCTTCTAATAGACCAAAGTAATTTACCAACAGCTTAAAGCTTTATGGCGCCATGGAATACACATAAAATGAAATAAATGACCAATGTAAACGACTTGCCTACGTAAATTTTACATCTGAATAGTTAAATAAAGTCGTGAACGAATCATAACGTCACTTTAAGAAGTTCATTGGATTTTGACCTGACCTTATTAATGATTCTTAGGTTGAAAAAACATGCAAAGATTAAGTCAAAAAACATGCAAAGATTACCTGTAATGTACGATTGAGTTGTAAGTTAAGACAATAAACTGAATTTTATGACTTCATAAAAATACAACATAAATAAATGTAAATGTAACACAGTAGTTTTAGTTTCAATTATGTCGGAATATCAACGAAAACCTGAAGCGATAGCAAAATTGGTTGAAATTAACAATTGTCACGCCTTCTCTAGCAGAGTTAACTTTAAAAAATAACTTCAATGAAAATCCTGCCCGTCAAGAGTTTAAAGATGTCAAATAACTAAGTCATCATAATATCAAAACATAGTGGCATATGCAATAAATATAATAAGTCAAGTAATACAGTAAAATAATAAAAGTTCATAATTTAATTATAACTTAATACATCTACTAATATAATCACATATACAATAAAATAATTTATTACAATAGTAAGGTTAGAAGAATTAGTACATCAATCAGCTGCTTATACTTTTAAGTAAATAAATAACAATAACGTAATTATACAAAAGCAACCTTTATATTGAACGACTGTTTTTTTAAATAAAATTCGCAGCAAATTGTTCAAATAAGTATCGAGTGAATGATCTATTGAGAGCTCTCGATTACACGAGATGCACCTAATTAGTCAGGGTTCGAGTATCCGGTCAACACTCGTGTCGAATCGTTAACACCGTCAATATTTGAAGAGGACTCAGCTCCTTGATTTATCAATCGATGTGATATTTATAAAAAATGTGATTGAATTCACGTCCTACCTTTAATTGAACTTGTATAAAATCGAATGGTCGAATGTTTTTCAGGTTTTATATGTGTCGGTGAGCTTCTCTTATCTTTCGTCTGCGATATTTATAACTGTGCTATAAAATATATTATTATTTAACATACTTAGTAATATATCAAATGTGCAAAGAGAGTTATTGATTGGTTGATGTTCTTTTTCTTATTGATGATTTACTTAGAAAAATATTTAATTGTTGTAAAGGTTAGTAGAAATAGCATTTCCTTAATGTTTAAGTACTCTCAAAGTAATCATGCATTAAACTACTTATATGCAATTCATTTTCTCTATAATACAATGTACTTAAGGCCGTAGGGCAAATCGTAGAGCAGACTTCTCATATCACCATGCGTTTTCACAGGAATTTTAGGAAAACCGTTCTTAACCCATGTTGTTTCATCAAACATTGTTTCATAAAGTCCCATTGTTACACGAAATGGTCCTTTGTCCGGATATATCATACCTTCATTTAAAATGAGAGTCACTCGCGAATAATTTGAATAATCCCTTTTGCCGAAGCGGTGATGATATGGCGTTTCCCGAACAAACAGACAGAACGTATACAAATGGTTTCGTATAAATAAATACTGAAAGCTGTGACTCGAGCATGATAAGACAGATTCCTTACTTAATTGAGTCGAGAGGTAAAGTTTGATTACAATATTTTTTTTGTTGAATGTTTATTTTTGAATGAAAAACGGAAAATCCTGTTTCATCATTACTTTTATTTATGAAACTCTTGATTTTTCATATCGAAATGTAGTTTTCCAGCGAAATCTATTTTTTCTTTTTATTATCTACAAACCATTAACCCTAAAATGTTATTTGAGTCAGCCGTATAAAAAAATTAACCTTGTGGATTCGCAAAATCTCGCCACGTAATTTGAAACCATGTGGTAACCACTGATATATTGCCATGTGCACATTTTAAAGTGATGTGTGGTTTTTGAACGAATCAAGTTGTGAATTAACCAAACCGGGTACACACAATAACTAAACCAATGTGCATTCGTCCACGATTTAGATTTAAGAGACGTATATTTGTAAATTGACGTCCGATGAAAATTCTGCACTGTAGTTTGTTCCGCCGCTTCTTCTACACATGCGCTTTGGAAGCGGTAGCAGTTATAATTAGATTTAAGCGATGTGACGTCAGTAAGTGATACCTTGTATCCAATTTTGAAAATAAATCTATTATTCTATTCTAAACCTAAATCGACGACCTTGCAAGAAGAGGTTGATGAATTCTTCTATCTAAAAGAGGTTATGATATATCCGGACAAAGGCTTCGACCCTGGCTGCACTTTCGGGCAAGAAGAGTGATGTTCTTACGTATAGGCTAGTACATAAAGTAGCACAGTAGTAAGAATTTAATTAATGCAGTTATTCAGGAAGTTAGTAAAACGACCTGAAGATTATTGCACACGCATGCGTGTCTATACTTGCAACATTCGTATGCAGACTCATGCTTCTGATCATGAATAAAGATGTTGTCATCAAGATGTCTGATAGTAACATAGACTAGCTAAAAAAATACCTAAGAGGATTTTTTGATATATATTATTAGATGGAAAACTCTTTATTAAATGAGTGACTGATGACGTACAGTAAACTATTGAGTATAAGAAACTAAAATTACAGTAGTAGAAGATTTCTCGAATTTCCACGGTAACGAAAATTAACATAATTTTTCTGAATTCGCGGAGCTGCGGACGTAAACTTTTGCGTTGATGAGAAACTAACAGACACTCAAAACACAACTAAAAGCACTAAATTAAGCATGTGATCAAAGAGCCAATTGAAATGAGACACATTCTTAATATATAGTACTGGTAGACAGTACTGGCTGGAAAAACAAATGAAAAAATACTATAAAAGTTTATTAAAGCGCACAACCGAATATAAGTTATGTTTTTTTGTGTTGACTCCAATTTATTGTGTATAAATTAAAGTCCGTTTAAATAGTTCGTCAATACATATCGTAAAAGTGTAAAATTTACATGTAAGTGCTGCGATACTACAGTACAATTTACATAGCTTGTTTCTGCAGTTTTCTTCACTACGCCTACAATTCTTGTCTTTGCTCATCTTTCATGAAACCACGATCAGAAAACAGCATATGTAAACTGAAGAAAGTGGTAGAATGCATTATAAGAAAACTTTGGGAAATTCTCGAATTTTACAGAAAATTAACTATCTTTTTTTTAAATATAGGTATTTCTATTCTCAGTGAAAGCAGTTTACATAATTAAGATGATGCTGATGTATTTAATGACTGTGCCATTAGTTTGATGCTATTACTGTAGTATCAATCTCGATAGATATAGAAAATTTTCTTCGTAAAGATAGTCTTTACGAAGAAAATTTTCTATAGCAGTTAAGATTTACCGAGATTAAATTCCTTAAGCTCAGTAAGTATTTCTGCACAGTAAAAGATTTTACACTTCTATTTTTATTGAATTCCTACAAAAAGTGTTGTCAACCAATACACCCACTTTATTTTAGAGTTTTAAGCCGTCTTTATTTCTATCATATAAATATCATGACATTCTTTCTAACGAACAAATCATTATCATAATTACATTTTAGCTGTCTTAAAGCTGTCTCATTGATGAGAGAGATACAAATGACCAGTCATAAGAAGTGAAAGAGCACGAGAGTGTCATAGTGCTCATTAGGCTGCGCGTGAGACGGTAATGAGACGATCGTATCGGCGCACTTTCACTAAGGGCAGCCACCGGGTGAAACTTATGTAGGTCTCGGGTTACTTGGACTTGTTTGCGAACAGGAGTTATGTTTGTCTCTTTCTTAAGCTTATTCCCGATTGCATTTTCCTACGTTGGTTTCAAAGCTCGGAGTCTGATGAAGGTGAAAGTGACATGACTTGAAAAGAATAATAAGTTATATTTTTACAATATTTATTACATAAAAAACGACTAAGTGCATGAATCACAAGCCTTAAAACACAATTGTTAAAACTGAGAACACGCGAAAACGAGAGATACTTCCTACATGTATATACAATTTTGGTAGACATTGGAAAGATGCATTATCTAGCATTCAACCAATATAATAATATTTATTTAACAGTAGGTAATCAGATTTAATCCAGAAAGTCTAGTCCAACCAAAGCTCTTAAAATGACAGTAATTCGCAAAAAGGGTATACTTACAAAACATCAATTCCTTCGCTCTTCACTCACAAGCCAAATGAAGTTCCTACCAACATAGAAAGCAGTCTATAATATTTCACACTCACCTTTTACCTAGATACCGAATGCGTAGGCTTTGCAAGTAGTGTTAGTCATTAGTTGTAGTTAGTGGGTGTAGTACATAACGTCTAAAAAGATATATGTTGGACATTTATTACTATCGATATAAAGATAAAAAGATCAACGTTTATGCCAATTTTTATGTAAAATTATAAGGCTCGATATCCCAGCTGCAGTGCAGTTTAATCTTAACTAACATATATATATATAGTTTGTTTGTTTGTTTGTTTGAACGCGCTGATCTCACTAAAGAAACTACTGGTTCGAATCGAAAAATTATTTTTGTGTTGAATAGATAATTTATCGAGGAAGGCTTTAGGCTATATAACATCACGTTGCAACTATTAGGAGCAAAGCAATAATGGAAAATTTGGAAAAAACGGGGAAATTTATTCATCCTTGAGTTCTTCAATGATGCCCAAAATAACTATTCCACGCGGACGAAGTCGCGGGCACAGCTAGTGTTAGATAAAATGGTAAAAAATCTAACCTTTCGACCTGACTGACACTATTTATAACGTATTAAAATTTTAGAGTACTGGTAGAGTGGGAAGGCCCAGATGAACGTATCTTGATCAAATCTGAGACGTTCTGGCAAAACTTCAGATCAAGAATACCCGAAACTGACGAGCTTCCATGAAGAGAGTTATGATTGTGTATGAAGCGAAAGAATTATGTAGGGATCGTGGCAAGTGGAAATATTAGTCTCTGCCCAACTCCCCAAGAGAGCCTTGACTTTCATGTATGTAGGTAGGTACGCATGTATGTACTAAAATGTTCTAAAAAATTCTTCGGGAATCCTACGAGTAAAAGCTCTTCAAATTCAGTATAAATGAGAATAGCATTGCTCATTATGCAAATTTATGCTGTATGAAGTCAACCGCGTATCCATTTGCGTAGCTTTCATTGTAATTGATGCAAGTAAACTTTGAATAAAACATGACAGCAAATATTTCATATTTAACTACTTTTGGAGATGCAATAAAGTTCACATATTTCCATACACAACGGTAGGAATTATCCTTTAGAGCGTAATTTAACTAATGTACATGTATGAGTAACCACTGTAACATTTGTATAATGTAATAATGACCAAGACATCCTTCAAGAAGGGATTATAGGCAGTTCTCCTCAGGTGAAAGCGTTGGCAAAAAATAATCAAGAACAGCAGACATAACTGCTGATCTGTAAGCGAAGAAAAAATATAGTGTGTGCCATCAGTTTCTCTTTCCATGTCGATTATAAAAATCCGTCCTGGGAAAGGCTAATAAAATAGAGATTCCTCCTTTAGGTGATAGGCTAGCAACCTGTCACTATTTTAATCTCAATGCCATTATTGTGCCATAGAGCTTAATGTGGCCTTTCGGTCTTTTCGAGATTGTTTATTTCTATCTATGATGCGATTCAGATAGTGACAGATTGTCAGCTTGTCGCCCAAAAGACTAAGCTTTATTATATCAGTCATATAGACCATACAACCAATCAAGCTCTGTCCCTCAGGTTCCGATATGTCAAGATGGTAAACCGTATTTCATGTCACAACTGAATATATTACGCCAACGATCGCGTAAAGCCTCGTTTAATACATGTTTTTACCTTTTGTGGTCCTCACAATAGGTTATTGCTTCCTTTACCCCTTGAACGGTTTATAATCATGCCCCCGTTTTATATGTATGTAGACGACTTCTTCATTACTTCCAAGATGTTAATATGTTTATCGCTCATCACTTATTCACTAACACATAATTAGATCTTTAGTCGAAATTTGGGGACTGCTAAAACTAGTCGTAATCCTCTTAAAATTAGTCCCGGTTGATATCACCTCTCTGTAGAGAAGCCCGGGTGTGCTTTTTATTACCATGCTGTATTGAGTCAGGTATTTATACAAAGCGTTTCCCATCTGATCTCTGCAACCTTTGCAAGGGAACCATATCCTTTTTGAATCTTTACAGAAATAGTTCTCTCAATGTCCAAGTTTCCTCTCGATTTTTCTTTCAAAGTAAAACCATTAGTTAATAATCAAATTAACGACCATGTACTTACGTATGACTCTTTAGTACACTGCATAGTAGAAATTGAACCTGTGCATTACGCTTTTTATTACCATTACAGTTCGGCCACCGAAGTCGCCCCTTTATTACACTCATTATATTAACTTTATGAACTAAAAAATTGGTAGGTACATCAAAAATTCTAGTTTTTTCGTGAAATATACAAACACACGCAATGACCATCGTCATCATATCAGCTGTAGGACGTCCACTGCTGAACATAAGGCCTCCCTCAATGATTTCCACCTCGCTATGCAGGCGACAAAATGCAAACACCGCAATGAAAAACCTGAACTATTGCTTAGTCGAATTTCTACAAAGACAGATTGACAGCTACACACACTATAACATTATCATGTCATCACATCAACATGCGCAGTGACATCTTAATATTCGCGTGCGCACAGACAAAGCAAACCGACACTCCTTGCCACTATAATAACAGTGC
The DNA here is from genome assembly GCF_032362555.1 of Amyelois transitella. Lineage (NCBI taxonomy): Eukaryota > Metazoa > Arthropoda > Insecta > Lepidoptera > Pyralidae > Amyelois > Amyelois transitella. The sequence continues at coordinate 2,752,789 of NC_083518.1, read as the reverse complement.
GTTGTCGCTAGGGCAATTTCGTGTATGTAAATACTTGGAAATAACATATAATTGTTGTTCGACGTAATGACAACTTTGTAACACGCATCGGTATTGAGGTAGATCAGTGTCGAATTGAAAATGGATTTTATAATGAAATTGGTGTAGATTTATTTCACGTTATAAATATTTTTGTACTTAAATTAGCATATGTTGATTAGACTGTCAGAAAGCTTAACTATAATAATAATGAGTATTTATTGGAGCAACCTAAAACTGAGGATAACGAAGCCTGGACCAAGAGAGACACAGATATTTCCGGGCTCCATAACAACTTGGTTCACGAAATAAGAGAGAGATTGAATGATAAATTATATACTTAAATATATGGTCACACCTAACTAAGTACCTCATCATCGTAACCATTCTCCATTATCAACTTGCGTTCCGGCGTTTACACACAAATTATCTGAATGGAACAAATGAGCGTGCAATTGATGTATCTGTATATATGACCGGCCTTACTGAAACTGCCGTGTGGTTTCCGGCACTATAGAATTGAACCACTCCATATCTTTCCCATTGGTGTCGTAAAAGATGACTAAGAGATTGATAGGCTTATAAACTTGGAATTCCTCTTGTAGGCGAAGGGCTTGCAACCTGTCATTATTTGAATCTCAATTCCATTATAAAGTCATACCGCTAAACGTGGCCTTTTAGTCTATTCAAAACTGTTGGCTCTGTCTACCCCTGTGTTTCATCTTCAGGTTTAAGACCATTGGTACGTATATCAAATGGTATTATCGTATCCAATCTTTCGTGATGTCAAACCAGGTTTTCATGTACCTATATAACCTTTATAAGTATGGATAAAGACAGGTGACATTAACATCGTCATAATCAATTACATAACAGCTGCATTACAATGGGTGCAATGGCATGTAATAACCAAACGTTCCGACGAATTATAAAGGTAAGTGCACATAGCAATGTGAATCATTAGCCAAATACAAATCATCAATCCGTCCCGGTGGTCCAATTTCCAGTCCCGATTATTTTTCATCTCAATGGACTTTATGACTAGGAGTCTGGATTAAATTAGTCAGGTTTTACTTTTAAATCTTCCGTCAAACCACCTTAATTTTTGCAGGGCAACCTTACTTATATTGGATCAATGTTCCACATACATTTCCCTGACACCTATCTAAAGTTACCTGGCGATGTTTTCCATCACCGTCAGAGCCATCCGTTAGTAACCAAACTAATTACATGATATCGAAAAGAGTCATTGGTACTTGGCCGCTTTAGGATTTTTAAAGTAAATCATTTCGATCAGACTCGACAAAAAGAAATTCACGAAAACACAGATTATAAAATACAACTTACAGCAAAATACCCTGGAGGTAACAGACTATAAAAAAGACATAGACGTTCTATTTTCAAACAGTGATCAATTACATCACAGCTGCATGAACGGTGGCAATAGCGTGTAATTGGTGATGCCAATACCTTATAAAGACTGATACACACGTGAATAACAGCAGCCAGGGGAAATATAGAACTTTTGATAAGACTCTTACTCATCCTCACTCAACCTCGTCTTTACGTATTCCCAGATAGTCGATACGAACATACAAAATTTCTTTTTACACATCCATTCGACTTACAATTTTTTACCATATTTTTTACAAAACGTAACAAAATGTCAAACTAATCGAAGACACATAAAGCAAATGGATGTTGGATGGTTTCAAAGACAGACTTTCTCACTTTGAAATTTAACTCTGTTCTTCATCTTTTACTAAACATACAAAATAAATATTTATAAAAAAATCTAATTAAGTACTGAACATTGTATCGTTGTAGCACAAATCAAAGAAAAACGAAAACAAAACGCCGTTAAAGCTAATCGAAGACCCATTGAACTTTTTTATTTAACAAACGAGGTCTCATCACTACAACGGTCCTGGTAACAATGGTCACATGCCTAAATAAGTATTAACTTATTCCTTAACAAAAATGTATTTAGGTTCTTATAATTGATACCTATGTACTTCTGACATTTGACATTCCCCTGACAATGACCGTGTGTACCAGCCTTACCTCGGACCGTTGTAGCAGGTGCATGCTCGTACAGTAAATAAAGTAAAAGGAAAACAAAACGCGCTGGTCAACGGCATATAGAGCGAGAAATGGACGCTTTGCTCACAATCAGATTGAAGAGATCCTATGTATTTTATTTTGTCGTCACTTATAGTACGAGTACCTATATAGTAAAGTTGATCTTATATAGATGTTCATTAAAAAATCACTTGTCTACTTTGTCACACTAAGTCTCTTGGCTTTGTACACTTTTTGTGTGTGAATGTTTTCATATTAATTTTTCTATTACCTTGGTAATTTTTATAATGCTTTTTATTAAAATTGTCTAGAAATAATTTAAACTTCAATTGAAATTCGATAAAATTTGGATATCATAAAATAAACACAAAATTGAACAAAGAATTGTATCATAAATGATCCTGGAACTATAAGTTATAAGAAACTAAGGGATAGGCTTATATATTTGGGATATAGCAACTTGTCACTATTTGAATCTCAATGAGAACGTGGCCGTATTGATCTTTCAAGACTGTTGGCTCTGTCTATCCCACAAAGGATATATACGAAACTATGTGTATGTACATACGTATCAAATGACAAACAAGAAATCGGTTTTCGTATTTTTTGGGTTTTCATCCCTTCGAATCTTACCTTACATTATATTTTAATGAACGATGTGAAATTTCATCTTTCTACGTATACGAACGAAGTGTATTTAAATAAGAAGGAAATCTGACTTTTGTTTTATTTAATTTATTTAACGCCAGATGGCGACCGAGCTAAGCATTTATCGTTCGTTACAAAAAAAAAGGTACATTCATTTCCTGCTACAATCGATTTTAGTTGAAAAACGTGCAAAAGCAATCAGTCCATATACAAATAAAATTCCCAAAAGTAAATTCTGAAACAAAGGTAAACTATTTTATCCAGGCCCATTTTTCAAGCCTAACTGTCACCGCTAAACCAACGCAATAAATTCAAATATTTCACTTTAAATATATTTCGTCGACGGATAAATGTGATCCTATGTGACATGGGTCCTCGCATCTCCACTAAACCCGAATCTTGAAGTAAGAGTAAAATGCTTGGCGCTTTTACTTTTATGAAGAAGACATAAGGTACTTACAACAAGACATTATTTTGAAGTCTTCAGAAAATTTGACGAACACTTGTTTCGGCTCTGTCCACCCCACAAGGGATATAGACGTGACCCTATGTATGTATGTGTGTTTCGACAACCTAGAACACAGGCTTGAACTAAAAAGACATGCATGCTTTTATATATAATCACGTCTTTATACTTTACACGGTAGACAGGGCCAACAATCTGGATAAGACTGAAAGGCCACTGACAAGCGAATTCCAAAGTTATTAGCCCTACCCTTGATTGACTTAAGAACCAAAAAAAAATTGTAGGATCAAATTTATCCTTGCAAACCCACAACCTAATTGATTGTGAAGACTGTGTGTTGTGATGTGATTACTTAAAATTTATTGGTAACTAGTATTCACTCTGAGCTATGCTCCCGTGAGAATTTTCGGAAATAAATCTTATTTCATCAAAATAAATAAGAAAATCGAATGGCCCAATTTCATTTCTATGCTATCACTAAAACAAAATAATTTGCAGTAAACCAGGTATAGTTACTTAGTAATAGCAAAAAGTTATAGTGCAAACGCATCTCTCTCAATATTGCTAGGTTGCGCCCGCAACGCGGAGGAACTTTGAAAAATGCATAGACAATAAAATTGCTGTTCAAATGGATTGCCTAGTGTAGAAGAGGTTTAATGTTACAACATAATTGGTAGTTGGCAGGAATAAATTACAGAACACTTTGTAGGGAAATCTTGTAGTTGAGCGGCCGAAGATGCTGCCACAAAACACCGTGGGAGAAGAAATAGCGCATCATTTAGCGAGGTCCAAAGCAGATGAGTGTTATCATGACTCTACGTCTATCGTGCATCTTGGGAAGCTTGTATATTTATTGTTTGTCGCCATTGATTATATTATTATTATTTTAAAATTATAAAATTCTATTTTAGACGGTAACTTATATAGTAGCACTTAAATTTGCCGATTTTATCCGTCTAGACCAGCTGCATTAGTTGATATTATTAACATGCCGTCACCGAGACAGAGACCTTTTTTTATTTGTTCAATTTTTAGGACAATAATGGACATATCCTATTGCTACATTGATGAAGAATTGATGGAGCCTGAGTTTTCTGGTACAGGATTTCAGATATTCTTAAGGACAATAAATATATATTTTTTACACACAAATATATCTTCTTCGCCCTTACTGATGACAAACCTAATATAATAGCCATAAGACTCGAAGTCGACGTATAGCTGGACGCAATTGAAATTCATAAAGTGACAGGTTCATAAAATTTAAAGATTTCATCGTGTAAAAGAAGGAACTCAGGTATGAGTTTTCTTCATTTCGAAAGAAATAAAGAAATGTTTATATTTCTTTCAAAATATAAAAAAATATTTATGCATTTAGTGTTTCATTTTTGTACATTCCACATTTTGCGACACTGCATTCTAATGAATCGTATAATGACGACCAATTAACTGGTTTTGTGTATTTATTGCCGGTAAATAAACAAGAGTAAGCAAAAGAAAATTTATGTTTGCATACGTAATATTTACGGAGCATAATACTCGTTATTGATAAAAGAATCCTATAATTTTACGTCTATACGTACCTGTGGTCTTATCTTCACCGCTTTAATGGGCTATTTACTGCATTTTTCCTTTTCTGAACACGATATAGCTTAACCGCCCCAAGCAAGATTATTTAAGAATCTTATGATACCACACAGTGCAAGATAAAATTATCTTACTGTTAGAGTCAAAAGAAATTGTGTATTACTTTTTATTGTTTACTGGACTTTTGGACTTTTTAGAAATAAATATAACCATTTTTATTCAGCAAAATGAGACATGTCTATCAATTGTGTCTACCCCGTAAGGCGTAAAGGCGTGGGGTGTTTATATGTAAGAAAGAAAATAACGACTACATAATTTCTACAATTTCTGATTAATGTTCATAAACAGTTTTTATATCGGTGAAACATAAAAAAAAATATTAGAACTTTAATAAGCCAATCGAATATACATTCAGTCAGAAAAGTATCGGGAATGGATTATTTATTTATGGTTCCAAATTCAAATTTTTGTTTTTTTTTGTTGTTGTTAGATTGGCACAACTGTTTTCCATTTTGGCGCGGAGTTTGAGTTGCATCTGTTGTTTACATTAAATACAGTGCTATTTTTAGTTATATCATATCTAGTGTGTACCTATTGCTAATTTCATAATGGATAAAAACATCGAACAAAGAGTTTGTCTTAAATTTTGCATTGCCAATGGAATATCGTGTTCGGAGTCACTGAAAATGTTACAGAAGGCTTACGGTGAATCGACTTTATCAAAAACTCGTGCTTATGAGTGGTACAAAGCGTTCAAAAGCGGTCGAGATGTGATGGAAGATTTGCCTCGCTCTGGTAGGCCATCAACGTCTGCAACTGAAGTTAACATCGCAAAAGTGAAGGAAATAGTGACTGAAAATCCTCATTCAACTTTGAGAGAGATAGCCACCGAACTTTCTGTATCTCACGAGTCGATCCGTACCATTTTAACTAATAATTTGGGTATGAAACATGTTGCCGCTCGGCTAATCCCAAAAGACCTGAATTTTTTTCAAAAACTCAATCGCATGAGAGTCGCTGAGGACATGCTAGAACGAGTCAATTCCGACCCAACATTCATGAAACGCATTGTTACTGGTGACGAGACGTGGGTTTACGAGTTTGACATGCAAACTAGTCAACAAGCTTCGGAGTGGCGCCTTCCAACTGAACCGAAACCGAAAAAACCACTCCAAAGTCGTTCAAAAGTCAAAGTCATGTTGACTGTTTTCTTTGACTATCGCGGTGTTGTGCACTCGGAATTCTTGCCGGAAGGTCAAACGGTAAATAAGGAATATTATTTGAGTGTTATGCGGCGTTTAAGAGAGCAAATCCGACGAAAAAGGCCAGATTTGTGGAAAGAAAATTCTTGGATTTTGCACCATGATAATGCACCTTCGCACAAGGCCATCATTGTGAACGAATTTTTAACCAAACACTCAAGAAATACCATCGAGCAACCACCATATTCACCAGATATGGCTCCAGCCGACTTTTTTCTTTTTCCTAAACTCAAATTACCACTTCGTGGCACCCGTTTTTAATCGGTAGAAGACATAAAAGAGAATTCGCGGCGAGAACTGACCTCAATTCCGGAAACAGCGTTTAAAAAATGTTTTGATGATTGGATTATTCGTTGGCGTAAGTGTATCGTTTCTAAAGGAGCATATTTTGAAGGTGATAAAATAAATTTGGATGAATAACAAACAGTTTGTGTATTATTGATATTTTCCTGCTACTTTCTTGACAGAGTAGTAGTCACCAGTATGATAAACTATACATGCTGTCAGAGACCTTTTATTAGTTAGCTCTTTTACAACATATCTAAGATCACTATGCAGATAAAACAATTCAGAATTGCATCATAAAGAGGACGGGCGGACGGGCAAAAACACTAGTTAGACTGCATATGGCCTGACATAGACGGACTAGGCGGTTTCGAGTCCTTTTTTGGAAAAGGGAATGATAGTGCATCCCCGTCTAGTATACGGAGTGTTCATTTTGATCTCGACGCACGGCGCGATGACCCTTGCGTAAATATGTATGGACGTAAAGAGTGATATTAGAGCAACTGAAGGTTTTTTATTCCTTTTATTCCCAACATACATACATATGGTCACGTCTATAACCCTTGCGGGGTAGACAGAGCCAACAGTCTTGAATAGACTGAATGGCCACGTTCAGCTATTTGGCTTAATGATAGAAATGAAATTCAAATAGTGACAGGTTGCTAGCCCATCGTCTAGAAAAGAATCCCAAGTTTGTAAGCCTATCCCTTAGTCGCCTTTTACGACATCCATGGGAAAGAGATGGAGTGGTCCTATTCTTTTTTGTATTGGTGCATTATTCCCAAACATATGTAGGTACATATATAACATCACGCCTGACTCCTATTGTGGTAGGTAGAGAGTAAGTAAAAATTTCCATTTGCTGCGATCCTTACAAACCTATCCAGCTTCCTCCAAACTCTTCACCCTTTTCATGCATATTCGACGATTACGGGTACTCCTACAATTTCCCTTTTTAAGACATTCAAAATTTGTTCCTTAAAAGTTCGACGAGGCTGGACCTGTCGCACTATTATAGTCAGCTCTGCTTTATAAATTCCTTTCGTAAGTCTATCCTCATCCATTCTCTAGACATGTCCAAACCATCCCAACATACCCTGTGTACATAAATAAATAAATAAAAAAAATACCCATTTCAATTTTGGTCACCACATCCTCTTTCACCCCATAAATTTCCCTTGCATCGACACTTCTGATTGGATCTTTTAAACGCACACCACGCATTAAAACTCTCATTTCATACATACATACATACAAAAAATCACGCCTCTTTCCCGGAGAGGAAGGCAGAGACTACATCTTTCCACTTGCCACGATCTCTGCATACTTCCTTCGCTTCATCCACATTCATAACTCTTTGCATGCAAGGTTTCGGGTACTCTTGGCCTGACCCCTTGCCAGGACGTCCTTCATTTCAACTGCGTTCAAATCCAAAAGTCTAATAAATAATGCCGTCACAATTCCTCATTCAGGTAACCGGATGGATAACTATAATCCGTTATGGATTTGGTTGCAGAGATGAGTCTTGTATAGACAGAACGGAGGAAAATGTCACTAAATACGCAAAAGAAGAAAAATTATCTGTGGCTGCACACTGTGTAACTACATTCCATATAAATGCATATTTCATCAATATAAAGGTTACAGAGTTACTTTAGTATTAAAAATTATAGTTATACCGAAGAACCCATATCACGGACTTAAAGTAAGCCAATTTCACAACAACAGCACAATATTAACCCTCCAATTTTAATCAAATCAGCTGGTAGGTGCTTAACCCTGTGTGGCCTATAATAAGTAGCTATGTTCGCAGACAAAGATCGGAATAGATAGGGAATTCAAACATATAAAGTTGTGTGGTTGATTTCCAATACGTAAACACTTGAGCAAATTAATATATTATTCTATTCACTTTATATTAAAAAAAATACATATAATCACGTCTATATCCCTTACGGGGTAGACAGAGGCACCAGTCCTGAAAATACTGATAGGCCACGTTCAGCTGTTTAGCTTACTGATAGAATTGAGATTCATATAAAGTGAAAGGTTGCTAGCACGTCGCCTAAAGAAGAATCCCAAGTTCATGCCTACCCGCCTAGTCGCCTTTTACGACATCCATAAGAAAGAGATGGAGCGGTCCTATTCTTTTTTCTATTGATGCCGGGAACAATACGGCACGGCATTTAGAAAAAAATATGCTTTTGTATTAATATAGTTTATCTATGGTTGCACCACATCGCTATCGCTCAGCCGTACATTTCTCATTAATTTCGCATATGAAGCTAATGATTACAATCGCTTACTACGCGTGATGTTTCCATCAAATAAATTGTTTGCAACTTTGTAAATCATACATGTGGAAATATTTTAATTGATAAAAATTACTATGAAATATCTACATTGGTTTAACAAAAGAATATTCCATTGTTCCTTTTTTCGGTTGGAAAGGAGCCCATATAAAGAGTAGCTTTGAATGTGACCCACGAGTGGGAAACTCTGGGAAATATTGGAATCATAATAATATACAGATTGCCATATCTATAATGCAAACAAAAAAAATGAATTATCCACATTTTTACATGTAGCTTCCATTTTAAAAATATGCCAAATTTAATTTACACTAATAAATAAATTTATTCATGTCTAATATGTCTGTCTGTACTTTAAATACATGCATTTAATCATGTCTATATCTCTTGGGGGGAGACAGAACTGTTTGGCTCAATGATAGAATTGAGGTTCAAATAGAGGTTGCTAGCCCAATGCCTAAAAAACGAATTCCAAGTCAAAATATAAGCCTATCCCTTAGTCGCCTCTTACGCCATCCATGGGAAAGAGGAAGAGTGGTCCTATTTTTTTTTTGTTTTGGTACACCACACGCCACTTTAAATAAATATAAATAAGCCGAAATACCAATACGTCTTTGTTGGTAAATTCTCTAGGATTTTTTATGGTTCCATAAATTTTCCAAGAACGATCATGTCATTGCAAAATTACAACAATTTTGTGCACGCGAATATTCGAGACGACATTATTATTGACACAAAATAATGAAGGCATAAAAGGTTAAGTAATTTATGTTGAATTTCGAAATACGGCAGTTGGCATACGATATTTGAAAGAGAATTGGCCGAAAGGGGAGAAACATTGGCCAATATTTCTAGTAAAAAATTCATTTTTTTGAGGATAATAAAAAACCTTAAATATTTATCTAATCTTTTTTTATATTAAAAATTTTATGTATTGAGTCTTGAAATAATCATCGTTGTATAAGTGCCAGTCAACCTTCTATTTTTTGTCTCCAGAAGAAAATAAAAAAACGAAAGAAATGGCAGTTCAATTATATTATTTAATTTTAGATAATTTTACATGTGATATAATTTAAAACTTCGCATCGCATTGTTATTTAATTCCTTCCATAGCTTCTTTAATTTGTATCATTGTGTATCTTATTACATAGGCAGGTACCGCTACAAAAACATGAATGCACAGTGGTTTCATGGCTAAGATTTAAAAAACTTTGCTTTGTTACGAAGATTGACCTTTGTATTTTTTAATTTATTGTGACTTAACTGAACGCCTCACAATTTTTGATTAAAAGCCGTGATCACATATAGAATTATTATTTGACGGCCTCTGTGGCGCAGTGGTAGTACGCTTGTCTGTGACACTGGAGGTCCAGGGTTTTAATCCCGGCCAGAGCATGATGAGAAAAGAAATTTTTCTGATTGTCCAGGGTTTTGGATGTTTATCTATATAAATATTTATTATAAAATATAGTGTCGTTGAGTTAGTATCTCGTAAGACGAGTCTCGAACTGACTTCGAGGCTAACTCAATCTGTGTAATCTGTCCCGTATATATTTATTTATTATTTATTACTGTGCCGTGTCACAGTAAAGTACACAGCCTTATTCTGCATCTAAATTTGAATAAGTACCCGAATGACAAGCAAAGATCGATTTTATTTTAATTTTCAATTTAGTACACAATCCTTTTAGAGGTTTGGAAAAACGCAGGAAACTCAGATGTTTCTCTGCAAAATCAGGAATAACGAGATTATTATTATTCTTACATTTTTGTGTTAACATTTGTTTTACATGTTAACTGTTACCATTAAAAAAAGATTGGACCACTCCATCTCTGTCCCATGGATGTCGTAAAAGGTGATTTAGGCGAAAGGCTGTTACTATTTGAAACTCAATGAGGACGTGGCCTATTGGTATTTTCGAGACTGTTGGCTCTGTCTATCCCGCAAGGGATATATACGTGATTATAAGCATGTATGGTATATTTAAAAATTTAATTTTTTATGTGTCCGGGAATAATTTTCACATGCATGGTCGGATATTAAAATGCATATCGACGATTTCGCTTTACTTAAATTTAACGGTCGGCAATTTCCGGCGTTATTATGAAATAATTCACTTTATAACAATGAAATCCGCCTGGCTGTACGATTCGGGGCCAATTAGCAGAAAATTGCGGTTATTGAGTTACCCATCTCTTTGGTAAGCTATGGATAATTGGCTTTCTCCAAAAATTTTAGACGGAATGATGCAAATTGAAAGAAAGCTCGAGGTGAATCACGTAGGTACAATACATATAACCTTGTCTATATCTCTTACGTTGTAGACATATCCAGCAGTCTAAAAGGCTGTCTTAAGCTATATGGCTCAATGATGGAATAGAGTTTCAAAAAGTGACATATTGCTAGGCCATCGTCCAAAAAATAATCCTAAGTGTATTAAGCCTTATCCTTATTCGCCTTTTACGAGATCAATGGAAAAGATATGGAGTGGTCCTATTTTAAACTACAGGGAACCACACGGCGAATCACACTGATATGAAATTCTTTATTCTTTACCATATGAGCGAACAAAATCATATTATAATTCACTACCTCACAGAACCATTATAACTAAGTATCTTATTTATTTTAGATCTTGATTCTGGGTTAAAATGTTTAGGTACTTATATCGAATTAAATCCAAATCAAATAATTCATAAAAAAGATAAAATGAACGTCTTATCTTACATCATTTTATTATTAGGTAGTTCATCATTGTACATAAATATGAAGAAGAAAAATATTTCCTGGTAATTTTAAGATCACTCATGCGAAAAGTAATCTTGAATACCAAAATTATAAGAATATAATTCCCCACATAACTATTATTACACCAGTAAATCATTTTGGCAAATACAGTCTGTATCTTCAGAATACTCCTATTTCCGGCCTTTGTAATGCCTTTAGCGGCAGACAGAGCATTAATTTCGGAGATAAAGCCGCAAAAACAGTTACAGAACACATCGAAGGCCATATTAATTTGGTTAGCCTTAATGATTGCAAAATATCCACTGTTTTCTGACCCCTATCAATCACTCTTGAAGAATTTACTTTCACTTCGGCGAAGAAAATCCGCGGATACAGAGAAGATTTCGGTAAATCGTTAACTTATTGTTGTGTCGTAAAAAAATTAAATTATTATACTATTGTTTTTATTAAATTTTTAAATACATATAAATAAAAATAACAAATACAATTTTACGGGGACAAAATGCTGATTTATTGAATAATCATGCCATTTTATAGCAATACAGTTTAATACCTCTATTAAATTTAGTTGAAACGTACTTGTTTTGTTATGTATCTGCAATTAATAATTCATTCGCATATTTTCTTCCTTTAAAATAATCTTTAAATACATAGGTACTCAACGGACCCCAACCCCCGAAGTATGTATAAGTAACCAAACCTTTTTATTTCTTTTATATTAAATATCCTACTACTATTATATCCTATCCTACTACTATTATAAAGGCGAAAGTTTGTATGGATGTATGGATGTTTGTTACTCTTTCACGCAAAAACTACTGAACCGATTACCATGAAATTTGGTATGTAGGTAGCTGAAGACCCAGAATAACACATAGGCTACTTTTTATCCCAGAGTTCCCGCGGGATTGATAGGGTTTCCATGCGGACGAAGTCGCGGGCGGCCTCTAGTCGTACTATATTTTTAAATACGGCTTCGGCCTTCGGTCACTGTTTTGTGCTAATGTCAATGTTTGCTCCTTGTGTCTCAACCTGAGAGGCCTCAGCTACTATCACCGCCCACGTGTTTACTTATAACGTGTGTTAGAGAACCATGTAAGAACAAATTAATCTACTTTTCGTCCCGGTTTTGTTACATTCTTTCGGTACCTCTATAAAAAGGACCAACAGGAGCGCCATTTTTATTTTATAAAAAAGAACGTTAATTTAACTTAGTTATTACTTTTTTATATTCAAAAAATCCTCTACTTGTACTTCCTTTCGATCCTTAAAGATGATGAATAAAGTTTATACCTAGATAGATATTGTTGACCTGCATGCAAATGCATTGCATATTTTATCATTTTCATTCCTAGTCGCTATACCTACTACGAATCTTAAAATTCCTTTTATTTAAAAAAAAAATACGTTTAACGCTAACTTGAGTATAAGCAGTCTCTCATATAGGTACGTGCATTCGACAATGCGTTTTCGAATGCCTATAAGAATGCATCGTAAAAACGCAGTCGTTACCAAATTCTCACACGACACAGCTGATTTACGAGACGAGCTAATGTCAAACGGGTTCAACAATCTACAATACTCTTCAGTCAGACACGTAAGGAATTAATAATCAATTCATTTTGTAGCAATGCCCACGATATAAAAAATATCACACTTCCTAATCAAATGAGAATAAACATTCCCACTAATTTATTTATCCGCTCTTCAAATTTATCAACAGAATTATTAAAACGATACCATTCGTTTTAAAAAGAGGTAACACTAAGTACACCTATATATCATTAACGATCCTTTATATCATTAATTTTAATTTTTTTAATAAATAAGTAAAAAGTACTGTTCCGAAACAGACGAGCTTGCATGAAGAGAGTTATGAATGTGGATAAAGCGAAAGAAGTATGCAGGGATCGTGACATGTAGGAAGATAATAGTCTTTGCCTACCCCTCCGGAATAGTGCCAAGATTTATGTATATAAATGAATGTTCCCATGGGATTTGCAATGAACGACAAAGAAGTTTGCGAGCGGAGCCGTCGGCAAAAGAACATCTCTTTATTGAGGTCTTGTGAAAGCACTTAATCGTACTAGTTCGCAGTTTGTGATACAAACTTTGTCTGATCATTCCATAGTATGTTAAAAATTCAAAATGTCCCTTACTCTATAAGGCGGTAAAATGTATAACATTGACTAAGGCTATAATCTTCGGTAATACTAAACCGATCAAGAAAATTATTTTACCGATAAAAAGATACATTATCTGCGGGTGTTACAGGCTTTGTACTTATCACAAAAAATCACAAGCGTCGACCGAACAAGAGGGAATCAATGGAATGTAGGTAGTCACTGTCACGCACTTGCCCAAGAAAAAGTACAGAAAAAGTATCCGCTCACGTCCGAACCTATTAGAGGACCGCCGACCAAACTAGTTTTACAGTTACGACATAGAAATTAATACAAACGGACAGTACGTCATCGTACGCACAATTCTATTTTTTTTTATACATTAACTTATTGTAACATTATGTTTGGCACGTGTAATATCAGCCTCGAGGCCAATAGACTTGATAAATTATGCGAGTACCAATAAAAAGTATGAGATATATTTATACTGATGGATTATGCTGCTATTTAATACATACCTACCTGGTCTCGCGGAAGGAAATGGACAAGGAGTACCTTTGATCCGTAACTCGAGCTCTTGTCCAGCGCCGGTATCTTCCACGATCCAAAGGGTAGTTTTTGGGAAACACAAATCACTGCACTTCACAAATTAACCCCGGGGTGCGTAGTTAATAAAGTTTTAGCGTCTTTGATGAATTTTGCGAATATTCACAATCGATGCAGAGAGCGGTGCAGTTGCGCGCGGAGACGAAAATTGGCGCGCTTTTTTTTAAAATTCTTTTTCGAAATTTGGGAAATGTGTGAGAGTGGGACAGGAATAGGATTGAGTGCGTGCGTGAAAGAGTGCGTATATGTAGTGTTGCGTTTATAAAAAATATGTTAAAAAATAAATAATTGGCGAAGACAAGTCTGCCGGCCTAGAGGTTTCCTCTATATTACATGAAACAACATACAGGAACTAGGAATAAATACAATTGCAAGTTTTGAGTAGATACGTAACTAATAACAAAAAAATTAAAACTTACAACCTAAAATATATAAATCTAGGTAATAACATTTATTGAGTAGGCAATGGGCAAACCCGGATTACTGGACGTATATAACTCCCAGAAGAAGTGCGAACCTTGACGGTTCGAACTATATTGTCTTTACCCGGGTAAACATCTGTAATGACTCCCAGGGGCCAACAATGAGGATGCGTATTATTGTCTTTGAGTATGACTACAGTACCCAGTTTTATATTTTCTGAGGACTTAGTCCATTTTTCTCTTTGTTGAAGGGAAGTGAGATATTCCTGGCTCCAACGACGCCAGAAATCATGCGTGAGTTTACATAACAATTGATAACGTGATAAGCGATTATCAGGCGATTCAAGGTAATTTTCAGCGGGAAGAAATTTTATAGGAGTAACATTTAAAAAATGATTTGGAGTGAGAGCAGTTGCTTCAGGTTCAGTACCTAGCACACAAAGGGGTCTACTGTTCAGCAAACCCTCTATTTGAACTAAGACAGTTGTGAACTCCTCGTAAGTTAAGATCTGAGAGCCTACAGTTTTGAGTATATGAGTTTTAACACTCTTAACATTAGCCTCACTTAGACCGTTAAAATGAGGACCGTACGGCGGGCTATGTTTAAATTGAATTTTATTTGTCAATAAATAATTACTGATATAATTTTGGTGAGCTGTGGACTGTAATAAATCATAAATTTCACTAAGTTTTCGTTTAGCGCCGATAAAGTTGGTTCCGCCATCGCTATAGATCATAGAAACCGGACCTCTTCTACTTATAAAGCGTTTGAAAGCGTCGACAAACAATTCTGAACTGAGATCAGAAACTAATTCTAAATGTAACGCCTTGGTGGCGAGACACACAAATAGACAAACATATGCCTTGTGGCTTTTGATTCCACGGCGTCGAATATGTGTAATAAAAAAGGGGCCTAAATAATCTACAGCAGTGTTAACGAAACACTTAACTTTTGAAATGCGAAAGGTAGGTAAATCTCCCATGCGAGGGTAAGTGAATTTCGGTTTAAGTTTGAAACAAATATTGCATTTATGTACGCGTTGACGAATTAAGTTTCTAGCGGATAGTATCCAAAACTTTTGTCTTATAAGAGCGAGTAATAGTGAAGGTCCTGTATGAAGGTTAGTAACGTGATAATAATCAATAATCAATTGAGTTATTAAATTTTTAGAAGGTAATAAAATGGGATGCTTTTGACCGAAATCGAGTTCAGAGTTTGATAATCTCCCACCGACTCTTAGAAGGCCTTCCTTGTCGATAAAAGGGTTTAACTTGAGTAGAGAACTATCAGATAATTTCCCATTTCGCAAAGCGGTAATTTCTTTAAAGAAATGCTTATTTTGAACAAAGCGGATTATATAAAGTTCAGAAAATTCTAAATCTTGTACAGAAATAGGTTGTTGAGATTTTAATTTTTGTATAAAACGTAACATATAAACAACCGAGCGTAATAATTTCAACCAGTTTGAAATTCTTTCAGCCATAATTTCAATTGGATGAGAAGTCTGAATATCTTCAGGACTTTGAACGACTAAACTTATTGTTTTAGTCTCTAAATTTCCTAAACAACCATTAGGATTAATCGTAAAAGGTTTCAATGGCCAATCAGAACAACTAAGGCTTAGCCAATTGGGACCATTAAACCAAAATTGATTGTTGACTAGAGCTTTAGGCGTTACAGGGCGAGATATAATATCTGCGGGATTTTCAATGCCTTTTACATGAAACCAATGCTTAGCGGGAAGTTTTGAGTTAATCTCAGTAATTCTATTAGCCACAAATGTATGGAATTTATACGGCGGAGAATGAATCCACGTAAGCGCCACAGATGAATCTGAAAACGAGTATATTTCGTTGATATGACATCTCTGGGAAAGAGTATGTCTAACGGCGTCTAGAAGGTTAGCGAGAAGAAGAGCGGCGCACAGCTCTAGTCGTGCGAGTGGCATTTTAGATAGTGAAGCTACGCGAGACTTAGAAGCGAGCAAGTGGACAGAGCCGGGTGAGTATGAGTCTTGACTAACGCGAATATACACATTAGCGCCATAGCACCTTTCACTTGCGTCTGCGAAACCTAGAAGAATGACATGCGGAGAACGTAATCCGACATGTCGCGGAATTTTTATTTGTTCTAGACAAGCAAGTTCATTATGAAACTGTGTCCATTTATTTAAGATCGCGGGAGGCACTGGATCGTCCCAATCAAGGCCAGCCATCCAGCATTCTTGAACGAGCAGTTTCATGTATGTGACCACCGGGCCTAGTAGTCCTAATGGGTCGAACAAGCGCGCAGTAATCGAGAGAATAAAGCGCTTGGTGCACTCTTGCATATCAGCGTTTGTTGAGAATTGAAAATGATCAGTAGTAGGTAACCACTGCATTCCTACTATCTTATGTGGAGTTGAAGCGTTAGTATCAAATTGTATGACGTCTTCACTTTGCATTGCGGACGACTTGTCCAAGAGGTCGGGACTATTAGAAATCCACTTCGTGAGATTAAAACCACCAGAGGCAAACATTTGGATCAACTCGGACTTGGCCTTTAGAGCGACGTCTACGCCATCCATAGATGTGATGAAATCATCCATGTACATGTGAGTTTCAGCTTCTGTAGCGGCGAGAGGAAATTGATCGCGGCTATCGGCAGCTAGCTGGCGAATGACTCTCATGGCAAGGTAAGGGGAACTTGATATACCGAAAGATACACGATTGAACTCGAACGTATCGATATCAGATCTAGAATCGAATCGATATAAAATACGTTGAAAAACGTGATGAGTGGGAGTAAGTTTCAATTGAAAATACATCTTTTCAATGTCTGCAGATAGGGCCACAGAGAACATGCGTAAATTTAATAAAAGGTCAAATATACTTGTCTGTAAATTCGGACCTGTATAAAGAAGGTCATTAAGGGACTTTCCACTAGTAGTTTTACTACTGGCGTCAATAACGATACGAGTTTTCGAAGTGAGTTTGTCGGGGCGATAAACAGCTCTGTGCGGAATATAATAAGAGCTATCATCCGACGATGCATTTTCAACCTTAGATAAGTAACCTTTATCAATATAACTTTGCAAAGTGTCGTTGTAATTTGTACGTAAATCAGGATTACTATCAAGTTTTTTCTCTAAATTCAGTAAACGGCGTTTAGCGATAAAATGAGAATTTCCTAATTCTGAAGGATTATGTTTAAACGGGAGATGCACAGTATAACGACCGGTACTATCTCGAGAATAAGTTGACTTGAAGATTTCTTCACAGGCCTGATCGTCAGGGCTCATATGAATTTTATGAGGGACATTGTCAAGTTCCCAAAAGCGTTGAGTAATTGATTCTAGCGTTGAGGTTTGTTCAGTAAAACAAAAGAAAGTTTTATTATTAGCATTGCGACAGGGCTTGATGCGCGTAACAGCAGCCTTACCCATGGCTACATATCCAAGAGTAGTTTCTAACGCAACTACGGAAGAATGCGGTGAAGTCACTTTGTCACTTCCTAACAGAAACGGGAAGAGCTCGTTACCAATTAAACAATCCACCTCGCCGGGCGTGTGGTAATTATAGTCAGCCATTGGTAAGTCACTAAAGTGAGTTAATTTAGAAATATCTAACTCATAGTTGGGTAGGTGGTCGGTGATCGAGTCAATAACACGCGCAACTATATCATACGAACACATAGGATCGAAACGGGAATGGAATTTCAGAGTAGTGACTCCGTATGATACACTTTCGGTCTGACCGATACCTTTAATCGAGGAGGAAGCGGGAGTTATTTTTAAATTTAATCGATCACAGCAAGATTTTGTGATGAAGTGGCTCATAGATCCACAATCTAAAAATAGACGTAAATTATGTCGCTTATTCTTATTAAAAACATAAACGGAAGCAGTAGGTAAAACAACGGTATTACCTAGCTCATTACAACGAGACGAAGTAACAACCGACAGCGCAACATTATTTAAATTTGCGCGCGTATTCGAGTCTGCGTGTACTTGCTGCATAGAATTCGACTGTGTGAGCGTATCGGCAACAGGGGCTGAATACGGTGCGTGCGAGTGAGACGGATAGCTCACTGACTTCGCCTTGTGACTAGACGGTGTGATAGCACTTTGAGTATCATGCATGTGCAACAAAGAATGATGTCTTTGCTGACAAATATTACAGTTACGTTGAGAACGACAGACTGCAATATTATGAAATCCGAGGCAATTAATACAAAAATTGTACTTAGTGACTAAATTATTTCTGGAAACTGGAGTCTGATTCAAGAAATGTTGACACTTATACAATGCGTGTGAAGGTTGAGAATTGCATATCAAACAATTGTAAGATAGTGAGTTTTTAGAATTAGAATTACGTATGTCTGTTTTGGTATTTATCTGATCGGTGTTAGCGAAATAATTATGCGTTGCTTTATTTTTGTTAGTATTTTTATTAGCGTTCGAGGGTAGCGTTTTGTTCATAGTATAGGCAGACGAACGAAGCGTTTGTATCTTGTTTTGATGATTGACAAATTGCGTTATTTGAGAAAAAGTAGGTATCTCAACACATGAATGCATTTGCTCAAATAATCTTACTGTCTCTTTGTCAAGTTTATTGAGTGCTATATGCGTAAAAATATAATCGGACAAGTTATCGATTTTTAATCTGCGTAACGCAGATTCGGCCGAGCAAAATTGCTCCAAGAATGTATCAAGCGATTGGCCAGTCTTAAAATTAATCATTTGGTCAATATAAAATGACGCTTGGACTCTGATATCTTGGTATTTCTCCAAAAGCGCGTTCCAAATAATCAAATAATTGTCTGACGTGGGAGGTATACCGGAACATACTGTTAGGGTTTTACCTGTTAGTTTGCCTACCAGATACTGAACCTTCTCCGCATCCGTCAAGCGGGGATTTTCGTGAATTAAACTCTTAAAGTTTTCATAAAAGAGTGACCATTTTGTGGGGGTACCATCAAATGATATCAAATTAAGCGGGGGTAATTTCTTATTCAACAATTCAAACTTTTGATCGCACCTGGAAATCTTACAGATGTATTTATTTTCGCAAGCTTTAATATGACAATAAAGTTGGTCAAAAGATTTCATACTGGAGTAATCCGGTTTTGATTTTGGATCAAAAGAGATTTGAGCTATGGCTAAATCATCGAGCGTTTGCATAAAATCAGTCCTAGTTTTTTCAAGCGACTGTATCATTATCAAGAACTGCTCTTTGTTTGTTTCATCGGAAATATCTTTACTAAGTGTATATGCGTCTTGAATAATAGCAAAAAGATGTTCCTTTTTTGCTGTTAATCGAACAATTTCGGGAGAATATGCACATTCAGACTTTTGTTTCGACATTTTAAATTGAAAATATGTAAAAAATTACTTTAATGAAACTAGAAAATAAATTTATAAAATAAATCGGTGAAAATAAATATGGCGGCGATGTCGATAAATAATTTGACGCAAATTCGTAACAAAAAATATCAAATTATCTCGAAAAATACAATTGAACGAATATTTGTTATGCGTAATATATATTCTATTGTGAATATATAAGATAATAAATTATTATATTTAAGAGAAACATATGAGTTTATGAGTGTTTAAGCGAATGAAAGTGTAGCGTAATGTAGGTAGTTAAGTATGTAGTAATGAGATGCGTTGCGTGGTGCGTTGGAATTAAGTAAAATATACGATATTAATAGCGTGTGAGAAGTATTGCGTTGAAGAAGAGTAATGTGAGGATAGCAGATAGGGATACGGCTCGTGAGGAACACTTGGTCTCGCGGAAGGAAATGGACAAGGAGTACCTTTGATCCGTAACTCGAGCTCTTGTCCAGCGCCGGTATCTTCCACGATCCAAAGGGTAGTTTTTGGGAAACACAAATCACTGCACTTCACAAATTAACCCCGGGGTGCGTAGTTAATAAAGTTTTAGCGTCTTTGATGAATTTTGCGAATATTCACAATCGATGCAGAGAGCGGTGCAGTTGCGCGCGGAGACGAAAATTGGCGCGCTTTTTTTTAAAATTCTTTTTCGAAATTTGGGAAATGTGTGAGAGTGGGACAGGAATAGGATTGAGTGCGTGCGTGAAAGAGTGCGTATATGTAGTGTTGCGTTTATAAAAAATATGTTAAAAAATAAATAATTGGCGAAGACACCTACCTACTAAACTCACGTCATTATCTAGTAGATGTTCTACCAACTTTAAAACTAACTTATGACAATGTTAAATGATTTGCACTTTAAAAGATAAGAATTGCGAGTGGGTAATGATTTAGATTCTATGGGATCCATGATAAATATACCAAGTTAGGTTCTTTAAAACCTTTTTTATATTCGTAGAATTTCATAAAAACAGCATGAATTATTACAACTTACATTTATATAAAGATGACCAAACCTTATCATTCTATGAAATTTCTAGTTACCTAAGCAAAAGTATTTTTGACTTAGTACCTAATTGTTACT
Organism: Amyelois transitella; assembly: GCF_032362555.1. Lineage (NCBI taxonomy): Eukaryota > Metazoa > Arthropoda > Insecta > Lepidoptera > Pyralidae > Amyelois > Amyelois transitella. The sequence continues at coordinate 2,731,767 of NC_083518.1, read as the reverse complement.
ACTAATGCAATTGCCAGTTCGCTAGAATTAAAAAGAGAGGTTAATTAAGAAGATTAAGTAAAACAGTTCACACTAAAACTTAAAATACCAAATGTAAACACAGAAAACAAACCTTTATAACCGGTAAAGATTACCTTCTTGTCGTCATTATCGCATCGTCGCTGACATTCGATTCCGCGATGTATATCTTAGACGAAGGTCGCGAGAACTCGGCCGGTACTAATCGAGAATTCGTTCAGCAAGTTGATGGTCACCTCAATAGTAAAATGTGGAGAATACAGATTGGGAATTCTTAATATAAAAAATATAAAGTCATGTACGATTAACGGCAGACAAACCAAAAAAGGTTTTTTTCCAGCCAACACATAGATGGTATATTTACTCTATTGCTATACTAATATTATAAATGCATAAAATGCTTTAACATGTATAAAAAAACTAGGTAGACCGATAGCTTTAATTCATGTTTGAACTCGGACAATTAACCACACATACATAGGGTTTTAGCGAATAAATCATAATTAAATTAGACGTATAGAAAGACAGACATACTTTTGTATTTGCAATAGCATATCAAAGTGTGGAAGAAGATGGAAAATATAAGTTCATAATTCGAAAAAGTTACTCTCGGGCTAGCTTATCTGTGTAATTTGTCCCGTATTAATGTTTTTTTTTTAATAATTTGAAATATGGATGAAGTACAGACGACAGATTTGGGTAAGAACGATTTCGAGCAAAATATAATTTATCTACACAACATTTTTAAGTAAGTAGGTAAGTACCTATTATTTTTTATCGTGTTAACTCAATGTCACAGTTTCTTTATGGCTTATAGTTTACGTCAACCTCCAAACTAACTCGTAAAAATTGCGTCGCGGCCTCCCGTTGTTCGAACTGATTTTTAACACGTCTTTTCGATATAAATCTTTTAATCGATATAAATATTGTGATTTTAAAAAACTAACTAGTAATCTATGCGCCAAAAGGTGAATAATTATTTTTCTCCGAATGAATTTTTGGGCACGACCTAGAGTCTTCAATGGGCGATGTATTTTAATTTATTGCTTCAATAATTATAACATTGCAATATAATAATGACGTAAATAATAAGCATATTAAACGATTTAATTAAGAACATTCTTTATTTATTTATTTAAATGTTTTCATATCTATACTAATATTATAAAGCTGTAGAGTTTGTTTGTTTGAACGCGCTAATCTCAGGAACTGCTGGTTCGAATTGAAAAATTCTTTTTGTGTTGAATAGACCATTTATCGAGGAAGGCTTTAGGCTAGATAACATCACGCTGCAACTTTGAGGAGTGAAGAAGTAATGGAAAATGTGGAAAAAAGGGGGAAAATTGTTCATCCTTGAGGGTTTCAATGATGCCCAAAATAACTATTCCACGCGGACGAAGTCGCGGGCACAGCTAGTATACTAATAAAGCCTTTTCTTTTTTTTCCGGCCTATCTCGCCCGACCATAAAAAGAAAATTCTATTTTCCCTTCATCGGCCTACACAACAAGCCGAGAGATAGCAGCACAGTACTAATTAGAATAAGTGCGGAATACGTAAAAGGCTTCTCTGACCCACTTCCTTATCAATGCAAATGCAATGGTGATAACAACTGGCTTTGATCTTAATTGCATTGCATATACTCGTAGTTGTGGACGATAGAGTTAAAAATGCCCTACATATTCCGTAATAGCGTTTGCCCGCGAACTTCGTACGAATCTAAGAGAAAAATAAGCCAAATTTCTGTGAATCTATGGAAATATCAATAGTTACCGTGCATATATTTGGCGGCGTCTGCGACGTAGCGGTAGTACGCTTGTCTGTTACACAGTAGGTCCCGGGTTCGAATCCTGGCCAGGGTATGATGAGAAACGAACTGTTTCTGATTGGCTTGGGTCTTGGATGTTCATCTATATAAGTATTTATTATCGTATAAAATATAGTATCGTTGAGTTAGTATCTCGTAACACAAGTCTCGAACTAACTTTGAGGCTAATTCAATCTGTGTCATTTGTCCCGTGGTTATATTCTTTTATTTGTTTTATTCATATTGATATGATCAAATTAGGGACCTTCTGGTGAAAGGTCAAGTCAAAAATATACACCGACGAGCTTGCATAAAAAGATTGATGAGTGTGGAGTGAAGGAATCAAAAATAGCATAAAGAGATTGTAATATGATAGTTGAGGATCTACCAAAGCCTTCGGTAAAGAGGCGTGATTTTGTATAATTTAGGTATTATATATATTTATTTTTTAATTAAAATTTATTGAGCCTCAAAGGTACCGTACCAAAATGGTGTCAATGTAAGAGTTAGAAATAATATATATACAAATGATTTATTAATAGACATACATAAATAAAAATATATATAAACATACATGAATATTATTCACATAAGTAAGAGATGATAAATCGTTCCGCCGTTTGCTTTCTATAAACTTATGTATTGACATGTTTAACGCGTTGATGTCTTTTGTATGTTCTAGGTTTCTATGGTTGTAATTCATTATTTATTTATATTAATAAACAACAAAACAATAACAAATAGTTTCTCGAAAGCATTCCGCTATGTGTTAACATTGGATGCAATGCAGATCACATTTATTGACGTCTTAAGGCGAATCTCTTGCGACACTATGTCAAATCAATTATGTAAATATATTATATGTATATACAATCACGTCTATGCTATAGTATATACCCTTACAGGGTAGACAGAGCCAAAACTCGCCAAAAGACTGAAAGGCCACGTTCAACCGTTTGGCTTAATGATAAAATTTAAATTCAAATAGTGACAGGTTGCTAGCCCATCGCCTAATAAGAATCCCAAGTTTGTAAGCCTATCCTTAGTCGCCTTTTACGACATCCATGGGAAAGAGATGGAGTGGTACTATTCTATTTTTTTAAATTGGTGCCGGGAACCACACGACTTATTTCTTAGTCGCCTTTTACGACTACCAAGGGAAAGAGACGGAGTGGTCCTATTTTTCCTATTGGTGCCGGCCATCACATGGCACATTATGTAAATCTAACACCATTTTAATACTTTTGTTACGTTTGATGTTGGATAAAACAAAATACTATCACACTGTCGCCGGCTTTACCGGCAGGTTATAAATGTAAACTGGGTGAAGGAGTGTAGAATTATAATTCTGATGATATTTACTTAGAAATGAAATTATGTGGCGTGAACCACTAATTCGTCGGCTAATGACAGTGGCGCCACGCAGAAGATGGGAGTTCTCACGATATATTGTTACATCTTTTATGGTCCCGTAATATCGACGTCCCGTTTATTTTAAGATACATAATCTTTATTCCGTAGTCAGAACCCAAAATCTCGAAAAGACTGGAAGGTCACATTCGATAATGGAATTGAAATTTAGATAGTGACAGATTGCTAGTCTATCGAATATAAGAAAAATCTTTAATTTATTAGCTTTACCCTTGATTGCCTTTTACTCTATGGACGGGAGGAAATAGAGAGAGAGAGAACACAATATTTCTTCTTTACTACTAGACTAGCATGTAAGGATGCATTACATGAATGTGCTCTTATTCCCTAAATCGCCTTTTACTATACCCATGAGAGAGATATGAAGAGGTCCTATCCTAAATATCCGGAAACCACACGGCAGAGTACAACTCACACTTGACTGATTTAATTTTTTTTTATGCGCGAAAGTTGATCTGATTACCACAAGTCAGCCAATAATTAAAGCCCATATACGATGTAAATAAATGACGTATGATTGGCGAAACTGCCGCGGCGATCATTGTAATTAGTCGGCGGCTTTTGATTTTTAAACAGTAGCAACTAAATTAATTGCAAACAAACTTTTTAAAGAAAGTTTTATTTAAAAAGAAAAGGATTGCCAAAGAGTTTCGATTGCGTTTGTAGAGCTTTTAGGATACGACTCCATGTGTATTTAGTGTTTAGATCCGAAGAACATAAAATGACATTGTAAAATATTGTTCTCATATTTTTAAAAGTCCCTAAATATGAAGTGTTGTAAAATATAGGGGAAATTAGGAAACCAAAAAAAAAGTATTATAAAGTACTTAAAAAATACAAAACATAAGTACTTGTCACTTGGGTTCACTCGTAGTATTGTAGAAGTAGTTTTCCAGTTAAAACCCACTAAAATCGTATACACAGGAAATGCGTGCGGTCCACAAAAACAGTAATTAGCAGATTTGATTGATAAGGTAGCCAACTTCCGGCACCGAAAAATTGCTTTTGAACGTACCTGTGCTCCGTTATTAGCGTGCAATCAGTTCAGAAATCCACAACAAATCACTCATCCAACTTGACACCAATTTGTCAACGTTATCGTCAAGCACAAACAGATTTTACAGATCGAAACCAAACGAAAGCACAGTGAGGATGATATCTCTCATCGCCGACACTCAAAATTTAAAAAAAAACACGCACATTAAAGCACAATAACACTGGCAGTTAAGAGCGCATCACTAATTTCATGAGTAAATTTACACGATTCATTTTCGGAACGCGCGAATAACCGTGAGCGGTTGCGCACGCGGCGCGTCCACTGCGCACATGTGCCGACAGCTGACTGAATGGCAAATTGGCAATCCTCAATTCAAAACAACTTTACTATTGAGATCAATTTCTATACTATCAATACACGCACTTCCGTGGATACTGGCAGATCTCGTGATAAAAGACTTTATTAGAAACTGTCATAAAACAGAGAAGAAAGTATGATCTCATGGCCACAACGGCAATGCAGCAAGGTTACGCAGATTGGTTGTAATTGGATTTAATCGATTTAATACAGAGGTTTCCTTTAGTCTATTCCAATATGTACTTACACCTAACTAATCTAAAAAAAAAAATAATTTCATAGATACGACCGATTTTGATTTTCGAAAGGAAAGTTCTCTTAGTAGTAGTAGGAAATAACTTTAAGTAAACAAAAGGCGGTACGAGGTTTCGTATAAAACCTGTTAAAAACAAAACTCATTGTAATAGCATTTTCATCTAGCGGAACAATCATATCACACCTAGGCTAGATTCCTCCACGGTTTCGCTCACGGAATTCTGACGGGAGAAGCTTCGCGAGTCACTACCTAACAGACCTACTCGTTCCTGGTTTATGGTCAAAAACGCGCCTGAGCGTCCCTCGAAAGGACTTTCGATAATTTTCTGACTTTTCAAATGGGTAGTAGTGATATGGGAGTGATGGCGATAGTACAGTGGGCTCCGGAAATAGCTGTACCACCTCACGTTGTTTGGTATTTAGGGGGTGATCCAAGTCTCGCCTGATCCATGTGTACTCCCAACTCTAGTATCAATTCAGCCAATCCTACAAACTATTGTTTTCTTCGATTAATAATGTTTCAAGGGCCATCTAATACTCAGTTTGAAAGTCGGATGCTATTTGATGGAATCACAATAATCTTGTGTATTGTCTCCCTATGTTGCACTAGTTCACACCAAGTTTTCCCATAATATAACAAACAGTAACAGTTACATGCAATTCTTTACTTTCTTCTGGTTGAAAGGGCGCTAAATTCAATGTCAGTTTTGTCGGCGACGTCGTTTGCATAGACTTCAGAATGGAATAATTAATTATTGGAGACGGAAAACTTAAACATACGTACATATAGACGTGATTATATGTATAATCACGTCTATATCCCTTGCGGGGTAGACAGAGCCAACAGTCTTGAAAAGACTAACAGGCCACGTTCAGCTGTTTGGCTTGAGTGATGGAATTGAGATTCAAATAATGACAGGTTGCTAGCCCATCGCCTAAAAGAAGAATCCCATGTATAAACATATTCCTTATAAGCATATCCCTTAGTCACCTTTTACGACATCCATGGGAACGAAATGGAGTGGTCCTATTCTTTTTTTTTATTGGTGCCGGGTGCCACACGGCACACTTAAACATGAGATGATAAAATTCAAGGTGGCAATCTGGCTGCCTGTTTTGTTCCGGTTGCGAACTCATTAAACTTGCGCTATGAACACAGTCTAGAAGTAGGAAGAGAAGGAGCCCATGGTTTGTCTTTTACGATATTTAGTAGTACCTATGTAACAGTATGCAATATGTCACCGGAATGGATGTTGGCCAGATTTCTTTACGATATTTTATACTCACACCAAGGGTTGCACCAAGAGACAATTTTTCGAAATCTGGAATTTTTCGTTTTACGCAGGCGGAGCCTATGAATGAATGAAAGTCTGGAATAGCGCATATTAAATAAGGGATTATAAGATAAGCTATAATTTATCCAAAGCAGATTTGCCTGATCCAGATTTATTTCCTGAGCGCCTACGCATAAAGTTGGCACTGATGGAACGAATGAAATCAACTCTTCATATTGTCGTTGGATTTCAATTGATTTGATTTTATTGAAATAGGTATCTATATAATTATAACGATATTAACAAATCTCTTTTACTGATTACATTTTAATATATGCAAAATACCTAAGCGGATTGGTTCAGTCCAATAGTATTTTTATTTATTCATAACAATACCTACAAATAAAAATAAAAATGTTCCCTTGGACGTAACGACTTAGATTTGAGGGACAAACTGTTTTTGAGAGCCAGCTGTTGTTCATTACAACCGACGGGGCGTACAGAACCTTCCAATGAGACCGAGAATGACAAACTGCATCTCTGAAATCTACGGAACATTTTATTACAAACGCCTTGCATTCTAAACTAAATCTAATCCCAGATGAATACCGTAACGCGTAATAAATCAGCGATCCTGAAACTTGATGTGATTTATGCACACGACACAACACTGCGTCGAATTATCAATTACAAGAGCCGCCATCGCACCAACTTCAATTGCAGATCATGAAAACAATAAATACGGCAAATTCTCACAATAGTTTGTTTTCTGGAAAAAATAGTCCAAAGTTACTAAACATGATTAGTTCAAGACGGGTACATATTGTTTATGCTTATGAAAAATTTATCAGTTCCTGTGGTACATAAATGTAGCTATATCCATCTATATATATATAAAGTATTCGGATTGTTTTTTATCCACTAACGTATGTAAATATGTACTCGTAGTACATTAGTTTTAAGTCTATGTTTACAGGTATTGATTAGATTTTTTAATTCCCTTGTAAGTTTGGGTATTAATAGTAAAAAGTAATTTGGATAGAAGTATCACAGGACAAGAGCGTAAAGATATAAAGAACGCAAAGGTATAAAAGATACACACTATCTCTACGCATTTTTTTATCTAGCACGAAATTTGTCTAGCTAGTTTTGACTAGTAGTAGTTATCAGCTTTGGCTGATAACAACAGTCCCAAGCGAAACACATCTCTTTATTTTCTTGATCTAAGGTAGCACCGTTATTGTGATGTGGGATGACATAGACGAATGCTCTGATGAAGGTATTTTGTACGGATTCTTAGGCTATGTACCTACTTCGTACAGACACTAACTGCGAAGTGACTCACGGAAGATAAGTTTAACGAACTCCAAGCAAACAATCTATACTTATTCTATTTTTTGTGCTAATGAGTGTAGCCTTATGTGATTTTGAATGGATATATTCTTAAGATTCTTTGATCGTTCAAATTGTAACTAACGACTTATTACTGAAGTGTAGTTTGTTCCGCCGCTTCTTATACACACGCTTTGGAAGCGGTAGTAGTTATAATTAGATTTAAGTGATGAGACATCAATAAGTGATACCTTGTATCCAATTTTGAAAATAAATCTATTCTATTCTATTACCAGCATCTCCGTTAGCTGAAAATGTAGGCAATGTTTGTCTTTGAGTTAATTTCATAGTGACGGCGTCTTGTCCGTGACACAATAGGTCCCTTGGTCCCTAATTAAGACTTTCTGATTTCGAGGGATAATTTAAACTCAACAGTTCAGCGAATATCCTTCTCTATTCAATCAAATCCGATATGACAATTAAGAGTAGTGTCTGTAACAAGATAATTTACCAATATAGATAATGACTACGCTTTGCATTACAAAGTAAACTAAGTACATAAACAACGTGCGAAGGTAAATAAAACACATGCTTCGGAAGAGGTCAGGATTTATTCCAGTAAACTATTGCCCGGGCCGGACTTGAGTGCTCCTACCACGAGTTTGGTTTACTATATCGCTAGCGACTGATTTTAATTATGCAATTAAAACATACTTATTATCATAAATAGGTACTAACTTATTGTAGGAAAAACTACTGAACCGATTTGGATGAGTCGTTGCAGGAATAGCTTTATCAAACACAAGAAATAAACGCAGCGACAGTTCTTTAAATAAATTAAAAAAATACAACTAATTATATAGATTTAACTAGCCGACCGCACACTCACCATATATCTCTCATAATTAATACAACGTCGGGAACACGCAAAGTAAGAAACAAAAATATATTACACGTGTCTAAATGCAATTCAATCGCTAATGATTAAACTCGTGGTAGACTACACGGTCCGGTGTAAATACGTCGAGTTACAAAATCTATAACCTATGTAAATCAGTCTCGGAACATAATACATGAGACAACTGGCGAAATGCGAGGCACAAATGAACATAGTTTGCATGTTGTAACTCAGCCAATGAGCGTCGCGCTGCCCGCGAGGAAATTCCATTAAAATTTCCTCCTTCGACATTTGAATTTTTAATTCTATGAATACAAGATTGTTCGTTCAAATTTATATAAAAAATTAAAAGTTCCATTTTTAATTTTAGATTATTTGAAAGTCAACAAAAACTAGAGGAAACACTAATTAGATAGGTACCTATAGCTTATAATAGCCTATAAACTTAGTTTTAAAAGTTCTTTTTTCAATTGTTTTTTACCGTTGAAATAATAAACCTACATAAAGTTTGTTATATAAAAACCTGAGCTAACATAAGATCCTTTTTAAAATTCTAGTTTCTAGAAAGTTTGATAACATTTTAACGTTAAAACTAAACGGTAAATTTAAATTGTTCAACAGTTTTCAACGATTTTTGAGAGACAAAATTGAAAATATCTATATCACATTGGCAACAGGTTTGTCTCTTTAAATTTGACTATACTACATTTCATCTTGTTGTTTTATAAATTAGAAATATTTTTTAGTCAAAAGTTGCTTTTAGTCAACCTGAAGGACTCGTTAGCAGCCATTTTCATTTTAAATACATATTAACAGGTTCTCATTAATCACATAGAGAAACCAATTTTTATAGAAACGCCAGTTTCCAACAGGGGTAAGCAAAGACTATAGAATTTACATTTGCCTTATTCCTTACACATTTCTATTGTTTACTTCACGCTTGTTAGACTTTTCTTACATTCTCATATATAACGGGCTTCTAAGATATATTTTAGGACATCTGCAATTTGGTCCTTAAAGATGAATAGGACAACTGAGTCAAAATGGTTTCTACAACATTGTTCTTTTTTTGTGTGCATTAAAGATTTATCCATTCAATTATTTATTCATTCATACAATGGGACAAGTTGACGAAAAAGTTTGACGAGGCCGGGCCTGTCCAACTCTTCATCAGTCCATTCGTCAGTCGCCTTCATTCATTCTCTCATCATGCCATTTTATAAAACTATTCTGTTATTATTGTTCAATTCCGTTTTGTCAACAAATTTGTAGTCATTATATGAATTAACTTTTATAAAAAAAACTTTGAAATTAGCAAGCATATAATAAAAGCAGTAAGATATAAATGAATAATCATTTAATTCAATTATTCATTTATATCTTACTGCTTTTATTATATGCTGAAAAAAATAACTCATTACTAATATTGGTGGTCGCAGATGTGTTAATATAATAGGTCTATTGTACAACAAATACTTCATAAGATGAAGTACCACAATATTTTTATCATCAAAAAGTTTATATTTAGAAAATATTTGTTTGCGTTAACAGTTTCTATAGGCACTAAATATAGTTGTTTCACTTGCTCATCTCTCTAAACAATAACTATTAAGTGAGTCGTATTAGTCTAGCGTAAATAGATTACAATAATTGATCATACAAAAATAAATTTACTGAATATATCTACATAATACATGAGTTTAATATTGCTATTTATGTTGCCATACATACCCTTAATCTGTCATATATTATTTTAAAGTACGAGTAAGATTAATAAGTTCAAAAGAAATTGAACTCAACGGACAATAATCACAGCGTCTTAATTTGCTTGACGCCAATCGTTAGCAAACAAACTTTATTTGACACATTCGTAAAAAAATTAGCATAACATTTACGTAAATAATATAATTAGTAGTACATATTAAATTAGTATAAAAATACGTTAAATTAAAAACAGTTACTGGAATGAACAAATTCTGAAATGCAATAGCGAATGCATAAGTTACTTTTCTTCAAAAACAGAAACAGATACTGAATTATCTTCCTAAAAAAAAAACAAAGCGCACCCGCACGCATTATCAATTTTAAATGTTCACTATTTTCGAGCAAGAACTGGCATGTTTCCGTACCATCATCATCCTCCTGACGTTTATCCTGGTCGGGAGGAGCCCAGGGTCCGCTTCTGACTAAGATCCATCGATGGCTAAGTCAGAGTCCCAGGACTACTAGGTGATTTGACAAAGGTACTGCTTTTCACACAAAGCGTCCACAGTCTCAACTCCACATCCCAAAGGCTAGACCAAAACCAATCCTAGCATAGCTAAAGATTTCTCATAAATTTACATACCCTCACTCATCACCCTTGAACAATTACTCAAATTCTACACATTCTTGCAGCGAACAAACATTGACCAGCCCATTCATCCTATGACTAGAATCACCATTACTAAACCGATTCCTATAGACTGTTTCGTCTATACAATCTAATAAATGATCGAAAAAATTGGGAAAATTATCGTAACTCGGATAAACGTTTATGTCTATGACTGCATGGTCACCAGTCTCGTTGTCTATGACAACATCGAAACCAGCCAATAGTAAGCCTATTTCTCTTCTGAGAACCCTTATGACACTTTTAATTTTTTCCTCGTTTAGTGTCATTCTAATATCAGCCTTATCCTGAGGGTCTAAGATTGAAAGTGTTGACTGGCTATCCGCTTTGCAAACCTCACCCGTACTGTAAAATATTGGCTCGAGATCTTCAGAGGCGTAGAAATTTTTTAAACTTGGCCGTTTGCAAATATGGTATCTGGAAAAGAAAAATTAAATTTACTTAAGACTTTTTTCATGTGGTTTTAAGAGACTTGAAGTACCTAATCGTAAATATAGAAAGATAAGATACTCCACCAATACATGCTGTCTCGCTGAACAAACTGTTGAATATACATCTTTTTTGCTTAAACAGAACATTGACGACTGAATCTATCTGATGTTAAGCAAAATGAGGTCTAAGATGGTGTTTAAAGTTAGGTTGGTAAGTATTAAATTTCTCCTATGTATGCAACTTTCAAGTCACATACTCACCAATTCATCATATAACATGCATACATACATAGAATCACGTCTATATATTTAGCGGGGTAGACAGCGCCAATAGTCTCGAAAATTTTAATAAGCTTTAACTCAACATATAAACATTCAAGCATCTTCAATGATAAGGTAACTAATGCAGAAAAGTAAAATAGCATTTAGCAACTTCCTAATTTTCTGTAAAAGGCAAAAGTTACACACAAACAAAAGCAATTAAAAAAAAAGGATAGGTACCTGTTCCCTATTAAAAACACTTTATGCAGCACCGCATTGTGGTTCACGAAACTCTGCACAACGCACGGAGGTCTACACACACTGAGGCCCTTCTCATTAAATATCACCACCATTTCGTGTGCCGACTTAGAACCGTGGGCTATCGTAGGTTTGCATATGACCGGGAACACCACGCCTCTCTGTCTCATTATGGCTGCATTCATTTCTGTGTCGTTTGTGGTGAATTCCGCGAATGTGGGTGTGAATATACCCTGGTTTTGGAATGTCGGCTCGTTTTGGAGTATTGAGTAGTAGCAGTATCTGAAATGGTTAAAAAAAAACACTGGTTTAATGTCGACTTATTTGTAAAAGTGGTTAAATTTATGTATTTTGTAATTCTTGCACTTGTCGGTTTTTACTCATGTATGCTTTCGAGTCTGTGGCGATACAAATATATTTTTTTACTATCAATCTAGTATAAGCGACTACCGCTTGTCCACCGTAAATCTGTTAACATGGGTTCCTAACCCAGCCAGGATCACTTGATTATCATATATTTCAAAAATTTTATCCCAAAACATTATACCATATTTCAAGTGACTGACATTTCAATAGATGGCGTTAGCATTATTTTAGAAAAGGAAGAGAAATCAACGGCATGTACCCTCCGTTGATCCCTGGATAAATCTTACCTGTTGAGCAATATCCTAACATTATCCAAAGGATCAATGACAGTTATATCCGGATGATTGGACAAGTACTGCTCCACTCTACTGATGACTGCTGATGCCTGTTGACATGGAAGACATATAATTTATAAGGTAAATAAATTTATTTCATTTAAGATAAATTGCATTTATTAATTAATAAGCGTAGGGCTCGGCATATAACTTGATACAGTAGCATCAACTAATAAGTCATAGAATGATGTCAAATAGCACTAAAAATTGTGACATTTCCCACAGCAAGGTTAGTCAACTGACTGACAGGCTACCGGATTATTAAATACCTCTCGACATAAATATTCATTCATTCATATAATCACGACTATATCCCTTGCGGGGTAGCCAGAGCCAGCAGTTTTGAAAGACTAACCGGCCAGTTCACCTTTAACAGTTAGGCTTAATGATAGAATTGGGATTCAAATAGCGACAGGTTGCTTGTCCATCGTTTAAAAGAAGAATCCCAAGTTTATAAACCTAACCCCTAGTCGCCTTTTACTACATCCATAGGGAAGAGATGGAGTGGTTCTATTCTTTTTTATATTGGTGCCGTGAACCAACACTTAAAAATAATATTAAGATACAAAGATATCTGACAAATAATTCATGTAAAAAGTAAGTATTTATAAGTATATGAGGAATTTCGACGCTAGAGACTCTTCTCTAGCACTCTCACGCATTTTCGTGATTCTGCTCCCATGGTTGGGAAGGTTGGGTACACCATGGGTGGGGGTGGAATATTCACTTCATACAATTGCTTGTATTTTTGTCTGTAATACAAAATAATAGTAGTAGATGATGAATTGTTTGCCTTAGTATTGAATCATGAACACCTCGATGATTATGCTGTCCTTCTAACTGTTTTTTGGACGGTTTCACCATTTTATTAAATTATTACGAAAGATAATGGCAGACAATTTTAAAATATAGATGACTACATTGCCTTCACAATGAGTAGGTAAATGTACAATCACCTTGTCAGTCACCTTGCATCTAATTGTGGTATACAATTAATTGAAAATTCTTTGAAACCCAGAAAATAAAGTGCTTTTATGTGAAATTTATTTTATACTTATTATGTAAGTTTGGCAAATCACGTTTTCATTTATTTACGGCAATAATATAATATTTATATAAAGCTATTAGCATTTAGTCCACCTATTGTACTTTACAAATTGTCATTGTTACAATAAAGAATAAATGAATAAATAATAGGATAGTTATCAAAAATATATAATTTTAAAAATTTACTGTACCATTACTGAAATATTACTGAACCATTGTTGGTCATATTATATAAATAAAATAAAAAATAAATATATAGGGGACAAATTACACAGATTGAGTTAGCCTCGAAGTAAGTACGAAACTTGTCTTACAACCGACATATCTATTTAGATATATCTTTCAACCGACATCAGTCAGTTACAATTTTGTTAAGAAATGGATGTTGAGCATACCTTGGAATCACCTTGATCTGCCGCAGCTATGATGTCTGTCAGCTTGTGGAGAAGCACGTCGATGTGACCCTGGTCTTCTAAAGGCCTCTCAAGGTCCACCTGAAATATGTAGTACATAATAAGTATGTGATAGCCCAACTGGTGCGAGTGTTTGAAGTGCTTACACATGTTAAGCGATCCCAGGTACAGTCCCCACTTGGATGGGTAACCAATATAAAAGTGGACAGAGACTACATCTTCCCACTTGCATACATCTTTTGCTTCACCAATAGTTCATGCTTGTTAGGATTTTGATGTGATATATTGTGATACTTCCTATATTACCATTTCCATTCACCTTTCATATTTTCTTAGTACAATACATTCATTCATTCAGATATATTCACTTATACTACTAATATATCACATCACTATTTAAATCACAATTCCATCTTGATTATTAAGGTTACTAGCCCATCACTCAAATGAAGAATCCTAAGTATTCCTATCCCTTAGCTGCCTTTTACGACATCCACGGAAAAGAGATAAAGTGATCCTTTTGTTAAGTGGCAGGAACCACATGGCACAATTTCATACATAGGCAATATTATGTTACAGAAATAGGGTTTCACCATCAACTTTGTTTCATACTAATATTGGTAAAAGCTGACCCCAGGCCCGAAAGCACAGTGGTAGAGGGTGCAACTAGATAGACAGATTGCATATATATATAGATTGTTTCAGCTCTTATACAAAAATATAACTTGGGACATCTGTATAATTGAAAATAACTATGTTTTACAGATAAATAATTTAATACTCAGTATGCCCAAATTAACATAACAGAATCAACACAACTAAAAGTTAATAAATAAATTAATAATAGATATTAAAAACTTTGCGACACTCCGACCAATGAATGTAAACTTACTTTAGACTACATTTACCTTTACAATACTATATCCGTGATTTGTACAAGCATTTATTAGTTCCTTCCAATTCACTTTCTGGCTTTTCTTCTCCGACATCCAAATTCCAATAGTTTTACAACTTTCCACGCCGCTCATTTTGCTGCTGTGAGAGGAATACCGTGTTGAGACCACAAAAACAAATGATCAGTCTAGATGATTCACTATAGTCACAATAGAGCTAGAATATTTCTCATCTCCGTTTGTATATAGTATATGCTAATTGATAAATAAAAGAACAACTGATGAACTGTTTAATTTATACACAAAAATACAGAAGAGCAACAACGAAACCCTCTACCGCCTCTACAGACTCATAGTGACAGCTGACAGTAGCACTGACAGCGTAGGTACCTACTTCATGTATAATATAAAAAAACTTTACTGACAGTGTATTACTGACGTAGTGGTGACAATTCAGACTGTCAATGGCAAGTCACAACTTGTGAGTTGTGAATCACAAGTCATTTTTCTTTCTGCCCAAAATTGCCAACGTAGATATATTGTCCTTTATTTAAGGGACTTACATACAGTCCGTCATGGCACTCTTTAAATATTCGATTTACTTGGTTTGGTTTTTACTACGCTTTTATTAGCTTGGGTTGTATGTATGTATGTATGTATGTATGTATGTATGTATGTAACGGAATCTTTGAGCTTAATTTTCACTGATTTCTAAACGTCTGATCAACTTGAAACTTTGCACACGTATCAAGGACCGATGACAATGCAATATTTTGATAAGAGTTTCTCATTATCCTTATTAAAACTGCCAGGATTAATAAATTCATTTTTAGATCCTTCGTATGAGAGTAAGAGAGACAGAGATAGCACCAGTGCCAGTAATCTCCATACAAGAAACCAAGAAGTTCTGACGTATAAGGAGTCCAAAAAGAGATGTAATATATTTCCATATAATGTTACTATTAACCTGAGGCTTTTTTATTTCATCGCATCGCTCCATTTAGAATTACCATTAGAAACAATAGTAGAATTAGTAGAATATTTTAAAACAATAAAAAATATATAAGTAATAAAACAAAAGTAATAAATGAAAATTGAACAACTAAATTTACAACAATACAAGAATAAAGTTACTACCTACAGAACTTTGCGATATTTAATACGTATTTAACATATTAATGCGATTCTTGAATTAACATTATGTAACTTTTGCATATTTATAATAGCAACACTGTAATACTCGCTTGGAAAATGAGTGACAGTTTGTTTATTTATGTAAAATAAGTTTTGCAGTAAGTTTTGAATTCGATTCTAACACCTGTAAACTTTCTTTCTGTTTTTTTACCGGTGCCTGTGTATTTACCTATTTGCACTTTGTTTTGTGCTGATAACTTGTCGTTATTTGGAGTTTGGAATCTTCCGTTGAGTCGAGCTTTGTTCTTCCGGATATTCGTGTGATTTTATCATCTGAGATTGGACTCTGACTGTGTTCACTGTGTTGTGCAGATATTTTGAGATAGGACTCCTGTAAAAAGTACCTGATTATTTGAGATAGGAGTCCCAAGTTTGTGTTTGTTTTTGTGAAAGACAGATTTTACTACAAAAGTGCCACGATGTCTTCAGATAAACATTGTTGCGTTCCTGGTTGTAAAGGCAGTGGAGGTATGTTTGAAATATTTTTGTTCCTGTATCAATCTGCCTCTTAATCTTGTGGTTTGATTCCTGGCAAGGCCACAATCGAAAATTGTTATGTTTGCTGGATAGTCAAAAATATTATTAACAGTGATTTATCACTATAAAATTCTTTTCAACTGGGTTTAACAATCATCATACATACATGCATACATATAATCACGTCTATATCCCTTGCGGGGTAGACAGAGCCAACAGTCTTGTAAAGACTGATAGGCCACCTTCAGCTATTGGGCTTTAAGATAGAATTGAGATTCAAATAGTGACAGGTTGCTAGCCCATCGCCTAAAAAAGAATCATGATGATGAGAATATTATGAGATTTAATCCAATCAGGCCACATATAACTTTAAGATAGTTATACAGCGTAGTAGAAGTAGTAGGAAGTTAACACTTCTACCAAAAAATAATTGTATAAAAAAACTAAAAAACTAGGCGTTTTATTGCTAATCAAACTAAAAAATAGAAAATAAATAATAGTTTAAAAAAAACTAAAAAACTACGCTTTATTGCTAATCAAACTAAAAAATAGAAAATAAAATTTAAAGACAAAGGAATTATAAAACAGTAGTAGCAAGTCGAACAATCGGTTATAGTCAATTACCTCCGATTAAAATTATAACAAAATTAAATTTATAAACAAAACAATTTAAATCAGAGTAAAAAGCGTGGGGTGCATTTTACTTCATTTTCATAACTCTCTTGTCATAAATATATGCTAATAGAATGATTTTAATATTTACTACATCAGGCACCCCACGCTTTTTACTCAGATTTCAATTGTTTTGTTTATAAATTTAATTTTGTTATAATTTTAATCGGAGGTAATTGACTATAACCGATTGTTCGACTTGCTACTACTGTTTTATAATTCCTTTGTCTTTAAATTTTATTTTCTATTTTTTAGTTTGATTAGCAATAAAGCGTAGTTTTTTAGTTTTTTTTAAACTATTATTTTAGGTTATTCACGATAGTTGACTTGTAGTTGTTTGTAGCAAATATTACGAAAACAGTATTTTTCTTTCATGAAAGGTATTAGGCACTATCCTTCTCATAATGGTTTTAAGTGTGCTTTAGATAGTTTTTGTCTGCGAATTCGTACGCGAAATGATCCTTTACACAAAGTATTAATTTACTTTTCCTGAGGGAAATTCACGCGGAAGAACCTGCGGGGCAAGGCTACTTTTTAATATTTGCATTGCTATATTCTTAACCTTTATTATATTTTTACCGAAAATCACTGAAAGCATATCGGTTATTACTAAAACATACCTGTGCTTCCATGCGCATTTAACTCTGACACTGTATCCATTCGACCACCAACGGATCAACATGAACGCTCTATTCGTGTTTAACAAGTAGGTACGTACCTCCCGACTCGTACAATGAGTAATTCGGAGTGCGCATTTTTATCCAAATGATAAGTTATTTCATCATCAAGAGAAATTACAGCACATTAATTGAATTTATGGATTCTGAAATATCGTAGTTTGCTTTTCCTGTTATGTTTTATTTTAATTATTGTATTATTGTATCTTGACTTTTATATATTTCCATGATAATTTTCCTGTCTCTGTTTGTTTCTATTGAGGCTTATGTTCAACAGTGGACGTCCTACGGCTGAAATTATGATGATAATTTGAGGGACCTACAAAATAATTGGCGAAAATTTGGGAATGGCTAGTAACACTGCAGTATCCTTTTCCCTCCCGCGACATCGATAGGAATCTCAAATCTCAATGTCGTCAAAGATGCGTCAAAGAGAGTCATTTTATATTATTATCTGTGGTTATAATTTGACTGACGCAGAAAAAACGTTTTCTGTAATTTCTTTCTGAACACTTTTAATTTTAGCTAAAATATATTATAAATATTTATTCTGCAGCAGACATTTCGAATAAAGTTTATTACATCGGTTATCGCATCATCTAACAATGTCTGAAGAGAGTATTATAAATGTAAAATACCGATTAATAGAAATATTTTCTGCACTGAACATTGAAGAATTGGATCAAATTGAAAAGTGGATTAGTAGTCATTCTTTTAAAAAAGGTAAGTCTAACTGAACTTTCTGAGAGATAATGTAATTCTACTGTTGACTTTTTTTACATTAACTTAATGTTAATTTAAATTAACATAACCTCAATTTTGAGTACATTTTGTGAAGGTAGTTTTTAAATATTCTAAAAAACTAGCTTTCGTCTGTGGCTTCGCCTAGGTTAATAGAACCTTATGCTTTTTCTTACTCCAAAAATATATCATGTTGAATAATAAAGAAAAAGGTAAAAAAGGAACTTCTGCATTTATAATATATGCATTAATGTGAATAAAAATACATGTTTTTTTTTTATTTTTACAACTTCAGATTTGGAGACAAAGAAGTCGTTGATTCGTTCAGAAAAATGTCTGAAAAATATTGGGAAAACCATTAAGAAGTTGATACCTTTTGAAGGTGAACTAGATTCAGAAAATATTACCCCGCCAACTGTTGGTGATCAAGCTGACGTAACCACGAAGAACTCTTGTCACGTGGATGAGTTTCTCTATGATGATATTGAAGTAGATGAACTAATTAGACAAGGAAAACTTAAACGGTTCTACTGTGCAGATTGTAATTCAAGGAATATTAAGGTTGGTGTCGAAATGTTCTATAAAAATATAGTATGCTGTGCTTTTAATTTCTTTTATTAATAGTTGAGAATATATTGAAGTACCCTCTATTTTTTTAAATTATCAGAAATGGGTACATGTTGATTCATTAATTTTGTTTTCATTTTATCAAATCATCTAGGTACTTCTGAGTTATTGCATCAAAGTAATGCGCTGGTGACATTTTTCAGTTACTTACCTGAATTTTGATAATTACAAGTATAATTTTCATAAATTTAAGCATAACTATTTAAATATGATTTTATTGTTTCAGGAAGTTATATTGCTGTCTCACTCTACGTCTAGAAGAGCATCCCAATACATATTCAAATATCTTCTGCCAAAAGACTTAGAGGATAAACAAGTATTAGATGTTGGATCCAGATTAGGAGCAGTTTTGTATGGAGTATGTTAGACATTATCCCACAATACCTATTCAATAATCATTTACTATTCTTTTTATATTATTATTTATTTATTTACTTAAACTTTATGCATGTAAAATGTATAACAGGTGGACTTAATGCCACAAGGCATTCTCTGCCAGTCGAACCTTTGGACCAAACTGAAATGGATATATGTATATTCAGTTATTTCTAAAGGTCAATTGTATCTGTGTATCAAATTTCATCAAAATCTGTTATTTTGAGTTTATTTGTTACAAACATACAAATATTTTATCTCTATTATGAGTGTGGATATAAGTCATTTAAGTACCATAGTAATGGTATTTTAGTTGTTGTTCACATCACCATTATATTAATTCATTTACCCTGATTTGTTGAGCTACCACAACTTGCCTGGACATAACCTGAAGTATTCCTTTTTTTAATGGAATACTTCTGTCTGTTACATACAATTGAAATACTAAACTTTTATTACTCTTTCAGGCATATTACTTTTCTAATGCTGGGAGCATTGTGGGTGTAGAAATGAACAAAGAATGCTGTGATATACAAGAAAGAATTATTAACCAATATTCAATGGATGTTGACAGAATAAGAGTAGTTCATGCAGACATATTGGAATGCAGTGACATAGTCCACAATTCGGACATTATAATTGTGAATACATTGGACCACTTTTTAGATGCAGAAAAACACAGAGAAATATGGCGATTTTTCAAAAAACATATCAAAAGAGGAAGTTATATGATAACCAGTAGAAGCATGGTAGAAACATTGGCTGGTTTAGGAATGTCTGAAGAACTTATTGATTGGATAAGCATTTGTAGATCAAATCAAACAGAGAACGAAGTGTTTTTCAGCACTGAAGATAATGAAGAATCTTTTATGTATGTTGTTAAATAAAATAATAATATTCTTTCTTTATTTTTGACTTTTTTTCGCCATACCAATCACCAGCAAACGTAATTCTCATGTTTATTATCATAGAACTTTGTCAGGCATCTCCTGATCATTAAAAGCTAAATCTTTGTAATAATGCTTTTAAATCTGTGAACTTTGTCGATAAAGCTGCAAAATCGATGACAGCATGTTGAGATTGTAATTACGTAAATATCACTTTGTTTCGTTAGCGAAACCGAGAATATAAAAGTCGAACAAATTGTATGAATAAATAAATTATAACAAAAAATTATCGTTCGACAAATCCCTTGACGCAGGGTGTGCAGCATCGTTGGCTTGACTGTCTGTCAAATAAAAAAAACAAAATGTCAAGCTGAACTGTCAAGTCAAGAAAAAGCACGAAAATGGCGTTCTTTATTGCGTTCGTTTGAGAATTTTCGTTATAATTATCTTGTAGAATAAAGTAAAGCGTATTTAGTTTTCATGCAAATATTTGGTTGAAACTATTTTACAAACATGTGGCACGAAGCAAGGAAACAAGAACGGATGATCCGCGGAATGATAGTAGACTATCGGCGACGAGCTGAGCGTCGGAAGGATTTCTACGAGAAAATCGTAATTATTAGTTTACATATCCTTCATGAATTTTATTAAGATATAAATAAATGTTGGACAAACTAATGTTAAATATTCATAAATAACAATTGGCATCCGATCTTTGCTATAATAATAAATTTTATTACCTACCTATTATTACACCTTCATAATTTATTTGCCAGAAAGCGGAACCAACGCAATTCCTGCAACTTCATGGACGGCCTTGCAAAATTCATCTGGACCCAGCTGTGGCAGCGGCCGGGGAAGGCCCAGCTATCATGTATGTTTTTCCAAAAGTTATTGCATTAGTTACCAAATGCACATTCTCAAATCCTTACAATAATAGTGACTCACTGTTAGAAAGAGATACACGGTGCCCACTGTGTTATTTACCAAATTATTTTGGTTAGCTAGTGCGAGTAATGAAGTTACATATCCTGTCGAAAAATCTGAGTACCTACCTATTTATTTTGAATGTGTCTAGTGGAATGTATTTTTTTTTCAATAAGAAACTCCTTAATTTGTTCCAGGATGCCATGGCAAGGTGACCCGAGTAATATGATTGACCGTTTTGATGTCCGAGCACACTTAGACTTCATTCCGGAAGTGAAATACCCGGACATACCACCTGAAGAGTTGAGTACAGAAGAGAGGCAGTGCAACTATGAAAGATACAGAATTCTCGCTCAAAATGCCTTTCTCGGGATAAGTAAGTATCAAGCTTCTTTAACTTATCTACTTTGGTTATTCATTTTGACATAAAACAGTATAAAAACTTATAAGAGGGATAGATAGCTCTCAAATTTCCTTACCATTCTATATTCCCTGTTTGTATGTTTTGAATTAAATAACACCAGCACAAAAAACATGCTTAAGTGATACACAATACAATATTGGAAAGTATTAACTTAGTAATGTTTTAAAAAAAACTTACAACGTTGCTTCAAATAATTCTCTACTTCACATAATGTTCTTAACATACTTATAAATTTTGCAGGTGAAGACAAATTCCTGCAACAACTTGCAATCGAGGAGCAATTTGGCGTCACAATAGAAGAAAAGGAAATGCAGAAAGAGAAGCTACACGAAAAGAAAGGGACGGGTGCAGCTATAGGCTACAATTATAATGATCCAGGCGCCCAACCCTCTTGCTCTAACGGTAGATTCAGCTTACCTTTCACTGCTGCCAACTTGAAGAAAAATAAATTAGTTTGGATGCGGGTAGTTATTTGTTTAGTATGGTGATTTTAGACCATTTTGATGGCTCTAGTGTTCGTTACAGGCCCTGAGGTCAAAAAAGTGGAACAGAAAGAATCAGATGATGATTCCGATCTTGAAATCATTGATGTGGACCTCAGTATTGATGTGAACAAGATGGATTCTTCACAGGTGAGGTTCAGTTCTGTAATATTTTTTTAAGACAAAATTTAGTGTTATGCAATGTAGTGCAACTTTTTAATTTTTGCCTGTTGCATTTGCTTTTCTTTTAAAATCAGTTTCAGCTTTTATCAGCACAGATTCAAGTTTTTAATTGCCACCTGCTTTATATGAAATTTTTCCATATTTGTGAGCATTTTACAAATGAGTTTCTTGCATTGTTATG
Source organism: Amyelois transitella (assembly GCF_032362555.1). NCBI lineage: Eukaryota > Metazoa > Arthropoda > Insecta > Lepidoptera > Pyralidae > Amyelois > Amyelois transitella. The sequence continues at coordinate 2,709,157 of NC_083518.1, read as the reverse complement.
ACATATTAAGTTCATAAATTCTTATCTCGAAATTATTTTCATAAAAAGAATATATGAAATAAGAGTTTTGTCTCACGAAACTTTCAAATCTTAATCTAATTCAATCACCAGATGTGTAAGTAAGTTAATTTATTTACTAAGTTATGATTTAATAATGAAATAAATGAAATCATTAATAATGCAATGAAAAAAGGGCAATAATTTCGAGACAGTGGCCAACCGTGATTTCTTTTAAACTGTTTAGGTAATCAATTTTTGTTCTATTTGGAATTATTTTCGCAAGCAGCGGTTAATTTTTCAAAACTTGAGCTAATGTTGGATTCGTACGCCCAGTGAATGTGTTTAATTCGGAAAGATATATTATACAACACCTTAGGCCGACAGCTGGCAGCTGGCAGAAGCCAATTGTTCGTATATAAAACCTCTTCTGCGCAGCGCACATAGAGTAGAATTTTTATTCAACTTGCGACGGATGTCGGGAACTTATACTCTACAAAAGGAGTTTGCAACATCCAGAAGTATTTAACAAAAAAACTAACAAACGTTTTCTGAGAGCAGGCGCACGCACTGAACTCCGTGGGCCCCCAATTCGGCATGGCCGGCTGCGATCTCTTCTCGTTCCTCACGGGGGACGCCGACGACGCGGAGCATCAGAAACAGTTGCTAAGGGAGGAAAAGGAGAAAGCTATGTTCTCTGGACGTAAGAGCAGGAGGGAGAGACGAGCGCACCGGTGAGTTAATCTCAATTTTAACTAATATTATAATCCATACATACATACATAAAAATCACGCCTATTTCCCGGAGGGGAAGGCAGAGACTACCTCTTTCCACTTGCCACGATCTCTGCATACTTCCTTTGCTTCATCCACATTCATAACTCTCTTCATGCAAGCTCGGCGGTTTCGGGTACTTTTGACCTGACCCTTTACCAAATTAATATTATAAATGCGAAAATAAGCTTGTTTGGTATGCCTTCACAGTTGAACCACTGGTAATGCTAAACTTTTCTACATAACCTTAGCATAAGCTTAGGATAGGTAAGTTATATTTTTATTATAATTTTATGTGTAATAAATAAAGGATATTCTATCTATCTATCTCTCTCTCCCGCATCTCTGCGTATTGTACCCACCCCTACGATGCTTCAAGGCCTTGAGTCCGCTATCTATGTGTACTGCCGTCTTCAAAAATAATGAATGTCCCTTAGCGACAAGAAGCTGGCGACGCGCGTGATGTCGCCGCCGTCGTACGCCGTGGACGCGGGCGCCGCGCGCTCGCGCTCGGCCTCCCGCAGCCGCAGCTCCAGCCCCGAGACGCACGCCATACAGTTCATCACCTCATTCGGTGATGATGAACGTGAGTCATCTTCTTTGTTCCCGATATCTGTCTCGATGTTTTCTGTGTACATAAATCACTATCACTACATAGTATAAAACAAAGTAGCTATTTTAGTCTGTTTGTCTGTATGCTTAAATCTTTAAAATTGCGCAACGGATTTTGATGCGGTTTTTTGTAACAGGTAGAGTGATTCAAGAGGAAGGTTTTTATGTTTAGTAACATTTATAATTTTGCACCCGTGCGAACCCGGGGCGGGTTGCTAGTTAGTAAATAAAAAAATAAAAATAAAAGTGGTTTCTCCTGTTTAATGCAGTATTATGAAATTTAATTTTGTGTCAACACGCCAGCTTGTAAATGGCAGGGTCCCTTGCGGCCAGTTTTCTAGAAGTGATGATATCTGTAAAATATTAGCACATCAAGGCATCAGAGGTCAAAAGAAGATGATACCCTGAACACAGATGCTCAGCTGATTTGACTAGTAAATTTATTTGTTTTTTTTTTCTTACAGCTCCACTGCCTCCCAAACCGACGTACTCTGAGAAACTGAAACAAAATTTGAAAAAGGAACCGCTGTATTCTGAAGTTGTTCGTAAACCAAAACCCAGGTAAGAAATATGTTATCCATATGAGAATGAATGAATCTGTTCGAATATTTTTTGAATGATTTCATCAAAATATTTATTTATTATTAAAAAAAGCTTTTTCATTCACAGGCAATCAATTTCATCCGAGAGACCGCCAATGGGACCACACTTCCCTTCAAGATCACGTTCGAGATCTGCCCACTCAAAGTCGAGGTCACCATCCCGATCGAGGTCAAGGTCACGGGGGTCAGGACGATCAAGATCGAATTCAAGAGCACGATCACATTCTAAATCACGTTCGAGAAATCGTTCTATTTCTCGATCGAGATCCCGATCTTGGAGGAAATCTCGGTCGTATTCTTCAAGGTCGAGGTCAAGGTCATACAGTCCAAGAAGGTCGAGGTCAAGGTCAAGGTCGCGTAACAACAGGAACAGACGGTCGCGGAGCCGTGAAAAGTTTGTATTTTTATCCTTTTTTTGTGTCAAGAATTTTATTCGGTCCAAATTTGATTTTTGGACTGAGGCGTTTAAAAGTCAGACTTGATGGTTAAAAATCTTACAGAGGGTTACATAACTAAAAATGGCCAAAATAACATACTATTTACAACATGTTTCATGAAACATACAATTAACACCAAACATATAACGATTTTATGGCTGATAGTATCATATAGTAGTTATAACCTGCCCTGATTGATTGGTTTGGTTCTTGGATGTTTATCTATATAAGTATTTTTAGTAAAATATAGTATCGTTGAATTAGTATCTCGTAACACAAGCCTCGAACTTACTTCGAGACTAACTCAATCTGTGTGAACTGTTCTGTATATATTTATTTTTGTACTAATTACTTGTTTGTTAATAATATATTTTTTGTATTTAGTTGTACCCACAATAATTAAGTACTATATTTACAGAAAGATAGTATGTTGTTCATGATGAATAATGTATATTTGTTTACTGTTTACAGTCAGACTAGTGGCTATGACAAGCGTAATAACTCCAGGTCCAAATCGTTTGAAAGGTAAGCCTGTTTTATATATTAAGTTGATAAAATTAAAAAGGTAAGTTTTAAAAATAGATTATCTGTGTTATTTGGAAGAGTTGTTTTTATCATTAAAGAGTAACTATCAACTATGGTCCATTTTGTTTTATTAATTATAATATATTTTTTTAATAAAGTATGTTTAGTGTGCTGTGTGGTTTCCAATACTTTAGTATAGAGTTGCGCCATATCATTCCATGGATTTCGTAATAGGCGGCTAAGGGAGATGCTAATAGACTTGGGATTCTTGTGGGCTACCTTACCTACTTTAGTAAATGGACTATATAGATTGTAGAAAAAAACATTTATTTTCTAATAAAACACTTTTTAATATTGCCGTCAAACATTTTTTTTAAGTTCTGATCGTGGGGCGGGCGCCGGCGCAGTTCCCCGGTATTACGGGCGCAGGGCCGAGGACAAGTCTTCCAGCGAACTGTCACTAGACTCGGACAGTAGCGATGGCAAACAAAACAAGTGAGATTATATTATGTATAGAAAAATGTCTGTCTGTCTGTTCCGCTTTCACAGCTAAACCGCTGAACTGATTGGAATGAAATTTGGTATGCATATGGTTTAAATCCTGCATTCTAGGATTTTTTTTTAATATCAACGCCGATAGTACTACAAAAGGATCCCCCCTTTTTAGTATTTTTGGTGCAAGTGTGTATGAAATATATCATAGATAATTAATATTAACCGTGCGAAGCCAGGGCGGGTCGCAGGTAAACAATAAAAACTATTGCATCAAGATAACATGATAAAATAGAAAATGTATGTACATATATTTTCTATTTTGTATTGTGGTCTTACAGGATCTTACTAGTAAGGATTTTTCAAATTGAATTGGTTATGCGGTGCAAATAATAGTTGAGAAATTCATACGTTCATAGGTTCTAATATTACAAATGCGCATGTCTGTCTGTATGTAAGCTTTCACAGCCAAACCGCCAGAATACTAGTATAATAGGCTACTTAACTTTTTCGAAAAATCTTCGGGATTTAAGTTGACACAAGCAGAGCTGCGGGGAAAAGCTAAACTAAATAATGTAAGACTAGAAGAGGTAAGTACTAATGAACGTGACGTCGCTAGTGACTGTGAAACTATAATAGCATGTTTTGGTCTCATCTTGAATCTCATTTAATTTATAGAGAACTAGCGACCCGCCCCGGCTTCGCACGGGTAGCATTTATTCATATAAACCTTCCTCTTGGATCAATCTATATATTAAAAAAAACTGCATCTAAATCCGTTGTGTAGTTTAGTCTTGGCATACATATAAACAGTGTATTAATTGACAGCTTAACAACAGCGTAGAAAATGCATACCATGCAAGACGACCTTTTATTCCTATTATTCCAATTTCAGTTCTATTTCTAGCAGAATAAATTAGTAGAGTTCAGCGTTCAGCCAGCGTTTGCAATGTAAGCGCAATGTGTTCATTTACGACTTCATATTAGAAATCTTAAAATTGTCAGTGGATCTCCAATATATTAATACATTATTATGCATATAAACCTTCCTCGTGTATCACTCTTCCTATTAAAAAAATCGCATTAGGACCCGTTGTGTAGTTTTAAAGATATAGCATACATCTGTATGTACGCGGGAAGCGACTTTGCTTTATACTATGTAGTGATCATGATGTTTTCAAGATGAAGATCCTAGAAATAAAAGATATTAAAATGAAATATGTTTATTTTCAGATCGGCAAGCACTAAGCCCAACACAAACCAGAATCAGATACGATTGTCTGGATCCATCTCCAAAGTCAGTAAGAATCATTGTTTACATCGTACGCTTATGTTTAAGCCGCCTACATTAGTTGTTACCTTTATATATCCCCTATAGAGTTCTGCAAGTACAATATTGGGTATACCTTGGTGTCGTACAAAGAATATTTAACAAAATACCTACATACATATGTCACTTCTTTTGTCAACATTCTCGAAAATGTTACGTTTAGATGGATAGCTTAGTGTTGGAAATGAGATTCGGATAGTGCAGGTTGCTAGCCTAATCGCCTAAAAGAAGAATCCCAATGTAATTAGCCTTTCCCTTGATTGTCTTTTACAATCATCACGGGAAGCAGCTGGCCCACACCATAGACGTATAAAAGAAAGGCGGACAGGGTGTTGCTTTTAAAAAAAGTGAAGTATCGTAATGGCGGCGTTGTACGCATGCGTGAGTGACACATGTAGCCATTTCATGAGATAATTTATGACGTAATGGCGGCCGACTGTCACATTATTATTGGTGAGAGTGTGTGATAATATACAGTGGGCCGGCATCCTATTGGTGCTTTGGTGCTTCATTTCGTCGTATCATAAAACTCCGTCTGCCTTTTTTTGTACGTCAATGGCACGCACTATGTTTTTTCTTTGCTACCTGATCAGTATGGGAGCTACTAATAAAACTAGTTGACTAATAGTTTTAACACATCAATTAGGTTTAGTCCTAACTAACTTCTAAGTTATATGACAGTCTTATTCCTTCTCCAATCTTACTCAAACTCTCTCATGACGGTTATCGGCGGCGGTCGAGGTCTCTTTAAAGTACTCTCTAGAGCGTACAAATTAAACCTCTACATGTCATATTTGGTTAGGTGTTACCAGTTTTTGTCAGCTGCATGCCTCACACCAAATAATTTCAAGAGAATTAATTTCTAAACTTAATAGTACACAGGGTTCTTGTCTACCTATTGTAAATATTATGATCGCGTTAAATCTCGTGTCCAAAAACCTAAACCCGTGTACTTTTGACCAAGAATAAAAATATTGCAGTCATGGGATTGATGGACACATTCACAATTTTATTATAATGCAATCTATGAAATTTTTCTTCACGAATTTATGCAAGAGTACTTTTCGTTCTAATAAAAAAACGATTGTAAAATTTTGTCTTTGATTATAAAATAGCCTTTTTTTCATTCCAAACTATCAATAGCATATTTAAATCCGGACAAAACTTTTTATGAAAATTAATTTAACTCGACATTACTAGAAACATCTGTATTTATACTTTCATAAGATTGATTAAGTGTTTATATTTTCAGGGTCCCTCGCGTGAAACACTTTCGCTCAAGGAGAAATTGAAAAGGAAGATGCAGGCGCAGTTATCAAGGCAACGTGAGTTTTAAAACTAAGATCCGCAGTGTAGAATAAATTTGACGCCAAAAACAATTTTGTAAAACGGATAACAGATTAATATTGTGTCCAATATATTTTAAGATTATATTCAATCTGTGCACAAATTGCAATTCACATTTGATTGATTATTATTAGAAAAAAAAATCCAATGGTTAGCCCCCTATTCACGCACTTTGACATGTCAAAATGTCTTAACATATCTCCCATTCTATCATTTCGGATATCCAAATAATTAGAGAGAATAGAAAAAAAATATGTCTTGTCTATGTTCTTGAGGGGTAAGATAAGATTAATTGCTAAGGTGTCAGGTTGATAATACATTAAAAACCCCAAAAAAATAAATCCCGATGATTGTATTAACAGTGAAAGCTGACAAGCGCGCGGAGGCCGCCCGCCTGGAGCGCGAGAGCCGCCGCCAGGCGCGCCGCGACCACGAGATGAGGGAGCTCGCCATCAAGCTCAGGAGGCGGTGAGTTATCTTTCCCTTGATCGACTTTACAATCTGCGCTGGGCGAGTTGCTAGCACACGTTGTCATTTTTTTAATGTAGACAATGTGCATTCGTCCATGTTTTAGATTTAAGAGATCTATATTTGTATATTGACATCCGATGAAAATGCTGCAGTGTAGTTTGTTCCGCCGCTTCTTCTACACATGCGCTTTGGAAGCGGTAGTAGTTATAATTAGGGTTAAGTGGTGTGAAGTCAATAAGTGATACCTTGTATCCAATTTTTAAAATAAATCTATTGTATTCTATTCTACATCTGTTTTGAGCTCTCTTCCTTACCCGAAATGTTAGAAAAAAACAAAAATAATCAAAATTTAAGCTAATTTCCTTATTACTTGGTCGCGACTAAGAGTGAATACACACACGTAGGTACATATCACAGCGAAATCATTGGGCTCGACCACCACGAAGGGGACATCTTTTGCCTAATAATAATTAAACCTTTGACAGCCATAGACAACTGAAGGTGTCTGTCGGAAATTTATTCGTGACACCACAACATATTTAATTAACGAAATAAAATTTGTTTTTTGTTTTTGTGGGTATTATATCTAAACGCACCTTAATTTTCAATTTTAGACTTGCGTTTTCATGATTACTCGGTATTAGAAGTAAGAGCCAGTGTTTCCTGTTCCTTTGGGAATTTCAGAAAACATTCTGTTAGTGCTCCTTACACAACTTACATTGCTCTAGTTTCAGCACTGCGTTGTATGTCAGTTAGACATAAATTAATTGATATGTTTGAATGTATGATTGGTTACTTTATTATTTGCAGACAACGTGAAATGAGACATCAACAGAACAGAAGATCGAGCGAGGAGTTCTCCGATGGTAGCCGTTCCAGGTCATCTTCTAGGTAAGTTGCTTATTTTTATGACGCCTTGGAAGCGGCAGTAAACTTAGTTTTAAGTAATTTATTTGACGCCAATGTTGTTAAACCATACGTTTTGACAATTATTAAGCGATACGAAGTATCCTACAATTATTAATAAAAAAAAAAAAATGAATTTATGCTTATTGCGCGCCTTTCTTCCTACGCGATACCAAGATTTTCTACCTTCAGTTGAGATATGTACTTATACAATTTCATTAAATGAGTTATTATCTGTACATTCGATTTCTTTTTCTCGCTGTGTGAATATCAAAAATATTAAACAAATCTCATTTCACAGAGATTCTCAAGCAGACAAACCAAAAGAAGACCGGAGCCCTTCTAAAAGCCCGTCACCAAAACCTATACCAGTTTGGGAAACCAACAGGACTTTCGCCACCGTACCTTACAAGAAATCTGATACAAGCGAAAATAGCTCTTATTCCAACCCAAGAAGACGCCAAGCGGAAGGCGAATACAACGAAAACAGAACCGATTATAATAGACCTAACTATAATCCTAACAGATTTGAGAGGTACCCTAATAGTAGGGATTTTAATAGCCGTCAAGGGGACAATTTCAATCGGTATGAGCATGATGGTAGATGGGATCAAGGTTATTCAAATAGGAGGAGGCCGTATGGGCACAGGGGAGGGTACAGGGGGATGAGACACGGGGAAGGACATTCAAGTGAGTACAGGCATCACGATTACAGGGAAGAGTCAGATGAACAACCTAAGATTAAGTTGGTAGATTATTGAGATAGCATAAATATTTCAGTTGTATGTTGAACTTTTTTTTTCGAGGGGTTTTCCCATATCGGAAAAAAGTATTAAATGTCCATCTTTGGAAACTCGTGTGTAAAATATGAAGGAAATACTTGTTTGAAAAAATAAATAAGCGGGTAGACTAACAATTGTGACAAGTCACATACATGACTTTTTCATTAAAACTTTTATACGCAGAATGCCGCTTGTTTTTTTTATTTTTTTAAATTTAATAATTTTTAAATTAACACAAACATGAACTCAAATTTTTCAGAATTTTCACATTTTTATCACTTATCAATTTGTATGGCACCGTTTTCTCTTACAACTAGGGCCACTAACTATTTGTAATAAATTTTAAAAAGATAAATAAATATTGAGTTTTGTAGCGTTCACCAGAAAAGCATACTTACACAATTAATTCACATAATTTCCAATCAAAATATAGCCTACAGTGTTAATGTCAATTTTTGTAAGAAATTCTTTATAGAATGTTATTAAAAGATTTTTTCTTTCACATCAAAACTTATCATACCACCTAGTTAAGAAATTTTTAATATTGTTAGTCTATTAGATTTTTATATTAAAAATGAACAAATACAAAACGTAATTCAATACTTCCCTGTATCGGACTGCCATTGATAAAATGTAATTTAAAGTGTACATAGTTAAAAGCGAGTATTTAAGCAACTGTTATGTATTATAAGTTCGTATTAAATGTAATAAATACATAATAATAAAATCATTGTTTTATTTTATAATAGAACATTACAATGTTTTTTATATTAATTATTATTAATGACTCGATTTACTCGTTCTAATATTTTCTTACACTTACTAGAATATTTACACAAATTATATTTAAAAATTGCTTTTATGTCTAATTGTCTTAATACATACAAGACATAATTTTATCGTCTAATACCTATCACTCAGTCTTAATTTTATCTGTGATCTTGAATGCTTCGGTAAATAACTTGGGACTAAAATATTCTGTGTATTCCACTTGTCCTATTGAATTGTCCCATGGTGGGACAACAGACTATTTCGTTAGTTTCATTTGTCCCATGGGACAATTGGGACAAAATCGTGTCAGTTGTCACACCATGGGGCAACTTAATGGCTATAGTGGAATAGACGGTAATTTTTGCAGATGAGATGACGAATAAAAATTTAAATAGGATATAATAGATTTGTACATTGAAATTTGCAGTGTGTTACTGTAGATTTAAATTATATCCACATGCATTTATGAACCCCCGTTTTTATCACTGTCTAGCTGTTGCCCGCGACTTCTTTCATCCCCCCTTTTAACCCCTTATCGCCCTTTTTTCTCAATAAAAAGAAGCCTATGTTCTTTCTCAGGGTCTACTCTATACCAAATTCATCAAAATCGGTTCAGTTGTTTAGGCGTGAAAGCGTAACAGACAGGGATAGTAGGTATTACATATGTGTTACAAACACATAAAAACAGAGACTATTGCTTGACTTCGACAATTATTGGTGAATTCTGAAAGAAAATAATGTTGAAAGTCGTTTGACCCGACAATATAGGTATTTACACATATTCATGATATCCTAATCGATATAAGCTTACTCTATATTAATCGCTAAGAGTATCCACATCGATATCTTCGCTATCCTCGTTGTCCTGCCTGGGGGGCTGGGGCGTAGCACCCGGCACGCCGCCGCGCCCCTCCTTGGTGTGCCGCCATTTCATACGCCGATTTTGAAACCACACTTTGACCTGTGACAGATGATACTACAAATTGCAGATGATATATAAAACACTAGCTGTGCCCGCGACTTCGTCCGCGTGAAATTGTTTTTTTGTGCATCATTGAAGCCCTCAAGGATGAATAATTTTTCCCGTTTTTTATTTCTTTACACATATACCATTATTTCTTTGCTCCTTATAGTTGCAGCGTGATGTTATTTAGCCTAAAGCCTTCCTCGATAAATGGTCTATTCAACACAAAAATAATTTTTCAATTCGAACCAGTAGTTTCTGGGATTAGCGCGTTCAAACAAACAAACTCTTCAGCTTTATAATATTAGTATAGATATTGTACATAAGGCAATACGTTAGACATACATAACATATAAGCACGACTATATCCTTTGCGGGGTAGACATTGCCCTGACTTGAAAAGACTGCTTGGCCACGTTCAGCTCTTTGGTGGTTGGTTTAATGATATAATTGTGATTCAAATAGCGATAGGTTGCTAGCCCATCGTCTAAAAGAAAATCTCGTTTATAAGCCTATTCCTTAGTCACCAGTTTTACGACATCCATGGGAAAGAGATGGAGAGGTCCTAATTTTTTATTTTGGTGCTGGGAACCACACGTCAGAATCACGTGATACATAAGACAGATCGTACATAAAACAATACATTAGAAAGATGGTACATAAGACATAAGAAAAATTGTAGGTATCTATTTAAGACAATATAAGACAAATTTACCTATATAGGCAGTACCAACGGCAGATTGTTACGAGTATAAGGCAGTATATAAGACCTCATTTATACATATAGGTATACAATTTGCCTTATGTAATATAATATATATTTTTTTGAAAATGTTCACTTCTTTGTTTATAATGTTTTGCATATTTATGTTATAGTGCTAACAGTACAAATTACAGTGAAATTTTATAGTAGGTACGTTGTGTTATTTGATTCGTCACCAGCAATCTGCAACTTCAAGCAAGCCTTTATTTTCAGCAGTTCATTAAACATTGGGAAAGCCTAGACAAAAAACTTATTTTCCCAGACGTGGGACCCAGGTTGATCAATTTTGCACCCGCGCGCACATTTATTCCAAATTTCAACTTAATCGTTACAACCCATTGACGTACTTTAGAACCGTTTTAGTAAACGCGAGTGAAAATATTTCTTGATGAAGGGTTGAATGTTCATAAAATTAAACATTGAATGATAAATATACCTACCTACAACATATCCCGTCCAATACCATCATCAAGGTATACCGTTAACACTAAACGTGACCTTTCAGTAGGTATTTTTAAAGCTGTTGGCTCTGTCCTTGTCCCCGTAAGGGACAAAGACGTATGTATGTATGTGGCTTTATGATATGCTAACCTGAGCATCAGTAAGCCCGAGGGTAGCTGCCAACTGCCGCCGATCAGGCTTCGTGATGTATTTCTGTATCTGGAACCTTCGTTCCAAGCCTTTTCTCTGCAGGTTGCTGAAGACGGCCCTGGACCAGGAGCGCTTGCGTTTCCCGCTGGAAGTGACGTCACAGCGAGGGTTGGTTTGCTGTGGTGGGGACGACGAGGGGAGTGGGAGGCGGTACACTGGAAAGAATGATGTATATTTGTGGAATTTGTTCTCAATAAATCAGAACACAACAAAATAAGAGATAATAAGAAAATAACTGAAAAATTCGATGCCTTAGGCACAGAAATCAACTTATTGGACAACTACAATCTCATATATATAATTAATATTCTCCAGGCAGAAATATCACAATATTTTTAGCTTGCAGCAAGATTTGCAGGCAAACAATTAGACGACGCATTAGACAAGTTTGCTTGTAACCTTAGACTAAAAAATTTGCCCGTCTTTGTACGGTTTACCTATTTCCTTCACTTACGAAATATATATATATATATATATATGAATCAAAATATGATCATAACATTTTCATTTAATCTATCCCTGCCGCTTGTTCTGGATGAGTTGAAGATTCGGATGAGACCACGATCAATGATTAAAAAAGTTTAAGTCATTAGGTACATTAAACGTCTGATGTCTGTTACCGTAAGAATATAGGGTATTGGTTACACATTGAATTGAGGCATTTAAATGTGCAAGTTTCCTCGTGACGTTTTGAAGGGTAGGTACATTACATACTTAATTTATTTCACTAATGCAAAATTAAGTATTAGTTTATATACTGATAGATGAAAGAAAAATGAAAAACTGAATGGACACTGCATTAAAAACTTAGTTATTTTTTACGGAATTCAGGAAATTCAAATTTGAACTTATTCGGATTTTTTAAAACTACTCAGAGTAGGTTGGGTTAATCTAGGTTCATTCCATCAAGTAAGTAAGTATGTGGTAAGTATAGGGTAAGGAAACAAGCACTCTTATATTGTGGTCATAGATGGACCCAATCGGGGCTAATTCCAAAAGGAAGATAGGGAACTTTCCTATATTATGTAGGTATTTTGATTCATGAGCGATTATAGGTAGATACCTACACGAAGAACACAAAGAAGCCTATAAAAATATTTTTAGTGGTGTTTTAAATTAAAATAATAGAAGACGAAATTCAACTGAAAAAGTAGTAACTTAGGTACTACGAAGTTATACCTACTAAAATAATTTTAGAGGGTTATCTGAAAGAATATTTCTGCAATGGAATCTGCAACGGGGTTGGGTGTCTTACACAAAGATGCGTCCGTAACATTTGGCCAAATTTTCACGCCAGACATCCTTTATTGGGTCAACCGACTTTTGACTGAATTTAAATTGGACGATTGAAAATGTTAATAGTATCTATGTCTACATATAAAAAAAGAAAAACATTCATTCATTCACTCACTGATCACGAAATCTCAAAAACTACTTAGCCAATAAAGATGAAATTTGGCAGGAAGGAATCAGCTGAACGTGGCCTGTCAGTCTTTTCAAGACTTGGCTCTGTCTACCCCACAACCGATATAGACGTTATTATATTATGTAAGTAGATATGTATTTGGCAGGAAGGTAGATTGGAACTAGGTGTCATCCGTTAATAGGGTAAGTCCGGGGTAGATGGCCATAGGGGAGAGATGGCCTATGGAAATATTTCAGGGACTCGTTGACTAGATGTAACTGTTAACCGTTTAGTTCGCCGCGCGTCGTCCGTGTAAGCAACGATACGGCAAAAGATTTGGCGAAAAAAAAAGAAAAAGTAAGTAAATCCTTTGTTTTTTCTTTCGACTACTGTGAATATTATTTTGATGTCAACTGTTTTATACAACTGTGGTGTCAGTTTCTGAAAATAATGGTGATATTTGTATTTGTTGCAAAGTATACAAACAATGCTACGTTATTACCTCAGAATTATTTGTTTCGTGTCATGAATTGTTTTAGTTGTGGCCATCTCGCACGGAAAAGAAGGAGAGATGGCCAATTGTAATCGGTGTATGATAGCCATATGGCCATCATATACCGACTGCAATTAGCACTATTGCTATGGTACAGAAATGATGTTCATCAACTGGAGTGTATCCTCTCAACCCAGAAGCGGTGCCAGATTACGCATTTATTCAAGAATCTAGTGACTCAACGAATACTTCCGCTACACAAGAGCTTTCCCAATGTGCATCTGCTGTGGACAATGAAAAGGAACCTGCACCAGGGTGTTCTCATGAATCAAGAAGTGAAACATACCATAGCCCTGTAATCAGTTCTAAAAGATCAAAAATCTCCGTAAGAACTGCCAATACGTCTAATCTTTCACATCCGAGCACTCCGAAAGAGGTTTCATCCAGTAAAGATCCAGATTACACCCCATCTCGAATTTTACAGGATATACCTATCACCTATTCCACAAAAATTGATTGAAGTGCGTAAACGAGCAAAGCAAGTTGGAACACTATTGACATCGGAAGAACACATCAAAACTAGAAAAAATACTGCAGAAAAAAGTCAAAAAAAGGAAAACGTAACAAAATGAGTCAAAAAAAAAGAAGGAAAAGGAAGAGACAAGAAAAGGTACTGTTCAATGTGTAAAAAGAAAAGCCATTCGAATATTATCTGATAATAGTGACGATATTCCATTAAAAATGCTGCCAGATAAGAATAAAAACAGAAAGTTAGACAAAAAAGACAACTGTCGTGGATGTGGTGAAACACTTCTCATCGAAGACTGGCTTCAATGTACAGTGTACCAGTTTTGGGTTCACGAACACTACTGCATTTGAAACGATGTGCTCCAGATGTGGCGAAGAGAAAAGAAGACTTAAAAGTAAAAATGAGACCAAAAAGTAATTATAAGCCTAGAATTAAGTTATGGCCATCTTACCTCTAATGCCTTGGCCATCACACCCGGACACCTCGGGAGAGATGGCCACTTGTGATTTTTTAAAAACTTTAATTATAAAGGTGTTCTCATTAGAAGTTGTTACTTTTATGTTTGTAATATCAAAGTTGATTCTTTAAAGTTTAATAAAAAATAAATATAATTATAAAAATATAAGTATTTGATTTCTAGTAGAGCTAAGAAAAAACTATGGCCAACTACCCCGGACTTACCCTAAAGGACTTTTGAAAATTCCTGCGAAAACGGGAGAAAACGGGATTTTAAAGTGGTCGGAGCTTAATAGCTCTAATCAATAAGTATTAAATTAATCACAAACTAACATTTGTATGTACTGCCATGAGAGATTTAGAAAAAAAAAATGGCGACTTTTTGAGAACCAATTGAATAGATTGAATTGAGAATACCTATTTATTTATTTACATCAATGAAAAAAATACAACTAGAATTTAGACAAAGGAGAAACTTTCCTAGTACCTACACTACATATTTCTTAAGAAATTTCTTCCAGCATAAATGCTCCTTGATAAAAGGGTACGCTATGCCATGACGACTTACCAGTCGTTGGTCTCAAAGCCGGATGCAAATGACTATACGGCAGCGGCAATGGCAGCTGCAGAAGAGGCGGCTCATCCCTACAGCATCTGTACAGAGCGGCCACGCACCCTGCACACGGGGGTTCCTGTCTTGACTCACTCACTGACACCGAATCATTCGCCAATATACTCTCAACACTAAACTTCAACTTATTCGAACTCTGCTCACTATTTAATGACGTCATTTTCACATTGAAACTGAATACAACCTCCCTCATTGACAGCGATTTTAAAACTGAAACGCGCATTCGAATTTCCCGAAGCGCAAGCGCAGTGGGCGTGGTTTCATCTCGCTTGTGATTGGATAAAACTCGGTGGGCGGAGTCTCTAAAGCTTTTGTATTGTAGTTGGTACTGTACAGCATTGAGTTAACAGTTGTTTTGTTTACAATAAAATACCACTTAATGGGTTTTATATGGGTATGCAAGTTGAATGTAATTTAATTGCCGATTGGTTTATGTTTCTTCTTGTCGTATTAGTAAGGGATTCCTAGGTATAAAATTCTTCGTAAATATAAGAAATTCTAAATTCATCTTAAACAATGCAAATCTACTTCTACGGCAAATATGTACTACCTTCATTAGAGATTTTTTATATGTAGGTACCTACATACTTTTCCTCCAATAATGTTGATAAAATCGCATTTAAATACTTAAAACAAAATTCCGACAGATTTGCAACCTAAGCTTGAGGGCCGACGGATAGTTCTCATCTAATTTGGTTTCAAACTTGAAGAAGGTACCTAGGTATTCTGAACAGTTTACTAACGACTAAGTACATTAAGGGTAGTGAAGGCATCTACAGTCTAATAAATAATAATGAAAAAAATCGTGACCGCATGATATCATTTCCAACACGCAAAGTTGATTTTTCGTTGAGAAAGCTCTTTATAAGTAAAGTATCTTCCGCAGACAAATATTTTGTTTACTTAGGTAGGTATTTACACCCTCTATGCACTATCGCCAACTCTAAGTTGGAGAAACTG
Organism: Amyelois transitella; assembly: GCF_032362555.1. Taxonomy (NCBI): domain Eukaryota; kingdom Metazoa; phylum Arthropoda; class Insecta; order Lepidoptera; family Pyralidae; genus Amyelois; species Amyelois transitella. The sequence continues at coordinate 2,693,259 of NC_083518.1, read as the reverse complement.
TAAAAATATCGAAAAAACTTAGAAGTTTAAACTTGTAGGTATCCAACGGATAAGTACCTAGGTACTACCTACATAAGTATCGAAAAACTTTTTAACTGAAGGGAAGCGTAAAAATTAAACAAAAAAAATAAAAATTATTTCCTAGCATAGGTAATATGATGTGGAATTTAATATGAGGAAATTTGAAAAGGAAATTAGGAAACGGGGGTTAAGGTTAAGGAAATTAGGAGGTTAGGTGATATAGATCTGCGCGCCATTTTAATGGGTGCCTGAGGTAAGTAAGTATATACTTAAGTGAAATATGTCTTATATTTCCCAACACTTTGTTCTCAGCCAGAATCATCTGGCTGAACATTACCGCTCATTACACAATAAGCAGCTCATATAAACACTCGTCTGTCCGAGCGGTGCGATCATTCGATCTATATCGAGATATCGGAGGACGAACCGCAGGTGCTCTCGACAGCCAAAATAAACGGAACCGTAATCGATTTTAAAGTTTCTCGACCGATTTAATAGCTATACAAGTACTCTCGACAGCCAAAATAAACGGAACCGTAATCGATTTTAAAGTTTCTCGACCGATTTAATAGCTATACAAGTACGTTTATAAACAATCGCTTTGAGATTTTTTTAAAGAAATGTTAAAAAATACTCAAAGCGATATATATAAGGTTAATAAAAATTTTGTAGATAGGTAGTGTCTCCGTTAGAACCTTAAGTTTAGTTGTTGGGATAATGGGATGGAAAATCGCTTATTTATCATAGAGAAACGGAACCATAATCGAATTTATAGGTTCTCAACCGATTTATAAACTACTTATTTGAGTACCTTTATAAACAATCGCTGCGAGAATATTTAGAGGAAATTTTTTGGGTTATAAATTTTGTAATGGCTCCGTTGGAACCTTATAGAGGATTAGGTATCACGCTTGGATTAATTATCATTGTCCTCGCGTTGGTAACGATTGCATCCTATCCTCTCTAGAGGAGATCCGGTGATCCATCTGTGACAAAGATCACAGAGTAAGTTAGATAGATAATATACTAACATACCTAAGGTTTGAAACCTCATTTCTGCGGCTTAATCTAACTTGGAATTTATCATCTTGTTGTCTGAACGTGTTAGATTCCTTACGATGTTGTCCCTCAAAATAAAATAATTATAAGCAGATTTATTAAGTAAAACAACTTTGTGTCATATCTCAGCTATTAATCAAAAGAAAAAGTCACTAACCGTAAAAAACGAGCAGAACACAGGCCCAATAAACCATGCTATTGAGTCACCATAAATATCGAATGCTAATAATCGATTAATATTTATACATCGAGTATCGAGTATTCGTTCATTACCGCATAAAGAGCGGTTGTAAATCAGGCTCACGCTTGGTCGTAAGTCACTTGCTAGGTGCTAAGGAGCATGTCGTTAGTAGGATTGTGGAGCAAAGCCGGGTGAGATTTGTAGCGACAAGTAAAGGGAGTGATACATATGATTAAGTTATTTAATTTCTGCAACACTTTTTTTATTTATGCTTCATATAAAATTTAATATAAATTAAATAAATAAAAAAATACTTAACACATTTAAGTATATAATACATATTGCAACCACTTCATCAACGTCAGACGGATATATCTTTCCTATAATATCTTTCCGGGTTCTTTGGTGCACTCCCTTAAATACACTACACAAAAGTGCGATATATGTATCTACTTCTTATTAAAACCTAAAATTTGCTTGGTAAATTTTAATTATATTTTCACTTGTAAGAATGTTTCATGAAAAAGAATGCGCCGTAGGTTAAATTCTTGATAATTAAAAGTTACCTATAAAAATAACTTCCGTAGCATATATAGGTACGAGTAGGAGTCGGTCAACTGGGACCGCTATTAACTGGACCAGGGCCAGGGCTGGGCGGTCCTGTCGGCGAAATCTTTTAATTTAAATATTTTCTTCCAGCGACTGGGATCGCTCTTATAAACAGAAATAAAAAAAAGTAGAGGAAAAGGTGCAATTGCGGCCCCCCCATGTATTTTGGCCCCCATTAATATTAATATTTTCTAATAACGCCAACTAGCAAATTTTCGGTGGTTCTAAATCCTCGTTGTGACACCAATATTTAGCACCCATGAAATTCGTCAGGTGTCGCCCCGTTTATACGTTATTATAATTATTCGTAACACGTTTGTGAGAAAACTTTTTAACTGCGGTGATTTAACTTGCGTAAAAATTGAAAATTATTGAATTTGTGTTTTTGTGTCTGCACGTTTTATTCATTGAACATTTTTCTGCTGGATTCAAAGTTAATTATGAAATTTAAGCATTTTATAAATATGTTAGGTATATTTGTTTTGATTATCTCAATATTTGTAATGCGACCCCCTCAAATTGCTCACATTACATGTAAGACTAATTTATCGATTTCGAATAACAGACCTGGTGCGCATTGAATACAGCGTCAGAGTTGAGAATTGTGGGCTCATACAGCCTGTGCAGGTCCAGAAGGCGAATATTATATTTGTGATTTTTGCCGTTAGGTTTCAATTGTGCAATACATTTAATATGACCCCCCCAGGGTGCCACATAACCATCACTTGATCTCATTATGCCAAATTTGTTAATTTAAGAATAAATATTATTTCTGATTATCTGGTACTAGTTTCATTTATTCCATAGTAAAATATGCATAAACAAATGATCAAAGAGCCCAATAAAATATGTTTCCAGTTTCTAGATACTTTATTTTTTTTATAAACACTCAAAAACAAAGTAGGGGGCCACAATTGCACCTTCTCCTCTACAGTCTAAGCAAGAAACATTTTAGTGTCATACTTCCGTTGTCAATTTTTAACATGATTTGTGTGGATAGGATATATAAATATTTTATACATATTTAAGATTTTTACATATTTCTTTGACAATGTCTTACTTAGGTACTTGTTGTTAAACGGACTTTTGAATTTTAGGTAACATTTTGTAATTTGTTTACTATTTTATTTTACTTATATATGGGTTAATTAGTTGATTGTTTGTATTTCATGTAAAATTGTACGTCATTATACGAAAATTTTTAGTCATTATGACTTGATGTTTATTATGAAATGCAAATTGCGCTTGAATGTGGGCTTCAAAAATACTATATCTTTTTAAAATTTTGAGCTGAAAACAGTCGCCAGAAGAAAATATTTAAAATAAATGAAGCCGGCGGCTGGAACCGCGGGTCCAGTTGGTAGCGGTCCTAGTATACGGACTCCTAGCATAAAAAATCCACTTGACTTACAGTTTAAAAACTGAGACACATGTATGATATCTTCTTACACCTCATTCTTATCTCCATGAGAAATCTCGTTTCAAAACAGAAGGCAAGCCAATATTAAAACAGAAATTTGCAATAGCAACGCACTTATTAACTGATAAAAAAAAATTAAGGCATTCAAAAGATAGTTCAATATTTAAAAAAAAAAACAATAAAGAATATTGGCCATTCCAAGGTTGCTTTTTCAGTGCATATTGCTGAAAGTTTTGTAACTAGAGAGTGTATGAGTCTCCTAAACATGATACCTATTAAAAAGCAGAGCGTGCAAAGTATCAAGCTCACCGCTAAATCATAACTGCGGTTTATTTTTCGATCTCACGTGTTATATTGAACGTAATTTATTAATACTTATTATAAAATTTTATTTCGAGTTTAGAAGATACATACACATCCTAGATTCATATAGATAGATTTGAGACCTTATAAAGGGCCATTTAGTTTTAAAATGTTCTTTCATTGTTACTATCCTCGTAATTTACGACCGCAATCAAACTCTGGACTTCCGTATTGTAAAGTTCCCGGGGAATCACTGGGAGATTTATTAAGTCTGCTCATGTTTTCTTGACAGTAAAGTATTCTATTGTAAATCTTATCGTCCACCGAATTACGCTAGGACTCAAGAGTTATAGTAACTGTTACTAGATGTGTCAAAAATACCTAAATAATCGAACTGGAACGTACCTGAACCTTGATTAGTCCGTATTTTTTTTATTATTTCGGCATAGGCTAGTTTGGTAGTTGGTTGTCTTTGATCAACATCGCTGTTGTCAAAACAATAGTTTTAAAGCGACTGCGACAGAAAAGAGGAGGTTATTAAAGAGAAAATCGTAACCGAAAATGCGACAGGGCGGCCGGCAGGCAAATTAAATCGACTATTAAAGCTTTACCAAATGAGAGCAGTAACTTATAGCTTTTACTGCTGAATCTTTATGACATTGTTATGCCATCGCCAAGAATTTCACATCCCTTATTTTATTTTTTTTATTGACGGGTATTGCCTATCAATCAACATGCCTTCTTTATTCTTGCTTCATTGTAGAATAAAGAAGTTAGTTGAATGTATCTGTGGGAAGTACCTATAGTGAAAAGTTAGTGAATATTCTTAATACACTAAAGAAGACAGAGAGAGAACAGAAGAGAGTAATGATGAAATAAAAAGCACTATATTTTTGGAAATCAAAGAAAAATATTTAACAATAAAAATTTTAGTTTTTTCGCTAACCAAAACAAGTCATGGCATTAATATGCATATTTATGCCAGCTGCCTTTGCCTGTTAATATTTATATAAAAAAAATAATTAAATACAAATCAAGAAGGTTGCCTACAATATCTGACCACCTTAACTCTGTTAAAGTTGAATCTAATCCAATCCATCTTGAATTATAATTATTACACCAGTTGAAAATGATTACACACCTGTTCGCCTCTACTACATTCGCGGGAATAAGACCGGGTGATACGTACCAAGAACCACACTGTCACATCCATTTACTTTAGATCCTTGTCCAGGGCCAGCGGCCATCCGGAGTGAGATAACAAACAGAATAACATCCCGAGGGCACTGCACCCAAAGCACTTCGTCTAAATTCGTGCTAATCATTTGTTTTCATTTCCTAAAGAGTTACGTTTCATTAAGAATCGACAGCTGGTGCGTGCGAGGTTACGGGGGTTGAGTAACTTTGAAGTTATTCTCTTTATATGCTTACAAAATTGTAGGTTAGAAAATTATAGGTATACCTCAAGGTATAGAAAACAGCTAAACGTGACCTTTTTAAGACCGTTGGCTCTGTCTACTCCGCAAGGGATATACCGGAAATGACAATATTACTACTGATGGTCTAGTCTGTCTCTTCGTGAAATTTGTTCAAAATTAGTTTCTTTTAGCTGTGCCCGCGACTTCGTTTACGTGCGGTTTGAAAAAAGGTTTTCTTTTACATAAAAGGTTTTTGGATCTAAAAAATCTTTACTCAGTTTAATAAAGCAGTTCATAACTTACTTATTTACTTAGTTCTATTGCCCTTGCGGGGTAGACAGAGCCAACAGGCTTGAAAATTCTTGACGTTCAGCTTTTTGCCTTGATGATAGAATTGAGATTAAAAGGAGTGGTTGCTTGCCCATCGCCAAAAAGAAGAATTCCAAGTTTGTAACCCTGTCCTGAAGTCACCTTTTACGACATTAATGGGAAAGCGAAGGAGTGGTCCTATTGTTTTTTTATTGGTGCCAGGAACCACACGGCACGGCAGTTTATAAGATTTAAATTATTTCCGGAATCTTACGTTAACGGCTTAGGGCCAGTTCACACAGATGCGTCTAATCTTGGTAAAAACTGAACTTTGAGTAGGTACTTACCTATACTTTTAACATATCTATCAATTTGCTTTGTATTATCGAACTGTCATTATTGCACTTAAACTCACGTCTTGTTCAAAAGATGAAACAAACCAAGTAAAAATACAAACGATCAAGATTAAAGAGGTTATTTACAAACATCTGCAAGATTTCTTATAAAATTTGATTTTTATTTTTTTAAAAACACTTACAACGTTCCAGGGCTTTAAGAGGTGGGTAGGAGTCAGTTTGTTATTGATGCTAATATTTGTTCTATTGTTTAAAGTAACTGAAAGAGACTAAAGAAATCAGTTAAAGGAACATTTACCTACTTATATTTAGAAATAATTAATATTTTTTATCCATTAAGCATATCTAGCTCAAAAATTGGAATAATATTCTAATTTCAGTGGGTATAGCTGAACTCACAATTAAAAATAAGATATATAGAATTCAAAATTTTGCAGGGAGTGTTAGAATGAAGGTACTAGGTTACATATTTGTAGATAATATCAATTTAGTTTTAGCTTAAGTCTATCTAAATTATGTATATTTAAATTAAACAAATATTATTATTTAAAACATAAACTTAAAAAACATTATTATGTTTTACATATTAACAACGAAAATCAATGAACAAAGTGAAATAACGCATATAAGTACATAAATCACAACAAGCGTATCAATGAGCATCAATACAAACGATTATTTATACAAATGGTCGCTCATATTGGGTGTCTCAATAAATATTAAATATCGGACGTTAAAATATCATCTTACAGTTTACGGGAACGACCGCTGACAAGTTTACGCGTAGGGGCGGTAATAAGTTATTTTTTTTCGATGCCCTCTCACGAATTGGTTTCGGATACACGCACGCTTTCTCTGTTACATACAGAGAGGTCGCTGTTGACGTTCGATGTCGCAGTTGTAAATAAAATCGTAATTTGCCTGTAAAAAATTAAAAAATGAAGATAAAAATTTGAGTAGATTATGGAGCTATCTCAGTAATTAACGTGATGCTGATTGGAGGAAGCTCATGTTCTCAGAGATCATTTAAACTGTATCTTTTTCCCTTTAATGACAGTTTGATAAAGTTTTGAAAATAAGTTTCAGAGGGTGGAGGAAGAAATGCTCTATGGTTAGGCTAGAGTCAGTGGGATGAAATAATTTTTTTTTTTAATTTCCCTATAGATCCAGCGGTTTGGGCTGTACCTACAATAATATGTTAGCTAATCAGTCTTTTAAAAACAAAAAGTTCCAAACTTTGTAAAGTCATAATCACTGTGCGTATAAAGGTACTGACAAAATATACATATATACATACATACATAAAATCACGCCTTTTCCCGGAGGGGTAGGCAGAGGCTGAATTTTCGGGCAGAAGGCGTGCACTTTATCGTGCGCGTCTACTGCCTCACTAGGGTCACTTCCCGACCCTGGGATGGAAAGGGCGGCCAGCAACTTACTGGTCGCCCATTACAGCAAGATTCCTGGCACAGAAGCGCCGGGCAGCCGGGAGGGTATCGTGGTGAAATGCTTGCGATCCCATTATGCCCTCAAAATGGCAAGAAGGGCGAACGGAGGGGTTTTAGTGGGTAGGCTGGTATACTAGGTGCCAGGAGTCCCACACCCGTGAAGACCCGGGGAATATCCCATTCGATAAAAAAAAATGGCAGAGACTGAATTTACTTAAATAACTTGAACAAATCAATATTTTATGATCAGGAAATCGGTAAACAAATTATACTTTGGTATTATCTTGGAATTTTATGTAATGCCTGATTGTTCACGTCAGATGTAACATTAATATAATGTGTATGAGTTTGTGAAGTGGCGGGTGTCGATTCAAAGCAATACCTACAATATGGGTAAATGATAATTGAAAGAGGTTAATGCTTAAACAGTGTTTAATTAACGTTAAATTTTATTTGATTTTAATTTTAAATCATGAATAATTCAAAGATTCAAAATAATTTTTGGTTTCCAGTAGTTTCTGAGATTAGCGCGTTCCAACAAAAAAACAAACAAACAAACTCTTCAGCTTTATAATATTAGTATAGATTACTCGAATAAGAATAGCAGGTGACCAACAAAGCTGTGATGAAAGAGAGAGAATTAACAAAAAAAAACATTACTTTTCCTTTAATTTTTCAGGTCAATAAAAATTCGAATTTATACTATCCTAACAAATAACAATTTAACGTAGAAATATTTACAACGATTGTAGCCCAGGCTATCAACTAGACCAGTGACTTAGTACTAAAAGCTACATTGTTAAATACAAAGTACGTCATAACTCCCACATCGCCGAACGATCAGAGCCTCGTTAAAGGGCAATATAAATCGAATCGAACACATATTAATATTTAATTGTAGGCGCGATATCATCACGGCGGACATAACTAACTGTTAATAAAGTGTATTGTTGAAGGGAATTATTGTCGTAACTCTGAACGAGGCGACCCAAGGCGGGGGAGTATTTTCAAATATTTCGAGTAACGAAGGCAATTAATGTAGTTTATTATTATCATTTATTTTATTGTTCATAAATACATATGATCACGTCTATATTCCTAGCGGGGTAGACAGAGCCGCTAGTCTTGAAAAGACTGATGGGCCACGCTTAGCTGTTTGGCTTAGTGACAGAATTGAGATTCAAATAGTGACAGATTGCTAGCCCAACGCCTAAAAGAGGAATCCCAAGTTTATAAGCCTATCCCTTATTTTATTGTTCCATGTTTAATTATGTATGTATTAGCATGTATGTTAAGTCAAATATGTTAAAAGATATTTATGCACACGCCATACTGCTCCAAAATTCATCTCTACTCTCATGGGTCTACTGGAAGAGGTTTCTGTTGAAATAAGTAGCATCTTTGTACTAGAATTACTGAATAAAATGCTCATGTATATAATTTTGTGTACATAAATAAATAAATAAAAATGTTGCACGCATGTTCTACGGCTCTCGAATGTAGGCGTTGGCGTCACTAAAGTCCGTCTACCCAACTAGTCCCATTGAGTTATCCTATGGTCCACATAAATCTATTTACTAAGGACACCGAAACCTATTCGTTGGCCTTCTTTGGCCTGATATGTAGAAAGCGAGCTTCAGTTTTAGCTTCTTCTGTCAAGCAGAGAAATTAAGTGGGTGTTAAAGTAATTATCGGATAATAAGAACATATACATATGTATGTACCTATCTTGACTGGTTTTTTTTTCGTTACGATTTTCGTTATGAATACGGTAGTAGTTTCGTAAGTACCTATTTGTGCCTTAATTTCCTACAACATTAGCTGGTCCATGTAATTCGCGAAGATTATGGACTTCCTCCTTATATGATCCTCCTTCACGCAAACAAAATTTTCATTTGCCTCTCCCATAAAATAAGATGTGGAGTATTTGTGAATAGCACCCCAACGAGTGGAGAGACCCGTAGTGTCGCCTCGGGAAATGCTTTATATTGTCGATGCCCAATAAACGCATAAATCGAGCTCGTGTGAGCTTGCCACGTTATGAGATATCGCTTACACGGAGATATACAAGGAAGGATTAAAGGTTCCTTACAATTTTCTAGTCTCGCTTGTTAGTGAAATTTAATATGAAATTGTACGAAATTAAATTGAGTGAACACTTACAACATAAATACAATTCTATTTGGCTCGACTAACATAGGGCTATGCGGTGTCGTGAAAGACTATGAAAACAAATTATCAACAATTCTATGAACCTGTAATATTAAAAAAAAAACGCAAATGTTACTATTACCCTAAAAACTGCTTATTGCTATCGATTCAATGCATCGCACACCGACCAATCACAAAAATAATAAAAAAGGTATCGATTTCAAGCGCCCCGCGTCGAACGGGACGCTAAAATATAAATCGGCGGCGATAACCGTACGTCACGTTTATTAGTATCGATAAATAACCGGAATATTTTCACATTTGATCGATTCTAATGTCTCGATATATTTATTGTAATTAACCACAGCGCGGTGGGCCGAGCGTCCGACTCTAGTCACAATTTATTAACTCTTTATTAATAACTAATAATATTTGCATAATCGTATTTTAAAACATAAGTTCAAATGAAATTCAATCTTAATCGGCCATTAATAATTTGAATTAGATATTATGAACGGTTTTTTCATATAGAAGACGGCAATAAAAATACAAGATCATATATTGATTGTGTTTAATCAATAAATATATGTTCCAATTGGTGTTATTCGTGTATGACGCCATATTTGTCTAATTTATTAATGAAAAATTAAATGACAGTTATGGCTATTTAAATATTTAATAAAATTTTCTCTAATTTATACCGACGTGGGTACCAGCAGGGTATGTGATAGCTTTGCATCTGTTGGATCGTGGTCATGCTCGGACGGAACCTGGGTTTAGACCAGGAAAGGCGCCACCTTGAGAAAAATTATACCTTCAGTTGTCTCAACTGAAGGTATAATTTTTCTCAAGATGATAATCTATTTTATGTTATAAAAACAATATGAGTATTCATTCATTGCCTTCCCTCTCTGTTTTTTTTACATTGCTACATAAAGTCACGTCTATATCTCTTAACGGAAAGACACAGCCGACAGTCTTGAAAAGACTGAAAGGCCACGTTCAGCTGCTGCTTTATGATATGGAATTGAGATTTAAATAGTGGCAGGTTGCTAGCTCATTGCCTACAAGTGGAATCTCAAGTTTATAAGCCTATCCATTAGTCGCCTTTTACGCTACTCATGGGAAAAATATGGAGTGGTTCTATTTTAAAGTTCTTTCTCTGATTAGCCTGGGTCTTCGATGTTTATCTATATAAATATTTATCATTTATCATAAAATATAGTATCGTTGGGTTAGTATCTCGTAACACAAGTTTCGAACTTACTTCGAGGCTTACTCAATCTGTGTAATCTGTCCGTATATATTTATTTATTTAGTATGTAAGGATCGTGCCAAATGGTGAAAATAACATGTAATCTTTACCTTCTCGATCCGAAAAAAGGCGAGATTATTATATTTCAAATTTACAAAATAAACACGACATTTACCAGAGGTTATATCAAGTAAATACACAGCATAGCCTAATATGCTAATATCCTATGTTTCCTCACACTCCCAATAAATCCTGGTTGCCAAAGACAGTCACATTTGTAAGGCATAAATTTATGTTGTGACATAAATTATAATATGCAGCCTTTATGAAACACGCGAGTCAACGGCGATATGCGATACGCACGAAAATAAATATTGTCACGTCCCAATGTATGTCGGGGTAGACAAAGACTTTTTAGAAGCAGTTAGCTTTTTGCAGTGCCGTGTGGTTCCCGGCACTATAGAATATATAATAAAAAGAGACGTGGTAAAATGTATATACATATATATTTATCTTTCTTGTATTTTGTCCCGGTTGTAGGTATACTCTCGGGGTCCTTATAATGACGTTCTAGAAGTAAAAATATTGACAACTTAAGGAATGAATGAACGTATATAAAAAGTTGCGGACAAGAGCAACTATGTATGTCACGTAGATAATTTATTGTTTTCTTAATTTATATATTTGTTTGTTTTATACGCCTTAGGGTAAACAAAAGACATCAACGCGTTAACAACAATAACCAAAGTGGTTTATTTAATTAACTCCTTTAAATATGTTAATTTATTTTTCTATCTTTTATTACTTTTATAAAAAGTCTCCTAACTTATCTTTTTCCGGAATAAGTAAGCCTGCATTGACAGGATTACACAGAATTAACCACACAAAGAACTAGACACATCAAATTAAATATGTATACATGAAAAATGGTTAGGCAAATATTTTCTCCTCCTGGGAATTAAAGCAAGGAATTGCTGAATCCAATAATATGAATCTTACAAAATTTTAAAAATGCAAGGGGTCACGCTTAGTATGAGTTATAAAGGTATAAGATTCCATAACCAAATCTTATTTGTCAAAGCATCAAATAGGCCCATAAAGTAAGTTCAGATTAGCGCGGGGTCGTGCAAAAAGTAGAGATTATGTGCTTGTAAATCACAATAAAAGTCGAGCCCGCGCCTGCGCCCGCGCCGCCACGAGTTATGACGGCGGGGATGATGGAAGTTCAGAGCATGCGGTTAGGGCGCGCACGAGAAGAAAGTGGAAAGCATTTTTATGGTCGAAACTGAATGATAGATTAAGCCCCATCCCCAAGTTCTCTGTAATTGAAATGATTATATTTTCTTGGTGTTATAATCTATCGCTTATGCTTACCCCACGCATCGTTCACAATAACCAACTAGGACCTTCATAGCTTCTGCAGGTTCAATTGGTTTGTCTCAAAATCTCGAGCAATCTGTAAATTTACTGCGTAGTAAAGTGACAGTACAGGGGACTGTTCTTGCACAAAAGAATATGTTTCTGTAGCCTCCATTTCGGTCGTCGAAGTAGTTAGCTATTGACGAAGTACAAAAATTTTAAATAATTTTTAACGTAGCCTTAAATTTATTAAAATAATAAGTTAATAGTAACAAAGTATTGATATTATTTGGTGGCCCTAAAGGGAGGTGCGCACGAGTGCGAGGTGTCCGACACAGCGTGCGATAAAGCATTCGCCGCGGGGCCCACCGGTCTGGGTTGGCAAGGTTACTGTTGATATGACCAAATTAGTAAATATTTAAAAAAGCACATTGACAACATTAAACGAAGGCGGGCTTATCCCATAGTGGGATCTCTTCCAGCCAAGTTTATTGACGAACATTGAGAAGGCATACTTAAATAAGAATATTTTATTTAATAAGTTAATTAACTAACGAAGTGACAGCCATCTGGTTTCTGCGAATATGGAAAGACAATATAGTGGTCCTATCTTACGAATACACCTGTATTCTTAAAATAAGACCACTCTTTCGTCCTACTATGGTCTTCGGACATTTTAGTACCTTATAACACTATCCCTACTACAGAGTACCTACTTTTGTGCCGGGAACCCTTCGACGTCCGTAAACCGCGTCCACACTAATCCAACGACGGCGATCGCCCACAGCGCCATGTAAATAATAATAATTAATTTTATTGTAAATGCTTATATTTTATTGCGGGATTTGTCAACAGAGTGCGATGTATTTTGTCGGCTGATATTTATCGCGGTTACCCAATGCTAAGTGGCTTGCTATGTGGCCATGTGTGATTTAATCTACGTTACTCTAAATCAGGAGGTAAGCAAATAATTGAATAGATTTAGCATTAAAAGTATAGGTTCACGTAAATAATCAGAGAGCAAAATTCCGTCCGTGTAAATCAAGGTCAAGTAAAAAGTCCATAATAGGTACCTACATTTCCTCGGTTACCTTTAAAAATTTTATGTTTATCTTTGTGGTGTTCATGGAGTCACTTTGGTAAAAACGATCCAGGAATATGGGACAAAGACGCGCTGCGGGCTCCTCTCCTGTGAGGTCAATAAAGACAAGCAAAGATGAGAAAAAGGTATAAATTTGATAAGTAATTTACTGATATTCGCATGCGATGAGAGAACTTGTTCATTCTCGATCAATCCGAAGCTAAAGCATTATAAACTAATTTAAAAACAAATAAAGGTGATTTCAAGTCTGTTGTTTTATCTCAATTTATATACGAAAAGACAAAAGTAATTTAATTATGCTGGAGAATGTATAATTTCCCGTTACACACGCCATCTGCGTAATAAAATGAATACTACAGCTTGTAAGAAATAAATATATAGCCTTATAAACATTCCCTTTAAGAGCCAATACAAAGGCTAGCAATGTTTATATAGCTGTAATTCAGACTCGGAAATAAATAGTGTCGTAGTTTCGTATTATAATGTTATTTTTGATTAATAATCTAAGAATATTTTAATAAGAAATAAGACAAAGTATGATTTTTTTTATAGTTTTAGGTGGTTTTGGAATATGTTAACGTTTGTCTTTTTTATAAGAATTCATTTATTAACTAAACTATACAGGGTGCCTTTTAAATCAACTGCATAAATTTAACTGTTAAGTGTACTCATCTAAAGGATATTTAAAAACGTTGAAAGAAAAATATCGGTTCATATTTCAGAAAGTACGAAAAAAAATAAAAGTATCGAAATCCACGATCCTAAATACGTAATATCACCCTGGCCGGCGGAAAAGCGACGCGTAAGATTCAGACAGTATTACAACTCTGTACTTTACTTGATCTTGATACTAGAAAAACAATTTATTTTTCAGACATTTATTTACATGTTTAGTTTAATTTCTTTTTGTAGTATTGGTCTTTAATAAAGCGTGTGACGTAGTTTTTGAGGGTTTTTTAAATGTGAAAATGATGACGTTTAATTTAAATAAAAATAGGCTCAAACGGCTCAGAAGCATGGGTATAGTCTATGTTAAAAAGGATGCAGTTGTTTTAAATGTCACCCTGTATATAGTTACTTTAATCAAGAATGTCACACGCACACAGATGTGTTGTAGGTATGTGTGGCACACATGATAAAAAATAACATTCCTTAAGAACAGAACTAAATTAAAATAATGTTTAAAAGCATTTTAAAATTATATAGATCTTCATATTTTTCTAGTTTTGTTGTCAGTTTGTTAAATATTATTTTTTATTAATGCAAATATCGATGCAATAAAAAACAGATACCTAAATTTTTACCCTAACCGTTCGAGAGTAGCACTGACCACCTAGCTATCGTTAGGGATATACAAGGTATCTGGCGATTTATTAGTCAGTTAAGAACCTAATTAAACAGAACCAATCGAAAGTTAAGTAGTGGTAGAACCTTATAATGATGCCTGAATAGCCATGCTTTGTGTTATTCGAAAAGCCATTAACATTTAATTCAAAGAGCCGCTTCATTTGCAAATTGATGAATCCTTTAATTCTTACTTTGATAAGGAAGTAAAGTAGTAGCACTCTCGTACAATAGAAGTAGTTTCAGAATCTAGATAATTAGGCACCTAACTTGTTATTTACGAGGTTTGATTTCAAACAAACGGTAGCATACCTATTCCTGTAAATACTCAAAGGAAATATTATATAAAAAAGAATAGGATTCCGTGTGGTTCCCGGCACCAATACAAAAAAGAATAGGACCACTCCATCTCTTTTCCATGGATGTCGCGACTAAGGGATAGGCTTATAAACTTGGGATTCTTCTTTTAGGCGATGGGCTAGCAACCTGTCACTATTCTATCATTAAGCCAAATAGCTGAACGTGGCCATTTAGTCTTCAAGACTGTTGGCTCTGTCTACCCCGCATGGGATATGGACGTGACCATATGTATGTATGTATGTATATTATATAAACATTTATCTTTTTTCTTCAGCTCAGAAAAGTCTCTCAGAACACTTTCCCGTAAAGGTACATCATAAAATCTAAATGTGAATGCATACCCATTTTTTGGTTTACGAGTCGTCAAACGATACATCGAGAGAATCGATTCCTCACTCGCCTTGTTTACGAGTAAAATTCAATTTAGTTTAGAGGTTTCTTGCCGTAAACGGTTGACCTAAACACCCCGATGTCTTTCACTCGAGTATTAGCGAATAAATCGAGAATCGACGAGATGTAGGTAATAAAGCGTTTTCAATTGTTTTAGTAACTTGTCTTGCATATTAGTATCAATGCATAAATTCGAAGTGAATTGTTCAGAACCACTGTAATGTTCGTGTAGATAGTAGGTATCCCAAGAAGTGTCTAAACGGCAAAATACTTAAAAAAGTTCATAGGTAAGCACTTAATTTTAAAGCAGAATATTTCGTGGCGAGTATTCGTCTTATTCAAGCAGCCTATCTTATCGTTAAAACTTTGTCAAAGACTGTAAATATCACTTCCATCATTTAACCATCGTTAATTAAGCCTTTGAGTCCTGACTATCTGTTCTGACTACCCTTAAAAAATAAAAAGATAAATTTGTGTTAGTCTGAATCTCTTTACAAGTTCTTCCAAATTTTAGACTTAAAAAAATTATTTATATTTCTCGAGCCTTAACCACAAAGTCTTCTTTCAGTGTTTATGTCAACTCCAAAGAAGTAATAAACAGTGA
The DNA here is from genome assembly GCF_032362555.1 of Amyelois transitella. Lineage (NCBI taxonomy): Eukaryota > Metazoa > Arthropoda > Insecta > Lepidoptera > Pyralidae > Amyelois > Amyelois transitella. The sequence goes on along the minus strand of NC_083518.1, from coordinate 2,677,570 downwards.
TTAGACCCCGATAACCGTTATTGGTGTTCCCAGTGCACACTGTCATCGCGCGAACATGTGCGCAGTGTACCACCCGCCTTAACCACCAGCGTAGCGGGCGACTTGCACAAACTATTAGTTAAACATCGTGTTAAAAATAATTATCACATGCATAAACATGGTGTTCAATTCATCACTAAGACATTCAGCTGAACGTAACTAAACGTCAATCGAAGGTGCATACAAAAATAAATTGGATATTTTTTATCGAATTACAATTTATTTTTTAAATTTATTCGCAGATTTCTTTACATATATTTGATTGTTTTTGAACCACAAAATCTTTTTCAATATTTACTACTATAAAAAGTGATTAGAATATAGACTTCACTTAGTTGAACTTTGACTCAAAAATGATAATGCAACAAAGAATAATTGCACTTCATTGAAATAATAGAACGAAATTTATGTGGGTTATGCAAAAGTTAAAGTATAACTTTAACTTACAAATATTATTAGGAATTTTCAAGATGAATTGGTATATGGTAGGCAGCCGACCATCATTTATATTTTGATTGGAGTTAGCTAACGTAAAATGCTTATGCAATAAGAAATTATTTTAGAATAGGTAACAATGATATGTTTTTTAAATAGAGGGAGATAAAGTAACTGTTTAACGCTCTATTTTCATGATTTCGAGCAACCGGACTATAAACAGAAGAGCGCGCGATGACAGACCGAAACCAACCGCCTCATTACGAGCTCATACAAACAAAACCAAGCACTTACCACATTCTAAATATCATAAAAACTGTAAAACCACCAATGCATATTAAACTCTAAACATTTTATACTAAAGTTTAAAATAAAATATTTTAGAATTTCGCCTTTAATATAAGCACAACGAGAATCTTGTTGCTATTATTGGGTGTTAGCGTGGTTATTTGACAGGTTGAAAACGTTTACAGATTGTATTGATGGCAATCTGGCTTCCTGCTTTTGGTGTAAACAGCGTTTAAGTAGCCTCTGGAAATTATATCTTCATAAATCGATGTTTTAAATACTTATGCATGAAGGCTATGTGATATTCATAATAATTATAACAAAACTATTGGATTAATGAAATATTTAAGATCTGGGAGAAGTTTTCCAACTTTTTCTTTTCAGCAGGTACACGGAAATGGAATAATTTAGTTATATCACTATGGTTCACTACTAGTAAGGTCTCAAGATGAACACTTTCTTTATCAGATATATGCTAAATCAAATCACCAATCACAGAGTTCATCATCATCATCATCTAAGTAATCATTTTATACTTCCCATTCTGTTGGCCTTTGACATGATTAGGGTAAGGATAGAAATAATTCCCTCACTGAATAGTTTATATTTATCTGACGTTTATAACAACATTAAACACTAAAATGTCCCCAAATAAATAAATAAATAAACACCTTAAAACCGTTCTACATTCTCACTCCACTTAGCGTAACCTTCACAGAACTGCAGCAACGCACTGAACAACTCATCGGGCGAGAGGTCCAAGTTCTTCAAACTTCTCTGCTGTCGAACATTCCTCTTCTTCCTCCCGTAGGATGCGAACTGCGGCTGAAATTGTGATTGGATCTGAGGCCTCTTTTTTATAGCAGAATTCACCACTAAAGTAGTTTGAGATCCGGCCGCTGCCGCGTATTGTTCCTTCGCCTTCACCGCTTGCACAATCAAACACAACAAATAACCACCAAACGCTAAAAAGGCCAGCGTCGTCACAGACATCGAGAATATATTGCTTATCTTCGATTCTTTCTTCCAAAGACTTTCCTCATAATCCGTTCGTTTTATCGGAGGTCCCTTTAACGCTAACGCCTGAGCTCCAAATGATTGTAAATAAGATGGTGTCGTAACTGTGATATTTTCTGTATTATCCGTCACAAAATCTTGTAAAGAATCCTTCAGCTTCAGCAGTTTTTCCAAGGGCAATTCGTTGAGAAATTGAAGGTCTCTGTTGGGTATTTCGGCGTTTGTAGCCTTGAATAAGAGTAAGATAAATAATATCATTTCGAGACGTTTACTCCGTGGCTTTGTGGCTGTCACAATGTCCTATTACTGTGGTCTACGGAGCACATCTCACGTTAAACATACAGGTCACAGCGTTTAGCTAAGTAAAGTAATGGGTGATACTTCGCATTTAGACCAGAATTTATTTTTATATTTAATCAGACCGAGGTCAGCCGACTTTTCAAACATATGATGGCGAAAGAATATGCAGCATCAGCGAATACCAAAGTTACAGAATCGTGAAATTATTATTTGCCTATCCCAAAAGCGCATTTATTCTGATATAAATATTTCCAAAAAAATTATTTAACTTGATTGACTTTCAGGTTTGTGAATTTGAAAAGTCAATAAACAATTCATTTTATTTACTTCCCTACAGATTGAAAGGATATTTTTATTGCTTATTGGTAGGTAGTTTAACAGTTTGTTTTATAAATTGGAAATGAAAGAAAAGAAAACGACAAATACGTTGTGATCTGTTTAAATTTTCACGACTATTATTTTCAACCTAAGAAATATTTTGGGTACAAGATACTTACAAAATATTTCAAGTCAAGTAGTGGCATTGGCAAAAGTTATGAGGCATACCTTCTACACATTTGCTGTAGTAATGCTCAGCAGATTGCCGCAGCCATTGTTTCTGTAAATGTCTCTATAACACAGGGTGTTCAAAAATATCCAGTTTCAATTCTTCCTAATTCTCTTCTCTCTTCTCATATTGGTCATTCTTATTTATAAGACTTCTGTATGCCTCAGTCGATAAACCAACTAAGGGACAGGAGCACTAACAGCTAATATGAAAAGTTATCCCAGGGATATATTGATGTCAGTCGAAAGAAAAACGTCGCAAATGCTGTTTTCACAGGAAAAACAGCATTTGTTTTAAAAAATAACCATTTATTTTAATGTATTGAGGACGCTATTGTAAATTCTCTAGGTTTCTGGCCCCACTTCAAAACGATATGAGCTCATTAACCCTAAGTCACTTTATAAGACCTTTACAGAATAACTTTGATATCCTAGTTTAGTTTATATACCTCATTTTCAACTAAAGGATTATTATAGAGACATATAGGATTATAAAATGCATTACTAAAGTAGGTAATTAGACGTTGTAATTGTCGCTATTTCTCAATTTCACCTTTCGTATGCAGGGAATTTTACAATAAAAAAAATACCAGTAGCGCCATCTAACCTATGCAAGACGAACCAATTAAAATAATAAATATCTATATTGAATAGAGAAAACATGTCATCTTCCCAATGAAATAAAAAATTTAGCTCCCAAGAATATTTTTTTAACATCCCCTAGCTTTAGAAAGACATTCATTATAAAGCCATGGTCTACGACAGTTGCGCACGCGCTTGTTACCTCGTTCAGCAGAGCGCGTCACTTCTCCCGTCTTCAATGTAGTCTCAAAGTGGCTCTCAAGATGGCGACACCCGTATTTTTAGTAATTTTAGTAGTAAAATTGGTGTGTGCAAATGATTTTGAACGCGAAGGGAGAGAAGGTTTTATAGATAGATTGAGTGGAGGGATGAAGTTTGCGTCTGATTTTTTAGGTAAGTTCCTAATGAAACATTCTAATACACGTGTGTATTTTGCACACACATACGCAATCACGTGTTAATCTATAACGGGGAAAACAGAGCCAATATTCTCTAAAATGTCTGAAAGGCCATGTTCAGCTGTAGTTATGGCTGAGATTCAAATAGAGACGGCGCTAGCCTTACAAAAAGTTCTTATAAATATTTGCAAATACATAGTGATAGAACAGAAGTTCTATCACTTAATTCTATTTAAACCGGATTGCCGAAAACGAATTCTCCACGTCAAGTATTTTTTTTTTTATTGTCAATTATCCTAAGATTTCATCAGTTTTAAGAAAACCAATTACCTTATTTACAGCTTCAGAATCAGTGGCATCAAAAGTAGCGGAATTCGTGGTTCGGGCATTCCAGACAGCCAATACTGCAAACCAGCACCAACATATGCCAACACCAAACTCCCCAACTCATCACCAACATTCACCAACACCAAACAGACGACGACCAATCTTCAGTGAAGCATATGAAGATGCCAGCTCAGAGAACTTGGCGGAGGAAAATAGACCGAATAACAGTGTAAATGAGGCTCCAAGTCCGATGACACCGTTGAAGTATTTGGTGAAGCTGATTGGGTTGCAGCCCAATCAAATCAGCGCGGTGGCTGTAAACGCGCTTGTGTTTGTAGCGCAAATGGTGAGTTGAAAAAAAAACAATTTTATCTATTCTAAAATAAATATAGCCAAATACTAGCCAAAGCATGAGATTTCGCAGCTTCTACGTCTTTTACGTTTACCGTAAATCTCATGTAATATTATTTTTTTTGGGATGAAAGTTTAATTCAGTATTTTAATGAAATTTCAAAAAAGAAGGTTGTGTAAATAAAATGTGAAAAGGTAACAAAAATAAATATACAAACTCTAGGTATTTCGATATTTACACAAAAATAAGAAGATACTCTCGTTTGTGATCTGCCTTTGGGTAAATTCTTGTGAGAGAAATAAATCATTTTGAGAAAGTTGTCTCTCGTCAAAGTTTATTTAAACAATAATACATTATCAGCTATTGGATTAACAGTTTTACCGAAGATATAAATGATACCAAATATTCTGTTTTAACAATTAGCTAAGTTTTACTCCAGCCTGAAAATTAGTCTGATCCCTGTAAACACTTACCAATCTCAACCAATATTTTTACACATTTCAGATATCAACCTTCCTGGCAGGCCCACCCCGGCCATCAAAACCTTATCGCACCGAAGATCCAACATCCTGGATCCTCAACAAGAACTCCAGGAGCCTCCAAGACTTACTAGAAAGAGCTAAAAACGAATCCATTTTGCATGACATCGACGAAGCTATCAAACAACAAGATGAAGACACCAGTTGCATCAGGCTTCTAGTTTGCAAGATAACACCATTTGTACATAAGATGCAAGATGCGGTTTTTGACAAGGACAATATTACTGATAATTTGAAAGGGTTACGTGGAGCTGACATAATGTACCGCCACCTGCCGACAGCGGAGGAAATTAGAGAAAGTGGGGACACATGCGAACAGAAACATAAAGATTGTGATCTGTCTGAATGATTTTACTATTAAAAATTAGCTAACACTTGTGTTAATTTTCACCTTATTTTTTTATGTATTTCAATAACTAGAGCTTTGGTTTGGCGAACACGGAATAACCGATTAAAATATTCAAAGCAGTAAATTTTAGTAAGCAGACGGGATTTCCAAGAAGACAAAGAAAAAGTGTTGGCAATAAAGAAGATTTGAGTGAGAAGTTTTGTTATACAACGCCATTAAATCGGAGCTCTTAGTAAACCATAACAAACATATGCATTTATGAACAGGGTATTTTATTGCCGCCTTAATTTTAATTTGGTCAGTTCATCTCATGGGGGACCTAACATTCATTCTGGTTCAGCTTTTCTCCATACTATCTACCAAACACAATAAATCCATTTTGATCGTTCGCCGCCTTCATATATGGTCTAAAAAAGAAAGATCTAGTCTGATGGAATTTTTTGATCTCTGCTGTCAGTCTCAACCAAACCAACGTAATATAAGCGTGTTCCTTACATAAGAGGTCATTTACCCGAGCCTGCCAACAATTATAAAATGTCTGTTACATTACATCACGTCACGACAACCGCAGACTGCTTGGCGTGTGCACATGTTGTTAAAATAAGAAAAGCTGCACTAACTACTAAAACTTAACTAGCTGGCACTTTAAGCTCTTGTTTTCCGGGAATCTTATAGTCCCACGTGTTACTTATATGTTGTATCCCAACTTGATTGTTTGTAATTTATTGTTGCCTGCTTTATCGATAAGGTTCGTTATCACGTCTAAATATCTCTTGCGCTCTTTAAATCATATTTATATATAGCCCCGTGCTCGCGTATTTCCTTCCGACACATGCGTAAAGCATGGACATAATAATATTATATTTAGGCCTTTTCAAAAAATGGAGGTTTACCAATATTTTCATAACTTAAATCTTAAGCAAAATATTAAATGTACAAAGTATATATAGGAATTAATTAAGCATAGTATTTATGGAGTTCGAGGATGAAGTGTCTATATTGATTCATAGTTTGTACTTATAATTTTTTTATACTTTATTACTTCTTAATCCTTAGCCTGAGAGTATTTTATAAACCGTTATATGTACTTGTTTTATTCATCACATATTACTCACTTCATCAAGTCGCTTGAAACTAATAGATCAAGCTACAATTTACAGATATTTCTATGCTCCAAGTTCATGGATATCAAACAATGACCAAAGTATTTCATAAATCAAAACAAAACCAGTTACGGTTAGAGATGGGAGATGATCGCATCCTGTACCACGGCCTCGGGGAAAGTGAAGGAGGCTGTCGACCCCGCACCCGAATAGCTAACCTGAGTTATGGAACCACTGATAAATAAAAGTAAATTTTGAATATTTTGACCGCACGCGGTGTTATTTTCTTTTAATAATATGTTAATAAAAGAGAAACCGATTGACTGGACTGACTTACATGTCAACTGGAAATCCGCTGGACCTAGAAATTACAAATTTGGCATAGGTTCTTAATGAAGTTTTGGAGTCCATTAAGAGAGAATTGACTAAGAAATTAACGGGCTTTGGTTGTAGGTTACATTATCTAGAGTACAGAGTACTATTAGTATAATATTTCTCTCATCATAGCGTGATTCAGATTAAATTATTGCATTGGCATCAAGCTCGGGGTTTAATAAAGATAGCAAATGAAATTCAAATAAGAGAAAACATTGGCCAAAGCTTTTTCAGACAGTTTTTCTTGCTGGTGTGGTAAAAATAATGTGTACCAAATTTAATATTTCCCACGTACATTGTCCTATCACGCCAACTTAAGATGTCGTGAGCATTACAATTTCCCAGATGTCTACCTGCTCTAAGGGAGGGGTTTATATTAATTTAATAATAAATAAATAAATAATAAACCGAAGACAAGCACGACAGCAATATAAATAAGTGAAACCATTGACTATTAAAGGTGCTGACACATTAAATGAAGATAAAATTAAATAACTACGTTTCCAATGAAACCTCTACGCTTATTCAAAAGATCTCAACGCGCAACGCGTATTTTCCTCAACACTTTCCAACGTAATTTCACATTTTAAACACTCATGTTTACTTTTACTTTGTATTTAAACATTTAAAGTCCTATAGAATAAACACGTTTTTATTGAACGGTGTACGAATTAAGTATCTTAACTTACAACTACTTTCGTACGCTGTACCTACAAACAAATTTTATTTACATTGAAATGTGCAGGGATCGTGACAAAGAGATAGATACAGTCTTTGCTTATTTTAACTTATTAATTAATTATAACAACTAGCTTTTGCCTGCGATTTCGTGAGCTTCTAATTTTGAATATCCGGTTTCTGTGATAATTTCAAATAAGTACTTATTTTTAAAGTGCATTCGTTTTCCTAAAGAACTTCAAAACTAACCGTTTCACAATACAATGATGATTTCTTTAGAGGTTTTGTAGCAGGATTAGATCAATTGGCTAAGCAAACCTTTTTCTAACCTATCACTTTTTTACTGAAAGGAATACTCATAATTATCCGATTTCATTTTTCACTGTGTAAAGAAGTTTTTCTACATCAATAAATAAATTGTCATATTTTTTCCCTGCAGATTAATTCCACAAATAAAAAGGAAACCTACATGGAACATCTTTTACTATTAGTAATTTGTAAGTTAATGAGAGTTCACGGTGATAAAACACATACGTACACAATGACCTGCTAAGTAGAAGACATAATAACACTACGAAAAACTTTACTAAGCCAATTGCGGATTGGACCAAGTTTATTTGACAGTTATCGTGTGAACACTACATCATCGATCTAGCTTTCATCGCCAAACATTGAAATGATCATAATTCACATGTAAACAACAGAATCGTCCACACAACGTTACATAATGGTGATGTAATAATTAGATAATGGACGATGTTGGTGAGCGAAGTTACGCAACTTAGGTGCGAAAGTTCGACACTGGTCAATATGTTCACAGAAATAAAAGATTATTAATAAATAATTATAATTAATTAATACATACACATATAATCACGTCTATGTCCCTTGCGGGGTAGACAGAGCCAACAGTATCGAAAATACCAATAGGCCCCGTTCAGCTGTTTGGCTTAATGATAAGATTCAGTTAATGAGTCATACCTTGGGAAAAAGATGGAGAGGTCCTATTCTTTTTTCTATTGGTGCCGGGAACCACACGGCACAAATTAACATTTAAATTTACTAATAATTGTGTTTAAATTATCATACATATACTATAATAACGTAAAATTTAAATAATTACAATGTTTGTGAACACCAGTGCGCATTACTTCAAATCAAATCATTTTAAAGGTTCCTTGAGTGTTGATTGATATCGAAAACGGATTTGAGATAAAAACGTAACTTTTCGTATATAATTCAGATGAATGCAAATAACAATGTTCCTTTCCTTATGAACATACATATATTTACGTCTATATCCCTTGAGTAAAATGAGTCTTGAAAAAAGAGAGAGGGACTTGAAAAACTGAAAGCCCGTGACTACATACCAAGTGGTATTTATTTATTTAAAATGTATTGTATAAACTTTGATATATTGCGCGGATCTACTGATAAATGTGTTATTTAGCAACCAAAATTAAACACCTGAACTTCATACCTTTCTGATACTTAATGTTTTATAAGATGAGCGACGTTAATCGCATAACATCAATACTTGAAAGTTTTTTCGTTCGCCGAAAGCCAACTGACATACAAACGAAAAATGTATCACAAAAAAAATATAACTAAAATAAAACGCTATCGAAAATTTCATGTTACAATTCGTTTGTTTGTGTCCAAACTTCCGAATTGAAGGCAGTTTCTCTCGTTAGCACGCGAGAAAGGGCCGCCAATAGTCAACAATATAATTATCACATTTGGACACTTAGAGGAGCTCGCTCTACTTACTTCGTAACTGGGTAACACCATAAAAATTTGATTATTGTTATAACTAGCCACCTCATCCCTTTCGGTCGCATCATGTATTTTTTATTTTTATGATTAAGAACAATGTCATGTCACCTTTTGCGCCAAATAAAGATTTTTTCTTTCTTTTTTATTGATGGATTGTTGGTGAACGCCACAGAACACCAAAGTGCATATTTTATTAGAATTTTAACTATCTTAGTTCAATTTGTCGTTTTTCGTTTGTCGTTCAATTTATTCTTTTTTTCAAGTAACAAATCAATTCATTAGTTCATTATTAAACATATTGAATCTAAGAGTGATTTTTTTTTTGCTAATAAGTAACCTCCGATTCACATGAGTCTGAAACTCAAATTTGACGATCGTTCAATTTCGATGACAAAATATTAATTTTGTCTGATGAAAAAATACTGATATGCAAACACTATTAGGTACTATTATACAGGGCAGCTCGATTCGCTGTTCTCTATTCAAACAAAAAAACCGTAAGAGAGTCAGTTATCTTTGAATGCCAGTCACAATTTAATCCACACGTAAAGCATTACACAAAATAACATAAAAATAAAGCGGTAATATGTTTGTCACGGCATGAATGGTGGCCGCAGTCACAAAATAAGGAATTTACGGAAGTTTATACTTGCTGTTTGTATCCAATTTTATCTAGCTACTGTCACTACATGTAAATCTCAATTCCACTATTATGCCATCAAACGAAATATTACCTTTGTGCCTTGTGACCATTAGCTTCGTGTACTGTAAGCGATAAAGACATTATGCTGTCTGTGTGAGTAAATGTAGGTGCCTAATGATTTTATGAACAGGCACCATAGAAATTTCACACCTGTTGTAAAAGTAGACAGTTGTTTTGTTCCGACTACTAATAAGCCAATATATGAAATATATGTACATATTAAATAAAAGTTATTTATACCTGCCTTAAAATGAGAGAGAGAGAGAGAAAAATAGAGCTGTAAGGTAACTAAAAACACAGAGAGGTGAAGACGCAACCGGCTCTAACGCCAGTAGGAACATAAAGACCTTAGAAATAAGAATATTAACTTAAAAATCTCCTGACCAAATTTTACAAACATAAAATTGACACGTTTCATATTTCATTTACTATGACCATTTAACCCTTGCAGAACATACTTTTACACTTTAATTACTTATTTTACAACAATTTTTTGTATCATCTCTCCACATCTGCAACTCGTTAATTTTGTGGTAGCGGTCAGTCGGAGAAAGTGGCCGCGGAAAAAATCAAAACGAAACGTATCTTTGACGAAACAAGATAATAAGCGGCGGGGAAATGTGTGGGCACTGGGCACCTCAATTGCTGAAACAATTATATACATTTACTAGCTGTTGCCCGCGAATTCAATTGCCGTAAAAGTTCACTGAAAAAGCGAACCCCCGTAATGCCCCTAGAGGGCTGGGGAAGATGAAGGCGGGATGAAAATTTTGTATTTATTCAGTTGGACCAAGCAAAATTTGAATGGACATTTAAATTTTCAAGTGTTTTCGTTACAGGTGCAAATATAATATTTGCTATGTACTTAGTATGAATTAATTTTATGTTAAACATAGACATAGAATTCGGAAAATTATAAAATTGTACTTAATTCGCTTTGGGAAAAGAAAGAGCTACCTATCTAACCGTAGTTGTAAAATTGTAATCTCAAGACAATAAAGAATTTTATTTATTAATTTATTCTACTGGCTGGAAAACGCCAACGTTAAGTACCTAAATCTTAAAAAAATGCTTGAATAAGAAATTACTCTTATCACTTAAATTAAGAAAGTGAAACGTAATTGCTCGCCCATTGAAACAAATTAACTATGAGTTATGAGAAAAAGAATGATTCCTCAGTAGTTAGTGTCATACAATAGACATTAATTTCCGTCGAGCTTAGGTACATAAGTGTTGTGACACAAATTTCAAAAGCAGTCATATGTAGTACTTACATGAAGATTCATGGAAAATTTGGCACATAAGCTTCGGTATCATAGTATACTAGAGGCCGTCCGCGACTTCGTCCGCATGGAAACCCTATCAATCCCGCGGGAACTCCGGGGTAAAAAGTAGCCTATATGTTATTCTGGGTCTTCAGCTACCAACATACCAAATTTCATCGTAATCGGTTCAGTAGTTTTTGCGTGAAAGATTAACAAACATCCATACTGACATACTAACAAACATTCGCATTTATAATATTAGTAGGATAATCATAGTAGGTACACTTTTCACAACAGCAAGGACGAATTCATAAAATGTTAACTAGCCCGCATTTTAGCAGGAAAAATCTTAGACAAGATTTTCTACTATTCATAACCCCTACAATTGAACACCTATGAATATTTGATCAAAAATATAAAAACTCTCGTGCAACCTTGTTTAGAATGATATAAATGGGATAAATAGTAAGTACCTACTAAGTTACCTACTTTTAATTTAAATATTTAGAGTCATTTTCACTTCGTGTAACGCATATACCTACCATACATACATAAAATCACGCCTCTTTCCCATAATACGCAATTAAATTCGAATAAGAGATGGTACCTATTAATCGAATGGTCATTCTTATCGTAGTTAGGAATATGGGATAAATTTCTATCAATATTTTGTTTCTTAAAACATGTTAGTGAGCTGAGCCATGAACAAAAAATATAGAAAGAAACTATAATCACACGTATACACATATAACAAATGCAAATTATCCACTAGAATTATCAAATGAGAACAGATATAGTTAGCCTTTAATGGCCGACCTAGATCTATACTGATAACATGAAGGTTGCTTTATCTACTCGAACATTTCTTGTAAGGTTCTCCCTACCCTACAAGAGTCTAAGATGGCAAACCCTTGGAATTGACAGAACTACGAGTATATTAGCTAATCGATCGTCATACAAGTTGCTTAGTTTTTTATATGCGAGAATGTGTAATTGGTCTTTAGTAATTAATTAACTTATTGTTTATTGATGACTGTATGTTCTCCGAAGAAAAGAAAAGAAAATAAAATAATCTAGTGAGTAAAGTCTTACTGGTCCTGATAGAATTCGGAATAAGACAATAGAAATGCTAGGTATATTTTCCTTGAAAATATAAGAATAATGTGGTGTCATCTTGCCGTCTTTTTTGGCCTTTTGAAAACACACTAGGCTTTGTGTGTGTTTACCACAGATATAGTCTTAATTTCTAACAGATATAGTAAAATTGCCTCTCAAATTCATGGGCCGGCCATGCTCTCAATGATGAACCCACCCACCTTTACTGGGTCATCAAATCAGTTTCAATGAAAGTGTGCAATTCTGTCAATGTTAGGGGCGTTCCATAACTTCTATAACAATATAACAACGGCATGTGAAACTGCCCTGATTCTTTGCAATATCGCAACTATAACCATAGTTTTAAAGGTGTATATAGCATGGATCTTGTGGTTGTGAGTACTTCAAACGTATTCTTAAGCCCGGCTCCGTCCTGCTTCGCATATGGAACGTTCACTTTCTACGACATTGCGACTCCTTTGCTATTATACTTATTCATTCAGCCTTTTGTCCCTTGTGAAAACATGTGAGTGAATACTATTCTTGTTTGGTATGACAATCACAATTGCTTGGAGGTGAATAACCTGGTGTAGTAGAAAGACAAAGTTGAACTCTCTTTCTCGCTTTGGCGCTTGATGATTTAACATTGGCCTGATATCAACATTCCTTGAGTTTCTTAGGATCTAATGTCAGATTCCTTTAAAAATTCTCAACTGCTTGAAATATTCAACTTATTAGGGGACAAGAGTTTGTTGGGAAATTTGTCAAGAGCAGAAAAGAGCTTTTTTTGGATATTAATTCAGTTCTAAGGACTGCGAAAAGCAGTGGGCAGAGAATAGAGGACCATGTTTGTTCATCTGTACCCTTAATACCTAGAGATATACTTACTAAGAAATTCAGAAAAAGTTATTTAACATTGCCTTTTATTCTTTTAAAAATAATTTGGATAACCTGCTCACATTCGCGACTAAGCCTGGCGATCTGATAAACTAAACGGTCGATGACATGAAGTTGTGTCGGAATGCGCTGGTCCTTGTAGGTCATAGCGCCGATTAGAGTGTCACTGAGAAGGAAAGCGCACATTTCGCCGGCCCACTGCCCCACTCCCGCCGTGTTTACGTTCAACATTATTATAATAAAATGTGTGTATAAATGTAACGGTTCGTGTTTTTGGTCAGTAACAAATATGTGCTTTTAGTCTTTAACTTTCTGCCCATCATAGTCTTAATAGCGTTAGTCGCCGGTTACGTCCACGCCACTCTGGTAGGGGACCGTCTACCTATCACCACGATTCTGAGAAAGAAAATAATTTAAAACACTGGCCGATTTTTAGCTCTTAATCATCAAACTTTACGATTATTTCACCGGGAGTTGCATTCAAATCTTGATTCATTCTCGTAATTTCCGCAAGCCAACGTTAGGTACAGAAAAATCGGCATTATTATTTTTCATCTTATGTAATGCATTAAAAAATAACGCATGGTTATAATTTGAACTTGAAAATGACTTTTTAATGAAATATCTAACCATACCATAGTGGTGTACTCGTGTTCTATAATTCAAGATATTTACTGGTTTACCTCATTTGTTGTTTTCTAAGACATCGATATAAAAGAAAATTTCCTCCTAGCAAAAAACAAATCGCTTACCGCTTTATAGATAGAATCAGCTTGCTAATTAGCACTTTGATATTACCTACTCTACTTTATTACGGATGCAATTTGTATTTGTAGATCTCAACCGATTTAGCCATTAATTAAGATAATATTGAGGCTATTCAAACGGTTTAAAATTCATCGATTAAATTCAAAAAGGTATATCGTTAAACACTTTGATCACTTTATTTGGAATTATAAGATCTACCTACGGGATCTACCACCTCATGGCATACTAAAGGGAAAAATACACAATGTAATAACACTACCTACCAGAATGAGATACCTATATTCGTGACGATTGCTAGGCCATCGCAAAAAAATTCGAAGCCTCGGCTTTTTTATACTATGCCCGGGAGTTGGTGGGTATAATTATATTTTTTTTTATACTGGCAATTAGAAATGATTTCTTCTTTTTTTAGACCATTTACTTAAAACATAAAAAATATTAATTAATTTTGTTTTTTTCTTTGGGACACAATCCGCAATGGTTAATTAAAAGAAATAATGGAACTTGGGGTATTTTTCATCATAATAACAATACGAGTTTAATTTTTTTCCATCGGTTGTTAGTCACTAGATCCTGCACCTTATGTCATTTTCAAATTGAAACTGCATTGCAGTTTTTAATATTATAATTTGCTGATAATCTTAAGAAATACACTATTAAGAACGGTACACAAATGCCAATGCAGTTTACGGTTGGAACACATTGGATCACGAACATATCGTAATGATAGCTTAGCCAGTTATCTATCGCACGCATATCTTATAAGCACGTAGTCTTACAAAGTTAGCTAAGTATAAGGATATTTTGTTTTCAAACTAGTAATAGTTATATTTAGATTTAAGTGATGTGACGTCAATAAGTGATACCTTGTTTCCAATTTTGAAAAAAAATCTATTCTATTCTATCATTGTAATTGCTATGGTTCCACCATTTGCATTCTAACAAACCTCATGATTCAGAAAGAAATGCCGATATGTTATATATTTTTGGTATGTTTTCTACAACTCTCCACGTGAATCGACATTCTAACTTGAATTCACTTTATATTCCATACAAATTGTTTGTTCTACTTGCAAAAAAAGGTATTGAGACTTATATAGGACGATGTAACATAAACCTGATTCTATTTATAATTTATGTCAAGACAACTGATTATTTTAAAATCTAAAACTGAGAGGCATTTACTTTTATGCGTTCATTCCGCAATAGTTGCTTGTAATAACGGTGTTCAGATGAAAACTATCGAACGTATGGAGTCAAGTAGGTACTTTTAAAACTACCGATTTAATGGTTTTCATGAAATATTTCATACAATTCTATCGAAAACTCAGAAATTATCGAAGTTAAGTAAATTGTTGAAGTATAGACACAACATATAACTTCCTTTTAGATATTTACTTTTTGTGACGATTTAGTAAGTTAGTAAATATTATACTTATTTATTTTAATATATTCTATTGTCAAGAGAGCTAAGGAAAAACATCGCGAAGAAACCTGCACAATATTGCATGCACAGTCAGGTAATTGGATGTATGTAGGTAACCATTGTCCTTTATCATTCTCCTAACCCGACCCATCATGAATCGTGTTTGGACTGAACAACTGGACACCCGTACAAATTATTTTTGTAAAACAAAATAACTTGGCCCCTGTTAAATTTCAACAAAATACGTAAAAGCCTTTTTCTTCTATTGTATAGTGATTGAGTGTTCATCTGCGGTGGTTTTACACAAACCACTATAAGGTCAGGTATTCATGTCTCGAATACAGTTCCGGGACTCTGTTCCGGTTTAAAGTGGCTGTATGCAGTCGACTGATTCAATTTCAACTTATGTAGAATAAAAGCAGTTAAAAGCGATTCGCATAAAAATAGAAAAATACTAACAACTGCATGCTCCGGCTAAAGAGACAAAACTAGCATCAATCTGATGATATGTACAAATCTTTATCAGAAAAATCAAATATAAAAGAGAAAGGTGAAAAATACACAACAATATAAATACGTACATACTTGCTACATAAAATCACGTATCCTGAATACCTTAGTCGTAAATATTTACAGGTTTCTAGCCTATCGCCTAAGAGAAGAATCCCAAGTTAATAGCTACGCTTTTTCCTTGATTGACTTTTAGAAGGGAAAAGAAGCAGTTGGCCACTTTTTCTACGCTATCAGACAGCATGCAAACTTGCGCTAGATGCGCCATTGTTAATAAATCTATTTATTCCTCAAGGGCACTTTCTCTATGTCAAGGAAAGTAAGAAATAAAGCCCACGCCATCTGAGTCCGAGGAGCGGCCTTGTTGAAATTCGAAAATATCTCAAATAGCTTCACCATGACGCAGAAATAGTACCCTATTTACATTTTACTGAAAGACTTGGAGACTGAAATAAACTGAAAAAAAAAGACCGAAACACTATTTGAACGTATTAAATAATAACTATTACGCAAAACAGGATTATTACACAATACGCATACCCATTCATTATTACTATTTATTACATTATTTTTACAATCTGCGTGGAAATAGAAGTACAACACAAGAATATTTATTTTATTTTTTATTTACATACGAGTATGTGCTTCTCTACGACCAAGCCAGTGAGCTTTATTAAACGGTTTTATTTAGCTCACCCCGTTTGTTTCTTATTTTAAATCGAAATAGCCATTAATTATGCTTTTCAGATACAAAGGTACTTGAAATATATCGTTTTAGTTGATCTATGTTAAGACAGAATTATCTCATTTCCCTTTTTTTCGAATCTCTGTGTGACTTTCACGGACACTTTTCTGAATAATCTACCAAGTTGTCGCAGTACCTAATTACATTGAGTCAAGCCAATAAGTGGAGCGGAACTGGAAAAACATGCGAACCGTGGGAACTAAGCTTGTATCAAGCCAGACACCTGACAATCAAATGCAAAACTTCATGATCAAGGCTATCACACGACCTAGTGCTTTTTTATGACTTGATTAATTATAATACCAACAACCCTTTATGTTAAAACCATTATTGAATAGTTTTCTTCTCTCTAATGAACTTTTTAAGGACTCTTGAGCTTTGCGTATTATCAATACCGTCTGCTTAGATATATGTTTTTTTACGGGACAAATTACACTGGTTGAGTTAGCCTCGAAGTAAGTTCGAGACTTGTGTTACGAGATGCTTACTCAACGATACTATATTTTATAATAAATACTTACATAAATAAACATCCAAGATCCAGGCCAATCAGAAAAAGTTATTTTCTCATCATACCCTGACCGGGATTCGAACCCGGGACCTCCGGTATCACAGACACAACACAACAGTTCAGCACGTTGGTGTCTTTTGTATGGGCAATTCAAGATAATTGTTCTATATTGCCCCGAGACTTTATTTCTTATTAATTTTAGGTATGTCCCATAGATATGATTTAATGATAGAGTAGAAGAGCCAAAATGAGTATATCACGATTAATTTTATGAAGAACTAGAGAGCCCTCGCGGCTCCGCCCGCGTAACTTGAAAATCCCGTTCCGGGAATTTCTGAAAATCTGCATGCTAAATTACATCTCGAGCGGTCCAGTAATTTAAGCTGTCGTCGAAAGATCATTCAGTCAATCAGTCACTTATGCGTTTTATATACAAAGAAACATAATGACTCATTGGATCTTTATCCTGTACGTCAGGTCAAGCCATATAAAAGGAATTAGCGAAAGTAATACAGTTTTCCTTATTCGCTTTCGTTACTCGCGTCACGATGTTGGTAAACATTTCTTTGAAGTTTGATATCCGGTTATGTAAGGTGTCAAGATCTTTTATTGTGATTAATTTTTGATTCGTGTTATTGTTACGTAATACTAGTAAGATATAAGTTAAATGATTGAGCTATGAGATATGGCCCTACGTCCACTGAAATCAATTTTAATCTTATGATTGATCATAGTATCTACGCTTAATTAATATCCATTTTATGCTTGACTTTTAATTTATTACAAACCTTAAGTTCAATGTCCATTTTAATGGTAGATTTCTTTTATATTGGTAGTGATCCCGAATTACCATACTCTATTTTACAGTTGCCAACATGGGAACAACGTCGTACGTACCGTATAGTGTCTACCACGAGGACTCAATTTAGCTTGTTTTTAATTCCCGGTCAAAGTTTGTTAATCCAAACAGGTATTTTAACTCAAGGTACAATAAATACTTAAATCAGAGCTCAATCAGGCAAGTTTATGACGATTTGGATAGATTATACAATTATATTTCTACTGAAGATTTTGACAAAGAAAACTATATTCACAAAGAAGTTACCAAATTGCAGAATTAGTATGTAACAACAAACATATGCTGCTACAATCGCTTCCTATTTTATTGCTAAACTACTTTGACTGGCCTAGACAAATATAACGAAGCTAGACCACGGCTCTGAAGTGTAAAGACAATATGGGACTATGTGCGAGTGAATATATTCTCTTAAAGACTGATGCGGAAGACTGGACAAAGTGGAGAGAGGAATGTCGGCAAAGCTGTCCTTAACATAGCAGCGGAGGATGCAAACGAAAACACGCAAGAGAAAGGGTTCTTTTAAAAACTGATGACGTTATAAACGAACAATAACAATTATCGTTATACATTGGCATGTGTGTGGTTGTGTACCTACTAAAAGAAAAGTGAAAATTATATTACAAGTAATAGCTGCTATCAACACAACATCGTGCGAAGACGGGCATTCAGCTAGCGAGGTCGTAATGTGTGTTATTATGCATAGACACGTTCCGTTTTATTAAAATTCGCGTAGATATCTGTACATTGTTTTAATTTCTCTTCCTGATTTAGTTTTCTACTGATATTTTTATCTAAAGGAGGTGTGTTAAGTTTAAAAAAGTCTCTTTTAACTCTTATTTTCATCACTTCTGAACGGAATATAAATACTTTATGATATGATTAGAGTACAAAATTAGAAATGAATTCCATAATAAAATTACAGTACTCGTCCCAAAAAACATTAATTATATGAAAATCCTTTTTCAAAAGATCCTGATGCGTTTACATGCGAAAACAGTTGTTCTCTGATGTTGACTGTCACTATAGGAAAAGTTATAATAAATAAAACACAAGATTAAGAATTCATCATTTATTTCATCCATAAATAATAATAAAAACACAACTTACATGCGCATCAGTTGAGATTACCTGTAAAATAATCCATATTAAAAATTCGAATTGAACATCTTCATTTAAATTTTACCTTACTAGGATAACCTACAAACACCCGCAGATAATGTACTTTTTAACGAGGTAAGAATTTGATGATCGGTTTATTATCTCCGATGATTAGGCCTTACAAACAAACAATAAATTACAAAGTTTACTTTTTTATAATAACTACTATTAGGTATACTATATAGTCAGAAATATATGATGAGGTAAGATTTTAAAAGTTTGATTCTATAAGCCCTTGATGATGCTAAAATTTTTGTAAATATACTCTTACTTACAAAATCATGGACGTTTTTGATGATAAATACATAATCAACGCAATAGACTCCTATTAGATAAAATCACGATACCGTTTGATTTAACGGGTGTAAAGTGAACAGCTCAATGGCTGCAGATCAGTGGTTCCGCAACGTATTGGGCTCAAAGCTGTTAACACAGTTATGATGAGCAATTATCATTACTTATGAATCTCAAACTGGAGTTTGTGGTAAAAATAGCAATTGGATCGCATTCTGGTAAAAAAAACTCCTACCTACAAAAATTGACAACTTTAATTCGGCTGAAAAGATACTTACCATGTGGATCGGTATAGTTAAATAGGTCTTCGTAAATGTTATGGAGGTTGCTAAAAGTTTATTTTTATTATCCCAATATTTTCTTCTAATGTAGTAAGAATCTATGTCCCAAAACCTTTATTAACTAGGTATATAGAGTTCTAAAGGGAACCAAAAATCGGTCCGACCAAAATCGATCAATTGGCTCATGATATGGGATAATTACGACGAAATTACAGGACGAAGAAAGATAAGTTTTAGAAACATTTGCCTCTTCCTCTGTAATGCAATATTGCAAACGTTCCATGCAGACTGCTTCCATACGGATGTGGTTTTCTTATGGAAATCATTTATTGATCTCCAATAATACTTACTTTAATAATAAAATCTGGAAGGATAGGTACATCTAGCTGCAGCCGAATCATTCGTCAGTTATAAATATTTTTCATTATAACAGCATCGTGCAGACCTCGTAAATCAATCTTTATAAGGGCTGCTAGAGTCCAATAAGTGGACCAGTGAGTTTACAAATGTTAAGAATATTTTCTCTCTTACCTGAAGTTAATCAAATATATTCTAAAATCTGGTAGGGAGTCAGAGATAACAGATATAACTGCTGAAACGTACTTACCTGGCCCAAGCTTGACATATCTTTGGAAAACCTTACCCTCTGTTGGCCTTTGTACCTGTAACAAGGAACATGTATTTAGTTTCTGAATTTTTCTATGATTTTTTTAATAGAAAATTTTATTCAAATATGTGCTTATGATGTTGTGTTGTGTAAACTGATTCTATTCCTATTTTTTACCATTTTCGCTTAACTGCGAATACCTACTATATGTATATTGTGACAAAATTTCGGGATTCGCGCGAATCTTCTTAAATTTGAGTATGGAAGTATGGATTAACCAAATCATAATATCTGTTTCTTTATTCACAGTAAACTTCATTTATAAATATAGGTTCTTATTCCTATTACAATTACAATCCAATGACATACCTATAACGTTAAAAATAGGTACTTTTTCTGCATTATGTTTATGACCTGCATCAATAAATTCTTCAAATAATAAAATTTTACTCAAAGGTCTTCATCGTGCGGGTTTATAAAAGATAAGCTAAGAATAGCTTCAGTTTCAATACCTATCCATTATTACCTATAATTTATAGTTATTGTAACAAATATTTCAAAAACTTGATGGTCAACCAACCGAAGAAACTCAGGATCCACGCTGATGTCCTTAGCCTATGAGTCTTGAGATTATTGCCTCAATCAACCCGTACCTCCGTAAATGTAAAGTCTGAATGATTTAACGTGAATTGTTTTAGTTCCGAATCTTTTAATTATAATTAAGATAACTTTAGATCATAATCAAACTCGTAGACATAGATAATTGTAATTAAGCCTAGCACACACTAAAAATCGTGGTAGACGTACTGGTGGTATTGTGTTGTGCTGTGCTGAAGATGCAACAGATTATTCCGTTGCAGACGATGTTTCGGCAGGCTTTCGTCTGATATTATTTTGATTTCTTGTAGTATAATTATTTCTGTTATCACATCGTACCTATTTCGGGTACAAAAACCAATAGTCAAAAGACTCAAAGGTAATGTTCTGATGGATGGCTTGATATAGAAATTACGATTCAGCTTGATGACTATGAATCTAAATAAATATTAGTATGTAACTGTAGGATTTTTGACAGTGTTATTACTTCCAGCCAGCCATGAATTACCAAAGAAGTGATACAGACCGTTATTAATATCATAAACCTACAATAGCAACGCTACATGCTACTCGCGTTCGTGTTAATATGTCCCAGAATTTGAGAATTGTGTTCCAAAAACAGAAAGTTGCCTGAGAAAAATGAATTAATGTAGACCAAATAACTATGCAAGTATGCATGAAATTTTGAAAAATAATTATTAATACAAATGTAACCTTTGAACTGTCGACGTTATCATCGTAGAGCTTGAAGACTAGAAGGGGCTTCGAAGCAATGCAGACGTAAAAAGTAAACTGTAAGAATCCCTTCACATACATTTAAGGAGCCGTAGTAAGGTCGGCTTGTGTCCTTGACAAGGTCCGTAGGGATCGGCCCAAACAACGGGATGAACAGGTTGGTTGGACTGACGGAAAGACGGATAGCACAGTTAACCGCCAGCATTATCTGGGTCAAGCTATATATATAGTGAAGTTCAAGGCGCGACGCTCATTGCAAGTGAGACTTTCGTGTCGGCTTCACGCACTTTCTCCAGTGACTCGAAGTGTTTGTGAATTGTGATTCCCGTTCCAGTATTATCAAAGGTAAGCTTGGGAACCAGTGATAAGTGCGTGACTTGGGAAGTGATCGGGTGACCTGACCTGCCCTAATCAGTGATTTCGGAAGCGACCTGGTTTTTGAGATATCCTCGTGGTTTGTGGTGGTGTGATTATTCAATTAGGAAGTGATTATTTCGGAAATTGCATACTGTGAAAGCACTTGTGGTCATTAATTTGCTGTTAGTTTTATTTAAGTGAAAAAAAAAATTTGGTGATTTCTGACTTTAGTTAAAAATAGCTTTGAATTTTGTAACAATTGTTTCTTTTAAAAGTAACCGTTAATTTTTTTGCTTCTTGAATATTTTCATAAGTGGTTAACTTGTTTTGATTACTAAACATATATTAAATATAAAATAAAAATGAAAACACTTGATTTCTCAAAAACCACAAGCTCACCCCGTCGCTTCATATTTTTATAAACACTATTTTTGGTCATAAAGGCGGCCTACAGTCAAATAATAATATCCATTAATTATAGAGTTTGTTTTTGGTGTGCAGAAAGTGTACAAAACCATACAATCAAAATCTAACACAGAAGACCCAAAAGCACAATGACATTTTTTTCCTACCAATACCTTCATAAGTATATCGTATCTTAATAACGTTTAGCCATATATTGTCTCATTAGTCATTCAAACCCACCTGGCAAAACAATGTTCAAAATTTCACGGCATTTAAGAACTCATCAGTGAGCCCATCTTCATACATGTAAATAAGAACCTTCACTTTCTAAAATGTGAAAATGTTACGCTAAGACAGTATTGGTCATGGTTTGAGACGCTAAATATTGTGTAATATTTGGCATAACAATAAGGATCAAAGAACCTTATTGAATGTTTGACTACTGGTTAAATATGATATACTTACTACATTACAATTTTACTAAATGTTTGAGATATCTTCGATCTAAACATCCATCATCCATTTACCAATTAGAGCAAAACAATTCGATTCTAACCGGTCTATTAAAATAAATATTAAGAATTCAATATAAAGATGTTGCTTTTTGTGCAAGACTATTATATTTGTTACAAAAATTATTAAGAAAAAGAGCAGAGATTTAGATATACATTGTTTGAAAAGTTTTTGAATTGGTAATTAGAGGTTTCACCTTTTTATATCGTCTCTACCTTATAACACCTTTGTATATCGAATCGAAACAATAGGAGTATCAACATCAACCCACGCTTCATCTCCATCAATAATGTGATCGTTGACACCTACTACACAATTTAGAAAGCGATCTATTGCGTCAAATTGATATAATTTATCATTAGCAACAAGTACGTAGGTAACTTTCTTAACATCTCTTGCTGGGTAAACAAAACGCTGGGCGGTTATGTTACTTGTGACAGGTTTAGTAATTAAAAGTCTTGAAACGTGCGACTGTCGAAAGTGGCGTGGAAAGCTGTGCGATCGGAATGGTCAACAGTCGCTTGCGTGCCGACCGTCCGGACTTGAGTTTCTCGCCACCCGGCCTTTGCTGGAACGAAATAGTTGTACGAGGAAAATTACGCATGATATATATTTAACATTGATTGACGTTATTAAATCTTTATAGTTAGATATGATCTTCAGAAAACCGGTGAATCTGCATCACAAATCAACAAAAGCAAATGAATTTGCTTAAGAAGACAATGAGGCAGAAGTAAATGGCCCAAGCAAATAAAACTTTCCCATTTAATCATCACTGATGACGAACAATTTATTGAAGACACACATCGCGATGATTGTTTTAGTTACCAAAACTGTAGGTAGATACCAAACATTAAATCAAATTCCACTCCATGCTAATTATAGCATCACGAAGCAGGTGAAATGTAAAAGGATCATTAAATGTTACAAAATATAAGCGGAACAATAGCAAAAGTGAGTTCAGTTCGTGATTAATGTCATCGCGTCGGATGTAGACGGTACCTACTCATGTCCAAAAAAGTTTAAAGTGAAAGTTGCTGGCGAGAGGAATCTCGTATCTCGTCAGCGGGTTGGGTAACCGACGGCGATTTAAAGAAAATTATACGCTGCCTCCATAAAATTAGGCGTGCCACCGGCTCAGAAATTTTATGTGTTACGATGAATAAAAGATACATTTTAATTATGTAAATTGTTGGAGTTAATTAAAACGTTTTAGTTTATTTTTTAACGTGTCCAATTGTTACAACTGACGTTTTAAGATTTACTTACTTACCATTAATTCAAGGAAACTCTTGAGGTTTCCAAAAGGAAATGAAATAAAAATAAGATTCTTTTGGAAAATATACTTAGTAGACGTCACAATTTTAAGCATAAAATCTTAGCCACTTGTAAAAGCCCATAATTTATACATGGAGCATCTTAAGTTACCATCAAAGCCACTAAGATATGTTACATACCAAGCTAGGATATAAAAGCGGTAATAAATAAGTAGTAAAAGTAAATTATCTGCTTCCGCAGTCGATCCAAAAAATCTCTCCATAAAGACATTACATCGCTGTCGTCGATTAAGGTATCTACGACAAGATCATGTTCATTAAAATCGGACCTCAAATTTTTCAAACTCTTTATCAGTCAATAATATGTAAGTATTCACCAAATAATGTTGTCGAGGTTCGTGTTAATTTATTTATATTCATTAGAGCCATCATCTTCTAATGGGACAAATTAAGATTTTATATATAAAAAAAACGAATTTAGTGCAGCATCGTCGATGTCGTTAGATTATAAAATAGAATCAAACCCATCATTCTAACGCAAGTAACTTATTGGGTAACAGATATTTCCAATATGGAACAGCCACATCCCATCACAGCTCAATAGCTATAGCCATTTGAAACGTTTCGTAAACTAGGTGATGTTGTGGCACAAATTGGACTTGTGCATCAAGTGTACCGTACGTTCGATCCGCGAGACCGGGTTAACGGTGGTTCTGTATAAGATGTAGCACGTGGACACGATGCGTAGAGTGAATCGCCAATAGAAATGAAATATGAAGAGAGAATAGTGCCAGCAAACCTCAATCATGGAGGAACGGCGGTTGACCCGAAGACATTAAGTTATCCACACTTCTGAACAAGAAGGAATCAAAATAGTATGTTTCGCGTTAAGTTTTACGATACTCGTAAGAAAGGTATAAAATGTTTTTGCGGATTTAGTTCGCAACCATGTTTGATATTAATACTCTCTAAAAACGGATTGTTTGTTAATGGGTATCAATTTTTTTTACAAGATATATGCAACAGTATTAAAAAAAATATGGTTATTAAATTTTAAGAATTCTGGGACTAAAAATTAAATACCAAAATAGGAGAATTAAATGATATTCTTTTATAACCGTCTTAACCACCATAATAAAAATTGTTGTTACATTCCGCTTTGGTAGGAAAACATGCTCAAATCATGTCATATAATGTATAAAAATATAACCAAAAACATGATTGTACACGAGCACATAACATTTGCAATGGAAACGTAACGTGCGTCCACATCCGCATCAGAACACGCACAAAGCCCGTGGATGGTTTTAGAAAGCGCGCGCTGGACCGGTCAGCGCACAGCTAAAAACAACCAAAACCACAGAACTACACAGAGGGATGGGTAAATCTTTTGAAGAAAAATGTGACGATGAAATAATGACCAAAATGTGCATGTTGAACATCTATGGTTACCCGTCAAACCGCGAAGTTGTGTCATATATAAATCACTGACATGATATCGCCAAATTATTTTTAATCTGAGACAGTAAATAATAACTTGGACCATAAACAGTCAAAGTTATAAAAAGAAGTTCGCGCATATTGCAATTAATAGAATTGATAAACCAAGATACGATACGACAACAAATATAAGGTAGCATAGTAAGAGCATGTTTTTACTCATATCAAACAAGAAACAGTAAATTGACATGTAAATAGATGCACTGTTTCAATAAGAAACAATTTATAAACAAAGCGTAAGTAGAATTATATTCAAACACAATCATAAGTTACTTTCTCGTGTCATAAAATTTCCCCATGCTCTCCTGCATATAGAAACGTCAACTTAAGAGATAAAAATTGTGGGAGAAACGCGATTCTTTCCACGGTGAATTTCCGATGAAAGTGGTGCTGATCATGTGGAGTTGTCCTCCGAAATAAGAAAAACGTTAACCTTGCATCGGCGGCTTTCACCATGTGTCGTTCAACGTTATGCCTTACTACGCTGTGTAATTATACACTGTTCTTCTGCTCAACAGCAAAGATGTGGAAGTATATTAACTAATAATGCTACATTTCTTGTATTGAATGTTAACTTTGGGTTAATTTGATATATATTTTTTCCCCAGGCTTGCTTATATTCTGAACATGATAAATTTTTTTATTAGTTTTCTTATTGTAGATAAAACAATACGATTCAGAAACAAAATAAAACCATTACGTATTAACATCACATAAGTTGTTATGTGTACATTAAATTCATCAACGTATTCTGTGCCATTCAAACTGTGTGTATGACGCAAGACGCAATATTTTTTGCAAAGCCTCGAAACAGAGTTGAACCAAAAGTGAAAGTGAGAAAGTATCCAAATTATTTTTAGAACAACTAAGTTTAAAAACGGCTAAAAGGATTTACCGCGGCCGCTTGAAAATTAGCATAAACGATAGTGCATGAGACGAATTTTTTCGATTTATGAATATGTGCCTGTCATCTCTTAGATTATTCATTTAAATGGGACGCTATAAATCATGGTGTTATGTTAATGATCAATTTGTGACGTTGACACTGTAGTATTCATACTGCCTGATATGATATGAGGGAAGCGATGCTGTTTTAGACATTTCCAATAAGCGCTTTCAAGTTGGGATGCTCCCCGTTTCACACTTACGTCTTTTATCCCGAAGTCCATTTAAGGGACCTTACCCGTTCTCGTTTGCCAAAATACTTACCGTTTGACATATGATTTGAAAGAGATAGATTCATCAGATACCCTTAGAGTATCTACTTAATTATAAATGAATAACCTGCTTATAAATAGAGCGACTCTTTATGATTCGCAACAAATACTGGCAGTTAAACTCTGTCATTATTTCAAGAATGTTAATATTAGAGATTATATGCATGAACCTGTACTATAACTACGGTTGGCAATGTAGGTTGGCAACAGCAGATCCGCCTCAAACGAAAGTGAGGGCGTAAGGTTCGTTGCACCGGCTGTTCTCAGGGTCACTGGGTCAGGCGGGCGAAGGCACCCCGTGAATCGTGACGGGGCCAGCCCTTTAAGAAAGCCGATTAGAAATTATGAGTAGGTACGATATATATACGAACAGAATAATATTTTAAGACGAACATTGTAATCCTCAGAAGCCAAAGAATTTGAATAAGAACGGTGGGCAAACAATGTTTTTTCTTCGGTGGCAACTTACCAGTTAGTTAGACTTTTGCAGCCCGCCAAGGTTTACTTTTCTGATGGACCACCTTGGATCAGAAAGAATAAATACTGTATAAAGTGGAGTTTAAACTACCAATATTCCTTAGGTGAATTATATTATGTTTATGTTTTATCCATCTCCGACCAAACTGAGATCAATGAATGGAGTCAATCATTATAACACATGACACTTATTGATAATCATTATGACTCATTAATACTTATTGCATTTCCGTCGCGCCTTTCCAAACCACTTCCCGCTTTCTCTGGCACTAACTTCGATTGTCACGCCACTGCGTTGACGAATGTGGCATTGTACTATTTTGGAAAAACTTGGACGTAACATTACTGTGTATTTGTGTCACAGCTAACCATTAAATGTAAACAACAAATGACTGTTAAAACCACATTTTGGAAAAGATTGGTATAAGAAATTTTTATTTTTAACGTCTTTAAAAATAATTGTGACTGCGAAAAATATTTTAAACTTAAGCTTTAATTTTACAAGGAAAATCTTGCAACTTTGAAAACAAGTGTCTTCTGTAGGATATACAATATTTACAATGTTGCAACTCTCAATCCTCGATACTTAATCCGCAAAGGCAACGACAAATTTCTCCGGAAAGAATCTCGGTGCTGTCGGCTCCGGTGCGCCGACGCAACTCGATATCTACGTTTGTAATTTTCCTCTTAGAAACACAAGAAAACCGACTGTGTCACTTGATATTCGAGGCGGAGAGAAAACTGCATATACTTGACGTAAGGCATACGCGTATTATTTCAAAGGCACTCAACGAGCACTGGTTATAAGTTAAATGTATAAAATTATTTCAACATGCCGCAGCTAACGAAAATAAAGTATATTTTGTGTGTTATCTAAGTTTTAAGAGAATTTAATAAACAAACTAATTAAAACGGAACAAATTGTCGACGTTTGCACAGCGGTTTCGTGACGCAACTATTACAACGAATAATAACTGCAGCTGGTGTCAAATATTTGAGAAGAAAGTGTAGTCCTAGTCGGTCGTGACTAACGGTCATCACAAATTTACGTCAATTTATATAACTAGCACCTTATTGAGGCAGGTGGGAGATAGAGTAAGATCCCAGAGCCGTAAGACACAACTTATTTTCTAAAGAATGGATCTTTCGATTCTCAGTAGTCTTTCGTGTACTTTTAATACCTGCATGTTTGTGAGACTTGCCCGGTGACACGTGCGCAGGTACCAGGCGAGAAAGGTAACTAAAAATCACAGTTACTTAACTTAAATTTTTATGACTGATTTTTATATATATTTTATAGACTATTACTCTGAAGTCATATCAGAGAAGTCAGACGCTTTCCATGCGCCAGAACTTTTGTCAGACGCTTTAAAGCTCTATCAAAAAAAAATTAACTTAATTTATTTTTAAATGTCTGACTTTTATATATGTTATTCAGATAACTATTACAAAGTTGTATTAAATCAGTCAGACAGTTTGTAATGACCAAACACCCCTTAAACACAAGAATTACTCAGCCTCGAGTATGAGCGCGATAGCACAATGCGCATGCGCGTCAGAGTAAAATATTTAATATTTGAAAAGTACTTACTGTTTTCAATTTCATATTTTTGCATATCTATTCAAAAACGATGAAATTTATAATTAAAATAATAATTAATAATTTTTAAAATAATATAATATATTGCATACTAGCTGTTGCCCGCGACGTCGTCCGCGTAAAGTTCGAGTTGAATCTTAATCATACAGTCTGATACAGACAGACAGACAAAAATGTAAAAAAAAATTCTCTATTTGTTTCAGTCAAAATATTAAATGTACAGACAAAATATTTTTACCGTATGATGATATGTAGTATTTTGATTTTCAGTTTTTTTAATAAATACTCAAACAACACAAAAAAAAATATTTTTAATAAATAAAAATTAATATATATCTTGTTATTGTTGGGACTCGAACTCGGACCGCCAACTTCACAGTCTCACGCGGTAACCACTGGACCATCGAAGCCGTTGCGGTGGTGTCGAAATTAAAGTAGACTACATACATATGGTCCCGTCTATATCCCTTGCGGGGTAGACAGAGCCAACAGTCTTGAAAAGACTAAATGGCCACGTTCAGCTATTTGGCTTAATGATAGAATTGAGATTCAAATAGTGATAGGTTGCTCGCCCATCGCCTAAAAAAGAATCCCAAGTTTGTAAGCCTATCCCTTAGTCGCCTTTCACTTATATTTATATGTTATAGGTTTACTATTACTATACTATTTTTTAATTGTTTATGATTTTAATTTTACGGAAAATTCTGCCAGCAACGACAATTTAACTGATGATGAAGATGATAAAGAGACAATTAAATAATTATTCAATTGATTAATCATAATTAATTATTTTTTATTGAAATTATTATAATAGATATATTTTTTTAAATAAAATAAAAATCATTCTTTTTGAAAGGCTATTGCTACAAAAAAATTCATTTTCCCCTATTTATATGCAATATATTATATTATTTTAAAAATGATTAATTATTATTTTAATTATAAATTTCATCGTATTTGAATAGATATGCAAAAATATGAAATTGAAAACAGTAAGTACTTTTCAAATATTAGATATTTACTCTGACGCGCATGCGCATTGTGCTATCGCGCTCATACTCGAGGCTGAGTAATTCTTGTGTTTAAGGGGTGTTTGGTCATTACAAACTGTCTGACTGATTTAATACAACTTTGTAATAGTTATCTGAATAACATATATAAAAGTCAGACATTTAAAAATAAATTAAGTTAATTTTTTTTTGATAGAGCTTTAAAGCGTCTGACAAAAGATCTG
The DNA here is from genome assembly GCF_032362555.1 of Amyelois transitella. Lineage (NCBI taxonomy): Eukaryota > Metazoa > Arthropoda > Insecta > Lepidoptera > Pyralidae > Amyelois > Amyelois transitella. The sequence continues at coordinate 2,647,435 of NC_083518.1, read as the reverse complement.
GCGCATGGAAAGCGTCTGACTTCTCTGATATGACTTCAGAGTAATAGTCTATAAAATATATATAAAAATCAGTCATAAAAATTTAAGTTAAGTAACTGTGATTTTTAGTTACCTTTCTCGCCTGGTACCTGCGCACGTGTCACCGGGCAAGTCTCACAAACATGCAGGTATTAAAAGTACACGAAAGACTACTGAGAATCGAAAGATCCATTCTTTAGAAAATAAGTTGTGTCTTACGGCTCTGGGATCTTGGGCTAAGAGGTGACATCCGAACTACAGTTAGCGAAGACCCGGTCACCGTAATCGAGGTCGGATACAACTTTACTAACACACTTCTGGACCGGATAGGTGCAAGTGAAGCGTCTTAATGGATGCAGTAACGGTATTCAAACGACTGATGCAATGTCAGGCAAAAACTTTTCGTAGTTTTTCATTGCCACCGTTCACTAAAGACTGGATGGAGTTTTATGTTAGATTCCAAATTGTGACAGGGGAATCTTGAACAAACACTTGCGATTGCTTGCGATAAAATAAAAACTAATGCAGTTACGATAATAGAAATAGATACTCCAAGCCGGCGTAATTCAAAGTTGATTTCCGATAAAGAAATCACTCTGAATGGAAACACCTGCGATTAAAATTCTCTCCATTGCTCAGAGACAGTTCAATTGTAACATTCATCAGCAATTACTCTAATAGACTTCCTCCAATTAGCCCAGCATCCTCGTAAAAATGCACAGGAGCTGCAGACGGGCTACTTTCCAACCACTCCAAACGCCGCAATCAATTTGCGCGATTTACTCATAGAACACTTTCTAATCTACGCGACGTCGTCCAACGCGAGAACACAAATAAATTAGAAGAAAGTCCATTTAGTTAATTAAATACGCTCACATACGATTCTGAGATGCATATGGGTGTAAGTTGTGCAACGGTAAAGGTCATTTAAAATTTTGATGTTAGTTTTATGTTATTTAATCGACTGAAAATAAAACCACGTGAAAAACGGGCAACCGTTAAATATATAATCTATGGAAAGTTAGATAGTTACTCCACTTTGTTAAAAAATATTAAATTCCACTTACATATTTTAAACTGATGTCATTTCAAAACCTGTTACAAATAAGTAACATATCGTCAATGGTACTTACTTCCACTTTACTTACGGATGATTCTCCTTTTCAGATGCATTCAAAGATAGCAGGCTGGGCGCTGTTGGCGCTTATCAGTTCGTCCACCATCCTCCACACGCTGGCGTATCCGCAACACGTCCCGCTTATATCACAGGTACACTAACCCCCTGAGAGAAGTTCACTACGTCCAGTAAAATCCATCTTGGAAATCCATTAATGGATCTTTTTGTCCACTTAAATTCAGGATTTTTGGAAAACAGATTTATTGAATTACACTTGTGTCAAGATCTATTGGGTAACTTGTTAAGCACTACAACTTTAACTGGCTGAATCGCCGGCTGATTCCAAATCAGGGAGTGTAGAGTCCCCTTCCTTCATAGAGGACGAAGGCTCCAAACTCTCCATTAGATACCTCTGAAGGCCCCACACATGTTATATGGCGGAATCCTCCTAATGAAATATATAAACTGATAGTTAAGTCATTTTATCAAACATCAACAAAAAATAATTAGAGTAACAAACCAAGATGCTAATGATTATAAAATTAATTTAATGGCTATTATAGTTCTTTAATTATTGTAATACGAAATCTTTAGAGTATCGTTAGAACTTTTTACTGAGAATGTTGCACGATCAATCGATCATAACTAAATGTTTTCTTATTGTTCTAAATAACAGTAGATCCATGTTCTCTTACGAAATTGATTAAACATGTAATAGGAACATTAATTTGTTTATTTTCAGGCTACAAGTAACGTAAGGACACAAAACCCACAATACTACAGCAATTCATTGCCAGTACACCAGCCGGAGCAAATCGCCCAGGAGCGGAAATTCGCGGAGAAATCCAACGCTCTGAAGAAAGTGGCTCTTGATGACATCGATGAAATACAAAACAACTCCATCTCGGACGGCGGCTTTTCGTGGTCAAACGTGCTTGGTAATGTTCCGACCTTATTATTGGCTTGAAATGAAAAGGAAAACAGGTGTAATGGCGAATAATTACGTTGCCGTACTTAGAGATCTAAGTCAGGTAGAACAAAAAACTTAGCAATATTAATCATATTGGCTTCAAAACGCATTGTTTAAATTTAATAAATAGAAAGCTTGAACCGGCACTGAAGCACAATAAATATTAAATATAAGTAATATAAGAATAATTTCAATGTAATATCAAAAACTTTTAATATACTTTTTTCAGGAATGTTGATGCAGATGATCTTCAACACAGGAGCAACTGGCCCCAACAAGAGCGACAACATCGACACTGACGCATCCCCCTCTCCTTGGGCGAACCTGTTCTCTATGGGACTCAAGATCCTCACGGCCATCCTCGGAGGAGGACCTTCAAGCGACGGCATTGACAAAGTCGACAATGGCTCGTCCCCCATGCAGGTACGTATCAATTCTTTATCACTACACCGTAAGACAAGTTTCGATAAACCAAATTGAAATGTACAAATTACAATCTATTTCATTCCATGTTGCTCTACTAACATTAATGTAGATAAATAGAAATCGTCACTCCGATAGTGTAAAGCACTTAGTATACCCTCACATGTAACAGGTATTAGAATCCATTGAGTAGTTTAGTAAAACCTTTTTAATTCACACGGTTAATATGCTTCACGTTCCTGGGAAACCTCATCGAAGTTCAGAGATCGTAACCAATAAAGGGATCTTTATTAGCGTCGTGTGTTTTTCTTTGAGGTGCTCCCAAATTTGGAGTGTACATAGTAAAAATTGGTTATGGAGATGGTGTTGCTTCTCGCTTGCTTCAGGGTATTTTGGCTGCGGTACTGTCGACGGTGCTCGGTACGAAAGATCCCGACCAGGTCGCCTCCATGGCAAAACAGGCTGGAGAGGTATGCGACCTGTCCCTTCTCCTTTTTAACGCGCGGTTAACGTAACTAAACCAAACATCAGGTAACTCTAGAATTATTGGGATTATAAAGATATTCCATCACGGAATCGATTTTAATCTCACTAGGTTTTACAAGGATTGAGACTAATATGAATATGACATAGTTTTAATTTACATATTAATATCTTTTTAACACTATATATATATAAAACTCTTCCAAAAATTCCCGGTACTTTTGAACCAAACTAAAAGTTTTAACGAAATTCTCTCCAAATCAGCCTCACCTGCTTCCACCAACGTATTCCTCAATGAAAAAGGTGTACCTTTGCAACTTGCAATGAAGATCTAACATGATTTCGTCCGTTCGCAGTTCATCAACATCGTAGTGAACCTCTTGGACGCCCTGAAGACGTCGTTCTCCCACCGTTCCCTGGCCGCCAGATCCATGGGTCGCAAGGACTCCGTCAGCGACGCAGCCCTCGCTGGCATCGCCATGATGAAGACCTACGTGAGGTCGTTCGGCACTAACGACGACAAATGTCTGCAGAAATACGTGTGCGACGCCAACCTCGAGTGTTCTAGCGATATCGGCCCTAAGAGCGTCTTCTGTCAACTTGGAACGTGAGTAACTTGATTGTTTCTTTTTCTTGTATATCCTCTTGACTCTGATGTTTGAATTGAAAACTTGTATCAAAGAAAAACCAATACTGCGATACAATAGCTATTAGTGGCCTCGAGTCTTGTGACTGTTGGCTACGTCTTTCCCGTGGATATAACGTGATATGTGTATGATACTACGATTTTAAAGTCGGGATTTTTATGTTTTTGATACAACAAGAATACCTTCAGTAGTAGCAGAAAAGTCTTGGATCGGATTTTGTACACAAAAAGGGGTTGTTATTCAAACCCTTACCAATCTTTTTACTATAAACCATTTTAATTCGTTCAATAATGTATAAATTAGAAAATATACGTATATCTCTCCCTTCACAGATACGCAGCAAGCTTCGTGATGGAGAGGCAATCGGGCGGTAGTTTCGAAGAGTTCAGCGAGGCAGGCCGCCTCGGCCGCTCCGGCGTCGACTGCCGCCAAATGTACCTCCAGTGCAACGAAGTCTAAGGGCTAAACCCATCGCCAAAATAAATCCCCTCATCGACAACACCAACATTTTACCAAACCATTGGAGAAAAATTTCCAACTAGTGATTTGGGTGAAACGAGTGAGAAATTAACATTAGTCAAAATTTCAGCCTACTAAATTTCGTTTGCATCGAAACGAAATTCAGTAGACAAATTATTCCGTAAAGTGCCTTAATCTGTTAAAGGCATGCTGTGCTCAAACGTATCCCATCGGTCAAGAGCGAGCCGAACCTAGTGTTCTATTAATTTATTTAAATTATTTATTTATTTAACTTATTCTAGAAGTTAATAAGTAGGAAAACAAATATTAAATATACCCAAAATAAATGTTCCCGTCCAGTGAAACGAGCAAAATTAATAAATTGCAATTTATTGGCAATTGTTTTTATGTTAGGTAATAAACAATTAGCAATACAGCCAGTTCTCGATAATTAACGACTGATGTAAAAATAATGCTGTGTGATATAAATACTGTTTGTATCACCTAATAGTTAGTATTGTATATTTAATGTGTGGAATTGTATGCCTGAGGACGTCCTGCGTGTATGTGATTGTTGTGAAATAAAAAGAAATATTTTCAAAACACTCTTTCATTTATCCCATTCTTAATTAGGTACTTAATAATTTTCCGTTTACATGATGGAAACTTTAACATTGTTGATTTATTACTCTAGACAGAATATTAAAACAACCACCCATGTTTAAACTTACTGATACATAAGCGGCATTTTTAGTTATGTATATTTAAATACAGTTTTTTTTTTTTAATATACTATGTAACCTTCTATCACATGGTCAGTTTCATTATAAAAATAAATAACTATGACCAGAATCCCTATCAACTAATAATATATTTTATTTATGAATAAAAGAATTGTTCCAAGATTCAGTTTTATTATATAAAAATAAATAACCATAAATATCAACTAAACGATTTAGGCGATTTGATACATACAATACAACAATGCAAGTTGGCCAGAATGTACCAACCAGCATGTAAATATCACCATCATCTCCGAGAAATAAAACGCACGTATTCCAAACAGTTCAAAGGCTGTCAACCTTAACCCCACATGGCGGAGAAACCGCTACATCAATCTCCAAGGCATCTTATGACAACTAGAGCATATGAACTACGGAGCGCGACATAACTTACCTTCGCAGTCAGACCTTGAATTTGGTGACAGCATGACGTTGGACAAGATACTGTCGCAGATGGGTGCGGGGAAGCATCTTATGGAGAGGTGAGTCCACCGTCATAACATCTCCTTTCTTCATTCTTTTCCAAGATTCACTCAATGACGCGTAAATAGATAAAAATTCGCAGTGAATTTGAGTAAGTTGATAAGCTATTTATTTATATACCGTATATGCTGGGCAATGGCAATAACATCAATGTACTACATTACTAATCAAATAACTATTTAAAAAACATAAATAATGTGATAAGAAATATTATTTGTACAGTATAATATAGTACGTAGGGTTAAAACTTAAGAAATCCATTTCGCTTCACACGTTTGGCGAGTGGCGACGCTTGAACATATCTTGACAGTCGTTGCTGAACCGACAATATCTTTATTTTCTCTTGTAGAGACATAATGTTTCAATTGAAATTGCGTAAAATTTTTAATTCATCTTTGGATTCCATAAAGCTAGCTTAAATTAAATATTTAAAACAACGCCATTTCCATAAAACAAGGAATTTTCAAAAGACGAACATAAAAATGTAAATGTTTATTTTATGAACATCAGTAAAAAGGGTCATGTTTACTTTCCAGATTTTCAGAGTACGGGGCTCCGGGGCAGGAGCAACTGTTCTATGGATATGAACCTTCAGCGGCCGTGCCGCACGTACACGAACATGAAGTCATACATAAATTGTAAGTGGGTTATTTTGAAGGAAATAAACATAAAAGAAAGAAATTAATTATTGTTAATATGAACGGCCAAAATACATTATGGCAAAAATAAAACACATTAAAAATTTTACGTCAAAATTTATAACATAAAATTTTAGTTTTTTCCGCGTATTAAATAATGTGGATTCTTTTTTTAATTTTTGGTACATATTGTAAATTTTTAAATATTCCACGCATAAAATAAATTTATTATTGTGCATTTTAGGCATGTGTTGTAATCGTTACTTTTTTGTAAATAATATTCTCTTTTTTCTTGATCAGTAGTCACGGAAGCCACCACGGCGGAGGTCACCAAAAAAGCAACGCGGCTATGTCAGCGCTCACCTTATTGGCGTTCCTTTTTTTCCTGCACATCCTACAACAGTGCATCAAGGACCACATGACGGCCATGAGCACCCCGCAAATCATGATCGTCACCGGTGGAAGAGAAGGAGAGAATATTCTCAAAAAATCCGACTCTCAAAAACTGGATAAAACAGGACTGACGCACGAAAAACGCACCGAATCGGACGAAAAAAATAATATATCTGACGAACACGTCGATGAAAACATGACGAAAATTAACACCACGGAACCGCCGAAGGGCGGACTTAGAAATCCATACAAAAGTTATAGTAATAAAAGTTTACATTTTAACGGATTTGTAAGCGCGATGGACGACGTATAATTTATTTAAGTGGTCTATGAAATAAAACAGTCTTATTATGTTTCATCGTATTTTTATTTTATTTACACTCGACTATATATTTTGCCATTGATTTCACACATAGGTCCTATTAAAATAGCCACAATCAGGCAAGTTTGCGATGTGCGAAATATATGGCGCGGCGAGCAATGAAATCAGCATATGAAAAGTAAAACAGATTTAAGACCTAAAAGGTAAATCCTAAATGACAAATGTACTCATATGCTATAAGAGATATTTAGAAATATAAAATGTATCTGCTTTACTTGTTAAAGGATTTCCTTATCAACTGTCAAATTATTTTTATTAAGCCATGTAAGTTCATATGAAATCACTTGAAAAATATTTGCTAAACTAATTCAAGAAAATTAAATACGTTATAGGTCCACTTATTTTATTTAAAAAATTATCACCATTAATTAGTTTTGACGGTATTTATATTTAAACTACTTTTATATGACTGAAAATGAAAATGCTGGGACAATATTTAATGACCAAAATACGAAACAACACAAGTCTTATTAATTTAACGATACATATGTATCTACATATATCAGAATTAAGTCATATTTCACATTTTATTTTTATTTAATATAATTTTTATTTTTATCGGGTAAGTTGTTTTTGAAATATTTACAATTTTGTTAAAAATAAAAGTGTCCCGACGTCCAACAACGCAGCGAAAAATAAAATTTATAGCGTAGTTGTACAATGAAACAAGCAGATCACTATTAATTTCTACCTACGTGCGCCTGACGCGCTCTATATATTTAGTCTGCGTAAGCGCACTTGATCCCATAGTCGGGTCTGTCATTCGGTTCCAATCCGTTTGACCGACGACAAAACCGATCGCGCGCATCTTCTCTTGTTGTCTTCTCTCTTCAATGTCCGCCCAGCGTACCTGTTATAATTACAATCGATGAAATCCAATGACGATTTAATTATATTCTTACAAGAAAAACTTACCTCTGAACAATTAAAACAGTATTAAGAAACCGTCTAGTGGATAATTACTGAAAGTGTTCGACATGAGTAGAATAACGTCTACTCTACCTCTATATAAGTAAATATAATCATAAACATCCGTTTTCGTGATCACGCGTCAAAAAACGCTTTTGAATTTGAATCAAAATAATGACAAAATTCATTTAATATTGCCATTAAGAGGCAAAATTTAATTAAGTAGAGAATAAATGTCAAAAACGGGCCGTCGCAAACGAAACCAGTTCGTTTCAGTTCAGTTTTTAATAAAACTTTTAAATTCTAAGTGAGAATATCGACGTGTTAGAGTTAGTAAACAAAATTAAGGTTTACCAACCAAAACAAAGTCAAATTAAATTCTGTAATAATTTTAAAAAAAAACGTGTGGTCATTTTCATCTCTGTACTGTAACTCAGTACGTTTGTCGAAATTTTTGAAACCAGTATTAATTCCAAAAGGTAATTAAAAAACAACTTCCGCTAAAAAGTGTTGCCACGTTTCGTTGACATAAATATTGTCTGTAGCGACGAAAAATGCTACGTATTTATATGGGATCTTTCTAAGAATAAAATACCTAATTGTTCTGACGTTGTTTGCGTGATTAATAAAAAAGTTTCGATCATGATTTTCCACATTCCTTAATCATCCAGTCAAAAGTGACTGTCTTCAGTCTTCAAAAGTGGCCTAAATAATGGTGTTAAATAACTTGAAACGGAATAATGTTTCACTGCTTCTATGTTTTGGCCATTGCTATTTTCCGCAAATAGGTAATTTGATACAACGTGCATAAATAATACGCACGGGTCGTAAAAAGAGGAAATAAAAGTTCCGCTTTTTTTAATTTGGCTACGGTAACCTATAATCGTAAGTAGTTAATCAATATCGTCAATAGAGTTATTTAGATATTCCGTAGATATATTTTATTCCGTAGATATATTTTATATATACGATTATAGATAAGTATATTTTTGAAACGTTTGAAAGTATACGAAAACATACAAAGAATTGATAAAAAAAAATAATCAATCAATTCTATCTTAATAGCGACAGAATGTTTTTTTTTTATAAAAATAAACGCTTACGTAGTTTCATTCAACCGCTAGTCACAAATGAAAATGTGTATACTCACAGATTTCTTTCCTGGTTGTGCCTTAGAAGGTTGCCAGTCGTCTAGCTGAAGGTAGTCCTCCATGGAGATCTGCGACGGCCGCAGCGGCTTGTTGGTCCCGTCGAGCCGCGCTGCAACAAGCCAACAGCACATTTACATATGCTGACACATGCACATACTAAGAAGACCAGTCACAAGACTCGGATGACCATGCTTGGCTAGATGGCTTATTGAGGGAATGGAAATTGATAAAGTTTGCTAGACCATCGCCTGAGAGAATTTTATTCTTTTACCTGATTGACTTTTACAATTTGCGCGTCATGTTAATTAGATAAGTTTATCTACCACAAATTTAATTTAAGGGTTTCCTACTAAATTCACGAAATTAAGTTTAAACTTTACATAAAAATGTATAATAAATTCTTAATTGCCTATCCCAGTGTGGATTAAACCCCGTCTTGTAGGTATATAGTTTTTTCATCGCGTCGTTGTTCACATAGTGCTTTATTTTTCACATGTTTTAGTTAAGTAGGTTTAAATTTTGAAGTTTCCTAAAATGTGTGGTTTAAATTAATATAACAATTTTTATTTTAAAATAAAACAACAAACGTATTTTCTTTTTGATACAGGGTTTATATCATTATGATTGTACCACAGAAATTTGATTCTTTGATGTGTGACTCAGAGTACAACTGGAAACAGGCGATAGAAGAGATAGAGAAGAAAACTGTTCTCATCTCGATAACCTCCAATACTATTAATTAATCTTATCTCATCAACTTCCACACCCATCATATGGTACCTTCTCTTAATCTTTTATTTCGAGAACCGCCAAGATTCCCCACACCTCTTTTGTCCGGTACTTACATACAAAATAATTATAAACCTTGCCTTTCATCAAACAGATTGGTCCAAACGCTTTTTTAATAAAAGAAAAAAAAATAAAAATCGACAACATTAATGTAACATCACAATAAACCTACCTAGTTGCGTAGCATCGTCCATTTTCTCCCACTTCGACGTAAAAACGGTTTCGACCTGCGATGGGGCACCTTACGTGTTTAGTTACAATGCTGGAATAAAATTTGTTAACCCTACCCTACTCTTAAATGTAAAGGGACATTGAAGCAAAATTGATGTAAATCTTCTTCACTAATTATTAGCATAATATGAACTCCTCTGTTTTATTGCTGACCAAACATCTCGCTAACTGCTTTTCTGCTCATTGTAGATTACTGTTGAATTATCAACCTTTGATAACTAACGTTTGAAGTTTTAGGTCACCATTCTTAAATAAAAAAAATTCACTACAACCTGAAGCATTTTGACAATTACATTACCTAATAATCTGGCAAAAGAAATATTTCTGATTAAGTATATAATTATATATACCTACAAAAAAAAAGTATATTTCCAGAAAAAAAATTCACCAATCAGTTAAGAGGAACACCTAATTCAAAAATATGATAAATAAAATGCTATACATTTTAACCGCCCAACCATTATAGTTTGCTTCATACACAAATCAAATCTGCAATTGAACTTTTGTCTACTGCTTTTTTATATCAGAAACCCATAACCTATAATTTTATTAATCATTTCAATACACATACAAAATTATGTTTGTAGTACCTTAGATACATTTCTCTATGACTATGAGTACATATATAAAAAAGATAATGATAGAGATATATAATAATATATGGTGATATAAGGTATATTTAAGGTATGAGAAGGCCTTCCATTGTGCATAGCCTACTTTAACTATGCAACAAAGAGTCATTCATTCAATCCCTCATCTCACCTCATCTTGAACGTCTTCCATAATAACGTCATCGCTATCCACATCCTCCATATGCACTTCAGTGATTCCCGCGCTTTGTAGCAACGTGGTGGGGTCCAGTTGGATGTGGTGGGAGGGCGTCGGGAAAAACCGGGAGGTGATCACTTGTATCTCTTCCAAACTACGGTTGTGGATGTTCCTCTTGTAGCACGCATGAGCGTCCAACTCCATGGTGCAGACGTAAACCTGATAATAGGTAGCAAAATGCCAATCACGTGCGGAGTGAACTGGGTACATAAAATGATATTAACAGAACCGTTATTTACATACATAAATATATACATTACATACATACATATTTTATATACATTACATACATACATACATATGGTCACGTCTATATCCGTTGCGGGGTAGACAAAGCCAACAGTCTTGTAAAGACTGAATGGCCACGTTCAGCTATTTATTACCGTTATTTACCAGTTAGATAATAAGAACAATGAAAATGACATCTTTGTATGTGTAAAAGTAGTGTATATACTGTGGGAAAAGTTGTTCAACCTGTCAATCAAATTTCAAAATCGATACTCATAACATCTGCGCGTACAAAGTCACTGGAAACAGTTAGTTAAAATAAATATGGCAACAATACGGCAATTTCAATTATCTCATATTTTCTAATTTCAATTAGGTTACTTATTATATAAATAACATAGGTAGGTACCTGGAAGCCATTCTGCCGTGCGTAGTTCCAAATATCGGCGTAGGACTTCAGGTGGTCGTTGACCGCGTCGTAGATTAAAAACGAAAAGTAACCATCAGTACAACTCCTTTTAAATGCACGTTTCAGAGAGTTCTCGTACGTCTCCTCCAATTTACTGTCGTATTCGTACTTCAATGATGGTTTCTTTACCTGAAAGACAAAAGAAAATGTTAATGTTATACAAGGTGGTTTTACAAAAACCAATTATTTTAGAATAAACTCTGAAAAACTTCTTCCTCCTGGGGTTAATTCTGGTTACATGATAACCTCTTTGGAGAGAAGCAGCAGTGGGTCCGCCTTTTGGCCACAATCCTGGATTGGGTGAGTCGGGTTTTTACACGAAGCAACTCCCGTCTCACCTCCGAACCTTTGAAGAGGATCCCATGCCCGTTTCTTTAGTCTCCTTTTCCAACATCTATGGAGAAGCGATGAGCGCATGCGACACAAAACTTAATGATTTTTCTGAATTGTCCAGACAATTCAGAATAATGATTAAGTTTTTGCCCTAGGGCAATGTCACTAAATATACATACAATTTTCCCAGTAGCAGGATCAGTCTCCTCGACCTCTCCTTCTTGCATAAAATAGTCATCGATCGACATGATTCTCACTGTACCCCCAAATTCAGCTTCCCTGTCTCGGATCAATTTGGCTAGGTATGACTTTCCACTTCCAGGCGGACCTGAAAGTTGACAAATACACTTCAATTTTTATAAGATTTTGACCTTCTTACGTGAATGGAGTGAAAAATATGTGGATGAAGCAAAAGCAGTCCACAGAAATCATAAAAGAAAATATGATTTCTTTTTAATCATAAGCAAGAACCCGGAAAGAATTTAGGTATAATTTGCTGTACAAATAATGGATTAGGCGGATATTTTGCGCTTAGATATAGAAAGACATGTCGAACTTAGTGAGGTAATAATTAAAAATATATTTATTTCTATACAATGTCTCACTAAACCTGTAGTGTATAGCTAATAAAGTATATGAAATTCAACACATACCTCTAAGAATAATGACAATTTTCGCTGGCCTCATGTCTCTGCCAGGCGGCTCTAAAATATCGTCTATCATCACCATATGTTTCCTAGAGTCTCTGTCGTCTAAATCTTTTGATTTCTTCGAGTGAATCGATTCTTCGCTTATTAAACTTATTGGACTTTCTTTGCTACGTGCTCTTTTACGATTATCCCTTTCGCGACTCCTGCTTCTTCTCGAATCTCTATTCCTATCCCTATCCCTTTCTCTGCCTCTATCCCTTTCTCTATCTCTGTCTCTTTCTCTCTCCCTTTCGCTATCTCTATAACTATCTCTTTCCCTATCTCTATATATTTCATCTCTTCTGTTCCGATCCCTGTCTTCGCGTTTTCTATCGTCAAATCTACTCTCTGGATATCTCCTATCATTAAAATCGTCTCTAGGTGGTCTCTGCCTATAGTAATCATGTGTGGGATAATCACTTGGTGCGCGCCTTTCAAACTGTCTCGATTGATCCCTTGAATATCTGTCGTCTTCGCGTTCCGACTGCCTGTGATATTCACGATCTCTACGATATCTGTCATAATCGTCTTCCCTAGGCTTCCTACCATACATTTCGTCAACCTCCTTTTCGTAATCGCACTTTTTCGTATCGCCATCCTTGGATTTGTGATTGTAATCAAACATATGGACTGGTTCTATGAAGTCGCGAGCTAGAAAAGAAGATTATACATTTGTATAACAGTATATAATTATAGTACAAATATCACTACCAATAATCAGAAATAGGGTTCTAATTTAAAAAAAATTACAATAATCCTAGAAATTAATTTTTTAAAACTTTACAGGTGATAACATTATGTCTTCTTCATACTTGTAAAATCTTATCTGCCCCAAATCAAATAGTTTTTGTTTGAAATGAAGGTTAATAAATAAATAAAAACATTTCTGAATCGGTTTTATAATCAAGTCTGAGGATTATTGTAACTCCAAGCTAAATTGGTCATTTAAATCACAATTTTATGTGATGTTTCTAGGACAAACAGAATATTTCTCAAATTACCTTTCCCTCTTAGTGGCTGATGATCATATTCGACGATAATTGATGGAGTGAATAATGGCTGTTCCACCCATATGGGTTTTCTAGGCGGGGGCACGACTGGCGTTTGGTTCATATTATTATAGTTATCATGCACAGTAGAATTAATATCCATCAAAGGCCTAGGTGCAGGGCCATTTCCCGGTGAAGGCACATTTCCCCGTGGAGGAATCATATTCCCTCTCTGAGGTGGAACGTTACCTCTTTGAGGAGGAACATTCCCTCTGTGGGGAGGCATATTACTTCTCGGCGGAGGCCCTGCTCTTTGATTTATGTCTCGATTGTAATTACCATCTTGGTTATAACTGCCATCATCTTGGTTATAATTTCCATCATCGCCATAATTTCCTTCCCCATCATAATTTCCCTCATCTCCATAGTTCTCCTGGCCATAGTTTCCCTCTTCGTCATAATTCCATTGGTCCTGACCTCCTTGCTGGCCATCATTATAATTTTTATAATTACTATTTTGACTCTGATTTTGTCTATAATCTTGTTGTTGACTATTAGGTGGAACTTGCTTATTGTCAAATTGATTGTATTCATTGTTATAGTTCCATTGGTTATTGTCATTATTTCTATTCCATTGGTTATTGTCATTATTTTTATTCCATTGGCTTTGATCATTATTTCTATTCCAATTATTTGGTGGTGGGTTATTGTAACTTTGAGAAGTTCCACCATGACCTACATTTTCTCGAGATTGAGGCGGTGGTCCGGGCGGTGCTTGACCACGAATCGAGGATAATATATTCATCAATTTTTCATCACCAAGTATATTATTAATACCTTTAGATATTGTAGAATAATCTGGAACACCTCGATTTTGCGATGGATCTGAAGTTATCTCAATGACATCTTCGTCTAATTGGGGAGCCTTCTCAGATTCCGCTACTAAATCCAAACCTGGTATACCTTTACCAGTGCTTTGCGGCAGAAACGACGAATTAGAGTCATCACCATAATTTTCTTGTTGAGAATAATCTTTCATATTCTCATATGACTCATATCTATCTTGAGGATCTACATTTTTACTTCTATTATAATTTGAATTGTCATAACCTTCATAATTAGACCCTCTACGATCCTGTTGACGGATCATCCCACTGTTTTTGTTATAATCCTTATAAGTCTGATCATTGCTATTGAAATTGTTGGGTTTATTGTTATAGCTCTGTGATTGAGCATTGTTAGGCATATTATAATTACTGTTGTTTTGTAAAGGAGGCGGTATGGCTGTTGATATATTACCTGCGTTGACAGTGGCGTTAGCAGCAGCCGGTGTAGCGCCTCCGAGCAACTTAGCTCTCTTTTGGTTCATCTGCGCTCGCCGCTCCAGGAGTTGCAGCCGGCACGACTCGAACTTTGCCTCATACTCCTCATAGGCCTGTTTGTCTGGATGGTTGACATTCTCCCGCCTCCACTTGTCGATCTCCTCCTCCCATTTCTGAAACTGAATATCAAAAAGGCGCTCCTCTTCGGCTAGTTTCTTCAAGGCCTCAGCGTTAACAGGAGCTTGTTGCTGTTGTTGTTCTTTCTCGTAGGACCAGTTTTGATTGTTACCTGTGCTGTTGTTATAAGTAGTTGTGTTATTCCTGTTGCCGGGTGCTGGCACTGGTACCGGCTGTGTAGTGTTGTTTTGGCTATAAAGTGGCTGGTTGTTTTCATGTGGGGGCGGCGGAGGGGGATTGTCGGGCGGAGGAGGCGCGGGCGGGGGACCCGCGGCCGGCAGCGGAGGAATGCCAATCAACCCGCCACCACCACCCATTACCTGCATGGCTTGCATTTGTTGAGCATACTAAAACAAATACAAATATTCTTAGTTAGCACAAGTTGTTATAAATACCTAAAATATATCATCACTTCTACATACATATATCAAAACCCAACTAATGAATGTGAAAGTGAGTATATTTGTTTGTCTGTTTGTCCAGGTTATCTACTGAATTAATCTTCTTGAAATATAACGTATATTTTGTCTTGAGAAAGACATATTTCCTTTCATCTCAGTAAAAAAGTAAGGTTTCCGTTAAGGGGTTGCGAAAAACCTGTATTCTTTTGTAGGTGGCGCTTAATTTGTCGTTTTTTTAGGTTGTGTTTAATTAATGCTTTTTATAAGTGGTGCTAATTCCGTCGCTTTTTTGTTAGATGGCGAAAAATTTGTATTTGTCGCTTTTTGGAGATTTACTAAATTCATGCAGGCAAACTGCGGTTAAAAGCTTATATAGATTGGATTACGATGTTAAAAGGTCCCATGTCATTTCTGTGTATTTCACAGGTGGATCCCTCTAAACAGCTTTCTAGAGACCCAACCAGACAAATACCAAGAGTATGTGATCACAAAGACATCAATGGCATAGGGCACTGCTCTCCATTTCAAATTCATTCTAACATCTTTTTAGGAATTTCATATGTTCTCCAAGAAACATATATACCAAGTTTACCTTATCTGTCAGTCCATCTCACTCATCACTCAGTAACAGTTAACTTCTCACTCTTTTTAATAATAATGAAATGGATAAACAACTGGCATAGGTATACATGATTCTTTATGTTTTATTACTGCAAAAGATTTAAACAGGAGAAACTATAAACATGAAAATATCTATGTTTTGTTGTACATACATACAATCACATTTTATATCCCTTGCAGGGTAGACAAAAACAACAGTCTTGAAAGAATAAAAGGCCATGTTCAGCTCAGCTGTATATTTTTAAGATGTGAATTAAGATTTGAATAGTGACAGGATTGGGTGGATGGCCCAGCACTACTAAAATTCAAATACTATGTTGTTTTTGTAAAGAATTCAATTCAAAACTCTTTATTGCTGATTAACAGATTTACATATACAACTATTATAATAAAAACACATCAGTCTCCATCGGCATGTGTTTATGACATAAAGGCCTCCTCCAGATCTTTCCCTTCCCAATCCCAAGTTTAAAAGCCTAAACCTCGCCTTTTACGACATCCATGAGAACGAGATGTTGTGGTCCCATTCCTTTTTTATTGGTGCTGGGAACCACAAGGCACCCGTGGTATGTCTTATACTATCTGCCTATCTTCTTCTCTGTCGACCTCCCCTTCTCACTGTTCCACATCTTGGGGTCCAGTATGTGATCAGTTGTGCCCTCTTCTTTGTCATGCATGATTTTACCTTCATCCTCTACTTTAGTAATCTTTCCTATGTCTACTGCTTGTTTTTTAGCGGCAAGTTATATCCTAGCATGCTCCTCTCCATGCTTCCTTGGCGTGTTCTTAGTTTATTTAAGTTTCTTTCGGTTGTAGCCCAAGTTTGACATCCGTAAGTCATTATTTGTAGTATCATGGGCCAGAAGTACCAGGTCATCAGAAAAACATAGAGGATTTAAATTTGATCCATTAACATTAATACCAAACTGTAAATGGATATATTTTTATCTGTCTGTGTTCAGGCAGACATTGTTTTACCTCATTTTAATAAAGATTTTTCTTTCTTTCTTTCAAATTTTCCCCAATTAAGTTTTTTGAATTTCTCTTTGAGCACAACTGAGAATAACTTTGATGAAAGAGTCCTTGTCTTACACCTCTTTTTATTTTTTTATTACTTTTTTTACTTACAATTGGATAAGGAAAAAAATACAATTACCAAGTGACACATAATATATACACAGGCTTAATTCAGTTATAAAGGTCACTCATATAGGTACCATTCTGATCTGGTAGTGAAGATAAAACAAATTTTGGTTCAATGCTTCTCTTCTCATATATACCTACATCAAAGGCTTTATTTTGTGAGGTTATTTAACTTTAAACCTATGGTGAGTGCTCGGACAAGGTAGTGAAATCTGCTTATTAAATAGTTAAATGTCAAGAAGTTATTGCCGCTCACTAACATAATATCACGCTCAGAGGGGGCCGAAGAGATTAACGTTCTTAATGGGTAAAAGTTAGGTGCAAGGTGGTTGAAATCATTGTTTTTGAGAGTTCTGTTAGACATAATATTTAAGACCTTGTTGTACTCATATTATGCAAATAAAAGTTTGAATTTGAAACCTTTGTTATCAATAGTACAAACCTTTTCTCCATACTGACTCTGCCACTGAGCGTATTGCTGTTGCCATTGCGCCCATTGCTGCCAATTCTGTTGTTGCATTGCAGTCCATTGATCTGCAGTATAGGACCCCATGTTCATATCCTGGGTCACAGCAATGCCGGGAGTCCATGGACCAGAATTCACAGGCCACGACATGATGTACAAAATTGAATACTTATATAAACAATTAAATGGTTTTAAAATATGTATTCTTTTCGTTTTTATCAAAAATGCATTCTTAGAAATCAATAATCACGCCAATCGACACAATTAATATTGTCGATTATTAATTGAATTAAACGTCAGCCATTTTGTTTGAATGACTTATTGACAACTTCAGGTTTCGTTGCAAACAAGACATGATAGTGCTGTATTGTCTTTTTACGACTAATATAAATTCGATAAACTTTTGTAAAATGAGAACACTCCATTCGATTACCTCCGTTTTTGAAGTTGGTTTAATTTCTAAAAACTGAAACGTTTTGTTTTACTAAGGAGCATAAAAACTAAAACCGCATCATAATCAATTCACTGAATAGGTCACAATGTGAACCGCCTTTTTTAAAAGTAGTTAATTAATAAAAATCTAACTGAAATAGTATCCACAAGTAAAATGACAACAAAATAGAGTAAAGACAACATATTTTTTAAGACGAAGTCGATAGCGGCATAACCCCAGGGCACAGCACTTATTTAACAAGTGGCAGCAAGAGCATTGCCAGTGTTAATTTTTTTGAGATCCTTTTCAGTAGGTACTTCTAACTGTATTTTTAACTCTTCAACGCCGATTAAATTCGATCCAAGTTTGAAATCTTACATGTCACTCGATGCTCGTGTCGGCTTGTCAATGTATATAAGCTGCCACCAACTCTAAGGAAAAGACTAATAGAAAACTGCTTAAGTAGTAAAGAGATACAAGGAAAAAGACACTGATCTCTATTATGGTCTTGTGGCGAAATCTATAAGCCACAAGTCACAAAAAAAATAACGCGACGCTATCAGCCAAAAACAGCGAAAACCCTAAATCGCGCAAGCAAAGATTTCACGGATTGGAGCTATATATACAACCTCCGACACATCACTGTCGGAGCCGCGGTTCCCCAGGCATAACAACTAGCCTGGCGGAAGATCTTACCTTTGGTGGCGGTCGAGCCGAATCATCGCTCCCGCTACAGTCTCACAATGTAAATGTAAAAAAGGTCCATGTTAATTTTGGACATTCGGGCGCTGAATGCGTTGACATGTAACACCATTATATTATATGGCATTAGCGTTTATGAAATCACTTCAAGATAGCTATTAGATACAAGAATAAAGACAAAACCATAAGGAACGTTGGTATTATTCATCTTAAAACAGCACGTATTTAAATACAATATTATTGACGGTATAAACATGGTTGGTAACCAAGGAGCTCTCTGAGTAGAGCAATGAGTTTTCATATCACTATTTCAAAACAAGAAAAATGTTTTTTCTCAATTTTTTGAATAAGTAACGTGGTGTCATTTTGTACAGAATATGTAATATTTTATATATAATAATAGACAAAATGCTCAATCGAAGTATTTTTCTATTTTCTGATGTTTTTGATTTTCCATGTTAGATTACATTTTCGTGGTTACAATCATCTTGAGTATATAGTCAATAGTCTTAATAATGATGTAAGTATTTTTTTATTTCATTGCAAGTTTACAAATTAACTATAATGAATCTCTAATGATCATAATTAATGTAATTTAATACATTTACCTAATCATTATTTCTTAATGAGGTATGTCATTAAAGAATACGTATTTAAAAAAATGTTACTAATCAATCAAGAGCGATAAACAATGGACATATAGTGTATATCGATATTGACACAATCGCCTACGTTATTTACGTGCCCATTACTATTCACTGTCGAGTATCGAGTACGCTTCGCACCACTATACTGACGCCATTTTTGTGTTGGTTGTTGAAAAGCAATACCCTTTCTCTGTCTTTGCCCTTACGAAATTCACATTTTCGTGTTATTTTAAGTATTAATCATCATTTAGTGTATAAAATTATCATCAGATATATGTTCAGCAATCAGAAAAATTTTAAAGTGGTTCAATACATTGTGATAAAGTGATTAATTCGTCTGCGCGGGAAATGTGTTTTAACCGAGTTGATTTTGTCAATACGTTGAGACGATAAATATAAGGTTCGTATAACCTAAACAGAAATTTAACAGAAATGATTTCTCATAAAACTCCAAGGAAAGTGCGGCTGCCCAGAATGCCAAAAAACATAGAACGTCTATACAAAGAAGGAAAATGTCGCGATTGTACTGTTGTTGTGACTCGAATGGATTTTGCCAAAATATTAGGTAAATTTACTAAAGTGAAGATACAGTATGAAAGCAATTCTACCCCGAAAACGAAAAAAGTTGAAGCTATTTCTCCAAATTCAAATGCCCGATTAAAAAGAAATGAAAATGGTATGGTACTTCTGCATAGGAATGCTTATAAACCGCACCCAGTAAAAGAGCTTATTATCTCAAAAAAGGATAAGGCATCAATACCGAAACCAGCATGTAATGTCTTAAAAGAGAACAATAGATTGAAAAAGTCTCCAATTGTGAAAGACAAAAATTCCAATTTAAATATACCTAATTTCACTGGAAAATCTTTAAAATCAGCTACAAATTTAAAGCAATATGGTATCATATTTGTAAACCCATCTCAGGCTCGTTCAAAAAATGACATGAAAAGTAAAACATCTCTTGATGAATTGTTGCCTTTAATTAATAAAAGTATATTGCCAAGTGAAGATTGGTATATAGAGTATCTTCCTTTAAAAGATGAACCCACTGATGATAAGGTGTATGACAGAATAGCAGCGGAGCTAGAAGACCTTATGTACAATGAAAAACCTGACGTGAAGCCCGCCAATTCAGTTCAGAGTTCAGAAACAGGAAGTAAACCTGATGAGTTTCCTTCAATTATGGATATCTTAAATGATGATTCAAGTGAAAGTAAGAAGGAAAATAACCAAAGCAATTCAGTAGAATTTAAGTCAAATTTAGAGTCAAGTGATGTGGAAGCAATGCTTCTTGGAAAACCTGGCATCCCTGATGATGTCAAAGAATCTGTCACAGCTATGGAGGTGGACACCAGTGATGTTACTAATTTGATTGAAGATGTCGCCCAGCTTAATGCTATTCAAGGAAGTATATCCAATCAAGTGCCAGGTACGGTTTCCGAAGAATTTGAGAATCCTAACAGCCCATCAATTTTAGATGAGGCTTTGAAGAAAGGAATTGAAGAGCATTTACCCTTGCCCAATTCACTAGTAGAATCAGATCCAGTTAAAATTGACACAAATCAAACTGCAGCTACAGAATCTCAAACAAGCAGCAAAATTGAAGAAGAACCTATCAAAAATTCCAACCTGAAAGACACTAACAATACAATCATCACAAATGGTGATAAGACTGCAAAACAGAAAGATATAACCCATGTTACATTCACGAAAAAAATTAATGGAACTTGTCAGAAGTCTGTTACACTTCCTAAAAACATGAAATATAGTATAGAGATAGAGGGGAAACAAGTAGAATTAATAGGAGCACCTAAATTTATATCAAGCCTTGACGATTTAAATGTCCTTTTGCAAATTGTTGATGACACTGAATTGAAGAGTTTGTACATTCTATATTAGAAATATTCTGTTATTTAATTTAATCACACATAAATTTGTACAATAACAGCCTAATATTGTGTTGAAAATTTTTGAACATATTGTTCTCTTTTGCTTAATATTGAACTACAAAATATAATACAACTGTCAGGATAAGCTTCCTTAAAGTAACTTCTTACTTTGTACTAGTTGTAATGAAAAAAATTACAAATATGAGCTAAAATCAAATGGTGGTTCAAAGATTCGGGAAAAAGAACTGTACTGTTTTTCATTATGTATTGTGATAAATCATTCAATAAGTTGGATAACACACAACACAGGGATATTTTCACATAAAAGTGAAGGACAGCTTGGCTACCTATGAAACATGAAATTGTATGTTTAATAATTTTCTATGTTATTAAGTTATAGAATATTTTTAATTGTTCAGGACACTCTATACCTCATTTTTTTTAATTGTGTAAAAATATGTCTTAATCTTTTTTACACATAGTAATGAATGTGAGGAAATACTTATATTATTTCTCAGAATCTATCCCAAAAAAATGTGAAATGTATTTTTTTATCATTAGCACACTTTACCACCTGGTGTTTCATTGTTGAATGTAAAAAATGCAAATGTATAAAAACTAAGGACAGAAGAAATATAAATAATGATGTTATCATTACATATGTATTATTTTATATTATGCTTTCTATATTTGTCTACATTATATGTTGTAATCATATTCCTTGGGCGTCAAGACTGTTAGAAATAAATATCCAGGGGTTACATTCATAATATCATTGTATACATAGGTAATAAATTTGATTTTAGTTTAATCTTCTTCATGCCGGTTTACTGTCAGAAAAATTACCATAGTATGTTCGTTAAAGTCAACTTCTGAAACAGCTGATTTCTGCCATCTGATTCAGCTGATTTCTGAAACCGACACTCCAGAGCCAGTCGGACAATTTCGTCTCTTGGTACGTATTGTCAGTATACCTACCTGCTACATTATTACGACGAATTGATATTTGGAAAGGTACACTGTGCCTACCTACAATATATTTATTTCCGTTTAGTGTTGGGGCGCGACAGTTATAATATCGATATATAAAAAGTACTTGCTTGTTCAAGGGGTCTATTCACGAATACTGAAAAGACATTTCTTAATCATCTCTCGGTCTATCTGAGGTTTACAGCAAAGTAAGAGAGAATGGGAGACAAGAGAAATGCGTTGTCAACTTTCATGAAAACATCGAAGCAAACAGGCATATAGCTTACTGGGATAAAGCTGTATTCAAATTTAGAATGGTTATGTAAATTAAACGGATATAGATTTTCTTTGTTCCCATTATCGATTGGGTAATGTAAAGCTGTAACATGGCGGGAAAGGTTACTTATTGCTATTGTTTTGTAGTTGGCTGTACGGAAAGATTGGAATGAAATATAGATAAATGTATTTCCCGATGTAACTTTGTGTCCATTCAAAATATAACTCTTATTGTGTGGTTAATATCTTAAAGACGCATCACTTTTATCTTTGCTAAGAAAAAAAAATCATGAAAGACGATTCACACCATTCAATAATTCACCAACCATGTGAACCAGGTAAACGTATAGACCTATCAAATCAACTGGTTTCTGTGTTTTTTCTAAATTAAAAGAATAAATTATCTCGTATTGTTATCGTATCGTTATTGATGAAAACCATGGCAAAAAGTACCAATTTATGACTCAACTTAAGACATTAATAAATTATTTAAACCTCCAAAAATATTTGCATCCGTAACCGTAAAGGGTTGCCATAATTTTTTTTTCTTTAGTCATTGGAAAGGTGTATTAGAAAAAAAACAATGGTGGGTAGATACTAAAATGAAGTAACTAGACGTTCGCTGCGAACTTAAACCTCGCAAAATTATTATTTTAAACATATCTGAAAAGCGACTTATCCGCTTTGTTGGCCCATGAATTTAAAGATTTTGACAGATCCTACATACCTTTTAAACTTTATCAAAATAAGATCTACGGTTTGAAATTTATCGTGTTAAATAATACATATACCTACATATATAGTCCCTAGTTGATTTGTAGACTTCGTGCGCTCATCTACGATATATTCGATACAAAAAGATCACGCAGATATTACTCAGATAGTCCATGCCACTGAAAGCAGAGGCGGATTTTAATGAAGATTTGAATATTATTTTTCTCCACCGGAAAGCATTGGACATTCCAATAAAATAAACATTATTACAGTACCTATCATTAAAATTGTTAACTAGTTTCAAAAACAACACGTAGATTTGTGATGAATCTGCTTGGTTTAACTTAAAACTGTTAAGCTCATTACAATAATATGAAATTACAAACCTATAGTTTTGCGCCGATATGGCCAAAATCAATCTAAAAATTATGTATGTATATGTTTAAGTTATGAAGACATGCTTGACGGTAAAAAGATAATATTGGTCTTAGTTTCTGTCTGCGAATGTCTATATTACCTTTGCCAATTTGTCCCATATATTAAATTATTATGCTACTGCTGATTAAAACAATTTTTAGATGTTAAATGTATAATATTATTGCTCTAGACTTTATTGCCTTATTATATTAATAAATAACTTTGTTTAAAGATGTGTATCTGTGCCCTGAAAATTAGGAATAGGTTTATTCATATAAAACTTTTTGGTAGTGTATTAGGACTATTAAGTATATTTGTTAGCCTTCCTAGTTCTTGCTTGACACAAACTTAGAGAAAGTCTGGCTTCTATTATAATATACCTCTGTATGGTTCCAGTAATCCATATGTTTGTAAGGTTATAGCTAAGTTTTATTTAAGGATATAATTATTATAAAAAAAAAACAATTAGCCTTTCTAAACCCCGCATTGCTCATAGATGTAATGCGAAGAAGTCTTGTTGAATAAACTACTTGTGTGTTTACCGTAAGTTTGTTCCATTTGTATAATAAAACTTTGATGGTATAAGATGTCATGATGTTTTATTTAAAAATGTGCTCATAGCATCACATATTTGTATTGTTTGTTGAATGGATTATAATTTGTTGGGTAACTTGTTTGCGTTCCTTCTTTAGTGACCGATATGGTCGCCACATCGCATGCAGCTCCGACTATCTGATGCAAAGGCAGATCTTGGTACTTGACTAAAAATGTTGCAAGTGCACCAACAAAAGCATCACCAGCTCCCTGAAAAAGTTTCAGTTTTAAAGATAATCGTTATTTCACGAGAACTGTGAAAAAAATGTGACAGAATTTTATAGACAGGTTATAATTTATATCGGTAAGGCTAGGCTATTCACGAACTTTGGTAAGATATTAATTCTCATCTCTGTCAGAAGAGAGAGATCATACTTTATTCCTTATCAAAGTTCATGAATATCCTGTGGGCTAAAGGTACTTTTATCTTAAATAAAAAACTATAATCACTGTGGTATCGACAGGAATGACGGGTTCACAAAAGACATGAACTGGGTTTGGATCTTTTTTTGATGAATAAACAGCTCCTTTATCTCCCATTGTAATAATTACAATCTCACAACCTTTATCTAATAACTTTTTTAACGCATCAGCAGCATTCCTGTAAAATTAAAACGTAACAATTTTACGAAATTCGACCTAGGTACTCAAAAAAAAACACTATTTGTAGCCAAATGAACAACACGTGTAAGCTTCTACCATGGTACGTGAATTTGTTCTACAATTGGTATAAATGGCGAATTAAATTGCACTTACGAAATATCGACATTCAGGTCAGTTAGTAACGAAGCTTCTGGTTCATTCACACATAGAATAGAACAATATTGAAGTAACTCGTGTATATCTTTCCGAGCTGGGGCAGCATTTAATAATTTTAACTGAAATCATAAAAAGTTAAAATATTGTCCATGATCGGCAATATTCATTTGTGTGACTTCCTTGTTGGTATCGGAAGATCATATAGTTAGGTAGGTACTTACTCCTTTACTTAATTTGAATGCTTCTAATGTTGTCTCGTACGGTGTTTCTAACTGACAAATAAGTATTTCGGCACTCTCTATAATTTTCGAAGCACTTCGCACGTCAACTTTTCCTAAACGTCCATTCGATCCGGGCACTATAACTATTTGATTTTCTCCACTCTCTGACACGCATATTTGGGCTATTCCAGTAGAGACATTTTGTGTTATCTGGACATGAGTCACGTCAATACCTAGGTCTTTAAAGTGATTTCTATAATTTTCTCCCCATTGGTCGTCTCCTGTTAAATAATAAAAATATATATTTGTTAATTATAGTTAAATAATGAATACAATATAGTTATTGCAATATTACAACATTATTGCTACCTATATTGATACATACTAAATAAAGTTTTGTTAATAAGAATAGTCTCAACATTCGCTTGTATCACTTACTCTCTCTGCGGCTAAACGCACTCAAATCTATTATATAAAAAGCTACCCTGCCATATTCGATAAACTAAGTGGCAAAATTAATTGTGCAATAATGGAGTTGCATCTAGTAACCTATAAAGAGTCGTAATAGGAGCATCTCAGAATGCAAAGATAATAATTTGACCCAGAATGTAGTTGGTGGTAGAATGTTCAATAAAATTGTTCTAAAATAACATTTGGGCTTAACTACTAATATTAAATTAGAGCTAATACTCATTAAGGAAGTAGAAAGATAGAATATATATTATGGTAGTAGTTATTTTTTTAATAGGTTGGAGTCTCTTATTCCACAGTCCTCATCACAATACACAGATTTTTTTCTGAATAATTCGCTTAGCAACCCTATGTTATAATCGATTCGATATGTTTTCGTTGTGCCTAAGTAAACCTTTGTCGATGTTTAGGCATTATATAACAGCAACGTCATTTTGTGTATTTTAATGTATTATAAATAAGAATCTTTTTATATATTTTCTTAAATATCTACTGTAAAATATAATTTTTAAACAAATAATCGATATATTTTGTTGTCGATAGTACTTACATCACTAACCGTAGTTATTAGTACCTAGTTACGTAAATATTTTGGTTTACGACTGCGGGCATCTTCATAAAAAATTAACTATTTACATTTAAAAAAAAATGGTTTTACTCACTAGATTTATATAGGTATCACTAGATATCACTAGACTAATACAAATCATAGTAATTTCTGAAAACAATATGTGTCTACATACCTACTTTGCATATCATATAGACATGCCCGCCTAGTTTGGCGGCTGCTACGCATTGATTAGCACCTTTTCCACCAAAGCTAGTTGTAAATTTTGTACCATGAAGAGTTTCTCCGGGCTTCGGTAGTCTTGGTGCATACCTGTACATATTAATTTCACAAGCAATAAAATATTAACTACCTAGGTCAATGTGCTTCTGTTTATATGTATTTTGAGTATGTTTGACTATGTCTAACTTTACTTACGTTGTAAAATCTACGCTGCAAGAACCCAATACAACAATTTTTGACATTGCGTTTTTATAGTCTTCTCAGAGTACAAAAATTAAAGTCCGATATAAAACCACTTCTCCAGAGAGCAAAATGATAATAAGCATGAATTTACTGATAAGAAATTTACTTGGTGGTGTGTGAGAGATAAGTGCTTACTATAGTTATTGTTTTGCTTACAAAAGAGGATCACTGCTATATTGTGGTATAAGATAATATTTTGATAACCTAAAATGTAGAAAACATACACTGCGTCGGCATAGCATTCATTAGTCGTCGGCTGAAGAAGGCATTTTTAATTGTTTATACCATTCGATTCCGACACGACTGAATTTATATAACAAGAGTCGGTATCAACAAAATAAAATTTAATATTTAGAAGAACAACAAGGCAGATTAAATCTTCATAGTTTTGTCACACACATTTTCACAATATTTCTTTTTTTTGTCAACTTAAACATACAACTGAAGAAAAGTTCTAGATTTAAGGCGATACATCATAGATTTTGGGTCATTTTCACTTGGTTTTTTCTCATAAAATATAACTTGCATCGTTTCAATATTTTTGCATATGAAAGTAAATATATTCAATTATATTTGTGGAAGATGAAAACACGATTGGAACAAAAATCCTCGATCAAAAAAATTCAGGAACACAAGTCTAGATTTCGATTATTTATCTCAAACTATAAGGATTTAAAATTTGAATTTTGTACCAAATTGAAGATCATTAAAAAATAATAACTTCTGGAAGATGAAATTTCGATTGGATGTTTTGTTTAGACGTAATTAAACTAAATAGATGAAAACAGGAATTAAAATTGTTGCGACAATAGTACTGGACAGTAGAGTGTTGACACTTTATCTCTGTCTCATTCCTACACGACCGGGTGGGATAAAGCGCTATCCTTTGTAAGCGTGCCTTCACTCCGCGGATCACATTCTCCGACGCAGGACCTGTGCCAATCGCTCCGAGCGTCGTTGAAAAATATTCTGCGAAGTATTTAATTTCCCACATTCATTTTGTTTGAATTTATTTCTGTACATAATTGTCAGCTCAGCTTATTGAATTGTGTCGTTGATCTCTGAATCTTACGCGTCGCTTTTCCGCCGGACGGGGTGATATTACGTAGGTATTTAGGATCGTGGATTTTGATACTTTTTTTTTTTTTGGTACTTTCTGAAATATACCTATTATAGATAGTTTAGGTTAGTTTTTAATACAGTTTTTTTGTTTCGTTTAGTGTAAATAGGTGTATAATTTTACGTCATGATAGCATGTTAAATGTTAGCATGTTAAAAAAAAACCTTGAAAGAGCTTCCCATATGGGACAATTAAGATGGTGGGTACTAATTACACTTACTAATAGATAGACATATAGATGCCTACTGAGATTTTCTCCGCAAACACTGAAGGTGAAAAATATTTCATTTGATACCGGCTTGTGGCGGGGCGGCAGTAGGTAGATAGATAGATAAAACAACAACAAACAACAGCTCCGCCGCCGTCGGTTATACTGTCACTAGTTGTTGCCCTGGTCTTTGCCTACGGAAACAGTACTTTTTACTGGATGATTGTTCTGTCTTTTTCTATAGGTACTTACTCCTAGGTAACTGTATTATTCAGGGTATCTCCTCAGCTGCAAGACGTCGCAGGGTTTATTTTTCTTCGCTTTCTTCATTTGGCACGATCACAGTCATTATCCCATTATTTGATTGTTATTAATTTTTAGGAAAAATAAATTGTCTCCGATATCGTCGTTGACAATGTCCGAACAGAGAAGTGCGGATGGTGTGGAGTCGACAGTTGATATTATGGACTTAGATAGTCATGGCATTATTCCGACGCCGACATCAACGACAACCCAAGATAGAAAACCATATATAGAAAACCATAGGTTCCGTAGCCATTTGGCTACGGAACCCTAAAAATATATGATATACATTACTATGTAAATTACCTTTGATTGAACGAAATCGAATAAGTAATTACGAGTAGATTTTTTAAAACCATTACAAACTTATTCATTTTATACAAAATTTTTGCATACATCCGCAACTATATCATTGCTTATAATGTAATTTAATATATGTATGTTTTTTTGTAAAATTATTTTATTGTATCAAAAACAATAAAATATTCTGATGCGGACTCCATTGCATTCGCAAACTTTATTCGGGTTACGTGAGGTCACGCGCCAGCGGCTACGGTGCGCGGCGATCTAGCGGGGCAAGCGTGGTCGGGGGTGAGCCCCGCGCGGGGTGAGCCTCTCGCCCGCATCGAGGTACATGTAATCTGAATGTAGCGCCTTAATCTACAATGGAAATGGTTACAATCCGTTTACCGGCCGGAAACTGTGAAAACTTCTAGCGTGACGTAACCGGAAGTGAATTTTCAGAGCAATATTAAGTGGCAAATTATCATATTCTTAATCTCTGAACAGGATGGGGTCCTGTTCAGGACACGCTTTTTTAAAATTTAGCGTGTTTAATATTTTACTAATTTCTTACATTACCATGAATACTGAGGTAACTACCAACTAGAGGCATTGACTCCGTTTACCAAAGAGTCTGCGGTCTTATAAACGACAGGCTCATTACATTTCAACTTCATTTTATGAAATTTTCAATCAGAAATATTATGATGATTATGACATTATTATTTATATATTCATGCATTTCAGTTCATTGTCAATGACTCACAGGTTTTGCTTGTGTCGCTCCAGCATAGGCCATGTCTTGCTGCCATATAACAAGTCAGGCCTAATGATGGGTTTATACATAGACTTGCACTTAGCCTAACTGGCATTTTGGGGTCACAAACAATACCCGCACCTCATCCCACTGTGCCCAGACTACTGCTATCTGAGCCTCTGACCTTGCAATTGATGTCTTTGGACGCATGAAGTGCAGATCCCAAGTATTTAAAATGGTCTGTACGCTTGACCAGGTTATCACCTGTGTACAGGTGCCGTACCTGTTTTACAGGCCATGTACTCCGTCTTCTCAACATTCAGCTTCAGATTGCTATCAAGTTGCTGCCACTATAGGTAACACATGTATAGCAACATTATTATAGCTATGATGACCTAATTTCAATATAAGAGTATATCTGTTTGTATCCTAATACATAGGAAGTCTTAATAAAAACAGTGTATTCTTGCACTATGGTCAAATTCCACACAAAAAAAAGGCAGAAAGTGAAACAAATGCATATATTCTTAATGCCTAAAAATACTAATCAATAATGTAACTACTTTGGTTTCAGTTCTCAGTTGCTTTTTCTGTGGGTTTCTCTTCTAGCTGTGCTGGTTTTTCTTCACCCATTTTTGCTGCTATTTCAGCATATTTTGCTTGCCTGTAGTCTTGTTTGGCAGCATCAAGAAGAATATTTTGGATCAACTGTCGGTTCTGAGCCTGTTTATTAATCAGAGGTGGATATGGGTTTCCCTTTAGTTCCAAAACAACTTTATCAGTATTTCTTGTATTTTGAGCCCTTGGTGCCTTAACCAAATTAGTGTAACATGTACTAGACTGTTCATACCGTGGAACAAGAACTTTAAACAATTTGTGGATCAGCTCTTTTTCAAGTAACCAGAAATCTGCAGTTTCCATTGTGGGTTTATGGCAGTCTCCATGACGTATTGCCTCTGATATAAGCTGCAATAAAAAAAAATCATCACGTTAACATAAAAGTAGATGGGATTAAATTTTGAAAAAGTTTAAATAAAAGAGATAAAAAATATTACCCGTTCTGCGTATTGACGAGCTTCGTCTCCTCTATTATAGTTGAGTTCGATTCTTTCATATTTAATGAGACCAGTCACAGTTTTACGTAATTTATCTAGCCTGCCTTCAGGACCCTTGGAATTCCGTAGTTTTCGATGTGTGGCCGGTACAGGAATACGCAATTTTGATACCAATTTTGTGACTTCTGCTTGATTCATAATGATGTTCTTTTCTTAATCGGCAACTTAATACTTATTTTATATGAATCTATATTTTCCAATGCTGATAAAACAAAAAAATACAGGTTAGGTATACATCAAAACAGCAATGTTCAGATCCAGGGCTTGTAAACGTTACCAAATTAACACTAAAAGTAACGTTAAATAACGTTATAGTTGATTGATAACGTTATAAGCGTGATACGGTAATGTAATCTTATAACGTTACCAATTACTGTTATAAATAGCGTTACTATTATGTGAAATAATAATCTGTTCTTTTTTAAAATATAGGTACTTAGCTAAAGTTTGCGCCACGCAACTGTACGACACGTGACGCGATTAGAACTGTTCACGGCGAATCCGTCATTAAATCAATCAGTATGGTTAACGTTACTGACTATAAAAATTAACGTTTAACAGTCTTAACAGTAATAACGATACCAATTTCTTAACGGTAATTCAATATAAAGTTGAGCATGAGCTTCATGGCCTGAGCAGAGCAATGATTCTACTTTCAGTGTCATTGTCATGGATGTCATTATTTCTCACCAAAGTGCAATTTACTCAGTTGTCGGTTTGTCACTGTCGAAGTCATTTTCGAAAAATAATAATTGCCATTCTACAGATATTACCAAAATTGTGGTAAAAATCAAGTACATATACATAATACACTCAATTCTTTGCGAGGTAGTAAAAGCCAACTGTCTCGAAAAGAAAAATATCAACTAATGATACATGTATACAGATATACATAAATTCATGCCTCTTTCCGGGAGGGGGAGGCAGAAACTAGGTACATCTTTCCACTTGCTACGATTCCTGCATAATTCTTTCGCTTCAACCACATTCATAATTCTCTTCATATAAGCTTGTCGGTTTCGGGTACTTTTGACCGTTACAGGAATTCGTGATCTGATCTTTTGGCTAAACGTCTCCTATTTGATGAAGAGAAGGCCACTCACAATAGTTCACACTTCCTTCATATATTTATATATTTATGTACATCAAGGAACAAAAAGAGAATAGAACTTAAATATATAAAAAAAGAGAAAATCAGTACAATGGCACTACTAAATTTCTTCCAGTAGGCCCACGACAGGAAAATGTAAAGAAAGGCGTTGGCTTGTGTACATTACTTCATAGGATCATTTCTATGGTAAGCTCTTCGCATTCAACTTGTTTGTTTCTGTAAGTTACTTCTTTGTTTCATACCCATAGTATAGGTACTTATTATTTGTCCTTTTAGTTGAAATGAAGACTGTCAAGATTTTATTTTATTTTGTTACACTTATAAGAATTCCTTGCCAAATACTGTAAGAGGTGTACTACTACCGTTGTATTTTTGGCGTAAATAAATAAAATAAATAAAAATAAATGATCATTGATTAGTCAACCCGCTTTCGCTCATTCTCTCGATATGATGAGAATCCCGCCACTAAGTATATCTTCTTTCAGATCACAATTCATTCCAAGCCAATATCATGCTGATCCTTATCCTCTTACTCAATCACTTTTACATCGATCATACTCCTAAGCACTTATTTCCATCGCGTTTATTCTAATTTAGTGCTTATTCTGACAACTGTTGGGACCAACACGCCCTTATGCCATGCCAGGCGAGCCTTTGCGGACAGGTTTTGATTATTCATAAAGGGATGTAACGCTCTATTCCCATGTTCTCCGCTTTTTTTTCTCTTCTTTCAATATCACTATCACGCTCTCCATGTAATCTTTGATCCTAGGTAATCAATCTTATGTATACAAAAGACTTCTAATGCAGGTCAACTCTCCGGTTATAGATTTTCCTTGGGCTGACATTACTGAACTGAATTTCAGAATACTTTCGAGTTTGATTGGAAGTCTACTGAGAGCCTCCTATCAAAGCAAACTTTCTTAATTTCTTTCTATTCACAGCTTTCGTCACTAAAACTTTCAAACATTTGTATCACATACAAAAAAACGGTACATGGTCGCAGTCGATTAATTATTATAAATAAGTGTTCCACCTTGGGGTAAAATTTACGTAATATATTGGCAGCCCCGAGAAATGAATTTTCGTACCGCAGGTTTGCTACAGAAGTCGGATCAATTTTGTTTACGTTTTTAGATAGATACTAAGTATTATGACTGAATTCCACTAATAATTACCATAAAATGAAGTTATTGGCACACTTTATTGTTTAGTGAAACCTGCATATCGCATACCTATTGAATTTTTTTCTGGTAAATAATGGATTCCAAAGAAGATGCAGTTTTTGATCTCATTTCTGAGCTGTGCTGTAAAACAGCGCTTAAGTTTAGTTCAAATAGCAATATCACACAGAAGAAACTAGTGAATAAAATGAGGTCGCGATCATATGAAATTATTTTGAAGAAATCGGATTCAGAGATACCTCAAACACACAGAGATCCTTTATCAGATATTCTTTGTTATTACTTTGTTAATCATCAAAATACCAGAAATGTGGCAGAGTACAAGAGATCAGTGGAATTGAGAAATATTATAAGTGCTCTGAGACATAAAGACTTTGGTAAAAATCAAGATCTTATTAATAATATCCTCAAGTTTCTACTGAGTTTGAGTGACTCAGTGAAAAAAGATATCTCGTCACAGCTTTATCAGGTAAATACGTACAAGGAATTGATGAATTTTTTGTTATAACAGTACCTTTGCAAGTTTTTTTTAGGTTTAAAAAACACAATATTATATTTTAGTGAAACTTATGGCGCTTAGCCTAGCATGTACAAACTCATAGGGTGCCAATGTTTACTTTTACTTAAATCTTAATACAAACTCCTGTTACAGAGTCCATTCACTTTTGGCATGTTAGATAATATGTTGCCAAAACCACCCCAGCAATCATTTGGGTCTCCTCAACCGTATCCATACTATCCATCCCATGTGTTTGAGCTGCCATATTCACTGAGATGCCAGGCTAATAGATTGTTAAAAGAACAATCTCAGACATACACTGATTATAGTGTACAGAGCTTTGATTCGAAATCTCGTAAGTATTTTTGGTTGGTGGAAGAAATGTTTATGTGTTTGGCACAGTGTCTCATTATATCTGAGCACTGGTTGTGGAATAGTTTAGGTGCCTGCATAAAAAATGTGAGGCTAGGAACCCAAAAACTATTTTCTCATATCTGTATGTAATCTTGTTTGCAAACTGATATTCTTATAGTGAGGGTTTTGGTTCCAAATAGCTCATTTTCACGCAAGACAGACAAGATATATATGGAATCTTCAAGTTTCCAGCATAAAGATCAGACAGGGTAACCATTACAATTTTTATATTAATATCATAAGTAATGACTTATGTCTTCTTTCTTTTGGCATTATCCTTAAAGTTACATAAGCAACTTTAACCTTGGAATAAAGGGACCTTTTTATTAAAATCTTTTACATTCAGTTCTAGCGGATCTCAACTCAAATTCAAAGCCGCCATCATCAGAACTGAGGACTTTCCTCAGTCCAATGTCAATGGCGTCAATGACCTCGACCCATCTGTCTCCGTATTCTGAGGCTGTATTCAACTACCCTCGTCTCACTTCGCCAAGAGACCTGAGGATACCTGAGTCTAGTCAAGTCAATGTGAAGGTGAATTCAAGAATTTCATATATTTGTCTTTATTATACATACATATCCCTTACGGGTTAGGCAGTGCCGATAGTACTATTATTGTGCGTGCATATCACCACTCTGTAGAGGAGCCCAGGGTATGCTTAATCCTGGATTGGGTGAGTCAGGTTTTTACACAAAGTGCCTCCCATCTGACCTCGGCAACCTTTGCAGGGGAACCTCAACCGTATTGGATTGATCATGGTTACACCTTCAGTTGCCTAAATTTGCAGGTTTCCTCACTATGTTTTCCCTAACCGTAAGAACATCACTTAGTTTTGAAACTAATGTACATAACTTCGAAAATAATAATCATTGTTATATGGCCGTGGGGTGGGATTCGAACCTGTGCCTTTTTGCGTCTCGTGCATTTAAACCGGGCACCCTACCGATTCGACCACCAATGCTCAGGTTCATATATCCATCTTTATATTTCCAGGTCTCTTTTCAAAGTACATCAGCTAAATCGGACGTGCAGGAAGTGTATCGAGCGAGCGGTGATGAATGTACAGTCGACATCTGGGAGCTGGCCACGCAAGTTGATAAGGATATACCTGAAGACATTTGGGAGTTTGTGGGTTAGTCTGATAATCATGAGTGTATTATAAAAAAGTGAATTCATGAAACTTAATGTGTTCATTCATTTATAAAATCACATCTATATACTCTTTGCTTGATGATAGAGCCAGCAGTCTTGTAAGATTGTTCAGCTGTTAGGCTTAATGATAGAATTGAGATTCAAATAGTGACAGGTTGCTAGCCCATTAGTCGCCTTTTACGACATCGATGGAAAAGAGATGGAGTGGTCCTATTTAATTGCTAGCCCGTCGCCTAAAAGAAGAATCCTAAGTTTATAAGCCTATCCCTTAGTCGCCTTTTACGACATCCATGGAAAAGAGATGGAGCGATCTTTTATTTATAAATATAAAAAAAAACTTTAAAATACATAAAAGGGTAATAACATTTTGTGTCGCAGATATTTTGCAGATACCTTGTAGAAGAAAGGCACTCAACTTGTGCCCTGTGGTATCTGGCACTGTAAAATAAGACCTTTCATCTTTTTGATGTTGAAATAGTTTACAACCATTATCCAAGTGGGGTTAAGTTATTTTTGGTTGTCATTGTTTCAGACGTCAAATGGGCGTGGCTTCGTATAAGTATGGGATAGACGTTATGTGCAAACGAACCCCAGCCCCCTTAAAATTACACGCGCTACGCCGTTTCCATCGCGCTCAGACCTATCGCTGTCACATTTCACGTCATAATAAAAAGCGGAACAGTTTTTCGAGGTGATAAAAACGGCGTCGCGTGTGCCATGTTACGGGGGCAGGTGGTGTATGATGGATGATGAGCATGACAATATATTAAATCCATATCTTAATTTTAAATTTCGCAGCAAAACTTCCGCCAATAGTCGATCGCCAGTTGATAGCGAGTTCTCCGCGGGAGATGCGACTGTGGCGCCATCTTCACGAAGATGTATTGTCAGAATGCCACGTTATATCCGAGCAACAGTTCATACGGCACGTGATGTACCTCATAAGTAAGTATTAGTTGGTTATGTTTTCCCAAAATACCCTGCAAATGTTGCGGACGTCGGATGGGAGTCGCTTCATGTAAACGTAACCTCACTCAATTCAGGTTCACGGTCAAAGAGTCCCCCTTACTCCTCTCCAGAAAGGTGAAAATGTTATCAGGACTAAAGTTAGGAGGAAAGTCCTAAAACCAGTAGGAGAATGTCAGCTGATAGCAAAGGAAATGCGAGTAGATGTTTTGATGTTTTTTGGTTGCCAGAACCAATTTTCTTCTCAATCTTGATTTGACCAAATATAATGTTTATTATTCGTAATCTCATACAAAATATACATTTTATCTTTCAGTTGGTATAGAAACTAACTCGTTTCCATTCAACACGGAGTGGAACTGCTTCACCATGAGGGAGGATCTGATCCTGGAAGGCATTTCTAAAGGGAAGATCAGGGGTTACGTATCAGAATTGTTGACTGTTGGAACGTATTATAGGAGGCTGTATGCTTTCGCCTTCAACCAGATAAATGATGACCATTTCAGTACGCGAGGACTGGTTTATGAGGTAATAACGTGTGTGTAATGTTACATACATACATACAGAAAATCACGCTTCTTTCCCGGAGGGACTACCTCTTTCCACTTGCCACAATCTCTTTTAATGTTAACTTTGTAATGTTAGTTGGAATATATATCATAAAATCCCTTTTCTCTTCTTATAACCTTCTTGTCACTACTTAAATAAAAACGTAAATAATATACAACGAAAGGGTCAACAACCTGTCACTACTTGAAACTCAATTCCATCATAAAGCCATACAGCGGATTCTTTTCAGTATTAGCGAGATTATTAGCTCTGACTACTCCTAGGTATATAAGTAAAACGTAATATTAAAAAAAATGTCTTATAGGTTACTCCTCTCTTAGTTTTTTTAATTAAATTATGTCACACAGGCGGCGCGAGAAGTAATAAGACGTTATCTCTTAGAATTTCGTCTGTTAGTCACCGAGATTTACGAGAAATGCAACAAATCGTCGGTAGATGGCGTTAACTGCATCCCCACTCTTCTACAAATCTTGCATCACGTCGAAGCCCGCAAATATGAGATCGAAACAATTGTGTCCATTTACAAGATGGCCGATGCTGGTAAGAATTTTTTCCTCTATTGTAATCGTCGTTATTTTTATTACTTTTTTGTTACTAACAAAATGGATGAATATCTGAAATAAAATTATTATATTCTATTCTACTAATAACTAGCGACCCGCCCCGGCTTCGCACCGATAGCATTTATACATATTATACAATTATGACATACATAGGTGTGAAAAAGACAGATCATAAAATGTATGCGTTTGACATGTTTTACAGAGATCAAGCTATATTTTACAGACTAAACTGAACCATTGTTAAATAGATGGCGCTATTTAGAATTTCCTAAATATAACTTTTTTTTTCAGAAACGGACACAACCCTACCTCAAGGCGCGGAACTGATGTCATATCTGTTCAATGAAATTTACTTGGTCACACATAAGAAGACCGCCTTTACTATGTTCAATTCATTGGTTTCTCTATGCAAGGTTTATTTCAAGTAAGGATGCTATATCTGAATACAATTTTCTAATCTTAGAAATGACCAAATGTGTCAGAAAACTAATAAAACAATAAAGTTTTCATTATACTAGTTAGGCCTCTGTGACGCAGCGGTAGTGCGCTTGTCTGTAATACCGGTGGCCCGGTGAACCTCCCGGGTTCAAATCCTGGCCAGGGCATGTTGAGAATCGACCTTTCTCTAATGAAAACATCCAATACCCGGGGTATTGGATGTTTATGTATATAGGTAGATATTTATTATTAAATATATTATCGTTGAGTTAGTATCTAGTAACACTAAAAGGCCACGTTCAGCTGTTTGGCTTAATGATATAATTGAGATTCAAATAGTGACAGGGTGCTAGCCCATCGCCTAAAAGAAGGAAGACCAAGTTTACAAGCGTATCCCTAAGTCGCCTTTTACGACATCGATGAAAACGAGATGGAGTTGTCCAATTCTTTTTTTATTGGTGCCGGGAACCACACGGCACGAACCGAATTGATATCGGTGATATTTAATCAAAATTACGCGATCTATTTTAGATTCATCGAGAGATTTATATTTGAAGGCGAACTGGACGATCAATTCAACGAATTTTTCATCAGAAAAGATTCTCAGTACATCAATAGCAGGTCCAAGCGTTATTGGGACAAAGGTTTTCATATAACACAGAGCGTGGCAATACCGGACTTTCTTAGACCTCTGGCTAAGTTTATCTTGCTCTGTGGCAAGTCGCTGAGGCTGTTGAAGATGTGCAATCCTTCTGTAAGTATTTTACATTAAAGTACTCTAGTAGAT
Source organism: Amyelois transitella (assembly GCF_032362555.1). NCBI lineage: Eukaryota > Metazoa > Arthropoda > Insecta > Lepidoptera > Pyralidae > Amyelois > Amyelois transitella. Next base: position 2,609,299 of record NC_083518.1, on the reverse strand, counting down.
TCAATTATATTTCTTTATAAGGATTAGGGCACGGATTTAATCGCTCTACGGAATTCTGTTAAATCTTTTGTTTTTTTGTACCGTAACTATTAGCGCTAGTGGGATCAGAAATCAACTTACCTCAGAATCTAATGTAAATCAGACTCAACCCAGATTACAATTTGGTCTGAACACAAACCTCTCGTTCACCGGCGTTTTGCTTCTGCAGTCCATTTCTTTAGGTATTGAAATAAAAGTTAATAATTTTAATACGTCTTTTTGTTGAATAATACATTTAGAAATATATAGGCGTGAGAAGTAAAAGCTAAATTAAATAACAGATGTCATTATGAATTACTTTTGATTTTAACCATACATTTACCATCAATATTATTTACTTTTTTCTCTCTTTGTAGGTACAAAGGATTATATTATTTAGAGTTTTAGATTATTATTTTACAAAGGATTATATTATATTAGTAGATTATATTAGATTCTGAGTCTGAGTTATTCTGTTTAGGTAAACAGATAGAAACGTGGACCCCATAAAGACCTGATAAAGAATGTATCACTTCAACAGGACCCCCTCCTGCTGCTAATCTCATCAGACCACCCCTCCATATCGTGCTGCGCCAGCTTCGAGGCGCTGTCGCGGCAGCAGCGGCTGCTGGACGTGTACCGCACTCGCTGCTTGTTCGTCAGCGGGGAGCCGGCCAGTTTCCAGCAGATCGTGTTGAAGAGGGAAGCCGAGAGGAAGGCGTTCACTGAAATGGCCGCTTTGAAGCAGGCCGAGACTATGGATAAAATTGTTGGTAAGTAGCTCTGATAGTTTATCTGTTTATTTAATAAAGGAAATGTAATTTGGTATGGAACAAAAACTGAAACTGTTAAAATCATTTTTAGTAATAAAAATACTTCCTTTTCTGGTCCTAATTTTACAATGAAATATTTTTTTCTGTATTAAAAATTTTAATGCAATTTATTGACCCTTATTAGTCTCATTGGAATCAGGATAACGTGTATAAAATGGTAAACGTAAGATCCCAAAGTCATAGGTAAAGGGAAACAGGTATGTGGGATGGGAAGGTAATCAAAAATGTTTGCGGTTTGAAGTTTGGACGAAGAGATACAGTGGGTAGGGAATGGACCACAATTGAATAGTAAAACATTTTCTGTATTATGTACTTCCAGGAAGAGTGTCTGAGGTCCGCCTATGATAACGAATCAAAGTAAAGTTATAAGCACAGGGAGCGACTTGTCTTTGTTGTTTTAAAATACTTTTGTGCCTTGATAGTAGAGTCAATATTTCTTTTTCAGCTGAAAGAAAAAGATTGGCACAACTAATCATAGCCGAAAAACAGCATTCGCTTAGAGTTCTAGAAGCGGCGATGGCTGAAACTAAAGCAGCCAAGAGTCGATCGAAACGAAGTGAGAAATTGAGGAGTGATTTAGAGAAGGCAGCAGACGCTGTAGGAGATCAAATTGACGCCAAAATTAGAGACGATGAAAAGTAAGTCTATTGAAATAACTTTCCTTTCTCAATAGGTTTAGTAAAATAAATAACATACCATTGCAGTGATTTTGATTAACGAAGTTTGCAAATATACCAGTAACGTTAGCAAAGACGAGCAGGTCTTTTACCAATATTTTTGTGCTCGCCACGATTTCTGTATACTTAATTTGCTATTTTTATATTCTGTGTATAATTTTTTCAGAAACAAAATCATGGAATATTATTCAAAGCTTAATATAGAAGTGGAGAAAAGTAAAATTCATACAGAGTGGAAGATAAAACGGTTGCAGTTAGACGAGAGCAGGATACAACTTCTATCCACTGAAGAGAGGAATTTGAAACGGGAAAAGTTAGAACTAGAACATCAGAAAAACGAAGAATGTATGGCCATGTCTATACAGAGTTTAGATCAAGATGATGTTAATGATAGTAAAGATGTTTTGTCAGATCATGCATCTGAAGTAGAAGTTAATGTCACAGATCTTAATGAACAAGGAAGTATTAAAGTCGAGAGTCATAACGTTTTCAGTGCTATTTGTAATGCAGCAAAAAGTATTTTCGGAGGAGCCAAAACTGATGATAAATGTGATAATACAAAGACACTCGATGCGCAAGGAAATGTTGTCGGAACGCAAACTACGTCTAGCGCTGTCATTGGTAGAGATTTGAATGAAGAGTACGATAATATGGAGTTTTTGAAAATGCGACAAGAAGCTTTAATGAATAAGCAAAAGGTTATGGCTCACGAATTTGGACAGACAGACAAAGAGAATAATCAAATGAAAGTTCCGTCATTAACTGATGTAGTTGATGAAGAGAATAATTTGCAAGATTGGTCAGCGTTTGCTGAAGCTAGAAGAAACAAATTGAAAGTTCTTGGGGCTGAGTTTGGGCTTGAAAAGTCTGAAAATACAAAAGCAGCGCCTATAACTGATGCCCAGAAAGAAGCCTTGATAAATAAGCAGAAAGTTTTAGGTGTAGAGTACAATTTACCTCCTGAGAAAGTTGTAAGAAATGATCCAGCTAATATAGCGCAGGAGGAGGCTGTAAGGAATAAGAAGAGAGTGTTAGGTTCGGATATGGAAGGTTCGAGAAGTGATATCAAGAAGAGTTTGACGCTGAATTTGAAGCCGTATGGAGAATGTTCTAGTAATAGTGTGGTGACGCCCAATACTGGGGCAGTGACGCCGGGCGAATTGTTTCCGAGGGTAGGTTACTGATTTTTTGACATTTGTGTATTTTAAGTACGAACTTATTTCAAAAATAAATTGTGGCAATTATAAGTAAATGATACATTATTTTAAAGATAATCTTATTTTTTTTAAAGCATATAAATTTTCTTCATGTTGCAATTGAGAATACGGTATGAAGAAAGAGAGAGGCATATCAACAAATAAAAGAATTAACAGAGAAATAAGATGTGCACTAAACTCGACCGAAGGAGAGTTAGCTATTAATTTAAGGAGAAGAAATATGGAGCGAATATTGCTTGTGCGTTTAAAATTAAAATGCCTTTGCCTTAAAATGTATTAATGTATTTTTTATTTCAGCTGGACTTAGAAACCCCAACAACAGCGGATATCCTCCTTGAAGGACCAATGACAAGTGACATATTTACCCCCCGAAGCGAATCCAAAGAATTAGAATCAACTAAGACCATAGACAAAGAGTACATATCATCCGACGGCTTTACCTTTCCCATCATAGACGATGAAACTATCGAATCAGAAATTACTAGTGACGCGCAAATCCTAAGTCCAGAAAATTCTCCTTCAAAAACCATAGATATAGTATTTCGTAAAAGACTATCAAAGAAATACTCCGTCTTTGATATCTTAGACGGTTCATATAATTTGGATGATTTCGATCCGTTCGGTATAAAAAATTTAGAGAAATTTTCAAAAGATCATCTAAATAAAAGGATGGATGAAGACATGGCGTATTCTTGTTACACCCACCCCGCTGTCATAATGGAGGAAGTGAGAAAGTCGCCGTACACGAACATTTTCGCACATTTCGGACCGGAAGAGAAGAATGAGAGGATAACTAGTGATAATATTGCGACTTTGACCGCGTGCCTTCAAAGATCCGTAATGTTACCTCTGACATATCAGTTAGAAGTTGTTAATAATTCGATTCTATCATATTTCTTGGTGAATCTTGATTTGTATGAGCACTTGAGGTGCTTGAAAGATTATTTTTTCCTAATGGATGGAGAGTTCTCTAGGAGTATATGTCATAATCTATTTTCGAAGATGTCGAGGACATTGAATCCGCATGAGCTGTTGAACTTTGCGTCGTTACATAGTATTTTGGATAAGGCTCTGGGATCGTCAATATCACGTAAGTTAAATTTTGAAGTACCTATTGTTGATAAATGTAAAATGATGACAATGTTTTACTAATGCGGTGAAACAAAATAGTCTGCGTTATATTGTGACTAATTTTTCTATATTTATTAGAGATATTCCTAAAGTGTATTATCTCTGAAAGACGCATATTTTCCGTTAAAGTGGAATAAGATGATTTTTTTAGTCGCTGTCGTAGGAGGCGACTAACGGAAGCTACACAGAGAGTGAGAAATCTCTTTTTTACATATCCGAACACAATACGGCCAATTGGTCAACTTTAAATCTATCAAAAGTAAAGGAGTGAGGGAAATGCAGCTATATTTGCTGCAATAAACAGTTAATTATCTTATGAACCCTCCACAGATGTTCACAAATTCTCCGAAAAACTGTCATTCATGATGTCGGAGCCCCCCCTGAGCCTGCAGCACAGTTCCCCGGACGCCCTCGCGTGCCTCTCCCTCACTTACGCCGTGAAGTGGCCGCTCAATATTATATTGTCGAATGAAGCTTTGTTAAGATACGGAAGAGTGTTCCAGTTTCTACTCAAAATGAGGAGGATTTTCTGGGTGCTTGGGGAGGATTTCGAAGTGAGTGTTGTAATTTTATTTTGGTCTCTCTTGTTGGTTTACATATAACGTGTAAGTTTGCTGTCTGCGATCGTGTTTTATAATTTACTAGCTGTTTCTATAAAAGTAGCCTATGTTGGTCCAAAAGGTTCATTATTTTTTTTAATAGCCAAAAAAGCTTTATCCTTTTAAAAATCTGTCACTAACTCTGTTCAGAGTTTTGTTATAAAACGAGTCAGTGTCATCTTTATATTAAATTCTAAAACACAAATAATAATAATACTTTATTATATAATTCTGATAATATCTAAGTTTCCCAATAGAGTTACAGAATCGCAGCAACACTTGCACATAAAAAAAAAACACTAATCAATTTCAAATACTAAATCTACGAACATTTAATAAAATAGAACGTACAATTCCAGATCCTTAAACTCTCAGCGAAGCGGCACTCGAGAAAACTCCAACGTTCGCCGCAATACAGAACCGTTCAAATATACCGGCACATCATGGCGGCCATGATACGAGCGTTAGACAACTATATAGTCACCACTTGCATACTAACGTCGTGGGTGGAATTCGAGAATGATCTGAAGAAAGCCAGAACTTTGGACGATTTGTACGATTGTCATGTGGTGTATATAAAGAAAGTGCTGTTTAGGTGCCTTTTAAATAACAGATCGACGCCTGTGATGAAGTTACTCAATGATATATTCACAGTGATATTGAAGTTTAGTCGCGTTTTGAAGGCCGGGTGAGTTTGGAGCATTTATTTTTTGAGTGTATTTGAGATAGGGATGTTTATTTGTCCTTATACTCTAGCCCCCTTACGCGACGCCGTTTTTATCGCGCAGAAAACTATTGCTGTCCCGTTTCACATCATAATAAAAAGCGAAAGAGCGATAGCTTGTCTATGGCAATTGCTAAACATTATTACCTAATGTGGCGTTTGAATTATTAATATGCTCTTGACTTCTTGTTAAAACCACAACCTATGCAGGTATATCTGTCAATGAATTGTCCAAATAAATAAAATCTTAATCTGAAATCACAGCTAAAAGTAAATTATTTATCTTTAATTCAGCTTTTACAATCACTGTCTCCATGTTTATTCCAGCGAATGGCACCAAAAGGAGCCCAACGGCCACTTCAAGCACACCAGCTTCAATCAGCTCCAGGAATTGTTCCATTTGTTCGAGAAACTTGCTAAAGTCGTCCACAAAGTCGTCACGAGACTCATGGAATGCGGCTACCAACGCCATCTGGCGGAACTTCTGACTATGATCAATTTAAACGGATACTATGATCCGGACAGGACGAAAGATGAACATAATGCCAGCGCTAAGGAGAATACCAGTCTTAATTTGTCAGGGTTTTAAAATGTTCGGTAGTTTTGTTATTTTATGCTGAGATAAAAGGTTGTGGATAGGTGTCTCTCGTATAGAATACGACAAAATGTAACTAGTTTTCTTTGTGTGTTCATTCAACTTCCATTTTGTGAGATCAGGCTCAAAACGGCTTAATAGTCAGCTACTTAAACAGCCTTAACATATCTGAGACTGTAAATTATTCGTAGAAATGATATACTTCTTTCTTAGATGTTCTTATCGTATGATGGATATTATATTTGTTGTAATAAATAATTTATTTTGAAATCAATACTCAAAAATATTTATTATCATTCTGAAATCATGAATTGCATTCGTGCTATAGTTGTATCGATGATTCGATGAGCTTGTATGGAAGGTTTGATGAATGTGGATGAAGCAAAAAAGTATGCAGAGATCGTAGCAAGTGGAAAGATGTAGTCTCTGCCAACCCCTTCGGGAAAGAGGTGTGATTTATGTTTTATCGTCAGTTTGATTGTTACGTTTGCTAACTTACTCATGTTGTCATTCGTTTTTTTAGAAAAACATAGGTATGTAAAAAGTAACGTAGCGAATTCGACTCGTGAGCTATCATGTAATCCATTGCCTTATATTTAATTGTCATTATTAGATTTAATTGTGATATTAATTGTCCCACCAAGAGCTTTATGTTTTAACATTGTAATCTCGGTAATTTGTTTATTATTAAGAATGTTACTTTAGTTTAATGTTGCATTTATTAATTAGTCTTAATTAAGCCTGGGTCGTAGTTAGGGCATTTTGCGCCAAGCCTTTCTTATAAACATCATAAACCAAAAATAATAATAGTAAAACAAATTAAATGTTGAGCGTGTAATGCGAGCATAGAGGTAGCGAGAAATATCTGTAAATGCAAGAAACGTTGCCCTTTTATGGCCCTTAATAATGTCTCATGTAAATAGTGTTAACCTTTTGTATTATTGTTGGTTTATAATTATGTCGCTGTTCACGCTATATTATTAAACTTCTTTTTACACAAAGTGATGTATTATTTTGTTCTATTCACATCTTGTGTTATTTGGGGACGTTTTAATCTGATCCCAGCCATAAACCAAAGTTACAATACGACTTTTTAAAGTTAAGCCGATGTATATGTACCTGCCTCAATGTCAAAATTTGTATGGCGCGTGTAGGCAATGGGCCATATAACCCAGCTATATAACAGATGCCAGCTGGCATTTGCCTGTTAATATTTGTATACAAATAAAGAAGGTGCCTATAACGCGAAAATTTTTGACCCTAACAGCCTAGCCTTTATTTGGATCCGCGAACTGATCTGTCCGGTAAATGTACTACTAATAAGAGCGAGATAGCCGTAGACATTTCGTTTTAGGATTTAAAGTTTAATGCACTTGTAATAAGCTCGTTATTCTATTGAGTATTCGTTCTGTTTGATTCGGTTGTAGGTTGCACTATTCCTCGCTGTCGATAATAGCCGATGCGTCTTGTACTGTACATGGGTCAGATTTATCTATAACTGATTAGCCTCGTAATGTTAGGTCCCGGTTGCATCCTCACCTCTGGAGAAGATCCAGAGGTGCGCAAGTCAAGTCACACTTCCGCAACGTTTTTGATTTGAAACTGCTTATTTATCGGTTCTAACATATTCAGTTGCCTGGTTTCCTCACACAGTTTTCTTATTACGAGAAATATACACATTTTCTTTGCCTTAGTCTTTGTCTATTTCATCTGAGGACCAAGATGAAATGACTGATATGATATAACTCTCAGTCTTAGATATAACCATCTAAGTCAGACCTAGGTTAAAATATACATGTAAATGCGGTTGATTATAATGATGTGATAACGGTATGATAATCATATTTTCCAGTGAATTGCACGACCGATCGTAATCTGTCAAGAAACCACGTTTTTACCTTGGGAATATGCAAATTTCAGTAGTTCCAAGAATTTACTATAAGGACATCTGTTTACCCTACGCTTATTTTGAGAATGTAAACGGTTTAAGTGATATTTCGTTTGCTTTTATGGTGCTTTTAAAAGCGCCATCTATTGTCGAATAGCTACACTATTAATTTAGTAGCGCTCTCTGTTAAAGAAAAGTTGAGACCCCTTTTTTAATTTTAATATTTTATCAAGTTAATCAGTGATATCTATGTAGATCCCTAGTTTTATTTGAAATAAAAACTTGTGTAATATTTTCGTTGATTTAAATTTACTAAATGGAATTCCTAGGTAAATTAATTGAGTTGCTGAATAATTCCGCTGCGACAGTGGCGCCAATATTTTCCTTATATCAGGGTGTGTTTTCACGAATACTTCATTCTACCGCAATTCGTCCTAAGGTGAACATCCTTGCCTAATCTAACCAGTGCGAGTGACATTGAAGTGAAAGCCAACATTTGCTTTACTTTACTCTCAATAGCTTCCGAAGAGACATTGATTGACGACTTATATTTTGAACAAGAAAATATTTGTGAAAATAAAAGAGCGGCTACAGGACTTCAGTGATTATTTACATATCGATCCGCGAGTTTCCGCGAACATCGTACTTTCGGTCCGCGGCCGGCATCCTCCAAAAACGTTAAGACTCAGGAGTAACCGTCTCCGCCACCGAGATGGCGTTCATGATGCCTGTAGTGAAGAACGACTGGGACATTTACAACTCGCAGCGGTCCCGGCGGGAGTCTTCGGAGAAGTCAGGGCCGGGGGTCGGTCGGGTGCGAAAAGTGTCCGAGTCAAGGTCGGAAGGCCCCGGTTTGTCGACAGCGGGGCACCGCGGCCCGCTGAGCCCTCACCGCAGCGCCCCGGCGATGCGCTCGCTGTCCTACTGCCGCGCGCCACCGTCGCGAGCATCTCTTCGCGCCGCAGACAGCCCCAAGGGCTCGGCTAGCCCCCAACGGTCGCGAGAACCAGAGAAATTCCACAGCAGGTTGGTCGAGAAATTGAAGCGGGCGCTCGGTCGCTCGGATACGCGTCGGGAAGAACGCTCCTCGTGAAATAACGAGTGCTTGTGTGCAGGGCGCGAGCGGAGTCCCCCGAGAGGCGCCACTCGCGCTGCGCCGCCTGCATGCCCTACCTGTGACCGCCGGCGGCGCCACACCATCTGTGATATGTACCCGATAGTCCACGAGAGCGCCGCGAGCGAATGCTGACCGGCCCTCGAAGGTCGGAATAACCCTACACTCGGTTCGCTTTAACTGTTGCATGTCTGCGAATCACGGTTGTCAGTATTAGGTTGTACGATGAATGGTCTAAGACTGTTATTGTAAGGCGAGACGGGCCATTCAGCTATGTGTATTCAATATTCGGCTGTAGCGCCCGAGTCTGGCAGGTTTGCGAATGGTATCTGTGATTTGTTATTTGTACCTAATTAAATGGTGTTATTTATTTTAGATGATCATTAACTTCACAACCGCATATGTGAATGTCGGCGTTAGTTTTAATAACACGAGCATCTGTAAGTTGGAACATTTTATGAAAGTGTTCAGAGTAGAGAATATTATAGAGTCATAGTGAGAACTGTCGATATTGATATTTAAGACAGAGTATCAGTTATTGCTAGAATAGGTCCGAACAATTGCTGATTTTCATTTTAATAAGAATTTTGCATGTTTCTACTTACGATATAAATGCTGTTTGACTGTATAAATGGACCAGCTTTATTATATAGTATTAATATAATGTTAGTTATAAAAGATACAGTAAAACTGAACCAAAATTTACTAAGTCTAGGATGATAGAGGGGGCTAAATTGGGCCATATCTCTGCGAGATTGCTGTGGGTACAATTAGGTGCACTGATGCAGATTTTTTTTGCATCTCTAGTTCCTTTTTAATTTTAAGCGATCTGTTTTGCCATTCCGAAGTTTAACAACAAACGCCAACAATTTGTCAATAAACGAAAATACGTAACAATTATTGTTTATATTTCCGAATGGAAAGCAGGATAAGTTTAATCTGCCATGGTACTAAAAATATGTTTAGATTTATAATGGATCGGGTATTGCAGAAAGGGTCTTAATGATGACGCAAAACAATTTGCTAAAATTAGCTTCTTTATTTTATAAACCTAGTTTACCTAGGGATTACAAACGAACTTATTTATTTATTTAAATAATAATTAATGAACACTGAAAGAAAGGAGTGGTATACACTTTAGGTAATCGTTGGCTTAAGTAGAGCTTTCATTTTGAGTATGAGCACCTTTTCTGCAATATGTGATTATTAATTTATTCCGACCTACAAATCGATGTTACATGTTCAATGTATAGATAATCATATCATTTTGCATGTACTGCATTATTTGATCTGAATTTATGTACTAAATAAATACGAAGCTTATTATGAAATTGATATCTTTTATTGACCACCCCCCACTTTCTAAACAGTTTTAACGTGTATTTTTGTGTGATTATGACTAATCCTCTTAGTTTTCTTTTTTGAATTGCCCTATCATATCTCAATGGAATTGCCTTTTACAACTTTGGTATATCACGTGTTTCGGGGTAGACGGAATTTGTAATCAAACGACTCTACTATATAAACGGATTCATTGATGAGAAATTCAAAAATTGTGGCAGGTTGCTAGCCCTTTCCTCAAAATAGTTCCTGATTCCCTGATAGACTATTACCTACAATCTGCGCGAAAGTAACTGGCACATACTGATGTTTCTTGCCAACTAGATTAGTACCAGAAGGCTGTGATTTAGAATTTGTTTATGATTATTAATCAAAAAAAAAATTGAAAGAGAAATTATCATACATTAACACTTAAATTCGTGTGACGGAATAGATATTAGGAAACAAATCAGCATAGCAATTTAAAACATCCTCCCTTAGCCGATGCCTACGTCGCCATAAACATCATATGTTTCAGTTGGGTTAGTGGGTAAAATATCAAAGGAAACAGAGATGAAGTCAATATGTCTAGTCATTAAGATTATGCACAATTTATACCACTAAATCATTTTTACTATTCATTCTTATGAGAGTAACAAACAGTATTTAGACGAGAACGAGAACGCCCAAAAACTTAAACTATTACAACAAAGTTTAAATAAAATCAACAGACTGAATATATAAAAATATACGTTGACCTAAGAATAATATCTTTATCATATACCTAACCAAACTTTGTTTGAAGTGCTAAATATTTATGGCAGCCCTGACAGTAAAAGCTCTAGATTGTTCCGGAACGCTTTGCATTTAACGATGCATTCTGCTCCATCGATTCTCTTTATTACTGGGGTCTGAGTCATTTACAATAGTAAAGAGTGCAATTAACTTATAATATTTGGGTTTTGGGCTGATTACAATGAATGTTATCTGGATTGACACAACTTTCATGTAATCGCTAGTATATATATGTATAATCGCTAGTATATATATGTAAATACAGGTAATTAATAACCTCAAGTTAGAGAAAATAAAATTGTTTTGGATGAAAGTTATTCGTATTGAATTTCGTATTATGAATTCAAGTGCGAGTTTATTTTTATTTTGTAGAACGCTGTTTTATGACGATGTAAAGACAATTGGAAGGACTCTTCTACATTTTTAATTGACGGAGTCCAAGTGTAGTAAGTTAATGTATAGTTATTGTCAAATTTGAATGAAATGATATTGAAACCTATAAAATGGTATTACATAGGTTTATAAACCTGTTGTTAAATATCTAACAAACATATAGCACCTCTTTATCCTTAACGGGGTAGACAGAGCCAATAGTTTCGAAAAGAGTGAAAGTCTACGTTCTGCTGGATATTAGTTATAATATTTTCATTACATAAAAATTATAAACATACAAACAAAAAAAATACACAAACGGCGGAACTATCTCATTAACAGATCTGTCACCCAGCATACCAAAAAATCTTATTTTGTAAAAAGGTTCATTTCTATTTCATAGAAAATAACTGACCTTTCATTGCAAATAAGGTGGACAGACAAGGTAATCAATAACACCTAATGGTGGAAAATCCCATTACATCAGCTATGATAAAGTTCAGGCAGATTATATCACAATTTTCGCGACCTATTTATCGTAAGCAAATAGATATTATTAAAAGTACGATGCTGGTTTGCTAGTTAATAAAACAGAGCGTTACCAGTACCTACTAGACAATCACGTCTTTATCCCTTGTGGAATAGACAGTGTCAACCGCTTCATTTTCACGTTTTAAGACATCCATGTGAAATATATAGAGTGGTCCTATTCTTCCTGGAACCACATGGCCCTTTAGAACCGTAATCTGCTGCAGAATAATACTCCACATGTTTCAAAGTGGGTTAAATTTTTTAGGCTAGCAACTTGTCACTGTTTGAATCTCAATTATATCATCAAGCCATACGGCTGAAAGTGGCCTATCAATCTTTTCAAGACAATTGGCTCTGTATGCGCCGCAGACGTGTTAGCATCGCACGAGACAAGACTCGCACTTACTTTGGGGCACAATCAATCGGTATTATTTTGTCCCGTACATATTTATTTATGTATATTCACTTAGTTTGTCATATAGCACAGTAATCCTGATCCTTCGCAATCTATTCCTTGAAATTATATCAGAAATTGATAAAAATGATAAAAGTCAATTAGTTTACAACGCAATATATAAAAACCCTTTGATATCTAATACTTGTATGAGATTGTGGATATGTGACGCACAGACATACCTATTATATACGTCAGCATGCGCCTAAATGCAGTGACAGTTGGAAATTTCCATAAAGAAATCATACAACGATTTATCACGCTTGCGAAATCTAGTTTGAATGCCATACTATTTTGTCTTTTTTTGTGTCCAAACTTCTATTAATGAAACATAATACCTCCTTGTGTTATTGCTTGTGTTTGTATATATATAATATACTATATATATATATAAATCGGACGACTATAATATTTTGATGTCATGGAGCTGATCTGAACCTTACACTTCAGCTTGCTACTATCACTTCAATTTGATATTCAATGAAACATTCAAAAACTCAAAAATTTTCTTGATTATTATGGGACATTTCATATCACCTAATAATTGTCATATTTTTTGGTTTCATAACATTGGTTGACGTCAAATAAATAATTTGATTAAGTTTAATGCCGCTTCCAAAGCGTCAGTGCAGAAGAAGCGGTATAAACTGCACTGCAGTATTTTCTTCAACAACGTCAACTAGGCAGAAATGAATAAAAATCTTGAATTTGAATTTCGACTGTACATTGTCTATGCGCCAGTAAGCATTGTATGTTCAAAATATTGATTGATAACAGGTCTTTAGTTCAAGTAATCAATTGTGAATTTGCCTGCCTGAAAAATCCAGGTTATATCTTAGTTAGAACATAACTTAGGTCACATAAACTGGACGCAGGTTTAAACTGGATGAAACATAAAAGGATTAATATAATTCAATTAAGACCTCAGCCTTGTAGAAGAATCCTTACAAAGCCTTTGTGAACTGTCGTGTTCATCCGTTGAAATTAATTTCGCAGTCACATTTTATACGATAGGTACTAGATGTGACCGCGACTTCGTCCGCGTGGAATAATTATTTTGGTCATCATTGAAGCACTTAAGGATGAATATTTTCCCCGATTTTTTTCACATTATCCATTTTTCTTCGCTCCTAATAGTTTCAGTGTGATGTTATATTTCCTCGATAAATGGTCTATTCAACACAAAAAAAAAAAAATACTATTCGAACCAGTAGTTCCTGAGATTAGCGCGTTCAAACAAACAAACGAACTCTTCAGCTTTATTTTTGGAAATTGTGGGAAAATTGTATATAAACCTATAGCTCTCTGCACTTATTATTATTGTTTAAACATAATCAGGCAGAGATTACATTTTAACTCTTGTATTTTCAGTCATACGAGTACAACATTACTATTTTGCTTAAATATATTTTGCTTTATTGCTATTTTGCTCTTGATATAAATTTTCCGGAGGCATGTTTTCTAACTATAAATTGTTACATATTCTTTATTTACAATCAGTTTGTGTAAATTTATTGGAGAACTATAGGCATCTCTCTTCTCCGATTCATACAACTTAGGGATTTTCAAGGCAAGAGTGAATAGACACTATTTGAGCTATTTGCACCACCTTAGGCCTCATCTAGCTTACCACCAGGCAGATTCCTAATTTACCTAATAGCTTCATAACTAGTAATTTCCTTATAGTTGACTAATTAAATTTTCTGATGATGATCACGCTGATTAGATTACACTATTTTCAAGCTACTTGAATCAATGAGTGGACAAAACGTCATCGTGATGAATAGTAAAGGATTATTCATTATGCCCTTATTTTAATACCTCTTTGTGAGTAGAGATATACATATTTATTCAAATACTAATTCTTCAATCTTTTCACGCATGCTCGTCAATTTACTACTAATGTATCTTGACCTGACCTGAGGTGACCTATTATTAGAACTACCGCGATTTGACAAAGGTACGTTTACCCAAAACCAGCTTTAAAATTTAAAATATTTTGTTTACTTACGTTAGAAAATGTAATTAAATTTTGATTTTTGAGGTTTTTTGTTGTTCTTTAAAACATGAGAGAATTAGCAATGCGAATGTAACATTGCTAATTATGGTGAAACTAATTTAAATATGCATGCCGCGACATGTTTTATTCATTATCACCCGACTTAACTATATTAAGTACCTACCTATACAATCTGTATCAAATTTTGCAAAGTTCAGGATATAGAGTAAGTGCAATGTGCATATAGAGAAAGTGCAATGTGAAGAGATAGATTACAAATCATACATATATAAAATCACGCCTCTCCCTGAGGGGTAGGCAGTGATCTTTTCATATCCTGCTTACTTATTTTGCTATCAACATAATTTTTTTATGCAAGCACATTGGCCAAGGGTAGTCTTAATCTGACCTTGTCGACAGGACATCCCCGTTTCGATCAAGGTACTTACGTTCGGCTAGGCCTTTCAGCGTTCCTTTCCATCTCATACATTGTACCTATTAATGATAACAAATTGTATTCCTGACACATTTCTTGAAGGGCTTATAGCGGATGGGGCCAAAAAGTCCTGGACTATAGATCATGTACTGGAAACAGCAGCATCGGACGGCCACAAATTGTAGGTATTCGTGACACATTTCTTGAAGGGTATATGGCGGATGAAGCCAAAAAGTCCTCGACTGGAGATTACTGACGGCCTCGCGCGAGATGGACCTGTGATCTGGTGAAGTCCGCGGGGAAACGTTGCATGCAGGTCGGCTCCAACAGAGAGAGGTGGAAGTTATTGGGGGAGACCTTCGTTCAGCAGTGGACGTCCTACGGCTAAAATGTTGATGATAATAATTGTGACGTTTAATATAAACAAACGTCTACGTAGCCACTGAGTGACGAGTCATCAATTGATATGTTACGATTGCACGTGCTTTGCAAACGGCTCGACTCATCAAATTGTTATGAATTATTTCATTCGCACACATCTCATCAAATCCGCATGTTTGCAGTTTTCTTGTAACCAGTTTCAGCAAGTTTATTAGTTTAACTAGTAGTTTGTACCGAATTGTATATGTTTCTCATGGTTACATACATACATATAGTCACGTCTATATCCCTTGCGAGGTAGACAGAGCCAACAATCTTGAAAAGACTGAATGGCCACGTTCAGCTATTTGGCTTAATGATAGAATTGAGATTCAACTAGTGACAGGTTGCTGGCCCATCGCCTAAAAAAGAATCCCAAGTTTGTAAGCCTATCCCTTAGTTGACTTTTACGACATCCATGGGAAAGAGATGGAGTGGTCCTATTCTTTTTTGTATTGGTGCCGGGAACCACACGGCATACTCGTATACAGATTAATCTTAGCCCCAAAATAAGTTGGCGACATGTTTAACGGGATTCCAAGTCAATTGCATATCTAATTGATTGACGTTTTATTTAACACATGCTAAAGACTGTGCCAGAATGTGTTGTTATTAATACGACACAAACAATAAATGTCTGTCCGTCACGATCTACGTCTGAACATAATATTTGACGTCTAGTTTCAGTACATAATATAGAGATTGATGACCAATTTAAAATTCAAACTTGTGTAATAGATTTTAGAGTATTTAGAGAATATGCTTCTGTTATGGTATATAGAAGTTTAAGGAGTGAAAATCTATATAAAAATTATTAATTTGAATATATTTTCATCTTTCACGTCATTACTACTCGACTTCCGATATTTAAACAGTATAAATGTAAGATCTATGCTAAAAGTATAAATGTGAGAGTGTTTATGTTTGTCCGTCTTTCATGTCAAAACCACTCAACCAAGATGGCTTGCATGAAATGGTATGGCATGAAATTTTAATACATATAGTATGGAGTACGGAGAAGAATATAGATAGTTTTACGCGGGCGTATTCGCAGGCGAAAGCTTGTCTATAAACCAACTTACAGTGGTCTTTAGGATAAAGGATTCTGGCGACTATTAGCTGCAATAGGCTTTTCTTTTAGAATCGCGAGGAAGTAGTACACAATATTTTTTCCGCACCGTATGACCATCGGTTACAAATAAAACTAATGTGCGTAAGTCGGTTACCAATGATTCTTTTCTAAGTTACGCACTTACATGATCGCGGTAAGATTCGAACCTGTGCCTGGAATTTAAAACCTTTCGGCAACAAATGTACTATCCGGGCTTATCTATGTCCTGTGCCAAGGTCTGCTCTTGTTAGTCTTATCAATTATCAGCTGCTCTATAAAGGCTGTCGAACGCACGAGACCTTGTCATCATATTTCCCAGTAGTTTGCACTCTTATCACTTTTGCTACAATTGATAACAAATGCACGAACTTACGGCACGAGATGTGAAAAGTTATCGAAGCTTTTAAAACAGTATTAATTTATTTATAGACGCGAGATCGTGCCAGATGTTTCTCTTTCCTTTCATTTAATAAATAATTCTATTTGTGTGAAAAAATAACATATTTTTTTACCAGAAAAACACTTTGTATTTTCTTTTATTGTTGTCTTTGTTACTTGTTATGGCTTAAGTAATTCTTTTGGAAATGATATAAAAGAAAAAAATCTTTGTTGGTGTTAGTTTTTATGTTATTTAATGTACCTAATGTTTTATGTGTTCTCAATGCTTTAATAATCAAGAACATAAATTTTACCTAAGTAAGGATTGATGTTTTAGAATATCATAGAAACCGTTTGCTCTGTCTAACCCGTAAGGAACAAACGTAAACATACGGGTAATCTTTTTTACGACGGAGCTACGTGTTCATGCAACCGTAACTTTGATTAGTTCTAGTCTTAATAATAAAGCGTGGTGACTATGATTCCCTACAATTAAGAAAGATATATTTAAAATAAAATTGTCATAACATGTCAAATACAGTTTCGTGAAATATTTTTTTCTCAATATTATGCTGAAATAAGTACGGTTTAAAGACAAAATTGCTATTGCATTTAGCGCGGAAATGTTGCCTGAATTTGATAATATTTTTTAGTTAATATAAAATAGTATTTATAGGTATATGTTATAATTGTACAAAGCAATTGTATGACTTTTTATCACTATCGTTGAATCACACTTACATTCAGCTATCAAGTTTATCTTTCAGCTTTTTCAATATTTTGTTAAGAGTAACAATCACTCTGTTTTCCCTTAAGGGACGAACGACGAGATATGTATGTTTGTATGTATGCGACTCCCGTCTGACGTTTCTAACTTTAATCATCACTGCGACAGAAACCACACGGCATACGTGTAAGCGATATATAGGTACATACAGATATTATATCCGATGCTATGAAATGCATTGCATAGCGCATAAAACGCATTCAACTCACTAATGTCTGAATGTCTTGAAGCAAAACAAATAGGTTTACCAAGTCTTAGGATCAGTTACTTAAAACCAGTCATAATTTAATACTTTTGCTATAAAAAACAATAGTGGAAGACTTAAGTTTTTTTAAGCAAAGGATGTTTTTTTCTTATTAGGGATTGAATTTATTAATAGTTTTTTAAATTATTTAATGGCAAGATTTTATGACGGTGCAATAAACAATTGTGCCAAAAAACGACAAAGTTATATCTTAGTATATAAAGTAAAAATGTAAAAACTACCTTGTATTTAATAAACTTTATTCACAGCTAAATGTATTAAATATTTTATAAATTAAAGAAAAAAAAAATTATTTAATAAAATTTAAATTTGGTACATAGTTATTTCTTATTCTTTCTGTTGCGAAGCTCGTACTGCGCCTATGACCATTATCCTGGATTTATACACGAAGCTACGGCCGTCTAACCTCCGCAACCTTTGCGAGGGAACCCTAACCCATTTTCGATTATTATTAAAAACATAGTTAATCCACTTTTCTTTAAATCTATGGCCACCCTATCCATTACGTCGCTAATCAATCGCAGAGCATCGTTATCCAGTTAAAACTGGTTGCATGTATCACGACGTCGCCAACCTAACTGGTATAAATCGGTCAGCCATGACACTTATTGTTTGTTAAGGGGAAATGTATTATGTACGCCCAGTTCAATTCCGAAAAGGTTTGTCAAATGATTTTAGAGCGAACGACTTAATTTTTTTCTTAAATATTATTTAACATTAACAAAATCCTGGATCAGGAATGTCCTGGCGAAAGGTCAAGATTACCCAAAACTGAAAAGCTTGCATAAGTCAGTTATAATTGAAGTGATAGTACTTCTATGCAGGGATCGTAACAGGAGATATAATTCTTTGCCTATCCCTCCGGGAAAGAGGTATGTTTTTTATGTATTCATTCTTCAAATCATCCTTTGACCATTGTCAATTCAATTGTCAATAAAATGATATTCGCAATATACCGTGCACTTGTAGCCTTAACTGTCCAATAAATCTAAATTACCATCCAGAAACTTCTGTTGCAAGTACAATAAGGATCATTTAATAAGTACCCATTAATAAATGAAGTGTCACGAGAAAGTTCCAGGACACAATTATATTTATTACTTAATTTAATCACTTTAATATAATATAGAACTTGTGTAAGCATATTATATAAAGGATGTTCAGGTAATTAGGAAAAAATCTCCATTACGTAAATTTATATAGACGTACTTAATACAATAAAAATAATTAATAAACAATTTTTTTTTATTTTTACATCGACTACTTAATTATAGTGATGTGATGTGACAATAGAAATATTGATACTGATGATAAAAATAATAACTGGAAGAAATCCCATTTGGGATAAGTCCGCCATTGTACATTTTATTCTAAATCCAATAACTGTTTTGTAATTTGTTATATTTATTTTAACGTGCAATAAAGACATTACAAACAAACAAATGAAATACATGATCGAATAAATTAAAAAAATATATATATCAAACTACTATTAGTATAATGACACACACTTGCTAATCATATGTTACATAGAGGTAATACTGACTCTTTCTTCCTCATTCAATTACATTTTATCTAAGTGTGGGTTGCGCCCATAGAAATCGGAAAAAATTACGACAATAGAAATGTCATATTGTACCTAAAACTATAGAAATAAATGACGTGCCGGTGTCTGTCAACGCACGCATTTATTTCGTAGTTGTACATACAAACATAATACAATAACATAAAAACGTTTTAGTTATTACCGCCAGTTGTGAAGTCACATTAACTATTAATAACCACTTCTAAAGTCGTATATTATTCGAAATTCTATGGTTGGACCATATTCATATAATGACAACCACACTAAGAATACTTAATTGCCATATTGTAATGTTATGTACATAAATAGCTCGCTTGTAATTCTATTTAAGGATACATTTTGCATATAACGTTCCTTAGACAACTCATTTTATATTAACTTAGTATTTAACGGTATATTTTTATACCTTTGCGTAATCATTCTGGGCTATAAATTTCTACATACTCAGGTGAGTATGTAGTAATAAATAATTATCTTATTTATAGTTACATGTCCTATTATATTTACCAGACTTATTTTGCTACACAATAAGACAAAAATTCTCGAAATCAGTAACTAAATTTGATACGAAATCGATAACAGCAATACTTAACAAATTTTTTTTCAATTTACACCAATGAACTGTATTTCATTAACTGCTGATAGCGCTCGGGCACAATGTTGTTTATCGTATATCTGAACATATATTTTTAAGATTAAAGGCAAGGATACATTTATTCTGAAAAAAAATCTTACTACTTCTATGTCTTTGTGTGTCAAATTTTATGAAGATTTATTTTGAAGATAAATTGGAACAGGTGTCAAACATACAGACACCGTTTCCCATTTATGATTATTACTCTGTTTGATCTGGTAGACTGGTCGAGAATGCCATATTCGGTCGCCTTTTTTACTTTTTATTTTGTACAATAAGTAAAGCTTTAGATAAATAAATTAAAATATAAAGAGAACCATTGACACAGAAAAATAAGGATTGAATATGGAAGTACGGATATGGGAGTGTGCATTATCTCAAGACACAGGAACACAGACTATAAATTCAAAACGAAATATTGGTTTGAATATAATTAAAAAAAAAAAATTATTCAGTTCATCAATTGACCTCTTTCCTATATGAAACGTCCTTGGGTATTTGTGTTTCGGTATCCAATTGACATTCACATTATCGATCGCCGGGAAAATAGGTCAACTGACCTAACGTAACTACGTTGAATCGTTCTAGTCATCTAACGTAACTACGTTGAATCGTTCTAGTCATTTATTTTAGTTTTTTTGAACATAATTACATCATGTACAAAGGAAGTGTGAATGGGACTGTTGGAGTGGGAAGGCCTAGACGAACGTACCTTGATCAAATCGGAGATGTTCTAGCAAAAGGTCAGGTCGAGAGTACCCGAAACCGACGAGCTTGCATGAAGAGAGTTATGAATGTGGATGAAGCGAAAGAAGTGTGCGGGGATCGTGGCAAGTGGAAAGATGTGGAGTTTGTTCTATGTAATCATCATCACTCTGGCGTTAGAAGGAGAAATATAGTTTTACAATAAGGGACTCCCCTTTCTTAGTCGCCTCTTGGGATACGAGTATTTACGGGAAAATAAAGTGTGATGTGTTCCGTGTGGTTTTAGATAGATAGGATCATAACATTATATTCAGTTCTCGTAGGAGAGGAGCCCAAGGTGCACGTGCCTATGACACAAAGGCACTTCTGTCCTATCCCCAAAACCTTGTGGGAGAACCTATCCCAGCATGAATCATAGATCCATACAGTTGCTGACATGTGCAGTTTTTTTCACAGATTGTTTAAAATTGTATCAGTACGTTAATTCAGAAAAATTACATCAACTATTACATGGAGCGTGGTTTGATTTGAACCTGTGCCTCAGATTATTTTAGTCTGGCACCTAGGCCTTTACAGTTTCTCAACTGTCGCTAAAAACCTACCTGTTTATTCCGCAGTAAGTCTGGGCCAATAAATAAAATATACAATGAACAGTCGCAATCTTTTGAATACAAAGGATAAGCGAACAAAGGTATTTGTGCGGTATTCATAGTATCGTCTGCTATTGAATACAGTTAGGGTTGTCACCGCCGTCAGTTATTTTTCGGATATGTTCTTCTTGTTTTGCGAGGACATAAAAAAAGTATAAAAAAAGTTTATAACCCTTTCTGTCAGGGGGATTCAGGATGAGATAAAGATATGTTTTGGCAAAGGTCACCCCTGCCGACTGTCCAATGTCGAAAAGCCAAAGAGCATCGCGATGGAATGCTTCGCAATCTGATGATGCTCTCAAAATGGCAAGAAGTTACAGAAGCCGGAGGGGTTTTAGTGCCAGGATACTAAGTGCTAGGAGTCCTACTATCTTTTGGGTAAAAAGAACGAGCTCGCATGAAAATATGGATGATGCAAAAGAAGTATTGTGGCAAATGAAAAGATGTAGTCTGTAAAAAGAAGTAATGATTATATTTACTCATAAAAAAGAAGTCTCCGTTTAAATATCCCATTTTGAGCTTAATGTACTAAGTGTTATTAAAGTTGGCAACCCTAAATAAACCGCCGAACGTCCTTGAGCGCGATCAGATGTCTATTCATAATGTAAGAGAACACTGATCAACAAGATTGGGTTTCCATTTATTTTTAGATCGGACGTAAACAGATCATTATTTTATCAATGAGCTGGTTTACATAAACAGTAATTTATATTTATTTAATAAATTTTCAGTTTATACTTGCTCGATCTGTTTTAGTTGGTTTTTTGGTGAGAATGGCTAGCAATGGCAAACTCTCATCACTTGAATCATACAGTTGAAGGCTTTTCAGTCTTTTCAAGCCGGTTAACTTTGTCTACTAGTAAGGGATTATAAAAGACGTGATTATATGTATGTTATTTTTGTGAACAAAAAACTCACCCTTTATTTATTCGTAGCTCAGGGCCTCTACGTCGTAGCACTACCGTAGCTGCCTCGTAGACTTCGTAGTACTATTTTTAATGAAGCTTAAAATTTGTGTATAATTTACCTAAATAAAAAGTAAAGATTAACTTGAAATAATTTTACATTACATTGCATTGTATTCTTTGGAAAGAAAAATAGAGCTTTCCAAAGAAAATTAACTTTTACACTGTAGATACATACGAGTACTCTATGGTCATTCGCAAATCTTTATAATATTTTTATTTATAAGTTTTCTATGTTATTTGTCTTATAGCTTCTTCAGCGTTAAAGAACAGTTTTCCTGGATATTAAGGAAAATCCTTGTTTTGTAAATAAAAAAGGACGTCGGTGGTTGAACGATTAAGATGCCCAAAATATGTAAATGCATTATTTAAGTGGAAGCAAACGTTCAAATCTTACCTCGGCCATGTATCTGGAGAAAGATGTAGAAGAACTGGTTTTGTAAATGCCTTATAAGATAATATTTGTTAAGATATTTTTCGCATGCCTTTCTTTCTTGCTACATTCGCTGTTTTTGACTCGTGGGCAAATAGCAAGTCTCATATGCAAGCAATGTAAGTATTCATGTGAGCCTTGTGGCTCCCGGCACCAAGAAAAAAAGGAATAGGACCTCGTTCCCATGGATGTCCTAAAAGGCGACTCAGGGATAAGCTTATAAACTTGGGATTCTTCTTTAAGGCAATGGGCTAGCAACCTGTCATTATTTGATTCTCAATTCTATCGTTAAGCCAAACGGCTGAACGTGGCCTCTTAGTCTTTTCAAGGCTGTTGGCTCTGTCTACCCCGCAAGGGATATAGACGTGATTATATGTATGTATGTAAGTATTCATATGTTTCGGTCATTAGTTGGAGCGTGTACCGGTGAAGGTCGCGTGAGGAATGTATTGGCAGCCCCCCGGTGGGAGCGTGCCAATCAGGAGTGCGGTAATTCTTTATAGCCTAATTATGGTCAGATTAGACATGACAGTATTTATGGCTTTTTACATGTACTTACACTTGAATATCTCTCGCTGATGGGCCGTGTGGTTCCCGGCGCTTCAGAATAGGACCACTCTATCTATTGCCATGAATATCGTAAAAGGCGACTGAGTGATAAAACAAAAGAAAATGGGTCGAAATAAATAACTTGAACATAATAACGTGGCTTTTTTAACTCGGGGTCAGGATTATCTGCTTCTGACTACTACGCAAGGGTCAAACTGCGTTATGATTAAAATTATATCACGTGATAAATATAAGTTATCATAACAAAACATAATTAATATCTATACTTCCTACAAAATATGGCGCCAAGAAGGCGTGCGCAGTGATAGCGGTATTGCAAAAAAAAAGTTAATTTCTTTTATTATTTTATTTATTAAAATGCAGTCTTATAGGTAAAGTTATAATTAATTGATACATTAATAATGACAATTGTTGTTAATAAAGCTACACCGATAAAATATTATAATAAGCGAATTGAAATATAGATGTGCTGCCACAAGTCTAGTCTCAAGGAAAATATACATAGTACTATATACAGGCATAATCTATAATTAGTAGACATAGAATTTACAACAAGCGCCGTTTAATTACACACTTCAATCCATTATGTACCAGTCGCAAAGACTTAGGTCGGACGAAGACGACGGTATGCTGCACAGGCCCTAAGGATGATTCGGCGATGGCATGGCTTTGCAAGCCGTAACGTGTAATATTAGACCCTAAAATAGGTAAGTACAACTGAACTAAAGGGGCACTAATGAAATTTTTTATAGGAAGTCAAGAAAGGGTTAACTTTTAGAGAACAAACGCGAGAGCAACGCATTTTCCCAAGATTCATTCATATATAATCACATCTATATCCCTTGCGCAAAAGACAGAGCCAACAATCTTGAAAATACTTTAGGCCAGGTTCAGCTATTTGGCTTAATGATAGAATTGAGATTCGAATAGTGACAGGTTGGTAGCCCATCGCCTAAAAGATGATTCCATGATTCGGGAAGTATAATTGGAAGGTTGGTTTCCCACGGGCGGTGGCGGGTAGTACATCTAAGGATGAGTTCTGTTTCTAGCTAACAGCGCATCACGTGATTACCTTCAAAATCATAACAAAACATTATTATTGTTATCGCGTACTTCCTACATTTGAGGCGTCGAGATGGCGCGCGTTGTGATAATGGCATTGCAAAGATAACCCATTTACAATTATTGTGTCATACCTACGATTTGACGATAGACCGCCAGGGACAGATTAGTTATCCTGAAAAACCTACCATGTAAAAAGTCACGTACACGAAAGAAAATGCGCATCATTTTTTTAGGTTGTCAAAGACGTAGTTGCCCAATTTTTTTTTATTTTGTTGAGGTAAGTACACTAACAGTAGGCATTTCCTTTCAATCCAATTTAGACCGGTTGCTGATTTTTGGCTCAACAATAATATTTTTTACATACATACATACATATGGTCACGTCTATATCCCTTGCGGGGTAGACAGAGCCAACAATCTTGAAAAAACTGAATGGCCACATTCAGCTATGCTTGGCTATGGCTTAACGATAGAATTGAGATTCAACTAGTGACAGGTTGCTAGCCCATCGCCTAAAAAGAGTCCCAAGTTTAAAAGCCTATCCCTTAGTCGCCTTTTACGACATCCATGGGAAAGAGATGGAGTTGTCCTATTCTTTTTTGTATTGGTGCCGGGAGCCACACGGCATTATTTTTACATGAAGTAACAACTAACGTCTTATCGCCGCAACGTTTGCAGCCATTATAGCTTAACTGAATGGCTCTTCAGTTAACTATAATGGCTGCGATGGTATTAGTCATGCCACCCTGTAATGTTTGAGTCCTGGTTAAGGACTTGCGAGTATAAGGATACTTAACTGAAGAGTAACTTTAGTATCCAATTACTTTAACTATAACTTCCTAACATTAGCTAGGTCATTGTTTACTGTCATCAAACACAATGATTTACAACATTTACCTTTGTTCTTACAATCTAATCTAAGAGATTAGAACTCGCAATATTGACCTGATTTTCGAGTTTCACAGACAGTCAAATAGTGATTTGATTGCCTTCGAGAAGTTATAATAACATTTATTTTTATTAACGAGAAAAATTATAAAAGATTAGCAAATTTCCCGGGGCTTTGTTTCCGTGATATTCCAAAAGAAAAAATATAATATTTTGTAAGCCTTTCTTCAAATCGTTTCTGTAGTTTTTGAACTTATTCGTGAGAAAATAGTTTTAAAAATAAAATATTCACAGAATCACTTCTTCTCTTTTCAATGGATGCCGTAAAAGGCGACTAAGGGATATGCTTATAAACTTGGGACTCCTCTTTCAATCGATGGGCAAGCAACCTGTCACTATTTGAATCTCAATTCTATCATTAAACCAAACAGCTGAACGTGGCCTTCCAGCCTCTCGATGACCGTTGACTCTGTCTATCCTGCAAGGGTTATAGACGGGACACAGTTATGTTATGTCACTCAACTGAAAAGGAAAATTAGGATTAGCCTTCTTAGACGCTATGCCCATTTTCCTTTACTTTCCTTTGTTCCATGTTATTAAATTCTACACAATCTGCTATGAGCCAAAGACGTGAAGGTGAATGAACAAACAAACTCTTTTGCACATTGTTGTAAGTGTGGATGTTTGGAAATGGATGAAGAATGCGACCGGAATTATACTGTTCCGGCTCATACATACCTACATATAATGACGTCTTTATTCCTTACGGGGTAGACAGACCCAACTGTCTTGAACAGACTGATAGGTCACGTTCGTACAAATAAAAAAAAAGTAAAATATACGTATATTTTATATACATAAAATTACGACATTTTACCGGAGGAATAGTTAGAGACTACATTTTTTCACTTGAATGACTGAATTAATGAAATATTCATTTGAACAAGTCCACATACATCAAGCTTTTAAAACACAACACAAAATATAATAAAACGTTTAATACAAGCTGCATATTTATTGCGCTTCATCCAAATTTAAAACTTCTCTTCGTAAAAGCAATCAAGCATTATATATGTACTTTTTAACGCCCATCTGAAATAGGTGTGTCTTCCGGGGCTGATAAATAGTATATTGGGCCGATAACCATTTTAGCATTAGACCACGTCTAGTCTAGATATTCTGGGTGCTAGAAGCAACGCAATATTTTACGACAGCTAATAAAATAAGCTATAAATACACCCCACACATGCGCAGTTACAGTGCACTGAAATTTTCTATATCGCTACTTCCCTTTACGTAAGACTCATACAGAATGTATTGTATATATTTTTAACACACGCCCTTATTAATTTGTATTTCATATGTACATAGTAAATTGTGTGTAGCAAATCAAATAAATCAATTATCTATCTATCTAAATATTCTTCGTTTCGCCTTCTATCTCTTTGTATATATAATTCTAATAAAGACAACTAAAGATATAACTATATCTTTTTCTTCCTCTTGGTTAGCCTTTTGACTTTCACATTGAATATTAATTAAGCACGGATCCTGTAAAATTAAATCCTCTATGCTGATTTCAAACTGCACAGTCTATACATTTTTCTTTGGAGCATTTCACTAAATGTGTCCAGTAAGTATCTCTAATATCTCTAATATGTAATACGATTTTCCAATTGTAAGTAGTATGTTCTAAGTAGTTAAGTTAAATTATTTAACAGGTTTTAATTTTAAGAAGTACATATTTAAAAGCTGAAATAAAAGTATGGGTTTATATTCAATAGATATGTTAAGAGTCGATTTCTATAAGATGACTGTGAAGAATTCGCGCATTCCGGAACTGATTGTTTAAAAACATTTCAAGAATTGCACACTGTTTATAGTAATGGATTTTTATGTTTCATTGCGATACAAGTAAGGTCTGTTTTATTAAGGATAAAAGAATTTAAGTATTTAGATAATTGTTTGATTGGAAACTAAACAGATGTGCATTTTTTCTGAATTGTATTTTTTAATATCGAGCGTTATTTAAATAAAGTTGAAGACAACCATTCATTTAGAAGGTACCTATAAGTATTGATTGAATCTCGAATTTTTATATATTTATTGGATGATGAAAATTTTTTTACTCTTTGACACAGTCTCGAACTGGGGCTAGCTCAATGTATAATATTTTTCCCTTATATGATTTTTTAAATAATTTTAGACTTTAAAAACATTAAATAAACCAGAAAGGGCGTAATAAAAAAAAATGCGTTTTTCATTATCCACCGTCAAAATCGATGTTTTTTTAATAACTTGTAATGTGTACCTACCTATTTCTTAGAAAAACAGAATTGCCTCAATGCGACTCCTCAAGCGTGGAGACTAATTTCCTGAATGCTATAAGAAGAATAAAAACGTTAATAAAGGGCTGAAGAAATAGCAAGAAAATGGGTAAGTACTTCTGATTATATTTTACTAGCGTTTATTTATTACATTTGAACATACTTAAATATAGTAAAGTATAGTGTAATTAAGCATAAACAACATAGGATAGGTCCATCAAAAATGGCATAAGTCAATTTGCATTTTCTCGAGATATTTTTTTTCAAACCAATTTTTTTTTCAATACTAATGATTTTATGAAAATATGAAAGTTGTTACTTATGGCTTTAAAAATGGCTTTTTCTCCAGATACTTTTTTTAAACTGTTTTTTTTTTTTCAATTCTATCTAATGATTTTATGAAACTTATGTGGTTAATAGACATCTCTCTTTCAGTGCCAGTCAAATGCTGTGGCTAATAATTAGTAAGGCATTTTTTCTAAGAGAAAAAAATGTTGAACAAGCACTATGCGGTCTCGTGCACGCCATAAATTGCGTGTTTTCAAATTTGTCTCATTAGCACACACGTGGGAGGCCCGTGCTACAATGACTCATTTGAAAATGTTCCTATGATTTTACCAACTAACAATAATTGATATTTATCGATGAAGTTTACAAAGAGGGTATTCCCCTTTAAGATAGTTGAAATATCATTATTTTTTTAAAATAAACTTGGCACTGGGTAAACATTAGTTTTAGTATACATATATTCTTTCTGTGCCGTGTGGTTCCCGGCACCATTACAAAAAAGAATAGGACCACTCCATCTCTTTCCTACGGATGTCGTAAAAAGCGACTAAGGGATAGGCTTATAAACTTGGGATTCCTCTTTTAGGCGATGGGCTAGCAACCACTATTTGAATCTCAATTCTATCACTAAGCCAAACAGCTGAGCGTAGCCTATCAGTCTTTTCAAGACTGGTGACTCTGTCTACCCCGCTAGGGTAATAGACGAGATCATATGTATGTATGTAGGTATGTATTTTTCTTGGAGGCAGGCAGGCAACCGATGGTATGGATTTTACCGAAATATTTCAGTTTATGTTGAGTATCCATTGCACGCTGTCTCTAGGTACCTAATTGATGAGAAAGATACAGTCAGCAAACTCATCCGCTGAGTTGAATTTGCAGTCGCAACTAAATAAGGTTTAGATTTATCATAAATAGTGCCGCGTGGTTCCCACTCTGGGACTCTCTCGGACCACTCCATCTCGTTCCCTTGGATGTCGTTGTCGTTCGCGACTAAGGGATAGGCTTAAAAACTTGGGATTCTTTTAGGATAGCAACCTGTCACTATTTGAATCACAATTCTATAATTAAGCCAAACAGCTGAACGTGGCCTATCAGTCTTGTCAAGACTATCGGCTCTGTCTTCCCCGCAAGGGATATAGACGTGATTATATGTATGTATTTGTCATAAACTTAATTAAACAGACATATTGCCATTCTGTTTGTGTTCAGAATATACAAAATAAACAGAATATTTTTCAATATACTTAACATTAATTGACTTACTTATATAGAAAGACAAAAAAGGGTATAAACAGATAAAATCTTATATCTGTATGAATTTTTCCATCTTCATTCTTTTCTGTCCAATAAACTTCAATTAGTCAATGAGTGTTAATCAAAAAACACTTTAAAAGACATCAACAATGTAAAACTTTGAAATTGTATTGATTTAGCGAATCAAACCTAAGAAAACCATGTGTGACATTCGGCTAATGAAATGACGACAATCACGAGGAAAATTTTACAAGTGTCACATTGGTCGAGTGAATGGGCGAGTTGAACAACAAGCCCATATATTGAGCTTCGAGTTTTGTGAGTCGCGCGAATTAGCGTCCGATAATAACGAAATAAGTCAAAAATTATATATATCCAGGATAGGTTGACTGATAAATTAATCACCAAAACTGAAATAAATGTCATCTCAATACATGCTTTAGTCTTTGTACTTGTTAACTGATGATAGTAATAAAGGCAATAGTACATAAGACGTTCGTAGTATTGTGGTCTGGGATTTGGTAAATCTAATTTAATATACATAGTAGGTATATAATGTAAACATACGTACATAATATCACCTTAATATCCTCTGCCGGGTAGACAGAGCCAACAGTGTTGAAAAGACTGAAAGGCCACGCTCAGGATTAATCATGGAGTCGAAATTTAAATAGCGTCAGGTTACTAGCCCATCGCCTACAAGAGGAATCCCAATTTTATTAGTCTTTCCCTTACTAGCCTTTTACGACATCCATGGAAAAGATATGTAATGGTAATGGAGTGGTCCTATTCTTAAGTACTGGAAACCACACGTATTTGAAACACATTTCAATGAAGTTGTTAATGACTTTAATTTTTATTACTGATTTGTTGGATAGGAGTAAAAAAACTTACAAAAAATTATTATATAATTGTAGAAAATACACCCAATCAACTCGATCAATGAGAATCTAAACGAAAAGGTGAAAATTACATTGGAATAAATGATAAAAACATGATATAGTAATTTGCACACGAAATGGGCGCTTTTAAAAAATAAACATGCATACGCAAAATAATTTTTTAATTAACGTATTATATTCTTTAATTAAGACCTAATTCTAAATAAGGTATTATGGAAAACGTTATTAAATATTACGTTTCAATCATACATATAAGCCAAAACAAAAGTCCAAAAATGACAGGGTTACCTGGGATTAAATTTTGTAGTACTATTAATAATTCAGACATTAGTACGTACGTATTAAACTATGCGTTGGTACAATATCAATCACCTTATCCTTTTACATTCAGTTTGCCAAAATTTGACGAGAGATCAAAAATTTCCGAGACAATACAAGCTAATGTGTTTCAACTCGTGAATAGTGACATCACTTACGTTACTCATGTGAAATACAATAATCGCGATGTCAGGCACGTCACTCTTGTCCACAAGCCTGAATCACATAGCATAGAGTTCGGAATAATATGAGACTACAGAAGTGATCACATACAGAAGTGATCTACAGAACTTGTCAATGTGACGGCGCAACTTACGGTTGTTACATTAAACCATGTTGCTTATCTCCACAGTTACTTCCTCATTTTTCTGAAGAAGTGCCCGGGTTCGTTCTTTTGACCACGATCCTGGATAAGGCAAAGTGGATATTTACACAAAGCGACCTCCGCAACGTTTGCAGAAGAACCTAACCCATTTTGGTTTTACTGTAAAAGCTGCATTATATGTATAAATGTGCCTTTTTCTTTAGTGGCCTCTTACGACATCCATGGAAAATAGATGGAGTATTCCAAAGTGCCGGAAACCACAAGAAATGGCATTTCTATTGTCTTAGGTTTTTCCGATTTCTATAGTCATAAGCGAAGTCCTATGATGGATGGAATCGTTCCAAAGCGCAGTGACGTTGAAGACGGCAAACTACAGAGATTTTCCGAGGTTTAGTTATTTCTTGGTGAAAATATTTTAAAGTCGTGTTATGGTTAAGTGTTATAAAAATGAAATGAATAAGGAACGATAAATAAATGAAAATCAAAGGGCGCATAACTAAAAAAAATTTTGATGTACTTACAGGAATAACAAACCGAAACTAGTTCTACATTCATTCATGTTTTTTAATGTAGACAATGTGCATTCGTCCATGATTTAGATTTAAGTGATCTATATTTGTATATTGACGTCCGATGAAAATGCTGCAGTGTAGTTTGTTCCGCCGCTTCTTCTACACAATAAGTGTTACCTTGTATCCAATTTTGAAAATAAATCTATTCTATTCTAAACTTTAACGATGGGCGACGGGCTAGCAACCTGTCACTATATGAATCTCAATTCTATCATTAAGCTAAACAGCTGAACATGGGCTATCAGTCTTTCAAGACGGTTAGCTCTGTCTACCCCGCAAGGGATACAGACCTGATAATGTGTATGTATAATAACTGAAATTATCTTAACAACAACATAACTAATATCATGCTATCAGTGTTACCTTTGTGACGTTATATCAGTCACATTATTACACCGAGCCCTACTCTAGGACAAATGACGTCACAACAGGTCGATCCAAGGTCGATGACCTCCAAGACCTGCGCAATGGTTCATTTCACGACACGTATAGTCAATAGCACATTGAGACATATTGGGCGCTTAATTTAATGTACTTAATAGCAACTAAATGAGCAATAAAAACAGAAATAAATGATATTGTACTTTATTGTAATCAGAAATCGTTCATGAAGAGATTTATGAATGTGGATAAAGTCTGCCTACCCCTCCGGGAAAGAGGAGTGATATGAATGTTCGAATCAATCACAGAATTGTGTGAATAATTTTTGAGTAAGTGTATTTTTATCTCGGAATAATTATTTATATTAATCGTTTAATTTATCCATTATATTTTTTAAACACCTCATTGAAGTCTCAGTTTGGTGTTAAGGTTTATTTAGTTAGAGTCTATCTACATTAGTTTTTGGTGCAATAAATTTAAAATATGTTGATTTAAGAATAAATTAATTAATTGGAATAATATTATTTCGGAATAAACGAGAACATCGAATTTTAAAATAAGCAGAACCTATGTAATTTTGTTTCTTGTATTTATCATTCTCTATGTTTTCTGTGTACATAAATTAATAAAATTAATCGTTAACCTTGGATTATCAGAATTTAATTATATTTTCGCCATGAGCCGGTGGCGGGTTGGGAAATTACATCTACAGTAAAAATAAACTACACTGAGGTAATTTCCAGGACTATGTTTGTTTAGGGAATAGTTGTCATGGCTACCATCAGAAGGTGAGTTGAAACGGACATCGGAATAAAAATATTATTACGTAGAGAGATAGAGTATAATATATGTATTCAAGCTGGCATAAAAAGAGTTATGAGTGTGGATGAAGCGAAACAAGTATGCAGAGGTAGTGGGAAGGTGTCTCTGCCTAGCCCACCGGCAATGAGGAGTGAGTTTTGTATGAATGACATTTGTATTTCTGTTTGTAAAAATTAAGTCAAAGTGTACTGGATTGAGTTTAATGAAAAATATTATAAAATTCTATATCTAACTTTTTTCGGAATGAAAGGTTTCATTTTAAACCTTGTTTACGTTTTCTTCCATCAATTTGTATACTGAACTTACAAAAAAGTCCTTTATTTAGGAACCGTGTCAATAGTCGGTAAGCCAATGAGCAAAAAAATAATATTTATCTTCCAAAAAACATAATATGATCTTATAACTCCAAAATAGACACTCAGGCTAATCACCTAATGATTCATCCGAGCGATTCAGGTAGGAAAATCTCGTTACAAGCTTGTTTTTATGATAAATAGAGTCAATATATACTGTACGATACTGAGGTTTATTTATAAGATCATCTTCATCAAAATAATTATCATAGATGAGGCATAATTAAGATAAAATTTGATAAATATTGCCACTAAGATAGGATTTTTCCAAAAAAATACAAAGAAATCTGACTCTACATCACCCTTAGGAAAATATGAAAATATCGTGATAATAACAGAAAGCTATAAAGACCCGATTATGCTTAAGAAGTAATGTACAGACTGACAAACCCATTAATAAACATATATATATATATACAAAAAATTATGAGTTTCATTTTGTAATATGATGTGACTACGGTATTTTAGGGACATTCCGTGTAGCCCTTGGCTGGCGCTTTTTAGGAAATAAATGATGAAAGATCTTAAAAGAAGAAATTGCAAAAAAATATGCCCCACAAATTTCTTTATAGATCAATAAAAAGAAAGTTCGAATAACATGTATGTATATGATATTGTTTTCATTTGAGGGTAAAATCCTAAAAATAGACCACTCAATTAGTTGACCTTAAATTATGTTGAACACATGCGTTTTCCCACAACATTATCCAATACAATATCATATCAGTCAATGATAAACACACATACAAACCTACACAATGTATTGTGTAGGTTATATAGGTAGGTAGGAGCAGTTTGTTACCGCTTCTTCTGCATTGACGCCTTGGAAGCGACAATAAACTAAGTTTTAAGTAATTTATTTGACGTCAACCAATGATGTGAAACCAAAAGATTTGACAATTATTAAGCGACTAGCCTGCGACTTCATTCGCGTGGAATAGTGGTTTTGGGCATCATTGAAGGCCCTCAAGGATGAATAATTTTGCCCGTTCTTTTCACATTTTCCATTATATCTTCGCTCCTAATAGTTGCAGCGTGATGTTATATAGCCTAAAGCCTTCCTCGATAAATGGTCTATTCAACACAAAAAGAATTTTTCAATTCGAACCAGTAGTTCCTGAGATTAGTGCATTCAAACAAACAAACTCTTCAGCTTTATAATATTGGTATAGATATGAAGTATCCTATAATAATGAATAAAAAATTGAATTTGACCAGGCATTTTTTCTGGAAGGGGTTGGTAAGGGCTAGAAAAGTGAAGATACCAACATAATTTTCCAACTTCATTCTATTTTTAATGCAATTTCGTCGGTTTGGTACTGAACATTTACCACATAGGGACTTGTGTTTTTCCTTATGTTTGTTCTTATATATCAGTCACGTCTTTATCATTTACGGAGTAGACGTGGCCAACAGTCTCGTAGAGACTAGGAAATTTACTTTAAGTTAATGGAATTAAGAGTTGTTAGCTTATCTCCTGAATGAAAAATCCCAATTTTATAAGCATTTCCATTGATTGAGTTTTCCAATCAGCGCGGGAAGTGAAGTGTTGGCACACTGTCTTTTCTTTGCTTCAATATCAGCATGGAAGCTTTCACTAAATGAATGTGCTTATTCCTGAAGTCACCTTTTACGACATCTACGACGATGAAGTGGTCCTATTCTAAAGTTCCGGCGAACTTTACGGCACCTACAAAAACACAACACAAACTACTCACAGATAATCACGTCTGTATCCCGTATTGAGCGGTAGACAGAGCCAACAGTTTTGGAAAGACTAAAATACCACGTTCAACTGAATGGCTGAGATTCAAATAGTGACTGGACTTTTAGACATTCCCTTAGTCGCCTTTTACGACATACACCTCTTACCCGTGGAGTGGTAATATTCTATTAAAGTGCCGGTAACCACACGGTGCAAACTACTATACGCAATAAAGACACTTTTGATTATGTGGCCAGATAAACCCCGTGTCGAGGTCAGGGGGCATAGAAATGGGTCACTGGGACAGGGACGAGTAAAGGACAACGATGACCTTTTTGGTGTGACCTTACTTAATATAGTTTTCGACAAGGTGAAAGTATTTCCGGTTCCGAGTTTATTGTTATCATTTTTATATATTTCAATTTTTAAATATAATTCTAAATTCTATTTTGTAGTATCCCTTATCACGTCTCAGACAGAGCCAACATTATCGAGACCTGCCACGTTAAGCTAAACTAAACAAAACTTCTTTTCATTCTAAAAACAGTATTACCGTAGGACATTTATGATCAAAGAGAAAATGTAAAATTTTATAGCCCAGATATACCAAATTATTTTATTTTTAGTTAGACATATGAGTCTGGGGATATCTAAGACCCGAAAAAGCGAAACTCTCCGAAGAATAGCAGTTATTGGTTCCAATGAGAACACGTAGAGACGAGAGAGAGAGAATACATACATACAATAACGTTTATATCCCTTGTGGGGTAAACAGAGCCAACAGTCTTGAAAACACTGATAGGCCACGTTCGGCTGGTTGGCTTAATGATAGAACTGAGATTCAAATAGTGATAGAGAAGAATCCCAAGTTTATAAACCTATCCCTTAGTCGCTTTAGTCGTCGAGAGAAAGATAAATTTATTACAATGTCACAGATGACCTGTTTTAAACATTTTTATGTATTTATCATGTTTTAAATATAAACAAAATTACATTTCGTGCCAAATCGTACACCTACGATTTTAGTATACTGAGTGTCGTCATTGTCGAAAAATAAACCGCAGTTTCATTTCCTACATCTTTAGGAAGTAAGAATTTAAAAATATACTTACGATGAGTTGTATTTACTGCTTCCATAGTCTTAGTTTCAAGGATATTTTAGGTTGATCATTTTGGAATAATCATCATTTTTTGTAAATGCTTTAAAATTGTAAATGCGAAAGGTATAAGGTATGGCTGAAACATACATAAAATTACGCCATTTTCTTGGAGGGGTAGGCAGAGACTACATCTTTCCACTTGTCACGATCTCTGCATACTTCTTTCGTTTCTTCCACATTCATACTTATAACCTGACCATTTACCAGGACGTCAAAAGAGCTGGAGTGTTCCTTCAGATTAAAAAATAAAGAACCACAGTTTTTTTTTAAGATTATGTAATAAATTTTATCGGTGTCGTCTTTTACGTCGCTCGAGTTTTTGGCAAACCTTTTTATTTTCGTAAAGTAATTGCACTACTTATATCTTCGACGCGAATGTCATGTGCAAGGTCAGACTGAATTCTGGGCGTCCTATTTTCATTCCAATTTGTTTATCTCTACTAAATGTCTTCGAAGTCTTTTCATGTCAGTACCTACCTGAGTTTCCCACTAAGGGACAGGCTTACAAACTTGGGATTCTATTTTTAGGCGATGGGCTACCAACCTGTCACTATTTGAAACTCAATTCTATCATTAAGTCAAATAGCTAAACGTGAATGATCAATCATTTCAAGACTGTTGGCTCTGTCTACCCCACAAGGGATATAGACGTGACCATATGTATGTATGATCATGAAAATTTTTACATCATCAAAGGATACATACATTGTCTGCGCGTGTTATAACACGATGGACGATGACGTGGCATTGCAAGCCATTAGGAAGATTAAATTAACTCTCCATCTAGAGTATTCGGATTAAAATTAAGTGAAAGCCTCTTCAATGAATAGCTTACACAGAATTATTGAAGTGCACTAGGTATAGCCTCGAAATGAATATTTAAAGAGGTTATAACCGTAGCTTCAGGTCTTTGCCCTATTTACCTAGATGCGGCTTATGCAGTATTTATGGCATACGTATAGCCTTATACCACTAGTTTGATTTAGCGATTAATACAATCTTACTAATATTATAAATGCGAAAGTTTGTGAGTATGTCAGGATGGCAGTTCTGAACCGATTACGATGAAATTGCGGGCGGCATCTAGTCATTCATATAATCACGTCTATATCTCTTGCGAGGTAGAGGGGGGGGTAGCCCAGCAGTCTTGTAAGACTGATTGTCGACATTCAGCTCTTAAGCTTGGTGACAGAATTGAGATTCAAAACGTGACAGGTTAATAGCCCATCGCCTAAAATAAACATCTCAAGTTTATAAGCTTATCTAGGCTCTATCCTCTAAGAGATGGATTGGATTATGAATGAGAACTTTCTGTTTCTTTCTCTACTCCCATTGGATAATTTGCCTATTTTTGTTTCTCACTTTCTCGAAACTACCTAATTTACCTTTACTATACTCTCCTACTAGAAAAAGATTTTTCCATGACACCCTGAAACTGTAAAACTGTTTTTTTTCTGGAAAGACCGGAAAGTCGCTCAAGGGACAGGGTTAAAGATTATTTAGAGATCGAGATCGTGGCAAGAGGAAACATGTAGGCTCTGCCTACCTCACCGGAAAAGAGTCGTCTCCATCATTTGATAACCTAGTTTACCAGCTTCAAGCGGTGAAAATGCTAAATGTTAGTTTTTGGTTCATACTTGCATATCTCAACGGGTGTAAATAATTGTGACCTACATTTTTGCAAGTTAATAATTATTCAGAAATGTCCATGTGTCTTTCAGTAATCTCAAAAGTACATAGAAAAAGATAGCCTCACATCATAACGTCCTCCTTAAGTCATCACAAATTAAACAGAACTTTTATAAAAAACCAAATTAAAAAAAAAAGGTGTAGATAAAATATTTTCAGACAAGATATTTTTAATATGCGTAAGTAATGTTTCGAAACGAAAACAGTGTCATCAGTAGGACATTAAAATGGCGTTATTTTCGTTTTATTTCCGCCAGATGGAGCCAGAAATATTCGCCAATAACGAATTCCAGGGCCTTGCCCCTGGGAATTCCGACTACAACTGCGGAAAGAATTCACTTTACAGGAAATACCAAAAACTTTTATTTCTCCATTTTCTCGTTTTCGCTGAACACCTTAATTAACTTTTTAATAATAAAATAGTGATGTGTGTTCAAAATCGTATCAAAATTTCAATTTTCATCCATGTCAAGATTTTCTTCTGAACTTAATTTTGTATGTTAACTAGTCCTTATTAATTTTATGGGATATAGTAAGTACCTAATGATTTGATTATGTAGACTAAGAATGCGTGGGAAGACAGCGCGTGACTACATAATTCTTTACAGTAGGTAATTCTGTTCCGAAATTACAAATATCGACCGTAACACGTGTTAGAAGAGTTACACGTGTTACTATAATTGATTACATTTTAAATTTTTAGGTCAACTATTTTTTTTAAATTGACGCAATTACATTTGACCACAACGCCAACCTAAGATTATGATAGCGCGCGCGCGACGCTCTCTTATCCAAAATTAAGAACGGGGATTTTATAGGCTGTGTATTCACAAAAATCGGTATAAAGGACAATGACTGTAACTTTGATTGTTTATTTCTAAGTGCTTATCATCGGAAATACAGAACAAGGTAAGAATATTCTCACTAAAATCTGCGATTTGGTCCTCGTAAGTTATTAAAGATACCTTCTTCCTCTTTCATGAGTGAACTTTACAACTAGTTGAATTACTATTTTGTATATTATTCCGATTTCTGTGAGTTGAGTTGAGTCCGACATTGTTCTAGCAAGGGAAATTAGAAAATTTGGTACCTACTAACTTATTTTCTTTCAGTTTCGAAGTCGTTTCTCAAAAATATAGATTACAATGCGTACTTTCAGACACTTACCTACTTATTTTTCACCTTCAAATATTTGGCAAAACATAACACGTCTCCAAAACCCAGACGTAATGCAGACAATTTACATATACACCATCGAACATAGCTAGAACGCTTCTGATTATCCAAAATGACACTTATGTTCATAATTTTAGGACTTAATTCTAATTTGTTTTGTCCTCTGGGTCGCCACGAGGCAATTTCCGACCTTGGCCACCACGTGGTTAGTTCGTGTTTCAATTTCAAGTTTTATAATCTGTGATCCAACCGGTCAGACAGCTGTTTAGGGTTGTGTCCCTTTTCGTCCTTCACAAGTTACGTGAGATGGAAATAGTTTTATGAGTACTTAATTTAAATAAAATATTTATAAATGGTTGTTTGTTTCTCTTCAAGGCTGAGGAGTCAGTGACATTGTTATAACGTTTAACAAGTGTAACTAACTTTGGCGCTATGAAAAAGTATCTACTTACATTGTTTAGCTATTATGACTAGAGGATTTACAAGACCTAGCTTTTCAAGGCTTAAGTCTAGACTAAACAATTAAGATTTTTAGATACAACTCGACAAATTTGTTCTTCTTTTTACTTCTTCTATTTCTACTCTCAAATAGTATTCCTTAATATGATCCGACTCTTCTGACAGAGTCGAATACGCTAAAAAGAAAATAAAGATTATTGGTGGTCAAATCTATACATACATAAGCCCCTAAGAAAATTGTAATAGTTTTGTAAATATTCTTGCACTTATTCACGCCTGTTTTAGGATTATAAACTGGAGCACTTCTATCTGTGTACACAGTTTTTATTTTTAATGTTTGTAATCGGTTTGGTGTGTTAAATAAATATAAATAAATAAAAAATCTCGTATATATCCCTTGCGGGGTAGACAGAGCCAACAGTCTTGAAAAGACTGCTAGGCCTAATTCAGCTTTAAGGCTTAATGATCAAATGAAATTCAAATAGTGACAGGTAGTTCGCCCATCGCCTACAAGAAGAATGCCAAGTTCCCTTAGTAGCCTTTTAAGACATCTATTGGAAAGATATAGAGTTCTATTCTATATCTCTTCTAAAGTCAAACTTGCAAAAAAATTGCTAGTTCATAATGTCACTTTTATATTTATGATTATCTATACTAATATTATAAAGCTGAAGAGTTTGTTTGTTTGAACGCGTTAATCTCAAGAACTACTGGTTCTAATTGAAAAATTCTTTAGGTGTTGAATCAACCATATATCGAGGAAAGCTTTAGGCTATATAACATCACGCTGCAACTATTAGGAGCGAAGAAATAACGGAAATACATATATACATACATACATATGGTCACGTCTATATCCCTTGCGGGGTAGACAGAGCCAACAGTCTTGAAAAGACTGAATGGCCACGTTCAGCTATTTGGCTTAACGATAGAATTGAGATTCAACTAGTGATAGGTTGCTAGCCTATCGCCTAAAAAAGAATCCCAAGTTTGTAAGCCTATCCCTTAGTCGCCTTTTACGACATCCATGGGAAAGAGATGGAGTGGTCCTATTCTTTTTGTATTGGTGCCGGGAACCACACGGAAATAATGGAAAATGTGAAAAAAACGGGGAAAATTATCCATCCTTGAGAGCTTCCATGATGCAAAACAACTATTCCACGCAGACGAAGTTGCGGGCACAGCTAGTTATTTGATTAAAATTTATAATGTGTCTTTTATATTAAAACCTTGTGATATTGCCATAAAGTTGATCCTAAAAGAATTAGAGAGAAAATCCATATAATGCCAATGTACACAATAAAGAATAATATTATTTTAGATAAGGTAACGCCATGTCATCATGAACAGTATTTATTAGGAATTTTGATGACCAGTATTTTATGATATGATAAGCGTGATAAAGCATCAATTTTATGTGGTGTGAGATAGGTTAAGTAAGTTTCAAGGTAAAAAGAATACCTCCTTACTTATACAAGTGAGTGCGTTACTAAAATCCATACGAATATTATAAAGCTGAAGAGTTTGTTTGTTTGACGCGTTAATCTCAGGAACTACTGGTTCTAATTAAAAAAATTCTTTTTGCGTTGAATATACCATTTATCTAGGAAGGCTTTAGGCTATATAACATCACCCTGCAACTATTAGGAGCGGAGATATAAAGGAAAATGTGAAAAAAACGGTGTAAATTATTTGAGGGCTTCAATGATGCCCAAAATGAGTATTCCACGCGGACGAAGTCGCAGGCACAGCTAGTACGAATATATGATAGAGCAAGAATTAATGTTTGGATGAGCAATTAAGAAATATGGGACTTTAAAATATTTAACAAAAAAAAAAACAAATATATATAATTTGATATCTACATCTAAAAGATTTCCATCTTGTTGACTTTTTTCTGCCTATTCTAAACGTAGATACAGGTAAAAAAATAAATATTATACAAGCAAATATCGATATAAATTGTCCGAATGTATATTGGACAAAAATTATATTTACGTCTTTTTTTTGATACGACGACATTAAACTTACAAAGATCTGTGAGTCTGCACCATTATTTTGATTGCACTTTCAAGAAACCTTGATAGAGACCTTCTGGAAAATTCCCGATGTAGTTACATCACCGTTGTTTGTGCATCAAGCTGGGGTCATGTTCCCTGGTGCTTTGTGGTCTCCCCTTGCGTTAGTTTTCAATGCACTGTATTGTATAGATTATTGTGTAGATAGGAGTTATTTGCCGTGTGGTTCCCGCCAATTTTGCATAGGAGCAGTCCATATCTGCCCCATGGATGTCTTAGAAGGAGTCTAAGGAAAGGCTTAGAACTTGGTATTATTTTCGTGTGAGCGATGGGCTAGGAACATGTTACTATTTGAATCTTAATTCCATCATTTGGCCATACAGCTGAACGTGGCCTTACGGTCTTTTTACGACTGTTGGCTCTGTCTACCCCGCAAGGGATTTATACGTGATTATAGGTATGAATGGAAAAAAATCTTTACTAACACACTTCTAATTAAGTGGGTAGTTCCAGGTTGACCTAATATCATTAAAATTGCAGAAGAGAAAGATCCTCTCCATATCACCCTTAATTCTGATGATGTCTAGCTACTAGTAACTCACATTACATAAATCTTCACAAGGTTAGTTCCAGTAACGGTTTGCTTGTGGGTATCGCAAAATAGAAAGCAAGGTTGTTGACCCCGGCCGGCGTCGGGTCGGCAGATTTGATGTCTGATTGCAAGCGATGTTTCGGGCAGTATCGGCTAAAGCCTCATTGGTCTGAGGCGTGAGGTCTGACTTCAAATCCCGCAGGAAAAACACTTTATTTAATTGCTTTTGCGTCCATACTGATGAAGTAACGAAGATGATCTTGTAAAGTATGATTGTGTAAACTGTTTTAAGTCCTTTTAGGTGATGGATTTGCAACCTATCACTACGTTTGTTGATGATGCCCTATCAGTGGCAATGACAAAAGGGTCTTCCAATGCTCTTCACTCTTCGCAATCTCTTCAAAAATGCAGTTGGTAGGTAACTTATAAAACAACGTGACAAAAACTTTAAAATAGGCTTGACGCGGCCTGTTATTTTTAGATCTGTCGATCTGCCAAAAGAACTGTCTTCATCACTCAGTGTTAACGACGCAACATCATAATCTGATGAATAAAAACAACATTACAGGGATAGGTACTACATGTCTGGAACAAAAATATCCTACATTCCTAAAAATTGCTCGAAAACAAAACTACTCTTTTGAAATGTCTTTTGATAAATATCGTGTGGCAAAGAAAAGATTAAGGGATCTAGTTATAGTGTTACACCCTGTTGCCAGGATTTTAAACTGTAATTACACAAAGAAAATGTTTCACTAACCGTGTAGTGTTAGTTAATAATTTTTAGCTAGCTAGCTATATTAACAAAATTTTGTGTTTTTTTTTAAATAAATAAATATAAAGACTTAACGTAGGTAGGTACTCAAATGCTAATATCGACCGAAAGATATAAAACATTAGCCATACATCTGGACATGGCCTATCAGTCTTTTCGAGTCTGTTGGCTCTGTCTTCTCCGTAATGGATAAAGACCTCATCAATATTATATGTATGTAAATATAAAACAAGTACCTGTGTAGATGAATAAAGACGTAACCGTAGGGTCATGGAGAGAAATAGTTCAAGGGCAAAGAAGGACGAATAAGAAAGCGGCAAGGTCGCTTATATTTAGCTCGAACTTGTAACCATTCCCTTACGAGCCCTTCGCTCACAGCTGTTAAAGAATAAAGTTCATTTTCCTTTGTATTTATAACTATATTAACAAGAATGAACCGTATTTATAGTGACGAATATTTTTACAAAATTTATTTTCGTGCTGCGCTGTTTGTGTTTTGCTTCGTAATTTATTACTTTCTCTTTATTATTACTTTTATCTGAATATTTGTGACCTTTACAGCTGAGTCTTATTTTGGTTACACATCTTATAACATAAATAGATAGATAGGTAAACTCTTTATTGCACCAAAAAAAAGAAAAGCAGAAAAATAGCACAGGTTATGAGGTACAAATGCGCTACTTATCGCTACAGCAATCTCTTCCAGTCAACCTTAGGGTGGGAGGAAAATAAAGAATAGAAAGGCGATTCGCGCAAAAAAATAATAATTGTTTTAGACGTAAGAAGTTCATTGCTGGACCCCAAAGATGTCATGCGGGTTCAAAAGATCTTCTACACTGTACCTACTGCAGGCAGAACAGAGCTATATTTCCGTTATAGAGTCTTTTACCATATCTTCTGCACTGACGCTTTGGAAGCGGCAGTAAACTTAGTTTTAAGTAATCTAAGTATTTGACCAACCAATGTTGTGAAACCAATAGATGTGACAATTAATATGTTTGAAATGTCCAATTAAAAAAAGTCGAATTTTGAATAAAATTGTCTTTCCTTCGCTCCAAATTAAGCTTACGATAAAAGTAAAAAGAATATGTCATCACCAAATTTATGTATGAAAAATGTCATCAGAATATTAATTTTTAAAAGCGGTTAACCGATTGTCCTATTTAATATTGAAAATCAATAGCAAATCTAGTTTGAACTAGCACAATGCTATTTTGGTCGAGTTTTTCAAAGACCAATTGAAACAATTGAAGACGACCAAAGTACATATGTCAAATAGAATTCACATTATTTTAAGAGTGTGCAATTTGCAAGTTTATATAAGCAGTACTGTTGCTCCATGCTGGTTTGATAGCGACAAAACATTAGGTGTGCTGTTGCACACCTAATGTTTGAAAGACAAAATATTTTAAAGATCGAA
Source organism: Amyelois transitella (assembly GCF_032362555.1). Lineage (NCBI taxonomy): Eukaryota > Metazoa > Arthropoda > Insecta > Lepidoptera > Pyralidae > Amyelois > Amyelois transitella. Next base: position 2,565,601 of record NC_083518.1, on the reverse strand, counting down.
AAAAATGTATACTTAAGTACTAACTTAAATAAACATATTCTGTTCAAATGGTAGTATCAATAATTGTTTATACAGACACATAAATAAATCAATTGAAGCTAAAATTAAAACTATGTAAAAAATCAAATTAAAGAATATAAAAATGACCTCCTAGCAACTGGATAGGTATATATAGTAATAGTATAAATTAAACGCATTTCCTTTTTTTCTAATGAGTATTTTTAAATATAGAGGGGCGCTGAATGCACACGTGTGCCGATTTAAAAGATGACAAGGATCATATGATCTAAACATGGTTATAAAGATCTACACACCGCTAGGTCTAGAAATTCCAAATATTACATGTATGCCAGAATTCCTGTAGGAAGAGAAATTAACGGGATTCTCCGCGGGCGGAACTTGGTACTAAAGGCTTAGTTATTGATAAAAATAATAACATGCACACTCTTTATCAAACGAAAGACGTTCGATATTACCTCTATGGTAAGTGAGACATAGAAAACAAAGTCACATGACTATCGGAGCCAAACAAACTGATTGAGGATGACGTAGGGTCCATTTTCCAGTAGTGGTTTTAAACTGGATTATTTATAGCTTTTGCTAGATGGAGGTCAGACGGGAGTCGCTTCGTATGACTGTACCCACTCCGTGGACACAGAGGCACACCTGGATCAATTCCTGGGAGGAAAGTTTGTGAAGGAAAATCAACTGAACGCATTTGAAATAAACTTATCAGTAACATAATTACAGCAGAATAAATCAAGCTATTAGTGAACTTGAAATTTGAGAAAATTATACAATAAACATTGATATTTAATATTATTATACTCATGTCATTTTATTGATTCTACTACATATCTACGTAACAGCTAGCTAGACATTATTGTTTATTTGTTATGTTCGTATACAAGTAAATATGTACTAAGCGTGAGGTAGGTCGTGCATCGTGATATCTTGCAAATATGTACATAGATGCCGTGTAAATAACGTCACGTGTGTAAATAAAATTAAACGTGTATAGGTATGCCTTATATGAGTATAAATTACTAGTTCGTTTATAATAAACATAGTACGCCTGTGGCTCCAACTTCGTAAATTTAAGAATTTCGTTAATTACCTTTGGAATTTCAACATACATACATATGGTTACGTCTATATATGTCCTTGCGGGGTAGACAGAGCCAACAGTCTTGAAAAGACTAAATGGCCACGTGCAGCTATTTGGCTTAATGATAGAATTGAGATTCAAATAGTGACAGGTTGCTAGCCCATCGCCTTAAAAAGAATCCCAAGTTTGTAAGCATATCCTTTAGTCGCCTTTTACGACATGCATGGGAAAGAGATGGAGTGTTCCTATTCTTTTCATGGAACTCAAGCAATGACAAATTTCAATATGCAGCTCGGTTCGGGCTGTGTGTTGATATGTCAATCAATCACTCAGTATCTCTTTAATTTCGCGGCGGGCGAAGTCGCGGGCGGCCTCTAGTAAAAAATAAAAAGCAATCGTGAGAAAAGAGGCACTGCTCCCATGAACCGAAAGGGTTGGTAGAACCATGGGTGGTTGTGACAAAAAGGTCGGTCTTAGCCTTTCTAGAATTCTCTGTCGTCTGTTCTACGCGCTATGTGTGACCGCAGTACTGGACAATAAGTAATTATCTTAAGCTATTACAGCAATTACGCAACGACAATAGTGATTGTATGCTGCAATTATGTCAAATTACACTTATTACACTTTATTGCCGTATTGAACTCTACTGGCTCGCACGTGATTTGGAAAAACACCGTAGACGACCACTGATTTGGACTATTTTTATCATATTTTTTATCCAGTTGTTATCGTATGACTTGAGGGAAAAATTTTGCAATAATTTTTTCGACAGACTTATCTATCTTTAATTACCAATTGCCAGTTTATTTGCCCAGTTAAAATAACGATAATTGTCTTTCCCGAGGGAATTTAGAGCAATTTTCTCTTAATGAAGACCGCATACGGAATCGTAGAACTTTCTAGATACGAGTAGTCTTATTGGTTAATAATTGTTAGGAGGAAATGTTATAATAGCCTAATTAATATCCATCTTTTTCCAATCATTCATGTAAATCCTTTAACAATGTATAAGTTATAGCTATTGTAATGTTGACAAAGTAATTAATACTTTGATAAATATCTTATCCTATTAAAAAAAATAATTAAAAGTTTGGATGTAGGTATGTATGTTTGTTACTCTTTAAATCTTCTGTATTTGACATACAGGTTGATTAAAACATGAAATAACATATAAGGTACTTTTAATCCCGAAATTTTCACGAAAGCGAAGCCCCGGAGCGCAGCTAGTGGTATAAAATCTGAAAAACAAAAACACAGCTCAAATTACTAAGCATTCAAGTAGCGTGCAAGTCAAAGCAAATTACACATGAATTGCGTCAGCCTAAGCAACGTTATTGAAGAATCTAACTTACTTTTACTTCAACGAATGATTTTATATTTTGAGTATTTCTTTTATTATAGTTGAAAATTTTAACAATACTTATTATTGTTATTTTTATAATTTCTCTCGTTCTGTTTTATTTTTTTTACCTTTGAATCAAACTTACTTTAACTATACCTACTTATATTTTTATTGTTTTTAAGGAATTAACTTTTTTTTTATAACTTCTCTATTTCTGTGGGATATTTTTTCAAGAGTTCTTTCTTTTTATGTAAAGGATTTGAAAGAAACCTTTTTTTATTGCTGCTTTTTTGTTGTTGTTTTTTACACTCCATAGTTTAAATGTTACAAGCAAATAAGAGTTACATACTTATTTATGTAGTAAATAAAGTAAAAATTTTTCAAGACTGTTGGCTCTGTCTACCCCGCAAGGGATATAGACGTGATTATATGTATGAATGTAATAAAGTTATATGACTAAATGGATAGTTATACTGTTCTTTAGAAATTACCATATAACTATAGGTACCCTATTTTATTTTCTCATATCGCATTTAAGGAAAAATATCTATTCTTTAAATATGTACATGATGTAAGTGCGAAGGTCTAAGGTTGCTGTCCTTGGCCGGTTCATTGAATCAAAACCACCAACTTATAGTAAATTCATACATTTTGTTCGACAATCAGACGGTTTTGAATAAAATTATCATGTTATGAATATTAAAGTTTGTCTAACAAGGAAAGCAGTGACTTTGAGATGGCTTATGATGTGTGTATCTGTAGCAATACGGAAGACATAAGTACATACATATATTATATTATATATTTCGATTTATGTATCTATAATCGTGCATTTCGATTCTTTTCTCGATTTTTGTCAATTTATCGCAATTTTTGAGTTTAGTTCTGTTGACAGTTAGACAGTAAGTAGGTACTTACCTACTTATTATTTACGTAAGTACATATTGAACTTTAGAATTACGTGTGACAGGAAAAAAAAGTTATTCTAATCTATATATATAAAACTCTTCCGTTACTGAGTGACTGACTGACAGACAACGCACAGTCGAAACTACTGGTCGTAGACAGCTGAAATTTAGAATGTAGGTTCCTTGGGATATGTAGGGGAGCACTAAGAAAGGATTTTTGGAAATTCAACCCCCAAGGGGGGGAAAAGGGGTAAAAACGTTTCTATGAAAAATCTTATTCCTTGGGTTTATAAAATTGAAACTTGGCATGAACACGTACATAGGCAAGTAAATATGTTTGACATTATAAGTTTTTTCAAACTACCCTCCAATCGTGATTTAGGGGGTGCGATTGGGTGACTGATTTATTAACGCACAGCCGAAACCGCTCGGTATAGGAGTCTGAGATTTTGAACAGAGGTTCCTTTAGTAACATAAGTGAGCACTAAGAAGGGATTTTTGAAATGTCAACCCCCAAGGGGGCGAAACGGGATAAACTGAGCCGGGGCTGCGGGAAAGTTCTAACGAGATACCGTGGCCCCGGAACGCAAAGGGCAACTGAAGGAACGAGGTGGGTTTTAGTCAGTAAAAGTCTGACACTCCCTTCCGTTCCACCCAGAGCGGGAGAGGTCATTTGATGATTTCCCATCCTTAAAAGACAGAAGAAAGAAGAAAGACTTTGTATGACAACTTTCAGTCGTCTCTTTAACATACATAATAAGTGATGATGACGAAGTTGGAGATGAGTTACCGGTAACTACAAAACTTTCCCGCACTTAAAGGTTCATCGATAAAGTATTTCTTCATAATACCTGTAAATGCTTTATAACATGGTCGATGATAACCAGAGTTTACATATTCACTAGGTATATTTGAGGTTATGTATTTTTCGTAATTTTAAAATAGTCTGACATTTTTTGAAAGTCTCCTCGGAAAATATTATCAGATCTTCACTCCTTTTTTTTACAGACAAATAAAAACCCCATCTTCTTTTTCGTCACTCATGATAGCACATTATTAAAACTGGATCTAATTTATTTTACAACGAGCACAAATTAATATTACAACGTTTACTATGCGTATATAACCGTCCGCTGAACAATCTATACAATACATATAATAAAACAGGAAAAATATTTTGTCTGTACATTTAATATTTTTGGCTGAAACGGATAGATTACATTTTTTGTCTATCTGTCTGTATGATCAAGATTCAACTCGAAATTTACGCGGACGAAGTCGCGGGCAACAGCTAGTATACATATATACACAAAATTGTGTATATATGTACTCGTATGTAGGATTATATAGGATAGGATTTGAAGGTACTTCTGCGCTATTCAAAAAAACTCTTCTTAATTCCTTGCGGGCAGACAGATCCAAAAGTCTTATAAAGACTGATAGGCCACGTTCAGCTGTTTGGCACAATAATAGAATGCAGATTCAAATAGTGACAGGATGCCATCGCCTAAAAGAAGAATCCCAATTTTATGAGCCTATCATACTTTATATTGTACATCATTCATTCATTCATATAAACACGTCTATATCCCTTGTGGGGTAGATAGACAGTCTTGAAGACGTACATGATGATAGGCCACATTTAGCTGTTAGGATTAATGATATAATTGAGATTTTGTTATACTTACACATGTGAAATAGATTCCAAGTCTCTGAAGACCCCGTCAGCTAACATCGAAATGTTATTACCGTGGAGAGAAAGCACTCGGAGTTGCGTCAGGCCTTTTAACGCGTCACGCTGTTGAAGAAAATTAGGAAAAAAATTGAACTTGAATTCTCTGTCTCACCCAATGGTTGACTTGTAGATAATGCATCTAGCATTAAGTCCGCCAATTGTGCTATAGGTACATTTGCTATTTGTACAATAAACATACATATGGTCACTATCCCTTGCGGGGTAGACAGAGCCAACAGTCTTGAAAAGACTGAATGGCCACGTTCAGCTATTTGGCTTAATGATAGAATTGAGATTCAAATAGTGACAGGTTGCTAGCCCATCGCCTGAAATCGAATCCCAAGTTTGTAGGCCTATCCCTTAGTCGCCTTTTACGACATCTATGGGAAAGAGATGGAGTGGTCCTATTCTTTTTTGTATTGGAACCACACAAATTGTGCAATAAAGTTTAAATTAATAATGATTTAAATACTTTAGATCTAGATGGATTTAATTACTTAATGATTTATAAATAAAATATACCTACAGAACAAAATAACACAGATTGAGTTAGCGTTTAAAGTCAGTCTTTCGAAGTAATTACGAAACTTTAAATTACTAGAAACTAACTCTTAACAAAAGATACAAATAAAAAAATTTATTGAGGAAACCTACACACTCAGGTAACCAAATACAGTAACTCGTATTGGATCGATCATGGTAACTGTAGGAATAACTAACTAACTAACTAATCGGATCCTGAGTTGTCCGAATATTTGTTTCTTCTTTTCTCCTTCTATCTTCTGTAGGAATAACTATCTTTGCAACTATACTTCCTACAGTTATACATCCATTTGACGGCCTCTGTGGCGCAGCGGTAGTGCGCTTGTCTGTGACACCGGAGGTCCCGGGTTAGAATCCCGGCCAGGGCATGATGAGAAAAGAACTTTTTCTGATTGGCCTGGGTCCTAAATATTTTAGATAAACATATAAGTATTTATTGTAAAATATAGTATCGTTGTGTTAGTATCTCGTAACACAAGTCACGAACTAACTTCGAGGCTAACTCAATCTGTATGATTTGTCCTGTATATATTTATTTATTTATTTATCCAGATGTGTAATCATGATCGATCCAATGCGGGTCAGGTTCCCCTGCAAAGGTTGCGAACAGACGGGTGTCACTTCGTTTAAAAACCTGACTCACCCAATCCACGATCCATGGTCAAAGGCGCACCCCGAGCTCCTCTCCAGAGTAATGATGCGACCGGCACTAAATCCAGGAGGTAGAAGCTTCAAACCCAATACCTGTACACATCGAAGTCTGTTATAGCTGACGATCAAAGTGGACAACTTGCTGAGAGCTTCGAAGGTGTTGTTTGGGAGCACGCTGATCTTATTGTTGGACAAGTCCAGGCGTGTCAGCTGGGTCAAGTGGCGGATCTGGTCTGCCGTGATGCTGGTTATCTCATTGGATTCTAAGTAGCTGGTGGAGAATATAGGATCGTTTTATAGTGCGAAATCTATACTTATATTATAAAGCTGAAGAGTTTGTTTTGTTTGTTTGTTTGTTTGTTTGTTTGTTTGTTTAAACGCGCTAATCTCAGAAACTACTGAACCGATTTGAATAATTCTTTCACTGTTAGATAGTCTATTTATCGAGGAAGGCTATAGGCTACATTTTATCCCGGATTTCCTACGGGAAACGTCAACAATGCAGGTGAAAGTTGAATGAGTCGGCCATCTGCGAGCTTTCCACGCGAACGCTGCGCAAACCAACAAAGATATAGTAAAACAATGTACTAAAGATGTGAAGTACTCATTTTTTGCCACAAAAAAGTCCGCGAGAGCATATATCTATCTCTTAAGGTTTACTTACAATAACCACTTTTATGTTAATTTTTTAAGATTATTTTTTCATTATAAACATAAGTTATTTTGAAACCAACTTTCTTTAATTCAGTATTAATCCTTATCCAAATAAATATGTTTATTACTTTCGGCTTTTCATGTAGACTAAAATTGCCATTTACAGTATATAAATCAGACGAATAGGTTTTGAGATATAGTCGTTATAAGCAATTTGCAGCAAAACATTTAATACGGCGAACCAGCGTTCTTTCTAATACGCGTGACCGCCTGACCGAGAAATAAATATGATGTCCAAAATAACTATTCCACGCGGACGAAGTCGCGGGCACAGCTAGTCTATACTAAATTTCTTTTATATTCCATTTTAAGCTGTGCAATGTGCGATTTATTATAAAATTGTTGAAAAAATTGGCGATTTTACAGATCTGAAATAAAATCGTCGAGCTGCCATTTGGTATTTTATCAATTTGTGATAAGTTTATGAGAAAACTAACATTTGATAAGAGTTGGTACGGCCGTTAAATGTAATTATGCAAGCGTCCGTGCTTGCCGCTTGGCGACCGCGCAGACGGCCGCCAGCTAGTGATGGGACGAGGTCGATAGATACTGATATCGACTACAGCAAAGACTATTTGGAAAAAAATAATAAAAAATATTCCAGGATATGGAATAATGATTTTTTATATAATTGAAGTTCAAAAGTGTATGAGATATAAAAATGTAAAAGAATTGAAGAATATTTTTTTATGCCTATGCTGTTAGTAATTCTTAAAATACTAATGAACTGTTTTTGATATATCTATCATTTAAATGGTGAAGTAGTAAGAAGGGTTCTTAGTTATGTTTAATAGAAATACGATGGAATACTTAATTTTTGATTTATTTAGGTAATCCTTTCGTGAATATTAAATACACAGCCAAAGTAATTTTGGCGAATGATGGAACGTTAACGTTGCACTTATTTTTGTGTTCCTATTACTTTTTCATTTCAAAGGTATTAATTAGAATAATCGATTATTAACAAAAAAGAATAGGATTACTCCATCTCTTTTCGATACTAGCTAGCATTATGTCACTATTTGAATTTCAATTCTATCATTAAGCCAAACAGCTGAACGTGGCCTTTCAGTCTTTTTGATGACTGTTGGCTCTGAATACCCCGCAGGGAGTATAAACGTAATTAAATGTTATGTTATGATATGATTTTAAATAAATTTATTGGACAAATTTATTGTACAGGTAGTTAATTGATTGATGAGGAAATTTTTATACACCATATCGATCTCATCAAAATTTAACTGTAATGTCGATGTCGATGGTTAAATATTAATCACTTTACTACATCACTTAACCCTCCCATGCGTTCAAGTTTCATTGTCTGCAGTGGAAATTTCCACGCTAAAACATGCAACCTTCACCCGTCCCACTCGAACACATTAGACTTAACATATCCTCCTCTCATTTCTTCGAAGTCAACGCAGACGCTCTGACCTAACCGGTTCGCACTCCTCGCACAGACTAAGCAACGTATAAGACCCTCTCTTTCGCTCAGCTGGCCAACTTATCGTTCTATTTTACGAATAGCTCTCTGCTATGTATACTTCTCGGTCGTCGGCCAAATGATTTTTATAACCTGTCTTTCTCTAGAGCTTGAATGAGGCAAAATTTGTTTGTTTGGCTGAGAGCTACAGCTTCAAAACTAACAAAATACTATACTACGAGCACGTGGAGGGCAGGTTAACGACTGATAACGGAGATAATGTTGAATATAAATAAACCATTAATTAGTTGCATAAACAGGTATAATGATTATTATGGAAAATGAACGATTTTTGACGCGATTTATATTTACTTTTGTCAGAATAGTGCTGTCTGTTCTGTAGTTCACTTGAAATTATTGTGTTTGTTAATTCGAAATTATTGTTTTTGTTTACGATTTTCCTTATACTTTCTACTTTTATTTTTTACTGAACAGGTAGACCTAAGATTTTAGCTGCTCGGTATTGAAAATATTCAATAAAAAGTATATTTCAGTTAAAAAAAAAATCTTAAGTTTTGTTAGGTATAACTGTCTGTCTGTTTTGCCTTAAAATATTATTTATTTATGGTAACTACAGTCTCTAAATTTATATTTTTACAATAAATGTATGACATCAAAGTATACAAGGTCAAATATTAAAATATTCAAACAGTCAAATATTCCAGGGAAACACTATGATATGAATCATTCAAGCATGGATATTTTCCATTTTTTTTTGCGGCCACGGACTAAATGCATGTAAAATTGTAAATTGTCTTCAGACCGAGATTTTAATAGTTAGATATTTTCAGTGTTACTTAAAAGCACTGTTTTTTTACGTGCAGTTAATTCAGAGGCTTATTCACATACAAAAATATGTATTATAGTATATTTTTACAATTTTATTGCATTTTTGCGTCAAATGTCTAAATTTGGTCATAGTAACGCCATCTCTTGATGTGTTTTGGCAGTTTGTTACTTAGTTCTCACTTAACTTCAAGCTTTAGTGCATTGATGGAATCACTTTATATTTTAAAAAGTTAAAACAATTGAAATTCCGTTTTCTTTTTTTTATGTAAAACCATACGGCGTGGTGGAATGAAATCTTTACCTACCACACTTTCACAGGGTATGAAAATTTAACATCTCTTATTACTGTGCGCTCTCTTGCACCCGCGGCTACGCCCGCGTAAAACGTAAAATTCCGTCGTCTCTTGTTCCCGCAGGAATTTCTAATAATCCTTTCCTATCGAATGTCTACATAATACCAACTATCATAGTTTCGTACGAGTAGGTAATATCTTTTAGTTTTAATTGATGTCTGAACCTGAAAGCCTGCCTGTAAATTAAATAAGGATTAAGTTAAAGACACTATAAAATATATTTAAATGGAAGACTCGTCACATATCACTCCTTTCTCCTTAACGGGGTAGATAGAGCCAACAGTTGCAAGACTCTAAGCTTTCTTATGGCTTAATGATTGACATAAAAAGATAGTGATATAACCTAAGCTAGGCCCATAACCTAAAAGAAGAATCTCAAATTCATAAGCTTTTTTCCTGAATGACGTGTACAATAAGAACGGAAAGAAAATCTGCTAGAACACACTATGTTTTATCTTCGTTACCAGAACAGAATCATCTAAATGTCATAAGTTAGTAAATGTAATCACAACGACCTAGCCAATTGTTTAGGTGGGTGGGCCCATAACCGTTTACATTACGGCAGACTTTATGTTTAATTTATTGCATAAACAGACGGCCGGGTGTTCCATGAAAACAGAAATAATCCAACATGTCTTTTTAAATTTTGCAAACGGAACGGAAAAGGTAGTCACTCCCTATTGAGAGAGGCGTGCTTTTATGTATGTATGTATAAGTAGAATGTTCAAAATTTGGACCTCTTGTGACTAATTTAATCCACATTCACAGTACTTATAAAGAGAAAAGATTTGTGTTTTTGTATGTTTGTAACAAATAAACTCGAAAACTATTGTACTGATTTTCACGAAATTTGCTACAGACGTAGAATAGGAAGTGACATAGGCTACTTTTTTTCCTAGAATTTTTATTTCCAGCCGTTTTCTTTCTTTGTCTCTCCTCAGTTACTTCTTTCGCGAAAACTCATTGCAATTTACACGTTTCCTCTTGGAATATCTGGCTATTCTGAAAATACCGTGACATTGTGACGTCACCCCGACCGGGCCGCCGCCTGCGCGGGCGCCGCAGTCATTTTAAAATTACGCGCTCCCGAATCAGTAGGAAGTGTGTTTCCATTCCACTCCGCAAATTTGTTATGCGATTGGCCGATACCATTTTCTTCCAAGTTTATAGTAGGTACAAAATGTAAGGCTTATGCAAAGACTGGTATTCGCTATTTGTTGCCATGGACCACGTTAGATAAATTGACAACTTGCTTGACTCGCTAAGACACCATGGTGTACTTACAAATTAGTACCAATAATTCGTTAAGGAATCGATTATCAAAATCTAGCATAACATATAATACAATATAATCACGTCTTATCCCTACCGCAGTTAACAGTTTCGAAAATAATGAAAAGCCACGTTCAGCTAAATGGCGAATTAAGATTCAAATACATAGTCTCATGTTGCTAGCCGAACGCCTAAACGAAGAATCCTAACATTATAATATAGCCTTTACCTATCGTTGATAGCTCGGCAAAATCATGATTGAGTGGATACTCTCAGAGCAAAACACACAATCAAGACGTGGTTAACACGTGTGTCAGTTTTACTTTTATCGTTGAAAGGTGATTTTTCACGGAGTATCATGGAAACGTATAACACGCTTGTATAAACAAATGACGCGCTATGCGGTAACGCGGCGGCGGTATGGCGTTTGGCACACAAGTTGTTTACCGGCCGTGAACATGCCGCGAGCCAACTCCCCCGGACCTAGTAGGCAATGATGCCTAAATAGGAGAAAGCAGGTACATTAAATCACGAAGGGGTAGGCAGAGACTACCTTCATCTTTCCACTTTTTTATTTTCTGTAAGAAAACTAGAGGAACATAGATTTCCTTACTACATTTCCAGCTGAACATGGCTTTTCAGTTTTTTCGAGACTGTTAGCTCTGTCAACCTCGTAAGGGATAAAGATAAATATGAATGTATACCTTTAACGAGGTCGCTCAAAATCTATCCGTGGAAAGGGTAGGTAAGTGGCGAAATACGAGTTAAACAAATGTTATAAACTACAACCATAAGATATCCTAGGTTTGGTATGTCTGACTTATTTTATGTCCTGGCTTTTTGACCCGGTTGTAACCCCACCACTCTAGAGAGGAGCCCGGGGTATGCCCTTGACCATGGATCCTGGATTGGGTGAGGTCAGGTTTTTACACGAAGCGACTCCCGTCTGACTTCCGCAATCTTTGCACGGAAAGATTACTAATTATTGGATTGATCACGGTTACACATCCAGTTGCCTGAATGTGCAGGTTTCCTCACGATGTTTTCCCTCACCGTAAGAGCATCGGTTAGTATTGAAACTAATGTATTTAACTTCAAAAATAGTCATTGGTACATGGCTGAGATGGGATTCGAACCTGTGCCTTTTTGCGCCACATGCGTTTTACCGGGCCTTACCTTACCTTACCGATTTGACCACCGACGCGCTTTTTTGTAGGTTTTGTATGTCTGTCTTCTGGTGTAAAACCTGTCATGTACTTAGTCAGAAGGGATTTCTCTCTTTGCGTATTCCCAAGAATTATACATACTTAGTTTTAATACAATGAAAGCAATCAAAAAGATCAGATATACAAAAGGACAAAAAAGACCGCGTGACCGTTGACCAGTGATGTGTATTTTATAGCCCTTTTAATTACAATAAATCGCCAAAACAAAGTACACCCATGTAAATATTCAATGGAGCCAAAGTACAAATAGGTAAGTTCTAAAAAAATATAGGACACAGTATCTTAACGGCAGATAAAAAAAAACTTGCATGATAAGAATTTTTGTTGATTTTTTTTGTGTTGACATTTGAATTAGAGCTATTTGACATTTTTTTTATTTTAAGTTACCGCTGAATACCAGCGTCTTGATAACGTCATGACTCAAATCTGAGTGAAACCTTTTAGTACCTAGCATATAATTAGGAAACTTGTATTTTATGTTCCAATAAATAACTTATTACTTTCTTTAAAGATTGATGATGGTGATCGCTACATGTAAAAAGTACCTAGTGTATTTTTTGCCCTTTATTTCTGTCGTTCTACACTTGCGCATTAGAAGCCATATACCCTTCTATAATAACGTCTTTATCTCTTACGGGGTAGACAGAGCCAGAGAACAGTCTCGCAAAGACTGACAGGCCACGTTCAGCGATATAAAATTCAAATAGTGATGGGTTGCTAGCCTATCGCCTAAAATACCTGAATTACCTACTAACTTAATTTTGTATTATATTATGGAAATAAATCTTTTTCTTTTCTGTAGTCTGCCTACCCCTCCGGGAAAGAGGAGTGACTTGACTACCGGAAAACACACTAAGATGATGATTTTATTTCTAATGGCGATACTCAGCTGGGGACAAGCTCGGGTGAGGCTCACATAATACCGAGCTAACTCTTTGGAAATCGTAATATCATGGGACTTACTTATAACTTAGTAATATATCAGTCTTTGCGAGACTGTTGGCTCTGTCTACCCTAGAAGGGGATCAAGACGTGATTATTTGTATGTTACTTATAACTTAAATAATGATTATTGTATCTTAACTCTCTCTCACTTGCTAACGCCATCAGCGACTGCATCCATGAAAAACAAATGATCGTCGTAAATTCTAAACGAGTAATGGACGTTTATGAGTCAGGCAAAGACGTCACATTTAGTGGCACTACATCAGAATTGTCACAATAGAAGGTATTAGCATGCGGTAGTCTCGTGGTAATAGCTTTCTACACTATTTTTAGGAAGTACCTAAAACCTAGATACCTACTAGTACTAGTAAATAAATGAAAATCAGATACATACTTAGTACAGTAAGCCCATCTATTTATCGTTGAATAGATATGCCACTTAGTCAATGATCTTAGTTGATTCAGTAAGCCATAGATTAGTGCTGTGTGGTTCCCGGCACCAAAAGAAAAAAGAATAGGACCACTATATCTCTTTCCCATGGATGTTGTGAAAGGCGACTAAGGTATAGGCTTATTTACTTGGGATTCTTTTAGGCGATGGGTTAGCAACCGCTCACTATTTTAATCTCAATTCTATCAACAAAGTAAACAGCTGAACGTGGCCTAATGGTCTCTTTGAGACTGTTGGCTCTGTCTACCCCACAAGGGATAGAGACGTGATTAAATGTATATATGTATGGATAAGCCTATAAGTATTGTAGAATTATCAGAGTATGTATACCTTCTTTTATACGTGGCCCACGGCCATAAATAGAACTTTGCAACCTTCAACCTTTGCAGAAATACTCTACTTCAGGATATAAACATTTCTAAACTGACCTCCCTAGAAATATTTTACTTTTGGAAATATCGTTAGAGGTTGATTTTGTAATCAAAAGAGTAACGCCTCCGGTGGAGTGATTGCTCAAAATTTTCTTTGAGGAAAAACAAAGTGCTAGCCAAATATTCTTGAAAAAATATAGCAACAATATATATGCAACCTATTGTACTGAAATCTCTTGGTGTAGCTTACTTGCATGATATTTTTACAAATTAGATTTCTACCACTGCCATCTATAGTCTAGTAGCAAAGTGAATTACCTTAATTACGCCCTCTTTTGTTGAATAGAAGTAATATTTACACTGCCATCTATTATCGACAATAGGAACCACATTACACAAATATGAATAAAGCATTGAATGAGCTTGCTCGCTAAATTGTAGGTTCTTTTTTGTTTTCAATAATCAAATAGAGATGGCGGTAGTTCCTTTTGTAAGTACATTTACGTTTGAAAGCTTCTTGAATTCTTTTTCTTTACATACAGCTGTCTGTACACACACACACACAATCACGTCTTTATCCCTTACGAAATAAACAAAGTCTAGAGTATAGCATAATGATCGTATTAAGATTCAAATATGAGTAACCTATATAAGTACCTAAATTATTTACTATTAAAAATAGGTTCCTTCTTAAAACTTAGTTAACTGAACCTCAACATCATAATTTTCCATCGTCACATCCGGTACCGAACGCGATGGTAAAGTGCTTGCTTTTAAATTTACCACCGCGCTACATAGACCTCCCTTATTGGTACCACTAAAGTAGGTGGGTACGCTACGATACTTTTGGGTTTGCGTAGGTAGGTAGGTATCTATTAAATATAAATAAATATAATCAAGGCTATATACCTTGCGGGGTAGACAGAGCCAACAGTGTTGAAAAGACTGATAGGCCACGTTCAGTCAGTCAGTGTTATTTTATCAAGATACATATATACACGTCTATATTTCTTGCGGGTAGACAAAGCCAACGTCCAGCAGCAGGGCTCTACTAAACTACTAAATATAGACATTACCTGGTACAAAACACGTTATATCTATGTGTATTTGGGCAATACACGAAATCTCCTTTTTCAAAAGTCAATAAAAAGAGGGTGATTCCCATCAGCACGGTCATTGTACGTGGGAATTACTGGTAGCCCCTCATTTTAATATCAATTACTAGTCTGATTTCCCCAGGCATCAATTCTCGGCCCATTGGCTACTCATCAACGCCATCTATCTTGAGACACGTGTCAACAGATTATAATGCCACTGAAAATAATTTTATTGATGGATCACAAATTAGATGTAACCACAGCATTATGAATGGCGTAAACACAAAATTGATGAGAATTAATGATACTCCATATAATTTAAATAATTAAATTAATTATGACATCTTCTTTCACTCTAATACAACAATTTAATGAATAGGTACAAGTAATAGTTAATTTCAATAAAACAAAGTTAATTCAAAAATTTTATTTCATAATTTGACCAATAAAAAATTGAACCAGGTGGAGTTTGTGCCATTATGGCCAAAGATCTTTATCAGATATTTAATTAAAAAAGTTTTGATACTGTATCGATATAATTATTTTTTCTTTCTTTGTTTTGGCAATCAGACTTCTTCATGAGCTTATTTTTGCCAGTGTCGTGTTGAAACAGTTTTAGTCACAGAATTATTTTGAATTTAGTCGAGTAAAATCTGTGGGCAATTCGCCTTTTCTCGGGACTTTTTGGGACAGCATCAAAAGTCATCAAATCCGATAATGTCACATTCTCCAACACTCATGTTTTTCCATAAACACTTAATAATTAATAATCCATACTCAATATATTTTAGAACTCTCTGCCTCAAAAGAAGAATAACAGATTCCTTACCTGAAGAATTTTTGCATGTTTCATTGATATTTTTACAAAATTAATACAATAATTATACGAAATAGGTATACTATAATAATCTTACGAAAACCATCACCATCGCTATAAGAATATTGGTTAGATATGTATTATAAGTTTAGACAAGTGTATGTAACCTCAGGCCTTTCTGCCTGTTAAACCACTGGACCGATTTTGATGAAATTTTTGTATGAATAGTCAACATCGATTTAATAAATAGTACCAATTACATATTCACTAAATCGCTTATAGTCAATTACTCGAAGTGGCATATAGGCTAATTTTTTCTTATAATTCCCACAGGAACGAAGCCTCAGGCAGAAACTAGAGATAGGTAACTAATATGTGTGTTAGTTAAAACCTCACCCTAAATCATTAACACGCACGTACTTTGTCGAATTCTTCAAGTGGAGAAATTAGTTTACAACCTCATTACATCGTAGAGTGGCGTCTGATGAGATTACTAGTCCTACATTACAGTATTGTAATAGGATGTAAAATCTATATCGGGACAAGAGGGTAGGTACAAAAAGGCAGGTTCTGGCAAATGTACTGTTTAAAGTACCTGTTACCTATTATTACCATGTTTCTTGTTCAAGTGAGTTTGGGAATATCTTTTTAGTTCACATTTTTTTACTCATCGGAAAATAAACGGCGGAATGATTTAACCATTCAAGTTCTTACTCATGTGAATAATTTTTATGTATGTCTTTAAATAAAACATTTGTATATTTTTCTCTCAAATTTGGTTGACTGTAGAGAATGCTAGTAGCATTAAGTTTACCTATTGTAACTTAAAGGCTCAACAAAGTTAAAAATGAAATACTACATAACAATTTGCATGAGCGAAGCTGCGGATAAAAGTGTTTGTAAATAAACTTGTTTATTGACGCCAACATGACTTATAAAATCAGTTTTATTGCAAACATCTTGTCGCCTCGTGAATAATTCCCGATACATTCGGTCGCAAAGATTATTGGCTCATAACAAATGTATGTCGGGAGAGGACGCAGCTGCGGTCCCGAGGGATAGCCCCGGAGGAAATGCACCTGCTCACGATGCTGATTTTATTCCTAGATTCTAGATAGTACCTTTTTCAAGATGAGGACCTAATATTGGCTTCTTTCTTCAATAACTGTTTTTGTCATAAGTATAGTGTAACCATAAAATATAACTACTGATATACGTCGATATTGATCGTGCCTAAAAATAAAATAAAAATTAGGTTCTTGCTATCATTAATGAGATTATTAATTTATTATTTACACATAAAATAATACTTACAAGAACATACATATCTACGTACTCATCCATTCCTAATTTTATAAGAACTAGTGTTAGCGACGGCCACGCTGCTAATTTTTGGTTTGGCGCCATACATTTACATTTATATTTTTATCAATGTGAAAAAAGAGAAATGACTAGAAAATAATTAATTTTTTTGCTCCGAAATTGTATTTTCACACGAGTTTTTCTGAATTATAACATAAAAGGGATCCAGTCATTGTTTCTATCATTTTTCCAACCGCCACCAGCGCCTTTATAGCTTACAACTAGTTTTTACTCGGCTGCCTTTTGCCGCGGGAATTACCAAAAAACCTTTTTAAAGATAAGCAAATAAATCTTATCCATGGTATCGATTAACCATCCCATTACCATAATACCTGTCTGTTAAACGATATCTTTTTGGCTAGATATAGGTAACATACTCGTACATTATAACGTTGACTCATTTAATAGATAATACACCTCATGTAGATACCTGTGTAATAAAAGGGCAATATGAATATTTATTTTTATACGCGTTTGTACGAGTAACTGTGAATTAATATGAGTTATATCCAATTTTTTTCCAGAAAGTGTTTAATATTTTATTAAAAAACAAAGACAAGGAAAACGTTCCCTTAATTAATAAAAAAAATCATTATCAAGCGTTAACTCATATCATGCAGGTGTTTATCAAAGGAATGATATCGTATACATTTTAATTAATCGATCCTTTTTTCTTTCACTTTGATACATATAGTCACCCAGAGCGCGTGTGCACAATTAAAAATGATCAGTTGATAAAACTTTCAGTGTTAAACAATACAGTATTCAAAATGAAGTTAAGTGCAGTTGTTGCGTTTTCCATATTATGGCTATCCGGGAATGTGCAAGCAAGATGTGTAATGCGTGGAGAATGTATCAATATTGGAGGTTTTGACAAAGCTTGTCCAGTGGATATAGAAGCTCCATCGCTTCCTCTAGAAGTAGATGAGGAAGAAAGAGAAGAACTTGTTGATATACTCGGAAATAGATGTCCGGGCCTTGTATTTGATGAAGATGGCAATAGGAAACCGTACGAAGAAATTGTCACATGCTGTGATGCGGAACAAATCAGGAAGATGTCTGACAGTTTAATGTTGGCTGAAGGAGTACTTGGTCGCTGTCCTACTTGCTACCGAAACTTTGTCAGACAAATCTGCGAAATGAATTGTTCACCAGATCAAAGCCGTTTCGTTACTGTTTATACGGAGAACTCGACTGATGGAATAGAATATGTAAATGAAGTAGATTACAGACTCCATGAAGACTTCATGTTAGGTGCTCATGCGTCGTGCCTTGGAGTGGTAGTCCCTCAGACTGGCTTACCCGCTATTAACCTAATGTGTGGCAATGCTCCTGTATGTGATGCACAATCGTGGTTTGGTTTCTCTGGTGATTTTGAAAACAACCCTTTGGCGCCCGTACAAGTCAACTTCATACCGACTTCAACGCCAGAAAATTCCATGAACGCCATCGCTCTGCATTGCAATGAAACATACGATGGTGATCTTCCTTGCAGCTGTGTCGACTGTACTTCGGTATGCCCTACGGGGACACGACCTGTAGTAACTCAACCTTGTACTGTTTTATCTATTAACTGTGCATCTTTTGGGGTAGGTGTATCTTTCTTTGTTGTTGGTGTTACTTTTTTCATAATAATGACATTGAGGGTGAAACCATCAACTACACAAAATAAAAATATACGGAAAGACAATAAGTTCATTCAAGTTTTCCAATCCATATTCGCGTATATTGGTGCATTTGTTTCTAGTAATCCTATATTAGTTATAATGTTAACATCTTGGATAACATTCTTCATGGCGATTGGTGTATACAATCTGAATTTGACCTCAAATCCGATAGAATTGTGGTCAGCACCAGATTCCCGCAGTCGTCAAGAATTAAATTACTTTAATTCACGATTTGGTCCTTTCTATCGTGCTGCTCAGGTCTTTTTGCGCTTTGACGGTGAAACATTTAATGTGAACAATGTCACATATGGACCTGCTTTTCGATTTGAGAACATTCAACGATTAATTGAACTTGAAGATGCTATTATAGATATTAATAGAGACAATGGCGGTGTAACACTGGAACAAGTATGTTACGCTCCACTTAGAATGCGTGGGGGTGAACAAAGGCTTGACCAGTGTGTAACGATGTCAGTTGGTTCCTATTTTGGAGGTGATAGAGACAACATAAACAATAACACGTATCTTAATGTAATTCAGAATTGTTTGAATAATCATTACGCGTTAAATTGTCTTTCGAGTTGGGGTGGCGGTGCAGAGCCAGAACTCTCATTGGGTGGATATGATGACAATATGTTGTTAGCTGATACTTTGTTATTAAATTTTCCAATTGCAAATCATCTTCTTGAAGAAAATTTAATTCCGGTTTTAGAATGGGAAGATAACTTTTTAGAGCTGATGCATAATTTTACAGCTTCTAATCAAGACATAAGAGTATCTTTCGGTGCTGAAAGGTCAGTTGAGGATGAAATTAGGCGTGTATCAGTTGCAGAAGCTGTTCCTATTGCTATAAGCTACGTTATTATGTTTATTTATGTAACTTTTGCTTTAGGTAACATCAGATCTTGTAGGATGTGGTTAATCGATAGCAAAGTGATGGTTGCTCTGGGCAGTATTTTGGTGGAGCTTATATCAATATTTTGTGCTATGGGTGTAATGGGTTTTGCAAATATTACTGCAACGTTGCTTGCCATCAACGTTATCCCATTTTTTGTATTATCTGTAGGTATCGATAATGTCTTCTTAATGGTAAACGCTTTATATGATATTGAAAATAATATAAAAAGTTTCAGTGATTACAGTGAAAATTTCAGTTTTGATAAACGTCGAAGATTTATTTTCTCTAAAATGATGGGTAAAGTAGGTCCATCTATGTTTGTATCATCCGTCACTCAAGTTACGTGTTTTGCCATCGGCAGCTTGGCAAACTTTCCCGCAGTTGTGACATTTGCAGTATTTGCAACTTTATCGTTAGCGTTTTTGTTTGTATTCCAAATTACAACGGTTGTCGCCATATTATCTCTAGATTATAAGAGGGCGCATCAAAACAGATTAGATATATTTTGTTGCATTCAAAAGAAAATTTTAAATGACGACGATCCATTAAACTCTGATACGCCCCATCAAAGTATTACTCAAAGACTTATGGAACCGTATGCAAAAGTTTTATTGAAATGGCGTGTCAAATTGATTGTAGGTACACTTTTTCTGATCATGGTGTTTAGTAGTATGGCTATGGCTCCTAATTTAGACGTTGGTCTGGATCAAGAGATGGCTCTCCCGCATGATTCTTATGTGTACAGTTATCTGCAAGCTGTCAATGATCTTATGCATCTCGGTCCACCAGTTTACTTTGTACTCAAGGGCGGCTTGAATTTTAGTAATGTTTATCACCAAAATACTATATGTGGAGGTCAAATGTGTAATAATGACTCTCTTGCAACACAAATATTTTTAGCAGCTCAACATAGTGACGTTACTTTTATAGCTAGAAGTTCTAACTCATGGTTGGACGACTTTTTTGATTGGTCTTCTTTATACGGATCTTGTTGTAAATATAATACTACGTCCGGTGGATTTTGTTCCAGCGTGGACAATTCTCCAGAATGTTCATATTGTACTATACCGAGAGATGAATGGGCAAATAGATTGAGACCGTCTGGTGAAGCATTTGAATCCTACTTACCGTTCTTTTTACAAGATGCCCCAACTGACATATGTAACAAAGGTGGTCTTGCTAGTTACTTCAATAACGTTATTTACGTGTTAGACTCTGAAGGTCGAGCTCAAATACACGATAGCAATTTCATGGCCTATCATACGAATTTGCGAACTTCATACGATTATATTTCAGCTGTTAAATTTGGGTATGAGATCAGTCATAATATATCACAAGCTATACTTGAACATACAGGTGTTGATGTAGAAGTTTTCCCATATTCTGTATTTTATGTCTATTTCGAGCAGTATCTTACTATGTGGCGAGATACGCTTGCCTCTTTAGCCTACTGTATCTTGGGTGCATTTATCTTGAACCTCATAGCATCTGGATTTAATTTATTGACTTCGTTCGCTGTGCTATTGACTTCTGTAATGGTTATCATAGATATGATGGGTGTCATGTATTTGTGGAGTATTCCTTTGAACGCTGTCTCGTGTGTTAATTTGATCGTGTCTATTGGTATCGCAGTTGAATTCTGCAGTCATATCGCCTATGCTTTCGCTACCAGTAAAGCTCCTAGAGAAGAGCGGGTCGAGGATGCTCTCAAATCTGTAGGACCTACCGTTATTACAGGTATTACATTTACTAACATACCTATTATCGTGTTAGCGTTTTCTTATACCGAAATAATTGAGGTATTTTTCTTCAGAATGTTTTTCAGTTTGGTATTGCTAGGGTTTCTTCACGGCATGGTATTCTTCCCTATATTGTTAAGTTACCTGAACGATATAGGAAGGGACAGAGAGACTAAAAACACACAGGTTCAAATTCGCGCTAATGAAACGCTTGAGAGTTAGTTTAATGCTTCGTAATGGTAATGGTAATGATATTATTGTGATTTTATTTAATTATGCTTTTCTCTTTCTCTTTTCTATTGCAGCCTATCATGAGATTAAACATAGTAACTTAGTAAGAATAATTTATTTTTAAATTAATTTTATTGATTAAATTTGATTTGAGTACAAAGATAGATAAATAAATACTTAATATTAATTTTATTAATACTTATATATAAAATCGATATATTAGATTTTATAGAAGTATTTATAAATGTAGTTATAAATACTTCTATAAAATAAGTAATGTATGTGAAAGAGATGTTTGGATTGAATATATATTAACTACTTTGTTACGAAGAACCGTATGAAATCCTATCCTGGGTTTTTTTGTTTTAAGCTATTTAACATCACATTTCTCGGTGTTTGCCTGTTTTGTTATAAATTGATTAAAAACCTAATGTTCATTGTTCAAGCGACCTGAATTGTGTTAATTGGATGTAATTTTAAGAAAATAGGACTTAAAACTGTTGATAATTAATTTAATTTTCGTTCAGACACAGGTCTGTAAGTGTTTGTCAAACATTTTTATGTCAATTTCTAAATTGTTCAAAGTGGCTTTGAAATACAATTGTAATAAAAGATTATTATAAAGTAAACTAATTAAAGACGCAACTAGCCAGTTTATATGTTTTTTATTCGCTATACATATACACTTTTACCTTTACTTAAAGTTTAATAATTCTTAAAAGTAAAAACATAATTTAATAAAGGAAGACATTGATTTACAAACGTACTTAATTACTTATTCGAAATCTCATGACTAAGGGTCGTGACCACCATGAACTTTCTTCTCACGAAGAAACTCCAGGCAGCTCGGACCTGCGCCTGGTCCATGACCTTCTGAAGGTTGGAACGCGTGATGTTCATGATCATGGCCGTCCATTATGCCAGTGATAGTCTCTGACCTCTTTTACCTTACTACAATTTATTCACTTCTAATTACTATATGTAACGAACTCCTTTAGAGTGTTACGAACTCCTTTGTAAAGAAAATTTTGTAATTTAAAATAAGATAAATAAGAACAAAAATAAATGACAGTCGGTTTTGAGCGTGCATCATCTTTTCTTTGCCAGCGCAATTATTTTACGATTTTCAGCTTATTTCCTATACTATAAGTCACGATATTTCACTACATTAAGATGACTATAACTTATATCCTGATATGATAAAATTTTATTTAGTTATATATATGAATGACTAGAATATGGAGAATTAATTACATTTAAAAGTTAATACTATCTAATAATTTTGGCCGTTCATTAATTTCGAGACTGTTGGCCCTGTCCATTCCGTAAGGGATAAAGACGTAATTATATGGAATGATAATAACTAAATGATTAGACTAATGAGATCAATATTCCTATACTTATAAAAACACTTCAAGGCTTGATTCCTCATGAAGTTGATTTTAAATTTTGATAGCTACTCGTATGCCTCACAGTTTTCATCCGATAGATATACCTGTTCACATCATCATCATCATATAGGTAAATAACAAATCCAAGTGCCCTACAAATCATTAAAAATGATACCTGATATTTTATCCAGGTTATGTTGGTAATTAGAGCAAAAAATTCATTAATGTCTAATAAGGTGCCAAATACTGTCTTAAGTTGTCTTAACTTCACAACTTCCAACATTAGATATGAGAGAATTTCACTGAGCTATCAACTACGCATCTAAAACATGATTCAAATACGCTATGTAACATATAGCCAACCGTAAAATCTCAATCTTGGACAGCTTCTTGTCTGGTGGTAAGGTTGGTAGCAGTCTCCGGAGGGAAGCGAAAGCCGCGTTAAATGCCTCTACTCTTATTCTTTCTCTGGTTGCATGAGCTGTTCTGTATTTGAGGGTGGCTCTGCGTCTTCTTCTCCGTTCTTCTCTAGAAAGACCAGCGCACGGTGAGCCGCCCCCGCTGGATAGGTAAGCCTCTTCGGATAGGGCACATGACTCTAGATTTCTTTCCCTGGAAGATAAATAAATGTAAGACGTACATACATATAATAACGTCTATATAC
The DNA here is from genome assembly GCF_032362555.1 of Amyelois transitella. Classification (NCBI taxonomy): domain Eukaryota; kingdom Metazoa; phylum Arthropoda; class Insecta; order Lepidoptera; family Pyralidae; genus Amyelois; species Amyelois transitella. The sequence goes on along the minus strand of NC_083518.1, from coordinate 2,541,844 downwards.
CTTGCTTCTAGTTCCCTCCGTCTTCCCTAGACGAAGCTAACAGCAGTGAAAAGACTAAAAGACTACATTCAGCTGCATGGCTTAATGATAAAATTGAGATTCAAATAGTAACAGGTTGTTAGCCCATCGCCTAAAAGAAGAATCCCAAGTTTATAAGCCTATCCCTTAGTTGCTTTTTACGACATCCATGGAAAAGAGATGGAGTGCTTCTTTTTTTCTATTGGGTGCATTGCAGGGTAGACCATTTGAACTTCGCAAGTCTGCCGGCTTTGACCTTTTGAACGACATTGTGGACGATGATAATTAATATAAGAATTTGTATTTAATACATTTCATGTATTCCAACTAATATTATAAATTCGAAATTTATTTGTTTTTTTTTTTCCTTCAAGCGTTATCTAACTACTGAACTTATTTTCTTAAAATTTGGCGTATATGTATATAATTAACGAGTCTGAAGAAGGACATAGGGTACTTTTCGTCTAGGTAAAAACTATATTTCCCGTGGGATTTGCGAAAAGCCTTTACTCTTTTAGGTTTAGGTGGCGCAAAAATCTTTTATTTAGATTTAATTCAGAAGCTTATATAAAATACCTCTTCCTGGGCGCCAGATTCTCCCTCCCAGTGATAGGCAGCAGAGCCTCCCGAGCTTCCCCCAGCATGCAGGGTAGGGAGGCATCCTCCATGCTGCCTGCCGACTCTAACCAGCTCTTCATCTTGATTCTATAAACAAAAAATCTTTTTCAAACATTTCTAATAAAATACCTACCCAAGTAACATTTATTTATTTTGTTATGTGTTAATATTTTGATCAAATAAAGCAAAAAGTAAACGTTACATCATACCAATAATTGTTGTTCCAAAGCGTTTATAAAAAACACATCTAAGGTACAAAACGCATTTTCTTTATACTTCCTACATATAGTTACATATATAGCCCTTCCGGGGTAGATAGAGCCAATAGTTTTGAAAAGACTGAAAGGCTACGTTCAGCTGTACGGCATTATGATGGAATTGAGATTCAAATAGTGACAGGTTGTTAGCCCATCGCCTAAAAAGAATTCTAAGCCTATCCCTTAGTCGCCTTTTAAGATATCCATGGGAAAGATATGGATTGGTTCTATTCTAAAGTGCCGGCAACCACACGGCACTTCACACTAGATGTTATTTCGGTACAAGAACATAAGAAATATCCACACTCCGAGACGTGTTTTTCATCGCCGTACAAATAAAATTTGCCGGCCGCAAACATGGGGTAACATCGATAAATAATACAGCACGCGTTCACACCTCACTCTAAGCGAGCTCTTCAGGGGATAATAAATCCCTATTTATTCTTTACCCTTCAACCCTTCATAATCGAATCATGCCTGAATCGATTCGCTCTGGCTATTCGATGTGGCGAAACTATTTGTCATTTTATTGCATAAAATTTGGCAATAATCAGTTGTGACAGGTGCTCGAGTCTTTTTAACCCTTTTGTAATAGAAGCACTACCTATTTTTCACGGCTTATGTGGCGATCACATGGTTCTAAAGACACAAGTCTGAAATTTCCTTTTAGCTAGCCCCAGCTCACTCTATTTGCCTTGTTCCTTATTAACCCGACAAGTAGATACATATATAAAATCACACCTCTTTATAGGCAGTGCCTAAATATTTCCATCCCTGCATAATTCTTTTCTTTCATCCACATTCATAAGTCTCTTATATCATAAGCTCGTCGGTTTCGGGTACTCTTGACCTGACTTTGTGCTAGGACGTCCTCGATTTGATCAATGCATGTGCATTTAGGCCTTCCTACACCACGATTCCCAAAATGCAATTATGTAGATTTATAAGTTCTACGAATACAATTCATACAATATGCTCGTACTAGGTAGGTACATACTGTACTTTTTATATTCATTTACGTTCATAAAGTGAAAATATTTGGTAAAGTATTACGAAAGGACAAGTCTCCTGGCAGAAAAATGTAAGTGTCCACACACCTACTCTCACAACCTTTTTAAATTATCCAATAAATATGGTTTTATTTTAATACGCTGTGGCTTAAGGCAGTGTCGATAACCAGTCCACCTATATATATTGATAACATAGAACGTGTCAGTCAGTGTCAAGGAAGCATACCTAATTTTGCTATACCTTCGTATATCGATTCTGGTGATTTAAGAATAAAAGATTTAGTTTTTTCAGTTGTCAGTACGAAAATTTTAGCAGAATTTGAAATGCTTTCTTTTGCAAATGCTAAGATTTGAATTTACCTAACATCAGAGAACGTATCAATTATAGGTTGCGCTGTCATCTCCTATAACCGGAAGGTTGGTGGAGCCATGGGTGGTAGAACAGTCTGAAACCCTTCTAGGTACTTCTTCCCCCTGGCGTCCCGGTTGCATACTTATCACTCTGTAGAGAAGCCCGTGGTATGCCTTTGACGATGGATTCTGGATCTGAGTCAGGTTTTTACATGAAGCGACTTCCGTCTGACCTCCGCAACATTTGCCGGGGAACCTAACCCGTATTGAAACGTTAATAGTTACACATCCAGTCGCCTGAATATGCAGGTTTCCTCGCGATGTTTTCCCTCATCTCTCTAAAACTAATAAACAATCATCGAAAATAGTCATTGGTCATGGCCGGGATGAGATTTGAAACCCTTTATGCGCATCACGCATTTTAACCGGGCACCGATTCGTTCTAGATAGTCTGAAACACGCTATGGTGAGAAAGGAACTGTATTTTTACCTGAATTCTCAAAGTCAGTATGTACTGATAATAAAAAGATTATACCTATATCCTTTTCTTAATCTTTAAGCAAAGTCACGGCACTAACGGTCAATGCATACATACATATAATCACGTCTATATCCCTTGTCAACAACATTATAATATAAATAATATACATTCGTCCACGATTTAGATTTCTGAGATCTATTTATATTTGTAAATTGACGTCCGCTGAAATTGCTGCAGTGTAATTTGTTTCGCCGCTTCTTCTACACAAGCGCTTTGGAAGCGGTAGTAGATAATATAATTATAATTACAGTTATGTGACGTCAATAAATGACACATTGTATCCAGTTTTTAGAATAAATCTATTCTATTCTCACATGGGTGATAATTTATCCCCTTATTAATTTATCTACATCGTTTTTATTTTATCCGCTTTATTTATAAGATAGTCCGATTGATTTCTCCATAGTTACATATAGGTAACGACATGCTATCAGGAATTTAGTTAATTACCTGTCGTTTCAAGTGATAAATGACAAATTAAGTATTTTAACGCGTTATCTACTGAACCAATCTTCATGACATTTTGCGTAAAAATACTTAATCTGGAGAATAAAACAAGTACGATACTTCTCATACATACATACATATGGTCACGTCTATATCCCTTGCGGGGTAGATAGAGCCAACAGGCTTGAAAAGACTGAATGGCCACGTTCAGCTATTTGTTTTAATGATGAATTGATTCAAATAGTGACAGGTTGCTAGCCCATCTAACTTAGAATCCCAAGTTTGTAAGCCTATCCCTTAGTCGCCTTTTACGACATCCATGGGAAAGAGATGGAGTGGTCCTTTTCTGTTTTGTATTGGTGCCGGGAACCACACGGCACTTCTCATCCCGATAAAAACTTTAGATCCCGTTGGATTTGAGAAAATCTTACTTATATATGTATATCTACTTTTGTAGGTGGCGTTAAATACCCGCGTGTAAAAAAAAAACTTACGCAAAATTTAGTCGTAGGTATTCCAAAATTAACAAAAATCACTAAGTCCACTCATGGTCCACTATACATTACATGAAACTGTTCACTTTAGTTCACACCGGACCGCACTGAGACGGGGGACGCAGCATCCCTATCTTTATATCCCGAGGGTGGAGGCCGGGCCACCCCGGGGGCGTTACTTTTTGGAGTTATTACACACACAGTACACACTGTATTGTTTTCGTAACACATGAAAATTATTTTATTTTCTAGTTAATTGTATAAATTTAAAATGGTTACACAAAAAATAATAGGACCACTCCGTCTTTTTCCCATGGATGTCGTAAAAGGCAACTAAGGGATAGGATTACAAACTTGGGATTCTTTTTTAGGCGATGGATTAGCATGTCACTATTTGGATCTCAATTCCATCATTAAGCCGAGCGGCTGAACGTGGCCTTTCAGTCTTTTCGGGACTATTGGCTCTGTCTACCCCGTAAGGGATATAGACGTGACTATATGTGTGTATATTATGTGCGTAATAGTTATAAAACGGATATTGAAATAAATGTTTGCTTTTACTTAAACTAACCATGGATCATAGTCAGAGATATAGAACTATAAATTGATATTCATAAAGGGACAGGTTGCTAGCCCATCGTTTAGCTAAAAAAGAGAATCCCAAGTTTTTTAGTTATTCCCTTGATTGGCTGTTACAATCTGAACGGAAAGAGAAGCAGCTGGCACATACTACGACTTTTTCGCCACCAGACGTGCCAGCCTGCTTGCACAAGGTGAATGTGTAATGTGCATAAAATGCCGGTAATAATAAAAATAATTTAAGAAAATAAATAACGAAATAAAAATCTTCGTCGAGAAAAGTTATTAAAAAATAAGTAACTCTAATAATTTTTCCTAAAAAAGAAAACCGCCTTCAATCGATATCCTACTTTTTTGAGGTCGGTTGAATTTCTCCTAAGTGTTACAAACAATTACCTGAAAACTGCATCAATATCGGTTCAGCAAAACGCGAGATATTCGCGGACAAACATAAGTACATACGCATACTTACATTCATACTTAAGCCCATAAGATTCATACGGGGCAAACTGAGAAATACCTTATTTTTTTCAGGCCGTTACCAAATTGACAATGATAGCGACTGGCCGAAAATCTTTTATATCTGCAACTTTAGGAAGAAAATACATACATGTGGTCCAACCTTTACCTCAGTCAGCCTCCGCCACCTGCGTCCCGCTCGTCCCGCCCACGTCCCGTCCCGCCAATCCCGGGTAACCCCGCCTATCGATCCCGGGTCCTACCGGGACGCAGGTGTGTCCTGTAATTGAAGAAATGCCCTGAAATTTTAGTTATACTTAACTTCGATGTGGGCCATTTGGAAATTCTATATTGATTAATCTGTCTGAATTTTTATTAATTTCAAAACAAAAGTATGCCTTTCACTTTCAGATAATATAGCTTGCATATGGTGAAAGAATTTTTAAAATCGTTTCAGTAGGTAGTTTTTGAGTTTATTCGTTACAAACATAATAAATTTAAATCTTTTATCTTTATTAAACTTAAGCATTAATTTATAAATATGAATTAATTAAAAGCAAGCAAGATACTACTTTATAGACAAAAAGACTTGCAATTTTCTTTACCCTTGTAGCACTTGCTACGAACGCCTAAATTGTAGCTTTAACACTTGCATTCGTAGGAATAGCTACGAACTCTACACAACACAACGTTGCGTTTTCGTAGCCTTATAACTGTAAGGTCGTAGGCAACTTCAGGTGAATTCTAATACAAAGATTATTGTCAGAATTTTTACTACGCTTTTTTATAATAATAATTTCATCCTTTTAGAATTTTGTATTCTCTCTTGTTACGTCGAAATTACTATTTGATAAGTTTAGTAAAAAACTCACAGTAAAACGTCGAAGATACCTATAAGGTGAGAGATAATTAAAAAAAAAAATGTCACAGTTGCCCCACGTTGGGCGCCAACGTTGAGGTAAAACTTTGCAGGTAAGATGAGAGATAATTTAAAAATTCATAGAGTAACAAGATAGAGTGACAATCTCTGGACTAGCTTAACAATTTTTAAGGGTATAGCTAAAGACACGATATCCAGCAAGTAGCTGCCTGAGGATAGCGAGCTACTTAACTTGGTGAGCGCTGAAGGACCAAAGGAGATGGGTGAAGGTCACGGAGCGCTTATAAAGGTTCCCCGGGCATTGAAGAGGGGCAGGGGTAACTGCAGCGGTACGTTATATTGCGTGAGCTTAGACTCCAAAAATCTCTTGGACCCTTAATATTTTAAGCAAAGAATAACTCGCCTACCCAGGCAGCCCTACGAGGCATTTCCTCGGTCACAAAGTAAGATAATTTATGCAAACGTTGATGTACCGGGCGGCGACTCCCACCGCGTAACTGCGGAGACATTAAGCCAGACATCAGTCTTCCAAGGTCAATCTGAAGACACGCAACAGTCGCTGAAAGGAATCATTCCGTTTTGTATTATATTTTTTGCGTTATTGACAATGATTGAGTTAAAACGTTGAGCGGATAAGGTTACAATAAACGTGCCCTTATCAAAATGTATAGAACTGCCCAGGTACAAATAATAACGGTATACCTAACTCCTTTATGAGTTTGTAATGGATGCTCTAATGCAATCGTAAGAAAATCTGTTTTATTATGCAAATAAATGTACCATATTGTTATGCAAATAACCATAATCTATAAGGATCAGAACCATAACCATAATCTGTAAAGTTGCGGAGGTCAGACAGGAGTCGTTTCGTGAAAAAAACTGAATTATCTACTTTCTTTAATGCTGACTTGGTAGCGAAGAAAAACAAACAAACAAAGTGTGTGCCATCTGCTTCTTTAAACATGCAGATTGAAAAAGTCAATCAGTGGAAAGGCTATTTAACTTAGGTTTCTATTTTAGGCAACGGGCAAGTAACTTGTCACTATTGCAAAATCAATACTATCATTAAGCCTTACAGCTGGATGTGGCCTTTTAGTTTGTGAGACTGTTGGCTCTGTCTACCCCGTAAGAGATAAAGACATTTTTATGTATGTAAACAGGATAGTACATAAATACATAAATCACGCCTCTTTCCCGGAGAGGTAGGCAGAGACGATATCTTTCCACTTGGCACAATCCCTGCACACTTCTTTCGCTTCATCCACATTAATAACTCTCTTGATGCAAGCTCGGCGGTTTCGGGTACTCTTGACCATATCTTTTGCTAGAACGTCTCCCATTTGATAAAGTAAGTATAGTGTTTAGTGGTGGCGGACTCCGGGCTCCTCTCTAAAGAGTGTGAGGACGTACCGGGACTTATAACAGAAGGATGTTACGTTATTAAAAGACTATGTTAGTAAGAGCCGTGTAGTTCTCGGTATCTTGAAATAGAACCTTCTAGCTCGTAAGTTAGGAAGTAAACCTGGTAAGTACTGGCTGTACACGCAAGGAAACTGTCGCAAATAATCACCATAATTTAGAATGTAACTATTTTGCATGCGCACGCAAGTCCATTGTCAAAAGGGCGTTCAACTTTCAGGACTTCTTTCATTGGGGAAATTCATCAAAATCCGGGACTCCGGGAAACAGTCCCGTTGCTATGACAATCAATTTGTTAGGCCAATAGTGTCCCGATTTTCCACTACGAAAGTTATTCTAGTCCGACCCAACACTCGAACAAAACCTACAAAACAATTGACATGTGTTTTTTTTCATAATATTGTTTTTATGCAATGACATTTCGCGCATTAGTGGGTGACGTACGAATTCTAGTTTTGTGATATTTATAAGTTATTTTTAAGTATTTTACCGTATTTTATTATACAAAATGGCTTATTGTTTCGACAGCGGGCAGGTATGTAAATACTTTATATTTGTAATCGCATCAACTTGCATTAGAAATGCATCAGATAAGCATGCTTCTGTTTTGCATGTTCTACTTGTTTTGAATTTTCATGTAATTTCAATTTTATCTAGTTAGTTTTTTTATTATAAACCGATATAAACATTATAGGACTACTCTATCTCTTTCTCATGGAAGTCGTAAAAGACTACTAAGGGATAAATTTGGGATTCTTCTTTTAGGTGATGGGCAAGCAACCTGTCGCTATTTGGATCACAATTTTAACGTTAAGCCATACAGCGGAACGTGGACTCTCAGTCTTTTTAAAACTGTTGGTTATGTTTACCCCATACGTGATTGTATGTATGTAGTTTTTTAATTAACTTTGTTCCGTATGTAATTACTTCTTCTCTCCCGTAGGATTTCTGGGGTAAAATAGTTGTTATTCTTTGAAGGTCTAGTCAACCTATGTATCAAATGTAAACAAAATCGGTCTACTGAAGTCTTGTGCGGGAGCTATGAATATCGGCTCCACCACCAAAATGATAAGTTTCTTACTATTCTTCCATTGGCTTTCTCTGCCCCATAAGGAACGTTCGTTAACTATGTATTAAGGATATTTTATGAGTTAATTCCTTGCATACAAAATATAACCCATTCACTTTGCAAAATGAATTAAAATAGAATTTTTTTTATTTATCAGAAACAACAACAGTCATTCTTAAAAAAATTACAATATGTATGTGTATAACGTTGTTTACCACATAAAAACAATATACGCCTTTTATGTAACACTTTATAAACTTATAGACTTACTCATTTCCATTTTTCATTTTAATATTAGTCCAATTTAAACGTCAGCATTCAGAGCGCTTTAGATTAGAATTTGACGTCAGAATCTCCACTCCATGCAAATATCGGCACCTGTTCGATAAAAAAGTGAACCTAGACTTACAATTACTCATTTCTTACTCATCAATTAATACCACACATTTTTTATCAACGCACCTGCAACGTCTATTATCGCCCCTTCAGTATCACAGGCGTTTTTTACTGATACAAATTGTGATGCCCTTAATCCACTATAGATTCATCCAATTACACTCCAAACATCTTTAATGTAATCAATTTTTGACTTAAAATGATACTTGTTTTTATAGTCGAAGGGTCGAATGTGGAACGCGGCTTTTTCAAGTTAGAGATGGGTCGTCGCCTCGTTGGAAGGGTGGCAGAATGTCAATTTTTCACAGCTATTGTGTTTCGGTTCTAATCCGTGTTTGACACTGTGTGTACGGGTCTTTAGTTAATAGCTCTCGTGTTTGCATGTAATTGTTTTTTACTATTGTTATGAAAATATTGCAGATTTGTACTGGTATCTGTTTGTTTTGTTTGGTAGTACAGTAGGGAGCTAAATGTATATGTTTTTTTTTATAATTTTTACTTACATACATATATTCACGTCTATATTCCATGCGGGGTAGACAGAGCCAACAGTTTTAAAAAGACTATTGACCACGTTCAGCTGTTTGGCTTAATGGTAGAATTCAGATTCAAATAGTGACAGGTTGCTAGTCCATCGTTTTAAAGAATTTCACGTTTATAATCCTATCCCTTAGTCGCCTTTTACGACATCCGTGGGAATGAGAGGGAGTGGACCTATCCTTTTTTTTATTGGTTGTATTTTTAGAATAGGTTTCACAATATCTTATTAAATGAGAATATATGATTATAGAAAGAAACAAAAATAATTACTTTTTCCTCTAATTAGGATTAAACATTTCAACGTATTTTCATAAAATATAAGAGTTTATAGTCTATTAAACTCTTTATTTCATCCTTTCACTGAAATACATATAAGTGTTTGCATACTTATTGTATTTCTTCTCTACAAGTTCTCACCTCGTAATTTGAAATTGCTGAACCGATTTTTATCAAACTTAGGAACAACGTTGTCAAAAAATTTTGTTTAACAAGACGCAGTCTTTTTTGTTTATGTTTCTACAAATCGCGTTTAACACTGTTCTTTTAAATAGGGGGTTAAAAATAAAGCCTTAAGCTGATATTCGTCTTAGTGAAACGTGAATGTGGAATGACGTTAATAGGAATCGCGTGCTGAACGATGATTGTCAGAACTGACGGTTAAATGGCGGGTCATTTACTGTTCCTATGTATAGAATGATTTGCAAACTTCCGTCATGTGAATTCCCTTATCATGTGGAAAAGATCACCATCTGAGTACCTTATTGCATGACCTGCATACAATACTAATTAGAGTATTTAATCAAGATCTAAGCTTCTGCACCCGACGACCTCTTAACTTTTCTTATCTTAGACTAGTGACACGCCCCGGCTTTGCACTGAATAGATAAATAAACCTTCCTCAGAACACCCTTTTACCAACATTTCAAACAGGAACAAAATCTGTCCAAAACTTTCCGAGATTGACTCATATAAATATACAGACAATGAAAATAGGGGAAGTTTATATTTATGCAATGGATAATAAATTTGGGAGTCTAGGATTTGATCTGGATAAGATAGAAGTCTGAATGCCGGGTTTTTATATGGGAATCTAGTCCAGCATATATTATGGTTACATACACAGTTGAAATGATAAATTGTGTAAAAAATAATAATATAGGCGACCTATTACTGTGTTAATATCTAACATTTGCCGAGAAAAAATATACAAGAAACAACATTCGTATGTAGTAGGATATTTATTTACAGCTATCAAGGTCCTGGCTATAAGTTTAATATTACAAATGCGGTTTTATGAAATCTAGATTTATCTATCCGTGACAGGCATTCGGTGAGGCAGTAACGTACACGCAAAGACAATGTCATCAAATATAATGGTCTGTAAAACAAGCTGTCAACTTGAAACATAGTGTACAGTCAAGTACAGATGTTTAGTTAAAATTGAGATTCAAATAGTGACAGGTTGCTAGCCCATCGCCTTAAAAAATCCTCTAGTTTATAAGCCCATCCCGAATTCGCCTTTTACGACATCCATGTGAAAGAGATAGAGATCTTTTTTTAACTGGTGCCGGTAACCACACGGCACAATACATGTACAAAATACAAGCGCCCAAAATAAGGTCTACATCAAAACAATGAGTTGCAGTTACACTTAATTTTCTACCACCTAAGGCTAAATTAATTTGTAGGTTAAAAATTATATCTTCCAAACATTAACTTTCTAGGTGACTGTACCATGATAATATCAAAGCCGAAGCCAAACTATTTATTACCAGACATCGATTTACTGTCATAATTCCCAACAAAGGATAAGTATGTCCCACTTGAATAGTTCATAGGCCCTGTACTTGTTGCCTATTTTTTTTTGCGATCTGAGACGCACGGTCACTTAACTCATATATATATGTCTTCAGTTACTATGTTTTTTTTTCTTTTTAGCCAAGACACATAAGTTGTTGTGATTATGCCCTGATATCGACCGCGTGCTTTCTAGCATAAAGGATTACTTATATCGCGTTATGAAATATGCCCTAATCTTTTCTCGAATTTGCCTGGTCCTTCAGATCCTCGATTATAAGTTTATTGGCTTAAAAATGGCGATCATCAAGTAAGGAATTTTCTGTTGTCTCCCAAGACGTGGTAGAAGTTTTAATTCTTCCTTGTAAAGCAATTCTATTTTTGCTTAACGAGCTATCGCTGTGACAAAAGAAATCGTAATACTGCAATGACGTAACTAAAATAAGGACAAAACAAGCTATATGGATTGCAATCGCCAAGGTCCCAAGTTCAAGGCTCCTTAGTAATAAGCTGAATGTGTCAAAGCTTTTGTAAGCTTGTTAATATAAATCCATTTGTGGGCTAATAATAACTTGGCTGATTGCGTAGGTACGATGAATTCTAGCTGAAATTCGTCGAACGAAACTTTCATTATACGAGCATCATCCACATATCGAAAACAATCTTTTTCCCCTTCTTAGGAGACAACGATTAGGTACCTTTCTTTTCTCTTATTGCACATTACTGTAGAGAAATCGAAGAATTTTGATTTCTTTCTCTCTTTAGATATTCCTTAAAAGTAGTCATGGTTGTACGTGAAGCACACAGATATGGTTAATAATAAATGGAATGATTGCTTTGAGATGCCGACAAACCTCCTTAGCGTAACATAAAACGCTAAGGTTATCTTTTAGAAAATATTAGAACTCAGAATATCTTCTGCCAATATAAAAAAAATTGCGAACACTCGGAAGTCCTTACAAGGAAAGTGGTGAATTCATAATTGTAACTATGTACGTACACAGTTGCAACTATGAAAGGGAACTGGGTGTGTAAATCTTTTGTCTTTACACTTAAAAGATAGAGGAGTATTTTCTAGAAAGACTTTCTGCATTACGTACCAATCGTTTCAAAAAGAGTTTAGCAAAGACAGCTCTTTCCAATCATATTTCTGTCTTAATAGAAAAACCCAGTTTGACAAGATAATTCTAAATTATTATGGTTATTAATAATTCCGAATTGAAGTCGTGATGTATGGGGCAAATAACAATTTGCAACCCTTTGTTGTTCGAGGGATGATCATTAAAACTTTACAGGGGTTGATTTTGACACCTGCTCTATGGCCACGCGACACTATTGTAGTTTTTCACTTGTTACACTTTTTAATTTATTCATTTTTGTTCCATTCTTCCTACTACTTCATTATTTCGTCTTCGATTACAATATTATGAATTTGTTATTTTGCTTAGAAAGTAATCATATCTATAATCTTATTTCTTTACTTTTATATCGATTTTCAAGGACTTTACTCCTAGGGGAATTTGCAAAACAACTTAAAGTATATAATTGGAGAATTCAATTTACTTATGTATTAGGTAACGTTTGCCCCGTAGTTTCTAGTTTAAAAGGGAAATTCACAAATCCAATTAATTAGTTATCCATCTTGTTACACTAAATATTTTCGGCTCTGCATTGTCTATCAGTCAAGTAAAAAGTTTTATATATAAATTAATATTCTTTTCACTAAGAAATTGAAGATCGTACGTCTTCTGCAGTTTAATCGGGAGTCGACACCGAAGCGCCTGGGCAATTGGGAGGTGCCCCGGTTCGCACCGAACCGGGCGCGCCCCGTGGAAATGAGGCCCGACCCGAAACCGATCTGCGACGAGAACGGACACTTTCTACCAGGAGCCCCCAGGGGCACATCGAAATGCTTCGGCCACTTTACGGGAACGTGGGAGCTGCCTAGGAAGATCACAAGGAAAGTTGGTACGTGTCTTGCATAAGTTCGACTAACTGAGGAAAGTTTGGAATGACAATAGAGAATGTAAATTGAGGGTATTTGAGACTGCCAATAAGTCAGTTAATGTTAGGTTTGGTTTCTGACACATTTAGAACGGAAGTATTTTCGATCTCTCTCTGGTGTTATATTCGACTATATAAAGCAAAATTTATTTTCAACTTCCTTTTCCTAAAAATTTTCCTTTGTTCTACCTGCCCAACCAATAGTTTACGGACGGACGTATCGCTTCCGAGTGAAATAAATATAATAATAAATATTTTAAATTTCAGTATTTTATTTTGACCTTATACCTCCTGTGTCTGAATTTAGTCAAATACAAAACGCGCTTAGCAAAGTTTTCAAACCAATTCATGCAAACAGATTTTTTTTGTTGTAAGTAATATTTTTGTTTTGTATTTATGGATCAGATTTATCTTGGAACGACACGTTTTTGCGATAACTTACACCCTTTATCAAGAAAACATTATGGAAATGTTGCAAATTGATTCTCAATCAATCAAGTGATTGCATACGTACCCATGTACTCGGCTATCTCTAATCTCATTTTCAATCATTAAAAATAACTATAAATAAATTACTTAATCCTAATTACATACAGTGGTGGTCAGATGTTTAAAATATTTCAAAATAAACTTGGCATTTCGTTTCGTTTTAACATGTAAATGTAAGTTTAACTAATGTTTATTCTAACTCTATGAATATTTATTCTGTAACAATAGAGCAATAAAATTAACTTCGGATTAGGTACTTTATATAGACGACATTGTCCTAAAACCTTTTTATAAAATATGGGTCAATGGAAAGTAGCTCTTAAATAATTCAAAATAAATTTTAACTTTAGTTTTTCGTGCATGTTCATTTATTTCTAATATTATTTCATGTCAAACAACCTTTTAGGCCCATCACCGTCAGCAAATCGATGGTGTTACGCACTTATTCCGACTTCCGCAGTTGCCCTTGGTATTCTCATAAAACCATCATTTATTTGTCAACATGCAAGCAAATACTTCCTGCTCAGTTTTTGTCACGTCACGGTATGTGACATCTGTTCTAAGATTTATATTCTTTGTTACATTTGATAATAGGTAGGTACATAGTTTATGATAAAACGTGGGAATTTCCAGAAAAAAAGACAAAGCTATGTTCCTTAAGGTTTCTAGAAAATCAATTAATAGTAGTTATTAATTTGTTATTTACAAAGAAACATATTTTTTCTCTTTACAATATTAGTAAAGATAGAAAAGACTAGCTAGTCTGTCGGTCCTACTATTTTTAAGGAACCTTTATGTCAGTCAGAACTCACCTTTCTACAACCAGCCGTAAATATGTGAGTACCTACCTACTAAAAATAGGTTGTTCGATCAGCTTAAGTAGCAAGAAAGGTTGTTTACAAAGCGAATATCTTAAGTAATTAAATAACAAAATTTATCTTGAGATTAAAGTGCATGCGCACTTATTGGCTTTAGTACGCAATTCGGAAAATAACTAAAATAGCTTACATAAGGCAATTATTAAGTTATTAAGTAAAGATTTCTACGACAAACGCGCGCTAAAAGCGTTTTGGAAAAAATAGGTAAGTACTAGGCAAGAAAGAAGATAAAATTAGTTTTCTGTGTAATTTCATTTTGAAACACACTGGTCATCGGGGTATAGGATTGTAGTGTAGGTGTTATCAGTGCGGTTCATCTTTTCTATAAATAAAATTCTATTTCCAGCTGAAGAATTAGCAAAAGAGCCACCAGGAGGGAGGTTTCCTGATTGGGTGAACTTGCGTGTGCAAAGGCCGAAGGCGGCGGCGGCGGCGCGCATGCGTGGAAAACGCGGGAAAGGAGAAGTGAAGGCGAAGGAACCTTCCCAGCAGGACCTACAGTCTTTCATTGTAAGTAGTCTATGGTGCTCGCGAGTTTGACAGCGATTTGCGCGGGAAAACTTTGTCTGTGGTACGTAGTTATTTGATGAATGGGTAGAGTTGGTATGGTAAGCCGATTTAGATGCGAACTATTGCTAGTAGGCGCACTATGTTCTAATCCAATCTAAAGTTTATTTAAATAATTATTAAGTAAAATTATCTGTTACAAACAAGATTGTAGTAGGTTACTATGACTCATAAAAAAGGGGTTCAGTTTTTTGTGAGGTTAAAAAAGTGAATTAAAACATTTTAACAATAAAAGTAGAAAGTAGGTAGCTGGCTACTCTAGCTAGCTGATACTCGTGATTCAGTTTATAAACCCAAGCGCAATCATGTATAATTTATTGAGCCGAAAGAATGAAAAACAGAATTTCTTAAAATAAGTCCAATCGCCTGCTCTAAATCGGCTTTTCATTGTACGCATTCAGTTAACTTGATTTGCCTTGAAAGTTCAAAGTAGGTTAGTGACATGGGCATGATGAGAGTCGATGCTCATAAGGTGCGTTCACGTGGTTACTTGACCTCTTTTAAACAAAGAAATAAATTTCGGGACCCAGGGTCCGCCTTCCGACTTCCTTCCGTGATACTGCAGACATTCAGCGCAGCATGTTCATTTCCGTGACACGCAGGATTTGCTTATGCCGCTCTAGCACAGGCCACGTCTCGCTGCCATATATTATGCTATCAAATTAGTCATACATGTCAAAATGTATGTGGGATTGTTACAGCCAGATTTTAAAAAGATCTTTTCAGTAATTTACGGGTAAGCATTAGTGGTAGTTTACGACATTCAATAAAAGGTCTAGTCTATCTTTGTGCCAAATTTCATCAAATATCGGTCCGATAAGTTCTTGCTTCTGGTGTTAGCCCTGGTTACATCCTAAACTCTCTGGAAGCGAGTTCAGGGCGCTTTTTGACCATGATCCTAGATTAGGTAAGTCATGTTTTTACGCAAAGCGACTTACGTATGAGCTGCGCAATCTTTGCAAGAGAACCAAATCCAATTCGGATGATAAAAGCTGCATTAGATGAATGTGCGTCTCCTTTCACTACTTGATATCAACTAGAAATTAGAATCTCTGTTTTCGCAACCGGGTACTCAAATATGTAGGATGATGATAAATTATATAGAAGTACAGATAGGTATCCATGTGAACGCAGCTTGAGTTCCTCATTCAGATATTCGTACCGTCCCATTGCGTGATAGTAGTTGGGTTCCGGTCGAGTTCATACGTTTTTATTAGTTCCTTGAGTTTTTCAGCAAATTTTCATCCATTTTACTCTTTTTTTTATACTATGAATTACCAAAGCTTCTCATATAACCCGGTTGCCAGAAATCGTCCATTCAGTCTTTTCAATACTGTTGGCTCTGTCTACCCCGCAAGGGATATAGACGTGACCATATGTAGGGTACTTCCGGTGGTCACGCGAGTAAGACCTGTTATTGTTTGCTCCTGATAAAAGTGAAGATTTAGTGCACTATTTACAAGTTTTAAGTGAAAACAGGCTGAGAATTATAACCTCAACCTTCTGCGGCAAAGGTATGACACTGAATCTAACGTAATAACATAACTATTTTACCACAAAACGATATCTTAATTTTGCCAAAATCCAACAACTGAAACATTTTGAATTTAACTTGTATGTTTTTACGAAATTCAGCCAATAAGAGCAAATTTAACATTTAAACCACATCCCACAAAACTTTCGTCACAGCCGGCAGGCATAAATATATACGTCAATTGAATGACATGACGTTGACATTGACACAATAACAAATAATATTTACTTTTTTAAATTTGAGTTCCTGCATATTTGCCAGTCAAAACGTTCCGTTCCAATAGAAGAATATCTTTAGAAACATAAATGGACTCAGAAAATATTACTTTTAGGCGACCAGAAATATCAAATTCACTAAATGATTCTGATAACTCTTCTTTGTTAGATTCGACGATAATGAGCCTACCTAATACATCTATTAACAACAGTGTTACACAGATTGAAATTCAGGAACGGATTGAAAATCTTGAATCGAAATTACTTTCAGCGAACAATGAAATAGATAATTTGAACGAGGAAAATATAAAATTAAAAAATGAAGTACATAGATGCCAAAAAGTAATAGAAACATATAAAAAAATTTGTACAGAAAAAGTTTTATCTCCTGCTTCTGTAAAAAAGAAAAGTAAAAAAAGGTTTCAAGAATCGACACTTTCCCAAAGGCTTTATCAAGAAAGTCCTACAAAATTAAATTTGGCAAATAGACAAGATCATGATTTTATTGATAAAGATGACGAAAATAAAAAGATAGATAACAAAATTAAAAAAATTAGTGATAAAGATAACGAAAATAAGAAGACAGGTATTCAATTAATTAATGATAAAGATGACCATAAATCTTCTAAATCGATTTCAAATTTAGCAGAAGATAAAATAGAAAAAGAAGACAATAACAGAAGTAAACAAAAACTTCAGAAACCAGACGTAAGTGATACAAAGAGTGTAACAAAAATATGCTTAATAAGTACTAATAAAAATAACAAGATGCTGTCCATTGCCGAAAGTACTTTTGGAAATTACAGGATATGTCATTATTTAAAGCCGAATTGTGGAATCAAGAATATGATTGAAGACTTAAATAATAAATTAAAAGAATACACTAACAAAGACTGCTGCGTCATCTTTATTGGAGATGAAGACTTCAAGAAAACTAATAATTATTTTGATATAGTGTTAAACTTAAGAGAAGAATTACAATTAATAACACATACTAATATTGTACTATGTTTGCCGACATTTGTATGTAACAATAACTCCACGATTTTCAATTGGCGACTTGAATGTTTCAACAATCTGTTATACCTAGATATTCATACGCATAATTACGCATATTTGCTTGATTCAAATTTGAATCTTTCCTATGATTATGACATGTTTTCCATACGATCTGGTACTATTAATAATAATGGTATTAAGCAAATATTTAGGGACTTACAGGAATTAATTTTGAATATAATTGATAATGAAAATTTAAACAGTGACGAATATGATATTATGGATAAAGTAAGCCCTGCTTCAAGTTCTGATTTTTTTCCTAAATAAATACAATAATTTAAACTTGACTATTTTACATCAAAATATTGCGGGTTTGATAAATAAGTCAGATCTTTTGTCAGTACATCTGGAAGAGTTAGCCGATAAAAAAATTTATGTAGATGTTATTTGTATATCTGAACATTTCATAAAATCTGGTGATGAAGAAGAATTGAACATTCCAAATTATCGTTCTGCGGCCATCTATTCCAGAAAAAATATTAAACGTGGAGGAACATGCATTTTAGTAAAAAATGATGTAAGTTTCAATGAGTTGAATTATGTTGCGGAACTATCTGTGCCTGATATAGTAGAGTGCTGTGCGGTTGAATTAATTCAATGTAATTTATTTGTATTATGTGTATACAGACCTTCAACTTCAAAGGATTTTGAGACTTTTTATTATAGGTTAGATTTAATTTTTAAAAGATTATTTAAAAAATGTAATAAAAGAATTGTTATGTGTGGAGACTTCAATATTGACGTATTAAAAAAAACGAATTTAGCCCAGGAATTTGAATATTTTCTAATGGGTTATAATCTCAAATTACAAATAAGACAAGTAACTAGACCGAGTTCTCAAACATGCTTAGATAATTTTGCCCACAACTTACAACTCAAATGTAAAAATCAGGTAATAGAATTCGCGTTGTCGGACCATTCAGCTCAAATCATAGTGATACCGATGGATAAAATCAACAAATTAAGTCAATGGCGTGCTAAAAAAAGAGATTTGTCGATTGAATATTTAAAACTTTTTGAAAACCACATAAAAAACTTTCCCTTTTCTGGTATCTATAATACAGATGATCCCAATACTGCTTTCAATCATTTCTTTGATAATTTTCAAATGATTTACAATCTCTGTTTTCCGCTTAAAATAAAAATATTTAAAAGTAAGAAGAAATTGAGATGGATTTCAAAAGGAATAAAAATTTGCAGTCGAAGAAAAAGAAGTTTATTATGGAAACATAGAACAGCGCCATCTAGGCAGACCAAAATTAATTTAAAAAATTACTTTAAAACCATAATCAATTTAACACAGAAGGCTCAAAATACATTTTACATCAACAACGCACAAAATAAATCTAAAGCAACTTGGCAAATAATAAATGATAAATATAAAAAAAAAGACTACATATCAGAAGTTCAACACGATGATAACTCAATATCAGATCCTAAATCAATAGCAGAGGCTTTTAATGCGTACTTTATTGAAAAAATTGAAAACTCTTCGAATAAATTATATGATAAAGTTGATCTAATATTTCAGCCACAATCTATGTTTTTAATGCCAATTATGACTGAGGAAGTAATAAAAATTGTAAGAACACTAAAAAACACCAATAGTACAGGTTACGATGATATCTCCACAAAAGTGGTTAAGTCTGTTTGTGAAGATATTGCCCCACATATATGTTTTCTCATCAATATGTGCATTTCTGCTGGTATTTATCCTGATAAACTTAAACCAACTATTATAAAACCACTACATAAAAAAGGGGATAAAAAAATTATGTCTAATTTTAGGCCAGTGGCACTTGGAACAATTTTTACAAAGATTTTTGAAAAATATTTATATGACTCCATTTACAATTACTTGACTAAATATAAAATTTTATGTGACGAACAAAAGGGATTTAGAAAGAATAAGACAATTAGTATGGCGATATATGATATGCTGGACATTGTAATGAAAAATGTGGATAAGAGGAACCCTGTATGCGTAGTGTATACCGATATGACACAAGCATTTGACTTTGTTAATCGCAATAGACTATTGAACAAATTAAATACGTACGGCATCAGAGGAAATGTATTAAATTTAATAAAATCTTACTTAGATAACAGAAGCCAATGCGTGGAAATAACCAGTATTTGTCCCAAAAAAAAGCAAGAAATCAATCATCTGTCAGGATATAGAATAAACAAGTTCGGCGTTCCTCAAGGAAGCGTCCTTGGGCCGCTTCTGTTTCTCATTTATATTAATGATTTACCTCAAAAAGTACAGCAAAAAATGGTACTATTTGCAGACGATAGCACTGCAATTATTAAATGTGACGACCCGAAGGAGTACGAATATGACATAAATAATACAATAAATGATATAATTCAATGGTTAGAAACTAATAATTTAAAAATTAATTTAATGAAAACTAAAGTTATGCAATTTTATAATAGAAAAATACCACCTAATCTTAACATACAATATAATAGTCAAAATATTGACGAAGTTCAAACGACAAAGTTCCTTGGCCTTACTGTTGACAGTCAATTATCATGGTCTTCTCATATCGAAGAAGTATGTAAAAAACTAAACAAATCGGCTTATGCGTTATTTAGGATATCTAAAAAAGTTAAATTAGAAGCTGCATTGGTGGCTTATCATGGTTTAGTCACCCCTCATTTAAACTATGGTGTAATATTTTGGGGTAATGCGGTAGAAGTTAACAAAGTCTTCAAGGCCCAAAAAAGATGTATCAGATCGATGTGTGGACTGAAATCTAGAGACAGCTGTGTGCCTATGTTTAAAGCACATAAAATGTTAACATTACCCAGTATTTATATATTAGAAGTTTGTCTTTTTGTAAAATCTAATCCCCACTTGTTTACAAAAATAGCGGACATAAGAATGAGGCCAGATCGTGTGAGACCTCAATACCAGCAAAAGTTGGTTATTGGAGGACATCAAAAATCTTTGATCAGTAATAATGTCATCGGGATGGCTCCTAAGATTTTTAATAAATTGCCAGATAGTTATAAGACCGAAGATTTAGTGACATTTAAAAAGACAATTAAACAGCTTTTAATAGAAAGATGTTATTACAGTGTTAAAGATTTTCTACAAGACAATTTGACATAATAATTCGATTTAATTTATATAATTCTTATTTTTGATGCGTGTACTGACATTTTCAATTTAATTTAAATTTTTATGTTGACTTTATTTTATATAAATGTATGTAATTAATTATTGTACGTCTGTAAAGACAGGACTCAGTGGTACTCTATATAATTATATTATCTTTTTACCTGTGCTCCACAATAAATAGATTTGATTTGATTTGATTTGATTTGATATGTATGTATGCATGTACCTAGTTTTTCTTTTTGTTCATAACGGCCTCTGTGGCGCAGCGGTAAATACGCTTGTCTGTGACACCGGAGGTCCCGGGTTCGAATCCCGGTCAGGGCATGATGAGGAAAGAACTTTCTATGATTGGCCTGGGTTTGGATGTTTATCTATAGAAGTATTTATTATAAAATATAGTATCGTTGGGTTAGTATCTCGTAACACAAGCTTCGAACTTACTTTGAGGCTAACTCAATCTGTGTAATTTGTCCCATATATATTTATTTATTGAATATTTTGTTTTATGTTTAAGGAAATAAACAATTTTAACAGTATGTACGGGCAATAATGATCAAAGAAATTTGATTATTATTGCCTGTATAACATTATTATACAGTCGGCTTTTAGTATGTAACCATCATTTTATTCCAAAAAAAAAATTACTTGAGGTTTTGCAATGCAAATGTTTGCAGCTATTCATAGAATAAATTTGTATCGAGCACGGAAAATTAGAATATTCCTAGCATGAGATATTTGATAATACTCTTAATTTCGCTCATTTTCTGCTACTATAGTTTTAGTTATACTTTAATTGTTTCAATAAGTACCTACATACCAACATTAACTTTGTTATATTAGAAACATAATACCCAAGCCATATAATGATTAAACTCACAGCACGCAAATTAATTTTTATTTTTTTGTTGATTTATTTCAGCCGCACCTTTGCCCAATTCACCAACAAAAACACCGAAAAAAGGGAAGTAATTGAAGCCAAGACATTTTTTAAACAATGCACTGCATCTTAGATAGGCACGCATTAATAATATTAGATCTTACTAAAGGTTATTTATTTTCGAAAAGTTTACCGAATTCGTAACGAATTGTACCCTTTTGTTAAATTTTTTCATGCCTGCTGATAATTAAGGAACAAGACGTCAAACAAAAAGAAACAAATAACGATATTAAAGAATTAGAACAAGAGAATAAAGAAGAAATAAAAGAAGACCTTGCTAATGGAATCGATCACAGAACAGAGGACAATCCTTTGGGTATTGTAAAGAAAGAACCGACTGATGAAGAAGGACACGGTCCGTACGTCCCGGGCTCACTAACCGACCCAGATAAAAGACACGAGTCTCATCAACAGTTAGTCAAAGACGCAGTCGAACAAATTCATGGTCCTCAAGAAGACGAAGCAGAGCAATTCTGGAGAAAAGTAGCTGAGAACGCGAAGGAAAATGAAAGGCGGCAAGAGAACATGAAACTCGAGGAAAAAAGTGGAACGCCAAAATTACCTTACGTGAACGTTTCGCAGAACTTTCAATTTGCGAAGAGAATGCACGTAGGAAATTTAGAGCATCAGCCTTTACCGGACACTCTAGGATATAGAAATCTCACTAAGATTGCTGAACATAGGGATTCAGATATAATTGTTAAACCGTACGCAATCGGTTGGAAAGGTTACGGTGCTTCAGGACCTACATGTTGTACAAAAATGCGCGTCCATAGACCTAAAACATGCGACCATAAAAAGGTAGATGCGGAAAAAGATAATAAAAGACCATCTACGTCAGCGCCTGATTTGGGAGGGCGATATAAAAAGCCGTTATCACTGATGGATCTAGCAATATGCTGGGATTTCAGACCTGAAGACCCGACAGGTGAACCACGACCTCCAAAGCATATAGACGGTTCAAACGGATCTAAAGCACCAGCAGTATTCACAATGGTACATACACCAAAAGAAGAAGTAGAGACGCCACCGCCAAGTCACACAATGCCAATATTTCATCAAAATCGGTCAGGCTCAGATCCGGGTCATCATCCTGTTCCTTATTTTGAAAAGGACATGGGCAAGGAAAAGCGAAAAGATTCTTGCGAAGTTCAACATTGTCCACAACATAATTATGAGGACAGAGGTGAGAAAGGATCAAGATCATCCAGTAGAAAAGGCTCTGGTCAGGCCAAAAAAATTACGCAATGCGACGGCATACACGGCTGTGGGACACCGAGTGATACTAGCAGAAAATCTAACCGTGAGGATTCACGGCCAGAAAAACCACAGACAATCAGAGACGCATGGACTACTAACGAAAAACCTAAAAGTAGTCGCTATGACATTAACCGGAACCGTCATAGTTTAGAGTCTTACGAGAAAACTCCCTTAGCACAAGGCAAGTTGCACCAGAGTTCACCGAACGAAACTCAGTCATCGAGACGCTCTAAGGAAAGTGAAACATCAAGTGCTCGACATAAAAATTGCTTGCCGTGTAACGAAAAGGTACATCAAGGGTCAAAGCAAAAAGAGGAGTACAAATTTGCCTTCAAAGCCGGGAATCCGCACTCTGTTCAAAGTGTGAGCAGTACAGATTCTAAAGGCATTAAAATTCCTAAGATGCGTCATCCGTATACTAAGAAGTCTTATACAATACCCACCCTAGCTCCACCATTTACCATTTGGCGGGATTCAAACGCAGGTGCTTACCCAGAACATTGGAGGTTGGCGAGCGTTTACCAACATGCTTACAAACCACCCGAGCAGAGGCGTAAGCCATTAATCAACAGTGTATATCAGTAGTAATAATGAAACTCGTGTTTAAAGTGAAATTTTATTGGGTCCAATCACATTGTACATTGGAATAAAATTAATTTCGTCCTTTCAACGCCTTTATCTCTGCGATAAGAGCGCAGGTGTATCACACCTGTGCGTTTATCGTTATCCTTAGTTAGATACCCAAGTTGATCCTCGTCGGTTCCACGAGGCGTCTTCATGGTAAGAACCTTTCGTATTCCATGAAGAAGGTACACTTCCGTATGGTCTCCCAGGCTTTGTTGCAGTAATGGAACCACCCCTTTTCAGATAGGTTCGGCACGTTGGTAATTTGATGCCGGTTCACGCCGAGTATGATCCAGCGCAGACGCTTGGCCAGTTGCTCGAAGGGCGGGTGGCCACGATAGATATCACGGTTATCTAGAAACGTTACGTTTATGATTGATTTGCTATAATTAGATAAGGGCAAATATAAGGCAAAAGGTAACTGACTTTGGATGTGCGATAGCAATACCGAAACCGCTGAATGAATTTCGTGGAGTTCCTACCCTTAGGGAAAACAATGGTATAAAACAAAAATATATTAGGTATATATTTTTAAATATATTAGGTATGTATTCAATTTTTCACTAACATATAAGCATTTATAACAACCATGAGTCTTTAGTTACTTTGAAATAAATAAATTCAATTCATTCATTCGTTCAAAAAAAAAAAAAGATATAATAAAGCCGGACGGAATTTTTTCTACTTACAAAACTCCTTATAATTCGATAGAAAATCCATCATCCACAATAATGTATTTCGACCTTCTTAACTCACCAAAGTCATCATAGATCTCGGGCAACAGGAACAAGTTGACAGGCGTCCCGCACGCCTCGACGCTGTAGGCCTTGCACACGTTGTCAACGTTCAAACCGTTTTTGTTTGAATCGCTGTACATATACATTCCGGAGTTAAGCTGCAGATTCGATCTCTGAAACGCCTTTCTGAAAAAACAAAACACTCTTTTATTTTGTTTATCGGTCCAATATCTGACGTGACGACAGCATAAATATTTATGAACATAACGACTAGGTACCTATCATACTCAAATTTAGGATTTTTTTTTGGTTGAACAGTTAAGTTACAATGGGCCACAGTGATAGGTATAAATAATAGGTATTCCACCTGTATTGGTAGGTGGTATAATTTCTTAATAAATACTCTGCACCAAGATTAATTGAGGGTGTTCATTAATTTGAGTGCTAACGGTGACTGACAACTGATGCTCTTATGATGAGGAAAAAGAGTGGTGATCACAGGCGAACCCCGGTCTCTACTCGCAGAGAGGTGAGAATGCGAGCTCGAGTAATAAAGAGGGGATGAAAGATCAAACCCATTATGAAATAAAAGAAAATAAATTTATACGGGACAAATTACACAGATTGTGTTAGTCTCGATGTAAGTTCGAGACTTGTGTCATGAGATACTAATTCAACAATAATATTACTAGGTATATATACGGCCTCTTGCGCAGCGGTAGTACGCTTGACTGTGACATCGGAGGTCCCGGGTTCGAATACCGGGGAGGCATAATACTACGTGTACACAAACGTTAAAAATTAAATTGAAATTAAATTTTACTAATATAAACGCGTATTCAAAACATATCTATAATAATGCCATGTATTTTCTTATCGGGATTTACATCAATGTTAAAACCATTTATTTGATTTGGCAACTATATTATCAAAATCATATCGATATGTTACGGAATTACAATCCAGAGATTAGAGAATCTTAGATAACCGTTCATTGCTACGAGATAAGGGAGTAGGTATGTCATATGATTTTTATCCTCGAATATTATTATTTGTATTGGGTCCCGCGACATTGAACAATAGAAAGGAGCCAACGAGCTTGCATTTATAGAGTAATAATTCAGTTGAAGCGTAAAAAACATAGATTTTTCGTATGTACGTATAATTAAGAGTCTGGAGATGGACATACTGTACTATTTATCCCGTTAAAAACTATAGTTCCCTTGGGATTTGCGAAAAACCTGTAGGTATTCCTTCGAATCCCGGTCAGGGCATGATGAGAAACGAACTTTCCGATTGTTTTGGGTCTTGGATGTTTATCTATCTAAGTATTTGTTATAAAATATTGTATCGTTGAGTTAGTTTGTGTAAGTATGAGTTAGTATTTTGTAACACAAATTTCGAACTTACTTCGAGGCTAACTCAATCTGTGTTATATGTCCCGTATATATTTATTTATTCTTTCGTACATACATACATATGGTCACGTCTATATCCCTTGTGGGGTAGACAGAGCCAACAGTCTTGAAAATACTGATAGGCCACGCTCATCTCAACAGGTTTAATGATAGAATTGAGATTTAAATAGTGACAGGTTGTTAGCCCATCGCCTAAAAAAAGAATCCCAAATTTGTAAGCCTATCCCTAAGTCACCTTTTACGACATACATATAGAAGTGATGGAGTGGTCCTATTCTTTTTGTACTGGTGCCGGGAACCACACATCTTCATTGTTTCTTAGGTGGCGCTAAATTCGTGCGTGTAGGTGCCGCGCGGGTGAAGCTGCGGTTAATAGCTAGAATTCAAATTCAATTTCAAAATTTTTATTCATTATTATAGGATACTCCGTATCGCTTAATAATTGTCAAAACGTATGGTTTAACAACATTGGTTGACGTCAAATAAATTACTTAAAACTAAGTTTACTGCCGCTTCCAAGGCGTCAGTAAGCGGTAACAAACTGCACTGCAGCATTTTCTTCACAGCAAAGCATTGCAAACGTAACACTTACGTGTACAATTCCTGCATAGTTCTGACGGCGCTTGGCGTGAAGTCCTCCAACTGGCAGCGGTTGTGTAGCAGCAACAAGTGTGGACTGGACGAGGACGGGTTGCATTCCGACGGCTCCTGATTGAGCGGGTTCGAAGCCGACAGTGACGGTTTGAGCATCTCAGCTGCTTGGATGTATCTGTGAAATAAAAATATTATTAAATCTGTGAAAATCTAATATGACCGTTATAGGTAGGTGAAGCAATCTGACTTTAAAACAAAAGGTATCTACCAATAGGTAATACCAGTATAATATAATATTTATTATCACCCACACAAAGGTTCTCCGCTTAACCCAATGGTAGACTGTTAGATAATGCTATTAGCATTAAGTCCGCCTATTGTACTTTACAAATTATAATTGTTACAATAAAGAATAAATAAATAGGCCTCTTCATGTTGGCATTCCGGAGGCGTTCATGGGGTCGAACACCATGAACGCCTCTGAAATGAAATAAAATAAGACTATAGAATGTGTAAGTAATAGAGTAACTGATAATATGTAAGTATGGTTACGCTTTTGCTTTCTTTCATCCATAGAGTTCGGAACAACAAGAGACTATAGAAATGGTCAGCATTGGTGAATGTGATGTCGCAACTGATGGTTGTTTATCTCATAAGTTTAAAAATAACAAACGTTTGACAATATTATTATTTATCAATACACTAGCAGCAAATTCAAAAATTCAAATTCAAAATTTTTATTCATTATTATAGGATACTTCTTATCGCTTAATAAATGTCAAAACGAATGGTTTAACAACATTGGTTGACGTCAAATAAGCTTGCAGCTTGAAGCTGATGCTGTAACTAGCATAATTTAGACAACAGCACATAAGTACCTTCGTATATTCTCAGCTACATAACTGAGAGGAGGCTGGACAGCATGAAACTAATACATTACATGATTTAACATCTCACAAAACTAATACCTGATAAAGTTGTAATCCGCGAACCAGTCCTGCACAGCGACCAACACATGACATATAGCCATCAGGAATGACGTCACTTGCAGACAATCCACCGTCACCACATTAGCACTCCGAGCTGTTATGGGATTGCTATTGGATTCTTCGATCAGTGACGGAGAACATAAAGCTTGGCAGTCAAGCAGGATGACTCGATCTTGGGTCACGTACATGTCAACTCCTGAAAGTTGAATTGGGAAGAAGTTAGTAAATGCAGGCTTGTAATGTGCTTACTACTCCTGCCCTCATCTTCTCAAAGTTTTTCACATTCCAACTCTGAATTGAGTCCTCCCTTAGGGGCCCAAGGTACACCTGAACCATGATATAGACACACAATACTACTCCAGTTTTAATTTAAAGAAGATTGGGTCCTGATAGTTGCATTAGGCGAATATTTACGATATCCAAGAGTAGAAAAAAAAGTGCCGTGTGGTTCCCGGCACCAATAGAAAAAAATGATAGGACCACTCCATCTTTCACATGGATATCACAAAAGTTGACTAAGAGATAAGCTTGGAATTTTTCTATAAGGCGAAGGGTAAATTGTGTTGAAAGTTGTAGTTACCGGTTTTTAAAGTGTAGTAGAAAAGTAAAGAAGAAATAGAAATGTAAGAAGAGTAGTTTAAGAGCGAGATAGAAGATAGGTTTATGTCAGAGAATGAAAAATATTTAGGATAAACTGAACAAATACAATAGGAAACTGAATGATAAATAAGCAAAAAAAGTCTATTTCTGTCCTGCTTCATGCCTTAAATATAAAGGAAACAGCGATAGTTTACAAAAACCCGTGAATTAAACGCTACCTACAAAAAGCGACGAATTTAGCGCCACCTATAAAAGATAACAAGTTTGTTGCAAATCCCAGGGAAACTACAATTTTTACATACATACATACATATGTTCACGTCTATATCTCTTGCGGGGTAGACAGAGCCAACAGTCTTGAAAAGACTGAATGGCCGCTATTTGGCTTAGTGATAGAATTGAGATTCAAATAGTGACAGGTTGCTAGCCCGTCGCCTACAATTTTTACCGGGATGAAAGGTACCCTATGTCCTTCACCAGACACTTAATTATATATACGTGATTTCAAGAAGAAATAATTCAGTAGATAACCCATGAATAGGTAAACCAATACTTACTTTCGCATTTACTTATGATATTGATTGGGTTAATATAACACAAAACTGTATTACCTACCTCTTGTGCAGTGAACTCCTCTCTCGATCTGCTGTATATCTTGCATCTTGAACTTAAACCCATTTGACATTGTCGCAGTCTCCGATACACCTAATGTTTTAAACTGGTTCTCAATATTTGCAACTTCATTTGATTCGTTGCCTTCGTTCAGTTCATGCACCTGCCTGATTTTCCTGCAAAGGTCCTGTGTGTGTTTGTTCTGTTCTATCAAGTTCAGTATCATTGATTTGCCGACACCTTGCGTACCTGTGGACACAGTTGCAATATAGTTAGTTGATTAATCTTATCTGTGTGGTTCCTTGCACTTAAGAATTGGACCAATCCATATTTTCCCCACGTATGTCGTAAAAGGCGACTAAGGAAAAGGCTAATAATCTTGGAATTCTTCTTAAAGGCGATGAACTAGCAACTTGTCAATATTTAAATCTCAATTCTATCATTAAGCCTAACGTCTGCATGTGTGGCCTGTTGGTCTTTTCAAGACTGTTGACTCCCGCAAGGGATATATAGACGTGATTATATGCATATGTAAGTAAATAGGTACATACCAACAACACCTACAACAAGATAATTGGTGCTGGCATCATGGAGGAACTCAAGTGCAGCATTGTTGAACTCCAAGTTTTCATCCAGAAGTTTTATAGGCTCCGACATCTGCTTCAATGGATGGCATATTTTTTCTGAAATTAAACAAGGTATGTAAGCTCTTCAGTAAAACTTATAACATATTAACTTAGGGCAAGAACAAATTTTTTGTTATCTTCTTTCTTCTAGTTTGCACCCTGGTTGAATCCTCACCTCTCAGGAAGGACATCCAGT